>NC_090447.1:344966899-346216899 GCF_031143425.1 Pleurodeles waltl | reverse complement strand
TCCAACTCCCTCTACCCAGTCCCAATCCCCTCAACCCCAGCCTACCTCAAGCACACCTTCAGAACAGCATTCACCCAAATCAACACACAGAAGTGGCTCAGCCAAACACAAGCACCACACATCATCCCACAGGCACTCACACAAGCACCATCCCCATGCAGACACACCAACATCCACTGCCTCCACTCTGTCCCCCTCCTCCTCCTCGTCCACCTCCCTCCCAGTATCGTCTCCACTCACACCTGCATGCACTACATCCTCATCCACTACCTCCACCACCAGCACGCCCATCACTACTCACGCCTCACTGGCAGTCAACCCCCCCCACATCCATGCACACGCCCCCTGTGTCCTCTCCCAGTGTGTCTGTGACCCCTCCTCCCAAAGTACACAAACGCAAGCACCCACCCACTCAACAGCCATCCACCTCGTAACAGCATCTAGCCCATGCACCTTCACCCAAACTCAGCAGACACCTCCTACAACCACTCCCTCTTCCTCCACTCCCAAGCCCTCTCCCTCTTCCTGTCCCAGTGTGTCTAAAAAGCTTTTCCTGGCAAACATTGACCTCTTCCCTACCCCATCCCCCTGACCTTCCCCTCAGGCCAGGGTGTCCAGAACCCAGGCCTGCACGTCAGCCACCAAGTCGGCGTCCACTGTGGTACCTGCAACTCACAGAGGCTCAAAGGGGGCAACCGTCAGCCCAGCTAGTGTACCACCACCCCCTGCAAAGGACGAAACCATTCCGCCACCTGCCAAGGTGAAGAACGGGACAGTATGCAGCAAGGGCAAGGAGCACGACCCACCCAGCAAGCCCTCCTCAAAACTCGAGCTGTCAGAGCCAAGGTCACAACAGCATCTGCCAAGGTGAGGAAGCACCGCCAGCAGCCCCGCTGCAAGCACCGCCACCTGCACCGCCACCTGCACCGCCGCTAGCACCACCACTGTCAGCAACAGCATCCCCAGTGGGCAGCCGTCCAAGGCTGCAGGAGAAGGGCTGGAGCCTCCCTCCACCGCTGGCAGCACCAGGACCTGCACCACGGGCAGCACCACCAGCAGCCCTGCTGCAAGCACCGCCACCTGCACCGCTGACAGTAAGACCACTACCAGCAGCAGCAGCCCCAGTGGGCAGTCGTCCGAGGCTGCAGGAGACAAGCTGGAGCCTCCCACCACCACTGACAGCACCCCCACCAGCACCGGCACTACAACCAGTTTGCAGCCTTAGCCGCCGCAGGATAGAGTCTAGCCCTGCCTCAATGGACTATCATGCAACCTGGTCCCTGCAAATCTCGTGCCTCAGACACCCAGGTGAGGGAATGTGAACTGCCACACCCCAAGTGCTGCATCACTGGGCACAAGGCCCCCTCCAGAAGCAGTGGAGAAAGGCATCCACTCACCCAATCCTTGGCAGGATGAAGCACACTGGGCACAAGGCCCCCTCCAGAACCAGTGGAGAAAGGCATCCACTCACCCTATCCTTGGCAGAATGAAGCACACTGGCCACAAAGCCCCCTACAGAACCATTGGAGAAGCCATCTGCTTGAGAGACTGTGGCCTTGCACTCCCCAGGAACAAGCAGTGGCCAAACCACCCACCTGAGAGACCGTGACTTTGCACTCCCCAGGACCAAGCAGTGGGCAAACCACCCACTTGAGAGACTGGCTTTGTACTCCCCCAGGACCAAGCAGTGGGCAAACCACCCACTTAAGAGGCTGTGGCTTTGCACTCCCCAGGACATTGCTGTGGGCATTGAACCCCCTCCAGGAGCAGTGGCGTTTTACCATCTTCTGGCTGAGGTGCCCCCCCTTCCCCATCCCCCTGAGGTGCCTGTGTGTTTTCGACCCGATGCTCCTGCAGTGTTCTCTCCGTATTGAGGCAGGAGTCAAGGGTGGGCTTGGCCCATGATTTTTGGCCCAGTGGCCCACGGACATTTGGAAGGGACAATGTACGGCCTTATGTACATATTGTATATTTTTGTAAATGCTGTTTTTCGATTTGTTACATATATCTGCCTAGTTCTATATATCACTAATTTGACTCAATTCCTTTTGTCCTTGCATTGCATTCTTCCTGGGGGTTACGGGGTGTAAATGTAATGTTATGCATGTGTTTGTGTTTATTGTGTTGTGGGTGGGGGTGTTGCGTGTTGCTTGTGTGTGTCACTCTCTTTTTCCTTCCCCCGTCCCCGGTGTACTAGGTGCAGTACTCACCGTGATCGTCACCGCCGTCTTTCGTATTCTTGATAGATGAGGAGGTAGACCATCATGGGCCGGACCTGTAACTCGGGCTCCATGGCGTCCTGGTACTTCGTTGAGTGTCAAGAGGTGAGTGGTTTCCCTTCTGTGTTCTGTTTCTGCCGTGCTTTTGATGGTGTTGGTACCGCCCCGGAAAAGCTGGCGGATGGGCGGGTTGTGATGGGGTGGGTGGTACATTGTCTTCCGCCTGTCTGTTGGCGGTTACCGCCGCGGTGTTTGTTGCTACCACCGTGTCGGTCGAAGTGTTAAAGTGGCTGTCTGTGTTGGCGGTTTCGTCATGGTCGTGATCCCATTTTTTTACCGCCGGCCTGTTGGCGGCATTACCGCTGCTTTAACACCAACCGCCAGGGTTGTAATGGGGGCCTTAGTATATGGTCTGTCCCCCCATAGGGCCCTGTGTATTTTCTGCTGGTTGTTTTGTGCATATATTGTGTGTAGATATCTCCAAAGGGAGAAATACCAATGCTAGTCTAGTAGTTAGTGCTGTATTAAAGAATCCTTTATTTTTGCAACATTGTGTGGTTCTTTAATGTGAATGGGTTACTGTCTGAATACTGGGGTATTGCAAGTGCATTACATTCCTCCTGGATAAGCTTTAGCTGCTCACCTCAGCTACCCAGAGAGCTTTTGCTATCTGGATACCTATTCACTATCACTAGGGTTTGCCTGGACTTAGTATAGCGTGCCACACCATAGGTGTACACCATATACTGAGCCATCCTCCTACTTTGGTGGTGCAGCAGTGGGATAAGACACTTGCATTGTTTTACCACTTGGTCAGCAGTGACTTTCCATAAGAAAGACCACTACTAGCTATTGGTTACGCACTACACTAGTAACTTCAGGAACTTCTAAACTTTTGCTTTGGTAGTCAGGGGTCTAGCGTAGCCCTTTATCCAAGCCTTTTAAAAGTTTATAACCTTGGAGTAGGTAGGTGCATCACATACCCTGCTCTAACACCATATTCTTAGTTGAGGCAGCTGACCAGACTCTGGAGTCTAGATATGAAGGTCTTGAGTGTTAGGAACTTAAAACCCTGTGTACAGCTAGGAACGTTAGGACAGCTAGCAACCCTACTAACTCTATTCTCCTAGACTAATGTGTTTGGGATGACATTCAGACTCCTGATAAGGAAAGAGAATTAGATGAGGAAGGTGAGCCACCAGTGTTGTATAAGGAAGTACCAAGTAATTCCTAAGGCCACATTGGACAGAGCCATGAGGATTCTGGAGAGAACTTTGAACCTGCAAGGAGCTGTGCTGCTAGCAGAAGAGGGGGTCATAGTAGTAGGCCTACTTCCCCCGCCCAGGGTTGGTGAAAAGGGTTCCTTGGAGGAGAAGATCATCCTCATTCTCATCTTCCATTGCCTCAGCATGTTCTGCTGGGACCATCTACTTTAGTTCTGGAGAGGTATACTTAGATAAGGGGGTTCAGCTTGCTGAAACTTGAGAAGGCATAATTCAAGTTGAAAAAGTAGCACCTAACTCTTGAGAGAGAGAGTCCCTAGAGATGGAAAGTGAAAGACAGAATTTGGGGTTAGAACCCCAGGGTGGCAGCATAAGAGTGACCAGGATCAAGGAAGACAACCTTTGATTCCAGGAATCTCAGCAGGACAGTCCCTCCTTACAATGCTGGGGACGACATCCATAAGTGGATCACTGCTTTTGAGAGGGCCTGCAGAGTCCAGAAGGTCCATCAGAGGCAGTGGGCAGCTATCCTGTGGCTCTCTTTGCAGACAAAGGCACAGAAAAGTTTTTGACTGTGAGGGAGGAATAATGCAGATAACTACCAGGTCTTGATAGAGGCTCTGATTGATGGGTGTAGGTTTGCAACTGAGGAGTATAGGATTCTGTTCAGGAAAACTCAGGAGGAGTCCTCTCAATACTGGGTAGACACTGTGGACTGTTCAGTTAAGGCTCTGGAAGGCTGGCTGCATTTTAGCAATGTACATGACTATGAAGGTCTGTACAATCTAATCATGAGGGAGCACATCCTTAACAACTATGTGTCTGACATGTGGCATCAGTACCTGGTGGACTCAGATCTGACCTCTCCCCAGGAATTGCGAAAGAAGGCAGACAAATGGGTTTGCACCAGGGTGAGTAAGAAATCTTTCAGGGGGTGACCCAAAGAAAAAGGCTTCTTCTAAGACCCAGGAGAAAGATGGGGAAACCCCTAATGAAAAGAAGAGAGAGTCATCAGGCCCACAAAATTCTTCTGAGGGTGGGTCTAAATCCTCTTCCTCCTCTTCCAAAAATAAACCTTGGTGCTTCCTGCGTAAGGAAAAAGGCCATAGGGCAGGTGATAGCAACTTCCCTAAGAAAAGCTTCACTCCCCCTGGTGGCCCTAGCAATAGCACTGGTAGTAGTACCAAAACCAAGGGTGTAGCTGGGTTCACCTTGGGTACTGCAGTGGACTCTGGCCTAGTCAGAGAAATCACTGATTCTGTCCTAACATTTGAGGATGGCACAGGCCTGGCCACTCTTGCAGCCTGGCCTCCTAATATAAGGAAATGCGGGTAGTACCCCCTTATCAATGATTTTGAGGCACAGGCTTACAGGGACACAGGTGCAAGTGTCACCATGGTGAATTAAAAATTGGTGTCTCCTCTGCAACTCCTACTAGGGCTTTTTCTGGCCCTAAAAATGTTGTAGTGTCCTCTATTCCTGTGGAATGTCTATTGGGCAATGATTTGGAAACCTCAGCCTGGGCTGAAGTACTGTTACAGGCCCTTGCAGCAATGCTGGGCACCCCTGAAAGTGTGTTTGTAGCTAGAAGAGCACAGGCCAAGAAACAGGGAGAGCAGGGAGCACTGGAGTCTGGAATAATGGCCCGGAAGCTCCCAAAAAGAGTTGCAGCAATGGTAAGATATTATCCTCTACCCAGTTCTCAAATGAGGATCAGTCTCCTAAGAGAAATTATCTTACCCCCTGTGAGGAACCTACACTAGAGGAGCTTGGGCCTGACACAGCAGAGATCTTGGGTGCAGGCGGATCCTCCAGGGAGGATTTGAGACTAGAGCAGAAATCCTGCCCCTCTCTTGAAGGCCTCAGACAGCAAGCTGCTGCACAAGAGGCAGTTGATGTCAGTGGGTCTCACAGGATCTACTGGGAAAATAGTCTTTGTTACTCTGAGGCTAAGGACCCCAAGCCTGGTGCCTCCAGGCAGTGGGTCATACCTCAGATGTATAGGGAGTTCTTTTTGACCCTGTAACATGACATTCTCCTTGCAGGACTTCTTGGGCAAAGCAAGATTTGGGACAGACTTGTCCCACACTGGCCCCACATGTCGAAAGACTCCAAGTTGTTTTGTCCCTCCTGTGTCACCTGCCAAGCCAGTGGCAAGTCAAATGGTGCTACAAATGCCCCCTTAATTCCACTACCAGTAGTTGGAGTACCCTTTGAGAGGGTTGGGATTGATATTGTTGGTCTGCTTGATTCTCCTACAGCATCTGGGAACAGGTTTATACTGGTGGTGGTGGACCATGCCAAGAGATAACCAGAGGCAATTCCCCTTAGAACCACTACAGCTTCTACAGTGGCCAAGGCCTTCCTGGGAATCTTTTCCAGGGTGGGTTTTCCTAAGGAGGTTGTATCCGATAGAGGTGCAAACTTCATGTCTGGATACCTTAAAGCGATGTGGAAGGAATGTGGTGTAATCTACACATTCACCACTCCTTATCATCCACAGGTAAATGGGTTAGTTGAGAGATTCAACAAAACTCTAAAGGTGTGATTATGGGACTCTCAGACAAACTGAGGAGACGATGGGATATCCTATTACCTTGCCTTCTTTTTGCCTACACAGAGGTTCCACAGAAAAGAGTGGGGTACAGTCCATTTGGACTTCTGTTTGGACATCCAGTTAGGACTCCTCCTACTCTTGTGAAGGAGGGCTAGGAGCAAACTCGCAAACCCCCTAAACAGGACATACTTGACTATGTACTAGGCCTGTGCTCTCGCATGGCAGAGTACATGAAGAAGACCTCCACAAACCTTGAGGCCCGCCAGAGCTTCAAAAGCAGTGGCTTGACCAAAAGGCTGTATTGACTTTACCATGTAGAAAAGTGCCCTCTTTTGGCATGGTTACCCAAAAAAAAACATTTTTGCCTGATATCTGATGCTAACTTGACTGAGTGTGTGCTGGGATCCTGCTAACCAGCCCCCAGCACCTGTGTTCTTTCCCTAAACTGTACCATTTCTTCCACAATTTGGATACCCGTGGCACACAGCTATGGATCTTGTAAAAGGTACCAGTAGTACCAAGGGCCCTCTGGCCAGGGAAGGTCTCTAAGGTCTGCAGCATTGTGCCACCCTAAGTGACCCCTCCCCAGACACATGCACACTGCCACTGCAGATTGTGTGTGTTGGTGAGGAGGAAAAGGTTAAAGTCGACATGGCATCCCACTCTGGGTGCCATGCCCACCAACCACTACTTGTGGCATAGGTAATTCACCCCTGTAGCAGGCTTTACAGCCATAAGGCACTATACCACAGGTGAGGGCATTGTTGCATGAGCAATATGCCCCTATGGTGTCTAGGGGCCAGATGTATGAAAGCTTTTTGCATTCGCAAACGGTGCGAATGCCCATTTACGAATGCAAAAAGCCATTTCAGAATGTATTAAAGGCATTCTGAATGCAATTTTAAGGAATCGCTTAAATAGCGATTCCTTAAAATTGCGACCCTGTTTAGAGAGTCAAAAGTTGCAACTTTCTAAATAAGAAATAGCAAATAAAGATTCCTTATTTGCGATTTCTAAGCACATGTAAGAAGCAATTCCTAAATGCGATTTGTGCATTTAGGAAACGCTATTTACCACCAGGTTGAACCTGGTGGTAACCATGTGCAAATTTAAAAAATGCATTTAAAATGCATTTTTAAAATGTACATGTAAAGCACACATGCCCTTTTGGCATGTGTGCACCTTACATGATGCAAACAAATATTTTGGGGTGCAGCAGAGGGGGTCTTAGGCCCCCGGCACCATGGGGATTTGCATTTCCAAAATTGTGATTTCTGGTTAAGAAATCGCAATTTTGGAAATGCCAAAAATTTGCAGATATGGGCCTACAGGCCCATAGGTGCGAATGGGGCCGGTATCGCAATTTGCGATTCGGTAATAGCATTTGCGATTTTTAAGAAATCGCTATTACCGATTCACAAATGTGATACATTGTATTTTGCGAATCAGAAATAGCGATTTCGCAAAAGGCCTCCTTGATACATCTGGCCCCAAATCCATTTTTAGACCCTGTAAGTGCAGTGTAGCCATATGAAGAACATGGGCTGGGAGTTTGTCATTACAAACTCCACAGCTCCATGATGGCATCACTGAATGCTGGGAAGTTTGGTATCAAAATTCTCAGCACAATAAACCCACACTGATGCCAGCATTGGATTTATAGTAAAATGCTCACAGAGGGCAGCTTAAAGATGCCCCCTGAAGTTCACCAAACTCTCTATTGTGTGGCTGACCAGTGTATGCCAGCCTGCCACTACCAGATGAGTTTCTGACCCCATGGGGTGAGAGCCTTTGTGCTCTCAGAGGGCAGGGACAAAGCTTTCTCTGGGTGGAGGTGCTTCATACCTTCCACTAAAGGAACAGCAACACCTGGCGGTGAGCCTCACAGTATCCTGCCTTTTGTTTTGCTGCCTCAGGGCACTCCAGCTCAGCTAGTGGAGATGCTTGCCCCCCCCAGATGAGGCCCCACTTTTGGCGTCAGGTCTAGCTGGAAAATTAGTAAACACCAGGAGGAGTGTCCATCCCAGCAGGGACCACACCTAGGGTGCCCAGAGCTGAGGTGATCTCCTCCTACCAGAATCCTGCATCTTGCTTCTGAGAATGTTAGCCAATAGGGTTAGGAATGTGCCCCCCTCCCCAAAGGGAGTGGGCACAGAAAGGGTGTAGCCTCCCTCAGGCCAATAGCCATTGGCTACTTCCCTCTGACCCCTGGAACGCCCCTTAATCTAGTATTTAGGGGTACCTTTGAACCTTGCTCTTCAGATTCCTTGTGACCTGAAAGAAGAAGGACTGAAGAGCCGCTCCAGGGGGGAAGGCTCCAGATGACAACTGACTTGATCCTAGCCCTACCAGACTGTCTGCAGCTTCAAGACTCCTGCTACAAAAAGGCAACACATCATGTAGGACCCACAACCTCTACTAGCTCCCAGAGGACTGCCTGCCTAACTAAGGACCAAGATCTCCTGAGGAGAGCAGCCCTGTCCACAAATAACCCTCCAAGAAGGACTCTAGGCCCTTCCATATCCGTGAGTCCTGCCCACTCTGCCCCTGATGCCCAGGCCCGAGTCCAGGTGGCCCACTGGTCCAGAGAAGGTCCCCAGGTGATTCCAACCTTGAGCCCACCCTGGGTTGACCCCTCCTGATCAATACAATGACGCCTCCAGCTTGAATCCAGAGGACCCCCCTGACAGTGACTGGATCAGACAAAGATACCCGACACCCAAGGAGACCCCTGCACCCCTTGTCCTTGGGGAATCTGACCGATGGCCCAACAACATCCAGCAGGTGCCTCTCCTACTTGTCCAGCTCTTGGTTCCCTGCAACCGACCACCCCGGACCCAGCCTGCTGCATCTTTTGTGGTCCTGGGGCCCCCCCTATTGAAAACCACTGGGTGCCCAGCTCTGTGCTTGCACTCTGCACCCAGCCGCCCCTGTGCGGCTGAGGGGGTGTGTTTGGTGTGGACCTGTGCCCCCCCCTGGTGCTGACCTAAACCCCCAGGACTGTGTCCTGAAAACGCGGGTACGTACCTGCAATCTGTTTCCTAGCAAGCACCCCCAGTCCTCATAGGATTCCATTGAAAACCCAATGCCAACTTTGACCTCTACACACAGCCTCTACACCCAGCCGGACCCGTGTTGCTGGTGCACTTTTGGGGTCAACATGAACTTGACCTGTGGACATCCTAACCCCGAAGACTGGGATCGTATGTTGAGTACTTACCATTGTATTTTGCGAATCAGAAATAGCGATTTCGCAAAAGGCCTCCTTGATACATCTGGCCCCAAGTCCATTTTTAGACCCTGTAAGTGCAGTGTAGCCATATGAAGAACATGGGCTGGGAGTTTGTCATTACAAACTCCACAGCTCCATGATGGCATCACTGAATGCTGGGAAGTTTGGTATCAAAATTCTCAGCACAATAAACCCACACTGATGCCAGCATTGGATTTATAGTAAAATGCTCACAGAGGGCAGCTTAAAGATGCCCCCTGAAGTTCACCAAACTCTCTAGTGTGTGGCTGACCAGTGTATGCCAGCCTGCCACTACCAGATGAGTTTCTGACCCCATGGGGTGAGAGCCTTTGTGCTCTCAGAGGGCAGGGACAAAGCTTTCTCTGGGTGGAGGTGCTTCATACCTTCCACTAAAGGAACAGCAACACCTGGCGGTGAGCCTCACAGTATCCTGCCTTTTGTTTTGCTGCCTCAGGGCACTCCAGCTCAGCTAGTGGAGATGCTTGCCCCCCCCAGATGAGGCCCCACTTTTGGCGTCAGGTCTAGCTGGAAAATTAGTAAACACCAGGAGGAGTGTCCATCCCAGCAGGGACCACACCTAGGGTGCCCAGAGCTGAGGTGATCTCCTCCTACCAGAATCCTGCATCTTGCTTCTGAGAATGTTAGCCAATAGGGTTAGGAATGTGCCCCCCTCCCCAAAGGGAGTGGGCACAGAAAGGGTGTAGCCTCCCTCAGGCCAATAGCCATTGGCTACTTCCCTCTGACCCCTGGAACGCCCCTTAATCTAGTATTTAGGGGTACCTTTGAACCTTGCTCTTCAGATTCCTTGTGACCTGAAAGAAGAAGGACTGAAGAGCCGCTCCAGGGGGGAAGACTCCAGATGACAACTGACTTGATCCTAGCCCTACCAGACTGTCTGCAGCTTCAAGACTCCTGCTACAAAAAGGCAACACATCATGTAGGACCCACAACCTCTACTAGCTCCCAGAGGACTGCCTGCCTAACTAAGGACCAAGATCTCCTGAGGAGAGCAGCCCTGTCCACAAATAACCCTCCAAGAAGGACTCTAGGCCCTTCCATATCCGTGAGTCCTGCCCACTCTGCCCCTGATGCCCAGGCCCGAGTCCAGGTGGCCCACTGGTCCAGAGAAGGTCCCCAGGTGATTCCAACCTTGAGCCCACCCTGGGTTGACCCCTCCTGATCAATACAATGACGCCTCCAGCTTGAATCCAGAGGACCCCCCTGACAGTGACTGGATCAGACAAAGATACCCGACACCCAAGGAGACCCCTGCACCCCTTGTCCTTGGGGAATCTGACCGATGGCCCAACAACATCCAGCAGGTGCCTCTCCTACTTGTCCAGCTCTTGGTTCCCTGCAACCGACCACCCCGGACCCAGCCTGCTGCATCTTTTGTGGTCCTGGGGCCCCCCTATTGAAAACCACTGGGTGCCCAGCTCTGTGCTTGCACTCTGCACCCAGCCGCCCCTGTGCGGCTGAGGGGGTGTGTTTGGTGTGGACCTGTGCCCCCCCCTGGTGCTGACCTAAACCCCCAGGACTGTGTCCTGAAAACGCGGGTACGTACCTGCAATCTGTTTCCTAGCAAGCACCCCCAGTGCTCATAGGATTCCATTGAAAACCCAATGCCAACTTTGACCTCTACACACAGCCTCTACACCCAGCCGGACCCGTGTTGCTGGTGCACTTTTGGGGTCAACATGAACTTTGACCTGTGGACATCCTAACCCCGAAGACTGGGATCGTATGTTGAGTACTTACCAGTTAAATGTGTTAACACTTTTCCTCCCCTAGGACTCTATTCCTTCCTATAAGAAATTGCACTGTATCAACTTTTAAAATTGAAGTGTCACTTGTAAACTGCTGTATCTGCAAAGCCCAAACAAAGTACAATTGATACATGTAGGAAGTTGGCTCTGTATATAATATCTCAAAGTGAAAGATAGTGTACCAGTGCACAGAGGCCGTGCACAGAGTCCACGGGTTCCCCTTAGAGGTTGATAGTGGCAAAATTAGATAATACTAATGCTCTATTTTGTGGCAGTGTGGTCGAGCAGTAGGCTTATCAGAGGGTAGTGTTAAGCATTTGTTGTACACGCACCCAAAGACTTAACTCCAGGCCAATATGTTTTTATATAGAAAAATATTATTTTCTTAATTTATTTTGGAGTCACAAGATTCAGAATTTAGGTAAGTACATAAATTGTAAGGTACTTCACCCATGCAAGTATGGAACTTTGAATTAAAAGTGGACACTGCAAAAATCAACAGTTCCTGCGGTATGTAAGTATTGGTTAGTTTCTCATGTAAGTAAAGCACTTACAAGTTCAGTCTCCTGGGCATAGGCAGCCTACCGTTGGGGGTTCAAGTTAACCCCAAACACCCAGCAACACAGGGCCGGTCAGGTGCAGAGGTCGAAGTAGGGCCCAAATAGCATAGGCGCCTATGGAGAACAGGGGTGCTCCAGTTCCAGTCGGCTAGCAGGTAAGTACCTGCGTCCTCGGGGAGCAGACCAGTGGGGTTTTGTAGAGCACTGGGACACACACACACAGGCACACAAAATACACCCTCAGCGGCACAGGGGCAACCGGGTACAGTGTGCCAAGTAGGTGTCGGGTTTTGCGTTGAAAGCAATAGAGGGACCCGGGGCCAGTCTGGCGATGCAGGCAGGGCACAGGAGGGCTTCTCAGGCCATCCACCAACTGGGATAGGATGAGGGCTGCCTACTGGTCACTCCTGCACTGGTGGTTGGTTCCTCTCGGTCCTGGGGGCTGCGGGTGCAGTGCTTTGTCCAGGCGTCTGGTTCCTTTGTTACCGGGCAGTCGCAGTCAGGGGGAGCCTCTAGATCCTCTCTGCAGGCGTCACTGTGGGGATGCAGGGAGGTCGACTCAGGGTGTCCACGTCGTTGGAGTTGCCTGGGAGTCCTCTCTGTGGTATTGGTTCTCCTGAGCTCGAGCCGGGGGCATCGGGTGCAGAATGAAGACTCACATTTCTGGAGTGAGGCAAGAGTCTCTTTAAAGTTGGTTTTTGGATGCTATTTTTGGACAGAGCCGCTGTCCTCAGGAGGTTCTTGGTCCTTTAGGTGCAGGTCAGTCCTCTGAGTCCTCAGAGGTCGCTGGCCCCACTGGATGCGACGCTGTGCAGGTTCTTTGAGTCTGGAGACAGGCCGGTAGGGCTGGGGCCAAGTCAGTTGTCTCCGTCATCTCTGCGGGGCTTTCAGGTCAACAGTCCTTCTTCTTTCTTCAGGTTGCAGGAATCTGATTTCCTGGGTTCAGGGTCGCCCCTAAATACTCAATTTAGGGGTGTGTTTAGGTCTGGGGGGCAGTAGCCAATGGCTACTGTCCTTGAGGGTGGCTACACCCTCTTTCTGCCTCCTCCCTGTGGGGAGGGGGGCACATCCCTAATCCTATTGAGGGGAATCCTCCAAAACAAGATGGAGGATTTCCTAAGGCAGGGGTCACATCAGCTCAGGACACCTTAGGGGCTGTCCTGACTGAAGGGTGACTCCTCCTTGTTTTTCTCATTATCTCCTCCGGACTTGCCGCCAAAAGTGGGGGCTGTGTCCGGGGGGTGGGCATCTCACTAGCTGGAGTGCCCTGGGGCAGTATAACACGAAGCCTGAGCCTTTGAGGCTCACTGCTCGGTTTTAACAGTTCCTGGAGGGGGAGGTGTGAAGCACCTCCACCCAGTGCAGGCTTTGTTTCTGGCCCCAGAGAGCACAAAGGCTCTCACCCCATGGGGTCAGAAACTCATCTCAGTGGCAGGCTGGCACAGACCAGTCAGTCCTGCACTGAAAGATTGGGGTACAATACAGGGGAAAACTCTAAGATGCCCTCTGTAGGCATTTTTTAATAAATCCAGCACTGGCATCAGTGTGGGTTTATTATTATGAGAAGTTTGATATTAAGCTTCCCAGTATTCAGTGTAGCCATTATGGAACTGTGGAGTTCATTTCTGACAAACTCCCAAACCATATGCTTAATATGGCCACAATGGACTTACAATGTCTAAGAATAGACTTAGACACTGTAGGGGCATATTGCTCATGCAGCTATGCCCTCACCTGTGGTGTAGTGCACCCTGCCTTAGGGCTTTAAGGCCTGCTAGAGGGGTGACTTATCTATGCCACAGGCAGTATTTTGTGTGCATGGCATCCTGAGGGGGATGCTATGTCGACTTTGCCTTTTTCGCCCACCAACACACACAATCTGCAATGGCAGTGTGCATCTGTTAGGTGATGGGTTCCTTAGGGTGGCACAACACACGCTGCAGCCCTAAGGGACCTTCCCTGGTCACAGGGCCCTTGGTACCACTGGTACCTTTTACAAGGGACTTATCTGTGTGCCAGGGGTGTGCCAATTGTGGAAACAATGGTTCATTTTTAGTGAAAGAACACTGGTGCTGGGGCCTGGTTAGCAGGGTCCCAGCACACTTCTTAGTCAAGTCAGCATCAATATCAGGCAAAAAGTGGGGGGTAACTGCAACAGGGAGCCATTTTCCTACAATACATATTTCTGATACCTACTTACAAATGAACTTACCTGCAACAAAGACCTTCTGGTTCTAGTAATAAAGTAACAAAATATATTTTTGCTAAACAAAAACAATTGGCTCTCGAGTTAGTCTCATTTCTTGACTGTGTGTGTACAGCAAATGCTTTTCACTACCCTCTGATAAGCCTAATTGCTCGACCCCACTACCACAAAAGAGAGCATTAGTATTACCTACTTTAGCCTCTGTTAATCCTCTAGGGATCCCCTGGACTCTACACACCACACCTCCCTTTGATATAGTATATACAGAGCCAGCGCCCTACACCAAGACAGCAATATCATCTAGATATGCTGCACTAAAGTCTTCTAACCCAGCAAGGACTTTGTTCACCAAGCTCTGGAGGGTGGCAGGGACATTCTTCAGACCAAAAAGCATAACAGGGAACTGGTAATATCCATCAGGAGTGGAGAATGCAGATCTTTCTTTAGCTCCTGGGGTCAGGCCTATCCGCCAGTACCTTGAAGTGAGATCAAAAGTACTCAGATATTTGTCTGCTCCCAATCTGTCAATGAGCTCATCTGCTCTTAGAATTGGGTGGGCATATGTCTTGGTCACTGCATTGCAACCCCTATGATCCACACAGAACCTCATTTCCTTGTTTCCACCCTGGGAATGAGGTTTGGGGACTAGCACGACTGGGCTGGCCCAGGGGCTCTATGAGTGCTCAATAACTTCCAATTCCAGCTTTGATGCTCTCCTTGACATGGTCAGATTTTCTGTATATTTTATTTTTTGGCAGATAAACTGTCTCCATTGTCCACATCATGGGTACACCAGGTGGTTCTGCCAGGATTCAAGGAGAAGAGTTCAGCAAACCAGTGCAACACCTGCCTGCAGTCAGGCTGCTGCTGGTCAGAGAGAGTGTTTGAAAAGACTACTCCCTCAACTGAGCCATCTTTGGGAACGCTGAAGAGGAGATCAGGGAGAGACTCACTCTCAATTTCCTGTCCCTCAACTGTGACCATGAGCATGGTTAGCTCAGCTCTGTCATGATAGGGTTTCATGTGGTTTATATAGATTACCCTCTTCGGATTCCTGCAGCTGCCAAAGTCCACCAGATAGGTGACTTCCCCTTTCTTTTCTAGGATGGGGTAGAGTCTACTCCATTTATCTTGGAGGGCCCTAGGGGCTACAGGCTCCAACACCCATACCTTCTGCCCAGGTTGGTATACAAATAGTGCAGCTTTGAATTCAAACCAGAGCTTCTGGAGCTCTTGGCTGGCCTCTAGGGTTTTGTTTGCTTTTTTCATGTACTCAGCCATCCTTGAACGAAGGTCAAACATATAATCCACTATGTCCGGCCCTCTCTGGGAGGTCTCTCCCATCCTTCCTTAAAAAGGCAAAACGGCCCCCTAACAGGATGCCCAAACAAAAGTTCAAATGGGGATGACCTCACTAGCTTCTGTGGCACTTCCCTGTAGGCAAAAAGCACGCAAGGAAGTAGGACATCCCATCTCCTTCTGAGTTCTTCAGGGAGCCCACCAATCATGCCTTTGAGAGCCTTGTTAAATCTCTCAACAGGACCAATGCACTGGGGTTGATATGGGGTTGTGAACTTATAGGTCATACTACACTCACTCAGCCCACATGTGCTTCAGGTAGCCAGACTTGAAGTTGGTACCTCTGTCTAACACCACCTCCTTAGGAAATCCCACTCTGGTAAAAATACCAATTAGGGCCCTAGCTACTGCAGTGGTAGTAGTAGTCCTTAGGGGGATTGCTTCTGGGTACCTGGTGGCATGATCCACTACCACTAGTATGTATCTGTTCCCTGATGCTGTTGGAGGGTCAAGGGGACCAACAATGTCAATCCCAACCCTTTTAAAGGGGACCCAACCACTGGAAGTAGAATTAAGGGGGCATTTGTTTGTCCACCTATCTTGCCACTGGCCTGCCAGGTGACACATGAGTTGCAAAATGCCTCGCCAGTAGAAGTGGTTTACCAACTGACTCTATGTTTTTGTCTGGCCAAGACGCCCAGCTAAGGGGAAGTCATGGGCCAGTGTTAGGAGAAAGTCTCTGCATTGCTGAGGCACTACCAGCTTCCTGGTGGCACCAGGTTTAAGGTCCCTGGCCTCAGAATATGGGAGTCCTTCCTCCCAATAGGTCCTGTGGGTACCACTAACATCATCTTTTTCCTGTGCAGCAGCCTGCTTCCTCAGGCCTTCAAGAGTGGGACCGTTTTGTTTTCCCTGGCTCAGATCTTCCCTAGAGGGTCCCCTTGGCCCTAGGAGCTCAACCATGAAAGGCCCGAGCTCCTGAAGCTCAGTTCCCTCTGGGGCTGTTAGGTCTTCTGCATGAGGGGAGAGATCCTGCTCTGTGATTTGTTTGGAAGCTGGTCACCAAGTCTTCCAGCCTTTTCTCTTGGTAGGTTGGGCTGTTATCGCAGGCTCCAACTCCACTCTTTCACCCTGTGCTTTGCTCTGGTTTTGATGCACACCCATACAGGGATACCCAGCATAGCTGCATGGGTCTTCTCCAGATCATTCCCTAGCAGACATTGGACAGGTATAGTATGAAATACCACCACCTCTTTTTGGCTAGTAACTCCTCCCCATTCTAAGGACACCATTGCCATGGGATGGACATTAGCCTGATTGTCAGTACTGAGGAGAGTACATGTCTCTCCGGGAAGATACTGATCTGAGGACACCGGCTGCTCAGTCACCATGGTGACACCAGTGTCTCTAAGTGCTTCAACTTCAATCCCATTTAGATGAGGCTGTTGTCTGTACTTCTCCAGACTACTGGACCAGACAGCCAAGGCAGCTACATCCACCCCACCCTCTGAAACTAAGGTTGCCTCAGTAGGCTCACTGACATGGTCAGGGCCTACTTGGAATCCCATCTGGAGAGTTACCACTGCATTTACTGCAGGTGCACTAGAGGTATTCATTTTGTTAGGATTGTTAAGATCTCCAGTTTGGTGTCTATTTGTTTTGCAGTTATGGCACCAAGCCTTTCTGGGATCCTAAGTATTCTCTTTGTACCCACCCTTGTGCTGGGAAGACTCTTGGGCCAACCCTCTGGTGCAGGTTTTTGGGGGCCTTTAGAAGACTGTTTTGTCCTTGGTTTGGTTACTCTCTTTCCCTTGTGGGGGCTTCTTGGCCTCTTTCTCATGGTCCCCCCACCATCATTGGAAGTCTTAGTCCTCCTGGTTTTGACCCAGTGGTCTGCCTTCTTCCCCAACTCTTGAGAAGAAAGTGGACATATGGTCTAGCCAGGTACTGGTGAAACTTTTCTTGAACACAATTACTCAGCAGATGCTCTTTCATCATTAGATTGTAAAACCCCTCATAATCATGCACATTGCTACCTTTTAACCAGCCACCTAGATTTTTCACTAAGAAGTCCAAGAAATCAACCCAGGACTGACACAGGGTTTTTTGAGTCTCCCCTCAAGAGTCCACCCAAATCCCTCAATCAGGGTGGCCTTCATGAGATCATAGGAGCTTGCATCTGTCTCATTCAGTGTGAAGAGTCTATCCCTACACTTTCCTGACAACAATTCCCAATGGACAGTTCCCCAGTACTCTTTCTTACGTTTTCTGGAAACACAGGCCCTCTCATAGGCTGTGAACCACTTGGTGATGTCATCACCTTCCTCATGTTTGGGGACAATCCCTTCAGGTATTTTAGGGTGACAGTGCTCTACTCGGTCCCTAGTTATACTGCTGCTACTATTCATGGGTGCTAAACCTGTTTCTGCTCTTTCACTCTGTGTTCCAGGTCCAGTCTCTTAGCTAACCCCTCTAGGAGGGCATCTTCCTCACAGATTCTATCTCTGGATCTTGAGGAACCTGAACGATCCTCAGTAGAGGAAGGTGTCCTAGACATCTGGGGTACATGTTTTGAGTTGAGGAGGGTCCCTTTCTTCCACCTCACCTGAGTTGCCCTGAGCTACAGATCAGTGGCCTCATCAGAAAGATGGGCCTGGTCATACTCTGCCAGTAGCTCCTGGAGCCTTGCACTGGTAGGGTTTGAACCTGATTTTATTCTGTACCCTTTACAGATGGCTCCTACCTGCTTGTGGGAAAGCTGAAGGTAAGGGATGACGCTGACCACCACCACACTGTCCTCTGAGGTAATCATTATTTTACAAAAGTGGGGATCTTTTTGAGCTAGATAAAAATCCTAACAAGTTTTTACAGTCCTAACTGAAGTAAGTTTTTACGTTTTATTGTTAAGTGACAGGGACCTTACCAGGGCCCTAACAGTTACTTTCAGGAATTTAGAAAAAATAAGCAATTTAAAAAACACAATTTAACTAAAGGCAGTTTTTGTCTTTACCAGTGTAGACACTTTTTGACCAAGTGGTATCAGCAAATGCAAAGTTGCAGACCCTTCCGCAGTTCCACCAATGTAGGAAGCTGGCTCTTGATATAGGGCACTAAATTAAGTACTCTGTACAGAGAGTCCAGTGAATCTTCAAAGGTTTGCAGTGGCAGCAATAGATAGGTCTAGTGCTCTTTTTGTGGCTAGTGTGGGCGAGCAGTTAGGCTTATCAAGGAGTCGTGTAAGCATTTGTTGTACTCACAGAGGCACTAAATGAGACACACACTTGAAGAATAAATCACAGACCAATTTAGAAAAATAGCAGTTACTTTTATATATGCTTTGAACCAAAGAACTTCATTATAAGGTAAGCAGTTTTTAAATTGAAAATACTTTGCTGTTTCAAAAACCGACATGGTGCAATTTCAGAGCCTTCAATGTTAACCTAAGGGAGGAAATCAAGAATGCATTTTCACAGGTAAGTGCACAACTTACAATTCCAGGCTTCAGGGTTTTAGACTAGCACTGGGCAAGGTTCAGGTTGGTACCAAAAGTGCACCCACAGCAGCACAAGGGCGGCTGGGTGCAGAGGTCCAAGTCGGAGCTCAATGTTAATCAAGTTAGACTGGGGGGGGGTGAAGAAGAGCTGCTCCCAGGTAAGTACAAGCAGTGTCAGAGGTTGGTCTCTGGGGGTTGAGGCAAGCACCAGGGGGACCACAAGGCATCACCAAACTTACAACCTCAGCGGCAAGGGGGTGGAGGTGCAGAGTTCCAACACAGCATTAGGCACCCAATGTTATTCAATGGAGACAGGGGGAATCCACTGAAGCACTGCTTACAGGTGAGAAAAGGGGAATCAAGGGTCGATCTCCTGGATTTGAGGTAAGTACAAGGGGGGCCACAAGGCAGCACCAAACTGACAACCTCAGCATCACAGGGGTGGCAGGCTGCAGAGTGCCAACACAGCGTTGGGAGCCCAATGTTAATCAATGGTCCAGCTCCCCAAGGCTCAGGGGTCCTGGTGCAGGGGTGTCTTTTGGCATCAGAAACAGCTTACCAGGCAGGTCACGGTCAGGGGGATTCCTCGTATTTAGGCTGGAGGCCCCATTGTGGAGTTCAGCAGAGGTCAGCCCACGGTGGACTCATGGGCAGAAGGGCTGGGGAACCTTCAGTGGAATGGTGAGCCACTTAGACTTGGGCCATGGGTGTGGCGTGCAGAGGTGGTTTCAGGTGACGGTTTTGCATTTCCTCAGACAGACTTCATCTTCTTTAGGGATGGTTTGTTCCGGACAGTTCCGCTGACCATGGAAGGAAGGACTGGGTCTTTATCAAAGGCGGGCAGTACTCCCAAGGCTTTGGAGGTTGCTGGGCTGCAGGAGAGTAGTCTTCTGGGTGCAGGTTTCTTTGAAGACTCCAGTCAGGCCAGTAGGGCTGGGGCCAAGTCAGTTGGTGTTTTCAGTCTTCTCTGCTAGGGGACTTCTGTGTTGTCCAGCTCTTCTTAGGTCAACAGGAATCTGATTCTAGGGTGCCACCTAAATACTGAATTTAGGGGCATGACAGGGAGTGCCTGGTGGTAGCCAATGGGTTACTCACCTTTAGGGTGACTACACCCTTCCTATAACCACGTGCTTTGAGAAGTGGGTTTAGCTCTACCCATACTGGCCTAATTCCTTCCATCCAAAATGGAAGAATTTAAAAAGTAGTGTCCACCTCAGCTCGTCCACTCTAGGGGTGGGGCTGGCGTGAAGTGGGCACTCCTCCTAATTTACCTAGTTTTTCCGCCAGTCCTGCCACCAAAAATGGGGTCAGGAACTGGGGGTCGGCCTCCTCCACTATTTGGAGGGGCGTGTGTTGCATTTCGAAGGCGGCAAGGCCTTTGGACTTCATGCCCTGCAATGTTCATCCTGCCTGGGAGAGGAGGTCACACTTCTGCCCAGAGCAGGCATTTTATCTGAGCCCTGGAGAACATTAGCTCTCACCTCAGGGGGGCAAGAACTCTGTCTTAAGGTGGCTGTACTGGTTTCGACCAGTCAGTGCCCATGCTAGGAGTTGGTAGGTTTTCAAGGGGGCACCTCTAAGGTGCCCTCTGAGTGCATGTATTAAAAAAATCATCACTGGATTCAGTGAGGGTTTATTAATATGAGATGTTTGATACCAAACATCCCTATTGTCAGTGAAGCCATCATGTAGCTGGGAAAATCTTAATGACCAGTGTCCAGCACATGTACTTAAAATGATGTCACTGTTCACCTACTATGTCTGAAAATTGGCAGGCACAGCAGGGCCATATCTGCTCATGCAGGTATGACCTCACATGTAACATAATGCACCCTGCATCTAGGGCTGGAAGGCCTGCTAGAGGACTTACATACATTGCATGCAGTGCAAAGGGGACAGAGCACACAGGCTGTGTGTCATGTTGTGTTTTAATTTTAGCTCTGCACCAAAACAAGCAGCCTGTGAAAGCAGCACTATGTGCACTTAGTGATAGTGTTCCTGAGGGAAGCATAATTCGTGCTGCAGCCTTCAGGGACCTTCCTTTAGTACCCCATGCCCCAGGTACCAGGGGTGCCATTTACTAGGGACTTATAGTGCTAGCTAAATGTTTGCCAATTGGGAAAAATGACTGTGCAGTTTTAGGGAAAGTGATCTAGCACTGGGGACCTGTTTAGCAGGGACCCAGTGCACTTTCAGTTGAAATTGCATCAGAAACCAGGCAAAAAGTGTGTGTAGGGGGGGTGTGACCATGTGAAAAGAGGCACTTTCCTACACTACCTCAAGTCCTGGAGGAAGCCCTGGCCGTACTCTCTCAAGCAGTGAAGGACGGGAGAGATGCAGCTAAGTTCACCTTTCAAAGTAGACTAGACTCGACTGACTCATTGGGCAGAGCAGGTGCATTTACAGTGGCCTTAAGGCCAGGCTGAGGACACCTGGCTTGTCGGGGGATTTCCAAGCAAATCTGATGGACATGCCCTTCGATGGCACTCACTTGCTTGGCAAGAAGGAAGACTCGGTGCTGGAGCGCTTTAAGGACTCTCGGGCTACATCCAAGTTCTTAGGCCTCTCGACGACCCCTTGTCCACAGTCTAATTTTTGCTCCTTTTTTGGCTACGGAAGGGGCGTGGCACCGCAACAACACTATGCCAGTCACAATCCCATGCAACCAACCCCCAGGGTATGTGAGGACATAGACCCGATGTCTTTAGATCTAGAGGATCTGCAGGGCAGAAGTTGTCTACCACACAGCCACCAACAGCTGCAGCCTCTAATTTATCCTAGTTTGCATCTGCAGGACCATGCTGGCTAAGTTGGAGGGAGAATATATCATAATTTTCCACACCTGATGTTAATAAGATCAGACGCCTGGGTACTGCAGATCATCAGGAAGGGCTATGCCCTTCCTTTCAATCCTTTCCTCCTCCTATTCCTCCTACATTAGAACAGCTGGTGGAGGATCATTTGTGTCTGCTCCGAGAGGAAGTTATGCCTCTCTTGGCCAAGAGAGCCATAGAAAAAGTCCTGATATCAAAAGTAGGCAGTAGTTGTTATTCCTGCTACTTTCTGATACCCAAAAAGAACAAGGGTCTTCGCCCTATTCTAGACTTATGGACCATAAATCTCTCCCTCAAGAAGGAGAAGTTCAAGATGCTTACGTTGGCACAGGTTTTGTCTGCCCTTGGCCTAGAAGACTGCTTGAAAGCGCTGGACTTGCAGGATGCATATTTTCATATTCCCATCCTGCCCGCCCACAGGTGTTACCTTCAGTTCAAGGTAGACCACAAACACTTTAAGTTCACTGTGCTACCATTTGGTCTTACCAGTGCCCCTCGGGTTTTCACGAAGGTGATGGTGGTGGTCCCAGCTCATCTGCATATGTCAGGGGTTTCAATCTTTGATGACTGGCTGTTGAAGGCAAGTTCACCCCAGGCAGTAGGCTCCCACCTCCAGACTACGGCGAACCTCTTGCATTTGCTGGGGTTCACTATAAACATGCTGAAGCCACACCTGACTCCCTATCAGATGCTCTTTCAAAGGAACAGTTCTGGACACAGCACATTTTTTAGCTTATCCTCACGAGCAGCGAGTCCAGGATATTCAGGGTATGATACCAATGTTTCAGCCTCTTTCCTGGATTTCAGTCGTAATGACTCTGAGGCTGCTGGGCCTCATAGAATCCTGCATCCTGCTGGTAAAATATGCCAGATGGTGCAAACAGGCTCTTCAATGGGACCTGGATTTCCAGTGAGTGCAGCATCAGGGAAATCTCTCTGGTCCAGATCGCGGAGGAAACTTTGAAAGAGCTTCTGTGGTGGTTAACGAAACGCAATTGGGTCAGAAGAAGACTACTCTCCCTTCCCCAACCAGACCTCACAGTAGTGACAAATGCATCACTTCTGGGATTGGGCAGCCATCTGGACAGGTAGAGATCAGAGGACTCTGGTCTCCAGAAGGAATCCAGGCTTCACATAAACATGTTGGAGCTCAGGGTGATCTGACTAGCATTGAAAGCATTTCTTCTCCTCAAGGGAAAGTTAGTGCAGGTGTTCACGGACAACATCACCGCCATGTGGTACTGCAACAAGCAGAGCGGGGTGGGGTGGGGTCTTGGACCCTTTGCTAAGATGCTCTGCATTTCTGGACATGGCTGGAACAGCAGGGCATAATCCTGGTGTTTAAACACCTGGCAGGTTCTCTGAATGCCAGAGAGAACAAACTCTGCTGCCGATGTCTAGTGGATCACAAGTGGCGTCTACATTTGGAGGTGGTGCAAGGTCTCTTTCAGTAGTGGGGAGAGCCTTGGTTAGATTTATTTAGCAGTATTGCACGTAGGAGTTTCTAAGACAACACTCGCTAGGCAATGCTTTTTGATGGGAGTGGAGCACAGGCCTCCTGTATGCTTTACCGCCCATACCACTCTTGCCCACAGTTCTCAGGACAATCAAGAATGACCTTGTGGCTCTAGATTGGGCACGGAGTCTGGTATCCCGAGCTTCTGAATATGAACATTAGTCCTCCGATCAGGATGCCTCTCTGGGAGGATCTTCTGTCGCAGCAGCAGGGAAGGGTCCTCCACCCGAACCTGTCTGCACCTTAATGCGTGGAGATTGAGCTGAGGCAGTTGACAGCTTTCAACCTTCCTCCCTAAGTCTATAAGGTTATCTTGACAGCCAGGCATTCCACTACAAAAACAGCATACGCCTACCGTTGACAAAAATGTGTAAGATATTGTACAGAGAAGTCTATGGATCCCCTCTCTGCTTCTTTATCTGATATTCTTATTTTCATTCTTTCTCTTGCCCAACAGGGTTCCTTTCTGGGGACACTGAAGGGCTGCCTTTCTGCTCTATCAGTCTTTCTGCAGCTGCCTGATCAACCCTCTCTTTTCAAATCTCCTATTGTAAATAGGGGCCAGATGTAGGAAACACTTTGCGAGTCGCAAACGGCAAAATCTGCCGTTTGCGACTCGCAAATGCGTGTTTCCTATGCAGAAATGCATTTTGCGAGTCGTTACCGACTCGCAAAATGCATTTCCGAATCGCAAATAGGAAGGGGTGTTCCCTTCCTATTTGCGAGTCGCAGTGGTATGCAACTCCATTTGCGACCGCGTACGCGGTCGCAAATGGAGTCGCAGTTACCATCCACTTCAAGTGGATGGTAACCCACTCGCAAATTGGAAGGGGTCCCCATGGGACCCCTTCCAGTTTGAGACTGGACCCCAAAACATTTTTTCAGGGCAGGGAGTGGTCCAAGGGACCACTCCCTGCCCTGAAAAAACCGAAACAAAAGGTTTCGGATATTTTTGAAATGCAGCTCGTTTTCCCTTAGGGAAAACGGGCTACATTAAAAAAAAAAAAAACTGCTTTATTTAAAAGCAGGTCGCTAACATGGAGGTCTGCTGACGTCAGCAGGCCTCCATGTTAGCGAGTGCCTATACTCGCAATGGGGCCGCAATTTGCGACCCACCTCATGAATATTCATGAGGTGGGTCATTGCGACCCCATTGCGAGTTGCAGTCGGTGTCTGAGACACCGAACTGCATAGCAATTTGCGACTTGCAAATTGCGAGTCGCAGGGACGCGCAATTTGCAAGTCGCAAATTGCTTTTTTGCTACATCTGGCCCTAGGTTCCTTAAGGTGGGGGGGAATATGTTTCCCCCTATGCCCTTTGTCATGCCTCAGTGGGATCTCAGTCTGGTTCTCACATACCTTATTTGTGCTCCTTTTGAGCCATTGCACAACTGTTTCCTCCGCCTGCTCACCATCAAGACAGCCACCTTAGTGGCAATAACATCTACCCAGAGGGTGAGTGAGATACAGGCATTATCATCTAAGACGCCATATCTCACTGTGTTTCTGGAAAAAGTGGTTCTACGCACCCGTGCCTCTTTTCTCCCCAAGGTGGTGACACCATTCCATCTGGGTCAAACAATCACCATGCCCACCTTCTTTGTTCCCCCACATCCCTCTAAGGAAAAGGAGCAACACCCCCGGCTGGACCTAAAAAGAGCATTGTTGTTCTACCTTGACAGCACAAAAGAGTTCCGGGTCAAAGACCACCTCTTTGTGGGGTATGTGGGAGCAAAGAAGGGACCGGCAGTACAGGTGCAGATCATTTCACACTGGGTCATTCTCTGTATCAAGATCTGTTGTGCCCTGGCTAAGAAGCAGCCTCCTGAGGGCTTAAGGGCCCATTCCACCAGGGGAAAAGCTTCAACCACAGTGTTAGCACATGGAGTTTCAGTCCTGGACATCTCCTAGGGAGCAACATGGGCAGCCCTCCACATGTTTGCCGAACACTACTGCCTGGACAGTCAGGGTCGCAGGGACTGGCATTTCGCCTGTTCAGTGCTGTAGGACTTTCTAGTCTAAAACATTGTCTGCAGCCCACTGTCAGGAGAAGATGGCTTGAGTATATAATAAAAGGTAGGGAATCTGCAACTAGAAGTCTCCATCAGATAAACAAGTTACTTACCTCGGTAATGCATTATCTGGTAGAGTCTCTGTCCAGCTGCAGATTCCTTACACCCACCCATGCCTTCCCACTCTGCAGACTTGTTACTAGGGTTAGGGTAATGCCTTTTTCAGGGCCCTAGTTTTGACACACATTGCGCCAGTTCTTATCATGTGTAGGAAGCTGGCCTGGTGTGTGGTGGGTACCTGAGTTACTTATACCAGGTCCAGCTATCCCTTATTAGTGTAGTGTAGTCAGTGCTTAGAAGCCAGGCTCTCTAGAGATAGCTATGTATGAGCAGCCAAGGCTTACATAAGAGACATGCAAAGCTCATGCAATGCCACTGTAGTCACACAACACTTGCACACATGAAAGAATGCACTCAGTGTTACAAAAATAAAGGTTCTTTATTTTAGTGACACAATACCCAAAGGTACTAGAGAGGCAACCCTCCAATAGGATGTAAGTAACACACTATTTATATATATATATATATATATATATATATATATATATATATATATATATATACACACACACACACACACTAGTTACCAGAAATAGGCATAGAAAGTGATAGAAAACAGTGCAAATGCAGTTAGACAATAGTGACCCTGGGGGGAGCCCAAACCATATACTAAAAAAAATGGAATGCGAACACAGAAGCCCCACCTAGGTAAGTGGAATGTATAGAGGGGAACTGGGGGTACTAGGAAACCCCAAAGGTGAATAACACAGTGCCCCCTAGCGACCAGGAGAAAAGGAGTAAGTTAGTGGAATTTCCCCAAACCACCCAAAAGGAAGGAAAAGAAGCAAATGCAACACCCAGACAAGACTGCCAGAAACCAGCTGTGGATTCCTGAACAGGAAGACCTGTGGAAGAAGGGGACCAAGTACAGAATTCACAGAAGAGTCCTGGAGGAGTAGGAGCTACTACCCAGCCAGCTGTGGATGCAGGAGTTGGTCGACGGTGAGACAAAGTCGTCAGGAATGCAGCCCTGGAGCAGGTGAAGAGCTCTTTGAGGATGCAGTAGATGTCCCATGCCGGATGAAGAATTGCAGTCAGGTGTTGGTGGAGGAAATCCACCAACAAGCCTTGGCAATGGCAAATGTCACAATTGGTGGAAAGTGGAGCTGCCGGGACCAGCAAGGCCCAGGAGGGCTCAAACCAGGAGGGCGAGTCACAGAGTACCCTCAGCAACACAGAGAGCCCACAGGAGCAGAGGCAGCACCCACAGGATGGGGACACAGGAGTCACAGTAGAGCCCATGCAGCACAACTGGAGAAGGGTCCCACGCCACAGGAGAACCACGCAGAGGGCTGTGCATCACAGAAAAGTGTGCTGAGGGCTGGAGCTACATGTAGCCTGAAGATCCCATGTAGGAGATGCAAACAAACAAGCCTTGGCAGCAGAAAGAGATGCTCATTGGTACTGTCCTGCATGGAAAGGCAAGGGCTTACCTCCACTGATGTTGGGTACAGCTGGCAGAGAGGACCAAGAGGACTACTCTGGACCACCACCTGTGATGCAGGATCCATGCAGCTCAGGATGAGAGGGGATCCACACAGCTGGTCATTGTTGCAGTAGCTGCCTGTGGATGCAGGGGAGTGACTCCTTCACTCCAAGGAAGATTTCTTCTTCCTTCTAATGCAGGCTGAAGGCTTGCCACCCTCAGAGGATGCACAGCTGGGGAAATGTTGCAGAAGCTGGAAGGAGCCATGGAAACAATGTTGCAATAAGAGTCTTCTTCGTGGATGCAGATTATCGGTTCCTGGAGGGTCCAGTCGCCGTTCCAGTGGCTAGAAGTCGAAGTGAGGTTGCAGAGGAATCTTGCAAGCGGAATCCAAGGACCCACTCAAGAGAGAGACCATAAATAGCCCTGAAAGGGGGATTGGTCACCTGCCAGGTGAGCACCTATCGGGGGCTCTGACATCACCTGCCTGGCCAGGCCACACAGATGCTCCCAGAGGTCCCTGCCAACCTTGGATTCAAGATGGCAGAACCCAGGGACCCTCTGGAGGAGCTCTAAGCACCAGCCCTGGGGTGGTGATGGACAGGGGAGTGGTCACTCCTCTTTCCGTTGTCCATTTTCACGCCAGAGCAGGGAATGGGGGTCCCTGAACTGGTGTAGACTGGTTAATGCATAGAGGGCACCAAACGAGCCCTTCAAAGCATACCAGTGGCTTGGGGAGGCTACCTCTCCCAAGCCATGTAACACCTATTTCCAAAGGGAGATGGTGCTACCACCCTCTCCCAAAGGCAATCCTTTGTTCTGCCTCCCTGTGCTTGAGCTGTTCAAGCAGAAGGAGGGCAGAAACCCGTCTGAGGGGTTGCAGCAGCTTGGACTGCCTGGCAAACCCTGGAAGACTGGTAGGATCAATGCTGGGGGTCTCTAAGTAGCCCCCCAGAGTGCATGGAATCATACTTCCAATACTGGCAACAGTATTGGGGTGTGATTCCAACATGTTTGATACCAAACACGCCTAGGTTCGGAGTTAACATTATGTAGCTGGACATAGATAGTGACCTATATCAGTACACACATAAAACCGCATCCCTGCACTCACAAAGTCCATGAAAATGGCACTGGAGTTCGTGGTGACATCTCTGCTAGTGCTGGGGTGCCCTCACACACAGGTACTTGCACCCAGCCATCATGGGCTAGGATGGCCTGCCATAGGAGTGACTTACAGTGACCTGGTGCAGTGACCTGTAGTGAAAAGGGTGCATGCACCCTTTCACACAGGCTGCAATGGCAGGCCTGCAGAAAGGTTTGTATAGGCTCCCCCTGGATGGCATAATACATGCTGCAGGCCATGGGGATCCCCTGGTACCCAATGACCTGGGTACAGAGATACTGTATACTAGGGGCTTGCGTGGGGGCACCAGTGTGCCAAATGTGGGGAGTAACTGGTACAAGTTACCAAGTTAGAAGGGAGAGAGATAATCACTGGGGTGCTGGTTAGCAGGATCCCAGTGAACACAGTCAAACACACTGACAACAAGCAGAAAATGGGGGTAACCATGCCAAAACCGCGGGTTCTTTCCTACATCATGGCTTTGCACGTTTGGCATGGAAAGTTATGGTAAGAAGTAACTGATACACGCACACCTGGGTGGAGCTTATAATGCTGGCTGCAACATCACATCTTGCGCCAACAATGTCACACGGAGCCATGGATCCACCTGAATGCACACACAAGGGGTATTGCTCAGCAAAAAGTTTCAAGATCCAGTCTGATGGCTGGGAAAATCAAAGGTAAGGAATATGCAGCTAGATAGTCTCTACCAGATAATGCGTTAAAGGAAGGTAAATAACGTGGTCTTCATGACAAGGTCGAGAGAATGCACTTCATGGTTTAAATAAATGCAGTGCTCAACGTCTATAGAGAGACCGGGAAGGAATGAGGCAGATACAATGTCGCTTTCCACAAGGAAAGAGACCATGTCGGCGAAGGAGGGGCACTCTTCATTGTGTCCTTCGTCGTCGAGCATAGACTCTGTCAATGAGGGAGAGAATTGAAACAATGTCACTTCCAAAGGCGAAGAGAGAGACTCTGTAGGCGTAGGCGAGGATTGAAACAATGTTGCCTGCACCCACGAGATAAAATCCATCGACTAGAAAAAGAAAACAAACATTGGAAGAGGGAACGATAAGTGATTAAAAAAACAAGCTTTGGCAAAAACCAATTTTGAAAGAAAAGAGGCATTGGCAAATGTAAATACAAACAATGAGAAACATTGGCAACAACAAGTAAGTTGTATGAAAGTTTTGAGGAAATACAAGGAACAATGGGGATATCACCTGTGCCATTAAAACCCCCAATGAAAATATATTACAAGACAATTTCACATCACCAATCCAAAACAAAGCTCAGGGAACTGTTGTACCTGATTTAGATGACAGTGAGGCATTTTTCAGTGAAAATAGCGAAGAGGTAGAGACCAATGACATGCAGGTCGTTGATGAGGAAGACGAGGTTGAGGAATATCCAGATTATCAACCTAAATAAGGTCAGGAGCAAATAGCAGAAAGGTTGATACAAGTGCCCTATCAATGTTTATGTCATTGCAAAATATGGCGGTGGATATTTATAATAAGCTGCAAACACAGGAAGAGCAGAGAGAAAAAGAGAATGACTTAACACCTCCACCAGTGTTGCAGCGACAAAGAAACTAAACACTTAGGGCCAGATGTAGGAAAGGATTTGTGCCTCGCAAATGGCGAAAAACGCCGTTTGAGAGGCGCAAAAGCCTCTCCGCGATGCAGAAATGCATTTTGCAAGTCGGATCCGACTCGCAAACTGCATTTCCGACTCACAAATAGGAAGGGGTGTTCCCTTCCTATTTGCGACTCGCAATGCT
Source organism: Pleurodeles waltl (assembly GCF_031143425.1). Classification (NCBI taxonomy): domain Eukaryota; kingdom Metazoa; phylum Chordata; class Amphibia; order Caudata; family Salamandridae; genus Pleurodeles; species Pleurodeles waltl. Next base: position 346,187,503 of record NC_090447.1, on the reverse strand, counting down.
ATGCAATTTCATTTGCGACCGCGAAAGCGGTCGCAAATGAAATCGCAGTTACCATCCACTTGAAGTGGATGGTAACCCAGTCGAAAACGGGAAGGGTTCCCCATGGGACCCCTTCCCCTTTGTGACTGGAAACAAAAATATTTTTTCAGAGCAGGCAGTGGTCCAACGGACCACTGCCTGCTCTGAAAAAAACCGAAACTAAAGGTTTCGGTATTTTTTTCCAAGTGCAGCTCGTTTTCCTTTAAGGAAAACGGGCTGCAGATGGAAAAAAAAAAACTGCTTTATTAAAAAGCAGTCACGGACATGGTGGTCTGCTGTCTCCAGCAGGCCACCATCCCCGTGAGTGCCCATACTCGCAATGGGGTCGCAAACTGCGAACCACCTCATTAATATTAATGAGGTGGGTCTTTGCGACCCCATTGCGAGTTGCAGAAGGTGTCTGAGACACCTTTCTGCATAGCAAATTGCGACTTGCAATTTGCGAGTCGCACGGACTCGCAAATTGAAAGTCGCAATTTTAGTGAGAGTCTAGAGAAAAAGATACCGTTTAATGATTTAATAATAATTAGAAGAACCAATTGGATTCACCATTCAATAGCATAAACGCAGATGAGGACGATGATGGAAAAGATTATAATGATACACGAAGCCACCCAGAGACGCCAGAGAATGGATCAGGATAAAATCATTTTAATGAACCTAGAGATGCAAGTTCAGAAAACAAACTTATTTTACCGCAAGAGGACATAGGAAGGTTTCATTTCCTAATAGAGAAGGCCTCAGAACGCTTTAGTCTCCTGGTTTCTGTGGCTGCGAAATTTTGTTTATTTGATTTTAGAGAGAAAACAAACAAAGGTTCAAGTTCAATACCCATATTACAGCACCTATGGGAAGAAGTACTGATAATGCAAAAACCGGCAACTGCTCCAGTAAATCTTTCATAGATTGAAAGGAAGTATAAGGCCACAAAACATGCAGCTGGTTGTATTTTAAATCAAGTTCACCCTAGTCAGTCATATTAGTGGCAGCGAAGGCAGAGGAATCCGTCATCGCCATGCACTGCACCTACAGATAAGGGAGGAAATGAGACATAGGGCCAGATGTAGCAAAGGCTTAACGAGTCGCAAACGGCGAAAATCGACGTTTGCGAGTCGCTAAAGCCACTTTGCTATGTAGAAATGCATTTTGTGAGTCGGAACCAACTCGCAAAATGCATTTCCGACTCGCAAATAGGAAGGGGTGTTCCCTTCCTATTTGCGACTCGCAATGGTATGCATTTTCATTTGCGACCGCGATTGCCGTCGCAAATGAAAGCGCAGTTACCATCCACTTGAAGTGGATGGTAACCCAGTCGAAAACGGGAAGGGGTCCCCATGGGACCCCTTCCCCTTTGTGTCTGGCAAAAACAATAATTTTTCAGGGCAGGCAGTGGTCCAATGGACCACTACCTGCCCTGAAAAATACCGAAACTAAAGGTTTCGTTTTTTTTTTTTCAAAGTGCAGCTCGTTTTCCTTTAAGGAAAACGGGTTGCGCTTTGAAAAAAAAAAGACTGCTTTATTTAAAAGCAGTCACGGACATGGTGGTCTGCTGTTCCCAGCAGGCCACCATCCCCGTTAGTGCCCTGAATCGCTATGGGGTTGCAAATTGCGACCCACCTCATTAATATTAATGAGGTGGGTCTTTGCGACCCCATAGCGACTCGCAGAAGTTGTCTGAGACACCTTTCTGCATTCCAAATTGCGAGTTGCAATTTGCGAGTCGCTGGGACTCGCAAATTGCAACTCGCAATTTGGAACCTTGCTACATCTGGCCCTTAATGAGGTAAAAGTGTCAGTGTGCTGGAGCTGATGCAATAAAAATTGCTAATTCTACGCAATCATAGCCTGTTATGATAGGCAGTTATGGAGTTATACAGGCCCGCTACTGGAAAAATTGCCTGAAGAAAAGGAGAAGGCAAAAACGGTAATAAGAAATGGAGAACTGGCATCAGCTCTTTGATAGATGCAGCAGAGGATGCGTCAACATGTGCATTCCGGCAGGTCGGGAACGCACAGTTATGTGAAGGTATGGGTGACTGAAAAGTACGACATTTAAACCAGAGGTACAAGCTCGGGTCATGGATATGCCCTTTAATGGTAATGTTTTTGGAATTAAAGTGGATGAGGCTTTTCAAGCGATAAAAGTGAGTAAAGAGATGGCTTGCACGGTTGGGATGCTCCAAGGAAGGCAACCACATAAAGGTTACAAAAGACAGTTTTTTAGACAGGGACAAGAGGGATCTTATTTTTGTCCCTACACACAAAATGCACCTTATGGGCAGTATGGAGAATGCAATTCACACGTTCAGCAACATAGACAACAAAGAGGACTAGGTATCAGACAAAGTCAAGGTAGAGAGAGGAGAGGAAATCGGCTTTGAAGGTGTGCAGGCCAAAGCAGAACGTCATGACTTCTGAAAGATCACAGTCACTGACATTCAGCTGTCAGTGGAACGAGTGCAATTTTATTACAAGGAATGGCAGCAGACAACAGTTTATAGAGGAGCCACCAACAACTCTTCAGGAAAGGGAGAAGCACACAAATTTAAGAAAGCTACAAAAAGAAATATGTCAACTCTTCAAGAAAGGAGCGACAGTGACTGTAGAGTAGATCTACGAAGGATTTTGCTCACGATTCTTTCTCATTTTGAAACAATCAGGAGAGTGGCGTCCAATACTAGATCTAAGATAATTAAACAAGTATATAAAGAAACAGAGCTTCCATATGGTAATGTTGCAGGAAATGTTGCCATTTTTTAACAAGGGAGACTTTCTCAGTTCAATAGACCGGGAGGTTGCATATTTAAATATACCAATTCATAAACAAATCACTGAAATTAACTCCAGTTCATGGTTGCAGGACAACACTACCAGTTGGAGGCCCTGCCTTTTGGACTGAGGTCAGCCCCACAAATCTTCACAAAATGTATGCCTCTTCTGGTATCGTTTATAATTAAGGAAAGGGGATATATTCCTATCTGGAAGATTAGTTGATAAAAAAGAGCCACACAGAGCAGAAACAAGGAGATGCCGGAGTATGTAGGAAGATTCTAATGTTTCTAGGACTTGCTATAAACATCAACGAGGTCAAAGATGGGACCTACACACGATTTGTCATATTTAGGAGTAAGATAAGAGACAGAAAAGGGTATGGTGAACTTTTCACAGTAAAGAGAAAATAAATTGCTGAGTCTAGTGAGAACATTGACAAAGGAAATGAAAGTGACAGTAAGGCTAATAAAAGCAGTGTTGAGAACAATGTCATCCTGCATCCTATAGAGACCCCAAAGCAGACTGTGCATGAGAACCCTTCAGGCAGAGTTGGCCAGAGATTGACGTCAAAAAGATGGAATTTGGGACGATGTGGTTGAAGGTTCCCACACATGAAGGAGGCACTTCAATGGTGGATGAGGAGCAGCAATATTCTCAACGGGCAAGCTTTCATTAGCAGCTTTTCAGCAACTAGTGAAGAACAGTCATGTGATGGAGAGAACACACAACACAGCAACAATGTATTACATAACAGAAGCAAGGAGGTACAAACCTGGTGCTATCAAAGGAAGCACAGAAGCTTTGAGAATGGGCCATTGCCAACAATGTATTACTGATGGCAGAGCATGTGCCTGGTGTAGACCATGAGCAATTAGATCAACTGAGCAGGTAGAAATGGGAGATAGACACAAAACAAATAAGCGAGGTGTTCCAGAGATTGGGAAAAACGATTTGGGGTATGTTCGCAACAAATCAAAACAACAAATTGTGAGCAGGTGGTATTGGCCAGGATCTCAGGACAATGTATTCACAATCAACTGGAGGGGGACATTCATTTATGCATTTCCTCCAATACCATTGGTAGCGAGAGTTTTGTGCAAAAGTTGCAGTGTGATTCTTGTGGCACCAGCATGGCTGCGAAAACATTGGTATGCAGACCTGCTAGCAATGTCCATAAGCAAGCCAGTATGGTTCAGAGTAAATGCCAATAGGTGGACAAAGTACAAGTATTTGACTCCAATCTAGTATCATTACACTTGAAGGCTTGACTCATCAAAACCTAGAATTTTGTCACCTTGATTTGCCAGAAGTTTGTAGAAAGATACTGAAAAAAAGCAAGAGTGTGTTTGACAGTAAAAACATTTGATATGAAGTGGAATCTAACTGTGTATTGGGCACAGAAACATGAGTGAGACCCAAAACGGCTGGAGACGCATTCACTTTTGCCTTATCTGTGGCAATTAGCAAAGTCTGGGTTAAGGTACGGATCAGTCAATCAATCAATAGTTTGTACAGCTCAGCTTATCACCCATGGGGTCTCAAGGAGCTGTTGAAAGGGAGTCGGCCAGTCGAAGAGAACTGATTCAGTTAGGGGGCTTGCCTGAGGTGGATAGGTAGCGTGTTCCAGTTCTGTGCTGCGAGGTAGAAGGATCTGCCCCCTATAGTGCTCTTCCTGATTCTAGGGATGGCGGCAGGGGCAAGTTGAGAAGATTGGGGCTGTCTGATGGGAGTGTAGAAAGGTATGCAGTGGTCGAGGTAGGCTGGCCCGATGTTGTGCAGAGCCTTGTAGACATGTGTCAGGAGCTTGAAAGTAATGTGTTTGTTGATGGGGAGCCAGTGAAGCTCTCTAAGGTGGGTGGAGATGTGGCTGTGGAAGGGAATGTCGAGGATGAGTCTGGCTGCTGCGTTCTGCATTCTCTGGAGTCTTGCTTGGAGCTTCTTCATTATTCTGGCATAGACAGCATTGCCGTAGTCGAGTATGCTGCTGACAAGTTCGTGGGTGACTGTTCTTCTTGCCTTGGTGGGGATCCACTTGAAGATCTTTCGGAGGAGGTAAAGGGTGTGGAAGCATGACGATGAGATGGCGTTGACTTGACGGGTCATGGACTGCGTGGAGTCCAGGATGATGCCCAGATTGCGTGGTCAGTGGGCACTTCCGAGGGCAGCTGGCCACCAGAAGTCATCCCAGTTGGTGTATGTGGGACTCAGGATTAGGATCTCATTCTTGTCTGAGATGAGCTTGAGGCAGCTGTTTTTCATCTATTTGGCGATTGCTCTCATTCCGCTGTAGAAGTTGTTCTTGGCTGTTGAAGGTTCGCTGGTGAGGGAGAGAATACCTTGAAGGTTATAAGTGAAGGTTCATCTGGCAGCAATCTTGCATTATCTTAGGAGGCCGAATATAATTTAATTATATTCTCATTGGATAATCAAAGAATTTAGGAGAGGTTCGTTTAAAGAGTTTCCCCCAAGTCTAAAATTGGCACCTGAGTGGGAACTTAATACAGTATTAGCAGGATTTCTGAAAGCACCATTTGAGCCAATTCACAGAGCATCATTAAAACATTTAACATAAAAAACTGATTTTCTTTTGGCAATAACGCCATTAAGGAAAATAGGGGAAATGTAGGCACTTATGACAAATCCTAACATTTAATCTAAAGTTCCACTATTTTTCATTTTAGACAGAAGATAATGTTACTGACCTTTGTTGATAAGCCTGTATCAGTAGCAGAAAAGGCATCACACTCATTGGACATAACAATATGCCTAGAATTTTATTTACAAGCTACAAAAGACATAAGACAAGATGAACAGTTGTTTGTTGCATAGAGTTTAGAAAACAAGGGAAAAGCAGTACCTGCACAGAATAGCAAGGTGGATTGGATCCTGCATTACTGCGACTCGTATGTTAAGGAACAGACCACAGACAAGGAAAGTCAGGACACATTCTACAAGAACAATAGCAGCGTCAATAGCTTTCTTTGCAGGAATACCCCTGGAAGACATTTGTAAAGAAGCAGCTTGGAAAACAACAAGTGCTTTTGCACTGCATTATTGTGTGGATTTGCAAGCCTGGAAGCATCGGTGAGACAAGCAGTCTTACAAAATGTATTTGAGTATGGTAAGCCTCATTTTATTTGGAGGGGGTTGTCATTTATCCACCCCACCATCCAAAAGGGAAAGTTGTCAATTGTAAACTGCTATGTTAATGTTATTCTAATGTGAATCTATGAAAGATCAAATGCTGGAGAAGGAAATAAGCTCCTTACCTGTAACTCTGGTTCTCCAGCAGTGGTATATTTCATAGATTCATGAGGCCCTCCCTTTAAATGAGCATATCAAGTGTCATGAAAAAAAATGGTAAGAACTGCATTTTCGAAAACCTGACAGCTGGAAGGTTCAGTGTGAGATCAGCTGGAAGCAGAGCATTATAATTGGCTGACGTTTGGGTCACAAAAAATGGCGATAGTTTACAAAGGATGCCTATAGATTTACTATGGTATATTGTAGGTTAAATATGGGCTGCTGTTAAAGATCAGATTCAAGTCTAATGACAGGGAATTATTCTAACGTGAATCTATGAAAGATACCAATGCTGGAGAACCAGAATTACAGGTAAGTAATTTATATCCATCCAAGCTATTCAAGTGCTATGGCACCAGATCTCTGATGTAAAATAGGGTGACATTTCTTCATAGGAATGAAAGGATTGGGACCAAATAATATAAATAGTAAGGCATACACAATGTAAAACCAGGTGTTATCCTTCAGGGGGTTTCCATTCATAATCCTTAACACTGAAAAGTCTACTCTGGAGCATTTCATCCAAAGTATAAGTTTCTGTTTCATCCTCATCTTATTTCAGGAAGGCCAGGAATGTTTTTTTGGAACAGCTAAAAATAACTTAGCAGCCTATGATGCAGGTTACTTTTGCTAATTCTGTTACTTTGCTTTAAAATACATTTAAAAAAGGGAATGCCCATAGAACAGCAGGTGACATTAAAAAATGTTTGCAAAAGAGGCTATTTAAGTCAGTGAAGGGAAAGGAATACAGACAATGTAGCAAACAAGGCTGCATTAATGTTAATCTGAAAAGTGACACTGCACCTGTCGGGGCTCCATGCCCTTCGTGTATCCCATCATGCCCTGTAGGTGGCACTTGCCACTTTTTCCGGCTCCTGCAATGTGGTTTTGCATCGTTATTCTTTTCTGAATTCACTTGCTGTGCATTATTCTGCCATCTAGTGGTTGGGCCTGGACATCTTTTGTATGGTAGAGAGGAAGTACTACTATACAAAATAATTATGCACCCAACCACTAGCTGAGATAATGCCATTTACAAACAGTCCTGCCTGTGCTTGGAAGATAGGTAAGGCAGACCGCCATGACTTGTACGTTTTCTTCAGGATTCTCACATACCACACAGATATAAGCATTGCAAGACCTCCAGGTTAATTTTAAAGGACTGAAGGTTTGTCTTCATGGGCAGGAAGAGAGGCAAAGACATCAGAGATCCCTCTGGCAGTGCTGGAAGATCTCTTGAGTAAGGTGAGTGTGTTTCCTTTATCTTGGTTCCTCATCCTATCTCTCATGTCTCCCACACTATGAGATCCAAGAGGAGACATGAGAAGGAAAGGCAGTACCATTCCTGTTCAACATGTAGAGCTTCAACATCAGATACTGCTCAGACATGTGCTCTGGCTCAAAATCAAAAAGCAGGTAACATTTATTCAGTTATGTAAAAACAATAATAAAATAACAAAATACACAATACATACTGCTCCTGTTAATAAAACAAACTGCAGATTGGCTCACCAGAATGAAGGTGCGAAGACTGCTTTCAGAATGAGATTCATATTACAGTACCATCTCACTAAGACTCTCTCTTTAGTGCAGATTCTGGACTCCATCTCCACCACATTCACCTTCTTGCCCTCTGACTCCTATTTTTCCACCACAACCATCAATTCCTGCCAAACCATCCACACCGAGAGCTCCAGCTACAATTCCTCTGGAACCGTTACCCAGACCTACTCTTGTAGTGGTATCTACAAGGCATTCAAAGTCACATCATGTCATTCTAGACCTTGCCTTGGGTCTAGGACAAAGTTACGGTCTTGCTATTCATAACCTAGGCATTCACACCTTTTCCTTTTCAGTCATTGTAGGAGAGGATGATTTACCAGATCATGCTCTCACTAATCATCTTAATCACAAACTGGAGGGCACACTCCTACACTGACTGATCTCCCTCTTCCAGCAGTTATGCCCATTATCTGTAACTGTTGAGACAATGCATGAGAAAGCCATCACAAGGCCTCTGCATACAGGTCTTATACTGGGGGGGCAGTGCAACTCCGTGGCCGGCACCACCCTCCTTGAGAGTGGCGTTGGGTTGTTGGGAATGATTCCGTCAACGATGCCATGATAGCCCAAATTGGAGCTATTGTGTTTCTAAGCACTATATTGAAGTTTAATCTTTGAGAATTCTTATCTTTGCTTGTGTATGTTGAATTTGTGTTGTTCTGGTCTTTTTTTACTCAGATAAATATTGGCTATTTTTTAACTGGTGTTATTGTGGGGTTTTCACGGTTACTGTGAGTGGTTGTACAAATACTTTACACATTGCCTCTGAGTTAGGCCTGATTGCTTGTGCCAAGCTACCAAGGGGGTGAGCAGGAATTATCTGAGCTGTGTATCTCCCTTACCCTGACTAGAGAGGGTCCCTTCTTGGACGGAGTGCATACTGACTGGCAACCAGAGACCCCATTTCTAACAACATCCATAGTGGATCTAAAATTAGCAAACAAATGGATACAGAATATTGTCCAGGATGCTGGCATTACATCATATCTACCCTGTACTTCCTCAAAGGAATTAGCTCAGCACATATTTTTGCCATATGAAGTTTACAATTTCCTTCAGTGCAAGTCTATCTGACAGCCATTACTGCCTATAGGAAATGTCCTTCACAAAAGTTTTTTTCTTTTCAGGAACCCTTTGGTTAAGTATTTCCTGGAGGGCATTTGTTTTGCAGCATGAATCATTTTCTGGATTCACATGCTGTACATTATTCCTCCATCTAGTGATTGTGTCTGGAATTGACTTTTTTTTTTTTTGTGTGGGAGTCTTCAACCACAATTTGGTGGTAAATCCGTCCCCTGTGTGATGTCAGATGGCGCCCTGGATGTTTCCGTGTGTAGTAGCCATCATCAGGTTTTTCATTCCACCATTGGGTCTGGAAGAAAAGGAGGAGCTCTGAGCAATTTTTGGAAGAATCTGAAAACTGTTAGAGAAAAACACCAAATTTTTGGACCAGGCTAATAAGGAAACCACAAGAGGGGGGACCTCCACTTTCCTATCAGATGGGGGGCCCGGCCTGAGTCAGCACATGGTTGGAGAATGAGGCAAGGTAGGGGCCATGGAAAATACCTCCTTTAAATTTTGGCCAAACTGCCACCACAAGTTTACACAGCAAGACCCCTACGAAATCTGCAACCTCTGTTTGCCTAAAGACCACCAAGATTAGGACTGCTAGGTCTGCGCTGCGTTCGTACCAAAGACCCCAAGGTACGTCAAAAACAGAGGATTGAACATTATAAGACCATAACAAGCAGCCAGAAGCCACAGATGTACCTCAAAGACCAGAGACTATCTAGCGATGATGACTAAAATGTAGAGGAAGCAGAGACAGCTCATGGAGGAACGTGAGCTCCTTGGAGGAGATGACGAAAGAAGGCAAATGGAAAAGAAGGTAGCGAAGGACGCCAAAAGGAAGTCTGAAAAGGTAAAGAAACCACCAAAAGGCCTGGAGGCAAAAACCTCAGAGAAAAAGACGCACAAGGCAGCCTTAATGTCAGAAAAATCGACAATCTAAGGAAAGCCGCGAGTGAAAGAAGCCTACAGATCCCAGTCACAGGATATAGATGATGGCAAGGTGCCAAACATGCACCACAGGTCGTGAGGTCACAAAGGAAAAACCAATACCTTCGGGGGAAGAGCCGCCAATGGCAATTAAAAGGCTATCCTTGATGTTGAAAAGGGGCAACAGGTGGAAAAGAAGAAGCAAAGGTTAGAGGCAGAAATGGCTGTGCTTCTTCGACAAAAGGAGTTTTTCGATGCCTTAAAGGAATTTTTAATTTCTAGCAAACCTTCACTGGCTTTCGATGCCAAAGAGGAGGAATCTGCTTTAGAAACTCTGGTTACACCTGAATTTCTTGAAGAGGAAACAGAAGTAGAATTCTATGATGTGAAAGAGAAGAAGGAACAGGAGGGTTTGACTAAGAGTCATAACAACCTTGACAAGGAGAGTCGAGAAGAAAAGGTAGATACCTATCCCTTGATCATGGCCAAGCGACTTCACATTGTATAACAGTCTGGTCAGAAGGGCAGCAGACACTTATGGGGTCCTATTGGAGGAAGAGAAAGGAGATCCCTGTTTTCTCCTAGAGACTTTGATGCCAGTCAATAAGGGGAGCCCATACATCCCAATGCTACCCATCATACTGGATCAGGGCAAATAGCCCCTTCGGGAACCTGCCAAAGCAGTTAGCCCCACCCCTCTCCACCTCCTCTGAGTACAGAAAGTAGAAACCCTCAACAAAAGATCCTGAATACATCCAGGGGAATAAACAGCAGATTCAATCAGTATTGCAACTGGCAGGAAGAGAAGCAACGTACACACTTCAACAGGCCCTCCTGGGAGATCAAGTGACTTGACATGGTGAGGAGAACTATGGAAAGAGAGGCTGCAATGCATTGGCGCATTAATAATTCTAACCCCTCCTAAACAGATACGGTTACTATCTGTGGAACAAAATTGAGGTACTCAAGAAAAAACTCTCTAAGGAAACAAGAAGAGAGCCAGGACAATAATTCAAGAAGGCAAGAACATTGCCAATACTTGTCTGAAGTCAGCCTTGGACACAGAAGACACTGCCAGCAGGCAGATGTGCACAGGTACAATGTTAAGGAGACACATATGGCTCAGAATGTCAGAATTCAAACAGGAGGTTCAGGCTTCTATTATCAACAAACCCTTCACAGGGGAGGCACTATTCGGCCGGGCATTGGATAAATCCTTGCAACAGATTAAAAAGGCCAATTAAACAGCTAAGGCAATGGGAGCCTTACAATACAGAGGTGCAATCAGGAGGGGTGGAAGCACACTCAGAAGACCTACCAGCAGGGGACAGCATCAAGCTCAGACCAGCTCACAACAAGCTACTCAACAAACCACTTACCATCAGTGAGAACACCCTGCAAGAGAGTCCTTTCGGTCAAGAGGCAGGGGTAGAAGACAAAGCCCCCAGAGGTGGAGGAGCCACCAATAAGTGACTTAATAACAGAATCAGGCTCCCAAAAAAAACGCCTTAGGAGGCAGAATAGGAAATTACCCGCAACAGTGGGCATAAATCGCCACAGACAATTGGATTTTAAATGTGATACATCATGCTTACTGTTTAGAACGGACAAAAATATCACCACCAATTTCACCAAACTCAAAGGTATCAAAAGGGGGAGCTTGTACAGCTCAGGAAAGAGGTTAAAGAGCTCCTTCAAAAGCAAGGAATAGAAAGGGTGCCAGTGAAAGAACTAAACATAGGGAACTACTCAGCATACTTCTTGGTTCCCAAACAAGACCTAACCCAGACACCAATTTTGGACCACAGGTTCCTAAAAATGTTCATCCGCACACAGCATTTCAAGATGACACTACTACAAGTAAGTAATCTCACTTCTACAATGAGGGGACTATATGGCAACAATAGATCTAAAGGATGCCTATCTGCACATACCCATGAATCAAGCACATAATAGGTACCTCTGATTCGTACTCAAGAAAGTACAATCTCAGTTTAAAGTTTTTGGCATAAAGTTAGCACCAAGAGTCTTTACAAAATGCCTTACAGCAGCCGCAGCCTTTATGAGAAGGAGAGGAATACACTTGTACCCATACCAAGATGACTGGGCGGTAAAGGCAAAAAAAAAAAAAAAACACAAATGCCAAAGGGATATTCAAACAGTGATCACAGCCTTAGAACGCCCCGGTTTTTCTTTAAACCACAAGAAGTAGTCTCCACAACAAGAACAAGAAAAGGTTTTCCTAGGGGCCAGACTGAACTCAAAGACAGCATGGGGATACCCGAATCAGAAGAAGGTAGAGGTGTTGGTAAAGCAAACTCACCTATGCCAGAGGGGGCAGTCTCTAACAGTGAGGACAGTCATTAAGCTAATGGGCATGAATTCATCAGACATTCCACTCATAAAACATGCAAAACTACACATGCGTCCATTACAGGAATGGTTATACAACAACTGGTCACAGGCCACAGGGATTTAAGAGGATCCTGTGGTTGTAACAGAAAATATACAGAAAGAGGTACAATGGTGGACATCCATGAACATAACATTAGGAAGACAATTCAAAACTCCAACTGTGACCATCACAACAGATGCATCCCACAAGGGGTTAGGAGCACACATGGGCAACCTGAAGATACAAGGCCAATGGAACGATACAGATGCAATAAAATACACCATTTTCCTGGAGATAAAAACTGTGTTCTTAGCTCTGAAGGTTTTTCAGGCACACATAACAGGAAAGATCATACTGATACAAATAGACAATACAACAACATTTTACCTGAACAAACAGGAAGGCACAAAGACATTAAACCCTGAGCAAACTAGCCCATGAATATGGCAATGAGCGATCCCAAGGAAGATCAACTCACAGAAGGTCCACCTACAAAGGGAAATAAAAAACAGGGGCAGACAAGAAAGCAGCTCATATGAGTGGGAACTAAAACAGGAAACTCTGGTGAAAATCTTTAGGCTCTGGGACATGCCAACAATCGATCTTTTTGCAACAGCAGGGATCAAAAAATGCCAATACTTTGCCTCCAAGTTTCAATATCACCAGTCAGCAGGGAATGCCCTGACACTAAACTAGTCAGGGAGATTTGCTTACACCTTTCCACTGATTCCCCTAAATCCCAAGGTACTGAAGAAAGCCAGACAAGTGTGTACACATTTCACCCCACCCCACAATGGGCCAGACAGATCTGGTACTCAAACCTATTCAAAATGTCCAGAATACAAATGATCAAGATCAAGGAGGAATGGGACCTCCTTACAATGCAGAAGGGGAAAGTGTGTCATCCGGAGCCAGCAACACTCAATCTAGCCTTTGGGGCCTTCTTTTTTGGAACTCTCAAATGGTTTCATACCATGTCACGAGGGTTATGGAAGGAAATACTTTTAGGTACTGTCTTCTGTGCCACTCAAAACATCCGCAGACTGATCTTCATAAGGTCTGTAACCTTTGCCTTTCGCCCAAGCAAAACTAGCTTCTCTGCGATGCTGCTGCTCCTTCAGCTCAACGAAGACCCTCCCTGACCATCGGGCCTAACACTTGGAGATGTTGCAGAGGAACGGTGAAGAACCAGTGGGCATCTTCAGCACTGAAGAGTTTCAAGAACATCACTTCAAGATATCTGCAGCAGACAGGGAGGCATACTCACCACAGGAAAGTTCAAGCTCAGACCTTGAGATCGAAGACATTCTAGCAGCTCAACAGGTCGTGAGATCAAACCCTTTCTTTCCTCAAAACAGCTTACAGGCCGAACAGACCTCCGCAAAAAGCGACATAACCACCATCGAGCCACCACTGCCCTTGGGCCATGGTTGGCACATCCATTGACTTCGGCCACAGGCCGACTACAAAAAGACACTCCAAGCCAGCCAGCTCGATAGACTCAGCATAGCGTAAACAGTTGGATCTGAAACCATCATCCTCAAACGCCATTGGTCCTGAAGTCTTTGGCGCCCAAGTAGAGTACCACCACAGTCAGCAACTAATCTGTTGAGCCACTCCTCTATCGGCTCCAAGAGGAGATTGATACTTGACAGACATTTGGAAATCCATCCTCGCATGTGCTGGATCATCGTTCACCCACCTGTAACTGCCATACAGCCACCAAAAAGGCAGCTTTCTTTCCCAGAGGCCCGGGCTCCAAAAAAAAGGACAGACAAGGCTACCAGCCCACTACCCTCTCCTCCATCACCAACACAGGCCACACAGGACTCGCTTATTTCCTAAACTCCCCAGGGGTCACCACTTCCATACACTGGGGACATAGAGGTGGGCGACCCTTCTCTAATTTCTCCACACCCAGACCCCTAGGGTACGCGAGACGCTGAGGTCTGCAGACAACAACCCTGATCTTTACCCAGCTGAACCATCTGCCTGGATGACTCCTCAACATTCCAGGAACTCTTCACCAGAGCAGTGGCCTTCGATAAAGTCCCCCTCCATTCAGATCCAATAGAAGATGATTTCCTACTTGAGACCCTCACCTGCACACTACACAGTACCTCCCTATGCTCAAAGGTATGCTGCATCACACAGCAAACATTTTCCTGGACCCTATTAGTGCTCGGGTAATTACTCCCAGAGTTGATAAAATGTATAAGGCGTGCCCCTCAGATCCTCCTTATACTCAAGGTCAGCTTCCTCCAGACTCACTTGTAGTTCACACAGCGCAGAAGAGGTCCAACTCCCAAACAACCGGAGGTGTGCCACCCCACTCTCCTATAAATAAAGTAAATGACCAGATGCTGTAGGTAGTAAAGGATAGCAGTGCAGTCCGCTAACCACTGGCATATTGCCAATTCTGTAGGTCTCTTGGGCAGATATGATAGAGCCACCTGGGATGAAATGGAGGAACTCCTTTAGAGTTGGTTTCTGAAGGGAAATTAATTTCCAGCATTCCCATACGATGGTCCCTTGATTTTGAAGATGACAGTGTTTGGGACGTCAACTGAAGATTCCTTAGAAGCCAAGGATGGATTTGTATAGTATGGGTCAAGCCAGAGGTACAGCAGAACTTACTGATCCTTAGTTTTGGTGATCGACATCTTATTATACCCCAGGTGGACCAAATCCTTGAAAAGATGAAAAAGGATCCTGAAACAACTAAGGCAATTGGCGTTCCTCAGACACCCAGGATTAGAGGTTAATTTTGCCATGCTCCCTCCTGGGGAGGTTCAAAACAAACCTTCCCAGAAGCTTCCGTGGCATACAATCTACCAAAGGCCCAGTCACCCTCAGGTAGAGTTTTCTCCAGAGGCATCTATAGGGGTAATAGCTCCAGATATAGAGGTAAGGGACCCTCCCTAAAACAACACCTGCCACAGCCACTAAACCCTGACTTCCCACTCCTGGCCCAATCACAAAACACCTGTTGGGGGCCGTTTGCAAGTTGTAGGGAGCTGGGTTCTGGTTGCAGTACCCCCTACTGTTTGCCTAGTTTTTAGATGCAACTTCAACTGCTATGCACTGGGTTCCAGCTAACCAGGTCCCCAGTGCCAGTGGTCCTTTCCTAAAATAAGACACCAGGGGCCAGATGTACAAAACGTTTTGTGACTCGCAAACGGCAAAATTTGCCGTTTGCGAGTCGCAAAACGCGAATCCCAATGCAGAAATGCATTTTGCGAGTCGTTACCGACTCGCAAAATGCATTTCAGACTCGCAAATAGGAAGGGGTGTTCCCTTCCTATTTGCGAGTCGCATTGGGATGCAATACCATTTGCGACCGCGTATGTGGTCGCAAATGGCATCGCAGTTACCATCCACTTCAAGTGGATGGTAACCCAATCGCAAATTGGAAGGGGTCCCCATGGGACCCCTTCCAGTTTGTGATTGCACCCAAAAATATTTTTTCAGGGCAGGGAGTGGTCCAAAGGACCACTCCCTGCCCTGAAAAATCCGAAACTAAAGGTTTCGGTTTTTTTGTAGTGCAGCTCGTTTTCCCTTAGGGAAAACGGGCTACACTTAAAAAAAAAAAAACCTGCTTTATTGACAAGCAGGTCGCTAACATGGAGGCCTGCTGACGACAGCAGGCCTCCATGTTAGCGAGTGCTCATACTCGCAATGGGGCCGCAATTTGCGACCCACCTCATGAATATTCATGAGGTGGGTCATTGCGACCCCATAGCGAGTTGCAGTCGGTGTCTGAGACACCGTACTGCATAGCAATTTGCGACTTGCAAATTGCGAGTCGCAGGGACTCGCAATTTGCAAGTCGCAAATTGCCTTTTTCGTACATCTGGCCCCAGGTCATTTGATCCCCAAGTGACGCCTGCCCTGACCCAGGCGTTAAAAAAACGGCACCCATCAGGCTGTGCGTCGTTTTTTAAGGCCCACCCCCTCCTGTGCGTCAAAATGACGTCAGAGTATAAATATGGGGCACAGGCCTTAAAGTCATTTTTTGGAAGGGAACGCCTACCTTGCATATAATTAACGCAAGGCTGGTTCCCCCTTCCAAAAAATGACGCACATGGTGGAATTTTGACGCCCGCGGGGTTGGACATCAAAGTATAAATATGGGGCAGGGTTTGCGCCGATTGTGCGTCAAAATTTTTGACGCACATTCGGCGCAAACAGAGTATAAATATGCCCCTAAGTGTACAGGGAAGCTATTTTAAATGCATGTGCTGGACTTTTCTGAATCCTGGGATGTTTGGTATCAAATATCTCAGAATAATAGACCCTCACTGACCCCAGTGATGGATTTATTAAAAATGAACAGAACCTCAGAGGTGCCGCCTGAACACCTACCACATACTTGTGTGCTGACTGACTGTTCCTGACCAATTCAGCCACCACAGAAACGTTTCTGGTCCCCCAAGGTGAGAATCAGCACTCTTGAGAGCCTGAGACAAAGGCTTGATCTGGGCAGAGGTGTGTCCTCCTCTCCCAGGCAGGATGGACATTCCAGAGCAGGGACCTTCAAAGCCTTCCCACCTTTATAATGTGTCCTAGGTTTCTCCAGATGAAGGAGATGACCAACCCCTCCCGCCCTGTCTTGACCCTAATTTTGGCGGCAGTGCAGGCAGGAAAATTAGTTAAATTAGGAGGTGTGCCCACTTAATGCCAGTCCCACCACTAAGGTGGACAAGCTGAAGTGTACACTATTAGGCCACTAGGGTTAGAATTATGGCCACTTCCCAGCAGAAGTGGTCATAAGAAGGGTGTAGTCACCCTAAAGGTGTGCAACTTATTGGCTACCGCTTGGCACTCTCTGTAACGCCCCTAGATTAAGAATTTATGTGGCACTCCTAAACCCTATTACTCAGATTTTGTCAACCTAAGAAGATCCGGACTAAGAAGAGTTGTACCTGCTGAAGAGGAAAAGAAGCAGCAGCTGACCTGGACCCAGCCCCACCGGCCTGTCTGCTGACCTTGAAGAATCCTGCAGAAAAAAGCCAACTTGTCCAGCCTTCAATACACATGTGAGCCTCCCGTGGGCACCGGACTTGCCCTGCAACAGGAAACTCCAAGAAAAGGACTATGCAGCTGCATGAACCTCGGAAACCCGACACCATTAGTGATCACTGCACCTGATGACACGACCCAAGGTGAAGCCAACCGACTATGCCAACGTGGGTCCCCAGCTGCCCAGAGACCGAGTCCAGTGTGGTCTCACCTCTCTTGGACTCCCTGAGATGCCTGCAGCCTCTGTACGCAGGCCCCCTCTCCCACAGGCTTATGGAGAGAGAATATACGACAGCTTCAGCAACCACTTCACCTGTGACCCCTGACCATAGCTGAGGTGGGTCATTGGTGCCAATGACATACCCTGGCTCCTAGGAGCTTGAATCCACCCTGGGTCCACCCCTGTCGGACACCCCCCACGACCCTGCAGCCATAACATACAGGACCTCCTGACTGCGGGTGTTCCTGATCATTAAAACCTGACGCCTAAGGACAACCCTGCATTCGTCGCCCCTGGGCACAGGAGAAGAGGACCAAAGGTGCACCTACATCCGTGAGCACCCCAAGCCTACTACCTACCTGCTTGTTGTCCCTGGTTGACTTCCTAGACAGAGCATGCAGCCAGTCTTCATGAACACAAAGCTCCCTGAGACTGACTTCATAAGTCGTTGTTAACCCTGTGTTTGATGAACATTGTTTTCCTCCATAGGATAACATTGAGAGAACTCTGAAAATTGCACTGTCTATTTGTGAACCTGCCAAGTATTTATGCTAAAAAGTCTACTTACTGGTTCTTGGGTTCAAAACATATATAAAAAGAATAATTATTTTTCTAAACTGGTCTCAGATTTATTCATTGAGTGTGTGTCTCATTTCTTGCCTCTGTGGGTACAACAAATGCTTAGCACTACCCTCTGATAAGCCTAACTGCTCGCCCACACTACCACAAATAGAGCATTAGTCCTATCTACTTTTACCTCAGCAATACCAATTGGGGATCCACTGGACTATCTGCATAGTGTACTTCATTTTAGTGCACTATATAGCAAGCCAGCTTCTTACATGTGTTCTTCACCACTTGGTGGATGTAGGAAAACGCCTTTTTTAACAATGTGTCACCCCAACTTTTTGCCCACTGTTTTTTTACTGAGACGCACTAGTTCCCTGCTAAACAGGTTGCCAGTGCTCTTTCAGGTGATAATGTGTACAATTGGCACACTCCTCTACCTGTGTATGTTCCTTGTAAGTGGTACCCCTGTAACTTAGGGCCTGGGTAGAGGAGAGGGTTCTATAGAATGGCAGCACATACTGTGCCACCCTCAGGGACCTCCCCTTAAAACGAGATGCACACAGCTGTCATTACAGTCTGTGTCCTGGTGCTAGCCAAGTGAAAACACGGCATGGCGCACCCATTGTGTGCCATGTTACCATCATTGCATCTAAGTATGCGTAAGTCACTCCTACAGCAGGCCATGGAGCCCTAAGGCAGGGTGTATTTAATGTATGGTCTGCCCCTGTGCTGTCCAGTCCCATTGGTGAGCATTGCAAGTGATCAAGAAAGCCATCTAAAGGTAAGTGCTGGACACTCGTCAACATGAGTGACCCAGTCACATAATGGCTTCACTGAACTGAGGTGTTTGGTATCAAACACCTTGTCTTAATAAGTCCAGGCTGATGCAGGCCTCTGATTAATTATGGCATGCATCCAAAGGGTACCTTAGAAGTGTCCCCTGAAACCCACTAGTGTTAGTGTGTTGGCTGACTGGTCTCGACCAGCCTGCCACCACCAGACAGGTCTCTGACCCTCTAGAGGTGAGAGCCGATACTCTCATAGGTCAGAAACAAAGCCTGCTCCTGAGAGGGGTGTTGTCACCCACTCCAGCAAAATGGCTAGCAGACCCTGTCGGGTCGCCTTTGGTATGCAAACTCCCCAGCTTCCCCAGACCAGGGTGTAGTCATCCCCTGCCTGGAGGCCAATTCGGCACCAGGGTAGGTGGGAAAATTAGCTAGTCAGTAGGCGTGTACCACCTCTGGGCTAACCACCCCTAAGGTAAGCTACCCAAGGAAGTGTTCCACCATCTTGTTTTGGTGGGAAGTAGGCCTTCTGGGATAGGAATATATGCCATCCCCACAGAAAGTGGTCATATAGGGTGTGTAGGCACCCCAAAAGCAAGTAGCCCATCGGCTACTATGCTACACACCTCTAAACACCCCTAAATTCAGTATTTAGGTGGCTCCCTGACACCAGAAGACAGATTATCTGGGCCTAAGAAGGAGGACACTGAAGAGCTCCAAAAAGCAAGAACAGAGGAGCAACTATCGACTTGGCTCCGACTCTGCAGCCTGCCTGCAGACCTCGACAATTGCGCTGAAGTAATCTTCTCCTTCAACTGCTCTGCCTCCACAAGCCTGGGTGTACTTCTTGTACTTCTAAAAGCACCAGGATCGCCTGTGGAGTAGCAGAGCTACTTTCCTGCACACTGCAGGCACCCAAGAAGAACCATGAGGATTGCAGACTGCCAAAAACCTGACACAGGAAAGCACCACTCCACCGTGCCCCCTAACCCACGTCAAAGTGGGCCAGCGGTGCCAACGTGGTTCAGAGGCCCTCCAGGACACAAGTCCACCCTGAGTTTCTCAACTGTGAACTCCCCGACGCCGCCTCCCGACGAAGCCTGCAGCCTCTTTGTGAAGGCCCTCTCCATGGCAACAGTCTCCAGTGAAGAAGACCCGACGCCTCAGGACACCTCTGCACCCGTCTGAACTGAAACAAAAGAGAAGAGGGTCAAAGGTGCCTCTATGACCCAGAGTGTAGGAAGCTGGCTCTGTATATACTATCTAAAAGTGAGAGCTAGTGTGCATAGAGTCCAAGGGTTCCCCTTAGAAGTTGATAGTGGCAAAATTAGATAATACTAATGCTCTATTTTGTGGTAGTGTGGTCGAGCGGTAGGCTTATCAGAGGGTAGTGTTAAGCATTTTGTTGTACACACACAGGCAATGAATGAGGAACACACACTCAAAGACTTAACTCCAGGCCAATAGGTTTTTCTATAGAAAAATATATTTTCTTAATTTATTTTTAGAACCACAAGATTCAAATTTTAGGTAAGTACATAAATTGCAAGGTACTTCACACAGGTAAGTAGAGAACTTTGATTTAAAATAGTACACACAGTTTTGGTTAAAATGGAAAATAGCTATTTTAAAAGTGGATACAGTGCACAAATCAATAGTTCCTGGGGGAGATAAGTAATTGTTAGTTTCTCAGGTAAGTAAAGCACTTACACAGTCAGTCTCCTGGGCATAGGCAGTCCACCATTGGGGGTTCAAGGCAACCCCAAAGCCACAGCACCAGCAACACAGGGCTGGTCAGGTGCAGAGGTCAAAGGAGGGCCCAAAACACATAGGCACCTATGGAGAACAAGGGTGTTCCGGTTCCAGTCCGCTAGCAGGTAAGTACCTGCATCCTCGGAAAGCAGACCGGGGGGTTTTGTAGAGCACTAGGGGGGACACACAGAAGCACACAAAACACACCCTCAGCGGCACAGGGGCGGCCAGGTGCAGTGTGCAAAGCATGCATAGGGTTTTGTATTGAAAACAATGGAGGGACCTGGGGGGTCACTCTGGCGATGCAGGCAGGACACAGGGGGGCTTCTTGGGCCAGCCACCGACTGGGCTAGGATGAGGGCCACCTGCTGGTCACTCCTGCACTGGTAGGTGGTTCCTCTCGGTCCTGGGGGCTGCGGGTGCAGTGCTTGGTCCAGGCATCGTGTTCCTTTGTTACCAGGCAGTCACGGTCAGGGGGAGCCTCTGGATCCTCTCTGCAGGCGTCGCTGGAGGGGTGCAGGGAGGTCAACTCAGGGTGTCCACGTCATTGGAGTTGCCTGGAAGTCCTCTCTGCAGGGTTGGTTGTCCTGAACTCGAGTTGGGGGCGTCGGGTGCAGAGTGTGAAGACTTACACTTCTTGCGGGAAGTTAGAGTCTCTTTAACCAGTTCTGTGCCTTGAACGAGATGATCTCGTCCAAGGCTACAGTTCCCCTGTGCCTTGGACGAGATCATCTCGTCCTAGGCACAGGGGAACTTGGGGGAGCGCTAGCGCGCCCCCCGTGCACCCCCTTCCCCCCCCAGGCGGGGATGGAAGGGGAAGACCTTCCCCTTCCACCCCCGCCCCCCCCCCACGGCAATCCGATGACGTCAGCGCGCGCACAGCGCGCTGACGTCATCTCGTGTTGCCGGGCGCGCTGCAAGCCATTTGCTTCCAGCGCGTCTTCGGAGAAGGACGTTTAAGGTGAGTCCTCTCCGTTTTTGGGGGGCGGGGGTGGTGAAAACAGACACGGGGGGAAAGGAAAGGGTCCGCGATCGTGGAGCAGGAATCTCCACTAGCCACCAGGGATTTTCTTTGTTGTTTATTTTGGGGGCGACCCCTTGGGCAAGGGTCGCGCCCCCCGGGGGCAATTTCTTTTTGTATTTCGCCCCCCCTGGGGGCAGATCCGCCGAAAAATCGGCGGATCTGCCCCCGGGGGGGGCGAAAACCACTAGACACCAGGGATATTGTTATTTATGTGTATTTTGGGGGGCGACCCCTTGGGCAAGGGTGGCCCCCCCAGGGCAATTTTTTTTTGCATTTCGCCACCCCCTGGGGGCAGATCTGCCGATTTTTCGGCGGATCTGCCCCAGGGGGGGCGAAAACCACTAGACACCAGGGATTTTGTTTTTATTGTTTGTTTTGGGGGCAACCCCTTGGGCAAGGGTCGCTCCCCTGGGGAGCTATTTTTTTTTTCTGTTTCGGCCCCCCCGATGGCAGTCCAGCCATTTTTTGGACGATCTGGCCCAGGGGGGGGGGGTGGAAGCACACTAGGCGCCAGGGATTGTGTTGTGTGTGTGTGTGTGGTGTGTGTTTGGGGGCACCCCTTGGGCAACGGTCGCCCCCCTAAGGTGGGGAAAATTCGTATTGGCCATCTCTGCCCCTAATTTTGTAGGCCCATCTGCCCCCAAAGAGGGCAGAAACCACCAATACGGCAGGGATTTTTTGGTTTTGTTTTGTGTTGTGCTGGGGGTGCCCCCTTTGGGAAGGGTCGCCCCCTGAAAGGGTGCACAGAGGTGTTGCCCATTTCTGCCCCCCTTGGTGGCAGATTGGCCAATTTTTTTACGCCCATCTACCCCCGAGGGGGGCAGGATCCACTTAGGTACCAGGGACAACTTCTAAGTTCTTGGTGGTGGGGTGTTTGTCAACTGGCAAAGTATTTGTATTTGTGATTATAACAATTTATTTCTTCTTTTTCTTCTAGTTCAACGCTTTTGCTTCCTTTGCTGTGGATCTTTGCGGTTTTGGCAGTAGTTGTCCTGTGGTTTGCATAGTTGCATGTTTTAGGTAAGTGAAAGCAATTTACTCCAAAGGAGTATTGTTGACATGAATGAATGACATGTTTGTAGGTGGTGTACTAAATGCAGTATTGTGTGTTTGACATTGTCCTTAGATTTGAGCACAGTGATGTTTGTGTTGTCATATGTCTAATTTGCTTTTTTCTTTTTTCTTTTTAGTGGAATATCATTGGTGATTGCTGTGTCTGTGCAGAGTAGTTGCTTGGTGAGTAGCTATTTCAGGCAACTGAGTGGTATAGTTTTTTGTAGTACATAACTCTTTGTGATAAAGCTACACTTTGTTTATTACTTATTTTAGTGCTAGTTGTTGTTGGCAATCCATTTGTTGTTAGGATCATGGCTAGCCGCAAAGTGACCGCTCAGCAGGTTGTTCGCATGCTCTTTGAGTCGTCTTCAGACCATGATTACGACACTGACTCTGCATCTGAGGCAGAGGAGGAAGCAGGAGATTCTGGAAGTGAGTTTTCTGTCCGAGAGTATTCTTCTGATGAGGAAGCTAATCTCAGTGCAGATGAAGGGCCTGTGTTAGAGGAGGACATTGATGTGCCAAGAGTGCAGCAGCCTGGGGCTGAAGGGTTTCCCATTGGAAGACCTGACACCTGGATTGCCCCAAACATGGAGCAGCCACAGTTACCTGCATTTACTGGTCTCCCAGGGTGTAGAGTTAATACGGAAAACTTTTCGCCTGTCCATTTCTTTCACTTGTTTATGGACGATGTATTTTTGGAAGAGATTGTGGAGCAGACAAATGTGTATGCAGAGCAATATTTGCGGGACAACGCTGCCAGACTTAAGCCTCAGTCTAGAGCTACTCATTGGGTTCCCACATATCTGGAAGAGATGAAAAGGTTTTTAGGTTTGTCTTTTTTGATGGGGTTGATCAGGAAGCCGTCACTGGCTTCTTATTGGTCTACTAGTCCCTTGATGGCAACTGCTATATTTCCTGCAACTATGACACGTAATCGGTATTTGCTTCCTCTTCGTATGCTGCATTTTGTAGACAATGCTTTAGCCTTGCCACGAGATCACCCTGATTGTGACCGCCTTTTTAAGATTAGGCCTGTCCTTGATCATTTTGTGGATCGGTTTTCAGAGGTCTATGTTCCAGGCAAAGAGATAAGTGTGGACGAGTCTTTGGTCCTTTTCAAGGGGCATTTAGTTTTTAAGCAGTACATTCCTAGTAAGAGGGCACGGTATGGGATTAAATTGTATCTGCTGTCAGAAAGCAGTACAGGATATGTGTATAATTTCCGGGTCTACACTGGTAGGGATTCCAGTATTGACCCTCCTGGTTGTCCGGCCACTTTTGGAGTTAGCGGAAAAATTGTGTGGGAACTTGCTAGACGGCTGTTCAACAAAGGTCACCATTTGTACGTAGATAATTTCTACACTGGAGTGCAGTTGTTCAAGGAGTTGTTTAGGGTGGACACTGTTGCTTGTGGCACAATCCGTTCTAACCGGAAAGGCTATCCAAGGGAGCTTGTCTGTAAAAAACTTGAGAGGGGACAGTGCAGTGCCTTGCGGAATAATGAGCTGCTAGCTCTGAAATTTTCAGACAGGAGGGAGGTGTACATGCTATCGACCATCCATGATGAGAGTACTTCCCCCGTGGCTGTTTGGGGTCAGGTGGCGGAAGTGCGCAAACCTGCGTGCATTTTGGACTACAATAGGCACATGGGTGGTGTTGATAGAGTAGATCAGAGGTTGGAACCTTACACTGCTCTTCGTAAGTCTTATGTGTGGTATAAAAAGTTGGCCCTACATTTATTTCATTTGGAAACTTTTAATGCCTTTATTGTATACAAGGATTGTTCACCTGAGTCAAGGATGACATTTGTTAAATTTCAGGAGTCGGTGATAGAAAGCCTTATTGTGGTTGAACCGGCAAGAGTTCCTAGAGTAGAAGTGGTGGAGGATGTGGCTAGATTGAAAGATCGGCACTTTCCAGATCACATTCCTCCCACTCCCAAAAAAGACATGCCCACAAAGAAATGTAGAGTATGTGCCCGGAGATCAATCCGGAGGGAGAGCCGGATGTTCTGCCCCGAATGCCCTTCAAAGCCTGGGCTGTGTGTGCCCGGCTGTTACAGAAGTTACCATACCCCAAAAAAATTCTGGGAAATACCTTGAGCGTAAGCTGTCTGTTTTATATTTTCATATGTTTCATGGTTGGCATCTCTGTCATGTATTTAGTTAGAGCTTTTGTGTTTGTAGTTTTGTGCTTATTTTATAATTAGTGGTTTCTTTGTTGTTTATAAACAAAAAAAGTGATGGTGGTGTGCTTGGGGTGGCGCTTGGCTGACAGTGTGCGTGGGGTGGCGCTTGGCTGGCGGTGTGCTTGGGGTGGCGCTTGGCTGGCGGTGTGCTTGGGGTGGCGCTTGGCTGGCGGTGTGCGTGGGGTGGCGCTTGGCTGGCGGTGTGCGTGGGGTGGCGCTTGGCTTGCGGTGTGCTTGGGGTGGCGCTTGGCTGGCGGTGTGCTTGGGGTGGCGCTTGGCTGGCGGTGTGCTTGGGGTGGCGCTTGGCTGGCGGTGTGCGTGGGGTGGCGCTTGGCTGGTGGTGTGCTTGGGGTGGCGCTTGGCTGGCGGTGTGCGTGGGGTGGCGCTTGGCTTGCGGTGTGCTTGGGGTGGCGCTTGGCTGGCGGTGTGCTTGGGGTGGCGCTTGGCTGGCGGTGTGCTTGGGGTGGCGCTTGTCTGGCGGTGTGCGTGGGGTGGCGCTTGGCTGGTGGTGTGCTTGGGGTGGCGCTTGGCTGGCGGTGTGCGTGGGGTGGCGCTTGGCTGGTGTTGTGCATGGGGTGGCGCTTGGCTGGCGGTGTGCTTGGGGTGGCGCTTGGCTGGCGGTGTGCGTGGGGTGGCGCTTGGCTGGCGGTGTGCTTGGGGTTGCGCTTGGCTGGCGGTGTGCTTGGGGTGGCGCTTGGCTGGCGGTGTGCGTGGGGTGGCGCTTGGCTGGCGGTGTGCGTGGGGTGGTGCTTGGCTGGCGGTATGCTTGGGGTGGCGCTTGGCTGGCGGTGTGCTTGGGGTGGCGCTTGGCTGGCGGTGTGCGTGGGGTGGCGCTTGGCTGGTGGTGTGCTTGGGGTGGCACTTGGCTGGCGGTGCCAGCCAAACGCCAGTCCACACTCCCATCAGCTGGTGTGATTCTTGTACCAGGCATGTGGGCGTATGTAAGTGATGGGCCCTTGAGTGGCGCGGTCTGTCGATGTGAGTGTTGTAATGTGCTGGGCCCGTGGCTGGCGGTGTGAATGGTCTTGTGCGTGTCATGTATGAAAGGTGTGTGAATGGACTGTAAAGCGGTTGGTGCCTTGTCGCGGCTTTACAGCTCACGAGCTGTGAGTCATTGGTTCAGTTTTTTGCCTTTCAGTTATTAGCAGTGCATTTCATTTTTGTGAAATCTCTTGTTAATAAAATTTGATCCACTGAACCATCACTCACCCTCGTGCCAAATCCAACCAGTATGTGTGGTAAAAATGACAAAACCTGCTCCGCTGTAATCAGGCGTCGCAGCACACCTATGACACGCTAGGTGCCTCGGGTGGGACCCCGATGATGAAGCATGCCACCAACTTGGTTGGTGGGTGAGGGGTCTTCTTCACATAAACTAAGTGTCTTTCTTTTCACAATTTGAGTGTTTGCCACCTCATGGACATATGTGCACACATCAATATGATATATTACAAAAATACCTGTTTTGGGGGGGAGGGCCCAGCTATGTTTTTGGTCCTGGGTGCGGCCTTCATCTAGGGAAACGTACAAAACCCAGAAATGTTTTAAGACTAGACACCCCTAGGAGTCCAGGGAGGTGTGGCTTGCGTGGCTCCCCCAACATTTTCTTACCCACACTCCTCTGTAAACCTCAAAATTTGCATAAAAAAGCATATTTTCCTGACTTTTCCTAGTAGGATCACTGCTCCAGCACAAAATTCCTACTCCCCAGTTTTCCCCTCAGTCTCCCAAGTAAAATGACACCTCACTTATGTGGGTCCCCAAAGCAGAGTCCGTCTAAAGATGTATAAAAGAATATGCCCTTATAAACTCGCTGTGCTATCCCTTCTATCTCTTCAAGTTTTGGGCCTTATTCTGTTGCAGGCACCTGGCCCACCCACACAAGTGAGGTATCATTTCTATCAGGAGTCTTGGGGGAACGCTGGGTGGAAGGAAATTTGTGGCTCCTCTCAGATTCCAGAACTTTCTGCCACAGAAATGTGAGGAACATGAGTTTTTTTAGCCAAATTATGAGGTTTGCAAAGGATTCTGGGTAACAGAACCTGGTCCGAGCCCCGCAAGTCACCCCTCCTTGGATTCCCCTAGGTCTCTAGTTTTCAGAAATGCACAGGTTTGGTAGGTTTCCCTAGGTGCCGGCTTAGCTAGAGGACAAAATCTACAGGTAGGCACTTCGCAAAAAACACCTCTGTTTTCTTCCAAAAATGTGGATGTGTCCACGTTGCGCTTTGGGGTGTTTCCTGTCGCGGGCGCTAGGCCTACCCACACAAGTGAGGTATCATTTTTATCAGGAGACTTGGGGGAATGCTGGGTGGAAGGAAATTTGTGGCTCCTCTCAGATTCCAGCACTTTCTGCCACAGAAATGTGAGGAACATGTGTTTTTTTAGCCAAATTTTGAGGTTTGCAAAGGATTCTGGGTAACAGAACCTGGTCCGAGCCCCGCAAGTCACCCCTCCTTGGATTCCCCTAGGTCTCTAGTTTTCAGAAATGCACAGGTTTTGTAGGTTTCCCTAGGTGCCAGCTGAGCTAGAGGCCAAAATCTACAGGTAGGCACTTCGCAAAAAACACCTCTGTTTTCTTCCAAAAATTTGGATGTGTCCACGTTGCGCTTTGGGGTGTTTCCTGTCGCGGGCGCTAGGCCTATCCACACAAGTGAGGTATCATTTTTATCAGGAGACTTGGGGGAACGCTGGGTGGAAGGAAATTTGTGGCTCCTCTCAGATTCCAGAACTTTCTGCCACAGAAATGCGAGGAACATGTGTTTTTTTAGCCAAATTTTGAGGTTTGCAAAGGATTCTGGGTAACAGAACCTGGTCCGAGCCCCGCAAGTCACCCCTCCTTGGATTCCCCTTGGTCTCTAGTTTTCAGAAATGCACAGGTTTGGTAGGTTTCCCTAGTTGCCGGCTGAGCTAGAGGCCTAAAATCTACAGGTAGGCACTTCTCAAAAAACACCTCTGTATTCTTCCAAAAATGTGGATGTGTCCACGTTGCGCTTTGGGGCGTTTCCTGTCGCAGGCACTAGGCCTACCCACACAAGTGATGTATCATTTTTATCGGGAGACTTGGGGGAACGCTGGGTGGAAGGAAATTTGTGGCTCCTCTCAGATTCCAGAACTTTCTGCCACAGAAATGCGAGGAACATGTGTTTTTTTAGCCAATTTTTGAGGTTTGCAAAGGATTCTGGGTAACAGAACCTGGTCCGAGCCCCGCAAGTCACCCCTCCTTGGATTCCCCTAGGTCTCTAGTTTTCAGAAATGCACAGGTT
Organism: Pleurodeles waltl; assembly: GCF_031143425.1. Lineage (NCBI taxonomy): Eukaryota > Metazoa > Chordata > Amphibia > Caudata > Salamandridae > Pleurodeles > Pleurodeles waltl. The sequence goes on along the minus strand of NC_090447.1, from coordinate 346,159,550 downwards.
TGGTAGGTTTCCCTAGGTGCCGGCTGAGCTAGAGGCCAAAATCTACAGGTAGGCACTTCGCAAAAAACATCTCTGTTTTCTTCCAAAAATTTGGATTTGTCCACGTTGCGCTTTGGGGTGTTTCCTGTCGCGGGCGCTAGGCCTACCCACACAAGTGAGGTATCATTTTTATCGGGAGACTTGGGGGAACGCTGGGTGGAAGGAAATTTGTGGCTCTTCTCAGATTCTAGAACTTTCTGCCACAGAAATGCGAGGACAATGAGTTTTTTTAGCCAAATTTTGAGGTTTGCAAAGCACAAAATTCCTACTCCCCAGTTTTCCCCTCAGTCTCCCAAGTAAAATGACACCTCACTTATGTGGGTCCCCAAAGCAGAGTCCGTCTAAAGATGTATAAAAGAATATGCCCTTATAAACTCGCTGTGCTATCCCTTCTATCTCTTCAAGTTTTGGGCCTTATTCTGTTGCAGGCACCTGGCCCACCCACACAAGTGAGGTATCATTTCTATCAGGAGTCTTGGGGGAACACTGGGTGGAAGGACATTTGTGGCTCCTCTCAGATTCCAGAACTTTCTGCCACAGAAATGTGAGGAACATGTGTTTTTTTAGCCAAATTATGAGGTTTGCAAAGGATTCTGGGTAACAGAACCTGGTCCGAGCCCCGCAAGTCACCCCTCCTTGGATTCCCCTTGGTCTCTAGTTTTCAGAAATGCACAGGTTTGGTAGGTTTCCCTAGGTGCCGGCTGAGCTAGAGGCCAAAATCTACAGGTAGGCACTTCGCAAAAAACACCTCTGTTTTCTTCCAAAAATGTGGATGTGTCCACGTTGCGCTTTGGGGCGTTTCCTGTCGCGGGCGCTAGGCCTACCCACACAAGTGAGGTATCATTTTTATCGGGAGACTTGGGGGAACGCTGGGTGGAAGGAAATTTGTGGCTCCTCTCAGTTTCCAGAACTTTCTGCCACAGAAATGCGAGGAACATGTGTTTTTTTAGCCAAATTTTGAGGTTTGCAAAGGATTCTGGGTAACAGAACCTGGTCCGAGCCCCGCAAGTCACCCCTCCTTGGATTCCCCTAGGTCTCTAGTTTTCAGAAATGCACAGGTTCGGTAGGTTTCCCTAGGTGCCGGCTGAGCTAGAGGCCAAAATCTACAGGTAGGCACTTCGCAAAAAACACCTCTGTTTTCTTCCAAAAATTTGGATGTGTCCACGTTGCGCTTTGGGGCATTTCCTGTCGCGGGCGCTAGGCTACCCACACAAGTGAGGTATCATTTTTATCGGGAGACTTGGGGGAACGCTGGGTGGAAGGAAATTTGTGGCTCCTCTCAGATTCCAGAACTTTCTGCCACAGAAATGCGAGGAACATGTGTTTTTTTAGCCAAATTTTGAGGTTTGCAAAGGATTCTGGGTAACAGAACCTGGTCCGAGCCCCGCAAGTCACCCCTCCTTGGATTCCCCTAGGTCTCTAGTTTTCAGAAATGCACAGGTTTGGTAGGTTTGCCTAGGTGCCGGCTGAGCTAGAGGCCAAAATCTACAGGTAGGCACTTCGCAAAAAACACCTCTGTTTTCTTCCAAAAATTTGGATGTGTCCACGTTGCGCTTTGGGGTGTTTCCTGTCGCGGGCGCTAGGCCTACGCACACAAGTGAGGTATCATTTTTATCGGGAGACTTGGGGGAACGCTGGGTGGAAGGAAATTTGTGGCTCCTCTCAGATTCCAGAACTTTCTGCCACAGAAATGTGAGGAACATGTGTTTTTTTAGCCAAATTTTGAGGTTTGCAAAGGATTCTGGGTAACAGAACCTGGTCCGAGCCCCGCAAGTCACCTCTCCTTGGATTCCCCTAGGTCTCTAGTTTTCAGAAATGCACAGGTTTGGTAGGTTTCCCTAGGTGCCGGCTGAGCTAGAGGACAAAATCTACAGGTAGGCACTTCGCAAAAAACACCTCTGTTTTCTTCCAAAATTTTGGATGTGTCCACGTTGCGCTTTGGGGCGTTTCCTGTCGCGGGTGCTAGGCCTACCCACACAAGTGAGGTATAATTTTTATCGGGAGACTTGGGGGAACGCTGGGTGGAAGGAAATTTGTGGCTCCTCTCAGATTCCAGAACTTTCTGCCACAGAAATGAGAGGAACATGTGTTTTTTTAGCCAAATTTTGAGGTTTGCAAAGGATTCTGGGTAACAGAACCTGGTCCGAGCCCCGCAAGTCACCCCTCCTAGGTTTCACCTAGGTCTCTAGTTTTCAGAAATGCACAGGTTTGGTAGGTTTCCCTAGGTGCCGGCTGTTCTAGAGGCCAAAATCTACAGGTAGGCACTTCGCCAAAAAACACCTCTGTTTTCTTCAAAAAATTTGGATGTGTCCACGTTGCGCTTTGGGGCGTTTCCTGTCGCGGGCGCTAGGCCTACCCACACAACTGAGGTATCATTTTTATCGGGAGACTTGGGGGAACGCTGGGTGGAAGGAAATTTGTGGCTCCTCTCAGATTCCAGAACTTTCTGCCACAGAAATGTGAGGAACATGTGTTTTTTTAGCCAAATTTTGAGGTTTGCAAAGGATTCTGGGTAACAGAACCTGGTCCGAGCCCCGCAAGTCACCCCTCCTTGGATTCCCCTAGGTCTCTAGTTTTCAGAAATGCACAGGTTTGGTAGGTTTCCCTAGGTTCCGGCTGAGCTAGAGGCCAAAATCTACAGGTAGGCACTTCGCAAAAAACACCTCTGTTTTCTTCCAAAAATTTGGATGTGTCCACGTTGCGCTTTGGGGCGTTTCCTGTTGCGGGCGCTAGGCCTACCCACACAAGTGAGGTATCATTTTTATCGGGAGACTTGTGGGAACATAGATTAGCAAAACAAGTGCTATTGCCCCTTGTCTTTCTCTACATTTTTTCCTTCCAAATATAGGAGAGTGTGTAAAAAGACATCTATTTGAAAAATTCCCTGTAATTCACATGCTAGTATGGTCACCCCGGAATTCAGAGATGTGCAAATAACCACTGCTCCTCAACACCTTATCTTGTGCCCTTTTTGGAAATGCAAAGGTTTTCTTCATAGCAATTTTTCACTCTTTATATTTCAGCAAATTAATTGCTGTATACCCGGTATAGAATGAAAACGCACTGCAGGGTGCAGCTCATTTATTGGCTCTGGGTTCCTCGGGTTCTTGATGAACCTACAAGCCCTATATATCCCCGCAACCAGAGGAGTCCAGCAGACGTAACGGTATATTGCTTTCGATAATCTGACATTGCAGGGAAAAGTTACAGAGTAAAACGTAGAGAAAAATTGATGTTTTTTTCACCTCAATTTCAATATTTTTCTTTTTCAGCTGTTATTTTCTGTAGGAAACCCTTGTAGGACCTACACAAATGACCCCTTGCTGAATTCAGAATTTTGTCTACTTTTCAGAAATGTTTAGGTTTCTGGGATCCAGCATTGGTTTCATGCCCATTCCTGTCACTGACTGGAAGGAGGCTGAAAGCACAAAAAATTGCAAAAATGGGGTATGCCCCAGTAAAATGCCAAAATTGTGTTGAAAAATTGGGTTTTCTGATTCAAGTCTGCCTGTTCCTGAAAGCTGGGAAGCTGTTGAGTTTAGCACTGCAAACCCTTTGTTGATGCCATTTTCAGGGGGAAATCCACAAGCCTTCTTCTACAGCCACTTTTTCCAATTTGTTTGAAAAAAATGAAATTTTCACTGTATTTTGGCCAATTTCTTGGCCTCCTTCAGGGGAACCCACAAAGTCTGGGTACCTCAAAAAGTTATGAGGGCCTAAGCTCGAACTGCCCCAAATAGGCAAAAAAAAGGCATGGCACAGGAGGGGGAAAAGGCCTGTCAGCAAAGGGGTTAAAGTTGGTTTCTTGTTGCTGTTTTTTAACAGAGCCGCTGTTCTTAGGAGGTTCTTGGTCCTTTAGGGGCAGGTAAGTCCTCTCAGTCCTCAGAGGTTGCTGGTCCCGCTGGATGTGTCGCTGTGCAGGTTCTTTGAGTAAGGAGACAGGCTGGTAGGGCTGGGGCAAAGTCAGTTCTCGTCTCCGCGGGGCTTTCAGGTCAGCAGTCCTTCTTCTTGTTGTAGGTTGCAGGAACCTGATTTCCTGGGTTCAGGGTCACTCCTAAATACTGAATTTAGGGGTGTGTTTAGGTCTGGGGGCAGTAGCCAATGGCTACAATCCTGGAGGGTGGCTATGCTCTCTTTGTGCCTCCACCCTGAGGGGAGGGGGGCGCATCCCTATTCCTATTGGGGGAATCCTCCAAAACCAAGATGGAGGATTTCTTAAGGCAGGGGTCACCTCAGCTCCGGACACCTTAGGGGCTGCCCTGACTGGTGGGTAACTCCTCCTTGTTTTTCTAATTATCTCCTCCTGACTTGCCGCCAAAAGTGGGGGCTGTGTACGGAGGGGCAGGCATCTCCACTAGCAGGGATGCTCTGGGGCGCTGTACCAGAGGCGTGAGCCTTTGAGGCTTGCCGCCAGGTGTTACAGTTCCTGCAGGGGGAGGTGAGAAGCACCTCCACATAGTGCAGGCTTTGTTCCTGGCCACAGAGTGGCAAAGGCACTCACCCCATGTGGCCAGAAACCCGTCTGGTTGTGGCAGACTGGCAGGAACTGGTCAGCCTAACACTAGTGTTTGGACTGGTATACAGAGGGCATCTCCAAAATGACATCTGTGTGCATTTTTCAATAAATCCCACACTGGCATCAGTGTGGATTTATTGTGCTGAGAAGTTTGATACCTAACTTCCCAGATTTCAGTGTAGCCATTATGGAACTGTGAAGTTCATGTTTGACAAACTCCCAGACCATATACTCTTTATGGCTACCCTGCACTTACAATGTCTATGGTTTGGCTTAGACACTGTAGGGGCATAGTGCTCATGCAACTATGCCCTCACCTGTGGTATAATGCACCCTGCCTTAGGGCTGTAAGGCCTGCTAGAGGGGTGACTTACCTATGCCACAGGCAGTGGGTTTGAGGGTATGGCACTCTGAGGGGAGTGCCATGTCGACTTAGTCATTTTCTCCCCACCAGCACACACAAGCTGTGAGGCAGTGTGCATGTGCTGAGTGAGGGGTCCCCAGGGTGGCATAATACATGCTGCAGCCCTTAGAGACCTTCCCTGGCTACAGAGCCCTTGGTACCAGGGGTACCAGTGACAAGGCACTTACCTGTGTGCCAGGGCTGTGCCAATTGTGGGAACAAAGGTACAGTTTAGGGAAAGAACACTGGTGCTGGGGACTGGTTAGCAGGATCCCAGCACACTTTCAATCAGAACTAGCATCAACAAAAGGCAAAACATTAGGGGTAACTATGCCAAGGGAGGCATTTCCCTACATCGAGCATCGCAAGACCTGAGCCCCCCTGTTGGTTCAGCTAGACTTCCCCTCCCCCCAGTCCTCATCTGCAACTTTTTTCCCCAAGACCGTTTCCCATTGAAACCAACAGGGCACCCGATTTCGTAAAGCACCTCTGCACCAGGACGCCCTAGAGCTCCACGAGCTGACCTGTTAGTGCTGCTTTAGACAGTGCCCAATACTTACCATAACTCCGGAAGACTGGTCCTGTAATTCGCTGTTGAATGTCTATATGCAATACATGTGTTTTTCTCCATAGGATTGCATTACTTGTTAAAAGACACTTGTTTACTGTCTGGAGCTAACTTCCACACTACCCACCATACCGCCTCACAAACAGACTGACACCAGAATGCTTAAAACTAGTCAAAGAAGAGGTACAATTGCTCCTTCACAAAGGAGCCATCAAGTTGGTACCTGCTCAACACCAAGGGTCAGGGGTGTACTCCCTATACTTTCTAATTCCTAAAATGCACGGGTCTCGCAGGCCTATTCTAGACCTAAGACCCCTCAGCTAATACATCCTCGCAGAACATTTTCATGTGGTCACCCTTGAGAATGTCATACCTCTTGTACAGCAAGGCGGGTCAATACCACTCTCGACCTGAAAGACTCATACGTCCACATACCAATACACCCTGCACATTGGTGCTACCTCAGGTTTGTAGCTCGTGACAAACACTATCCGGTCAAGGTACTCCAATTTGGGGCCACTACAGTTCCCCGAGTGTTCACAAAGTACCTCGTGCTGCACTTCTGCATCAGCAGGGCATTAACTTCTTCTCCTATCGGAACGAATGGCTCATCAAAAGTGCCACCTATTATCTATGCTGCAAATACACTAGCCACTATACATCTTCTACACCAGATGAGGTTCTCCATCAATGTCACAAAATCCCAATTCAGCCCCAACAAAATTCTGCCTTACTGAGGAGCAATCCTTGAAATGAATGTGGCTTAGCTTACCCAAACCTTGCATGGATACAGTCTTTTCAGACACTTCTTCCTCATTCAACTGGACCATTTGGTCACAGCCAGTACAGTTAAGTGCCTCCTAGGCATGAGGCTTCCTGCATTGCAATAGTGCCCCACACAAAACTACATGTGTCTGTTGCAGGAATGCCTAGCACAGCAAATGTCTCTAGCTGAGGGTTATTGGAACAATCTAGTGTTGGTCAGCCGCTGCGCTTATCACTCTCTGTGGTGGTGGAACACCAAAAGCCTGTTGCAGGGGTGACCAGACCATTACAACTGACACCTCCCTCTTGGGGTTGGGAGCACATTTGCAAAACCAATCTGTCCAAGGCCAGTGAGAACCCAAACATCAGGGCCTCACACATCAATTACTTAGAAGTCCTAGCCATTCATCTTGCGTTAAAGGCTTTCCTTCACCATCTGTGGGGCAAAGTTGTTCTTGTCTGGATAGACAACACCACAGCCATGTTTTATCTTTAAAAACAGGGTGGGAGGGGTAGAATCCGATCGCCACAGCTCTCACCTCGCCCAGCACATCTGGTAATGGGTTCTCCATCACAGAATCCTCCCACAATTGAAGTAACTCACATGGGAAGACAATGACTTTCTCAACCTCTGCAGCAGTATGCAGCAACAAGTCCACAATTGGGAATACTACCTATAAGCCCTCAGCAAGTACTTCCAGTGATGGGGTTTCCCCTCAGATACACCTGTTTGCAACTGTAGAAACCACAAAATCCCCAAAGTTCTCATCCAGGTTCCCACACCCACAGTTTAAGGCAATGCAGTGAGGATGTACTAGTCAGGAATACTTGCTAATGCTTTTCCTCCTCAAACCACTGATTCAGTTTGTGTTTCAGAGGCTACAGCAGACATCCCTCACTCTCATTCTGGTGGCCCCCATTTAGGCCCTGCAACCATGGTTCACAACACTTCAGGACTTTTCGGTGGTTCAGCACGAGGGGCTCTAATCATGCCATACCTTCTCATGCAGAACCATGGAGAAATGCAACACCTGGATCACAAGTCCCTCAATCTTGCAATCTGGCTCCTGAAGTCTTAGAATTTGAATATCTCAATTTACCACCTGAATGCATGCCCATCCTGTAACAAATGTGCAGACCCTCTGTAGGAAAGTGCTTTTTTAATATATGGTTTACCCCCCACTTTTTGCCTGGTATCTGATGTGATTTTGACTGAAAGTGCACTGGGTTCCTGCTCACCAGGTCCCCAGTATGAGATCTCTTTCCCTAAATTGTACAATTGTTTCCTGTAGGAAAGTAGCCTCTTTCTAGCTTGGCTACCCCCACTTTTGGCCTGTTTGTCAGTGTGTTTGTCTGTGTCCACAGGGGGATCCTCCTAATCAGGATCCCAGTAGTTATGCTCTCTCCCTTAATTATGGTAGTTGCATTCTGGTAACCCAGTATTTCACCCCAAATTGGCATACTGGTGCCCCCTTACAACTCCCTAGTATATGGTACCTAGGTACCCAGGGCATAGGGGTTCCAGGGGAACCCTGTGGGCTGCAGCATTTCTTTTGCCACCCTTAGGGAGCCCATGCAAAGGATTCTACAGAACTGCCATTGCAGCCTGTGTGGAAAGGTGCCTGCACCATTTCACTGCCCTTTACACTGCACCAGGTCACTTATAAGTTACCCCTATAGCAGGCCCTCCAGCCCTGAAGGCAGGGTGCAGAGTACCTGTGTGTGAGGGCCTCAGGGCTCCTCCAGTGGGTCCCTGGGTTTTGCCATCTTGGATTCCAAGTTGGAAGGGAACTCTGGGAGAATCTGAGTGGCCAGTGCCAGCAGGTGACGTCAGAGCCCTCCCCTGATAGGTGCTTACCTGTTTAGCTGGCCAATCCCCCTTTCAGGGCTATTTATGGTCTCTCTCTTGGGTGGTTCTTCAGATTTGTATTGCAAAACTCCAGCAGGAATCCTCTGCATCCTTCACTTCATCTTCTCACCGAAGAAACTGCATCTGGACCCTCCAGGAACTCTACAAACTGCCCCCATGAACTCCAGGACCATTTTCCCGGACTTCTTCAGTGCGGGGACCCCATTTTATGTGTGTACTGGACATAGGTCACTACCTATGTCTAGCTACATAATGGTAAGTCAGATCATAGGCATGTTTGATATCTGACATGTTGGAATCATACCCTAATGCTTTTGCAAGCCTTGGTTGTATGATTCCATGCACTCTGGGGGCTCCTTAGAGGACCCCCAGTATTGCCATTACAGCCTTCTGAGGTTTTCCAGGCAGCCCCAGCTGCTGCCACCCCTCAGACAGGTTTCTGCCCTCCTGTTGCCTTGAGCAGCTCAAGCCCAGGAAGGCAGAACAAAGGATTTTCTTTGGGAGAGGGGTATCACACATTCTCCTTTTGGCAATACGTGCTACAGACTTGGAAGGGGTAGCCTCCCCAAGCCACTGGAAATGCTTTGAAGGGCTCATTTGGTGCCCTCCTAGCATAATCCAGTCTACACCGGTTCAGGGACCCCTAGTCCCTGGTCTGGCGTGAAACTGGACAAAGGAAAGGGGAGTGGCCACTCCCCTGTCCGTCACCACCCCAGGGGTGGTGCTCAGAGCTCCTCCAGAGGGTCCCTCTGTTTTGACATCTTGGAGTCCAAGTTGGCAGGGAACTCTGGGAGCATCTGAGTGGCCACTGCCAGCAGGTGATATCATAGCCCTCCCCTGATAGGTGCTTACCTGTTTAGCTGACCTATCCCCCTTTCAGGGCTGTTTGGTGTCTCTCTCTTGGGTGGTTCTTCAGATTTGGATTGCAAGACTCCAGCAGGAATCCTCTGCGTCCTTTACTTCATCTTCTCACCTAAGAAACTGCATCTGGACCCTACAGGAACTCTACAAACTGCAACAAAGAAGCAAAGATGAGTTCTGCAACATTGTATCTTCAGCTCCTGCCACAACTGCAATTGTTTCCCAGTCGTGCATCCTCAGAGGATAGCCTGTCTTCAGCCTGCACCAGAAGAACAAAGGAATCTCCCTTGGAGTAAAGGAGTCACTCCCCTACTTCAGCAGGCACCTCTCTGCAACTACGACCATCTGCGTGGGTCCGCTCTCCTCACGAGTTGCATGGATCCTGCATCACGGGTAGTGGACTGAAGTGGTCTTGATGGTGCTGACATCCTACTGTCCAACTTTGGTGGGGGTTAGAGCTTGCCTCCCCACCCAAGACAGTACCCCCATTCACAGCGAGTTTTGCAGTTGTCAAGGCTTGTTGGCTTCCTTCCACCAAGTTCTTTGTGCACCATGCAGCTCCAGCCCCCAGCACCTTATCCTCTGATGCAGAACTTCCTGAGTGGTTCTCTAGCGGCGTGGGATCCTTTGTTGTAGTGCTGTGTGGGCTTCCTTTTGAACCTTCCTTGCCCCCATGCTGTGAGACTCCTGTGCATGCTGCCTGGTCTTCTGTGGGCTCTATGAGTTACTGAGAATCCCCTCTGACTTCTCTCCTGGGTAGAGTCCTCCAGGTTGCTCCTGGTCTTGGGCAGCAACATTTTCCGCTAACTGCGAGCTTTGCGTATGCCAAGGCTTGTTGGCAAAATCCAGCAACGCAAACTAGACTGCAATCATCCATCCAGCGTGGGACATCATCTGCACCAATCAGGAACCTGCATCTGTCTTCTTGGGTGCAGTACTGACTGTTGTTCTTCAGCAGTGGTTCTTAGTTTACACCTTCATCTGGGTTAGCATTGACTCCTGTTCTCCCTGGACTCTTCTGTGCTTCTTGGACTTGGTCCCTTTCTTCCACAGGTCTATAGGTCCAGCAATCCACTGTTGGTGTCTTGCAGTCTCTTCTGGTTCTTGCATGATCTTCTTTCTTGTGTTCTTATGTGTTCTAGCAACGTTACTGTGATTTACTCCTGCTTTCCTGGGCACTGGGGTGGGTACTATTACTTACCTTTGGTGTTTTCTAATTATCCCAACGCCCCTCTACACACTACACTTCCCTAGGTGGAAAACCCACATTCGCATTCCACTTTCTTAGTAAATGATTTGTGTTCCCCTAGGCCCATTTCTAGCTATTGTGGTTTTCACTAATTGCACTGTTTTCTAACTGTTTGTATTGCTATTTCTGCATACTAGTGTTTATAGTTTGTGTATTACTTACCTCCTAAGGGAGTATAGTCTCCAAAGTATATTTGGCATTGTGTGACTAAAATAAAGTACCTTTATTTTTGTAACACTGAGTATTGTCTTTCATGTGAGTAAGTACTGTGTGACTACAGTTGTATTGCAAGAGCTTTGCATGCCTCCTAGTTCAGCATTGGCTGCTCTGCCTACAGCTACCTCTAGACAGCCTGGCTTCTAGACACTGCCTACATTTCACTAATAAGGGATAACTGGACCTGGTATAAGGTGTAAGCACCATAGGTACTCACTACAAACCAGGCCAACCTCCTACATTGGTGCTGCAGCAGTGGGATAAGTACTTGCAATTGCCTTATCACTCTGTCACCTAGTGCTTTCCACAGGAAAGATTACTATATACCTAGAGCTATACATATATACCTAGTACAAGGGTCTAGTCTCTTACTTTCCTTTCCAAGAGACTAGAGGTTAGGTAGGTTAGGTTTTTCCTACACTACACTAACACACATCATGTCTACTGCTGGGCCTAGCTCTGAGGTCATGGGTACTTCCCATGAGGGCATGAACTTCAAGGAATTGAAGGGGCTTTGCACAGACAGAAAACTAGATATGGGGAAGAGCAAGACTTTCCTGTTGAGCCTCCTTCTCCAGGATGACCATGAGCATGCTAGTAGCCAGGAGGAGGTGGAGGGAGATTCTGACCCCATTCACTATCACCATTGAGGTTCAGGGGAGGACTCTTCTAAGGATTTAGTACCTAGCAGACCCACTAGTGTAGCTGTTAGTGGGAGGGGTAGTCACTCAGGTAGGGCTCCCTTCACACCCAGAGGTCAAGTCACTAGGGTTACAAACGTTAGGGAAAGATCTACCTCTGCACATTCCCATATCCCCTCAGTGTCTGAAGGATCCCATGGCACAACTCCAGGAGATGACTCTATAGATAGGGAGCTCAGGAAACTGAGAATGGAGGAGGCCAGGCTGATTCTGCAGCAGCAACAGCTAGCCCTGCACAGGGAGGCTTTGGCTGTGGAAAGAGAAAGGCAGAGGATTGGGTTAGTACCCCATGGTGGCCGCAGCAGCAGTTTCAGGAACTGTGGAGTCAGGGAGGACACCATTGATTCTAGAAACGTGCACAAAATTGTTCCCCCAAACAGGGTGGGCGATGACATTTACAAGTGGTTTGCTGCACTTGAGAGGGCCTGCCAAGTTCAGAGGGTCCCTCAAAGGCAGTAGGCTGCAATTCTGTGGTTGTCCTTTTCTGACAAGGGGGGGGATAGACGTCTCACTGTCAGGGAAGAAGACTCAGACAACTACAGTGTTCTAAAGACTGCACTCTAAGATGGGTTTGGTCTCACCACTGAGCAATACAGGATAAATGTCAGGGAGACCAGAAAAGAGGCCTCACAGGATTGGGCTGACTTTGTCGACTGTTCCGTTACAGCTTTAGAAGGCTGGTTACATGGCAGCAAAGTGTCTGATTATGAGGGCTTATAAAATCTTCTTTTGAGAGAGCATATTTTGAATAACTGTGTGTCTGACTTGTTGCCCCAGTACAGGTAGACACAGATCTGACCTTTCCCCAAAAATTGAGGAAGAAGGCAAAGAAATGGGTCAGAACAAGAGTGAGCAGAAACATTCATACAGGGGGTGACAAGGACAAGAAGAAGGATGGTAAGTTTCATGACAAGGGTGGGGACAAAGATAAAAACAAAGAGTCTTCATCAGGCCCACAAAAATATTTTGGGGGGTGGGTCTAAATCCTCTTCACACCATTAGAATAACAAGCATTTGCAATGCAACAGGTCTCACGTTTGCTCGTGTTAGAGCTGATCACGTTGTAAACTCCTAACCCGACTTTTCACTGGTAATGAAACCTATCGGCAAAAGCACATTTATGTACTAACCGGAAAAGTGCAATTAACTGCGTCACAGGGTCGATATTATGGAAAGCGCTCAACTTCTGCCAAGCGAGATCGCGCTGGGAAAAGAGAGAAAAAGGAGTCCTCGGGCCGGACGGAAAAAAGCGAGCCTCGCATGTTTTCTGTACTTGGTCGATGCGCTTGAGGAGGGTTCTCCACCAAAAAAGGCATGACGTATGCATGCCTTCCACTAATGAAATCAAGCAGATTCTTACAGGCAAGCCCATGAACCAATGACGTGACGTGGACGGGGCTCCGAGCCCTTTTTAGTAACTAAAGCGTCTCGCTTAGCGAAACGCATGCGCAAGGGAATGCGACGCAGGCTCGACCCTAAAAAGCCTTGGTGCTATATCTGTAGGAATAAAGGCCATTGGTAAGGGGATAGTGCTTGCCCTAAGAAAAGCACCAAGCCTCCCACCACCACAACCCCCACTGCTTCAACTAGTCACCCTAGCAATAGCAGTGGTGGTGGGAAATATAACACTTCTAATAGTAAATCCAAGTGTGTAACAGGGCTCACTCTGGGAAGTGTAGTGTGGGTTGGTTTAGTTAGGGAAACCACTGAGGCTGTTTTAGTCTCTGATGGTGGCATTGACCTTGCCACCCATGTTGCTTATCCCCTTAATGTGGATAAGTACAAGCAACAACCCCTAATAAATGGTGTTCAGGTTGAGGCCTACAGGGACACAGGTGCCAGTGTCACAATGGTGACTGAAAAACTGGTGGCCCATGAGCAACACCTACTTGGTCATCAGTACCATGTGACAGACACCCATAACAACACTGTAAGTCACCCCATGGCTGTTGTTGATGTCAACTAGGGGTGTGGGGGGGTGTTCACTGGTCCTAAAAAAGTTGTGGTATCCACAGACCTACCTGTAGAAGGAGGAGGATCCAAATCCCTGGACAGAACCTTCACCTGAGGAGCTGCAAGCTGACACAGCTAAACTTTTTGGTGCGGGGCATGCCAGAGAGGAGTTAAGTGTGGCACAGCAGACCTGCCCCACACTTGAGGGTTTAAGACTGCAAGCTGTGAAGGAAAATGCAGGGATGTCAGTGGCACCCACAGGGTGTACTGGGACAACAGCCTCCTGTATTTAAACGCAAGGGAACCCAAGCCTGGTGCCACTAGAAGACTGGTCATCCCTCTGCAATACACAGAGTATTTTGTTGTCCTTAACACATGATATTCGCCTTGCAGGACATCTAGGGCAAAGTAAGACCTGAGACAGACTGGTACCTCACTTTCACTGGCCTCACATGTCTGAAGACACAAAGGAGTTTTGTCGCTCCTGTGTCACTTGCTAAGCCAGTGGCAAGACTGGAAGCACCCCAAAGGCCCCCTTGATCCCACTGTCAGTGATTGGGGTGCCATTTGAAAGGGTAGGGGCTGACATTGTTGGCCCCCTTGACCCCTCTACAGCTTCTGGTAATAGATTTATTTTAGTGGTGGTGGACCATGCCACTAGATATCTAGAAGCTATACCTCTGAGGACCACTACAGCTCCTGAAGTGGCCAAAGCCCACCTGGGAATCTTTTCCAGTGTGGGTTTCCCAAAAGAGGTGGTGTCAGACAGAGGTAGTAATTTCATGTCTGCATACCTAAAAGCAATGTGGAAAGTGTGGGATAACTTACAAGTTCACCACACCCTACCATCCCCAGACAAATGGGTTGGTTGAGCGTTTTAATAAAACACTCAACAGAATGATTATGGGACTCTCTGAAAAAACTCAGGAGGAGATGGGATGTCCTATTACCAAGCATCCTTTTTGCTCTCAGGGAGGTACCCCAAAAATGAGTGGGCTACAGCCCCTTTGAACTACTGTTTGGTCACCCTGTTAGGGGTCCATTAGCTCTTGTGAAAGAGGAGTGGGAGCAATCCTTGAAGCCCCCTAAACAAGATATAGTGGATTATGTGCTTGGCCTAAGTTCATTAATGGCGGAGTATATGAAAAAGGCCACTACGAACCTTCCAGCAAGCCAAGAATTGCAAACGCAATGGCAAGATCAGAAGTCTGTCCTGACAGTGTACCACCAAGACAGAAGGTGCGGGTCCTGGAGCCTGTGGCACCCAGAGCACTCCAAGATAAATGGAGTCGATCACACATCATAGTGGAGAAGAAGGGTGAGGTCACTTATTTAGTTGACCTAGGCACTCCTACAAGTCCTCTTAGAGTACTTCATGTGAACCGCCTGAAGTCCTACTAAGACAGGGCTTACTTAACCCTGCTCATGGACACTAATGAGGGACAGGAAGAAGAGAGTGACCCTCTCACTGATATCTTCTCCAACACTTCAGCTGATGGCTCAGTGGATGGAGTTGTCCCAGCAGACTGCCTGACTGAGTCTCAGAAAGAGGACTGCAAGAATCTCTTAGGTCAATTTTCTGAACTCTTATCTCTGACACCTGGTCAGACTACATGGTGTGAGCACACCATTGATACAGGAGACAGTTTACCTGTCAAGAGCAAGATTTATAGGCAGCCTGGCCATGTTAGAGATTGCATTAAATCTGAGGTTCAGAAGATGCTTGACTTAGGAGTGATTGAGCACTCTGACAGGCCCTGGGCTAGCCCAATGGTGCTTGTACCCAAACGTCACTCTCAGAATGGAAAATGGGAGACAAGGTTCGGTGTAGATTACAGAGGGCTCAACACAGTCACAAAGACTGATTCTCACCCTATAACCACGGCAGATGAGCTGATAGATACACTGGCATCTGCCAAGTATCTGAGCACTTTTAATTTGACTGCAGAATATTGGCAGATCAAACTATCAGAAGATGCTAAACTAAAGGCAGCTTTCTCTACCATTGGAGGGCATTATCAGTTTACTGCTATGCCCTTTGGTTAGAAGAATGCACCTGCCACTTTTTAGAGGCTGGTGAACACAGTCCTCCAAGGTCTGCAAGCTTTCAGTGCAGCATATCCTAATGATATTGCTGTCTTTAGCTCCACCTGAGATGACCACCCCACCTGGTCTACCTTTGGAACCTTTTAGAGGCTATGCAGAAAGCAGGCCTCACTATCAAGGCCTCAAAGTGCCAGATAGGGCAGGGGAAGGTAGTTTATCTGGGACACCTGGTAGGTGGAAAACAGATTGAACCACTACAGGGGAAGATCCAGGCTATGTTATACTGGGCTCCCCCTAAAACACAGACCCAGGTCAGAGCCTTTCTTGGTCTCACGGGGTATTACAGGAGGTTCATTAAGAACTATGGCTCCATTGTTGCCCCTCTTAATGACCTCACCTCAAAGAAGATGCCTAAAAGGTTATTATGGACAGCCAGCTGTCAGAAAGCTTTTAAGGAGCTAAAGCAGGCCATGTGCACTGCACCTGTCTTAAAAAGCCCAAACTACTACTACTAGTTAATAGTTTAGACTGATGCTTCAGAGGTAGAGGTTGGCGCAGTTTTATCACAACTCAGTACAGAGGACCAGGATCAACCAGTAGCTTTTATCAGCAGAAGGTTGACCCCTGGAGAAAAGCGCTGGTCAGCTATAGAGAGGGAGACCTTTGCTGTGGTCTGGGCCTTGAAGTTGAGACCATACGTCTTTGGTACTCACTTCTTGTTCAGACAGACCGCAAACCTCTCTTATGGCTAAAAGAAATGAAAGGAGAAAACCCGAAATTGTTGAGGTGGTTCATTTTCCTACAGGGGATGGACTTTACAGCGAAACATAGACCTGGGAGTAACCACTCCAATGCAGACGGACTCTCCAGATATTTCCACTTAGACAATGAAGACTCATCTGAGCAAGGTTAGCCATATTGTTGCTCGTATATGAGGGGGGATGTTGTGTAGAAAAGTACCCTCTTTTTGCAATGGTTACCCCCATTTTCTACCTGATGTCACTGTGCTTGACTGTGTTCACTGGGATACTGCTAACTAGGACCCCAGTGATATGCTCTCTCTCATCTAAATTGTGTTGTTTCCTACTGGTAACCCAGTATTTCACCCAAAATTGGCATACGGATGCCCCCTTATAGGTCCCTAGTATAAGGTACATAAGTACCCAGGGCATGGGGGTTGCAGCATATGGGCTGCAGCATTTCTTTTGCCACCCATAGGGAGCCCACGCAAAGGCTTCTACAGAACTGACATTGCAGCCTGTGTAAAAAGGTGCATGCACCCTTTCACTGCCCTTTACACTGCACCAATTCACTTATAAGTCACCCCTATTGCAGGCCCTGAGGGCGGGGTGCAGAGTACCTGTGTGTGAGGGCACCTCTGCACTAGCAGAGGTGCCCCCACAAACTCCAGGACCATTTCCCCAGACTTTGTGAGTGCGGGGACACCATTTTATGCGTGTACTGGACATAGGTCACTACCTGTGTCCAGCTTCATAATGGTAACTCCGAACATAGGCATGTTTGATACCAAACATGTTGGAATCATACCCCAATGCTTTTGCAAGCCTTGGTTGTATAATTCCATGCACTCTGGGGGCTCCTTAGAGGACCCCCAGTATTGCTATTACAGCCTTCTGAGGTATTCCAGGCAGCCCCAGTTGTTGCTATCCCTCAGACAGGTTTTTGTCCTCCTGTTGCTTGAGCAGCTCAAGCCCAGGAAGGCAGAACAAAGAATTTCCTTTGAGAGAGGGGTGTTACACCCTCTCCCTTTGGAAAAAGGTGTTACAGGCTTGGGAGGGGTAGCCTCCCCTAGCCACTGGAAATGCTTTGAATGGCACATTTGGTGCCTTCCTTGCATAATCCAGTATACACCGGTACAGGGACCCCCAGTCCCTGCTCTGGCGTGAAACTGGACAAAGGAAAGGGGAGTGACCAATCCCCTGTCCATCACGACCCCAGGGTTGGTGCTCAGAGCTCCTCCAGAGGGTCCTGGGTTCGCCATCTTAGATTCCAAGTTGGCAGGGAACTCTGGGAGCATCTGAGTGGCCAGTGTCAGCAGGTGACGTCAGAGCCCTCTCCTGATAAGTGTTTACCTGTTTAGCTGACCAAACCCCTTTCAGGATTATTTAGGGTATCTCTCTTGGGTGGTTCTTCAAATTCGGATTGCAAGACTCCAGCAGGAATCCTCTGCATCCTTTACTTCACCTTCTCCCCAAAGAAACTGCATCAGGACCCTCCAGGAACTCTACAAACTGCAACAAAGACGCAAAGATGACTTCTGCAACATTGTATCTTCAGCTCATGCCAGCAACTGCAACTATTTCCCAGTCGTGCATCCTCAGAAGACAGCCTGTCTTTAGCCTGCACCAGAAGAACAAAGGAATCTGCTTCAGAAGGCACCTCTCTGCAACGACAACCTGTTGCATGGGTCCCTCTCCTGAAGAGTTGCATAGATCCTGCATCACAGCTGTAGACTGAAGTGGTCAAGACGTCCTACTGTCCAACTTTGGTGGAGGTAAGATGCTTGCCTCCACACACAAGACAGTACCCCCATGCACCGCATGTTTTGCAGTCGCCAAGACCTGTTTTCATCCTATCACAAAGTTGTTCATGCACCGTGCAGCTCCAGCCCCAGCACTCCTTCCTGTGATGCACAGCTTCCTTAGTGAGTCACCTGCGGCGTGGGATCCTTTTTTGTCATGCTGCATAGGCCTCCTTTTGCACCTTCTTTGTCCCTGTGCTGTGGGACTCCTGTGTGCACTGGCTGGTCTTTTGTGGGCTCTCTGAGTTATTGAGAGCCCCCTCTGACTCTCCCTCCTAGATAGAGTCCACCAGTTCCCTCCTTGTCCCAGGCAGCGCCATCTTCCACTAACCGCAAGCTTTGCATGTGCCAAGGCTTGTTGGCGGAATCCAGCGATGCAAACCAGACTGCAATCATCCATCCGGCATGGGACATCCTCTGCATCCATCTTCTTGGGTGCAGTACTGACTGTTGTTCTCCACCGGTGGTTCTTATTTTGCACCTTCATCCAGGTTAGCAGGGGCTCCTGTTCTCCCTGAACTCTTTGATGCTTCTTGGACCTTGTTCCCTCTTTCACAGGTCTTCAGGTCCAGTAATCCACAATTGGTGTCTTGCAGTCTGTTCTGGTTCTTGCGTTATCTTCTTTCTCGTGTTCTTGTGTGTTCTAAGAAAGTTACTGGGATTTACTCCTGCTTTCCTGGGCTCTGGGGCGGGTTCTATTACTTACCTTTGGTGTTTTCTAATACTCCCAGTGCCCCTCTACACACTACACTTGCCTAGGTGGGAAACCGACATTCACATTCCACTTTGTTAGTTTATCGTCTGTGTTCCCCCTAGGCCCATTTCTAACTATTGTGATTTTCACTATTTGCACTGTTTTCTGTTTTTACAGCTATTTCTGCATACTGGTTTATATAATTTGTGTATTACTTACCTCCTAAAAATAGTTTCTGGGGTATTTTTGGCATTTGTGTCACTAAAATAAAGTACCTTTATTTTTGTTACACTGAGTATTTTCTTTCATATGTGTGAGTACCGTTTGACAACAGTGATATTGCATGAGCTTTGCATGGTCCTAGATGAGCCTTGGCTGCTCAGCTACAGCTACCCTTAGAGAGCCTGGTTTCTAAACACTGCCTACATTTCACTGATAAGGAATAACTGGAGCTGGTATAAGGTGTAAGTACCATAGGTACTCACTACAAACCAGGCCAGCCTCCTACAAGGTACAAGGCTATCGCCAATTGTAAAAAATTGGTAAGCATTTCCAGCAGCTTTTACTTTTAGGGTCGTCAACAACAGACCCACCAGCAACAACAAAATGAACCTTCAGCCTATGCAGTACAGGGTTTGGGGCAAAGGGAGAACATGAGCCCTCCCTATTCCATCCACCTCCTCCTTTCCCCAGCCACTGCAGAGAAGCATCCATAGTTCCCTCTTTCTTGAACAAAGGGAACCAGTTGGAGGATAGATATCCTCATTTCCACAATCGTGGAGAACCATTACTTCAGACCTTTATGTCTTACAAATTGTGGAAAGGGGGTGCCCTTCTCCTTCAACAATATCCCCCCACTTTTTCCCTCCCTACCTGTTACCCTTCCACCTTTTCACCTGTGTATCCTACAGCAGGAAGTAGTACATTTGGTTCCAGAGCAGGAGTGGGATCAGGGATACTACTCTCAGTACTTCCTGGTCCCCATAAAGAATGGCAGTATTCATCCAATCCTAGACCTGGGAAAACTTCAAAATGTAGTCCCTTGCTTAGGTTCTGCTTGCGCTGGATATGGAAGACTGGATGGTGTCTGTCGACCAGCAGGATGCCTACTTTCACATCCCTTTCCTGCGGTCACACAGGAAGCATCTTCACTTTGCGATTGGGTCAGAACACTATCAGTTTGCGTTCCTTCCATTTGGTCTGATTTCTGCCCTTAGGTCTTCACAAAGGAGATGGTGGTGGTTGCTGCCCATCTCAGACGCACATGGATTCCCCTGTTCTCTTACCTGGATGGCTGGCCCATCAAAGCCTGGTTTCCAGAGATGGTGCCTTGCCACCTGCACACAACATCAATGTTTCTGTTTGATTTGGGCTTTTCCCTCAAGGAACCCAAATCTCACCAGATGCACTTTTAGAACAACTTGTTCATGAGGTTAGTACTAGACCCCACATTGAGTCAAGCCTTTTTTCTTGGGGGGGGATTTAGAACATGCAGGCTATAATTATGATGTTTCAGAATGGATCGACCATTGCAGTCCCGACAGTCTGGCGCCTGCCTGATCTGTTAACTTCCTACATTGTGTTGGTGACTCATGCATGCTGGTATATGAGGGCCCTCCAGTGATGGCTCTGCAGGCAGTGGTTCCAACACAATGGAAATCTTCAAAGCTGCATCAAAATCTTCAAGGACACTGTGGAGGACCTGCAGTGGTGCAGTGTGAAGACAATCTGTCTTACGCTAAGCCATTCCAACCCCCACAAGCGGTGACAACATGGATATTCCCAACCTAGGGTGGGGTGCCCATCTGGAGGAATTGGAGATCAGAGGCCT
The DNA here is from genome assembly GCF_031143425.1 of Pleurodeles waltl. Classification (NCBI taxonomy): domain Eukaryota; kingdom Metazoa; phylum Chordata; class Amphibia; order Caudata; family Salamandridae; genus Pleurodeles; species Pleurodeles waltl. Next base: position 346,139,296 of record NC_090447.1, on the reverse strand, counting down.
CTGGTCTCCAGAAAAGCTGATCTTAAATATCAGTCTGCTAGAATTGCAGGTGATTTGTCTGGCTCTCTAGGCCTTCCACCCTTCCCTTCAAGGCCAGCCTGTCCAAATCTTGATGGACAATCTGACCACAATGTGGTGCAACAACAAGCAAGGGAGAGTGGGGTCCCATCTTCTGAGCCAGGAAGCTTTGCAACTCTGATCCAGGGCTCAGGACCATCCAACATGGCTAGTGGGCAATACTGTGAGAAAGGGCCTCTTTTTGACATAGTCCCCCCCCCTACTTTTTGCAAATGGACATACCCTTACCTACCACTATAAGTCCCTAGTAAGTGGGTACCTAGGTACCCAGGGCATGCGGTAATAGGGGTAGGCCCCTGAGGACAGCAGCACTGCACTTGCAGGCAGGGTGTCCTGGTGCAAACCTGAGATACAAATTCAACATGGCACACTGCCTGTGTGTCCGGTGCACCATACACTAACTTTACTATGGGTAAGTCACCCCTCTGGCAGGCCTTACAGCCCTAAGGTAGGGTGCTCTATATTATATATGAGGGCATAGCTGCATGAGCAATATGCCCCCCTGTGCTTTTGCCAAGCCTGGGACATAGTGAGTGAACAGAGCAACCAGCAGCTGGCATCCCCCTTTGCTAACCCCCACTTTTGGTGGGAGCAAAGGTGGGAAACCTAACAAAGGGTAGGAGGAGTGGCCTCACCTGGCATGCACCACCCCTAAGGTATTGCCTGCGAGGTGGACCCTCAAATTCAGTTGCTTCCATCTTGGAATAGAGGAAAATAGCCATTGAGGTTTAGGGAAGTGACCCTTCCCACAGGAAGTGGTCACTATAGTAGCTGTAGCCACCCAAATGTAAGTGTACCATTGGACACTACCAGGTTCCCCCTAAAAGGCCCACTAAATTCAGTATTTAGTGGGTACTCCAAGACCAAGAAATCTGATTTGAACAGATAAAGAAGAAGACAGCCCCAAAGAAGACCACAGCAAGAGAACTGAGGAACTGCTGCATCAGAAGAGGAGCCAAGACCCTGCCTGCTGCATCTGAGTCCCGACAATCACCGCTGTGTAGGCTCTGACCACTCGACTGGCTTCAAAAGACCCCAAGGACCTCCAGGCTTCACAAATAGCCCAAGATCTCCCTCCTGACTGGAGGCACCACTAAAGAAAGCAGCAAAAAACAACAAGCCAGTGAGAGTCACTTCATTGACTGGCCGACATCTCTGCAACCGAAAGTTGCAGCCAGACCCGACTGTGAGAAAGGAGCCTCTTTCTAGCATGGTTACCCCCATTTGTGGCCTGTTTGTGAGTGTTTGTAAGTGTGTTTTTACTGTCTCCCTGGGATCCTGCTAGCCAGAACCCCAGTGCTCATAGTTTGTGGCCTATGTGTGTTGTCAGTATGCTTAACAGTGTCACTGAAGTTCTTCTAACCAGAACACCAGTGCTTATACTCTCTCTACTTACCAAATTTGTCACTACAGTTTAGTGACTCCATATTCCAGTTCTGGACCCCCTCTTATAAGTCCCTAGTCCCAGAGCATTGGGGTTCAAGGAGATCCTTATGGGCTGCATCATTTCTTTTGCCACCCATAAGGAGCTCATACAAACCTTTCTTCAGGACTGCCACAACAGCCTGAGTGAAACAGTGCACACACTATTTCACAGCCATTTTACACTGCACTAAGTAACTTATAAGTCACCTACATGTATAACCTTCATTTACTGATGGCTGGGTGCAAAGTTACTGTGTGTGAGGGCACCCTTGCACTAGCAAAGGTGCCCCACATTGTCCAGGGCCAATTCCCCGGTCTTTGTGAGTGCGGGGACACCATTATAAGAGGGCACTACATATATGTCAATACATATATGTAGCTTCACAATGGTAGCTCCGAATATGGCCATGTGAGGTGTCTAAGATCATGGAATTGTCCCCCCAATCCAAATATGGCATTAGAGGGCCATTCCCATGCACCTTGGGGATTCCACTATGGACCCCCAGTACTGCTAAACCAGCTCTGAGGTTTCCACTGCAGCCCCAGCTGCTGCCACCTCACAGACAGGTTTCTGCCCTCCAGGGGATTGAGCAACTCAGTCCCAGGAAGACAGAACAATGCATTTCCTTTAGGAGAGGGGTGTTACACCCTTTCCCATTGGAAATAGGTGTTAGAGGCATGGGAGGGGTAGCCTCCCAGAGCCTCTGGAAATGCTTTGAAGGGAACAAACTGTGCCCTCCTTGCATAATCTAGTCTACATCGGTTCAGGGACCCACAGTCCATGCTCTGGCATGAAACTGGACAAAGAAAAGGGGAATGACCACTCCCCCATCCATCACCACCCCAGGGATGGTGCCCAGAGCTCTTCCAGAGTGTCCCTAGCGATAGGCATCTTGGATTCCAGGGTGTGGGGACCCTCTGGGGACCTCTGACTGGCCAGTGCTAGCAGGTGACGTCAGAGACCCCTCCTGATAGGTGCATACCTGGGTACGTAGCCAATCCCCCACTCAGGGCTATTTAGGGTCTCTCCTCTGGGTGTTTCCTCAGATTCGGTTTGCAAGATTCCTCCAGGACTCCTCTGCATTCTCTGCTTCAGCTTCTGACTGTTGGATCAACCGCAGACTGCTCCAGGAACTGCTGTAACTGCAACAAGGTATCCAGGACGACTCCTGTGACCTGCAACTGCAGCTCCAGCCAGCATTTGCAACAGCTTCCAAGGTACGCACGCTCTGAGGACTGCCTCTCTTCACCCTGCAGTAGAAGAACCGAAGGAATCTCCAGTGGAGTGACGGAGTCACTTCCCTGGTTCTGCAGGCACCCTTCTGCGACAACAACCGGTACTCTGGGACTCCTCTCCTGATGACGAGCATGCTCCTTGGAACACAGGTGGTGGACTGACGTGATCCACACTGTCCAAAGGTCCAGCTCTACAAATTTGGAGGAGGTAAGAGCTTGCCTCCCCGTGCTACGACAGTCCCCTGTGCTCTGTGTCTTCTGCAGCTCCTTGAGCCTCTGTGCACTTCTTCCAAGATTCTTTCATGCACAGCGTAGCCCAGGTCGCCAGCACTCCATCCTGCGATGCACAGCTCCCTGAGTTGCTCTCCAGCGGTGTGGGACCTTCCAGTGTAGTGCTGCGACGACCGCAGTTTGCATCTTCTTTGTCCCCGTGTTCTGGGACTCCCGTGGGTGCTTCCTGGTCTTCTGAGGGCTCTCTGAAGTGCTGAGAGCCCCCTTTATCTCCTCAGTCTGAGTTGAGACCCCCAGGTCCCTCCTGGATCCAGGCAGCTCTTTTTTGATGCAAACCACGTACTTGTTGAATCAAGGCTTGTTGGCAGAATCCAGAGATGCAAACAGCCTGCATCCAACAACTCGATGTGGGACATCTCCTGCACCAAGCAGGAACCCGCAGCCATCTTCTTTGGTGCTCTACTGACCGGAGAATCCACTTGTGCACCTTCTTCTAGGTTGGCAGGGGCTCCTTTCCTTCCTGGACTCTTCTTTGACTTTGGACTTGGTCTCCTCTCTCCACAGGTCTTCAGGTCCAGGAATCCATCATTTGTTGCTTGCAGTCTTGCTTGGTTCTTGCAAAATCCTTTATCATGACTTGTTGTGTGTTCTGAGGAAACTTGCTGTACTTTACTCCTGCTTTCCTGGGCTTTGGGATGGGGTACTTTACTTACTTTTGGTGTCTTCCTACACTCCCATCTCCCCTCTGCACACTACACTTGCCTAGGGGGGAATTCAACATTAGCATTCCACTATTTTAGTATATGGTTTGTGTTGCCCCTAGGCCCATTGCAATCTATTGTAATTTCTACTGTTTGCACCATTCTATGACTGTTTACTTACCTGATTTTGGTTACTGTTGTATATATTGTGTATAATACTTACCTCCAGAAGGAGTATTGCCTCTATGCTATTTTTGGACTTGTGTCTCTAAAATAAAGTACCTTTATTTTTGGTAACACTGAGTATTGTCTTTTATTGTGTATAGGTACTGTTTAACTATAGTGGTATTGCAGGAGCTTTGCATGTCTCCTAGTTCGGCCTAAGCTGCCCTGCTACAGCTACCTCTAGACAGCCTAAGCTGCTAGAACACTGCCTACACTTTTCTAATAAGGGATAACTGGACCTAGTATAAGGTGTAAGTACTTAAGTACCCACTACAAACCAGGCCAGCCTCCCACATACGACACACTGACAACAGTCCAGATGAGACCTACAAGAGTGCCAACTTTGGTGGCACTGTGCCCTCCAGTGGCCAAGTCGTGCCAATACCCCAAGTACTGGCCAGTTTATATTGGACTCCAAGAAAACCAGCTCCCCCAGAGCTGCAACTGAACCAGGAGGAAGCCCCAGTCGAGTGACTTCAGGAACACCCTGGACCTCCCACTAGAGTGTCACCGTTGTCCTGTGAGCTGCCCTCAAAGAACCTTACCTCCAGCTCTAAAGGGCTCCATTGCGCACAGCTCCTGGATCACCAACTCTCCCTGCATCCAGCCGCCCTGCGCTTTTGCAATGAGGAACCAGCTGTGCTCCATGGGTCCCTACCCCCTTGCGACCTCGACAGCTCAAGGGGACCCCAAGGCACCACCTTTAAATCCGCAAACCATCTCCTTTTCCAGGTGGCCCCTCCAAGTGGCCCTGTGCCAAGAGATTTTCCAGCTCTGCTCTCGACTGAACCAGGAGCCACCCGAGGCTCTCTAGCTGGCACAGTGTGCCCACCAATTGCTTCGACCATCCTGTAAAAGAAGAGAGTGATAATCCAACTGTATGATTTTTAATGCATTTTTAAAAGTGACTGCCTATTGATTCCTATGGTGCGTAATTCTGTACAGAAAGACTAACTTTACTAAAACTTTGAAAAATCATAACTCAAAAAGTACTTAACGTATCCTGACCATCTTGCATAGTGTGCCTAGTTTTGCACACTACATAGAGGGCCAGTCTCCTTCAAATATCTTAGCGGCAGCATTCAATGGACAAGCAGACAGCCACAGTCAATATCATCTTGCCATCCACAAGTGGCGCATAGAGAAGGACGTAGTCCGCTACATCTTTAATCGCTGGGGGACTTCTTAGGTGGATTTATTTGCCACTCATAAGAATGCTCACTGCCGAAAATTCTGTGCCTTCCATTATCCAGTGCAGGGGACATTGCGGGGCATGTTTCGCTTGGAGTAAAACTATCTGCTTTACTATGTATTTTCTCCCATATACTTGATTTCTTGGGCTTTGAGGAAAATACATCTCGACCTTGCCCAAGTGTTTCTAAAAGCTCTGAACTGGCCTCGAAGAGTGTGATATGCAGACCTCATTCACTTGTTCCTGTGTCCTCTGCTCTACCACCTCACAGGCTAAACTTACTCTTGAAACTGCAACCTCCAGAGCTTCCACATTCATGTCCGGAGATTAAGTGGTGATCCTTCTCCTTGCCTCTTGAAGTTATTTTGTGTGCAAGAAGACACTGCACCAAAATGGTGCACTCAAACAACTGGCAAAGTTTGTCAAATAGTGTGTCAGCAAACCAGGCCTCTCCAGGCCTGTCCATCAGACATCCTTAATTTCACCCTGGCACTGGCCCAACAAGGCCGCTCTTTGGGCACTGTTAAGGGTTACTTATCGGCCTTGATGGCTTTCCAATGTCTACCTGCCCAGCCAGATCTTTCCAAATCACCAATTGTTATGAGGCTCTTGAAGGTGCCCATGAAGAAATTGCCAAACTCCTTTTATAATACCTCAATGAGTTTCAATTGTGTTCTAACATTTTAATGTCTTCTCCATTTGACAGTTGCTCTCTGCGGCTGCTTACTTTGAAAACAGTATTTTTAATCACTATCACGTCAGCAAGACATGTCCATGAATTACAGCGCTGAGTGTAAAAGCTCCCTTCACCTCTTTCTTTCTTGACAAGTTAGTTATTAGAACCAGGGCTGCCTTCCTTTCAAAACTGGTTACCCCTTTCCACCTAAGCCAATCCATCACCCTTCCAACCTTCTTTCCTCCCGCACATACCACAAAGCAGGAAAAAATACTTTATAGACTGGACCTTAAAAGAGCGGTCAGGTTTTACGTGGGGGGAACACATGAATTCAGACTGCGAGGCCAGTTCTTCATAGGCTACCTGGGTAAGATGAAAGACAATGCAGTGCATAACAGGGCATTGCCATGATGAATAACCCTATGCATTAAGATGTGCTATGCCTTCGCACAAGAGGACCCTGGTGAAGGTATTAGAGATCATTCCGCCAGAGCTAAATCTAGGTCTGTGCTGGAGAGGGGGTTGCTGATGATTGACATCTGTAAGGTGGCAAACTGGGCTTCCCTTCACACTTTTGCAAAGCATTGCTGTTTGAACTCTGAAGTGAGAAGGGAAGACCATGCCGCTTACTCAATCCTTCATGATTCTGTTTGTGTAATAGGCTATTCATCCGCCTCCTGGTTGATTACTGCTTGGGGGAATCTATTCAAAAGGTGAGGAATCTGCAGGAAGAAGTATTCATCAGAAATAAAATTACTTACATTTGGTAATTACCTTTCTGGTGGATACTGTATCTACCTGCAGATTCCTCCCCGATCTGCCCACCTCCTAGATCATGGCTGCTTACGATGCATATTATATACCAAAGTCTCAGTACAATACAAAGTACTACTGTTCCTCTTCACCCTGATGTTATCAGTCTGCCTCAAAGGTGCATAAAGAATGGTGGATAAAAACAAACTTCAGCACACTGTCATGGTGCTTTATGGCTCCAGTGGCATCACAGGGATGCTGCTTCAGGTGCCGAAGTGGAGCCAGTGCCCCCTACGAGCATAGAGAGCTATTGAAGCATTTCTGGGTACCATTGGACACCTGGGATATTCAAAACGGATAAATATACAGGTAGATGAAGTATCCACCAGAAATATCATTACCATAGGTGAGTAACTTTTTTGGGGGTATCTGCTCCTGGCTTGGGGTATGTCTTCTATCTTGGTACCATTGAGGTAAAGAGGCTTTATGGGTGTTTGTATTTTATCTATGAATTGATGCACAACAGCATTGCAGCACTTTTGTGAAGGAACTGAAATATTCGACCAAGTTGTAAGGTCTTTTATTTCAGATATAATTTTTAAGACCTCCTTTTATGGTGCATGATGCAAACGCGAGGCAACAGTAGTAATATTTATTTTTTATTATTTCTGATTGCGATGCAAATGTTAGTTTTTCGTGTGGAATAGCTATGTTAAAGGCTTGTGAGAGCCATTTATTGCATCTTGGAATTACTGAAGCCATGCAGCTGAAGGATGTGGGAGTACATTTCATGGCTGTCATTAGTGTTTCCTAGATGTCCAGTTTCAGCTTTTTCCAGGCACATTCCAGATTTTTTAGATGAAGCTGCCTTTTTGAATTGTGATGTTCTGGAATTGAAGAGGAGTTGCACATGTTGAAAGTGCTGTTGAAAATTCCATCAACAATGTGTCCTGTAGAGTAAGTTGGGCCGATAATCACCATTGTCATTTCCAAATCTCTGAGGCACTATGGTAATCCTTTTGTCAAGAGTTGATCTGGCGTCTTCCAGGACAAAGAGGGATCGTTGGCGCAGACTGAGGCTGCTGGCAAAGACACAGGAATATGTGAAAGTGAGGTACTTTGAGGTGGCGGTTGATAGATTACCGAAATGGAAACAGAGTCGTTAAAGGAAGGGTGTTGTTGACTAGGAGACATCGGCATTCTGGTGCAGAGTATTTGGTTAGGTACAGGGAATTTAGGGATTCCTCACACATGACAGTAACTCACCCTACCGTTTTACTCAGGTGATATTTCTTTATTTAATTATTGATTTATTTATATTTAGGAAGAGTTCAACCTAAACCATCAATTTATCTTGAAAAACACGGAGATCCCATTCGTGACGCCTGTTTCAAATTATTATATAATTAGAATGACAACCATCACATCTTATTCTTCCAGCTTGTCCCTAAAAGGTAACGGATATTGCATATTTCCCCAAATGTTAGCAGCAATAAACACAACCCCTCTTATTCCAAACCTCCCCATAGCCTCAGGTTCTTCTTATATGTGCCTGACCTCAGTGCATAGCAACGTTCTAGTTTCTTTATTTTTCTCATTTTAATCCTCCAGTGTTCAAAGAAGGGAACAGCTTCAGACCTCCAACTTTGCAGAATTATGGACCTTGCTATAAGAGTAATCAGGAAAGGTTATTTCCTCTGCATCTGCTTCATATTGACACCTGACAAACAACCCAATACTACTTCCTCTGTGTCATTTGAAAAATTTATATTTACTGTTCTTAAGCAGTGTTCCTGTATAGTTCCACAATACTCCATAATGTTTTAGCAATTCCACATGTCCAATTGCTCTCACCCTCCATCGAGCATACAAAACATTTTGCTGATATCTGAGGATTAATTTTATTCAAGAACACCGGTGTTCTGTATAGCAGCCATTTAGTATAATATTGCAGATGACGGAGACTTGCTGCCCTTAGCAAGGAGAAATAAAAAAGATTGAGGGCCATATTTATACTTTTTGACGCGAAACTGCGCTAACGCAGTTTTGCGTCAAAAAAATTAGCGCCGGCTAACACCATTCTGAAGCGCCATGCGGGCGCCGTATTTAATCAATGACGTTAGCCGGCGTTAGCCGCCGGCGCTGCCTGGTGTGCGTGGAAAAAAAATACGTACACCAGGCAGCGTCGGCGTAGGGGGATATGGGGCTTGGGCGTCAAGAAATGGGGCAAGTCAGGTTGAGGCAATTTTTTCGCCTCAACCCGATTTGCGCCATTTTTTACGACTCCCAACCCCCATAGAAATGACTCCTGTCTTAGCAAAGACAGGAGTCATGCCCCCTTGCCCAATGGCCATGCCCAGGGGACTTATGTCCCCTGGGCATGGTCATTGGGCATAGTGGCATGTAGGGGGGCACAAATCAGGCCCCCCTATGCCACAAAAATAAAAATAAAAAAACACTTACCTGAACTTACCTTAATGTCCCTGGGATGGGTCCCTCCAGCCTTAGGTGTCCTCCTGGGGTGGGCAAGGGTGACAGGGGGTGTCCCTGGGGGCATGGGAGGGCACCTCTGGGCTCCTTCAGAGCCCACAGGTCCCTTAACGCCTGCCTTTTGCAGGCGCTAAAAAACGGCGCAAAAGCGTCCGTACGTCATTTTTTTTGACCCGCCCACTCCCGGGCGTGAATTTTGCCCGGGAGTATAAATCCGACGCACATGCCTCGGAGTCGATTTTTTAGACGTGAACGCCTACCTTGCATCTCATTAACGCAAAGTAGGTGTCGACGCTAAAAAATGACGCAAACTCCATGGACTTTGGCGCTAGACGCGTCTAACGGCAAAGTATAAATATGGAGTTAGTTTTGCGTCTAAATTGCGTTAAAAAAAATGACACAATTCCGGCGCAAACGGAGTATAAATATGCCCCTGAACCTATGCCAGGTCTCCGCCGAAGTAGGCAAGCCATCCTTCCATTGCCATTTCTTTCCAGCTTCGCTAAAAACATTCAGGTGATTTTTATTGATAGTCTTAAATCCTCGTGGCATTGCTGGTTTTGGATTGCTTTATATTCCAAGGTAGTCTTTTCATTGGGGGGCGGAGGGGTAGTGAACTCTCAATAATGGGAGATGAAGCCTATCTCATGCTCATGACTGAAGTGCACAGCCGTCATGATGTCACTAAATTGAGAAATGAGGATTCCAATGGCAAAATAAATTAATCAGAAATGGTCACGGGACAGTTACTACACATGCAACTGCAAAGAAAACTACTGTACTGCAATTGACAGAAGAGAATCCCCGTGGGACGAGTGCATAAAGCCATGCTGGCCTGTCTTTGTACACATTCTAGACAGTCCTAAGTGCTTTTCCCTCAGTGAGCTCTAAAACCATGCCAACCTCGGAAGGTTTCCCTTTTAAACCAAGAAGGACCTGAACATTGATGTTGGGGGTGGTAGTACACCAAGGTACACCCATCTTTAAACCGCTCACTATTCTTCTCAGATATGTGCAGATTGACAGTTATGGCATCATAATCATTTTACCTGTGCCTCCGTGGGGAACACCCCACCGGAGTAAAGTCTGTGCAAAGCCATGTACCTGAGATACTTTGCCTTTATCATGTTTGGGACAAACATGTACTGCCTCTCTAGAGTGTGACGATAATGTGTTCCAATGTGTGAGACAAACTGTTGGGTGCTGGACTTCAAGGTACTCCACATATGCTTACTGTAGAGTGGGACTGGTATTGACCTGCAGGACATGCTAGCCTTGACGGCATATCCTCTGTCCTCCATGATACTAGCTGAACTCTGGTAGGTTGGGGAAGGTAGCACAGCCAGTCCTTGCAAGCTCTATGCTGTATACTCACCTGGGACCCATTCACAGCAGAACCCACTGTTCTGCCTCTTTTCTCTGCAAGACATTGAGAAGGGTGAAATTTCTCCATCCCTGGCCCCTCCAATGCCACTGAGGTGCATATATTTACCACTCTTGCCCCTCACTCGTGTGTCTCCTGTGAACCCTTGACTTTGATCCTCAGCTTTGGATCCCAACAGGTTGGCTGGCAGTGGAGGGAGTAGCCTGAGATACAGTTCCCTCACCTTAAAGGACATTCATAGTGTAGTGGAACTTTAACTAGCCATTGGCCTATCTCTGTAGCCAGTAGTCTACTGGATATCCAGGACTCTAATAAAAATCTGCCCTGGGCACCAGTGATCAGACACTAGATCACTCACAAAGACATCCCTAGATCCATAAAAACGGTTTATTGCTTACAAAAGGAGGGCCTCTTCTTTTCTTTCAGTTTTGGTTTCTGAACATCTTCAGGTTTCACAAGCAATGCATTTCTGAGCACATTGTTTATTAACATCAAAACTAAGGCCCTCATTATGAACTCGGCGGGAAAACCCGCTGAGTTCGGCGCTGGCGGTCTACAAAAGACCACCAGTGCGTTGAAGACACCGCCGGCCACATAATAATCATTCTGCTGGGCCGGTGGGCGGAAACAGTGTTTCCACCAGCTGGCCCAGCGGAATGCAGGGCCTCAACATTGACGCAGCCTCTACATGGAGCCGGCAGCAATGTAGCAGTGCAGCAGATGGAGCAGCACCCATCGCGCACTTCACTGCCCGTATATCGGGCAGTGACATGTGCGACTGGGCTGTGCACGGGCGCCCCTGCACTGCCCATGCCAACTGCATGGGCAGTGCAGGGGCCCCCAGGATGGCCCCGAGGCACCCATTCCGCCAGCCTTTCCCTGGCAGGGTGAACCGCCAGGGAAAGGCTGGTGGAATCAGGTACATTATAGCGCTGCCCTGTTGGATATGTAACTCCTCCATCACCAGGCTGCCTGGCGGTGTAAGCCTGGTGGTAGCGGAGTTCCGCCAATGGCGGTTTTGCACGTCTATTATATGGCAGTCTGGGCCGCCATGCCATTGGCGGTAATTACCGCCACCGCCGGCATGGCGGCCCAGACCGTCATGTCCATAATGAGGGCCTAAATCACGGCAACTGAAGCCTCAAGAAAAGTTACATTCTCATTTACACTAATTCTATTGCAATATTTTTAAGAGAAGGCTTTGACTTTGGCCCAATTGCTCCTCGGGGTTTCTAAACAACACTAGCAGTTTCTCCCATAGAATGGCATGGGTCTGTTGTGTAGCTATTTTAGTTATAGCTCCATGAACGTTATTTTAGCACACTAGGCCTTCCGCTGTGCACTTTAACATAGATGTATTTTATTCAGCTTTGAGTATTATTTTAACAATAGCCATATTTGCGGTCTTGTTTTATTTCTCTCTATCTAGCTGTTCTTTGCCTAGGCCAGCACTGCATTCTTAAACAAGACATTTCTGTGCTTTAGTCAAAGCTGCAGTAAGATAGGTTGCCGGTAAACGTGGTAACGCTTGGTCTCTGGTATTCATAGAAACATGCACATCCTTACGTAGGGACATTTTCTTAGAACATCAGATGTTTTATTATAAAAACACTTCCCTGTCCCATACATGTTAGAGGGAGATTCCAGCCAGACGACCACGACTGTATGCTGATTGCTTCGCTACAGGTGCTTATACAGACTTCAGGCCTCTTGTTCGGTTTGAGGGATGATGTCTTTCCAGGGAACCTAAAGGGCAGAACTAGAGCTTAACATGCTGTGCTCTAACATAGCCTAGGTAGGAATTATAGTAGTAACTCTAGTGACAATATGGTAGCGTTATCTTCATGCTTCACTCTCCCTGTCACAATTTCAATCCTGTTATGCTTCATCATCCTGATTATTGCAGTACATGCTTTATTATCTAAGATGCAGTTGCTTCATTAAAAGGCTTATTGAAACATATACTGCCTCTGATTGTCCTTGTATACGTTAGACTAATGTAACTGAGAGAAACGGATGCGATCTGAGTGACCACAATTTCCCTGAGGAGTCAATCGTGTCATGCGCTCGGCAGCCCAATCATCCCGGCTCTTGGGTGGAGATGAGGCACTGCTAGTTAGCCAGAGCAAAACCCGGATTGGGCAGACAGGTGTCACCTGTAGTGGGTTAGACTCAGTCCCCCACACCGCAGGTGATTCTGCCGCTCAAATCCAGTATTCTCATTAGAATAATGAGAGCCTACGCGACAGGCCGAAGGGCTCAATGTGTACAGAACTCAGCTCTAAGTGGCTGCTTAAGTGTTTGAGATGGTAAATCTGGCTCAGAAGGTTTTAGTTATAAGCTAAGAAATGACTGAGCATTAAATGTTCCTTGCTATTTTACATAGACACCTTCATTAGGCACCATCCGGTGGCATGCCTTCCTGTTTCACTCATACCAAGCTTCATCCTTCGCCAATTGTCATGTCTTTGTACTGACATTAAAGACCCCTTCCGTATTTTCTTTACCCTTTCTCGCCATGAAACGCACCTTTCAGCCTTATTCAGTTGGGAATATGCCTGATGAAGGATACAAGGACAAATTAGGTTTTTCATTTTCCTCTGTGGCATAGGTGGCAGTGAAGTAATTGATCTCGTCCAGCAGAGCCACTCTTTTATCCCAGTATGCTAAGGTCTTGGAGGGTAAGGCAAATCTCACAATTTTGCAAGTTATAGTTCAGGTGCAGGAAGCAGAAGCACTTGGTGCGTGGATCTTGTACAAGAATTGTCTTTTTGTTAATGGACTATAAGATGTGGAGAGTAGGCTCTTAGTTGAAATGTCAGTTATAAATGAAAAAACAACCTCGTACAAAAAGTTGCAAAAAGTACCTTATTTCTTAGAGAGTGATGCCGAGGGTACTCAATGAAAGGCCACAAATACTCAAAAGCAGTGAAAAAGGTGATTGTGAGAACAGAGCCCCAGAAAATTCCCTATCTCCAGATGTGTCGCAGAAAATCTGGCATTGGAGCCTCTGAAGGCAGTGTCCCGCCATCTCACTGGTCAGAGTTCCTGTCACAGAACGAGGTGGACAGGCTACATATAGCCTTTGGCTGTTTCCGATCTTAACTGAGGTTACCTGTACAGTACAACGTGAACTTTGATTTTTAGCTAAATCTGTTGGGTTAATCTCTTGGCTTATTTTGTGGCTGACTGTAAGACAAATGTGTTCCATAAAGCCCTGTCCTGGCAATATGATAATAAACTTTCCAACTTAGTGCTGGAGACCTCTGTGGAAGTGCTTTTAACACTATATTGCACAGAGACTAGATGACATCTTTGTAGCCTGAAGTGTTATACAAATATTTCAGTCTGCGTTTATTATCGGGTGGCTGCTTCCTTTACTTGTGGGATGTAGCCTCGGTGTATTTTTTGTGCATACTGGACTCTCTCCGATTCCTCCAACCTGAGCTGAAACTTACTTTCTTCAAAGGATCTTATTTCTCTACTTGAAAACATACCTGCTATTTTGGGCATTCCTTTTTTCACCCTGCATCAAATGGGCCAGGGTGCATTGCTTGTGTGATAGCCAGATTATAAAGTATGGGAGTGTACTTCAGGTTTTATGTGGGTATGCTAAGTTAAGCCTTTTGGGGTCTGTCTTTTCTGGGTATCCAAAGTAGGTCCCAAGGAGTCCTGCTCACTATCCATATGTGCCCATAGTTTTCCCGTTGACAGGAGCACCCACAATTGGGTACACCTGCAGTAAACTAAAAAAAATCCAGACAGGCCTAACCTTCCTTCCGTTTATTTTGGCATGTGGTTTTTAGAGTAATCTAGGGTTTTTGTCCCTCCGGATGAACTTGAAGATTACTTTTTTCAGTACACAAAGAAGTTCTGGGCAACATGTAGAGCTCCCTTCGCAGAATGTTCATCTTAATAGCACATAATTTGCTGCACCATGATTTGTGAAGGGATGCCCAGCTTCAAAAATCTTTTCTCAGTTTAGCCACGAGGGTTGTAAGATTGGTTTTATGCACATCAGCTCGGTTGGTTGTGAAATAAACTTCAAAGTATTTCATGAATCAGGTTGTCCATCGGAACAACCCAAGTTTTCTTACGCAAGTCCACCATATGTTCCGACTGGATTAACTTTAAGATTTCTGATTTTTTTTTAAAGATAACGTGGAAGCCTGCTATTTTTATATTCTGTAAGTAGAGTTTGGAGCCTGGGGATAGATTAAGCTGAGGATGTCAGCACGGCACATTATGTGCAAATGATTTTTTGTAGTATGTATCCCTCTATTTCAGTATCATTTGTAATGAATATTGGAAAAACATATATACAAAAGGCAAATAGTAAGGAAGAGAGGGGTTCCCCTGACGCATCCTCCTTCCCAAGAGAAAAAGTGGAACATCCTACCACTTAGGGATATTCTCGAAGTAGATGCCTCATATTCCATTTGGCCTTCAGAAGGAAATGTTTTCCAAAACTCATCTTCTTTACCATGGTGAGGAAAAGCCGATCCACCCTGTCAGAAGCTTTTTCTGTATGAACTGACACTAAAACAGCAGAAACTGTCTTCTGTGTATCGTTTTTGAACAGTTGGATTATGCGCTGAATTTTATCAAGGCTGACACTTTGCACATTTACATAATGCATCTTTCACCAATTCTGCTCTGTAACGTTCCCCAGTGCCACCCTTATGTACATTTTGCAAAGTCCATAGGACTTTAGACAAATGTAATGGTAGGCAACCAATATTTTTCCGATCCTATTTAAGAATTTATTTGTCCATGTCCTAAGCTGCATTGTGTTCAATTTGAATTGTGGAGATAGATCTCCTGCTCTATAATTGCATATTTATTCCGGATGGAAAAGTCGAGGTATTGTAAGTTTGCATAAGTCCCCTGCAAGCATATATTACAGTTTCTTTAATGCCCTTCTAGCAAGCATTGCTATTTTGCAAAGAGCCATAGACATCACTTTGAATGATTCCATAATTCATCAGGTATTTTACTTTGAAAGCCTCCACAATACTAACAATGCTTATTCTTGGTTAATTCCATAATGACACGTTTTCCCACTTTCATGCACCATAATTACCTAGTAAACACTCTACAAGTTTCCACTAACCAAATTATATTTCTCTCATTAGTGCAATGCATGGCTGACTCTGGACAGATTGGCTTGAGCACAGTATCTGAAGAAAATGGACTGGGTGTTCATCTCCTGTCATTCAACCCAATCATTACACTGCCTGTTTGCTTCAAAAGGTGATGGCATCACTAAGGCCACAGTAGTGACAGTATCGCAGGCCGTCAAAGAGCAGGAAGGCAGAAGCAGCAAACATATTGGGGCATATTTAAGAAAGGTGGCACTGCACCTAGTGCAGCGCCACTTTTCTAGCGCCTTTTACTGCCACCATATGTGCCCCATATTTACAATATGGTGTACCATGGCGCAGGGTAGGGGGCTGTAGCGTCATTTTTCATGACACTATTCATGAACTGTGCAGGAGGGCGCTACTCCTGCAGAGTACATAGGGGCCCATTATAAATAATGATAGCCCCCTTTTAACGCCTGCCATTTTTTCGCCCCACCCCGCCAATGGGGGAACACCCCCTTTGCCTACATTATGCCTGCGCAATGGGTTACAAGGTGGCGCAATTCTTGCAATGAGCCACTTTGTAAATGTGGCGCGAGGATTTTGGCCTCCTTGGGCCACATTAGCACAATAAAATGACGCTAACGTGGCGCTAGAGGCTTATAAATATGCCCCATTATGTCCGTCTGTTTTTTCTTCCCGGATGCTCTAGTCATTAGGAGCTTGATGCTTCATGCGCCTCGGCCTGTTAGAGCAGAAAGCTTGCGGCACCCTTTTGAAAACGTCAACCCTCAATTAAAGAGGATCCAGCGTCAGTGCCTCTGATGCAAAGAGTCTGGAATCTTTGTGCATTTGGCAGACAATGTTTCTGAGATACAAATGACAGACGAGGTGCCGCCTGGTGAGCAGTAGAGAAGATCCTCCTCCTCCCCGTTTCCTTCAAACGAAAATACATGTGTGTACAGGGTAGCATTGACAAAAATAAATATCGTCGAGGTTGGATTATGTGCTGAGCAGTGTTTTAGAGTGCAGTGAGCAGCGTGTGGTCTGCGAGCTACTCGTTAGGGACCGCTGAGCCAGGACTTTACTTCTGTTTGTGGGTAGATGGACAATTTCACAGATGATTGTTGCCAGGTGCTCCATTTAATGCGGCGCTATATTTTTCTAAAGGGTTTTTGGTTATAATCATTCGTGGGAGCAAGGGCGTCGTGAAGACCCCGTTTTTAGCAGCTACAACGCGGGCTGGGGGTTCTTTGTGGGCCTCTTTTATCTGCAAGGGGCCGTATAAAAGCTCAGAATTAACAGTAAAAGAAAAAACAGAGGGAAGAGTTAATAGAAAAGGATACGAAGGATGGGCGAGTGGATGCATGGATGGATGAGTGGGTGAAAGGATGGATGGATGAGTGGGTGAAAGGATGGATGGATAAGTGGTTGAAAGGATAGGTGGTTAAAAGGATGGACGTATGGGTGAAAGGATGGATGCATGCATAGATGGATGGATTGATGGGTTATGGGATGAATGTGTGAAAGGATGGGTGGGTGTGTGAAAGGATGGGTGAGTAAAAAGCATGGATGGATCGATGGAATGGTCAAAGGATGAGTGGGTAAAAGGATGGGTGTATGAAAGGGTGAGAGGATGGGCGGATGGGTGGCTGAGAGGAAAGCAGAGTAAATAGAAATCTGGGAGGATGGATGGATATGTGGATGGGTGGGTGGAAGGATGTAAAGTTAAATGGAAATCTAACAGGATGGGTGGATGGGTGAATTGAGGTTAGGGTGTGTGAAAAACAGAGGATGGATGAATGGCTGGATGGATGGCAAAGTAAATAGAAATCTGAGAGGATGGTTGGGTGAAAGGATGGGTGGATAAAAGGATGGATGTGTGGGTCAAAGGATGGTTGGGCGTGTTGGTGGAAGGATGAGTGGTTGAAAGGATGAGTGGTTAAATGGATGGGTGGATGAGTGGGTGGGAGGATTGGTGGGTAAAAGAATTGGTTGGGTGAGTGGGCCAGATGATGGGTAGATAGGTGGGGCATAGGACTGCAGAGTACAATGGAAATCTGAGAGGATGGGTGGATGGCTGGGTAAAAGGATGTGTGGGTGAAAGGGTGAATGGGTGAAAGGATGGCTGGATGAATGGGTAAAGGGATGGGTGAATGAGTGGGTGAGAGGGTG
Organism: Pleurodeles waltl; assembly: GCF_031143425.1. Taxonomy (NCBI): domain Eukaryota; kingdom Metazoa; phylum Chordata; class Amphibia; order Caudata; family Salamandridae; genus Pleurodeles; species Pleurodeles waltl. The sequence continues at coordinate 346,121,646 of NC_090447.1, read as the reverse complement.
GGTGAAAAGACGAGTAGATATGTGGTGAGAGGATGGATAAATGGAAATCTGAGAGGATGGATGAATGAGTAAATATGAGCTGATGGATGGATGGGAAGTGAGAGGATGACAGAGTAAATGGAAATCAGCAAATATAGATAGATTGATGCATTGGAGGATGAAAGGATAGAAGAGTAAGCAGAAATCTGAAAGGATGGATGGGTGAGTGAGTCAAAGGATGGCAGCGGAAATGGAAATATGAGAGGATGTCTGGCTGGATGGGATAAAAGGTTGGCAAAGTAAATGGAAATCTAAGAGTTTGGATGGTTGGCAAAATCAATGGAAATCTGAGGGAATGAACAGATGGGTGAATGGATGGACAAAAGGATCAACTGATGAATGAATGGCTTTATTGATTTATGGGTAAGTCAAATGATACTTGTATGAGTGGACGTATTTATGAATCAATACATGCATAGATGATGGATGTGTGATTGGATGGATGGATTAAATGGTTAAATGGCCAATGGATGGATAGAATGTTGAAAGATTGAACGATGGATGAAAGAATGAATGAATGATAGGTGTAATGGTGAAACAGTGGATATCAACAGGTAGAAGGAAGGCTGGAAGGATGGATGGTAAGAGTTTGAATAGAAGAGAAAAGTGAGCTGTTCTAGGGAGGTTCAAGCGCACTTGCTTTGTGCCCTCGGAGGTTTGATTCCAAGTGAGGGGCATTTTAATTTTATGGCTACTCCTTTGCGTGGGAGTGCTACTTTTTGCAACATTGCATAGGTGTTTGCTTATCTTTCTTATGGTGAATAGTGGGGTGCTGCTACTGCAGGAGCAATATTTCACAATAGTTTTCTATGGTTTCCTGCGGGACGATGATGGAGGCCTCAGAGCAGATGGGGCCGAATTGCTGCTTTTCATGTGGGAGGGAAGGGGAATTATTTAGGATAGTTCGCCTCAAAGCAGATGGGGCCGAATTGCTGCTTTTTATGTGGGAGGGAAGGGGAATTATTTAGGATAGTTCGTTGTGGTGTTATACAAGGCGTTGTTAATGAGGTACATTTGTTATGGGGTACATTTTCTCACTTTGTAGGGGGGTCGGGGCAAGGTTTCAGGCTATAAAGTAGTTGTCGTCTATATTTTTAGTACAGCAATCTATGGCTTATATTTCTAGGCAGTGTTTTGCACAGGGAATTCATGTTCTCTTTCATGGGTTTCTTTTTCTGCTAGTTTGTGGCTCTTTTGCTGCTAGTATGTGGTGGCGTTGTTTGCCACTATTTAGCGTTGGCGAGGGCCGCACTATGGGGGTCATTCTGACCCTGGCGGTAATTACCGCCATGGCGGAGGTCGGCGGTAGCACCGCCAACAGGCTGGCGGTGCACCGCTGGGCATTCTGACCGCAGCGGTTCAGCCGCGGCCAGAAACGGAAAGTCGGCGGTGTCCCGCCGACTTTCCGCTGCCCTTGAGAATCCTCCATGGGGATTCTGACACCCCCTACCGCCATCCAGTTCCTGGCGGTTCTCCCGCCGGGAACAGGATGGCGGTAGGGGGTGCCGCGGGGCCCCTGGGGGCCCCTGCAGTGCCCATGCCAATGGCATGGGCACTGCAGGGTCCCCCGTAAGAGGGCCCCAAAAAGAATTTCAGTGTCTGCCTAGCAGACACTGAAATTCGCGACGGGTGCAACTGCACCCGTCGCACCTTCCCACACCGCCGGCTCAATTCTGAGCCGGCGTCCTCGTGGGAAGGGTGTTTCCCGCTGGGCTGGCGGGCGGACTTTCCGTCGCCCGCCAGCCCAGTGGGAAAGCCAGAATGACCGCCGCGGTCTTTTGACCGCGGAGCGGTCTTTCGGCGGGAACCGCGTGGCGGGCGACGACCGCCGTCCGCCGCGGTCAGAATGACCCCCAATATCACTATAGCTTCTGTGGAGCAGGCCCTATTTTTCAGGGTGCACAATATTTCCACTACATTTTTGGTGGGGTAATTCTTCGTACTTTTAATATGGTGAATTTTGAAATTATTAAATTATTATGGACCTGCTGTTTTATTGTCTTGGCGAGAGGAGAAGAAAGGGTGCTGTTATTCATTATCGTACATTTCTGCTGCTTTTAGTCGGTTGATGTCATCTCGTTTTCACACGACGTATTTGGGGGCATATTTATACTCCGTTTGCGCCGAATTAGCGTCGTTTTTTTCGACGCAAATTCGGCGCAAAACTAACGCCATATTTATACTTTGGCGTTAGACGCGTCTAGCGCCAAAGTATGGGCAAATAGCTCATTTTTTTGCGTGAACGCCTTCCTTGCGTTAATGAGATGCAAGGAAGGCGTTCCCGTCTAAAAAAATGACGGCGACGCAAATGCGTCGTATTTATACTCCCGGGCAAAAATCACGCCCGGGAGTGGTCGGGTCAAAAAACCCTGCATTTGCGCCACTTTTTAATGCCTGGGTCAGGGTAGGCGTTAAGGGGCCTGTGGGCTCAAAATGAGCCCACAGGTGCCCTCACCTGCCCCCAGGGACCCCCCCTGCCACCCTTGCCCACCCCAGGAGGACACCCAAGGATGGAGGGACCCATCCCAGGGACATTCAGGTAAGTTCAGGTAAGTATACATTTTTTTTTTTTTTTTTTTTTTGGGTGGCATAGGGGGGCCTTATTTGTGCCCCCCTACATGCCACTATGCCCAAGTCCCCTTAAGTCCCCTGGGCATGGCCATTGGGCAAGGGGGCATGACTCCTGTCTTTACTAAGACAGGAGTCATTTAAATGGCGTCTGGGCGTCGAAAAAAATGGCGCAAATCGGGTTGAGGCGATTTTTTTGCCTCAACCTGACTTGCCCCATTTTAAGACGCCCTAACGCCATTTTCCCCCTATGCCGGCGCTGCCTGGTCTACGTGGTTTTTTTCCACGCACACCAGGCAGCGCCGGTCTGCTAGCGCCGGCTAACGCCATTCCATAAATACGGCGCCCGCATGGCACTTCAGAATGGCGTTAGACGGCGCTAAATTTTTTGACGCTAAACTGCGTTAGCGCAGTTTAGCGTCAAAAAGTATAAATATGGGCCTAGGTGCTTTTAATCGTAAAGTTGTGTTTTTTCATGTGGTTCTGTTGCAGTTATGCTTGGAGTCATTTTGGCACTATCTCATAATGTGCAATTTCGCTACTTTTTATGGGTTTGGTTTGCCTCAATTACGTAGCCATGGGTATCTTTTATATTCCTTGTACCGGAGTGAATGACTGTGCTGTATTGAGTTTCACTTCTGGCTTCTAAAATCTTCGTATTTTGGAGCTATTTATCTTGGGGTGAATTTGTTCTATGTAGTAGGAAGTGAGGACGTGCGTTTGTGTATGTGTGTGCGTTTGTTTGTGTGCACGCGTGCATTTTGGAACTGTATTGTCGACAACAAACTACTAAAATTACACCTTAGTGCTGAGTCCCAGATGCACACAAGAAAAAGGCTTGGAGTGTTGTTTTTGTGGTGTGGTAGTTGAGTTTTCACTTTGTGTTGTGCTATATTTCATGATGTAATTTTATGTGGACTCTCAATGCAATCCGGTTATTGTGTACTACAATACCGGTTATTTGAAATTAAATATGTGACCTGCTACTCACAGATGTTTATCAGGAATGCCACATGACAATGAGCAGTTTGCACACCACTGTTATGCGAAACGTTGACTTGTAAGGTACTAAAGAGCGAGCAGTGTTCTTTAAAAGGAACTGCACACAATTCACACATGTGAAAATGGATAAAGCACGTTTCTGAATTGTGCAGATTTACCTCTGGCAAATGATTTACACACTACAGTGAAACAAGCACACTAGATTCCATTCTGCCCAAAGGAAAGCTACAGTTTTTACGTTGAGCATAGCAGCGCGCAAGCACTGCTCTTCTCGACATGTTGTAATCTATTCTGTGGGATTTAAACATGCCCATCACTTTCATTGGTTCCTGAGCTTGCCTGTCAAAAATTGCTTGAGGTCATTGGTAAATGCTTTACGTTTTTCCTGCCTTGAGACTGGTTTGTTACCACCTTGCAGACTGACACTGTTACATGGATTATTGCATGATTGGTGAAATGCCTTAGTGTGGTGCACTGTTTTTCTGTTTTGCCACACCGCTTCAGGCTGCATGGCCGTTTGTTGTTTCTTCTTCTTCTTCCTTGTTTTTGAGTATTTTGCTGTTTCTTTGCCATGTCTGCGAAGTCTTTTTTGTTTATTTATTTTTTGCAGTTTTATGTAGCGCAAACTCGACACAGAGGTATTGGAGCACTTTATTTTTATTTTTTGGGCAGTTTTACGTAGCGCGAACCCTACACAGTTGCAGTTTTTTTTTTTGCTGAACATCTTTGGTGATTTTAATGCTCCAACAACTTAACGACATGTCACATCTCTGCCGTTGATATAATACAATTGCACTATTCTAAGGCAAAACTTAAAAAGTTCATTCCCTTAGCACGTTGCACACTCCAAGGAGCTTAACATTTAGCTGTCAATGTCCCAATCCATTATTAGGCCTCCAAAACCCCTCCATTTGCCCCACACTTTATAATACTTGGCTGGGCACCCCCGTCTCATAGACCAGCTTCTCTTGCTGGGTGCACCAGTCCACCCCAGTCTCCACCGGGTCAGAGTAGGGGCACCGGGTCAGAGTAGGGGCTCTCTACAGTCTCCAATTGGCAGCAATATCACGCTCTGCTATCAGGAACGCAGTCCCCAGGGATGTGCGGTCAGCCTTGTTGCTCCCCCACTCCCTCAAGGACACCCAGCAAGATTGGCAATAATGCCATCTCCACCTCCACAGTTAACACTCTGGAGAGTTCACCACCTGCCAGTAACTCTCTATGTATGAGCAAGCCCACACCATGTGGTAAAAATCTGTGTTGGATTGTGAGCAGTGGGAGCAGGTAGAGTGGTCCTGAAGATTCGTCCTCTGCATTCTGTCAGGGTAAGGTATTGTTGTATAGCTATTTTAGCCATGTTTTGGACACATTGTTTTAAGCTAACGAGGCCTGCCGCTGTGCACTTTAACCCTGTTACATTTTATTCAGCATTGCTTTATTTTTCTAGCAATAGCAACATTTGCGGTGCTGTTTTATTTTCTTTATGTCACTGTACTTTCACGTAGGAAAGCATTCCTTTCTTAGTAGGACATTTATTTAATTTAGTGCTTTCTCCAAGGCTACAGTCAGATAGGGTTGCCGACAAACGCGGTATGCTGTGTCTCCAACATCCACAGAAAACAAATATTTATACGTGGGGACCATTTCTTAGAATGTCAGCTGTTTTATTATAAAAATACCCCTTTGTCCCAGACACGTTAGAGGGAGATTCCAGGCAGATGACCACAACTGCATGCTGATTGTAGGCTGCTTCGCTGCAGCTACTTGCTTAGACAGCTGACCCCCCCATGATCCACATGGGGATGGTGTCTTTCTAGACTATAGGCTTCATACTCCAGGTATGAGGGATGATGTACCCCTGGGGGGAAACCCAAAGGGCAGATTAGACTTATGCTGTGCTCAGACATAATGTAGGTAGGAGAAATATATACATCACTCTTAGTGACCATATGGTAGGACTATTATTGTGTTTCACTCTTTTAGTCACCTGGTTGTTTTTATTATGTTTCATCACCCTAGTTATTGCAATACATGCCTTTTTATCTAAGATGCAGTTATTTCAATAAATCTTTATTGGACTATAATCTGCCTTTGTTGTCTTTGCCTGTATGAGACCCATTGGTAACTGAGAGGAAGGGAGGGAAAGGATCTGATCCTGCATGATTCCCCTGAGGAGTCTTCTTGTCATGCTCCCAGTTGCCACAGTCATCTCGGGACAGAGATGAGACACTGTTAGTTAGCCGGAGAACCCGGATTAGGGCAACAGGCGTCATGTGGTGTGGAATTATACTTAGTACCCAACATTCATGTGATCCTGTTTTCCAAATCCAGTGGCCTCGTTAGCATAATGAGAACATACGCGACATGGCGCCACCAACGGTTCGTCAGGCACTAATATTTGGAACCTTCTAAGTATCTCTATCTCATCTAAGGCTAAAGACACCTTGATACTATATACGGATACGTCCGTGGTATCGAGGATTTCCTCCTTAGCTAAATACGTAGAACCTATCTTGAGCTGCAGGTTGTTCAAGCTTGAAGCTTAAAAGGACCAATCCCCACTTGGTGTCCTTATCTCTGAACATACATCTACCATTACCATGGCAAACCCATAACTGGTAGCAATTGCAGTAAATATGCGACCATCCCTTACTGCACATTTATTGGCAAATGGCCTAATGCCCTGGGGGGTGGGGGGGTCCAGTTACATTTGTTGTTGAGGCTCATCCAGCCTATAGGACAGAATTTTTCTATTTTTGGGTCACTTTTCCAGCAGTAGAAGGGAACACAAATATGTTTCACCACTATACACTTGCAAACATACCTGCACAATACAGAGCTTATGCATATTTAGAAATACTTTTATCTTATCAAGACCGTAGCAACTGGATTAATGGCGCCCTACCACATACAATGTTACATGTTAGGTTAGGTCCTCTGACCAATGGTGGCCAGACCTGGCCTTTATTGGTCACATATACACCACACCCTGATGCAGCAACCTTAGCGGTAGCTGAGATTCGCCGCCTACATATAGAGCTCATAACAATATACAGATTATTAGTACAGTTTGTCATGCAAACATTAAATACAGCACGTGCTGCCCCAGTGCAACAACATGCAGACACGTCAGGCATTAACCCTGACACTGTACATTCGATCATGGGTAAGGTACCTACCAAGTGGGAGGAAATTCCGTTTTGGTTAGCTCAGAAAATAAATGCACTGGAAGCAGTTTTTCCTCATTCAGGACCGCAGGATAAACATAGAATTCTCACTATGTGCTTGCCATTTGGGATGCTTCCCACATTTGATAACTGCAATACATGGGGCACGGTATTTGCCACGCTCTATACTATCGCCCATGGTACACCAACACTTGCCAATCTTCCGGAGGTGTTAAAACAAATTCAAGATGAATACGGGGCTGCCCGAGCCCTGGATTTGGGGATGCAATTAATGGGCAATTTTGCCACAGTATCATCAATCATATTAAGTGTAAAGAAATGGCTCCCTGTTGCAGTTACCCCCCACTTTTTGCCTGATACTGATGCTGAATTGACTGAGAAGTGTGCTGGGACCCTGCTAACTAGGCCCCAGCACCAGTGTTTTTTCACCTAAAATGTACCATTGTCTCCACAATTGGCACAGCCCTGGCACCCAGGTAAGTCCCTTGTAACTGGTACCCCTGGTACCAAGGGCCCTGATGCCAGGGAAGGTCTCTAAGGGCTGCAGCATGTCTTATGCCACCCTAGGGACCCCTCACTCAGCACAGACACACTGCTTGCCAGCTTGTGTGTGCTGGTGGGGAGAAAATGACTAAGTCGACATGGCACTCCCCTCAGGGTGCCATGCCAACCTCACCCTGCCTGTGGCATAGGTAAGTCACCCCTCTAGCAGGCCTTACAGCCCTAAGGCAGGGTGCACTATACCACAGGTGAGGGCATAGGTGCATGAGCACTATGCCCCTACAGTGTCTAAGCAAAACCTTAGACATTGTAAGTGCAGGGTAGCCATAAGAGTATATGGTCTGGGAGTCTGTCAAAAACGAATTCCACAGCTCCATAATGGCTACACTGAACACTGGTAAGTTTGGCACCAAACTTCTCAGAATAATAAACCCACACTGATGCCAGTGTTGGATTTATTAAAAAATGCACACAGAGGGCATCTTAGAGATGCCCCCTGTATTTTACCCAATTGTTCAGTGCAGGACTGACTGGTCTGTGCCAGCCTGCTGCTGAGAGACGAGTTTCTGACCCCATGTGGTGAGGGCCTTTGTGCTCTCTGAGGACAGAAACAAAAGCCTGCTCTGGGTGGAGGTGCTTAACACTTCCCCCCTGCAGGAACTGTAACACCAAGCAGTGAGCCTCAAAGGCTCAGGCTTTGTGTTACAATGCCCCAGGGCACTCCAGCTAGTGGAGATGCCCGCCCCCTGGACACAGCCCCCCACTTTTGGCGGCAAGTCCAGGAGAGATAATGAGAAAAACAAGGAGGAGTCACTGGCCAGTCAGGACAGCCCCTAAGGTGTCCTGAGCTGAGGTGACTCTGACTTTTAGAAATCCTCCATCTTGCAGATGGAGGATTCCCCCAATAGGAATAGGGATGTGCCCCCCCCTCCCCTCAGGGAGGAGGCACAAAGAAGGAGTAGCCACCCTAAAGGACAGTAGCCATTGGCTACTGCCCCCCAGACCTAAACACGCCCTTAAATTTAGTATTTAAGGGCTCCCCAGAACCTAGGAACTCCGATTCCTGCAACCTGAGAAGAAGAGGACTGCTAAGCTGAAAAACCCTGCAGAGAAGACAGAGACACCAACTGCTTTGGCCCCAGCTCTACCGGCCTGTCTCCCCACTCCTAAAGATACTGCTCCAGCTACGCTTTCCCCAGGGACCAGCGACCTCTGAATCCTCAGAGGACTGCCCTGCTCTAGAAGGACCAAGAAACTCCCGAGGACTGCGGCTCTGTTCACCCAAGACTGCAACTTTGCTTCAAAGGAGCAACTTCAAGACAACTTTGTTTCCTGCCGGAAGCGTGAGACTTGCAACTCTGCACCCGACGCCCCTGGCTCGACTTGTGGAGAAACAACACCTCAGGGAGGACTCCCCGGCGACTACGAGACTGTGAGTAGCCAGAGTTGTCCCCCCTGAGCCCCCACAGCGACGCCTGCAGATGGAATCCCGAGGCTCCCCCTGACCGCGACTGCCTGACTCCCAGATCCCGACGCCTGGAAAAGACTCTGCACCCGCAGCCCCCAGGACCTGAAAGATCGGAACTCCAGTGCAGGAGTGACCCACAGGAGGCCCTCTCCCTTGCTCAGGTGGTGGCTACCCTGAGGAGCCCCCCCCCTTGCCTTCTTGCATTGCTGAAGAGACCCCTTGGTCTCCCATTGATTTCTATTGGAAACCCGACGCGTGTTTCCACACTGCACCCGGCCGCCCCCGTGCTGCTGAGGGTGTACTTTCTGTGCTAACTTGTGTCCCCCCCGGTGCCCTACAAAACCCCCCTGGTCTGCCCTCCGAAGACGCGGGTTCTTACCTGCTGGCAGACTGGAACCAGGGCACCCCCTTCTCCATTGAAGCCTATGCGTTTTGGGCACCACTTTGACCTCTGCACCTGACCAGCCCTGAGCTGCTGGTGTGGTAACTTTGGGGTTGCTCTGAACCCCCAAAGGTGGGCTACTTTGGACCCAAACTTGAACCCCGTAGGTGGTTTACTTACCTGCAAGAACTAACAAACTCTTACTCCCCCTAGGAACTGTGAAAATTACACTGTCTAGTTTTAAAATAGCTATATGTGATTTATTTGAAAAGTATATTGTGATTATTCAAAGTTCCTAAAGTACTTACCTGCAATACCTTTCAGTTGAAGTATTACATGTAAAATTTGAACCTGTGGTTCTTAAAATAAACTAAGAAAATATATTTTTCTATACAAAAACCTATTGGCCTGGAATTGTCTCTGAGTGTGTGTTCCTCATTTATTGCTTGTGTGTGTACAACAAATGCTTAACACTACTCCTTTGATAAGCCTACTGCTCGACCACACTACCACAAAATAGAGCATTAGTATTATCTCTTTTTGCCTCTCTCTTACCTCTAAGGGGAACCCTTGGACTTTGTGCATACTATTCCTTACTTTGAAATAGTGCATACAGAGCCAACTTCCTACATTAAGTAACCTTAAAGAGGAAGCAGTTGCACTAGCAGTGCGAATGCAGCTCCGTGCTTCTCCTCCACAGGATCAAGAATGGGAGCTACCAAAGATTATCGCAGAGATGTATTCTAGTATTGGTCAAGATATCCTGGGGCCAGACCGATTAAACCACAATTTTAGGCAGATCTAATAAAGATACTACCAAGCAAGCACCTGAAGGTTCCAAAACACACTGGGATAAAGAACAACAAACACCTAAAAAAGAAAGGGGAGAATCTCCACATGCAGAGACCCCACAAAATAGGTATAGTTTAGAAATAGGGATAATATAAAAACGCCTGGCAGATATCAATATACTGATAAACGCCAATCTCGTTCCTTTGAGGACTCACTGGAAAAACACAGTGAGAGAGGTGGGCGGTTAGAGCAGCGAACTGAGGGGCATATTTATACTCTGTTTGCACCAAATTAGCGTAATTTTTTTTTACTTTAATTCGGTGCAAAACGAACTCCATAATTATACTTTGGTGCTAGACCCGTCTTACATCAAATTTATGGAGTTAAAGTCATTTTTTGGAAGAGGAAACCTACCTTGCCTTAATGAGATGCAAGGTAGGCGTTCCTGTGCAAAAAATGACTATATGGCCTTAATGCCATATTTATACTCCTGTGCACAAATGGTGCACAGGAGGGAGGAGGGGTCAAAAAATTGTGCAAAGCTTGCTTTGTCCCGTTTGTTAACTCCTGGGTCAGGGTAGGCGTTAGGGGACCTGTAGGCCTATTTCCATGGTGGAACACCATAGAATAAGCCCACAGGTGTCCTCCACAGGCCCCAGGGGCACCCGCACCCACACCGGAGGAACTGCGGAGGATGTGGGACCCCATCCCAGGTAAGTATAGATAAGTACAGGTAAGTATTGCTTTTTATTTTTTAAAGTGCCATAGGGGGCCCTGTAATGGCACCTATACATGGCATAGGGTGCAATGGCCATGCCCTGGGGACCCTTGTCCCCTGTGCAGACCATTGCGGTGGTGGGCATGACTCCTGCCTTTTCTAAGGCAGGAGTCATGTGGCATGGTAGGTTTAGCACCATAAAATGACGCTAATCTGGTTAGAGTCATTTATTTTTACTCTAACCTGCCTAAAGTCATTTTTTTATGCTAAACCCCCTTCTTCTATACCGCCAGCCCCACCCGATTAAAGTCTTTTTTTTTGTACTCTAGCCTACCCTTTGCACCGTCTTGCACCATTCCATAAATATGGTGCCCGGCTGGTGCACAGAAATGGTGCAAGCCTGTGATAAACTTTTTGGTGCAAAACTGCTTTAGTGCAGTTTTGTAACAAAAAGTATAAATAAGGGCTTGAGTACCTGAAACCTAAAAAGGACTCACAATGCTCATCTGAAGTTTAAGTTAAAAAAAGAAGAGAAACTTCCCCAACAAAAACCCCGATTTAAAAAGAAAAAGTAGGCAGCAGTTACAATTTAATATGTCACTAAAGAAGAGGGCTTTACTGAAGAACAGGAACTGGGCACTGGCACTGCTCGACAGTGCAGCAGAGGTCACAATAGTTTACCAGGATCTTCAAGAGCATCTGGAGGTGAAAACAACTGATTACTTCTTACAAGTTGAGACTGTGGGCATGAGTGTCTCCACACCTGATAGGGTGTACAGAGTAACTATTCAGTTAGAAGGGGACATTGAACACATAATTGATGCTATCTTTTGGGACCGCATCATCTCTATTTATTATATTTTGCTACCTGAAAAAGATTGGCCGCCAGAATTCTTCCGCAATCTCCCTTATGGACAGGATGTGATAGAAAAATCTTTCTCGCCCCTTGTTCCCAGAAAGCTTGTTGAAATGCATGCCATTGATGGGGCAGTGGCACATGCACATGTGTTATATTGCAGTCATGTAGGATGGGACAAAGATTCCCCCTACCACGTAATACCAATAAAATCCCAACCCAAACCGCAACCCCAATATCCTACAAAATATGATGCTAAAGCACCTGTGAGGGAAATCCCCAACCAATTGGAGTACCAGGGTGTCATTGAACCCTCAGACTCATCCATGAATAATCCATTATTTCCAGTCGCTAAACCCAACCATTCATATAGAATAGTCTTAGACTATAGACATCTAAATAGTCACACAAAAACATTTGCTATACAAAATGCACAAAGCACAGCACTAATGAACAATATAGTGAACAGAAAATACAAGACGACCCTGGATATATCCAATGGGTTTTTCTGCCAAAACATAGTGCCTGAAAGTAGGAACCTAACAAGTTTTAGCACCCTTGGCTCTCACGAAAAATTCTGATGACTCCCACAGGGGTACAAGAACAGCCCAGGACTGTTCTCATCTTGTGTAACATCTATTTTACACAACATTGACCCTGAGGCATTGTCATATGTGGGTGACATTTATTTCACAGGCGACGACCTCATGCAACATTTAAGACGGGTAGCCCGCATTGTTGTAGGATTTTCTGAAATTGGCTATAAATTCAACTTCAAAAAAATGAAAATTGCTTTTCTTAGTGTCCTGTTTCTGGGATACGAACTGTCAGATGAAGGCAGGAGCCAGGCGCCCCAATTTTTAGAAAAATGCACACAACTACATCCTCCAAATACAATAAAAAGCTCCAGTCAGTGTTGGGCTTTTTAAACTTTGGCAGAACATACATTCTGTTGCTGCAGTAACTCGTTCTAAGCTAAAAGTGGATGATGAAACACTGGCAGCCGTGGCAGCTTCAGCTGACGGCATGTATTTTCCTAAAGCATATCCTGCTAAATATTCCTACTGGATGGCAGGCTTGTTTGATGGACAAGTAACAATCCCGGGAGTAGGAGTTTGAATAATTCCCAATAAAGAACTAAGACCTGGGTTAGTGAAAGCAGTGCATGAGGGAGTTGCTTCTGTCTATGCTAGTGTGGCGGCTACATTTTCGATATTACAATCATGATATTGGTGGCCAGGTCTATACAAACAGACCAAGCAGGATGTCCTTTGTTGTCACATCTGACAGTAAATAAAAGAGTCTACTGTGAAACGCCCACCGCAGACACCCCTCTTCATTTCCAACAAACCATTACAATGTGTGTACTTCGACCACTGTGGTCCCCTGACACCAGATAGTGCATACAAATACATCCTAGTCGCTGTTGACTCATGCTCCACATTTCTGTGGGTTTGGCCACAACGCACGGCTGACGCTAGAACTGTTATTAAAGATTTGCAAGTCTTTATCGGTACATATGCTGTTGCGGCTTTCCACTCGGACTGGGGCCCTGCTTTTGCCTCAGGGGCTTACAGGGATGTCATGGCTTCGTTAGGGGTCCAACTGCATTATTCGTCTCCATTTCATCCCAAGGGAAATAATGTAGTGGAGTGATTAAACAGAGATTTAAAGCAATCCTTAACAGCTAGAGTATTAGGCACGGGTAGTAGTTGGCTTACACACCTATATGCAGTCCAGAGAGCACTTAACAATCTGCCTAGAAGGCCCGTGGGGGGCATACATCATACAAATGCCTTTTTAGAACTCAAAATGTATGTTCCAGCTCTTGGTAGTCCTGGCGTGGAGGCGGCGGATACATCCTTTGACATAAATGAACGTGTCACTGTGTTGCAGGATTTACAACAGTTCCATGATGACAAAGCATCTGCCAATGCTGCCTCCTTTGGAATCAGGGATGTACCAGTAACATCTATCGGCTGGATTCCTAAACTTGGGGATCTAGTATGTGAAAAGATTGCTGTGAAAAAGGAATTTGGTCCTTCTTAACGTGCACTGGTTCCAGTCCTCAGTATGCACGGTACCAGAACTGTGATTCTACCACTGCTGCCTGGGTCTAAAGAAAATTGCTTTGTCTCCATCGACAATGTCAAGCTACACCATGTGGCCAATACTGCACAGCAGTCCTAGAGGACTCCTGAGTCGTGCCCGAATCCCACTACAGACTAGGATGTTCCCCTACAAGTCCTCAACAGCAACGCTGATACCTCTCCGATCTTGGGAAGGGTGGAAAATGAGCTTTCATTAGTCCCACTTACAACTACTTCTACATTTAGTAATGAAAATAATGAGCAATTTCTTACAAATTTTACACAAACGGGTGTCGTAATTTATTATGAACCACCAATGCAGTCCTCAGCAAGTTCTCCTCCTCAAAATACAGCCCCAGTTTTTTCACGAACAGATTCTGGTTATTTTGTCGACGTTAACAACACTTTCAGTGACTCATCTGCCTCTACTGCAACTGAACTGTCAAGAGCACGTAAGCTGATACATTGGCTTAAAATTTACTATTTCATTCGTTCGGGGATTTATCTATGGCTTTTATTGACTGTACTTACCTTTCTCCTTTGGATTGGGTTTGTCATTGTCTTCTTTCTCCTGATGTATGGTAATTTTCTTCCCGAACGCTCTTCAGTTGAACTGGTGGCTGAGGTCCTAAAACCAAATTTGTAATCGCAAACAATTTGCTGAGACTTGTCCATAGTGAATATTACAGCCATACCAATTCCCGATGGGATTGTTTGGGACAAAGTATTATTATTCAATATATATGGGCCTACTGAGGTCATTCAAATACCATATGTCTTTAAACTTTCCATGACAGATGTGATCACACCCGAGTAGTTTCTGATGATTGGGATGTGAAAACTGTTTATGCTATGATGTCTGATCTAAGGTATTATACAGTATTTGAAAATGAAGGTGTGTACCAGTTTAAAGGAAATTATGGTGATATGTTGTGTTATAATTATTATGGACATTTATTCACAGAGCAAGTACCCCAAAGACTATTTTTAAATATACACAATGGGAACATTGACCGACTCCACTAGTAGGCAGTTCTAAAACGGATACTGAGAAATGTGCATATTTTTCCGGGCACAATGTCAAGAATGCTGAGTCATATTATTTTAAACTGCCAGAAATGGAAAGTCAACGTGTTTTATTGACAGATTCAAAATTAATATACTCTGATTTATTTGTCTCCCGGTTAGCTATAGAAGGTTACAAGTACTGGTTATAGTCAATTGAATTAAAAAGTGTGTGGGGAGCAAAAAAATGGCAAATAAGAGGAAGAGAAGCTTTATTTAGAGCATGTATGATTCTTGTTCAAATGATATTTTTTAAACAAAACAGTACAACAAACCAGCTGTTTAGGCTTAGCAAACATTAAAGAACTGAATGCGCCCAGTATTCCCACCCCTGCTAAATTTTACAAATGACAAAAGTATATAAATGCATCCGAAGATCAACTCAATGAATGGGTCCAGAATGGTACATTTAACGCATCATTTTCACATCCTGGAGGGTGGTTTTTGTGGCCTATAGACACCAATGGGTGCCATATGCTTTTTGTCAACTCCTCTGGGGTTTTAAAATTAATAGGCAAGACCCTCGCTATGTGTCCTCAGAACACTCGGGTATAGTGACAACATATAGGCCCACATTACAACCCTGGCAGTCGGTGTTAAAGTGGTGGTAATACCGCCAACAGGCCGTCGGTAAAAAAAATGGGATCACCACCATGGTGGAAACCGCCAACACAGACAGCCACTTTAACACTCTGACCGCCACGGCGGTAGCAACAAACACCGCAGCGGTAACCCCCAACAGACAGGCGGAAGACAATGTACCGCCCACACTATTACACGGCACCAATCCGCCAGCTTTTCCGGGGCGTTACCAACACCATCAAAAGCATAGCGGAAACAGTACACAGAAGGGAAACCACTCACCTTTCGACACCCAAGGAAGAACTAGGATGCCATGGAGCCGAATTGCAGATCCTACCCATGTTGGTGTATCTACGAATACACCACGAAGTAGAAAGAAGGCGGCGACAACGACGGTGAGTACTGCACCTAGCACACAGTGGAGGGGAGGAGGGAAAAGAAAGTGGCACACACACATGCGACATGCAACACCCCCAATCCCCACCCACAACAACATACACACACACATATTCAACAACATCACAGATACACCCTATCACCCCCTGGAAGAATGCAAGGACAAAACTAAATGAGTTTAACTAGTGTTATATCGGAACAAGCAGATAGATCAAGAGAAAAGCAAATAAGCAGTATACACAAATATTTACATCAAGCACACAAGTCCGTACACTTTCCCATGAAATGTCCGAGGACCAGTGGTCATAAAAGCATGGGAGAAGCCCACACATTACACCTTCCTCAAAATGGAGAGAACACTGCAGGGGCATCAGGTCGGAAAAAAAACAGGCACCTCAGGGGGAAAGGAAGTGGGGCACCTCAGCCGGATGATGGTACAACGCTACTGCTCCTCAAGGGGGCTCCATGCCCACTGCTTGGTCCTGGGGAGTGCAAAGCCACAGTCTCTCAAGTGGGTGGATTGCCCACTGCTTGGTCCTGGGGAGTGCAAAGCCACAGTCTTTCAAGGTTCTCAGCTGGGTGGATTGCCCACTGCTTGGTCCTGGGGAGTGCAAAGCCACAGTCTTTCAAGTGGGTGGATTGCCCACTGCTTGGTCCTGGGGAGTGCAAAGCCACAGTCTTTCAATTAGTTGGATTGCCCACTGCTTGGTCCTGGGGAGTGCAAAGCCACAGTCTTTCAAGTTTCTCAACTGGGTGGATTGCCCACTGCTTGGTCCTGGGGAGTGCAAAGCAACAGTCTCTCAAGCTTCTCAAGTGGGTGGGTTGCCCACTGCTTGGTCTTGGGGAGTGCAAAGCCACAGTCTCTCAAGTGGGTGGTTTGCCCACATGCTCTGGAGGGGGCTTGGTGCCCAGAGTGCTTCATCCTGCCAAGGATTGGTGGAGTGGATGCATATCTCCACTGGTTCTGGAGGGGGCTTTGTGCCCAGTGATGCTGCACCGGGGGTGTGACAGTTGACATCCTCTCACCTGGGTGTCTTAGCCAAGCGATGTACCTGGAACACCATGGAGGCAGAGCCACACTCCATCCTGCGGTGACTTAGCCTGCCAATTGCTGGTTCATGTCAGTGATGGAGGTGGTGTCTCAAGTGGCGTGTTCAGGGTCCAGGATGTCACCTGCAGACTCTGACGGCTGCCCACTGGGAATGGTGCTGACGTCCGACAGAGTGGTATCGGCAGAGCACGTGGTGGTGCTGATGGTGGCACAGGTGGCGGTGGCAGTGGCTGCGGCGGAGATCCTGCCAGTGCTGGCCGTGGTGCAAGTGTCTGTTGTGGTGGATGGAGACACCATACCGTCTCCGGCAGCCTCGGATGGCTGATCCTTGGTGAGGATGCTGCAGCCTGAAGTTGTGGCAGTGGCGGTGCAGGTGGCGGTCGGAGGGGCGGTGGCAGTGGCGGTGCAGGTGACGGTGGGAGGGGCTGTGGTGACTGTGGTGCAGGTGGCTGCCATCCCTGATGATATGGTGGTCACCAGCCCCTCACCAAGAGACATCGTGCCCTGAGGTAACGTGCCCTTTGGCTTGTGGCCCTTCCCCACCTTGCCAGTTGCTGCAGGGACCTTGGCACTGTCCTCTCGGTGTTTGGGCGAGGCCTTGCTGGGTGGGTGGTGTGGCTTTCCCCTGCTGGAAGCCGACCCCTTTTTTACCTTTGCAGGTGGTGGAATAGGGTGGTCCTTCTTATCTCTCAGTGGCATACTGGCAGCTCTGACGGGTGCCCCCTTCGATCATAACGGACTAGCAGGGACCACAGCGGATACAGATTTTGTGGCTGAGGTGCTGGGCTGGGATCTAGACATCCTGGCCCTAGGGGAAGGACGGGCGGAGGTGTAGGAAAGAGGTTAATGTTAGCTAGGAAAAGTTTTTTAGACACACTGGGATGGGAAAATGGAGGGGGCTTGGGAGTGGAGGAAGAGGTTGTGGTTGTAGGAGGTGTACGTCTATTGAGTTTGGGTGAAGGTGCATGGGCTGGAGGCTGTTGTGAGGTGGATGGCTGTTGAGTGGGTGTGTGCCTGCGTTTGTGTACATTGGGAGGAGGGCTCACAGACACACTAGGAGAGGACACAGGGGACTTATGAATGGTAGTGGGGGTGGTGATTGCAAGTGAGCAGTGTGTAGTGATGGGTGTGCTGGTGATGGAGGCAGTGGCAGATGATGAAGTGCATGCAGGTGTGAGTGGAGACGAGACAGGGAGGGAGGTGGAGGACGTGGAGGAGGGGAACACAGTGGAGGAAGTGGATGTTGGTATGTTTGCATGGGTATGGAGCTTGTGTGAGTGCCTATCGGATGTGTGGTGCTTATGTTTTCCTGTGCCACTTTTGTGTGTTGATGTGTGTAGGCTGAGGTAGAGGGGATTGGGTCTGGGTAGTGGAAGTTGGAGGGGGGAGGCTGGACATAGGGACAATGGCTGCCATCAGTGCTGAGGCCACGGCCTGAAATGCCAAGCCAGAATGAATGCCCTCCAGGTATGCATTTGTTTACTGCAAATGCCTCTCAACACCCTGGATGGCATTCAGAATGGTTGACTGCCCAACAGTGAGGGATCTTAGAAGGTCAATATCCTCCTCACTGAGGGCAGCAGGGCTGACTAGGGCAGGGCCTGAGGTGCCTGGGGCGAAGGAGATGCCCACCCTCCTGGGTGAGTGGGCACGGGAAATTCGCTGAGGGGCTACTGGGAGGGCAGTGCTGGTAGGGGGGGTGGCGGCTGTACCTGTTGTTGGGGTGGGCACAGAGGTGTACGCCACCGCCAGGGAGCTTTCATCAGAGGAAGAGTCGCTGTTGCTGGTATCCCCTCCTGTCCCCCTCGTGGAGCTCCCCTTGCCCTCCGTCCCACTGGTGCCTTCACCCTCCGTGGGTTCACCCTCCAGGGCCATGTGGGATGCAGCTCCCTCCGTCAGCGGTGCCTCTGCTCCTCCGCCAGATGATGCTAATGCACACAAGGACAGGGTGACAAAACAAGAAGGGGGGAAAGACAGAGAAACACATGGTCAATGCCAGCAACACCACTACCGTTGGTGGACACAACACACAGGGAGCAGCCCTATGCACTAGGCCATGCACTACCAGTTAGTAGGAAAGTCACCAGGCCATGGGGTACAATGCTTAACGCCATAAGCTGCACACCTGAAACCCACAGGAGCCTGCCCAGTAGTA
The DNA here is from genome assembly GCF_031143425.1 of Pleurodeles waltl. Taxonomy (NCBI): domain Eukaryota; kingdom Metazoa; phylum Chordata; class Amphibia; order Caudata; family Salamandridae; genus Pleurodeles; species Pleurodeles waltl. Next base: position 346,102,793 of record NC_090447.1, on the reverse strand, counting down.
GATGCCCACTATCACTATTGGCGTTGGAGTGCCTCAGAGCCTGCCCAACGAGGGACCTACACAGCCATGTTCACCCTGGCCTAGGGGCACCCACAGCCAACATCCCCCCACCCAGATACTTCCTAAAGCGTGCAGAGGCAGATTTATGACACTGTACTCACCCCCTTGTGGCTGCTGTGATGGCCTCAAGCGCCCATCCAACTCCGGTTAGGCCACCGCCAGGATGCGGAACATCAGGGGGGTCATGGTCCAACGGGCACCCCTTCCACGTTGGGAAGCCATCCCCAGCCGGGCCTTCGCCGTCTTCTTGCTCCAGCGGCGCAGGTCCTCCCATCTCTTGCGGCGGGGGTGCTCCGTCTATGATAGACACCCAGGGTCGTAGTTCCTTGGCGATGGCATGCCAAATACCCTTCTTCTGTTGGGTGCTGACCTAGAGGAAAGGTACAGGAGGAAAGGACATTACTCACCCGTCCGGACCGTCAGAATCATTGCCCAGCAGTTCCCAACCATGCCCTGATGCACATACACTCACCATCCTCACATGCAGCCCTCAGTCCCCCCCAACATGTATCTTCCATCCACACTACTCCAAACAGGCATTGCCCACGCATCATACTCACAGTGTACTCACCTGTTTGTCTGGAGGACCGTAGAGTAGCGTGTAATGGAGGAGGACCCCATCCACCAGTTTGTTCAACTCCTCCGCGGTGAAGGCAGGGGCCCTTTCCCCAGACACTCGAGCCATTGTCGCTTCCAGACACAGGTCACAGCAGCACTTGCAGTGTAGGTCCTCTCCTGTTGAAGGTCAGGTATCAAGTGAGTGAACAGATAGAAAATGGGGGTCACGTCCGCGGAGGTGCGTACCATCACCACCGGCGTACATCGCCATTCGCTCCTGGATCCCATAGGGCCCAATGATAACCAATGCTGAATTACGCCCACTGCGACGCAGCACAATGCCAATGCAGATACCTCATTTCCCCTTGTACCTCCTCACAAGTCAGGCAGCCGCCATTTCAGGGAGACACATTTTGGCACATATACAGACTAACTACGCCACACACGGATTTACTAACATTACTGCAGACATACTTGTGCAACCTATGTGGTACATGAACCTCTGCTCACCGTTCTCCTCCATAGGCCACAACCGCTGGGGCAGATGATGAAATGGCGGCATCCTCCGGGGTACAGACCCCTGGTGGACCTGTCCACAATGGAAAACAGACACATCATAATCACTTACAGACTTGATTGTGCCACAATCCAAGACCTGTGTGCCCAATTGGAGCCAGACCTGATGTCATCTATCCGCCATCCCACAGAAATCCCCCCTCTAGTGCAGGTCCTGTCAGTGCTCCATTTCCTGGCAAGTGGCTCCTTTCAAACAGTGGCCATGGCATCAGGGATGTCTCAGCCAATGTTTTCTAATGTGTTGACCAGAGTGTTGTCTGCCCTGCTGAAACACATGCGCAGCTACATCGTGTTTCCCCAGGTGGAAGATTTGCCCACAGTGAAGGCTGACTTTTATGCCCTGGGACATATCCCCAACATCATTGGTGCCATTGATGGTACACATGTGGCATTTGTTCCCCGCCCACAGAAATGAACAAGTGTACAGAAATAGAAAAAGCTACCATTCGATTAATGTGCAGATGGTGTGTTTGGTGGACCAGTACATCTCCCACGTGAATGCCTAGTATCCTGGCTCTGTGCATGACGCCTACATTTTGAGGAATAGCAGTATCCCTTATCTGATGGGCACACTCCAGAGGCACCGGGTGTGGCTAATAGGTGAGGCCAAGGTCCCCACACAGTGTGAGTAGGTGTCTGGGTATGGAGTAGTCCCTAAGGGTTAGTGTGTGTCTAACAGTTATCCCTCGACATTTGCAGATGACTCTGGTTACCCCAACCTGTCATGGCTACTGAGCCCAGTGAGGAAACCCAGGACAACGGCAGAGGACAGCTACAATGAGGCACATGGGCGAACTAGGCATGTTATTGAGAGGACGTTCGGCCTCCTGAAGGCCAGATTCCGGTGCCTCCATCTAACAGGTGGCTCCCTATACTACTCACCAAAGAAGGTGTGCCAGATAATCGTGGCATGCTGCATGTTGCACAACCTGGCATTGCAACGCCAGGTGCCTTTTCTGCAGGAGGATAAGCATGGTGATGGTCCTGTGGCAGCGGTGGAACCCGTGGACAGTGAGGAAGAGGAGGCAGAGGAAGAAGATATTGACAACCGAACAAACATCATCATGCAGTACTTCCAGTGACACACTGGTAAGAGACTGTAACTCCTCCTCACATTTCTGAATACTGTAGGACATTGTATAAGTCAGCCTCTTAACCTTTGTCTATGGATTCTGACAGTTCACTTTGAATTTCCATTTTGTAGATCTGGGTACCCCATTCTGCCTTCTGCTATATGTATTGCTGCCCAACAACTGTCATACATTGGTATGAGCAAAGGAACATTTACATTGCTATTTGTTACTAATGTTGTCATCATACATTTGAGAAAGATCAGACTGACTCCAGATTGGTTTGTGCTTAAGGGGTGTTTGTTTAGGGGCTATTGAGTATTGGGGTATGTGCAAGGGGCTGGGATGATGGTGGAGGAAGGTCCATAGTAGAGTCCAGTCTCTTGGTATCACAGGTGCATTACCCAATGGGGCATAGAAAGGGGAGTAGTGGCAGTTCATTTTGGACAGGATGACATAGTGGGACAGAAGGGTGACAATCAGGAGATTCTTATTTCCTGGCAGGGGTCTTGGCAATGTTCTCTGTCTTCTGCCTGGATCGCAGGGACCGTTTGCGGGGTGGTTCTCCTTCTGCAGGGGGTGGGGTGCTGGTGGCCTGTTGGTCCTGTGGCGGGGCCTCCTATCCACTGGTGCCGGTGGAGGACTGTTCCTAGATTTAGCTAGTGTCAGGGGCCCTTTGTTGTACCACTACCTCCCTCATGGTCTTGCCTATGTCAGCCAGCACCCCTGCTATGGTGACCAGGATGGTGTATATTTTGATGAGGTCCTCCCTGATCCCCATGTACTGTCCCTACTGCAGCTGCTGGTTATCCTGAAACTTGGCCAGTACCGTGCCCATGGTCTCCTGGGAATGGTGGTATGCTCCCATGATGTTTGAGAGTGCCTCGTGGAGGGTCGGTTCCCTGGGCCTGTCCTCCCCCTGTCACATAGCAGTCCTCCCAGCTTTGCTGTTGTCCTGTGCCTCTGTCCTCTGAACCGTGTGCCCACTGCCACTGAACCCAGGTCCCTGATCGTCCTGGGTTAGTGGGGATGCCTGGGGTCCCTGTAGTGGTGGACACACTGCTGATTGACGTGTCCTGGGGAAAGTGGCATGGGCCCGCTGCGTGGGTGCTGTGCTGGTGTTTCCTGAGGGGGGAGGTTATTTGGAGGCTTGGGACTGTGGCAGGGGAACCGACTGTCCAGAGGTCCCTGATGGGCCAGGCTTGTCATCTTGATCCAGGCGTGCAGAGATGCTGTCATCACTGTGGGCCTCTTCTGTGGGGGTACTGGATATGGCTGGCACCTCCTGTCCAGAGACGTTGGGTAGGGGTCCTGTTGGGATGTAAAGCATTGTTATTTTATCTGTGTGTGCCATCTTGTGCAATGGGTGTGTTTCCCTGTATTACTGTGCTTGCACCATCGCCTTGGCCCTTGTGTGAGTGGTGATTTTGTGGCCTGGGTGAGTCTCTCTAATGGACATGCTTTGGTGATGGGTGTCCATGCCTTGTTGTTGCATCCAGGGTTTGGTTGTGGGAGTGGTGGGTTGTGATGGTGGGGTGTGTGGGAGGTGGTGGAGCCATGGGAGTGAGGGTGAAGGTGGGAGTATGCGATGGCATGCAGATAGGGTTGGGGGATATAGTAGTAAAGATTTGCCTTACCAGAGTCCAGTACTCCTGCTACTCCTGTGAGGCCCTCAGGATGCAGGATCACCAAGACTTGCACCTCCCATGTTATTAGATGTGGGGGTCCACCCAAAGTCCTCTGTACGGCTACCTGGTGACTTGATACCACGGAACGCACCTTCCCCCGTAGGTCGTTCCACCTCTTCCAGATGTCATCCTTTGCTTTGGGGTGCTGTCCCACTGCATTGACCTTGTCCACAATTCTCCGCCATAGCTCCATCTTCCTTGCAATGGAGGTCTGCTGCACCTGTGATCCGAATACCTGTGGCTCTACCCGGATGATTTCCTCCACCATGACCCTGAGCTCCTCAGAAAACCTGGGGTGTAAGGAGTTGTCGGTAATGTGTGTGTGTGTTTTACAGTGGTGTGAGTATGTGGGTGTTGTGTGTGTATGTGTGTCAGGGGTGTGTATTTTGAATTGTCCAATGTGGTTGTGTTTTGTAAATGTGTGTGTATTTTGAGCGCACCGGTGTGTACCGCCAATGGTTTACCGTGGTTGAAAGACCGCCGCATTGATTCATGGGTCGTGATACTGTGGGTGCATTCCTGTTGGCGTAACGGTGTGGGTTTTGCTATCGCCAGTTTATCACTGACCTTTGGTGTGGCGGACTTGTGTGGGTGTCTGTGTAGTGGCGGATTTCTCAGTGTGGGTCATAATACCCGTTGCGGATTTCCGCCGCAGTCACGGTATGTTGGCGGCCGTCAGCACGGCGGTAAGCGGGATTTACTGCCCGGGATGTATTGAGGGCTTTAGTGTAGGGAAACTATGCCAGCAATGGATGAAGGTCTCCTCACTAGATGCTGGCAAAGAACATCTAAGTCTCCTGTCCAACAACACAGATTTAAAAGATTTTCTGTTAGGCCCCAGAAGACAAGGCAGAAAACGCTTCTTATATGCTGCATATAATGAAATATGGAAGCTTTATCAACAAGAGGCGGCTGCCCGGTTAAGGCAAATAGATCAGGAAAACTTACAGAAAGCATTAACCGTTGTAGCTAATGGGATTAACACTTTGTCCGATCAAATATACACTTTAAATAACATTGTATCCTCTGCAATAGATATAGTACAGAGTGATGTATCATTTTTTCAACATGGACAAATTCAGCTAAGATCCATTATGCAGTTAGGTTGGACACTACAAACATTGAAAGCAGGTTGCGTCCCCTGGCAGCACGTAAGTACAAGGGAGATTTTTTTCCACCTTTAGTTTAACGCAACAGCAACAAATAATGGCTAAGAAAGAAGCAACATATGTCAAGTTGAATATTGAAAAGTTAGAAAAGCTGCCTTTTACTGTGGCTGAAATACCATCTGCTGAATGGCTAATACATGGGGTTATATCTGCCCATTTCAACACTTCAATTTACATCCTGTTTGAAACACATTCCAGTGGGCAGATATGAAAGTCTGGGAGATAGTTACATACATGGTGTGGGAGCTTCCTTTCTCGTACAAATGTTTCAATGGCATGAAAGAGATGCAAGGCTTCTGTGAGCTATTCTATGGTTTGTAAACAGCTGTCCTTGCACGGGGCGTGTAATGCCTCCACTGCAAATTTGGCTAGTTATCTGAAGGGAGTCCCAGTCCCCTTGATTAGACCTGCGTTCCAGGTGCTCTCCAATAGCAGCGATGTGCTCCTTAAAAGTGAGAGCTGTTGTGGAATGCGAGCCAGAATAGTGTACGTTGTTTCGGTCTCCCAACTTGTTACATGTTGCAGGAATGTCCTTTTTCCCCCTACACATTTTCAAGGAGTAGCAGACTTTTGGCCTCATATTACTAATTCTGAGGTGAATTTTGAGAAGCTGTGCAGACTAAGGCCCTCATTACAACACTGGCAGTAAGGACCGCCTACCGCCACAGCGACAGCCGCCAACATACCGCCACCGTGGCACTGTGTTATGACTGCTGACAGTATTCTGCCAGAAATCTGGTGGAACACCCCCGCCGGTCATGGTGGCGGACGGCGGTAAGGCGGCGTTGCTGACAACAGCACCGCCACACCAGCAAAACACCGCCGACCATATCATGAGTAATGATACGGCCTGGCAGGTGTTTTGCTGGCAGACGCTGCTGCAGACAGCAGCGCCGCGGACCGTCTCCAGCCGGAGAGAGGTAAGTCAGGTTCACCGACCAGAGAGGGGGGTGGGAGGTGTTGGGTGTATGTGTGTAGGAGGGTGTATGTTTTGGGATGCGTGCATGCGGATGTGAGTCACGTTGGATGCATGCATGAATGGGTGTTTGTGAGTGTTGTGTGTTGTGGATACATGTGTGTGACAAGGTATGTTGGTGTGTGGGTATATATGTGTGCATGCGTGGGTGGAGGTGGGTATGCATGTATGCATGTGTGTATATGGGTGCGCGTATTGGTGTGTATATGTGCAGGGGGACAGGAGCAGGTGGGGGAGGACTCTGGGGAGGGGGCGGGGGGCCCCTATCAGTGCCAGGGAAGGCATTCCCTAGCACTGATAGTGCCTACAGCCATGGTATTCATGGTGGTACAGAAACCACGCAAACCATGGCGGTAGGCCGGGTCGTAATGCCTAGGGTGGGAATGTGACGGCCGCCAGGCTGGAGATCGAAGTCTCCAGCCCAGCAGCTGTTACCACCCTGGCGGTCGGTGTGTTAAAGTGGCGGTGTTGGATGGAGGTAACCACCAGGGTCCAAATCCCATTTGTTTTACCGCCGGCCTGTTGGCGGTATTACCGCCACTTTAACACCGACCTCCAGGGTTGTTATGAGGGCCTAAAGGCTTTATTGTTTCAAAAACATGTGGCACTTACATCTGCATGTGAGACCTATGCACTTCAGGTTGCGAGGACATCGGCGGAGATTCAGTCCCTTTTAACTACAAACCTTCCGAGACACTTTGGTGAACTGATGGGACAAATATTTAATGCATCCTGTACAACTGGAATCGCCCACTTTTTTAAGGCTGTTGGTTCTGGTTTTGTTCACACCTTTTCCTCTTTATTCGGTTTAATACCATCAGCCATGCATTCTATATTTAAGATTGTTTTCGGGGGATTTCGGATTATTTTGGCTATTATAGGTGGCATTTTGCTGTTGTTACTCTTTTTGCGCAATGGCTGTCCTGTCACAGCAAGGAGTACTGAAAGCGCTAATGCCAGAGCAACTTTGTCGTGAACGCATGATGCAGTATTTCGGAGCACCACTCCTGGAACAACTGGAGTGTGACTGGTCTTTGTCATTCCGACCGGTTTTAGATTGTGTGCAGCCCGTGTTTCAATGCCTCTGGTGCCTCTTTGAATGTGCACTGAAAGTCTGTCTTTCTACGCAGTGCTTACTTTCATTGGACGCTGATCTGTTGATGTTCTTGACGAGGGCTCCTTATCAGACATGCGCTTTGAGGGCGCGTTTGCTACGGGAAGCCGTTTATGAGTTGCCTTTTATAGATGTTGCGACTCTTAACTCTAAGGAGGGCATGAGATGGAATGCTGCTGCCTCAGCTGGAGCTCAGGCTTTGGAAGATGAGTGCTCTGTGGCTTTTCTTGTATATGATTTGGATATCTTACCACCTGCCAAAGTGGAACGTCTCCTGGCTTCAATTGTCCCGTATGTAATTGCAGATTTCCAAACTGACACTGACTATTGAATTTGGCTTGTTCAAATTGTCCTTTTCCTGCCTCTGTGTCTCTTAACTTGTCACTATTGACACACAGATATATATATATATATATATATATATATAATTATTTTTTTTTAATTTAGCGTAAGAGTTATTAAATTGATTTTTTTTACCTAAAGCTTTTAAACCACCTTTGACCGGCAAGGGGAGGGTGTTGTATAGCTGTTTTAGCCATGTTTTAGACATGTTGTTTTAACCTAACTAGGCCTGCCGCTGTGTACTTTAATCCTTTTACATTTTATTCAGCATTGTTTTATTTTTCTAGCAATAGCAACATTTGCGGTGCTGTTTTATTTTCTTTATCTCATTGTACTTTCGCCTAGGAAAGCATTACATTCTTAGTAGGACATTTATTTAACTTTGTGCTTTCTCCAAGGCAACAGTCAGATAGGGTTGCCGACAAACGTGGTATGCTGTGTCTCCAACATTCACAGAAAACACATATTAATACATGGAGACCATTTCTTAGAATGTCAGCTGTTTTATTATAAAAACACCCCTTTGTCCTAGACAGGTTAGAGGGAGATTCCAGCCAGATGACCACGACTGCATGATGCTTTGCTGCAGCTACTTGCTTAGACGGCCGCCCCACCGATCCACATGGGGAAGGTGTCTTTCTAGACTACAGGCTTCTTACTCCAGGTATGAGGGATGATGTATTCCCAGTGAGGAAATGGAAAGAGCAGATTAGGCTTATTATGCTGTGCTCAGACATAATGTACGTAGGAAAATATACTCATCACTCCTAGTTACAATATGCTAGGACTATTCTTGTGTTTTACCCTGTTAGTCACCTGTTTGTTTTTTTTGTGTTTTATTATCATAGTTATTGCAATGCATGCCTTTTTATCTAAGATGCAGTTATTTCAATAAATCCTTATTGGACCATATTCTGCCTCTGTTGTCTTTGCCTGAGACCCATTGGTAACTGAGAGAAAGGGAAGGGATCTAATCGACCATGATTCCCCTGAGGAGTCTTCTTGTCATGCACCCAGTTGCCACAATCATCTCGGACAGAGATGAGGCACTGCTAGTTAGCCGGAGAAACCTTTTTAGGCCAACAGGCGTCATGTGGTGTGGAATTATACTTAGTACCCAACATCCATGTGATCCTGTCTTCCAAATCCAGTAGCCTCATTAGCATAATGAGAACCTACGCGACAATATGCAGTATGTAAATAGTATGTCTGAACCAAATAGAGGCGAGAGGCTATGGTTTGGTTCCTCAGGGCCATCAAGGCAACCCGTCAATCCTCCTCCTCCAACCGCCTCAGCCAGCCCTTCCATCATTCTTTTAGACTTGTGAGCGGCCCCATCCTATTAATGGTCAGGGTGCAATATATTTGGGACACCCTGCCCTTGCCCAGGCCACCCATCAGAACCTTTGCTTCCAGGGAGGGCTCCGTGCCAGTCTGAATGTGTACCCTCTAGGCATGTCAAAGTTGCAGGTACTTGTGGAATTGAGTATCTGAGAGAGAATACTGTTGTTGCAATTCCTGAAATGATAACATATGAGAGCCCCCCCAAACATTCTCCAGAATCGAAATGCCTATCGTATCCCATTTGTGAAACCCCTCCAGAGCTGAGACCTTCTGGAATCATGTTCCCTGCCACAAGGGGGTTTGCGGGTGAGTTTGTCCCTCTAGCCAGTTTCACGCTGGGCCGTGCTCCGCCCCGCAAACACCATCCTTGTCACTTCAGGAATCTCTCTGGGAAGGGGGGCACCATATAGCAGCTCCAGGAGGTTAGAAAAACCCAGGGTCAGGAGTTCAGGCTGGTACGCCGGGTCTGAGCATCCGCCTCCCAGTCACTCATTAATTAACAATAGTTGTGTGGCTAGATAATAAAGGTATTAAATGGGCTTCCCAAGTCCACCCTCATAAACGTCGCATTGACAGATGTGAAATGCAATTTGGGGGTACAAGTTAAACCGCAGAAATTGCCTCGCCACTGAGTCCATCTCTCTGAACCATTTTTTGGAAAGCAGATGGGGGAAGTTCTGGAGGTTGTGAAGAATGCGGGGCAATATCATCATCTTCTACAGCGCTAGTCTTCCCAGAACATTAAGGGGAACAGTTTGCCATCTCTTAGGGTCTTCCCTAATCTTCTGGGTGAGTGGCGTGATGTTGTGGGACCATGCGAGCTCAGGCAGCAGGGCAACGGTGATACCCAGGTACTGGAAGTTATTGCGTCGAATTTGGATGTTGCCTTGCCAGTCATTTTAGTCCCTCGCGGAGTGCAACAGGGACAGCACAGATTTGCCAGGGTTAAGAGTGTAGGCCCTCAGCTGGGCTCTACCATCCCGACTTCAGGCTGCATCAACGCCACAGTCCCCCACCAGAGCATTCAGAGGGAGTTCAGCCTCGCCGTCAGGGGTGCTGAATGTAGTGTACTGGGGCTAGTGGTGGCGGATGTCAGAGGGGTCCAGAGCACTCTCAAAGTGCGACAGCCATCTTGACGTCTGAAGCCATGCCCCCCCTTTTTGCAGTTTTATATAGTGCGAACTCGATACAAAGGTATTACAGCACTTTACATGAGCATGGGTTACATTATACAAGAGCACTTTCATATTTGGTAGCAAGTGGAGATTAAGGCTCTCATTATGACATTGGAGGTAAAAACCGAATACCGCCACAGTGACTGCCGCCAACATACTGCGTCGGAGGCGAACATCCATCTGCCAGATTATGACACATACACACAAAACCAACAGAAAACAGCCACAACTACAAACCCGGCAGACCCACTGAACGTGATCAACTGACAGAACTACCACCCATACCACTACGCTACCAAAACAACGCCTTCCAAATAATGACTCACGAATCACCACAGCGAACATTCAACGATGGTAAACCTTTAGCGGTGAACACCATTTCGGTGGATATGGCCACCCAAAACAAGACAACATTGGCCTGAACAAAAAAACCATACCTGACACAAATACACACACCTCACACAACCACCAACTGCACTATAGAACACCCACCCACATCACCCACAAACCTCTTCAAACACTACAAGACGGCTACACCTTGTGAGGAGAATAAAAAGAGAACTGCACACACATCACAACTACCTATTCAGCCAACACACACCATGCACCACACACCACACACCCCACCACATCACCCCTGCACAACCTACACACACCACACAGCACCCATGTCCCCACAAAGGTACCCCCATTTCAATGATGAGGAGTTGCAGGTCACAGCTATTTGGAGCACAGGTACAGCAGATATCTATTGTGAGGAAGATGGAGCTATGGCAGAGGATCGTGGACAGGGTGAACACCGTGGGACAGCATCCATGAACACGGGATGACATAAGGAAGAGGTGGAATGGCCTACGGGGAAGGTGCGTTCCTTTGCAGCAAGGCACCAGCTCGCTATCCAGAAGACTGGCAGTGGACCCCAACCTCCTCCCCCACAGCTGAAAGCATGGGAGGAGCAAGTCTTGGCAATCCTGCATACTGAGGTACTCACTGGAGTTGCTGGAGGACTGGACACTGATGAGTCGATATTTACTACCTATCACCCCCCATACCTGCATGCCATCTCGACCCCCACCCTGTCTTCCATCACCTCACTCCATCCCACACAGTGCACCACTACAATCAACAAACCTAAATGTCATGCCCTGCATGCCATGCCCATTGCCGCACATCCCTTCCAGCCCTGCATGTACACCCACCACCAATGCATGCACAGCAAAGAGAACTAACAATCCCACAATGCATCACCATACACAAACAAATGTCGTAGGGCAACAAAAATAACACAGGGGAAGTTAGGGATGCAGAATATGTCACAGACATGTAGCATAATGAACCACTTGCATCCCCACAGGTGCCCTAGCCAATCTTAGCGGTGAGGAGATGCCAAGGCTACCAAGTCCCCCACCAGAAAATGACCTCAGTGATGAAAGCATCTCTGGAGTTCTGGATCTGGATGAGCTCCCTGGCCCATCAGGGACCACTGGTCAGTCGGCAACCCCAGCCCACACCCAGTCCACCACAAAGCCTCCCCCCTCAGTATCCAACACCACAGCAGCCACCCAACGTTCCCAGACCTCTGTCCCCAGGACACGTCAATCAGCAGTGTGCCCTCCTGTGCAGGGACCCCAGTCCACACCTCACAGGCAAGACAATGAGGGTCCAGGGGTCAGTGGCAGTGGGCACACCATTCAGGGGACACAGGAACAGGAGGCCCGGCATGGTCGAAAGACAGCTGTGTGGCAGGGGGAGGGCAGGCCCACAGAATAGTCTGCCCAGGAGGCACTCACTAATATCCTGGGGGCACATCAACAATCCCAGGACATGATGGGTCAGGTGATGAACATCATGCAGCAGAACCTGTGGCTGCAGGGGAACACCACCAGGAGATCAAGCAAGAATTGCAGGCACTGAACACCACCATGGTCTCCATTGCAGGGGTGCTGGGTAACATGGCCAACATCATGAGGGACTACACAGCACACCAGCTGGCCCCTTCCACTAGCAAGTGTACTGACCAGCCCTCCACATCTGCTGCAGCTAGTGGAAAGGAGGCCATGCCACAGGACCCACAGGCCTCCTGCACCCCTCCCCCTGTAGAAGATGAACCACCCCGCAAACGGCCCCTACAACTCAAACAGACACCAGAAACACTTGCCAAGACAAAGACCACCACCAGGGAATGATGCCCTCCTGAATGTCCCCCTTGGGTTCTACTGTGTCACCTTGTCCACTTTGAACTGCCAATACTCTTCTTCCTATGACCCCTTGGACACTGGACCTGTGCTACAAACAGACTGGCCCACTACACTGGACTATTCTCAACCATCACCCCACTCTATTGCACTTCCCATTGTATACCAATTTTCAATAAACACCCTTGGACACAACTTGAGTAATAGTGCTTTATCTACAGATAATGTACAATGTATAGAACTGTAATGAACTGCATGATCATGTGTAAATGTCCAGTAACATGTTGACCCATCCTACAAATGTGTCTCTGCAGTCTGAACACATCACAGAAGTACACTGTTGGAACAACACCAACATCTGCAATAAGGGAAGGCACAGGTGACAGTCATGTGGGATGCAAAGGTAATGACTTGCATTATGCTACAGTCACACAGCAAAACACTAAAACTATAAATGTTTAGTTCAACAGTCTTACCTGAGTGTCATTAGAAGCACTGCAAAATCAAATGTGACCTGTTGTCCACATCCTCCTCCTCCCCTTCTTCCTCCACCTCACTCTCCTCAGTGTCCACTGCTGCCACAGCTGCATTGTCACCTCCCTCCTCCTGCAGATAGGGCACATGCTGTCTGAGGGCCAAATTGTGATACACGCAGCACACAACAACAATTCTGCAGACCTTCTCAGGGGAGTAGCACAGGGATCCACCTGTCAGATGGAGGCACCTGAACCTAGCCTTCAGGAGCCCAAAGGCCCATTCAACAATCCTCCTGGTACGCCCATGTGCATCATCGTATCTATGCTCAGCCCCTGTTCTCAGATTCCTAACTGGGGTCAGGAGCCAGGAAAGGTTTGGGTAGCCGGAATCACCTGCAAGAAGTAAGGGACACACATTAGCCCTGCACAATGGCATGGGCTATGACTTCTGAAGGCATACACTGACATACAGTAGGTGGGGACTCAGGCTCACCTATTAGCCACACTCTGTGCCTCTGTAGTTGTGCCATCAGCTGTGGGACACTGCTAGTCCTCAGGACAAAGGCATCCTGCACTTACCCAAGATACTTGGCAGTGACGTGGGAGATGTACTGGAAAGCAAGGCACAGCATCTGGACATTGGGTGAGTGCAAACTCTTCCGATTCCTGTACACTTGTTCATTGGCCCTGGGGGGACTAAGGAAATATGGGACCGGTCAATGGCCTGAATTACATGTGGTATATGTCCCATTGCATAGAATCCAGCCTTCACAGTGGGTAAATCATCTACCTGGGGGAATGCGATGTAGCTGCACGTGTTTGAGCAAGGCTGCCAAAACCCTTGCCAGCACAATAGAGAACATTGGCTGTGACATTCCTGCAGTCAAGCCCAATGTCACCTGGAAAGAGCCAGTTGCCAGGAAATGGAGCACTGAGAGTACCTGCACAAGAGGGGGTATTACTTTGGTGCAACAGATAGCAGGTAGCAGATCAGCCTCCAATTTTGCGCACAGCTCTGTGATTGTGGCCCTGTCCAGACGATAGGTGAGTATGATGTGTGTAGCCAAGTCCACAAGGGGTCTGTACACGGCTGCTTGTCTCCTCCTCCTATTCCTCCTCAGTGGCTGGCACCTAAGGGACCCAAAAGTAAGAAGGGAGTGACTACAGGAACCAAGAACACACTACAGCAGTGTACACAGAGCATGCTTGTATGTTGGACACTGGAATTGTATAGGTGAGAACATTCAACTACAATGACACACTTCTCAATCTGTACATGTGTACCAGCATTAGAAAATGGCACCCGCCTATCCTGTATACAAGGACAGGTGGAAGTTACCTAACTTCGCTGGCATTCGCGTAATGGTGGGAGGCGGTCTACACCGCTGTGCAATTCCTCATTGGCTAACATAGCCCTTTATGGAGTATGGGAACCAATGATGATCAATGCCGGTGGTGACGGTGTTCACCGTCGTGGACGTGACTGCCATTTTCTTTCTACCACATCACTTGATTCCTGAATTTCCACAGGATGGCATTTCCACTGCATGTGCTGCTGTGACCTGTGTCTGGAATCTGCCATGGCTTGTGCGACAGGGGAAAGGGCCCCAGCCTTCACATCAAAGGAGTTGGAGAGGCACAGCTGGGGGCGGCCTCCCAGTGAGGGAACCTGACCCCACCCTGATGGCCTGCATACTGGCGGTGGCCTACCCAGAGCTGGATGGGCGCTTGAGGGCATCACAGCAGCCATAAGGTGGTAAGTACGGTGTGTTTGACAATCGTCGCTGATGCCTGGCATGGGATTTGGGTGCAGTGTACTAGTCAGTGGATGCCCCAATATGCCAGTTTAGACATTGCTGCGTCGTCCAGCTTAGGTTAATAGGGTGAAATGAATGTTTTTGATAGCTATGTAGGTGGCTTCCCATGGCAGACAGGGCTTAGCAGGTCCCAGTTGGTGTGTTGCTGGCAGTGTTTGGCTCCTACCTGTTGTGGTACTTAGCCAATGGTACGCCAGTGTGCTCCATACTGCACATTCTCTGTCTAAGTGTATGACAGTGATGTGTATGCCATTTGTGCTCTTGATGCTGTGATTGATCCTGTGCTCCCTTTCTTTCTCCCCTCCTTCCTTTTGTCATCCTGTCCATGTGTGCATTAGCATCATTTGGTGAAGGAGCAAGGGCACCAGCAAGTGAGGGAGCTGAAGTCCACAGAACCCAGGAGGGAGAGTCCACCGACTTTGAGGGGACCAGTGGGACGGAGGGCGAGGGGAGCACCACGGCGGAGACAAGGAGATGAAACCACTGACTGATTCCTCCTCTGATGGTGGCGGACCCCTCTGTGACCACCCCAGCTACAGGTTCTACCCTCACCCCGTACCAGCACTGCCCTCCCAGTAGCCCCCCACCGAGTTGCCTGTGCCCACTCACCCAGGAGGGTAGCATCTCCTTCGCCCCAGGCACCTCAGTCCCTGCCCCAGTTAGCCCTGCTGCGTTCAGTGAGGAGGCTATTGACCTCCTGAGATCCATCTCTGTAGGGAAGTCAACAATAGTGAATGCCATCCAGGGGCTGGCATCCCAGATGCAGCAATGCAATGCCTTCCTGGAGGGCATTCACCGTGGATTGGTGGCCCTACAGAGATCGTTTCAGGCTCTGGCCTCTTCACCGACGGCAGTCAGTGTCCCTGTTTCATTCGTCCCCTTTCCAACTACCAGTTCCCAGTCCCAGTCTCCTCTCCCCCAACCCATCCCACGCACACATTCTGACAAGCATGCACCCAAAACAACACACAAGATTTACTCAAACACAGGCAGCACACTTCAGTCCACAAGCACTCACAAAGCCAACACCCAGATGCACACACAACATCATCTACTGCCTCCACTGTCCCCCCACCTCCTCCTCCCTTACAGTCACATCCCCACTCACACCTGCATGCACAGCATCAACAGTCCCTTACCCTGCCACCTGCACTGCCTTGCCCAGTCACCACAACAGCAGACCCGCAGACATGCACCCCACACACCACATGCGCAGTCACCACCACCACCACCACCTCATGCAGCACACACACCTCACTTGCAGACACCACCAAAACATCCATCCATCCATCATGTTTGTCCTCCCCACCCTGCCTGACCCCCTTCCACAGACAAAGGCTTGCACTCAGACCCCCAAGAACCATCCACCTCACACATGCACACTGTCCATACACCAGCACCCAGGTCCAGCACACCTCCTCCTCCTACCTCCACTCCCATCCCTCTTCCCACATCCCGCCTCATTGGCCCTAAGAAGCTTTCCTTTGCCCGCCTTGACCTCTTCGCTTCCCCTTTTCCCCTCCTGGCCGTAAGAGGAAGATCCCACCCCCCTAGCCCAGTACCTCAAGAACCCAGTCTGACACTGCTCCACTCCCAAAGTCTCCAGCTGCCACTAAGGGGCACATCAGTGCGACGCCGGCCCCTCACCAAGGACCCTCCTCCCTCTAAAACGGAGAGCGAAAGTGCCGCCCCCTCCTATACAGACTGTCAAGGCCATGGAGCCACCTCCAAAACCTAGGGCCAAGGAGGCCCCACCCAGATCCAAAGCTGAAGAGGCCCACCCAAATCCAAGGCCAAGTAGGCCCCACAGAAATCCAAGGCCAAGGAAGCCCCAGCAAATACTGAACCCAAGGAGCCCCCACCCAGATCCAAGGCCAAGAAGTTCCCACTCAAAGCCAAGGCCAAGAAGTTCCCACCCAAAGCCAAGGCCAAGGAGGCCCCACCAAAACAAGGACAAGGAGGCCCCAGCCAAAACCAAGGACAAGGAGGCCCCAGCCAACTCCAAGGACAAGAAGGCCCTAGCCAAGACTGAGCCCAAGGAGGCCCCACCCAAAACCACAGACAAGGAGGCCCCAACCAAAACTGAGCCCAAGGAGCCCCATACTGAACCTGACCCCACGGAGCCTCCTCAATAACCAGTGGGCAGGGAGCCCCCTCCAGAACCTGTGGGCAAGGAGCCCCCTCCAGAACCAGTTAGCAAGGAGTCCCCCCAGAACCAGTGGGCAAGGAGCCCCCTCCAGAACCAGTGGGCAGGGTGCACCCTCCCGATGATATGCCTCCCCCTGAGGTGCTTGCCCATTTCCAACATGATGCCCCTGAACAGTGGAGTCCCGATGTTGTCAGGAGTCAACTTGGGGCTTGGACTTTGCCCTGTGGGCATTTGTGACTTTGGACTGGCCTTTGGGTCTGCATGTATGTATATATGTAGTTGTGTATGTTTTTGCTTTTTTAATATTCATCCAACAAGAATACAGTGGTTGGAACAGAGGTATGTGTCCTAGCTTGCTCTGCTCGTGGGTTCTGTTACTGTCGATTTACTCTGCAGCTGGTACTGGGTGTGTGTATGGTGGGTGTTGTGCATGTGTGTGTCACTCTCCTCTCCCTCCCTCCCTCCCTTGTGTGCTAGGCGGCTGTACTCACCATCATCGTCATCGTCGGTGTTGGTGCTCGAGGTTGGCCATGGCATGGTACAGCATCGGGAAGACTTGCAGTTTGGGTTCCATGGCGCCCGACGAATCCTGTGTGTCCCTGGAGGTGAGTGTCTCCTTCTATACGATGTGTTTCCGCCAGGCTTTTGGAGTCGTTGCTAACGCCCTGGAAATCCTGACGTGTGCTATGTCATAATATGGTGGGCGGATCCTTATCTTCCGCCTGCCTTTAGGTGGCTAACGCTGTGTTCAGTGTTCCTACTGCACCGGCGTTTGGTGTGCTACATTGGCTATCTATGAGAGGGATCACCACCATGGTCATTATTTGGCGTCATTACCGCCGGCCTGGCGACGGTACTACTGCCATCATCAGTGTGGCGGTAACCTGACCACCAGGGCCATAATGACCACCTAAGTGATTTGCTCAGAGTCACAGGATGTTGAGTTGGCACTGAGACTCGAACCACGTTCCCCAGTTCCAAAGTCAGCAGCTCTTGCCCTTATGTCACATTGTCTCTCCTAGTGTTCTTTGTCTGGTGCGGGTTGGGGCAGTCTGGGAATAACTTTTTTTTTAATATAGCACTTGGTAATCCAGGTTCTGCCATTTCATAGCGCTGCAGAGATGCCATTCGTAACAATATCACTATAATTCATTTGCATCAGCCTTACAGAGATGAAGAGGTGAAAAAGGATTGTAATCTGTGACATTCTCGTTCTGTCAAGACCTCTGCAGTTGGTGCATTAAACAATTGACTTGAGTACAGCTTAACACTAGTTGATGCACATGCTCTTGATAACCTCCGGAGGGTCACTAAACAAGATGGCAAAAGGTGTTGTCTACAAAATGGTGGAAAAGGAGTTGTGACTCCAGACCCAGACACTTCACAACCTCAAGTTTGTTAGCAAAAAGCATCTAGTCTTTGGATGTAAATTGGGCCTCTTCAAATAGAGTTCAGTTAGTAGAGGCAGCCATTTTCCTAACACTGTAGCGCAAAGAAGCTAACACACAGGTGCCACAGTGAGAGGAGCAGCGTACCACATCGCACGAAATGGAGCAAACTCCATCACTTCCTCCTCTCAGAATTCACTGGTGTCAGGCTTTGACCATCTCCTCACAGCTACTGCGACCTTGCATATGCCACTTCCTGAAGCCCTGTCTAAAGCAGCGCTCGAATAGCACAGCTTCCTGTTTGAAGAGGCTCCACCTCAGATACCCCCCACATTCGCTGTCACAGGCACAGAGTGCTTCCCCATCACCCTCTGGACTCCTGAGTATAATATCACAGCCATTCGTAGGGTGAGGCAGAAATACTCCCAAAATGGCGGCCTTGTTGTGTCCTCTCTCCTGCAGCTACAGGCCTTGGAAGGTCTGCTGAATCGCCCCTAAAACAGCCATCTCCCTATTAGTAAATTTGCAGAGAGGATGCAATCCTTTCTATTTGTACGAACTGTATATAACTATTCCCAAAATATTCTCATTTTAGATATTTTAAGTCCAATTCACAAAGGTTTATAAGAGTATGTCAAAAAGCATTCTCGACAGACTATTTTACATATCTCAAAATGCCTTTATGAAATGGTTTCTGTATTTTTTTCTTGTTCTATTGGAGGCACAACTATTGCAGAAACAGAATCTGGCATTCACTTTTTAAACGAACAAAGAGTATCCTTGGCTTGCAAAATAAGCTTGCATTGTAGATGGAACCGTAAAGGTAAATAATTGGACAAATGAACTCTGCATTCGATGAGCAGAGATTTGACAAGCATCCGTCATAATACACCATGAATTTAGTGTAGCAGAGGATTAGTGCTGCAGTTTACAAGCAGCCTGTAAATCCAAAGTCATCGAATGTTGTGTATTAGCAGGTCAAACCAAAATGTATCCGCCATCTGCCAGCGGGTTTGTGTAGGAGAAAAGGGTTGGGTTTGTGAACCTCTTGCACTCATTGTGATTTGTGTGCGAATGGAGGGTTGTGGCTGTGGGTTTGTTGGTAGCGAAGGATGGATTCAATCATTGGTTCTTAATATACTGTATTTTATATCATTCCACGTTGGCCAAACAACATTACTACATTTCTACCGCTTGACAATATACATTTCCATGAAATCGTCTTATCTTGCAGACAAACGGGGCTTGATTCACAAAGGTAAATTTACATGTTTGTGTAAGTTTACGCTTTTTCAGTATTCACAAAACTTCATTTTCTCTGCATTTAAAAGATAGGCCTGTCTTGTCTTTATATGTTTAGAGTTCTCCCCACTCATAAACTTACCATTAAAATGCAGTTTTGTGACTACTGAAAAAGCATGAATTACACAAATGTGTAAATTAATTTTTGTGAATCAGGCTCACAGTGCTCTCACTGTTAATATCATTTGCTGCAGAACCAGAGGCGTAGGCTTGTCTGTAAGATTGGAGGGGTGTGAGCTTCAGATTTCCCAAAAATCACGCTGACATATCTTGGTAAAATACACAGCGAAACAATGCATGGAGGAGGCTTACGGTGCTGGGGAAAGGAAGAGTAGTGCATATTGTTAGCGGTATTTGAAACAAACTATGTTGTAAATTTACCAACATTTTTAAGAACTTCAAAACAGGGATGAGAAAGTGTGTGTGTTTTTGTCTGTGTGTGCATGTAAAAATGGTTAAATCCAACATTTACCACACCATATCCTCTTGAAAGCCCCTGTACCCACCTATTTAGTGGAAAATATATTTATTTATATTTATTAGTGGGGTAGAACACCCCAAACACTCCCCTTTTCCCCCAAAGCTAACATATTTTCTGAGCTCACCCTGGTCTTCCCTGCAATCTTGCACAGGAAGAGATGGGTTTCCCACCCTCCATGCCCAGTGTTTTTTAAATATCATTCTGTTATGTTCCGTTAACATGCGAACATGTGTCCAATTATATCAGCCATTTTTGTAGTGCATTGTGTGCCAAACGTTTTTGCGATTTACTTTGACTATTCCACATGTTGCACATTGAGGAGTGTATCTTGTTGACAGACATATTTTGGCAAATAATCAGTTCCACCTCCAAAGATGTGCATAAGTGGTATAGGCTAGCAAACTCCTTGAATGGTTTTGGTATTTCGATTTGTGAAAAGGGTACTGATATGCTGTGGGGGAGCATAGCCTAGTAGTAAGCTTTGGTGTGGTGATGTTGTGCAAATGATAATACTGGGTGGTGTCTTATGTATACTGGTGTAGAGGTTATGTTATTTGTATGTTATTTATTACCAAAGGGGCATCTAAGCACTAAGGACCTCATTTACAACAAGCTGGTGCATCGTTCACGATGAGCCAGTTTGCTTGCGCTGCCCTTTGCCCACCTAACTACACCATATTAGCGCTGTATTTACAATGGTACTCGTTTGCACACCTGCATCAGAATTTCTGACGCAGTTGTAGCGCTTTGCTGACTAGCATAAAAAATGTTGATGCTAGTTCAGCAAAGCTTGTGGAGGCCCATTTAAAACAACCCAGCATCATTTTAATGCCTGCCCTCGAGCAGGGATTAAAAAATCGTGTAGATTTTACTGCGCCATTCCTGTGGGCTTCCTAGCGGGGGACTACCTCCCTTGCATACATTATACCTGGTGCATGCATAATGTGGCGTAGGGGTTTACAAACTGGTACAATGGTACCATTGTTCCAGTTTGTAAATATGGCCTGGAGTGGGGGACTGTTCTGTGCTGTCGGAGCGTCAAAACAATGATGCGGTGGCGCTATGGGCATTAAATGAGCCCCTAAATCTGCAAAAGGTAGCTGAAAATACACCAGGGGGCGTTACAAACATTTTGCACTGGGCTAGCATCACAAAAGTGACGCTAACCAGTACAAATGTTTTTTTCCCCATTTACTTTCCAGTGCAAAACTTGTTTATGCTGAAAATACCCTAAAAATAGCACAAAGCACTGCTTGTGTTACTTAGCACCGAGGGGCATTACATGGATGGTACATGGGCGTTCCCATGCAACCACCCATGCCTTTTGACGCAAAACTGTATCTACAAACACAGGGTTTTGCACCCAAACGTTAACGCCATTTGAGAGCAGGCGTTAAAAGGATAAATGTTTTTCTCCTATCTTTTCCAACTTTGCATGCGTGCTGCACTGTGCAGCATTCATATATACTAGGAAAAGCTTTGAAGTGTGTCTAAGCATATTATTTTGTACTGGAAGGGTACCCTTCCAGTAGAAAACCTATGCTAGACTCACACGTTCACCCTTGCACTATGGAGCAAAGGTGTGTGCGTTGAACATGGCAGCTGAAATCAGCGCCGGCGCTAGGGAGAGGAGAGTGCCATATCTTTGTAGATATGGAGCTCTCCTGCTCCCTCCCTGTCACGCAACGCAGTGCAGTCTTTTTGCCTGCTGCGCTGCATTCCCTGCATTGTCTGTAAATCTGGGCCCTAGTTTGATATGTGTATTTGTGAGAGTGAACAGATTAGCTGTTGAGGAGGCAGCGCTTAATTAACCAGATGGCTCTGGTGTAATATTGTGTGCATGATGGGCTGGGGTTGTCAAATGTACACCGCTGGAGAAGAGAGAAGTTGAAATACATCTGGGGCCTAATTTACAAAGCAGTGGTGCAGGGCGCCACCAGGATAGGGCAGAAATGTGCCACATCTACAAGATATGGTGCATTTCTTTCCTCTCCACTTGTGCCGGTGCACAAATTGCTGCCATGAGCCAACGCAGGCACCCTTGCACTGTGGTGTAAAGGTGCCTGTGTTGTGAGTATGATTGTTTTTGTGCAAGAAGGGACACCTTCCTGCACAAAAACAATCACAAGAGGTGTTTTTCCCCTATGTGTGCTGCACAAATGCAGCACACATAGAAAGAGGAAAAAACGGGGAGAAATAAAGATATTTTTCCGCATTGTCTCACTCTTATGCAACCCCTGAGGTTCCGTATGAATCTGACGCATTCCCAGCTTGTAAGTCTGGGAATGCATCAGATTCATTTGGGTTCCATGGGTGTTGCATGGGAACACCCCTAGCAACACCCATGGAACGTCCCTTTCACCCAGTGTTATGTGGGAAAGGGGTCCATATTTACAAGGCCATGAAAAGCCATGCATGGTCATTCTGGGCGTTGTGGAAATGTGTCCTTTATAGTATTACTTTATTAACTGGGGCAATAAGCATAAGCATTAAGTGGTTATGGTACTATACATACTTGAGGATTATGAAAACAGGCATGTTATGTTTCTTTACATACTAGTGCACTGCGCATTCAAAAGTGGCAATGAAGCATGATTGACCTATTTGGCCTTTAGTAATTACACCTGCTAATATTGCATGTTGAGCAGAAATTTGCTTTATGCTTCAGTAGGGGACTCCACGTCCCACCAGTCACAGTGCCTGGAGGCATGCACCTGCGGCAAGTGAGAGGAGACAGACTAGCACTTATAGCGCTCCCTAGACTCCTGCAGCGCGGGTTGCTTTGTGCTTCAGCAGGAGCTCCACATTACACCAGTCACCGCATCAGGAGGCGTGCACCTGTGGCAAGGGGGCGGATTCAGGCTAGCATTTATAGTGCTCCCCAGACTCTTTTAGCGTGGGCCGCACCCGGGCAAAGTCTGGGCCAAGGGCAGGCCCATCCTGTGCCTATCAGCACCAGGAAGAGGCAGGGCCACCCCCTCGGTTTTATGCAGGAACACTTGTAAGTCTAGTAAGAGCTTTTCAATATTTTTATGGGCGCAGAAGACTTTATATAACCCTCCTTAGTTATGTACTGCGTGGTGGAGTGAGGAGGAGGAGGTAGGGTTGGGCCATCTCTCCTTTTTTCTGCTCATTTATTGATACCGTCCCTTTAAACTCTGTTTCTTTTTATCCCTCTGGTGACCACCACATAATATGCGAAATCGTAAGACTATGGCTTCCCCTTCTGGGGGTAAGGGAAAAACCTTGGATGGGTTTCTAAAATGGGCAGTTGGAGTTATTTAGAAAGAAAGCGAGCTGGCGGAGTGTCGCCTGTCACTCTTCTCACTCCCTAGTGCCCCTCCAAACCCCGTACCAGTATTGATGGCCACCCAGGACGGTAGTATCAATGGCAAAACCACCTCTCTAGATGCAGAGTGAGGCCCTGGGGCGTGAGTGTAGGAATCAACTAGCACTTCCTGATAAGCTGAAAATGGGCCAGCAGAAGAGGTCTCTTTCTTTGGAAAAATAACCCCCCCATAGTGACCTCAAGGTATCCATCCTGGAGTCTATATCAAGTAAATTTGAACCTATCTGTTCCTACCTGGGGGCTATTTAAGCCAAATTAAGTAACCTGGCCTCCCTTCCTGCTTCTCACCAAGTAATTGGGGCATCATCAAACACTGTATGCCCTGAAATAAGGCTTGGAGTGTCTTCACCTACGGTTATAAGTCACCCTAGCACAAAACAAGCCGGATCCTCCTCTTTTTCAACATTTTGAATACTCATTCATAGGAACATAGGGGAAACAAAATAGGATTGGGGATTTCAGCAGGACCTGGCCTAGGTGAGACTGGTAGGGCTAGACCCAGCAGGGAAACCTTCAAAGCTCTGGAGAAAAATCAAACCTTTCCCCAACCCTGTCATGATTGCAACCTATATGTCTTGGTGCTTAAAAATGTTCTGACTATCCCTACATCGACTCATAAAAATTTCCTCAGCTTGAAGAATAATACAGTACATTGGCTTAAAAGTAAGGCTGGCTGGATGCTGGATGTGTCATCTCAGATGATAATGGTTAGGAGAACCACCTGATTTGGCCATGGCAAAAAGGAGACTAAAGGAGACTGCATGAAAGTTATTTTAGATCACCAATGTTGGTTAAATCCCTTTTACATTTCTTTGGCAATCAATTTCAGTGTCCAGGATCTTTACAGGCTTTGCTATTGGGCTATTTTTATAGGCCATCTGTTCTCCGTAGGGTAAATGGTGCATGGGACAATGATCTATTAGATGCAGGTATAACATGTACAACAGTAACACCTTTGAACCACCGGCCTCATTGGAAGAGTTAGACCGATGCTGCATTAAACTGGATTCTCGTGCCAGGGCAGCCAAACTCTCGAAACAGGGAACATTCCACCATCTGGTTAAAGGGTGCTTGTCCGTAAACCAGAACTTTCACCCTGATCCTGCACCTCATAGCACTGGGCAGTCTAAGTCTGATCTAGTATGGCCAAATAATCAAACAAGACCTGCTGGGAATGTCCTTAGTATTGTTTCCTGGAATATTGCAGGAGATTGCTAAAAAATCTGTGTGCATTTCGCTTTTATTGACTTATCAAGTGCCTTTGATCTAGTGAATTGCTCCAAGTTATGGAATCTGATGGGCAAGATTGGCGTTGATATTGAACTTTTAACTCTCATTAGATGCCTACACCAAGCTCTCACAGTCAGGGGGTGCTATGGCCCTTCAGGTAAATGTTCACCCCCACATCAGTTCTACTTGGGGCATTAGGATGGGGTGCATATTGGTCCCTTTCCTCTTTCTGCTTTACATTAAGGGAATCAAAAATCATTTGGCGGAAAATGGAAGGGATGTGTCATGCATGGGAAATAAATCCATAACCCTCCTGCTATACATTGATGATCCTGTGTTGGTTCTCCGTACAGCAAATTACCTTCAGATTCTTCTAGATTTGTTTTTAACTTACATTAACAAATTATTCAAAATATTATATAATGACCTTTGGTCACCCAAGGACGAAGTCCAAACGTTTTGTTATAGGGGATTTTATTCTAGCAAAGGTCATTTTTTAAAACTGTTTAGGAATTCTTTTTAAGCAATCCCTTAGCTGGACCTCATTTTTTACATCAAGGCTGCAGCACTTTGACAGGACTATTGAGTCCATATCCAGATTTGTGCACAAGCTAAAGAATAAACCATTTGCAAAAATATTGAGCCTGTATAAAAGTAAATGTATCTCGGTTGGGGCTTATGGCACTGGGCTTTGGGACTACTATAGACGGGCACCCTCCAATGGGCTGAAAATCACTTTACGAGTAGACTATTGTCAGTAATGGGGGGAACTGCCACCTGCCTATGCTACAAGGAACTCAGAGTGCCATATCTGGAGCACCTGACCAGTTTGACTCCTTTGTTACTATCGGTTAAAGTTTAGAGAACCCCTGAGGCTGGCTTGTCAGAACCTACATCACTGATTGTCTCTTGATTGGGCAGACTTGATACTGTGGCGTTCCTACTTGAGGGAATAATTTAAGATCATAGTCCTTGAAGATACAATAACTTTTCTACAATGGAGCCAGAACACAAAATATGGGTTAAGTCATGCTACCTGGAATATTGTATGAACTTGCGCTTAGAGAAGGGCCAGGCTGAAGGATCGACAGTCAAATACTCTTTAGTGTCAAAAACAAGCAGCATAGAGCCCTATTTAGGATGAATTAGGAATCCTACACTTTAAATTTGCTTTCCCTATACCAGGGTCCTGGCAACAGGATTTACCCCCATATGGTTGCAACAGTGTCTCAACGCAAAGCACTAATCACCTTACTTTGTTCTGCACCTTGGATTCAGTCCCGCAGCTCTTTTTTCTGGCCCCTCATTTGCGAAAGAATAACTTTAGAATTCAAAAGGTTGGGGTTTTACTCCTGCAGTGTCTGGGATCCCCAGAAATTTGTCCTACATTGCTAAACTTTATAAGAACGGCTTTTATGTCAGGAAAAGATAGAAATCTCAACATTTGGGTTGTAAACTATATTGGAGCACTTTATGCATAATGAATGAGCTCATCTCTTTGCCAACGTGCTACTTATGCCGATGTTCGATTTTTGGGTTCAAGGATTAGATTTATGTTTTAATATTCAGTAAGATATATGCTCCATAAATTGTACTCGGGTAATTTAACTCTTATTGTCTTGAGGATGCATCTCTGAAATATTCTTTTTTGATTTGTATTTCTTTTATACTGCTATTGCTGTGGTTTTAAGGCTCCAGACAAATAAAGATTTGTTTGATTTGAATACTTATGGAGTTGCCTAGTAAATAATACCTCATCATTGAATATTTCAGCAGCACTTTTATATATTTTGGGATCACATTGACATGGTATTGGAACAGGCAGCATAAAGTAGCATACATCCTTATGGCATTTTATTTTCTAGCACATGCATGGGTAGTTAACTGGTACAGAACAGTGATGGACATTATTTCTACATATAGGGGCATATTTACAACCCGTGTGCGCCACCGGAACTTCACTTTTTTTTATGCTGTGGCAGTGCAGACCACAGACCCATATCTATAAGTCCACGCAAAGCCAATTTGCATGGCTTTCCATGACCTCATAAATATGAAGTAAGGCTAAGCAGCGCAAATCACTGTGTTGCCTTACACTGCGTCAGGAGGGCATTCCACGTGCATTGCAGTGGATTTTCCCATGCAACACCCATGGGTTTTGAGGCACTCCCAGATTAACAAGAACGTGCAAACCTGGTAAAGCGTCAAAACAATACTCACCCTCAGGGGCGGCTGAACAATTAAAAATATCTTTATTTCTCCTCGTTTTTTCCTCTTTCTAAGTATGCTGCATTTTGCAGCACACACAGAAAAAGTAAAGAGGAAAAGGTTTCCCAGGATTGTTTTTGTGCAGAAAGGCGTCCCTTCCTGCACAAAAACAATCCTGCATGCAACGCAGACACCCTTGCACCGCGGTGCTAGAGCGCCTGCATTCGCACTAGGCAGCCAACAGGGCCCTAGAAGAGGGGGAATCTGCAGAAATCCACAGTGTTTTGTAAACACAGTGCCTTTCTGCCCTTTCCCTGTGGCGCAGGGCAACACAGCAAGGTCACTTGCTATGCTGCCCTGCGCCACCACTTATGTAAATACGTCCCATAGTTATCTAAGTGGTGTAATTTATCTTGGCATAAGAATTTGAAGGCTGGCGTGGCCGAGGCGTCAAGATGGCGGTCGCACTTTCGTAGTGCTCCGGACCCCTCCATCACCCGCCTCCAACAAATACCTCATCCGATCCCATCACGGCTTTGGAAGTGTCTCCAAACCCTCCACTGCCTCCTGGAGCAAGATAAAAAAACAAATATTGCCCCCAACCTGCCAGGAAGAAGACACACACCGAGACGTGGAGGCCGCATCCAACATGGCGGACCGCGGGTGAAGACGCCCGGAGCTCTAGGGCCACATGGTGCGGCGGTGGCCCGCGATCGCGTGCTGGCTGTTTGTGGCACCCTGAATAACCTGGGGTGATGCGCGGCTCTGAGGAGAGGGAGCGGAACATCGTGTGGTGAGGGCCCGACCATGGCCGGAGCGGCGTGCGGTCCCAGAAAAGGTGAGGGGAGTGCCGTACGGCAGAGAGCCAACTAGCCTGACGGGGCCGGTGGCGGGCTGCGGCCCGCGATACCTTCCTCTCTCCAGCCCCCCCCCTTCGTGGGTGGAACGGGGAGTGAAAGTCCGCAGCGGCACCCGACTCGAAGCAAGCCGGAGATACCCTTGTGGCGCCCTGGTGCGCCGGGCAGGGGGGAGAAACTGGAGCGCCGAGGAGCGGTGCACGCCCCGAGATATCCTCTCAGAAGACACTGAGTCCTGGCGGCGGCTCGGCGGAGCTCCGGAGGAGGAGCGGAACATCGAGTGGCGGGGGCCTGACCACAACCGGAGCGGCATGCGGCCCCAGGAAAAAGGTGAGGGAGCGCCGTATGGCAGAGAGCCAAGTAACCTGACGGGGCCGGTGGCGGGCTGCAGCCTGCGGTGCCTTCCTCTCTCTGGCCCCCCCTTCCCTTCGTGGGTGGAATGGGGAGAGTGACTCCGCGACGGCACCTGACCCGAAACAAGCCAGAGATACCTTTGCGTCCCTCGTGCGCCGGGCAGGCGGGAGAGACCGGAGCGCCGAGGAACGGCGAGACATCCCCTCGGAGGACGCTGGGTCCTGGCGGCGGCTCCGCGGGGCCCCGGAGTGCACCACACAGAGAAGGGCACAGAGAACTGGACCACCTGCCCAGCACTGAGCTGTGGCCCACACCGACGTGGGACAAAAGAAACTCCTTCCGTGGTCCCCCATACATCCCCCCCACCCGGGCCCTCTTTCCAAGGGAGGACTTGGAGAAGACCACAAGACAATCGAAGCAACTTATGGTAGGGAGGAGGGGATGCGGAGAGACCAATGCACACCTGAAAGCACCCAACAGGCATGGAACACAACACTTCGTCGCTGGAAACTCCATGGAAGCTCCAAAAGAGAACGACCTGTAAATAGAGACAACCATCCAAAGACTGCACCAAGACCCACGGTGTTGCGGGACAAGAAGCGGTCCCCCGGTGTGTGCTACCCCACCCCGCCTGCAACCCTCAGGAGACGATGTCCGGGCCAGGGCGATGCCCCCGGGCGGGGAGGCGGCGATTTGCTCCCCTTCTGCCTCCAGGGGTGAACCTAAAACCTGAGACCCTTGACTGCCCAACTGGCTCATACTGGAGGCCTGAGAGCCGCTGCTGTCCCCTGGGACCCCGGAACTGCCTAGAGGTTTACTGGACACAGGTGGATACCAAAGAACTGGTTACCAAGCCAAAATATTCTGGACCTTATAACTGTGACCACTGATCCCGCCGGGCTGCAACACACCATCAACACTCAAGGTCTTGCGGGACCGGATTCCCTTTGACACAACCATGGGTAAAGACAAACCAACGCGGCAAACAACAGCACAGACACGTATGGACCAATTCACCACGGGAACCACCGGGACACGGGCTGAAGACCGTGCGCCAGGCCGATATGGCGACCCACGCACAACATCTGAAGATCTAGCTACAATACTCCAGGCGATCCAGACATCCCAGGCGGCCGTTGAATCTAAAATAGGGGAGGTCAGGGTAGACGTGGCGTTGGTCTGGCAGGACCTCCGGAATGCCACAGCCTGACTAACAGAAGCTGAATCTAGGATCTCCACAGTGGAAGATGAGGTGACCTCTCTCAAGACCCAAGTCGCCGCTCTGTCAGCTCGCACCTCAGACCTGCATCGGAGAGCTGAAGATGCCGAGAACAGATCTAGACACAACAACCTCCGCGTGGTTGGCCTTGCCGAAAATACAGCAGAATCTTTGCTGGCCCAATACCTGGAGGACTGGATCCACTCCTGGATGCCAACTGATCGCCTTACGCAGTGGTTCGCGATCAAACGAGCCCACAGGGCGTTGCAGTCAAGGCCCCCTGAGGGATCCTCACCCAGATCGGTGATAATCCGTCTTTTTAACTTTAAAGACCGAGATGCAGTGCTACAAGAGGCACGTGTGAAAGGTGACATTACATGCAATGGAACGAAAGTTCTACTTTTCCCAGACTACACGAGAGAAGTTCAACAACAAAGACGCTCTTCAACCGAAGTGAAACAAAAACTAAGAGCTATGGAGGTTCAATATCGTCTTTTGTTTCCAGCGAGACTCCGTGTAATCTACAAAAACAAGACTCACTTTTTTGACCACCCAACTTCAGCTTGGACCTGGCTGACAGAGGAAATCCCACTGGGTGGCTACACAAATGGAGCCGGGTCCCAGCAGGGGTCGCGGCCAGAACGACAGGGGAACCAGCGGTCTGACCGACGCCGTCGCACGCGCTCAAGACACAGGACACAGGGGGACCCCTCCCCCTTGGGGCCGTTGCCAAGGGCCCACCAGATGGACTCACAAAGCCCAATCTCCGACCGAAAGGCCGGACACAGAGAGAGAGACTCAAACACAATGGGGGGAGGGGGCCCGGTCGGGGCCTCCGGAGGACACAGATCTATCTCGCAGTCCAGTGACTTCACCGACGTGGCACCTTCCAGGCAGACAAACACTGCAAGACAGGGAGGGCCTGGGATACACTAAGTTTAACTTGCTAACACTTACTATATGTTATTTAAATCTGATCTGAAAATATGGAGGGGTCCACAATCATCTCCACCGCCACCACACCATCAGTTCAAGTTTCATCTCACTAGTAGCAGAGTGGGATGGTATATAAGGGCGACAGATGCTTCTGGGGGAAGTATGGGGAGGGAAGGGAGTTGGGGGAAGAGGTGTTCTGGCCGAGTTCCAGTGGACGAAGTTACTACGTTTAAAATAGGTTATCATTTTTGTTTTATATCTAGCACTCAGAGTAAAGAAAATAGAGACTCCAATGACATTAGAGAATCATACGCAACTCAAGATCAGACCTATAAAAGAAGACCCTCTGCAACTCATGGTCCGTTTGAAAGTGTCCCTAAAAGTCACGGTAAAACCTTTCCGCACACATATCCCCATGAACCAGACACAAGTAATCTCCTGGAACGTTAACGGTCTCTTGGACAAAATTAAGCGCACAGCTATATTCACCTATATACACCGATACAAACCGGAGATACTCCTACTGCAAGAGACTCATCTCTTGGGAGACAACTGCCCCTTCCTGACATGTAGAGGCTTTGATAGGGTATACCACGCTGGGTTTACACGTGGCTCGAGGGGGGTGGCTATACTATTACGTCGTCGTTCCCCATGACACACATTCAAGTACGAAGAGACCAACAGGGACGCTATATAGCTATCATGGGTAAGATTGAAGGTAACACGATCAATGTGGTCAGTGTCTATGCCCACCCCACCAATAGCCCTTAGAACCCTCAAAGATCACTCCCAACTACTTCTTGCCTTACCACCAGGGCTCACGATGGTGGGTGGCGATTTTAATGCTACTCCAAACCCGCCTATGGATGTGGCTGGCCCACTTTCCACACATAGACATACAGCAGCGGCAAAGCTCACGGGGTAGCTTTTTTTGCAATGGGGCTCTGTGATGCATGGCGGGTGTGGCACCCAAGACAGCGGCAGTTTACCCACACTTCAGCAGCCCATGGCTCTCAATCCAGGATAGACCTGGTACTGCTCCCAAGCTCGGACTGTACAACCCTCTTCTACATCGAAATCTTGACACTGGGAATCTCAGACCATGCTCCAATTAGATTTATAATAGGTTCTACACATTCTCAGACTCGTCCTATGTGGCGGCTGAACGCTTGGTATCTCCAAGACATAAACTACACCGATCAGCTGCGTAAGTCAATACAGGATTACTTTGACCTAAACGAAGGGACAGTGGCTTTCACAGGCACCTTATGGGCGGCAAGTAAGGCAGTGCTGAGAGGCTCGGCAAAAAACCTGATATGTAACCGAGAACACTCCCAGGTCCAGCATATCGAAAGGTTAGAGATTCGGGCCAGGGAACTTGAAAGCGAAGAAGAAACCCACCCAAGTGAAAGGGTGACACGGCAACTATTCCTAATCCGAGAGGAAATTAAGGACCAATCCCTGGAGGCAGCAAAGCACATGTGGAGGGCGAACACAGCAAATCTTTATGGATGGGGAGACAAAACCGGGAAAATGCTACACTGGCTGGTGTTCCATCATCAGGCCTCCAGGATTGTTCCCGAAATCCAATACGGGGAGGGCGCTCTAGTAACAGGACACACTGACATAGCAAACACCTTCGCCACATATTACTGAACACTATATCAGGCATCAGACAAGGTAGACCTAGATCTGGCCCGCCAACTACTAGATAGAGTCCCCCTCCCTCGCCTACCTGTGGTAGAGGTGCGGGTCCTGGAAGACCCCATCAATGCGGACGAAATACAAACAGCTATCTCAACTTTGGGCGCTGGGAAAACTCCAGGCCCAGACAGATTCCCTTCAGAATACTACAAAACCTTTAAGGAGGAACTAACACCACATTTACTAAAACTTTTTACAGAAATAGAATACAATGGTTCCTTCCCACCGGAAATGGATGCCGCCACCACTGTGGTGCTCCCCAAAACCCAACCCCCCTCATTGCACTGTGCTGACCACAGACCAATCTCACTGATTAATATCGAAGTCAAAATCTTTGCCACCATCATCGCTGCCCGTCTCAAGAGGGTGCTGCCCCACCTAATACACCCAGACCAATGTGGATTCATGGCCACTCGTAGCACCAGACACTGTATCTGTCAGCTACACGTGGCACTGGCCGAACGTCATCGACTACCCCGAGACCTTGCCCTTTTACTTATCGACTTTGAAAAAGCTTTTGACTCGGGAGGGATTTCTCCTGCTGGTGCTCCGCCGCACGGGCCTGGGCCCGAAGTGCTGCCATTTGGTACAAACCTTATACGACAGTCCCACTGCCCGGGTGCAAGTTAACGGAACCCTGTCTTCAACCCTAGAGGTTCACCGGGGCACACATCAGGGGTGTCCCTTATCTCCCCTTTTATTTACCCTAGCTATCAAACACCTGGCCCAGATGATCAGGTCTGACCCAATCTACTGAGGGTGGAACTGGAACCACACACGGGAGGATAGAATAGCGCTCTACGCTGATGACGTCCTGCTATACATGGAGGAACCCAGCATAACGGGCCCACTGGGCCTTGAACTTATGCGGTGTTATGAGCAGGCCTCAGGACTAAAAATGAACCCAACCAAGTCAATACTGATCCCACTGGCAAGCTCCAGAGACTGCTTTGACTAGCAAGATAAGATACCTCTACGCAGACTCAGCTTTAAATACCTGGGTATATGGGTGTCCCTACTGCCTGAAATGACATGGGCCAAAAATCTATCGCCGTTGCTGACACATATTAAGACAGACCTTCAGAGATGGCACTCCCTACCGCTGAATGTAATGGGCCGTGTAGCCCTATGCAAAATAATGATCCTGCCAAGGCTCCTATACACCTTTCAAAACTTTCCGCAACCCATCCCCCGCTCCTGGTTTAGGGCACTAAACAGGGCTACAGGACTAATCCTCTGGAAAGGAGACAGACACCGAGTAGCAACCCACCACTGTAGAAAGGGATATACGAAGGAGGCTTGGGCGCTTCAGACCCCTACCTATACTACCTGGCTACCCAATTAATAGTAATCCATGACTGGTTTAATGGGGGATGGAGGATGGGGGATGGGGGGACCCAGCCTATCAGGTGGAACTGGAGCTCCTAGGATTCCCACACCTCCTAAACGTAATGTATGGGGCACCCCTTCCACAGGAGACTGGAGAAGTAACAAAAGCCGTCTTCCTAGCGTGGCGTGCCACCCGTTGGAACGACGTTATCACCCGACAAACTCCCCGGTGGCAAGGGAAATGGCTAAGTGCTACGGCAACACTGAAAAGGATTCACAGAATGGGACCTAGTGGGTATCTCCCAAGTAGGTGATGTATGGGCTGGAGAATCCATGAAATCATTCCAAGATTTGCAGAGGGAATTCCAACTCGCCCCAACGCAATTTTTCAGATACCTTCAACTTAGACACG
Source organism: Pleurodeles waltl (assembly GCF_031143425.1). Classification (NCBI taxonomy): domain Eukaryota; kingdom Metazoa; phylum Chordata; class Amphibia; order Caudata; family Salamandridae; genus Pleurodeles; species Pleurodeles waltl. Next base: position 346,069,315 of record NC_090447.1, on the reverse strand, counting down.
CCCTGAGGGTTCACCTTCCAACAACGGGCCCCCTCCCGGAATTCAACCCACTAGAGGCCAAACTAACCATGGGAGACCTGGGGGGAAGGTATCTCCCAAATCTATAGAACGCTGATAAATAACACACCCAGTGACCTGGGTCCCACTAGAACTAAATGGGAGTCTTGGATTGGCACACTGGAAGATACGGAATGGAGGGAAGCCCTGATGGCACCCAGGTCGCTGGCAATATAGGCCAAACTCCGCACAGTGCAATTCTACTACCTACATAGTGCTTACCTGGCGCCGAACAGGCTACACCGAGCAGGCCTATGCCCCTCCGCCCAGTGCCCGCAATGCCCAGACAGGCCAGCTGGCTTCTTCCACGTGTTCTGGTCTTGCCGAAAGATACAACCCTTCTGGGATGGGGTCCTCTGGGAAATAGGTGGGGTCTTGGGGAAGTAAATGCAATGCTCTCCAAAACTAGTCCTGCTGGGAGTGATGGAAAAGATGGGTGGATCACGGGCCCAACAGGCCTTAATAGCCACGGCCCTGTTGGTTGCCAAAAGGGATATAGCCGCAGCCTGGATCTCTCCCGAAGGTCCATCACTTCGAAAATGGAGGAGGGGAGTTGACTGGTGTGCCAGCCAAGAAACAGTGGTGTATGAATCGAGAGGTTGCCCTCAGAAATTTGAAAAGATATGGGGGAAATGGATGAACATGATATAGTGGGTGTAAATGGGGACAAGCCTCATACTGTAGTACTGGAACACCAAAACATATAGGGCCATATTTATACTTTTTGACGCAAAGCTGCGCCGGCGCAGCTTTGCGTCAAAGTTTTTACCGCCGGCTAACGGCATTTCGATGGGCCGTGCGGGCGTCAAATTTATACTTTGACGCACGGCGGCGCAACCAACAGGTGGGAGTCATTTTTTTTTTACGCACACAGCGGCGTCAAGTCGTAAAGGAAAACAACGTTAACGCGACGTAAATGACTGTGGGTCGATTTACGACAGTGCAACCCAGAAAGCGCCGTTTTTTTTGACGCAATAGCGTCAAATTTACCCGCGAACACTGCCCTTTCAGCAGAGGAGAGCCAAAATGGATCCCAGATGCCACTACAGACCCCAGGAAGATGACAGCAGACCAGGAACCAGCCAGGATGATCCATACAGGAACCAGGACATATATAGAAAAAAAAGAAAGTGTTGCTTCAGTGCAGAGGAGCAGGAAATCCTGGTTAAAGAGGTGACAGAACACCAGCACCAACTGTTCATCACCTCTAAGTTGCCAATCAGCAGGAGAGAGTCCATATGGCAACAAATTGTTGACAAGATCAACAGTGTGGCTGAAGTACGCAGGACAGTCACCGAGTGTAAGAAACGCTGGCATGACTGAAAACGTAGGACAAAAGAAAAAATGGCCAGGAACAGGAAGGCAGCACTGCAGACTGGAGGTGGGAGTCCAGCACACCAGGAGGCCCTGGACCACACGGAGGAGATGCTCGCAGAGGTCATCCCTGAGGAGATCGTCACAGGGATTCAAGGACAGGACAGTGCAGACTACAACGAGACAACGCACATGCAGGGTAAGTCGCATGGGGAATTAAAATGCAATAATGTTAACTGCAACCAGGGTGGGGAATACCTACTACACAATGCATGTAAGTCAGCATATATAAGGAGTGGCATGGGTAAAGGGGCACGGCAGGGGGGCATGCCCAGCACAGACAGAAGCTGGGGCACGACATAACACAGCACCAACAACAGTCCCATGGGGGCATGCTGTCATGACAACAATGGAGCTAAGGGAAAGCCGCGACAGGTGGGAAGGCCACTACGTCAAACTTATATCCTGGCACTCGTCAGTCAAAATATATCCTACATCAACTAGGTCCCTATCAGTAATCCAGTAGCCAAAACAACAACTGCAATGTAACTGCGACAACAGTTGACACTAACACCTCTGATCTCTGTGTAGCTATAGTAGCCAATGGCAGTTACCTCCCCATGGAACATACATACCTAAATTAGGGGGTGAGGATGACATCTGCAACTATTTCCAGAAATAAGACAAAGGCACCAGTACACTCAAATGTCAATGCCCATAGTTGACACATACATCAGCCAAAGTAAACAGCAATAGGAGCCACACAGCACTAAGGACACACACATGCTGCATACGTCAGGGTCCCTCACGTGCCTGGCTAACAAGGCAACATCACTAATGTCATACTGCTCAGACAACAACATTGAGGAGGGGACACATGCAACTGGTCACTGAAACACACCTGCACAGTCTGAGGACCAAATAGGACATTGATACGATAAACAGGGCAATCCAATTAAACACACATTACCCAACATCAGCTGGAAACATTAACAATCTCTACATCCATATCACATCGTAACATTGCCATGCATAGGATATGCCACATAACAATTACAATTAGGTCAATGCGAATAAAAAGATTTTGGGGCAGGTCCTGAGAGGCAAGTGTGCTGCCAGGGCAATCACAACACCCACAGCCAGTGAAAGGTCTCACCATAAGAATAGATATACACGGAGGGTCGAGTAGGACAAAAAGATGGCTATTCCCTAATTGTTACAAAGTAACACCTCGAGGCGATTAGGCAGACAAGTCTGATAACTCTATATCATACATGTGACACACAGGTGGGCCATAGGCCTATAACAATGCCCATATGAAGGACAGCAGATACCAATAACAAACCAGAGCACAAAGTAAAGTCATCAAAAGGCTTGCATGTTATGGCAAAATTGTCACAACACAGACACACTAATTGTACCCTGTTTTATTGCAGAGGAACAGGGATCTCCTGCCGATATACCTGTCCCTGATTTCCCTGATGACATGGATGGCGAGCCCATAAACATTCCCCAGGAGACCATCCAAAAGGTCCTTGAAACCCTCCAGACCCCACCTTCAGTCACAAGGAGGAGCACAGAACAAGCAGCCATCACAGAAGAACCACCCACCACCCCAATTGTAAGACCTGCCAGCTCCAATACAGCGGAGGACTCTGACGACACTGGCACCAGCTTTGAAAGAACTGTAGTTGGTGTACAGCGGGAGCTGGCCAAGGAGGTGCGGGTGGGGATGCAAAATATGGCAGCCAGCCTTGAGGGGGTGCGCTTGTGCATGACGTCATTTGCAGATCAGGCAGCTGCTATGCAAGCCCTAACATCTATCTTGCAGGAACTGCAGAAAACACATAAGGAAATCAGCACAGCTGTAATACAGTTGACCCAACACCTACAACTGCAATCCAGTCAACGCGTGCACGAATGCAACATTGAACCCCTCAGGGCCGACCTGGCTGCCTACCATCGTGATGTGGCTGCTATTCTCAAAAACCAGCAGGCCCTCCTTGCAGCAGTACTGCCCTTAAGAACTTCACAGGGAGCAGCCCCCGGGATGTCTGACTCCACGTCTTCTAACACTGAGGTGTGTGTTGCCCCTTCACAACCAACAACAACAAGGACAAACCAGGCAACACACACATCAGAAGAAGAAGACATGGAACAGATCACATTCTCACGGAAGAGTACCCGGAAGCACTAGTCCCTGCACCATGGCCTACTTTGACCAAGGTCCTACGTTTTGTCAAATGCCAGTCTCACTACAACTACACTCAATGACTGTTCTGCTAACCACTGTATGACTTGTCACCATTGCCAGTGAATGTCTCTCTCCTACTATTCGGCAAATCCTGTCCCTCTGCACTGTCTGTGACATCACCCCAGCATGTCAGGAGCATCATCCACACCCCTTCTGTAGGATCACCATGTAAGAATGCACTAGAACGGACTCAGCAAACATGGACAATGGACATTTTGCACTACAGCACCTATCAATAAATAGCACTTGCACACCTAATATGTCTCTGTGTTATTTGACACATCAACTGTGCAGTAGATAACTCTAAAGTGCATGTGTGACAACCATGTAGCTTGTCAATACAACTGTCCTGACATCATGTAGTCTGATACATCTGTGCAGTGGCCAGGATTGCATCATAGCCTTACCATCCTGAGGAGAATAACTGATGAAGGGACAAACCACACACAATCATGCTGTGTTGGACAGAATAATGCTCCATCTATAGCAATTCAAGTCAACTAATGGTGGCTGATAAATGTAGGCATCATGCAATACTAAAACATGAAATTATGCAGCATAATCTAAGCAAACACAAATAAACACTGCATCAATCACCCTTTCTGAGTATACTTCCATGAAGGGAAGTCATGCTGAATTTTTACACACTTGATCTATGTCAGCAATGAAGGCAACAAGACAAGAGTGTTAACAACACCTCATCTACAAAGATCTCCCTGAACATCACACTGCAGTCCGACCTAATAAATTACCCACAATACCAAGTCTGGAAGCACACTTTGTGATGTAGAATACCTACTCATCAACACAAATCCTTGGTGATCGATGTAAACTACCAATGGTGGGTCTCCCAAATGGTGGATACTTACCAAGTTAGCACAGGGGTAGCTGCCATGTTAAACCTCCATTTTCTGTGGTGTGTAGCATAGGACACAAATGTCATAGAAAAACAATCACCTACACTGATGTCAAGGCCATGATCAAGTAGCAGTTAACGCATAATGCAAAGGGTTAACTATATGTTTATTCCTATGTATTCACACCAGAGGCAACTAAGGGAAAAGTCATACCTACACTAATCTAACCTGACTACTCCTAACCCACAACTGTCCCTAACTAACCTAAGCTAAACTTACTCTACACATATAACGAATCGATCTAAACATCAACCCCCCACCCACCATTATGAGACAGGACACATGCAGGACAACACATACTAACCTACACACATACTATACTATCCTAAACAATCATATATATATATATTTTTTTTTTTTAAACAAACAGGAATCCCAACATTGCCCCCCACCCACACAAAAATGAAAAATAGAAAGAATATGGACCCCCCACCCTCCTCCCTAACACTAACTAAGCTAACAACCTACACTAACCTAACACTAATCCCCAAAACCCAACTATCAGTACAAAAAGGAAAGAGGAGAGAGGGGAGGGGTAAATGTAAAACATGCAAAAAGTCCTAGAGGTTGGCCCTCCGTAGGGTCCGCCTGATGGACCGAACCCTTTTCTTAATATATGCCACATCCTGGCTTAGCTTGTCCACCTTTGAAATAAATGTGTCCATTTTACGGTTTAATGCCAGGAATGCCGCTGGGTCAATAGGAGGGGCTGCTGCAGTCTGTGTGCTGGCCGAGGTGGACGGTGTGGTAGTAGTTGTTTGCCCACTGGACTGTCCTGCGTGTTGGAAATTGCTGGGTCCAGGTCGTGCTGACGAGGCAGGGTCAACTGTCCCCGCTGTTGCTGGGGCCACTTGGGGAGACCTGGTGGATGTGGTGGGGGTGGCTGTTGTGGGCAATGTAAGGCGACCCTGTGGTGAGGCCCATCATGCCCCGGAGGCCCGATCGGCTTGGTATTTTCGGGCCATCCTCCTGAACCCCGACTGCACCTGCAGGATGTGCCGGTATCACATTGCACGCCGTTCAAACTGGTGTCTCTCTGCGGCACTCATGTTTGCAGCTGTGAAGAGATATGGCAACTATTTACCATAGGAAATGCATTGGGTGGAATTGCACAATGGGTCAATTGCACATTACTTGTACTGTATTTGTTACAGCGATTGTCACAACATAGTTCATTGAAAGTCTCAGAGGAAGTACATGTGAAGCCTGCATACAAAAGGGCATCTCACACCTAGCATATCCAGGTCTCACCATTATGGGTGACATCAGCCTAAACTTCTCATCCAAATAATGGGTAATGCAGCTGACATTATGGCTGAACCTCTTTCGCATACTGACTTCACTACATATGTCACTCTATGTGATAACTATCACAACCCTCACTCAATGCCATTTGTATTTTTTTTTTGCAAATATTGAACTCATGTGCCATAACCGAATGTGTACACTAGGTTCTAAACAAAGTTGCAAAAGGTCACAAGTATGTGTAACATACTGGTTGCTACAGTCCTAGGTACCCTATTCCCAATCACATGTCTGTCTATGAGGGTGGGGTGGGAAGAACAACCAACAATCCCAGATTCAATGCACACCCAGGAGTGTATAGAAAGGTCAACAAGTATTTGCCTCCACACACAACACCAATGAAGGGCTAGCAACAAATTGGAGTCAGCCAAACCTTGTCCTATCCAAGGTCCACACATGTCAAAATGCACTGACTTAGGCCAACATCACATACTACCAGTGAGGCATATTTTAACACACACACAGAAGAGCAAGAACACCCATGATAATGAGTAGAATGAACACCTAGGCCATTGCACTCTAGTCCCACACACTTCTAGTTCAACTTGTGGAAGTACATGCCCCCGGAAGATCCAACCTACAGTGTACTCAGTCCATCCTCAACTAGGGAAGCTGCATATTTAAGACAAGCCTTTTGCAGTAGCTATCTGGGAGAATGTCAGTCTGAAATGCAGACTCAGTCCAAGCCAAGTCCCAGAGCAACTCTTACATTAACCAGTGTATTCCACATGACTCATCCCACTCCCCATAGCAGGGCCGACTGGAATGACCTACAGCCCCTAAATCTGAGAGATGGATAAGCATTGGTCTACTGAAACTGAAGTGATATTTGAAATCCCACTAATGCAACAATACCAATGAACGGGCAGCGCATCAAACCTTGAATTCTGTTGAACACACAGTAGTCCGTCATGCATCACTAGCAAACAATAAAAATAGCACTCATGCCACACTCACTGTAGGTGTCGGGGTCCTCAAAACGAGCCACCTCTCCCACGGTGTACGGTGCAGGTCCACCTGTAAAGCATGGAAGGAAGAATATACTCAGACTCCGTGCACTGACAAACAAATGCAGTTACAATGACAATGTGAGAATATGACATGCGTAATGAAACACTTTCACACATGCTCATACTGCATGGAAGAATTCTTAATCAACATTTACATTGGATGAGTCTCCTGCTACAGTTACACACCCTACTACACACATGCAGTGGCCAGGACAGTCATGTGGTGTCAAAGATACACCTCCATTAGTATTCCCCAACAATATTGGGGTGCATTCATCTCATCATGTGCATCACAGAGAAATCCCAAAAAAAACTGGTTACTTGAGGACTGCATGACCCCTCAAACTCAAACAGGCTATGTGGTCATTTTCAACACACACCAACCAGACACACATGTGACATATATGTGGACAACATAGCTAACTTCAATTGACGTGAAGGCACCACTCATTTATAGCATCATAATGGGTTTACAAATTTCTGTCTAGCTATGGCGTCTACATATGTAGGTATGATGTTTCAACATCCATTTTTCACTGGCAATTATGACCTGTAGAGTTCAAATAGAGGCATTAACGTGTCGCTTGTCTGAGACAAAGGCAACACTACATTACATACAGCTACAGGCATCCGGTATGTGTCGAAAACATGAGCTATCTGACTGCTAGCATTTGTCTTCCTACACATTGTGCAACAATTACCCAGTAGGTTTCCCTAGCATTACACACAGTCAGCTACTTATCTAGCAGATTGGGTAACAATCATCACATGTCCCATACAGCTTTCAATTATTCACATGTAATTGATTTGTACTGACCAACATGGCCACCAATCCTGATTCCCAGGTGGTCCAGCAGATCCTGCTCCCTGGATATCAGATCAGCCCAGCGGTGCTTGAGTTGATGGTCATTCCTCAGGCTACCGTAGACCCGGACCAAGTGATGCCGCACCTTCCCCCACCGGACTTTACGTGCCCCCGTGTGATACCCCTGTATCACACGGCCCCCAGCCTCCAGCATGAGTGGGAGGAAATGGCAAACAAGCCATATAAATCCCCCCAATTCCTCCTCACCCATCCTGGCAAGCCGTGGCCTACCTGACATCTTTACAATTACAAAGGTGAAAAATTTGGAACAAAAAGGAAAAGTGGGAAATGGGGAAAGGTAGAGTAGTGAAGAAAAAAGAAAACTTAAGAAAAAGAGCCCAACTAACCCCAAATTTAAACTACCCAGAACAGACTCCCACAGACAATAAAAGATACACTGGATTTGACAAAAGTATACAAAACAGACTCAGACAATATTCAACAACAAGACAATGATCACAAAAGCACAATAGAGCAGGTACACTAGACACAAAAGCACTAAAACACAGGACAACACTTTCCACACAGCGACACAGTCTAGAACAACGGTACTCAAAGTACGGCCCGCGGGCCGCCAGCGGCCCCACGGACCTAGCTTGGCGGCCCGCGAGACGCACACCAAACGCCATATCATAATGGCAGCAGTATGTAAACATAGAAGAGGGCCGCGGGAGCATGCGCAACAGTGGCTTCCTTGCGCATGCTCCCGCGGCCCTCCTCTATGTTTAAGTATGGCGGCCATTGTTTATGGCGTTACCCTGACGATCCTGGAAGCCAAAGCCCCATAAAAGTCAGCGCTTGCAGCTAACTTTTACAGGGCTTTGTCGTCTGCTTCCTGTCACCGGCTCCACGTCTGCTGCCCGCCTGCCTGCCTGCTGTTCCACATTTGTGGCATCTTTACAGTGCTTTGAGTCAGGTAAGGCTCTTTGGTTATTTATTTATTTGTTTTTAATGTAGTGTGTGTTACTGGGGTAGGCGTGAGAGCAGATTGCGCTGTGTGTGTGCGCTGTGTGTGTGCAGATGGCGCTGTGTGTGTTACTGGGGTAGGGGTGGGAGCAGATGGCGCTGTGTGCAGATGGCGCTGTGTGTGTTACTGGAGTAGGGGTGGGAGCAGATGGCGCAGTGTGCAGATGGCGCTGTCTGTGTTACTGGGGTAGGGGTGAGAGCAGATGGCGCTGTGTGCAGATGGCGCAGTGTGTGTTACTGGGGTAGGGGTGAGAGCAGATGGTGCTGTGTGTGTTACTGGGGTAGGGGTGGGAGCAGATGGCGCAGTGTGCAGATGGCGCTGTGTGTGTTACTGGGGTAGTGTGCAGATGTTTTGAAAAAGGGGGTGGGGTGGTTGTTCCCCCTCTAAGCCCCGCCCCCCGCTGTCACTTCAGTGCGGCCCTCGGCCGCAAACCATACTGCAATTTTGGCCCCCGAACAAAAGTTTGTGAGTACCCATGGTCTAGAATAATCTGAGACTGCAAAGTGAAAGTGAAAGTACACTCACAGTACAGAATCTGTAAACAGGATATCCTATTACATCACATCCTGCATAAAATGGCCGCCGTTTTTATTTTTCCGTTATGCGTCATATTTTCACGCATACAGATTGTGCGTCATATTTTTTGACGCATAACAGTGCACATAATGCAGAGTCAAAAAAAAATTCAACATTGTTCCCTTACATTTGTGTGAGGCTTATTTTACAGTTCTAGAGTTGAAATGTAATCCGCTAGCAAATATGAGAACCAAATATGAAAATTAATTTTGACTCTGCATTCTGTGCACTCCTGTACGTCAAAAAATTATGACGCCCAAGCTGTATGCGTGGAAATATTACGCATCATAGAAAATATGGTGGCCATGTAATGCTGGTTATTAATATATTAATTTTAAAATTATATTTTTTGACTCTGCATTCTGTGCACTCCTGTATGTCAAAAAATTATGACGCCCAAGCTGTATGCGTGGAAATATGACGCATCATAGAAAATATGGTGGCCATGTAATGCTGGTTATTAATATATTATTTTTAAAATGATATTTTTTGACTGCATTCTGTGCACTCCTGTACGTCAAAAAATTATGACGCCCAAGCTGTATGCGTGGAAATATGACGCATTTTGACAAATATGTCTTAATTTTGTCAAATTGTGAAAGGAATTTTGTCATGACCAAACGGTGGTAAGTGATACACATTTGGGGTTAGCTATGACACATGTCCCTTATTGGATGTATAGAAGGCATTCACAGTGTAATAGTAATGATTGCTCAAAATGGTTATTACCCATAATTGTACACATATTTTGGGTAATTGCTGATGGCTAATTTCAAACGATAAATGGGATACCAGGATGTATTCCTTAGCAACAATGTGTCCACATTTATCACGTTAATCCAATTATCTATAGTCCAAACAGGTAGTGCAATTGTCACTTACACTTTTTATGGGGCTAACCATGTCCTAATATTGATTTTGTGTATCTTATATGTGTTTTACATTTGACATGTAGGCCACACATGCGCCTTATGCATGTGTGTACTTCACATGTACTTATTTCTTGTATATTTGGGGGGCGGTAGAGGTGGACTTAGGCCCCCAGCACCCTAGGGTTTGCCCTTCCAGATTTGCTAATTTATCCACGGGTTTCATTTATTCTGTTATGCTAAACCTGCAGCAGCAGGCTCATGGAAGGCCATAGGGTATGATTCACTGTTGGCCATTCAATAATCCCATTTGCCCATTTGACGTTTGTCCTATTGATTATTTGGAGCAATCTGACATACCATTTTGCATTGAACTTTTTTGCTAAATCTCGGCGTTCCTCATGTGCTGATGACAAATAGGTTGTTGATGTATGTGGCCCTTTATGCATTACCTGGTTTAGTGGCATGATTCATTCTTCCTGCTAGGTTCCAACTGGGACACTACTGTGATCGGCTGCTTGCAAATATTTGGTTGATTGGATGGCATATGTTTATATGTGTGGTCCAATGTAGATCCACTATCAACTGTCTGGGTGTATGTTGTCACTGTAACTTCAAGGTCTCCTCATGAGTTAGTGGCAGCTAATCTTGTTCCAATTGGGCATTGTTTGTAGCAAAAATGGAGAGAAGCCATTGAGGACATGGTCACCCACACATGGATGGTCCCACCCTGTCACTGAACACGTGTAATGAGACTTTCAAATGAGCTACATTTTTGTGCTGAGTTAGAGAATGTCTCAGGTTTCTGGATCATGCATGTGTCATTGCCACATTTGTACTCCTGTTGGCCTCTGTGGATGGTAATGTATCATGAAACATCATAGCCTCTGTGCAGACATTTGTGGTGTGTATTTTTTGTGTGATGAGTGTTATGTCATTATTGCTCAATGAGACGACATTCTTCTTCAGCAATTTCAAACTAAAGGTGGGCAGAAATGAATAGGCCAAACCATGATGTGGTGTTTGTTATCTGTGTTTATTTACAATTGTGCATTAAGTGGTGATATAAGAAATTATGAAAAGAAATTATTTACAATCTGTTGGCGCCTACGCACTCCAGCAGCCGTGTTTGGTTGTTCCCCCTCCTGTTGCAGGCCAGCATCCTCCTCTTTGTCGTCTTCAGGCATGTCTGGGTCTGGTTCGAGGAGGGGAATGTTCCTTTTTACACAAATGTTGTGCAATATGGCACAAGTGAGTATGATCCTACAGACCATCTCTGGGGAATATAGTAGGCTACCGCCAGTGATGTCAAGGCAGCGGAACCTTGACTTGAGGATCCCAAAGGTCCGCTCAACAATGCTGCGTGTCCTCTTATGGGCGTCGTTGTATGCCCGTTCTGCAGCAGTAGTCGGGTTCCCAAATGGTGTCATTAGCCAAGGCTGGATGCCATACCCCTGATCAGCTGAAAGAAAAACACAGAATGGGATCATGTAGATGTAGGAGGCACTTTAGTAAAGACCTTTAATGGCAGTAGTTGTCTTGTGTTGTCTGTGACTCATTTGTGTACTAATGTGACAACCTATACTTGTAGGCTAAAACTTTTGCATTGTGTTTTTTCCTTGGCTGAGCAAGTGTTTGTTAGCTAACCGTTTGTCAGCAGTATGTTTTGGGAATTGCAATAGAGTGTGTCCTCCCTAGCATTGTGACTTGTGATACAGGTGTCCGTGTGTCTTCACTGGGGGTGACATGATAGTTCCATGCAGAGTTAAAATTGAAAGTGTCGTTAACACGTTCATATGAAAGTACCCTGTACATCCCATACCTTAAGACTTATGCAATGTATTAATGTACAGGTTATTGTGACACTTACAATTTGCAAGGTGACATTTAGGCAACCACACTCATTAATGTCTTCACATTAAGCTGTACAGTAAATTCCAATGTGTGACAGGTTCAATGGTGACTTAAGAAACATGGCTGGTGATGTGAGGACCTCAGTGTGTTCCTCTCTAGGTGTTGCTGTTGTGGTGTATGTGTTATGTGTCCTAGAGGGTTGCTGTGCAGTGTGTATATAAGTAGGTTTTTGTACTTACCAACAAGTAGTCCATTGCCATACCGTCCATCCTGGAAGTGTTGGTTGATGGTAGAGTGACGGAAGATGAAGGAGTCATGTACACTCCCAGGATATTTAGCCACGATGTTGCTGATCAATCCTTGGTGATCAACTATGGCCTGCAGGTTGATTGAATGTGTGTGCTTCCTGTTGCGGTAGAGGTGTTCTGTTGCAGCAGGTGGCACAAGGCGTACGTGTGTGCAGTCGATTGCACCAAGGACGTGTGGGAAGCCACTGATGAAGTAGAACCCCTGTTTTGTTTCCTGCTGCTTCTGCAGTGTGTTAGGGAAGCAGATGTGGAGGGGTGTCAGGCGAATTATGGCATCCAGTACTTTTGGCAGAAATGCGGAGAATGATGGTTGTGATATTCTGCCAACTAGGGCACCAGTTGTCTGAAACGAGCCACTTGCCAGCAGGTGAAGTACGGCAAGCAGCTTTGTTTCTGTTGGGATGGTGTGGGGTGTCACTAAAGTTGGGGCCAACTGCTGTTCAATATTTCTCAGCAGCTGCTGAATGGCCTGCCAGTTCAACCGGTACCTCTGTATGATGTCGTGTTCCCTGAGGCCATGCAGGGTTGTTCTTGGGCGGAATATCCTCTCCTGCCTTCTGCGCTGCCTTTGGGGTCCCTGCTGTGGTTGTTGTTGCTGCTGTTGTTGCTGCAGGGCTCTGCGTCTACGTGCACGCTGGATAAAAATCACCTCCATGTCTCCCTGTTGCTGCTCTGCTGCCCTGCTGCTCTGTTGTTTGTTCTGTGTGTTCTGATTAAATACAGGTGTGTTTGCCCCATTTTAACGCCTGCCCTGACCCAGGCGGTAAATTTTGACGCACATCGGGCTTTGCGTAATTATTTTGCTCCGCCTCCCGGCCTAGAGTCATTTTTGCCCGGAAGCATAAATACGACGCACGGCCGTGTGCGTCGTTTTTTGGACGGGAACGCCTACCCTGCATATCATTAACGCAGGGCGGGTTGCCGCATCCAGAAAATGACACACACTGCGGATTTTTATCGTCCGCAGGCTCGGGCGTCAGGGTTTAAATATGGGGCAACGTTTGCGCTGATTGTGCGTCAAAAATTTTGACGCACATTCGGCGCAAACGGAGTATAAATATGCCCCTTTGTCCCTAACATCAATGTCATTTGGGGAGCAACAACCCAATTACAGATACTACTGTTATCGTTATTGGTATCGTTACTCAATGTCATAATGTATCAAGAATGCTTTATTCAAACTGCTCGATGTGCTCAGATGCTTTACTACTTTGTTTACTGTCTTCCTTTCTCAAAAACAATAAAAATGTGTTTATCAAAAAAAATAATTTGAAGGCTGTTTATACCAGTGGGTCACATTCCATTAAAAAGACATTACTTTTCCTGCAACACAAATATACGCCTGATTGGGGAGCCAGTGTTTGGTATTAGGCATTCAATTCCTTTATAGGCAAAAACATGATTTGCTTCAGTGGCAAAATATTTATCTTGGCTTCTGTGGCAGGCCCTGCAGCACTGGTATATTTTATGAGCTGCTCTTCAGAACTGCTCATAATAGGTATTGACTAATAATGATATGTTTGGATAATTGTGCTGTAAGATGTGTCTCGCCTAGTTTTCCTCCACATTTCTCTTCATGAGCTGAGCACATACCTCTCTGTCTTTCAGCCAATGTTCTGCTGGCAGCCTGTCACTAATCACTGGTCAGGCTTAGGTCGATATCCACTTTTCAAACAATCCTATCTGAACAGACCTGTTCCTGTCAACCACCATTTAGCCAGGATAATCCCCAATTGCCTGTAGCTGCTCTGTGACAATGGATTGTATGTTAAGTCGCAAAGTAAGCAGTTTTCAATGAAAAATCATTTTTTAAAACAAAATATGTAGTAAAAGTGGAGTGTGAGATTGGCAGTTTAAGATTTTCAGGCAGTGATGTCTGGGTGGAAGAGTGTGAAAACGTAAGAGTGACCAACTGTGGAAGTTCCTTTGTTTCTTTCATGATTGGAAGTGGCTGCTCTTATCATTTTGCTGCAGATGTGCAGGTGCACTCATGTACTGAGTGGAGCAAAGGTAGCTCAGAGACAGCTGCATGTATGGTTGGGCCAGTTCTGTGTTTTGGGTATGCTGTGGAGTCCTGTGTTATAAATATGTCTGGACAGAACAGGACTCAGGATATAATGGCCTGTGCAATTCTTCATCATCTGTTGTGGAAGAGCCATGTGTGTACTGCCTTCTGGATTTCCAGGTGGCCTTGAATGTTGGTTTTGCCAAGATAGAGTTCCATAATTTCATTACCTGAATGAAGGAGGTTCTACTAATACATTGCCTCATGTAGAGGGGAACCGTTAGCAGAGGCTCTTGTCTAAAGAGCAATGACTTAAATTCTATGACTATCTTTACGATTTTACTTGGATGAAGGTTGGGCCCATGCATTAGATGGCTCTGTGAGCTGCCTTGAAGGCATAGCATTAGAATGCCGGTAGCCAGTGTAGTGTTTGGAAAGGTGACAAATGTGCAGGAAATGTCTTGCTGCAGCATTTTAGATTCTATGTAGTCTTTGGAATAGCAAGAGCTGAGCCCCTAGGTAGAATCTGTGGTCTGGATTTACTAACGTTTTGCTCTGGGTTTCCAATACTTTTGTAATGCAAAACCAGCGCAAAATGTTGTGGTGGCTTTACTTTCCTACACCAATCAGGAATTCATTGGATAAAGCAATGCAAAATAGTACTAAGCACCACTTAGTGCTGCTTTGTGTAAAGGGGGCATTCCAGGGGTGGTAAATGGACGCTCCCAAGTAACCGCTCTTGGGTGTTGACACCAAAACCTTATGGGGTAGATTTAAAAGCCCCTTTCACCATAATGTTGCCACATTAGCGTCATTTCTTTTACGCAAATGTGGGAATATTATGTCAAAAACACCATGCCTGATTTACAAAGTGGTGCAATGCATGCATTGTGCTACTTTGTAACCCCTTGCACCACATTATGCCTGCACCAGGCATAAGGTCCAGGCATAAGGTGTGCAAGGGGGGCATTCCCTCTTTAAGAGAGCCAGAAAAATGTCGCAAAGAAGTCTAAAAGATTTATTTGCGTCATTTTTTTCAGCATTTTTAAAGCCTGCTCAGATCAGGCATTAAAAGGGGCACACCATTGGTTACAATGGGCCCCTATATACTGCTCTAAAATTTTGGCGCTAACTCTGAACAGTACCTCAACAGCGTAAACAATTGTGATGCTATTGACCTCTACGCTGAGCCATGGTGCACCATATTTTAAATACGGCGCACACATGGTGGCAGTAGTGGCTGCTATTGGGTGCAAGGAAAGCGGTGCTGCACTGGGTGCAGCACCACTTTTCTTAAATCTGCCCCATGTGTCCTCAAGGTACACATAATGGGGGAGAAATGTTTTAATTTCTCAATACTTTTCCAACTTTGCATGTGTGCTGCACTGAAAAGAACACATACAAAGTGGGAAGATTGTTAAAACATAGTTTATGTACTTAAGGGTCCCATTTAGGTGCAAAACATATGCTTTACAAAACCCAAACACCCTTGCAATATTGTTAAGGGTCTATACATTGGCACATGACAGCCTAAAGTACACCAGTACAGAGAGAGTAAAACAGCTCCATATCATTATACATACAGCACTGCTCTGATCGCTCCCCTTCATGCAGTGCAGTACAGCAACTGTGCTGCAACTCCGCTGCATTACACTAAAAGTTGGTAAGTCTGCCCTGTGTCTACACAAGACTTGGCAAATGTGATGGTCACTTATAACTTCCTTCGTGTGTTTGATATAATGCCCCAACTGGCCAAGGGTTTTCCAAGGCAAAGGTCCCATGCTCACTGTGCCACTGAAAAAAAGATGCACCCGACTGAAGAGGCCCAAATGTGTTCAAACCAGTGTTGGGTTTCTTGTTTTCCAGTTTGGAGAGGACCTTGCTTAGAAGTTCAGGGTGGACTGTTCTTAATGAAGCAGGAGCAAGGCTGGTTGTTATATGGCTAGTTCGAATCTGAGGTGGCATTGGTGCAAATAAAAACAAAAAACAATGGGTTTGAATGCCACCCAAGTGATTGCCAGTGGGTAGAGCATCAAGCATGTCTTCAATCACTTCTGTGCGCTTCTGTGGGTAATCTAAGTGAGGAAACATAAGTTGCAGAGTTTTCATGTGGTAGAAAGCAGTTATCTCTTGGTTCAACCCTGTCACATGTGCTTTTTGCCTTTCAGTGCTACCAGGGATAACAGGCACTGTGACTTGATGGCAAGTGCAGTACTACGTTATTCACCATTAACCTTCCTACAGTGCCTCCTTTCCTGGTACATTGATAGCAATAAACGAATTGTTCCTTAACCTCTGCAGTGCACTCATAGAACTACCATAGTCCATACCTCTGCCTTATACAGCACAAAGGTTCTATCAAAGTTGAAGCCTGCGGGTTTCCCACATTTGCCTGATAAAAATATGGTAAAATGTGAACTTTTCCCCATGACCCTGAAGTCTGGGACACTACTACAGGCAAGGTGAGATGGCGAGTGGAGCCAGAGGGAAGCAAATGATCATAGAGGGGGTAAGGAATAAATGAGATGGTAGGGAGGCTGAAGATAGAGTGAGGGGAAGAAGGAACACTGGCCTCAGTGCCTGTGGTAACAGTGCCTGGATGTGACTGCATTAATCCGTAAAGCACAGCTGGTAAACACTTGAGATTTCATCACAGAAAAATGGCTTTCGCCCAAGCATGTTGGTTCCAAGTAGCCCTCACAATTTTCTCCTTTTAAGGTCAATGTGTAACTTGCAAATTAAACAGGCTTAAGATGTTATTGAACCACGTATCTTGGCCCCTTTTTTTCAATGGTCAGAAGGCCTGTCTCCTTTTCCTCTCCAAAAAGAGTTAAGGAATCAAAGGTAGGTGTACCCAATTCAGACTCCCCCCCCCCAAACATCCTGCCATATTGTATGAATGGCAGTGTCCTAGCCCAGCTAAACACGGCTCCCTTGGAACATTGCGAGGTCTCGAGGCGGTCTTATACTCCTGAACAGGTTTGAAAATACAAAAGGATTTAAATGGTTTCTATTTTGATGATCATTTACCTTATATAAGCATAATTTCTCAGAAACCTTTCGTCCTCACTGGCATCAAACCTGCCTCCCCCATCTGCTGCTATTGCAGATTAGTTGATGTCCCATTTTCTCTTTGTTCAATGGAGAAGTATATTTGTGTAACATATACTGTATTTCACGTTACCGATGCAATGTTTATGAAAAGAGGCTCCTCCTTGTGCAGCACAACCACAGATATAAAGAGTGTATTGTCCAGACGAAGAGATCGTTTCAATAAAATGAATATATGATACCGGTCTCCAAAATGCATTTTAATTAACCTGATCTCCCTCCAGCTCTTTGTGACCATCTTCTTATTAAGTTTAAGAAAGAGATTTATTGTGAAAATGAGTGTAAAATATAGAAAAGCAAATTATTCAGAAAATAATTGACGTAAGGGAATAAGACATCACATATTAAAATGTAATGTGTGTATATCTGGCTGTATCAATATTATTATAATAATAATAATCTGTTCATAAAATATATACAAATTAACAGTATTTGCAGTATTTGAATAAAGCAAGGAAAACCAGGAAAGACGAAGAGAAACGAGGCCAGTAAAAAAGAGAAAAATATGAGGAAAAGTATAATGAAGAATTATTACTCACTATGCAGAGTAATTCGTAGATATATTATGTATTTACAATTTACATGAGTGTCGTAATAAAGCGAAGTAATAGATGAACATGTCTAAGAATTGTAGAATACTTTAAAGTGTGTAAACACAAATATTTCAGGCACATTTATCAACCTATAATAAACTATATTGACAGTCATTAATTGCATCCAAGTGACGGGGATACTTCTTCGGTTGATGATTTTTTTTAGATAAATCGGAACTGGAAGTATTTGTAAGAAAAACAGTTACAAGTGACCATATGCGTTCTCTTTTGATAGTAAGTGTTGAGTCCACCTACTGAAGATGAACCATTGTGTTCACCAGTTTCCCCAAATCCGTATAAGTATTTCAGTTTACAGAAAGATGGTTGTTGTGAGGATCACCTGCTTCTAATGCTGTATACCTTAAGGGAATCTGATTTTTTAATCTTTGTCGCCTCTGCTGGTGCAACTCCATCCCCCAGCACCTGCTGTTCAAAGCATCTCTTGCTGATCTTCTCATTCAAGCTCTCCCAATCTCTCCTTTGCCCCACAGGTCTCTTCCAATGAGATGGACATCCCTTCTGTTCCCTCATCTACACCGGATTAACCACAAGCCTTGGTCCTAACTCTTACCACGGTGGTGGATTCCCCATATACATCCATTATGCCTTTGTACTTCTCTGAAATAAATGTACTTTGAATCATGAGCTTAGCAAAAGAACTTAGGCTCCTTTGCACTTGGTAGTTTTCCAGAGTAGCTGTATTAGAGGGACAACAACAACTATTTATGGATATTTTATGACCATTCATCACAGCATTGTATATTTAAGTAAATGTATAAAAAGTGCTAGCAAACATAAATAAATATTAGTTAATATTGAATCCATTTGCCGAAATCCGTTGATTTTGTACATAAACCAAAGGGACAGGCTTGCAAAGTACATTAGCATTCTGTTCATTCTTGACATTGTAGTCGTGCAATCACACATTAGGAAGTTCTCACCAAGATCTTGCATCAAGGAGGATGCTGGTGTGAGAGGCTAGCCAACACCAGACAATGGCTGCTCAGAGTCACCTGCACAATAAGCAGATTTCTATAATTCGTTATAAGGGACCGCATAGAGGTCAGGACAATGAGTTAAGATGAAGAACCTCCAACCTTGTGGTGATTTAGTGTCTCCGTCCAGATATTAATGACTCACATACATGAACTGTTGTCTACCGAGCCTGGTGTGAATTGATCAAACAAATTCTTATTTGAGAAAACTCAACCAGATACTGTCAACAAAACATAAAAATAAAGGCAGAGGGAAAATGTGAAAGCACAATATAAAAACTCTAGAGAAAATGTGTGCAATATACCTACAGATTGAACAAGGTAAAGGACAGGAGGTAGATTGGCATCAACATTTTGTCAGAAACATTGCACACTATGGAAAGAAGGTGTCAAAGCCCAAAAAAAAGAAATATTTCAGCAACCGCAAAAACTCCTAACTTGATTGGATAGCACCCAAAAAGAAGAAATTGCCAACACAGTCCTCACTCATTTGGTTTTACAAATCTGCCAATTCAGATGGCTTCGTAATTTTCAGAAGAACCTCATCCCCATCATCTTCTATCTTCAGTTGACCAATGTTTATCTTGTCACTGCCCTAAATATATTTAAAGGGAACTCTAGCATGATAACCATTTTACACCTGCGAAAGTATACATATGCTCAATTACACAAGTGTAAATCCTAAAGACTGTGAGTGTTGGAAATGTGTACTTTCTGCAGGGTAACCCTGATTTTTTTGTCTTTATGATGAACACTAATATTATGCCTACAGAACTCTGTCCACTTGAACCTGATAACCAGTGGTAAAGTGATTGTGCTGCTCCTTTCATCATTGTAAAATTGATATACTACTGATTGGCACATGGAGGCCAACATTTACTAACATTTGACACAACATAGTAATATAACTTGCTGCACAGTGTCAAATAGAGAGAGCAGGAACATGCCATTTTTATTAATATATACCATATTCTGGCACACTGAGTGCTGCCTAGCACCAATGCAGGCACCATTGTTCCATAGAGTAAGGGTTCCTGCTTTGGATGCAGGATTGTTTTTGCGCATAACACTTTCCTGCTCAAGGATAATCCTGAGCGGCATAATGTAGCACACATCGAAGAAATAACCAGAAGAAATAAACATAGTTCTCCTCGTTACACCTCTGTTAGGATGGCATAGAATTTTGACACATACCCAGGTTTCCTATTGTTAGTAATCTGGGAATGCGCCAAAATCCATGTGTGTTTGTGTGGGAAACCACACATTCCACTCATGAAATTCCTTCCCAACACAGAGTAACACAAGACAGCAATTTGTGCTGCCTTCAGTTACTCTGGATTTACTAAGTATATCACTTAAGCCCTCGTGTTGCCTTGTGTGATGCAACGGCAATGCAAGTGCTGAGTAAATCTGGGCCTTAATTTACTCACAAGTCCTGAGTCCAAATTACAAAGGCCCATATTTATACTTTTTGACGCTAAACTGCGCTAACGCAGTTTAGCGTCAAAAGATTTTGCGCCATCTAACGCCATTCTGAAGCGCCATGCGGGCGCCGTATTTATGGAATGGCGTTAGCCGGCGCAAGCGGACCGGCGCTGCCTAGTGTGCGTGGAAAAAAACCACGTAGACCAGGCAGCGCCGGCGTAGGGGGAAAATGGCGTATGGGCGTCTTAAAATGGGGCAAGTCAGGTTACGTCGAAAAAATCGTCGTAACCCGACTTGCGCCATGTTTTTTCGACGCCCATCCCCCATCAACATGACTCCTATCATTGTAAAGATAGGAGTCATGCCCCCTTGCCCAATGGCCATGCCCAGGGGACTTCTGTCCCCTGGGCATGGTCATTGGGCATAGTGGCATGTAGGGGGGCACAAATCAGGCCCCCCTATGCCACAAAAAAAAAAAAAAAAAATACTTACCTGAACTTACCTTAATGTCCATGGGATGGGTCCCTCCGTCCTTGGGTGTCCTCCTGGGGTGGGCAAGGGTGGCAGGGGGGGTCCCTGGGGGCAGGGGAGGGCACTCTGGGCTCATTTTGAGCCCACTTGTCCCTTAACGCCATGCCTGACCCAGGCGTTAAAAAGCGGCGCAAAAGCGCCGTTTTTGGCCACGCCCACTCCCGGGCGTCATTTTTGCCCGGGAGTATAAATACCACGTAAAGGCCTGGGAGTCATTTTTTAAGACGGGAACGCCTCCCTTGCATATCATTAACGCAAGGAAGGGGTTCACGCTAAAAAATGACGCACTCTCCGGGCACTTTGGCGCCCGAAGCGTCTAACGCCATAGTATAAATATGGCGTTAGTTGACGTTAGTTTAGCGTCGAATTTGCGTCGAAAAAAACGACGCAAATTCGGCGCAAACGGAGTATAAATACGGGCCAAAGTGTTTCCATGGCCTGTGCATACTAATGGGCAGCAGCACTCATTGTACCACCCACTGTGATAGCACTGTAAAATCTGTCTCCCAGCCAACCATTGTAGTCTGGCTGTGCAGTTTTAAAACTGCAAATTCGACCAATCAAAATAACCCCTTTTGACAAGCTTAAACCTTCCATTTTAATATCAACAAGGCATCCCTAAGCATGCCTTATTGCCCATAAGGCAGGGTACATGCAATTTAAGAGGAGGACATGCAAAAGTTTAATGTTGACCTTGCCCTTACAAGCCAAAGCCCTAAAAGCTACTGTCACTATAAATGGGTTGGCTGTTCCATAGGAAAGCATTCTGATGCAATTTTTAATACTAATACTGTAAACTTTAAATGGGATTCGCTGGAAAACTATTTAAACAACAATTTTAATAGTTATTAAAAATATAATTCAAAGGTGAAGTCAGATTTTTTCTAAATATTGTGGAACTATAATCTTTATAAAGTGACTGTGTCCTGCCGGAAGTCCCTGCAAGCTAAGGGGCAGATTTACATAATTTGGCATCGTGGCTGCACCACGCTTTTGGCGCAGTCATGACACAAAATGTTATTTGTGATTTACAAAGCCATGCAAATCAGTTTTGCGCTGCTCTGCATGTGATTTTTCCCAAAAAGTAAACTAAGGCGGGGCACAGTACTGCCTTGCAATACACTGCTTTGAGAAGGCATTCCATGGGTGGCGCATGGGCATTCCCATGCATCCACTTTTGGATATTGGTGCACTCACAGATTTAGTAAAACTAGTAAACCTGGTAATGCATCAAAATACTACACCTCCCTTAACCATGCGTAACAAGACAAAATATCTTTATTTCTCATTTTTACTTCCTTTTTCTATGTGTACTCCATTCTGCAGCACACATAGAAAGAGGAAAATGCCTTTAACGATTGTTTTTTACAGGGAGGAATCGCTTCCTGCACAAAAACAATCCTGCCTGTAATTCAGGCACCATTTCACCATGGTGCAAAGGTGCTTGCTCTGGTGCTAGATTCACAACGTGTGTCAGGCCTGGGAGGCAGCAGAAATGTGCCATATTTTGGTGGATATGGCACATTTCCGCTGTTTCATTTTAATGCAGCACAGCAATTGTTCTTGCTGCCCTGCACTGCGTGAAATGTAAGTAAATATGGCCCTAAATCTGCATTTTTGTTCAACTGCGGACAGTTATTAGCGTTTCAATTTGTGTGAATGAGGTGTGAACTTACTCCTAGGACAGGGACAAAAGGCCTTGAGTGTTGGGAGGTGTTGCTGTGCCCTTAACAGGATGGCTTGTGGGCTGGGCCCATGGTCTTTATTGACTTCAAATAGGCACCCTGTCGCAAGTAGGTGTGGCTAACACTCAGGCAAGCGCCCTTTAGTCCACCATCCAGACTGGCCCCCATTTGGGGTTGGTTCTTCTGGACATCACAATGAAAAGATGTGCTTGACAGGTCTGCAGGCATTTAATATATAAGACAATAGGGGCACATTTCAAAGGAGAGAGACAAGGTACCAATACAGTTCTTGTGAATCCCCTGCCGGTTGCTGATGAGCTTTTGTTCTACCAGGCTTCTGTGTCTGAATTTGTTGGGGCTACAGGGACTACGTAAGAATGGATTTTAGTTTTAGATGTTGTCGGACACCAGGATAGCATAGTACACTTACCTCACACACCCTCAACCCTTCGACTTCAAGTTTAGTGTGGTCAAAACTTCAGCCATCTTGGAAATGCTCAAAGTGTGTAGGATTTGGCTTGGGAACCTTTATCCCATTAGTTAGGGCATCCCCAGGGGTCATTCTCACCCACAAGCTTGTCCCTTTGCCAGATATAAATGTGGAATCTCCAGGCATCCACTTCAAAACACTTCTGTACTGGTGTAAGATCAGAAGAGGACTGAACCTGCTGTCTGAGACATGAGAAGAGTCCTGAAGGAGTAGACCTGCTCTCCCTCTTGTACCTGGACAAAGAATTGGACTCTAAGGCCCATATTTATAAATTTTTAGCGCTGCATTTGTGCCCTTTTTTGACGCAAAAGCAGCGCAAACTTACAAAATACAATTGTATTTGGAAGTTTGCGCCGCTTTTGCATCAAAAAATGACGCAAATGCGGCGCTAAAAAAGTATAAATATGGGCCTAAGAGTCATATGGCTGACCTCTTGTTAAAGATACAGGAACACAACAAGCTACAATAGGCCTTTTCCTGCAACTACTCTGCTAACCAGGACCTGGATTGCACCCTCCTGGTCTCTGCCTGCCACCACCCTGCGAGTGTCAAAGTGCCTCCTCTAAGAAGGTATGGGGGCTTTAGAAGTGTACTCCTGTGGTGGTTTTGAACTTAAAGGACTAAAGTCAGTGGTAGTTTTGAACTTAAAGGACTAAAGCCAGAAGATAAAATATTTGACCAGGACGAACCTGGCTATTGTATCCAACATGTACTCCATTGCAGACATCAAATTCGATCCTGTTTTTGTTATGGGCATTGGTCTTGTTAGACAGCACTCCCTTTGGTGGGCAGCCATAAACCTCTAACTACAGGATATGACAAAGGATGGCAGGAAGTGTGATATTTAGATACATTCCAGTAGCAAAAGAGCGAAGTATAAGGCTGAGTTGTATTGTTGCTGGAAAATAAAAGTGCAACATTTGACATTGGATCTTTGCTGATATAATTGGTCTGCACGCTGCACATCCTGCCCTCTGTCCCTTCCAGTGTCAGGCGTTCAAGACTGCTGACGTAAATCAAAAACAGTCTAAGGCCTTCATTACGAATTTGTAACCATTACAAACGTGTTTGGGCCTGGAATTCTTGGGTCCCAAAACTCAGGACCTAATAATTCAGGACTGGAAACAGTAGGCCTGTGGCTAATGCTGCAGGGCCTCTGCAGCAGTCCGGGGGGAGTAGACAAAGACCACCCCCCCCCGTTATGAAAAAGCATGCCATGGACCCCTGCCCTTATCATGTCCGGTAACGACAGTGACTTCAGTTGATATAATCTGCCTGCTCAGACTAGGCAGAAAATGTTAGAGTTTTTTACACTGACATGGTGTACAACTAGCCAGTAAAGCACCCACTAACTCTGGGCCCCAGCAGTTATTATCCATTTCGGGTAAAAAAAACCTGCAATGGTCGGTCTTTGTGTGGAGTTGGGTAATTGCAATTCCACACCAACCCCCCCTCCCAATGTCCCCACCCCTGGTATCTCCACACCAAAGTGTGGCCAACACGTAATGTGAGCTTAAGTAAGATAATTCTAAGAGGAAAGCTAGATTAAAGTAAATCTTTACTTCCTATTTTAAAGGCTGAAGGCAGATGTCAAAATGGAGGACACCCAAATTGAAAAAACTGAAAAAATGTTAAACATTGAATAGGGGTTTCAATGGCAAATTTGGTAGACGGTAAAACATTTATTGTAAGAAAAGACACGTTTTGGGAAAAGGTGCACATCTCAAGTGACAGTATGTGGAGGTATTTTACATAAAATCATTATCATGCTCCATAATGCAATTTAAACTCCATGAAAGATGCTCAATTTGCAAACCGTTTATGCTTTTTGTCTCAGAAACGTGTGGATTAAATTATTTTATTGGTGCTTCAGGATTTGAAATTTGAACGTCAACATGTAATACAGCCCTGGTTTTCAGCTGTCATAGCCTGACCACGCCCACAATTAGATCACTAAACTGTGCTATTTCATGCAAAAAACCTGTCACGAGTTTCAAATCAGTGGACTTCATTAACTGAGCTAAAAACCACAAAGAACCCACACTGCTACAGATAGAACCAGAAGGCAATGTAGACCCCGCTTCACACAATGGTTCCCAATTCCAAAAGAAGCCTCATTGTCTTCATATGTACTTACATTGAACGAAGTATCTGTTGTGTTCACTAAATTTATTAACCCCCCCTCCTGCATTAGGAGTTTGGAGAGGAGGCTGCCTAGCCTGGTCTCCATTGTGGAATGAAGCTCCTCGGCTGGAGTTGGGGTAAACCAACTTAGGTTTCTCTCTATGGGATCAAGGCAGGAACCCTCAGCGGACCTGTCAAAAAAGACTTCACTTAGGTCGGCTCCTGCAACTGAGTTGGGGGAAGCACATGGGATATCTCGAACCAGCTTGTAATTGAGCATCCACTTTTTCAACCATTCGATTTTGCAGTCACACTCCCAGGGGTTCCTGAAGAGATAAAGCCGACCAATGAAATAAACTGGTTTGAAAATGGGAAAGGGCAGAGACGTCAGGTTGTTACTATTTAAGTGCAATGATACCAGGCTAGTCAGGTTTTCAAAGGATCCTTCTTCGATGTAGTTGATTCTGTTACGATCCAGATACAGTATTTCCAGCTCAAACAAGTCCTGAAACCAAGTGTTGGATACGTTCCTTATTAAGTTGCCTCCTAAGTTAAGCAACTTCAAGCGCCGAAGGCCTTTAAAGGAGCTTTCCGGCAGCTCCATGAGCAAGTTGTCATTCAAGTATAGGTATTCCATTTTTCTACAATCCTGAAAAGACATGTCATGAATCACATAAATCTTGTTTTCCTGCAGGTTGAGATATTTAAGGTTGCCCAGGTCCTGCAGAGAATTGTATGCAATGGCTTCTATTCGGTTTCTTTCCAAATAAACATGGGTCAAGTTCTCCATTCCTCGTATGGCCCCTGGGATCCTTCGAAAGTTGTTCTCAAATAAGAGAAGTTCTTGTAGAAAAGGAAGCTCCACAAAAATCCTGTCAGGAATGTTGAAAAGGTTGCAGTAAGCGAGGTCAAGTTTGGCTAGTCTTTTGAGAGCTGAGAATGTTCTAGTGTGCAAGTAACGGATGTATTCGTTGTGCGCCATCCTCAGCTCTGTTAAGTTGGGAAGTCCTTTAAAGGCCCCTGGAGTGATAAATGAGATATTGTTATGTTTTAATGATAGGCATTTGAGTGCAGGCAATGTCCCAAAGGCTCTTTCGGACAGAAATTTGATGCTGTTTTTATCAAGGGTAATAAACGACGCCTCACATGGGAAACGACCGGGCACTTCCGGGAGTCCAATCCGGTCGCATAAAACTGAACAGCTTCGTTCTTGAGTGCATACGCAGTCCGCAGGGCAGGCACGTGCGCAGGCCCAGGCAGCGTGAATCGGCTGGATTAAAAGAACAGCTAGGAGTAAATGAGATAAGGAGAAATGTGGGTCGATTGAGATAGGGCAGGGAGAGAAAAAACATTTATTATATTTTGCGAATTAGTGTGACATTTATAATACGTCTCTGGTAGTCTAAGGGCCTGATTTAGAACTCGGCAGATGGGTTACTCCGTCACAATGGGAAGGGATATCCAGTCCGCCGAAATCTAAATCCCATTACATTTTATGAGATTTAGATTTTGATGGACGGGATGCCGTCACCGTAGTGATGGAGTAACCCGTCCCCAAGTTTGAACTCAGGCCCTAAAGCGTTGTGTATGTGCGACAAAAATACTACCACCACCGCAGCTGTTTAAATGTTATTAATCGATATCATCATAGTGCACATTCAAAACTGGAAACATTCTGATGTGTTTGTTGCACGTGTTCTTATTCTTTCAGAAACATTACAAATAACATCCTGATACTTACTTTATAGCCTTATAGCCTACAATCAAAAGCTATACAGGTTATTAAAGGCACTGAACCTGCGGCTCGGGCCTATAACAAAGAAGAGGGCCTTTAACATTTGGTATAGCCCAAGGCAGAAGGGCTATAATGCTGGTAGAACATTCCTTCCACTAAGAGAGAACCACAAAGTCAAACATTGCCATGTTGGAGCTCTGGGCTTATATCAGCCTTTATAAACCTGGAGCTACTCCATTGTCTTCAATGGAGCTGTCAACATTCAAATGTTGTTATACTTTTTTGAATCGGAGAGGAAATAAAGATGGTGAAGACTATCTACACAATATCTACTAATCAAATTCACGTAAAACTATAGCAAATGTTTGATAAGCTGCTTCATGGAAATGGAAGTGTTCTGTTTGTGAAATTGTCCCTGCTCTTGCAGATTGGCAAACAGAGATTTGAAATATGAATACAGATTAAACATTGGAAAATGGATGTTTACTATGATTATGTAGCAAGGTCTATGTTTTCTGTAGTTCTCCTGGTGGTTTTTGGTTGAACGTCATAACATTGTTTTTCACTAGTACAATGACCGTAATATGAACTCCCAAAGTGCCTTCAAGGTAAGTGTAGACGTTTTTGGTATTAACACAATGACCATATTTTAGGAGCCAATACCATGGTCATGATATGTAAGTAGGTCGATATTTTGACTGCAATCTTGTGGTACAGCACCCTGGCTTTCACAAAGACCATTACATCTGCACAGTTCTGTTATTGTGTATAACCAACACCATTTAGCACAAAATACAATGTGCACAAACTTCTAACACAGCATAATAGAATGGCTCAAACACATCCAATAATGTATTCATATGCCCCTTAAATTGAGTTAACAGTGTTCACACAACAGCACTCACCCACACCATCATACAAAAAACATGTCTAAGGAGAAACCATAACACCCACTCAACACAGATAAGATAGAAAAAAGATGGATGTTGTTGAAACATACTTGGGAAATGTACAAGCCAAATAATCCAATTAGCAATGAAGCAACTTAGCTTATCGTCTTGTTACACCACAAAAAATCTACAACACACCTATTTATGAACAAAAGTTTAGGGCCTGATTTAGATCTAGGTGGTGTTACTGCCAGTCTGCAATGGTGGACCCGAAAAGATCAACAGGTCGACGGTGTTCCACCTGCTAAATATTTGGATCTATTGTGGTCAAGCCGAAGACCGCCACAATGGAGTGCTCTTTCTAGCCGTCGGGCTGGTGGGTTCCTGCGGACCCCATTTAGATATTAGTCCTGCAGGCTGTGTACTGGCAGCGGATTGCTGATGGAGGGAGACTGTCACTGAACCCAGTGGACATCAGACAATGGCACTTGCCATGGAATAGAGGCAAGTCCCACACACACACTGTACCTTAGCCATATGTGTCCTCCTGCACTACACTACATATACACTTCCATCCATTGCCATTCTACCACATCACAACACTAACATGCCGGAAACACACATTGCCATACATCCATGACACAACACACACACATTGATGTCACTCCACCCACCCACGACACAAGAACCGACAAAACCATTCAGCTACATAAACTCACTCACACAGAAGCACAACTGCATACATCATAAAAACAAAAAACAGACAACACTCACCTGAATGTTACACACAGCAACACAACATACACAGCATTGAACCCACATGAAAGTGGAACACATATAGACACAACCACATCACCCACTCCAGCTCCCTCTGCCTCAGCCAGCCAGTCACTTCGCACACACACAGACATGTACTGGCTCACATAAACAACTGGTAGCACCATATCACAGGTACAGTTCCCTTACAATGTGCACCGTTGGACATAGTTGACGGTGTGAATGTAACACCACTGTGGTGCTAGCATTCATGTGGCAATAAATACTGACACCACAATAACATCTGTGTATGTGTGCGATATGTGTCATGAACCAGTGTGTCCCACACAAATATGTTCCCGACATATGCATGTAACAGTAATTCAAAAAATGACTGTGACATGTATATGACTGTAGTGGTCCCGTGCCCATATGCGGTGACCACACAACATACACAGTTTGGCGACGGGGGTGGGGAGGATTGTGTTTTCTCCGTGGTCCAGTGGCAGCAGTGACGGAAGGTGTTGTCCAGTCGAAAGCAGAATGGGGAAAAAGGTAGGTTTTTACCTCATTTCCCAGCCAA
This sequence comes from Pleurodeles waltl, assembly GCF_031143425.1. Classification (NCBI taxonomy): domain Eukaryota; kingdom Metazoa; phylum Chordata; class Amphibia; order Caudata; family Salamandridae; genus Pleurodeles; species Pleurodeles waltl. Next base: position 346,040,096 of record NC_090447.1, on the reverse strand, counting down.
TCCGCAAGTAGGGTGTGGAGGTCAGACCACCACAGTTGGCTTGGCAGTAGGACACATTCAAATCTGCTTGGTGGTGAAGGTAGCTGGAGTCTTGCTGTCAGCCCCAGTTCTCAAGGCCGCCTTCGACGTGGCTGAAAATTCTTGGGCAGTATCGGCAGGACTCTGACACTCTTTCGCCTATGATCCCGCCAACATCTAAATCGGGTGGGCGTACCGCCAAGGCAGAAGACTGGTTTTCCAACGAAAAACCAGTGGCGGCAACGTTACTGCTGATGCCCTGCAGCCTTTTGTCTTTTCACCTCGCCCTCTCCCAGCTTGTCCCTGGGAGAGAAGGTGTGAGTGAAGCTTTTGATGCACGCCCTTAGGAAGGGTGACCTGACAAGCTGATTGATGTGAAGCACTAGGGCCCATATTTATACTTTTTGACGCAAAACTGCACTAACGCAGTTTTGCGTCAAAAAAATTAGCGCTGGCTAACGCCATTCTGAAGCACCATGCGGGCGCCGTATTTATTGAATGACGTTAGCCGACCGGCGCTGCCTGGTGTGCGTGAAAAAAAACCACGTACACCAGGCAGCGCCGGCGTAGGGAAAAATGGCGTTTGGGCGTCCAAAAATGGGGCAAGTCAGGCTGAGGCAAAAAAATCGTCTTAACCCGATTTGCGCCATTTTTTTTTGGCGCCCAGACGCCATTAACATGACTCCTGTCTTAGCAAAGACAGGAGTCATGCCCCCTTGCCCAATGGCCATGCCCAGGGGACTTCTGTCCCCTGGGCATGGTCATTGGGCATAGTGGCATGTAGGGGGGCACAAATCAGGCCCCCCTATGCCACAAAAATAAAAATAAAAAAAATACTTACCACAACTTACCTTTTCTTCCCTGGGATGGGTCCCTCCATCCTTGGGTGTCCTCCTGGGGTGGGCAAGGGTGGCAGGGGGTGTCCCTGGGGGCTTGGGAAGGCACCTCTGGGCTCATTCTGAGCCCACAGGTCCCTTAACGCCTGCCCTGACCCAGGCGCTAAAATCCGGCGCAAATGCGGGTTTTTTAGTCCACTCCCGGGCGTCATTTTTGCCCGGGAGTATAAATACGACGCATATGCATCACAGTCATTTTTTAAGACGGGAACGCCTACCTTGCATATCATTAACGCAAGGAAGGTGTTCACGCAAAAAAATGACGCTAACTCCATGAACTTTGGCGCTAGACGCGTCTAACGCCAAAGTATAAATATGGAGTTAGTTTTGCGTCGAATTTGCGTCGAAAAAAACGACGCTAATTCGGCGCAAACGGAGTATAAATATGCCCCTAGGTACTGCAGGGCAGAAGCCTAAATTGCCTGGGGCTACCTTCACCAGAGAACCTACAGTACATTTACAAATGCAGAGTCAGTGAAGCCAGGGCTGTATCTTTGCCAGACTTAGAAAATGTGTCTGATGGCTGGTGCAGGCACTTCTATGCAGGCACTTCAGATACAATTCCTCGTTCATACCACTGCTTGCCCCCCCCCTCAGAGCAAGCATCAACATTTTTATTATATTAATTGTGAATAATAATTCACTATTAATATAGTTTTAAAAAATCGGCAGAAAAAAAGGAGGGAGGAGGCCTGACACCTATAAGTCCAAGCCGCCACTTTCTGGGATACAGCTGCAAGTCCCACTGTGGCATTGAGATAGTCTGTGTGTGCTGAGCTCCTTCGCGCAGAGACAATATGGAGATTGAAAGTCCTTGTCAGGGCTGGTTTAGGGTGGTGCGACCACTGTAGCTGCCCCAGGCATTGACATTGGTGCTGGGCGCTGTGTTTAAAAATAACTTAGTTTTAGGCAACAATAAAAATGTCAAGGCAACTCTGGTGATTAATGTTACTGCTGGTGAGGGATCAGAGTTTTTGCTAGTGGTAGTTTTGACTCATAAAGTAGCGGAGAGGGTTAATGTGCCATTTGCAAAGAATGTGCACCATGCAGATCAAAAAACTGACACTCATATTTATACTTTTTTTGCGCCGCATTTGCGCCGCTTTTTGACACAAATGCGGCACCAAAAAAGTATAAATATGGGCATGAATGTGAATGAACTATGAGTAGCGCTTTGAAAAATGAAATGTATGTCAGAGAGGGGCTATGGAGAGATGAGGGGCACTCTTGGACAGTGGTAGTGAGGGAATTCGTGGAGGAGGAGGTTGGAGGAATGCCAAAAAAGACTGTTGCACCGGGCCCACCAGCGCTAAAGCCAGTCCTGCTCCCTTTTACAGCGGCAGAATAGGACCTACCAGCACCACTGGCAAAAAAGTTCAAACCAGCCCCACTCTCTTCCTCACCTCTGTCTCTTTTCATCTGTCCTCTGCCTTGCCTCTGTAATTTCTCTCTCCTGAAGACCCCCCTCCCCCGCCCCCATGTACCTGCTGCAACTAACCTCAGGAAGATGGAGAAAGTGAGAATACTTAGCAGTGGCTCTTGGTGTCCAAAAATCAACCTCCAATGGCTCCAGTCAGGGTCGGGCTGGGGCAAAAATAGGCTGGGCACCAAATTAAAAATGCCCCATAAGTGAACAAGATGCCTAAAAAGTGGCCCACATTTGGAAATCAGGCCAGTTTTTACCTTTTTAAAGACGCTGGTATTTTTCAAGGATTAGGTAACTGCACGAGTCTGTGCTTGCTGCAGTCAAAGTTTGTTGTAATATCAAGGAAATCGACAGTAAAAACCGGCCCATCAGACCATAAAACAGGCCCAAACACTGCTAAAAAACAACCAACAGACCGATCTGTGGGACCAGCCCATCGGGGACAGCCTTGTTGCCCTATGGGGCAGTCCGACCCTGGCGCCAGTTTAGTGGAATTAATGGCGTGAGTGGCTTGGATCTCTAAGCTGTCACCCAACAGCGATTTAAGAGCACTCTCAAAACATCTCCTCAGGCTAAGATTTCCCACACAACTCAATAACCGTGCACCCCTAGTCATCATTGTAAACATTGTGCAAGTAAACTGGTACATCCGGTCCGTCAAAAATGAATAAATATAAGAAGTACTTTCCCAGTCACGCTGAGATTTCAGAGGCTTCATTCAGCAAGTTAAAATATTGATTCTCGCAATGGCTCGTCAGAACAACTGTTCCTTCTTTGTAAACGTGCTCGATGGATTGCGCACCCACTGCAGAGATCTGCCACCTGCATTCCACAGGAGGTCAACCCATTACTACTGTTTAAATATGGGAACTAAAGTGAAGGAAAACAAATCTATTTGAGACCACTCAAATGTAGTTAACATGTTTTTCTAATGGATATTGTGACGTTAACCATTTAAGTGCAAGGGGCATTGAGATCACCTCCGCAGCACTGCTTTGTGAGAGCACGCTCTCGGGGAGTTTTCCGAGATTTCTTTGATTATTGGAAGATTTCCTTGACATGAGGCGCTGATCTTTTTAATTATGTTATTCTTCTTTTCCTCCCTTAACTATGTAGACAGTTATATTTTCAGCACCTCAATTACCATTCTTCTGGGAGCCGCACATTAGATACCTTTCCTCATGGGAGGGGAATGCGGAAGTGAGGTAGCTGCAAAATAGACCTTAAAGTCCAAAATGATGAATCCAAGGTCTTCAGGTCCTATTATACTTTTTAGGGCAAGCGCTGGCTTGACACACCACTCTACCATGCCATGCACCAGTCCAAGTTAGTACTCCCAGGGTGCCAATTTACTAATGTTTTGCACTGGGTTACTTTTTGTAATGCAAACCTAGGCACATATTTACATGCCCCCATGTGCCACTGAAGAATCACTTTTTTGATGCTCCTGCAGCACAGACTCATATCTATGAGGCCACGCAAAGCCACTTTGCGTTGCTTTTCGTAGATTCATAGATATGGAATAAGGCAAAGCAGCGCAAGTTGCTGCGTTGCCTTACTCTGCATCGGGGGGCGTTCTATGGGCGTTGGGGTGGGGTTTCCCATGCAACACTCATGGCTTTTGACACATTCCCAGACTTACAAGGATGTGTTGTGGGAAGCTGGTTATCTCTGTAGTGCACTAATGTATGGGGGCACTATGCAGATAGTCAAGGTGACCCTTATTGGCTTACAGGGTTACAAATGACAATCCCAAAAGACTGCTGTTGTGCTAGTGTGGCGTGAGCAGTTAGGCTTATCAGGCGGTAGGTCCAGCCATTTGTTGTACTCACAGAGGCAAGAAATGAAACACACTCAAGAAGGAACTCAAGATCAATTGTTAGAAAAATAGATATTTTGTTTCTATTCTGTTTCAATGCAAGAATACTGTTGCGAGAGTAAGTACTGATCAGTTTTGAAGAGAAATAGCAAAACAATGGTAGTGCCTTTAAAGTAGTAATGCAAACAGACGGAAGGAAACACAAGTATTGCATGCATGCATTCTTCAGCAACTTACAGAACCAGTTCTCATGATTTAAGGTAAGTACAGGGCACTGTCAAAGTCAGCACCAACAGGTTACCTCGGGGTGGAGGGATCTGGGGCAGAGTGGCCTTATGACATCAGGTGCCCCATTGGTATCAATGAGTGTTGGTCCTGAAGAAAAGAAGAAAAGAAGCTGCAGGTGAATTCTGGAGGGCCAGTCCGACTGACACAACAGGGGGGCTCAAGTCTTGCATTTCTTTGGGACATAGGGACACCATTGGTCCACTTCTCCTCGTTTCAGGGTGGCTGTGTGCAGAGGTGTACTGAACCGCCTGGATTCTACCCTCGGAGGTGGTCGTAGTAGAGGGGGCCTGCACAGACTGCAGGCAGCGTCGCAGAGCCCACAGGTGAGGCACTCAAGGTGGGCTCATGTCCCGGAGGGCTGGGGGACCACGCTGGCACTGGAGGCTCACTCTGACTTGGACTTGGTGGCTCAGGTGCAATGATGCTATCCAGCGTAGTGTTTTAGGCAGCTGGGACTCATCAAGGTTCTTTTTGGGTGCCTGCAGAGTGTAAGGAAGTAACTCTGTGAATCCACAGGGGATCTTGGTGCTTTTAGAAGTGCAGGCAGTCACCCAGGCTTCTGGAGGCAGAGCAGCTGCAGGACGAGATGACTTTGGAGCAAGGGTTGAGGATTGGAGCAGGCTGGCATGGTCGGGGCCAAGTCAGTAGCTGCTCCTCTGTTCTTGCTTTTTGCGGCTGTTTAGTGACCTTCTTCTTCTTGGGTCCAGAAAATCTGTCTCCTGGTGTCAAGGAGATACCTAAATACTGAATTTAGGGGCATTTAGGGGTGTGTAGGGTAGTAGCCAATGGGCTATTTACCCTGGGGGTGCCTACACCACATATATGATCACTTCCTCTGGGGAGTGGGCATATTCCTATCCCACAAGGCCTGGTTCCAACCAAACACAAGATGGTGGAATCCTTCCTTTAGTGATCACTGACAGATGAAGGGACTAACTTATGGGCTTCTTTGGTTTCAGGGGGCCTTTCTGCTGTTTTAGAGTAGGGGATTACTATATTTTGTAGCACACCCCCGCCTTCCACTCTCTCTTCTGTTAGCTGAGGAGCCACCATCTCATGCTTAACATCTGCCTGACTAGTCGGTACTTCTTGTGGGTCGGGTAGGGCTTTATCCGTGCCACTTGGGGAGTCCTCCCCAGCTGGGGCAGAATCTCCTTGGCTTACTGGAAATTTGGCTAAAAGTTGCCCACTTTTGCTACACTCTCTCTTATTTCTTTTCTTCTGGAGCCTACTTGTACTAACTGCAGCTTCAGCACCTCAAGAAGCCTTGGAAGAGGACTGTCACTGGACCAGTTCCTCTTTAGGGCTCTGACCAATCTCGGGGGGTAACTTACAAGGAGACAATCGAGAGGGAGGTCTGTTCTGAAAACCACTCTTCCCCAACTAAGGGTCTCAGCTATTTCTAGGGGTTCTAGGGCCACAGGCCTGTCAGTAACCTCTCCTGGGATAGCCTTTACACTTTTAGTATGACCTGAGACATACTTGTTTAAGAGTACTAACTTGTCATGCACAATGGTGGGACTGGCACAGGTATCTCTCAGGGCAGTGTCTGGGATCCCATTCACCAGTACGGTGTTGAAGTCTCTATTTCCCTCTGGAATCTCCAACTCATCTTTTTGTCCCACTTTCCAGTTTAAAGCTACAAGGACTTCCTCATCTGAGGAATCACCCTCAAAGGCTACAGTGGCAACCCCTTGGGGTACACTAATGGGTTTGTTTCAAGGGCAGGAAGTGTCCTTGGTTCGGTGCCCTGTCTGCTTGCAATCATAGCACCAAGCCTTTTTGGGATCCCAGGCCTTACTCTGGTAATCCGCTTTTGTTTTGTGAGGTGTCTTGGGGACCACCCTCCTGGACTGTGTTTTGTGGGCCTACAGAGGACTCCTTATCTTGGGTTTTTGAGTGGTTCACCTTTTTCATTGGGAGGCTTCACAACCCCTTTTTTTTGGTCACCCCCTCCATGACTCTTCTTGGACATTATAGTTCTTACCCAATGGTCAGCCTTTCTCCCCAACACCTGGGGAGAGACCAAAACCAGGTCCACTAGGTATTGATACAACTTTTCAGAAGTACAGTTATTGAGCAAATGTTCATTCACAATCCAATTATAAAGCCCATCATAATTATACACCTAACTTCCCTTCAATCAACCAGCTAGTGTTTTCACTGAGAAGGCCATAAAATCAACCCACGACTGACTCAAGGTTTTTTGAGTCTCCCTGAACCTGATTCTATATTCCTCAGTGGTGAGTCCAAAGCCCTCAATGAGGGTTCCCTTCATGAGTTCATATGACAGGTTCTTCCTCATTTAGGGCCTCATTTACAAGAATCTGACGCATCAGCATCGATGCGCTTCCCTAAGATCCACCAATGACACTATGGATGCACTGTATTTACAATACAGAACTCCATGACAAACGTTTTCACAGATGCGTCTGAAATTCAGATGCAGCTGTTGGTGCCAAACTTATGCATTGCTGGATTAGCGTTGTTAAAATGATGCTACTCCAGCAATGTGAGGAGGCTCCTGTTGGAAAAAGCCCTGCATCAATTTTACACCTACACTGAGCAGGCAGTAACATTCTGACACAGTGAAGTCACAGAATGATGCAGTGAAATGTTGTAAATTTCACTGTGTCAGTTCTGCTTGACTTTTTGCCTGGGAACACCTACCCTGCATACATTATACCTGGAGCAGGTATAAACTGACGCAGGGCTTTACAACTGACGCTTTTGGCTCAATGCATCAGTTTCTAAATCTGGAGCGGTGCTCTGTGTCAAAAAATGATGCAGTGGTGGCACAGAGGGCTATGGAATGAGGCCCACAGTGTCAGGAGTCTATCCTTGCACTTGTCTGAGAAAAGCTCCTCGAGTTGAGAGCCCCAATACTTCTGGTCGAGTTTCCTCACTCTACAAGTCCTCTCAAAGGCTGTAACCGATTTCGCAATATGATTACCTTCCTCATATTTGGGGAAATCACTTCAGGGATTGTAGGGTCAAAAGCTACTTTTTTCTCCCATTTAAGTTGTTGCCTTCACCAGAAATAGGTCCTAGGCCTATCTAATGTCTTTATTTTTCTATAGCCAAGATATTGGCTTCAAGGGCTGCCCTTCTGGCTAGTCCCTCAAGCTCCTTATCATCTAGCTCTTATCTGTGCCTTGAGGAACCTGCACTATCCTCAGCTGGAGGAGGCGCTCTGGGCACAGCCTTAGGGTACAGGTGAGGGGATACCTCATCACCTCCCTAGCCAGGTGTGGGGGCAACCCCCACTTTTATGATCACTGTCCACCTCACCCTCTGGTGTGGTGTCAGAATCCTCACCTACGTGAAGGGCAACAAACTCTGCAAGTAGCTCCTAGAGCTTGGCCTTGGTAGGGTTTGAGACAGCCTTGATTTTGCTGGCCTTACAGAGATTCCTTAGCTACTGCATGGACCAGCTGCAGGTAAGGGGTCAGGTTGAGCTCCAGGACTGTATCCTCTGTGCCAGACATCTTTTTTTTAAAGTAGTGAGGACCTTTTTAGTACTTTAAAAAGAGAAGATTCTTAGTTAAAACTTTATAAACTTCCAATACAGTTGGGGGATGGCTTAACACAAGGCCCTACTAGTCAGGTTAGAAATTTAGAAAACTGGAAAATATTGGAAAAATATTTTTAGTTCTAAAGTCAGTTGCGAGTTTCTCTGTGGATACACTTATTGACAGTGTGGTATCAGTGAATGCAAAGTCTTCTATGCCACCACTGAACCACCAATATAGGAAGCTGGCTATCTATGTAGTACAGCAATGTATGTGGGCACTATGGAGATAGTCCAGGCGACCCTTATTGGTTTACACAGGGTTACAAACGACAATCCCAAAAGCTCTCCATTGTGGTTGTGTGGGCGAGCATTTAGGCTTATCAGGAGGTAGTGTTAAGCATTTGTTGTACTCTCAGAGGAAATAAATGAGACACACACTCAAGAAGGAACTCAAGACCAATTGTTAGAACAAAATATATTTTGTTTATAGTATGTTTCAATGCCAGAATACTGTTGCAAGAATAAATGCTGATACAGTTCTGAAGAGAAACAGCATAACACTGGTAGTGCCATCAAAGCAGTAATGCAAACCTATGGAGAGAAACACAAGTATTGCATACAAGCATTCAACAGCGACCTACAGGACCAGTTCTCAGGAGTTAAGGTAAGTACAGGGCACTGTCAAAGGCAGCACCAACAGGTCACGTCAGGGAGCTCTGGGGCATCCGGGTGCAGAGGTGCTTTATGATGTTGAATGCACCGTTGGTTTCAATGGGAGATGGTCCTGCAGAAAAGAAACTGTAGGTGAAGACTGAGGGGCCAGTCTGACTGAACCAACAGGGAGGCTCAAGTCTTGCATTGCTCTGGGACACAGGGACACTGTTGGTCCTCTTCTCCTCTGTCTGGGGAGGCAGGGTGCAGAGGTGTACTTGACCTTTGGGTTTCTGTCACCTGAGAAGGTCACGGTAGAGGGAGCCCTGCAGAGAGAGACTGCAGGCGTGAACTTGAGGTCCAGTTCAACCAATCCAACAGTTGGGCCCAGGTCCCACACAGCTTGGGGACATAGGGACACCAATGGGCCTCTTCTCCTCGATCCGAGGCAGCCGCTTACAGAGGTGTACTGGACTGTCGGGTTTCCGTCACTGGGGACAGTTGCGACAGAGGGCGGCCTGCACAAAGAGACTGCAGGCAGCTTCGGAGAGGCCACAGGTAAGACACTCATATCAGCTCTTGTCCTGGTGGCCTGTGGGACTATGCTGGCACTGGGGGCCAACTTCGACTTGGGCTAGGGGGCTTGGGTTCATTGGTTTTAGGTGGTACAGAGTCCTCAATGTTCTTTTTGGGTGTCTGCAGAGTGCAGGGAAGTAGTTCCACTACTCCACTGGAGATCCTGGTGCTTTCAGAAGTGCAGACTGTCACCCAGGCGTCTGGAGGCAGAGCAGCTGTAGGATGAGATGACTTTGGCTCAAGGGTTGAGGAATGCAGACAGGCTGGCACAGTCGGAGTGTAATGATATTTGTGCTTTGACCATTGACTCCATGTTTCATTTAACCTAGCAGCACACCGTCACATTAGTGACCATCAACCTCATTTTGCCTATTGACTTTATTTTAGCATTAGCCACCGCTATGTTCAAAGCTTCAAGTATTTTTTCATGATACAATGTGCTTCTTGCTTATATTTTTATTCTGCGTGTTTGTTTTGATAGAGGGCACCTTGGGATTTTGGCCAATTCCCGACGTGTTCTTTTCAAAGCTGACCTAAAGTAACCAGCATTTTTTAAAAATAATAAACTGATGTAGTGGGAGGGAGTTTCTAGAATTCTCCTCTCTTGTTTATTTAAAGTATATAAGAGGCTGAGACCAGATGGCCCGGGAGTGACTCAGATCTCAGACATGCTCAGGACACTGAGGTGTGTCATCCTTCCCGTGAGGATAATTGATCTCTCTCTCCACGATCGATTCTGGGATCTGATACTGATAAGGAGGGAGATGACGAAGATTACCCATGACTCATGGTGATGCATTTTTAATTCATTATTTGCTTTGCATTGTAATATAGATACATATTTTTGCTGTGCATATTGCAGTGGAGAATCATTTGTACATGTTTTCATTTAATTGCTGTGACCATTTTTAAACGTGTGCTTTTAGCATGCTAATCTCCTCTATGAACCTTGCAGAGTGAATTAATAAATGCTTCCTTTAGATTAAGAGGTGCATTCCAGGGATTTTTGTCAGTGTATAAGTGTTTCATCTCAGTCATTAGTGAAGCAAAACACGGAGCCAAGTCAGAAGCTGCTCCTCTGTTCCTGCTTTTTGCAACTCTTCCGTGTCCTTCTTCTTCCTGGGTCCAGGGAATCTGTCTTCTGGTGTCAGGGGACCACCTGAATACTGAATTTAGGGATGTTGAGGGTTGTGTTGAGTATCAGCCAATGGGCTACATACCCTTTGGGTGCCTACACCCCCTATATGACCATTTCTTGCAGGGAGTGCACATATTCCTAGCCCAGAAGGCCTAGTTTCAACCAAAAGCAAGATGGTGGAACCCTTCCTTGAGTGTTCGCCTCAGGTAGCCCACCTTATGGGTATGGTTAGCCCAGAGATGGTACACGCCTGCTCACTAGCTTATTGTCCTGCCTGTCTAGGTGCCAAATGGGCCCTGGGCAGGGTAGGGGTCACATCTCCTCACCTCTGAGGGAAGCCAGATCTGCATACCAAAGGTGATGGGCTCTTTGGAGCCTTCTGCCTTGTAATGCATATTTGCTGGTCATCCTGTTGGGAGGGATGTGTAACACCCCTGCTAAAGCAGGCTTTGTTCCTGACCACCCGAGAGCAGAGGCTCTCACCCTTGGGGGTCCGAAACCTTTCTGTTGGTGGCAGGCTGGTGGAAACCTGTCAGTCAGCACACCAGTAGTTGGGAGATTTTTGGGGGGCACCTCTAAGTTGCCCTCTGGGTGCATGTATTAATAAATCCATCACTGGAATTGGTGAGGGTTTATTAATACAAGATGTTTGATACCAAATATCCCTAGTTTCAGTGAAGCCATCATGTAGCAGGGGAACTAGTATTGCCCAGGGTCCAGCATGTGTAGTTAAAATGGCTTCCCTGTTCACTTACTGTCTAAGAATCAAAAAAGACATAGCAGGGTCATATCTACTCTTGCAAGTATGTCCACACTTGAAATCTTATGCACCCTGCCTTAGGGCTGCAAGGCCTGCTGTAGTGGTGAATTAAAAATGTTAAATGCAGTGTAAGGGGACATGGCACACAAGTGTGTGCTGTTGTGTTTTGACTTTTTAGAGCGCCTCAACACACAGCCTGCAGTGGCAGTCTCTATGAATTTGGTGCTGGGTCCCTTAAAGTAAAAATAACTTATGATGGTTGGAATACTGAACAATGCAAACATTCACCCCAGTCACAGATCTGGGTTTAATCCATTATTTTTTTGCTCACCATGCCACCTCAGTTTGGACCCAGCCATATGCAAATAAGTAATGAGCCCGCTCCCCAAAGGAACAGTCCAGCCGAACTGCCAGGCCAGGTCCTCTCAAGACCAAAAACAAGCATCCTGGGACCATTTTCAGGGTATCACCCCTCATCAGCCAGACTAGCTTGACTCCAGTTGCATGGCGAGCACGGGACATGTGTCTGGACACACCTGTCTCATTTAGGGCAACAAATGCAAATAGAAAAATTGATGGATGGAATGCTGAACAATGTCAAGCATTCACCCCCAGTATGGAGATCTGGGCCTAAATCCATCAGTTGTTTTGCACATCATGCCACACAAGTTGGGACACGGCCAAATGCAAATCAGTCTTGACCTGCTCCCCATTGGAGCAGTCTAGCCTGACCTGCCAGGCAAGGTCCCCCCTGGACCGTGAACAAGTATATTGGGACCATTTTTGGGGTACCACCCCTCATCAGCCAGGCTAGCTTGACTCCAGTGGCATGGCAAGCATGGGACCCATGCCTGGGTATGCCCGTCCCACTTAGGTCAACAAATGGAGAAAGAACAACTGATGGACGGAATGCTGAACATTGTCAAATGCTTAATTTGTAAAAATGTAAATTCCAGGGCCCAACGTATTTTTTGAGGCTGAAAAATCCCTTGCATGGTGATGGACGTGTACCCCTGTACTGAGTGCCCAAGCTGCAATGGTCTCTGGAGCGCTGGTGCTGATTTTTGTTGTCAAGGGCAAACACAGATCATGCTTGTGCACCAAGACATAGGTCTGTCTCAGGGATTGCGGTCTTGTGTGGCTAGGAGGGGCTCCTAAAGTTCTACCCTCATAATGGTGAAAGGCTATCACCTTTGCCAGGTGTTAAGCAGCAAAAGTGTTGTTGTGGCAGCATAGCATGTAATGATCAGTTGAAGTGAAGATGCCTTTTAACCTGTGTCACTGGAGTGAGAACTACAGTGTAGGAAGTTGGCTCTGTATATAGTATTTTAAAGTAAGAAATAGTGTGCACAGAGTCCAAGGGTTCCCCTTAGAGGTGAGATAGTGGCAAAATTAGATAATTCCAATGCTCTATTTTGTGGTAGTGTGGTCGAGCAGTAGGCTTATCAGAGGGTAGTGTTAAGCATTTGTTGTACACGCACAGGCAATAAATGAGGAACACATACTCAAAGTCTAACTCCAGGCCAATAGGTTTTTATATAGAAAAATATATTTTCTTAATTTATTTTAAGAACCACAAGTTCAACATTTGAAGTAAATACATAAAATGCAAGGTACTCCACACCGGTAAGTTGGGAACTTTGAATTAGAGCAATAACATATACAGTTTTTGTTAAAATGCAATAAGCTATTTTAAAAGTGGACACAGTGCAAAAATCAACAGTTCCTGGGGGAGGTAAATAATGGTTAGATGGTGAGGTAAGTAAGACACTTACAAGTCTCAGTTCCTGGGCATAAGTAGCCCACCATTGGGGGTTCAACGCAACCCCAAAGTTACCACACCAGCAGCTCAGGGCCGGTCAGGTGCAAAGGTCAAAGAGGTGCCCAAAACACATGAGCGCCTATGGAAAACAGGGGTGCTCCGGTTCCAGTCTGCCCACAGGTAGGTACCCGTGTCCACGGGGGGCAGACCAGGGGGGTTTTGTAGAGCACTGGGGGGGACACAAGTAGCCACACAAAACACACCCTCAGCAGCACAGGGGCGGCCGGGTGCAGTGTGCAAAGCAGGCGTCGAGTTTTGTATATGTTTCAATGGAGGGACCCGGGGGTCACTCTAGCGGTGCAGGCAGGCCCTGGGGGGGGCTTCTCGGGACAGCCACCACCTGGGCTAGGCAGAAAGTTGCCTGGGGGTCACTCCTGCACTGAGGTTCGGTTCCTTCAGGTCCTGGGGGCTGCGGATGCAGTGCTTGTTCCAGGTGTTTGGTCCCTTGTTACAGGCAGTCACGGTCAGGGGGAGCCTCTGGATTCTCTCTGCAGGTGTCGCTGTGGGGGCCCAGGGGGGTCATCTTGGGCTACTCACGGGGTGGCAGTCGCCGGGGAGTCCCCCCTGTGGTGTCGGTTCTCTGGATCTCAAGCCGGGGGCGTCAGGTGTAGAGTGTGAAGTCTCACGCTTCCGGAGGGAAGAGTGAGTGCTTTAAAAGTTGCTTCTTTGTTGCAAAGATGTTGCTGTTGTTAAGCAGAGCTGCTGCTCACAGGAGTTTCTTGGTCCTGGGGGTCAGGGCAATCCTCTGAGGCTTCAGAGGTCACTGGTCCCTGTTGGATGCGTCGCTGGTTGCTGGTGTTCGACTCAGGAGACAGGCCGGTAGTGCTGGGGCCAAAGCAGTTGTCGTAGTCCGTCGTCTCTGCAGGCTTGTAGGTCAGCAGTCCTTCTTTGTAGTTCAGGTTGCAGGAATCTGATTTCCTGGGTTCTGGGGTGCCCCTAAATATTAAATTTAGAGGTGTGTTTAGGTCTAGGAGAGCAGTAGCCAATGGCTACTGTCCTGGAGGGTGGCTACACCCTCTTTATGCCTCCTCCCTGTGGGGAGGGGGGACACATCCCTAATCCTATTGGGGAATCCTCCAAAACTAAGATGGAGGATTTCTAAAGGCAGGGGTCACCTCAGCTCAGGGCACCTTAGGGGCTGTCCTGACTGGTGGGTGACTCCTCCTTGTTTTCCTAATTATCTCCTCCAGCCTTGCCGCCAAAAGTGGAGGCAGTGGCCGGAGGGCTGGGCATCTCCACTAGCTGTGATGCCCTGGGGCGCTGTAACAAAGGGGATGAGCCGTTGAGGCTCACCGCCAGGTGTTACAGTTCCTGCAGGGGGAGGTGTGAAGCACCTCCACCTAGTGCAGGCTTTGTTCCTGGCCACAGAGTGACAAAGGCACTCTCCCCATGTGGCCAGCAACTCGTCTGGTTTTGGCAGGCTGGCAGAAACTGGTGAGCCCCACACTAATAGTCGGGTTGGTATTCAGGGGGCATCTCTAAGATGCCCTCTGGGTGCATGTTACAATAAATTCCACACTGGCATCAGTGTGCATTTATTGTGCTGAGAAGTTTGATACCAAACTTCCCAGATTTCAGTGTAGCCATTATGGAACTGTGGAGTTCGTATTTGACAAACTCCCAGACCATATACTCTTATGGCTACCCTGCACTTACAATGTCTAAGGTTTTGCTTAGACACTTTTAGCGGCATAGTGCTCATGCAAATATGCCCTCATTTGTGGTATAGTGCACCCTGCCTTAGGGCTGTAAGGCCTGCTAGAGGGGTAACATACCTATGCCACAGGCAGTGAGGTTGGCATGGCACTCTGAGGGGAGTGCCATGTCGACTTAGTCTTTTTCTCCCCACTAGCACACACAAGCTGTGAGACATTGTGCATGTGCTGAGTGAGGGGTCCCCAGGGTGGCATAAGACATGCTGCAGCCCTTAGAGACCTTCCCTGGCATCAGGGCCGTTGGTACCAGGGGTACCAGGTACAAGGGACTTATCTGAGTGCCAGGGCTGTGCCAATTGTGGAAGCAAAGGTACAGTTTAGGGAAAGAACACTGGTGCTGGGGCCTGGTTAGCAGGGTCCCAGCAAACTTTCAATCAAAACTTAGCATGAGCAAAGGCAAAAAGGCAGGGGGTAACCATGCCAAAGAGGCATTTCCTTACATAAAAGCTCACTCATGCAAAGTTCCAATGCTGTGGGCTTAATTCACCCATGGCATACAACAAGTTATTATGTAGCAATGTATAGTGTATGTGTTGTTGTATGCATGTGGTTGGTGTACGTGTGCCTTTGAATGATACATTACATGGAAACTTTGGGTTCCATTTTGGGAGACCCATGGCTGAACTTGAGGAGCACAAAGAGGTAAACGAATCCACCCAAACAGACTTGTGATTTGCTGCCTTCCTGTGAGCTGGATGGGACACACACTGGAGAAAGAAGAGCCAGACATTGCATACAAAAGGTGCTCTTTGATTCAGGGACAGGTCTCTGGAAAGGGGCCTGAGCACATCTCATCAAGAGTAGGGGTGGGGCCATGGGATAACCTTGTGAGGCACATATCACTATGGCTGACATCCAAGTGCGAACCCCTACTCACTCCCATGGCCTGTGTTGTGGGCAATCAAATTTGGCGTCCTTCCTCCTGTGACAGGGTGCTTTTTTGGAAGAAGGGCCGAGCAGAGGAGCGGGCACTTCAAAAAGAAGCAGACCCCTAACAAAACCTTCAGAGTATCAGACCCTAAGTGAAATTTGGTGTCTGGAAATGGACTATAATAATGGAAGCTTGAGGCCCCTACAATTGGCAACTGTCAAGCAGCTAGTCAGGTTATGCCAGGAGAAGAAGCTCTGCAAGATTTCTGCCTGTGACTAAGGCTGGGGGCTAAGGCCTGTCAGTCTCCCAGCTGGTTGAGTATATGAGGCTGGCCTGGTAAGTAGTGGGTACCTATGGTACTTACACCTTAAACCAGGTCCAGTTATCCCTCATTAGTGAAATGTAGGCACTATCTAGAAGCCAGGCTCTCCAGAGGTAGCTGTGGATGAGCAACCAATGCTTATCTAAGAGACATGCAAAGCTAATACAATACAACAGTAGTCACACAGTACTCACACACATGAAAGAAAATACTCAGGGGCAGATTTATTGAAAAGTGGCGCAACGCGGTGCTGCGCCAAAATTGACAGCGCCGGGTCACTTTAGAAACACAGGTATGCGCCTTATTTAACTGAATATGGTGCACCCCTGCGTTTCCCTGTGCGCTGGCACTACATTTAGCTGCCAGCGCCAAAGCAGGTATCCTTGCACCATTGTGCAAGGATGTCTGTGTTGAGGGGTGTGATTGTTCATGTGCGGGAAGGTGTCTCTTAGGAGGTAAGTAATACACACATTTTATACACTAGTATGCAGAAATAGGCATAAAAACTGTTATAAAACAGTGCAATTAGTGAAAATCACAATAGTTAGAAATGGGCCTAGGGGTAGCACAAACCATATACTAAGAAAGTGGAACTCGAAAGTCGGTCTCCCACATAGGCAAGTGTACTGTGTAGAGGGGAGCTGGGAGTACTAGAAAACCCCAAAAGTAAGTATCAAAACCCACCCCAGTGTCCAGGAAAGCAGGAGTAAATCACAGTAAGTTTCCTAGAAAACACACAGAAACGAGAAGAAGAATTATGCAAAACCCAGAAGAGACTGCAAGAAACTAAGGCCCATATTTATACTTTTTCTAGCGCCACATTTGTGTCGTTTTTTGACGCAAAATCGGCGCAAACGTACAAAATACAATTGTGTTTTGTAAGTTTGCGCCGATTTTGTGTAAAAAAACTACGCAAATGCAACACTAAAACAGTATAAATATGGGCCTAGTTGTATTTTGTAAGTTTGCGCCAATTTTGCGTCAAAAAACAACGCAAATGCGGCGCTAAAAAAAGTATAAATATGGCCCCAAGAGTGGATTCCTGGACAAGAAGACCTGTGGAAGAAGGTGACCAAGTCCTAGAAGCACAGAAGAGTCCAGGAAGAATAGGAGCCCCTGCTAATCTGGATGAAGGTGCAAAAGGAGAACCACCGGTGAAGAAGGAAAGTCAGTACTGCACCCAAGAAGACGAAGTCAGATTCCTGGAGGATGCAAGTGATGGAGGATTGCAGTCAGATTTGCGTCGTCGGAGTCCGCCGAACAAGTCTTGGCACGCGCAAAGCTTGCGGTTAGCAGAAAATGGCGCTTCCCAGGACCAGGAAGGACCATGGGGACTCTACCCAGGAGGGTGAGTCAGAGGGAGCTCTCAGCAACTCAGAGAGTCCACAGATGACCAGGCAACACACACAGGAGTCCACAGCACGAGGACAAGGAAGTTGCGAAAACGTTCCATGCAGCACTACGACAAAGGCTCCCACGCCGCTGGAGTACCACTCAAGAAGCTGTGCGTCGCAGGACAGAGTGCTGGGAGCCGGAGCTACAAGATGCATGAAGGTCTCGGAGGAAGGATGTCAACAAGCCTTGGCAGCTGCAAACCACGCCGTGCACAAGGGTACTGTCTTGCGTTGGGAGGCAAGCTCTTACCTCCACGAAAGTTGGACAGTTGGAAGAGAGAACCGCTGGGTCCACTTCAGTCCACCACCTGTGATGCAGCTCAGCAGGAGAGGGGATTCACGCAGCCAGTTGTCATAGCAGATATTGCCTGCAGAAGCAGGGGAGTGACTCCTTCACCCCAATGGAGATTCTTTGGTTCTTCTAGTGCAGGCTGAAGACGGGCTGTCCTCAGAGGATGCACGCCCGGGAAGCAGTTGCAGTTGCTGGCAGGAGTTGGAGATACAATGTTGTAGAAGGCATCCTGTTTCTTTGTTGCAGCTTGTAGAGTTCCTGGAGGGTCCAGATGCAGTTCCTTCAGTGAGAAGTCGAAGTAGAGGATGCAGAGGACTCATGCTGTAGTCTTGCAATCCGAATCTGAGGAACCACCCAAAGGAGAGACCCTAAAAAGCTCTGAAGTCCACCCCTGGGGTAGTGATAGAGAGGGAAGTGGTCACTCCCCTTTCCTTTGTACAGTTTTGCGCCAGAGCAGGGACTGGGGCCCCCTGAACCGATGTAGACTGGTTTATGCAAGGAGGGCACCAAATGTGCCCTTCAAAGTGATCCAGTGGCCTGACGAGGCTACCCCTCCCAGCCTGTAACACCTGTTTCCAAAGGGACAGGGTGTAACACCCCTCTCTGAAAGGAAATCCTTTGTTCTGCCTTCCTGGGCTCGAGCTTTTCAAACAACAGGAGGACAGAAACCTGTCTGTGAGGTGGCAGCAGCTGGGGATGCCTAGAAAACCTCAGAAGGCTGGAATAGCAATACTGGGGGTCCTCTAAGGAACCCCCAGAGTGCATGAGATCACACAACCAATTCTTGCAAAAGCCTTGGGGTAGGATTCCCACATGTTTGATACCAAACATGCCTAAGTTCGGAGTTACCATTATGTAGCTGGACATAGGTAGTGACCTATGTCCAGTACACGCGTAAAATGGCATCCCCGCACTCAGGAAGTCTGGGATAATGGTCCTGGAGGTTGTGGGGGCAACTCTGCTAGTGCAGAGGTGCCCTCACACACAGCTACTTTGCACCCTGCTCTCAGGGCTGAAGGGCCTGCCATCGGGGTGACTTATAAGTGACCTGGTGCAGTGTAAATGGCAGTGAAAGGGTGCTTGCACCTTTTCACGCAGGCTGCAATGGCAATCCTGTGGAATCCTTTGAATGGGCTTCCTATGGGTGGCAAAATATATGCTGCAGCCCATAAGGATCACCTGGAATGCCAATGCCCTGGGTACCTAGGTACCATATACTAGGGACTTATAAGAGGCACCAGTGTGCCAATTGTGGGTGAAATACAGAGTTTTGGGAGAGAGAGCATAATCACTGGGGTCCTGGTTAGCAGGATACCAGTAAACACAGTCAAGCACACTAACATCAGGCAGAAAAAGGGGGTAGCCATGCCAAGAAAGAAGGTACTTTCCTACAGTGAGGGGGTATTTTACCCAAGGAAATCCAAGACCACCTACACCTGGAGCACCGGGGCTTGCTTGCTTGTCAAGACCAGTGTGCCCTGTGAGAAAGAGGAAAGAACTTGGGTGGGTCCGAGATCCAGATGAGTGGATCCCTGTAGAGAGGTGTGAGGAGACAGCTGCTGGACTGATGGGCCGTTGCTCGCATGCAGATTCATGATGGCGTCCCCATATGCTAGAGGGGGCTGCTGTGAAATTAGCCATGGTTACACCGGTGGTGGCATATCCTGTGTGCAGAGTGAAGTTGGCGAACCTTTATGTCAGAGGGGACCGCCATGAACATTGCTGCCATTCTGATCCGGCCAAAGATCATGTACAGAGTGAAGTCAGTGACCCCCATATGCCAAAGGGGGTTTCCATGAAGCATAATTCCTGCAGGAGTGGGTTAGTTCCGAATAGCACTTTGTTGGAACACTTTTGACTTTTGAAAAGAGTTGAAGTGCAAATCCGAGACTGGGGGGGGGCTTAATCTGAATGTTGCCAATAGTGAATGGAAAATAACCACTACCGATAGTGATAGGGGAATGAGACTCAGGGACCTTCCTATCGAACACTAGAGCCCTAGTTCAG
This sequence comes from Pleurodeles waltl, assembly GCF_031143425.1. Classification (NCBI taxonomy): domain Eukaryota; kingdom Metazoa; phylum Chordata; class Amphibia; order Caudata; family Salamandridae; genus Pleurodeles; species Pleurodeles waltl. The sequence goes on along the minus strand of NC_090447.1, from coordinate 346,020,587 downwards.
GGGACTGTATTGTTGTATATGCCGTATTTCACTTTTTGATTGAATAAAAATACTCCTTTTTCATAAAAGCAAGTATTTGAATAGACAAACATTATTTGCCGCTATTGAACATATTTTCGATTGGGAGCTGTGTTCACCTGCTGCACTTACTTCCTCCTCGAGAAACCTTGTAATGCTTGATTTACTCTACTACTGAGAGTCAAGTGCTGAAGGGGTACTTGGCTCAGTTGCTCAGGGCCCACAGTAAGTTTGGCCCTGGGACATCAGGAGTAAAAGGCCTCAGCTCCCATGGTTGGGCCCACTAGCTCTTGCGTTCCCCGTGGCCCTCTGAAAGGGGTTATGACAGTATAACACTGCAGCTGACACCACCCATCGCTCCTGCCAATGCTGCTGCCAGTGCCAGAATTACCTATTAAACAGTACAATTAAATAAGTGTGGCATTTTGTACTAGTAGTTCATATCACCTCAGGCTCTCGAGGTAGCATGAAGGGCTGATTTTATTATTGTCTCTTTACTATAATGAATTGTTAAACACCCTACTAATGAGCTCTGCTGAAAAATAAATTAAGTGTTCTACTATGTGATTTATTTTCATAAATAAGTGCCAGTTTCGAGCACCAGCAAACACTGGTACAAATAAAGCACGGCAGAAGTAACTACCATCCTGGACACATCCTCTAGAGCATTCCGATGTGGGAAATCAACTGAACATTGAAAGCTGAGGCCTTATGTAATACACCCTGTGGAAAATTGTAATTTTAATAAGTCTGAATCGTGATCTAAGCTTTACCTCACTTGAGTATTTGAAGCTTCTTCCTAAACGAGGTTTTCCAGAGGGTGCACATCTCGTTCCAGGACACTGGGGGAATTATTGTTCTGTTATTAATTTCTATTATTCATTATACTAGTCACAGTGTGGGACTATCTTCTGAGATAACATAAACAAGGTCCTCATGTCATCCCGCAAGGGCAGAACATTTAAGGGCTCTTTCTGTACCAGATCTCCAGGAATAGAACAAGGTTAAAATATTGCTATTGGAGCCCCTTGCAATCAACGTTTTGCCACCAGATTTAGCAGGAAACACTAAATGACGACCGGAGATTTAGGGTGTTACCCATACCTTATCCAATACGTTTACGGGGAAACCTAATACTTTTTCTCCTATCCCTAGTGTCTGATATTGCCTGTGGGCCTCCTTGTGATAACCAATGGGAGTGTGCTGAAGCAGACAGTGCTCCTTTCAGCACTATCCATTTTGATTGCAATCGTTAACTTCAAGTGAGTAACCCTCCTAGAATATTTCATCTCCAGGTAGACATCAAGGGGTAGATTCGTGGAAGTGGCGCTGCAATGAGTGCAGCTCCACTTTCCCTGGGCCCCTTAGCATCCCCCTACCGCCACCATGTGTGCGCCGTATTTAAAATATAGCGCACTGTGGCGCAGGGTAGGGAGCAATTGCGTCATTCTATGTTACGCTATTGATGTACTCTCCAGGAGTACCGCCAAAATGTTGCCGCTACTCCGGCAGAGTACATAAGGGCCCATTCTAAATAATGGAAGCCCCGTTTTAACGCCTGCTCTGAGCAGGCGTTAAAAGTGCCGAAAGAAATGGTGCAAGGAAATCCGATTTCCTTGCGCCATTTTTTCAGCCCCTCTAAAGGGGAAACGCCCCCCTTGCATACATTATGCCTAGCACAGGCATATTGTGTTGCAAGGGTTTACAAAGTGGTGCAATGCAAGCATTGCACCACTTTGTAAATGTGGCGCGTGAGGAATGCCACCTTAATGCCACATTTGCTTTTAAATTAATGCCTCAAATGTGGCGTAAGGTGGCACTAGGGGCTCATAAATATGCCCCCAAGTTTCTCATCCATCAACATGACCAGTCACATTCATGCATCACACAAACTGAGGGTCAGATCTACCCAGACCATCAGCCTAGTTATCCTATCGCTATTGAGTAGTGTATGTTGCACTGTCACCCATGAGACCAAAATGAATATTGATCCAGGAATAACCCATCTTTTACCCATTTCTCTTAATGCCTTGTCTTCTCTCAGTGATTGAGGTAATGACCTTCCCAGGGTAAACACCTGTCCCCTCCTGGCAGAGTTGGGTTTCCCAGCGGCTTCTCACTAGTACAGACAGAAAACCTTGTATAGACAGCTGCATCAGTGATGAGTTGCTGTTAGGTGATAAAACAGTTCAGGATGAGCAGGTGTTATGGAGGCAACTACTCTTTGGATCCAGGCTGCAGGGGAACAAAGTAACCAGCAGCCCACTGCAAGCTAAAAGGGTCCTGTCACCATTCTTTGCAGTGCTGACAGGTTGAGATGTAGTGTTAGGCCGACAGCAGAAAGCCTTAATAGCAGCACCTCTCACGATAAAGGTCCTCTCAGAAAATACACAGAAGTTCTTGGCACAGTACATTCTGATTTGCTCCTCTCCACCCAGTTTAGATTCAGTGCTGTACAAGTGACTTCAATTCTGTCCTATACAAAGTCCACCTGGTGCTGGGTAAAATGTTAATGTTGTGTCAGGGTATCACATGATCTACTCACTTCTCCACACTCTGCCCCTCAGCATTTCCATTATGAAAACGGATCCCATACCCAGGTCTTAATTGGTAGGGCAAACTGACACATAGGCAACTCTGGTGGGGCTCTGAAGTACTTCCCTTCAAGAAAGGTGACTAATACTATGGTGAGGTCTTCCAAGCACAGGCTGTGGAGATGCAGTGAAGAATGGACTGACCCTAAATACTGCTCAAGCTCCCTGTAAACTAGCAGGTGTTGGAAGCCCAGCCTCCAGGTGATCTATTACCCCTGTGGAATTTAGAAATATATATTGTCTGAGCGTTAACTGCAGTAGTGCCAGCCATACTTTTGCTCAATGCTAGCAAGTTGTGCTCATCTCTGACATGTCAAGCCTCACTCTCATGTCTGGCATCGTAGACTAGAATTCTCAAATAGCTTGCTCAGCTGTGAAAGTTTGTATTCTTTTATCAACCCGTAGGTCGAGTCTGTACTATCCTAAGATTTCAGTTTCTGCACCTATACTGTCCTTTGTTTTGGTTTAATCATGTGATCTCCAATAGTGCCCTATGTATGAAAACATGTTTGCATTCTGTATACGTGTGCTTTTAGCTTTATGCTCACAGGGTCATCTTGGCACCCTACACTGGGATTCCCGGATTATTATATTTTGTTAATAAAGATTTTCAGACTTCGAAGATGTGCATTAGCACAGACTTCTCTCATACACCATACTTCTCTGGCTTATGCAAGACCAGAGTGTGCTCTAACAGTTGCTTGAGCATTTCTTGTGACTGCTGAAACTATATGGGTTGAACCTCCCTCACAACATGCACATTCCTGTCTGATCTCAGTGAGGTTCGAAACTAACCAAGCACGAGTGCGTGAACTAGTGACTATGAACTGACTAATCTCTTTGACTTCACCATGGCCTTTCTCGGACTGAAAGGACCGATGAAGAACCTATGTCAGGGCGTATACTGTGCCTATTTTTCCAGCATGGGAAGAGTAGTTTTACACAAAAGCCAGCTTTCTCACCTCATTTGGCATCTCTGCAAGCTTCCTCTTGTTTTGTGAAGTACTAGAAAAGGGGTAGAGGGTTGAACAGACCGAGGCCCAGATTTATCATGATTTGACGTAGCGCAACACGACAAGGCATCTTGTTGCGCAGTGTCATGTGGAGAAGGCAGGAATGTACCATATTTACTAACATAGGGTGCATTCTTGCTCTCTCTCTGCGCTGGCCCACTTGTGGCTGCCAAGCACCAATACAGGCACCCTTGCGCCATGGTGCAAGGGTGCCAATGTTACATCAGAATTGTCTTTGTGCAGTAAGGAACACCATTCATGGTAAATGGAGCTCATCTTAAACATCTCCAAATAGAGTCCAGATGTGAAGGGATAATATTAGATTTGTGTCTTAGGAAACAGGAATTTCTTATAGGTTTCAGAATAGGAACACGCTATAGGCGGAAATTTCATGATGTGATAATGTTTAATCTTAGAACTGTTAAATTGGCAAAAGGTGTCCCTTCCTGCACATAAACAATAACCCCCCGCAAAGAAGGCATCCTTGCGCATTGGCTCAAGGCTGGCTGTGTTGGTGCTGGGCAGCTGATTTAGCGTCAGCACAGGGAAAAACAGAGGGATGTGCCGTATTCTTGTAAATACAGCACATCCTGCCATTTTGAAAATAACTCAGCTTGGCTCTGCAATATTGCTTGCTGCACTGTGCCATTTCCTACTAAATGAGGTCCTTAATTTGAAGTGTTTTCCATTAAATATTATAAGTGCTGTCCATTATTCCAGATTTTTTTATTTTTTGTGGGCGTACACACACAACACCCATTGTTTTTGACGCTGCCCCAGATTTGCAAGAAATCATTAACCTGAGACAGCGCCAAAGACTAACACCATTTCTAAGGGTAGTGAGGGCGAGCAGCAAAGGCGTCATTTAGGAGGAAGAGGGGCTTAGTAATTTAATTTAACTTCAATGTCCAGTTAGTGCTTTCGTTCATAAAAAGTACTGTATTGTATTAAAGTGAGCTAGTACACTTACAAATATGATACAGATTGACAATAAGAAGAGCTGAAGTCCTACCCATAACATTTTATAGTTGCCTCATGGAAGGTGCTATAATTATATTTTTAAACTATCCCTATAGCCAGAGATAATCTACAGGGGAAACTTTGGGGACACTAAGTAATACTGAGAAGCATGTGGGCCTCCTCACTAAAAATAGGTTTCTGAATGATGGCATAAAGACAAGGATACTTTAGTTCAGTCTAGCCACTTATGGTATCCATGGATGTTGCTGATTATAAGGAGTCAACCATAACAACAGTACAGACTGATAGCCTTGAAATAGAAATTTCATTCAAACAACAGTATTCCTTCATTCAGGAATCCTTGGCGGCTTCTTCAAATCCAAGTGGCCAGGTGGTTGGCTACTAATGACTAGTACAGTCATCATCAAAGTAACTGGATTCTAGTGACCAGTTAATAGCCCGATTGGACCCTTAAGTTAAAGTTGGGAACGGGCATAAAAAAACAGTGGGGCAGTTCCTACTACGTCCCACGTATTGCTCAAAATGTTAATGTGTCTCTATCTTTTTTTACCAGTCGCAATACAACTTTCCAGTGGCAGGATGCCCACAGGGCACCCACAGAAGCCCTCATACCCAAAAGGGAGAGAGAGAGAGGAACTGAAAGATTTATACATGTCCTCTCCTAGACTAACGCAAACATACAAGAGTGCAGAAACCTAAGGATGCTGAGCCTTTCTCGTCACTGTTATAATAGATGTCATGCCCAACGAGTCACCTGGGAAGACCAACTCTCACCCACATAGTGTGGCTTGCTTCATCAAAGGATTCTCTTATCTAGCACTGGGCAACATCCATCTGTATAATGTCTGTCTATAACTTTTTCTCTTGCCTACCTAGGAGTTCCATCCTACCATGAATTTTAACTACCTCTGTCTATTTCAGTATCCCCGTGAGACCTGCATAAAATTGGGCAAGGGTGGTTCATACGTAAAAGTTAAAAATATGACATTGGGGTGGTTGTCTTAGAAGCAAGGGTCCCGGAAACTGATTAAGAATGGTGCTTCTGTTCTCCACACATAAAGGACTTTTTGCCGAGTAGGCATTTCACAGTGCGAATAGCAGGCATTGTTTCAGTATAGGTACTCATTGACTCTGCAGTAGCCTCCCTATAACCACCAAAATTCTGATATACAAAAAATGCCAATCTGTGCATTCTTGAATAATTTAACTATTTCTACAGTCGCTTCTGGGGCAGGAGCTCTTGTCTCAAAGTATGCAATTTGAATGTTCTCGGGATTCTATGTAAATATTGCCCTGATTCCTAATGTGGCAATGTAGGAAAGTGCCACTGTTGGCATGGTTACCCCCCACTTTTTGCCTAGTATTGATGCCAACTTTGATAGAAGGTGTGCTGGCACCCTGCTAACCAGGCCCCACCACCAGTGTTCTTTCCCTAAAACTGTAGCTTTGTGGCACACAGTTAAGTCTGTTGTAAAAAGTGCCCATGGTACCAAGGGCCCTGTGGCCAGGGAAGGTGTCTAAGGGCTGCAGCATGTATTATGCCACCCTAAGGGACCCCTCACTGAGCACATGCACACTGCCTTGCATCTTGTGTGTGCTGGTGGGGAGAAAAAGAAAGTCGACATGGCACGCCTCTCAGGGTGCCTTGCCCACAAACCACTGCCTGTGGCATAGGTAGGTCACACCTCTAGTAGGCCTTACAGCCCTAATTCAGGGTGCACTATACCACAGGTGAGGGCATAGCTGCATGAGCAATGTGCACGTACAGGCCCATATTTATACTTTTTGACGCTAAACTGCGCTAACGCAGTTTAGCGTCAAAAAATTTAGCGCCGTCTAGCCGGCGCAAGCAGACCGGCGCTGCCTGGTGTGCGTGGAAAAAAACCATGTAGACCAGGCAGCGCCGGCGTTGGGAAAAAATGACGTTAGGGCGTCTTAAAATGGGGCAAGTCAGGTTGAGGCAAAAAAATCGCCTCAACCCGATTTGCGCCATTTTTTTACGACGCCCAGACGCCATTTCATGACTCCTGTCTTAGTAAAGACAGGAGTCATGCCCCCTTGCCCAATGGCCATGCCCAGGGGACTTGTGTCCCCTGGGCATGGTCATTGGGCATAGTGGCATGTAGGGGGGCACAAATAAGGCCCCCCTATGCCACCCAAAAAAAATAAAAAAATATAAAAAATTATACTTACCTGAACTTACCTGAATGTCCCTGGGGTGGGTCCCTCCATCCTTGGGTGTCCTCCTGGGGTGGGCAGGGGTGGCAGGGGGGGTCCCTGGGGGCAGGGGAGGGCACCTGTGGGCTCATTTTGAGCCCACAGGACCCTTAACGCCTACCCTGACCCAGGCGTTAAATAGTGGCGCAAATGCGGGGTTTTTTGACCCGCCACCTCCCGGGCGTGATTTTTGCCCGGGAGTATAAATACGACGCATTTGCGTCGCCGTCATTTTTTTAGACGGGAACGCCTTCCTTGCATCTCATTAACGCAAGGAAGGCGTTCACGCAAAAAAATGACGCTCTTTACTCATACTTTGGCGCTAGACGCGTCTAACGCCAAAGTAAAATATGGCGTTAGTTTTGCGCCGGATTTGCGTCGAAAAAAACGACGCTAATTCGGCGCAAACGGAGTATAAATACGGGCCACAATGTCTAAGTCCATTCTTAGACATTGTCAGTGCAGTGTAGTCATATTTAGTATATGGTCTGTGAGTTTGTCACCACGAACTCCACAGCACCATAATAGCTTCACTGAATACTGGAAGGTTTGGTATCAGACTTCTAAGCACAATAAACCCACACTAATGCCAGTGTGGGATTTATTGAAAAATGCACACAGAGGGCATCTTAGAGATGCACCCTGTATGTTAGCCCAACTGCTAGTGTAGGTCTGGCCGGTCTGTGCCAGCCTCCAACTTTCAGACAAGTTTCTGACCACATGGAGTGAGTGTCTTTGAGCACTCTGTGGTCAGAAACAAAGCCTGTCCTGGGTGGGTGTGCTTCACACTTCCCCCTGCAGGAACTGTGACATCTGGGGGGGAGCCTCAAAGGCTCAAGCCTCGGGTTACAGTGCCCCGGGGCACTCCAGCTAGTGGACATGCCCGCCCCCCCAACAAAGCCCCACTTTTGGCAGCAAGTCCGTCGGGAAAATTAGGGAAAACAGGGAGGAGTGACCACCCCAGCCAGGACCACCCCTAAGGTGTCCAGAGCTGAGGTGACCCCCCCCTGCAGAATTCTCCATCTTGGTTTGAAGGACAGGGACCAATAGGCATAGGAATGTGCCCCCTCCCCAAAGGGAGTGGGCACAAGGAGGGTGTAGCAACTCTCAGCGACAGTAGCCATTGGCTACTGCCCTCTGACCCCTAACACACCCCTAAATCTAGGATTTAAGAGCCTCCCTGAATCCAGCTCACCAGATTCCTAGTGACCTACAAGAAGAAGAAGGACTGCTAAGCTGAAACCCCCAGTAGAGAAGAAGGAAGACGACAACTGCTTTGGCCCCAGCCCTAACGGCCTGTCTCCTGCCTCAGAGAACGTGCAAAAAAACCAGCAACGTGTCCAGCGGGCCCAACAACCTCTGCCATTTCCAGAGGACTGCCCTGCACCCAAAAAGACCAAAAACTCCTGAGTACAGCGGCTCTGTCTGAAGACACCTACACCAAGGACTCCCACCTCAATACAGATGCGTGAGTCCTGACCCCTGTGCACCAAACGCCCATGGCCCGTGTCCAGGTGGTCCACCCAGCAAGAGAGGGTGGCCAGGCGATTGTGAGCAAGTGCACACCGTGGGTTGACCCCTCCATGATGACGCCTGCAGAGGGAATCCCGACGACCCCCCTGACCGGGAGCTTCAGGCGAAGATAACTGATGCCTGAAGAACCATTGCACCTGCAGCCCCCAGGCCCTGGAGAAACCGACCCCTGGTGCAGTACCGACCAGCAGGCAGCCCTCCTCCCTGTCCAGCTGGTGGTTTGCACGAGAAGCCCCCCCTTGTTCCTCACCTGCAGCCTCAGAGTGACCCCCGGGATCCCCTCATAGAGTTGCATTGAAAACCCCGACGCCCTGTTTGCACCCTCTACCGGGCCGCCCTAGTGCCTCTGAGGGTGCGTGTTTGGTGCTTACTTGGGGCCCCTCCAGTGCTCTCTTGAATCCCCCCCCCGGTCTGCTCTTCAAAACCACGGGTACTTACCTGCCAGCAGACCAAGTTCTGAGTGCCCCCTGTCTCCATAGGAGCCCATGTTAATTTGGTGTCTCTTTGACCTCTGCACCCGACCGACCTCGTGTTGCTGGTGGTGGGTGTTTGGGACTAACTTGAACTCCCAACGATGGACTACCTACACCCCAGAGATAAGAACTGTAAGTTGTATACTTACCTGCAGAACTGTACTATCTTTTCTTCCCCCAGGAACTATTGAAAAATGCAGTGTCCACTTAAATTAAAATAGCTTTTTGCCATTTTAAGAAAAACTGTATTAATTGTCGATTCTATTCAAAGTCCTGATCATATATATGCAAAGTACCTTTTATTTTATGTACTTACCTGCAAACTGAATCTTGTGGTTCTAGAAATAAATTAACAAAACATATTTTTCTATATAAAATCCTATTGGTCTGGAATTAAGTCATTGAGTGTGTGTTTCTTCTATTGTTTGTGTGTGTACAACAAATGCTAAACACTACCCTGCACAGTTAGAGCATTAATATTATCTATTTCAGCCTCTGGGGAACCCCTGAACTCTGTGCACACTATATCTCATTTTTCTATAGTGTATACAGAGCCAGCTTCCTACAGGCAATGCACAGCATGTTTTGTAGAACACCAAGCCCTCAGGCCCTAATGAATGTGTGTTAGTGCTAGTGGCCATTTTACAAGTGCTGAAACATGTTGCCACTCAGACATGAAGGGTTCATTGCTAGAACCTGTTAATTTTAATATTGTGGTATAGAGGCAGTAAAAATTTAGGGAAACCATGCAGGCAAACAAAGCGACTGACCTGCTACCTCCTCCCCCATCAGGTACACTAGTTTCTGGGAGAGAGATAAGAGATGGGTATGTGCATGCTGGAACATTTGTGATGGACATTACCAGCCAGGCAAAAAAAGAATATCACCTTATACAACATATATGAAGACACAGTGCTCACCAGTTCATTTATCAACAGGAAGACCCACACACACTACATGTTACAGGTATCCTTCACACGTCATTTGACTCCAAATCGAACAGTGAATCCCTTATCAAACTTCTGATCCAATTGGGATGCATACCTTACGAGCCCTCTCACTCAGAAGGAATGAGATATAGCCATCATTCGCCAACACAAAGGCCCTCATTTACAATGGCATTGCGCCACCAGAATGTCACTTTTATCAGCCTTCCGGTGGCGCAATGCCCTGCCCCATATTTAAAAGCAGCATTAAGCCACTTTTTGTGGCTTAACGCCACATTGTAAATTTGACCCCTTTACAAGCTTCACTTTGCGTGAAAGGGGCATGCAATGGGTGTTGCTGTGGGTGTTCCATTGCAACACCCATTGCATTTTGACGTTGCCCAAGATTTACAAGGATTTGTAAACCTGAGGTAGCGCCAAAAATGAATGCCACAAAGGGGTGGCATTAACATGGCGCAACAAGGAGAAATACTTATTTCTCCTCGTTTTTGCTTTTCCTATGTGTGCTGCATTCTGCAAAACGCCATTAATGATTATTTATGTGGAGGAAGGGGCACCTCCCTGTACATAAACAATCATTTCCTGCAACGCAGACCCCCTTGCACTAAGGTGCAAGGGTGCCTTCTTTGGTGTTGGGCAGCTAATTTTAGCACTAGGGAAAACACAGGGGTACATTCAATTGTATTAAATATGACGCATCCCTGCTTTTCTGAAGTGATGCGTCGCTGCCCGCTTTGGCACTGCGCCACGCTGCACCACTTCTAGTAATTGAGGCCCTAAGTTTCACGGAATGCTACGTTCCAATACATTCATCATACTCAATAAAGCATGCTCAATAGTGCATACTTGACATCCTGCATGTCTCCAAACAATATACGACACGGCTAATGCCGATTGCCCCCTCTGCTTCACTTCAACTGCAAGCATGGCACACATGTTCTGGACCTGACCCGCTATATCCTCCTACTAGAGTGAAGTATGTACCATACTGACCACAGTGACAGACCGACAATACCTTTTTACTCCAAAGAGTTGCCTTTTAGGCCTATTCAGGCATCTCAAGATGGGAAGGTTGACTACCAGGTTCACACACTTTGCCTTTAATGAGCTAGGCGCTCTATCCACATGAAGTGGACATCTCTCTCTCGCTGCATGTCTCTCACAGCTGCACACAAGTACCTCAGTGCGCTAAGATGGAGGCTGAGGCCCTGCACAGGGAGGAGGTTAGAGGGCTCCGGTAAATGCCCCATCTAAGCACGGTGGGTTAAATTGGCAATTGCCTTCCAAGAACACACTAAAGATGACAGCAGACCCCCTTTAAAGACTGCGATACCTCATAATTTGAAAGCTCACCCCTCTCCCTCCTCCTGTCCTTTGGAGTATTCAGGACTCCATCAGCTGGTCCCTCGTCCGCCCTCCTGGGACTCCGGGCCGCTCTGGGTAGACCGCGCGGAGCCCCAACACCGCACTGAGATAAAGGGGCGAGAGGCCCAGCAGGCAGGTACACGCCCTGGAATTCACTCATTTGAGTTTGCCCCACAAAATCAATCGCCTGAATCTGCCTCTTCGCCTTTTAGTTGTTTAACTGTTTATTTCCTTGATATTGTTTGCCTGTTAACTTGCTTGTTACCATCAAGGTTGATAACGATGTACAAATTAACACTGAGTTTGATGATTAGATTATCCTATTGGTTTACTCTTGTAAGCGATTGTAGATGATGACTTGTCCGAATTGCAATAATGGGAAATCCTCACCGGAAGGCTGGAAACATCATTGTGTGTGCACTGTGTATTGTTTACTAGAAAATATTCGCTATAAAAATGTTTTAAAAAATCAGGTTCACTGGAGAATAACACAGAGGGTTGTCAGAACTGAGCAAGGCAGGATGACACAACACAAACAAAAGCCATGAGGATGACTTTCCTCCGAACTGCTTTTTGTACATGATAAGACCTTGTTTTAATTTAACAAACTGTCTAAGCAGAAACAATCAGCGGTATCCAACATGAGGTTGATCTGACTGATAACATCTTTTTTTTTAAAGAAAACACTGTGTTGATTGTGCTTTTTTGATTGAGAAACAACATACAACTGCCCATCACTGATCTACGACCAGTGATACAACAACTCCCCAGGACGATTCCCAGTGATTTGCCGACTTGTCGGATAACATCTTTTGACACCCCGGCTCTACACCTAACCGCATACCAATTGTGCTCACAATCACTCCTCATATCCAAGGTAGCCTTCCGCCTTGCAACGGGTGGCAGAGTATATGCCTCTACCAATTAATCATTTAGAAGGGCAGCACTGTACCTCATCTTTCGCGGCATTGCCACATCAACAATCCATCAAAAAAACATACCTAGATCCTTAGGAATTCTCCATGTACCCCTCCAAAGCCCCCTTACACATTATTCAGCAGCATTTTTAGAAAAGGCAGTAGCTTTGCAAGTGCAATCCTAGAAAGACAGCAACAACCTCCTAATCTCAGCTAATAAATCCCTCATAGTTACCACACCGGATAAAATCCATCTCCGCTGAATCGGAATTTATTTCTTATGAATACCACACAATTATCAGCTTTTTTAGACTAACACGTGGATTTTGGTGCTTATCCCTTAAAATCCCCATGTTCCGATAAATAGCTGCCTTTTTCCCCTAGATAAACATCAACAGGTTTGACCTGCCGATATTTATCACAAAACACATAATTGAGATATGTGCGGTAACAACAGTTTCAGTGCAAACCACAATTAATCAGGCTGCTCGTAATTAGGGCCTTAGCCTTTTAAATGTTGGCCCCAGTGCAGTACATAGACAGCTTTAACCCAGGTGATCTATGTTGCCTTCACATTCTTGAATTTTCGCATAAATGCGCTGTTGGACATATCAGCGACCATCCTTCATGCAGTCTAATCCTGCATGGGTATCCCCAAATCGTCCTCCATTAATTGTCTTCCTTCCTCTCTTGGTGCCAACAAAGAGTCCAAAGGGAGTGCTCCTGATCCCCTCACTCACAGTTGCATCTGGGGCCCAAAATACCTCATTCTCTTTCCCATCCTTTTCAGTCAGTGTACAGAGCCTCCAGGGCATCGCTGACCTTCAGATACCACAATTCAATATGCCAATGACAGCCAGCTCTTCCTCCGAGTATTGTTGGCACGCAACCTACTCATAACCTGCCCAAACTTACTCACTCCTAAATGTCTACAGAGTGCAAAAAACAGAGCTGATATATCTTCCAGGACAAGCCCAGCAAATTCAATCATGGATGCCTTGAGGGTTTAACCGCCACGCCCCATACACTGGGATAAGTGTTCCAGCTTCTACTTTGACTCTCGCTTGTCATTTAAGACCCACGTTATCAACAAAACAGGAACAGCAAGGCAATAGGTGATTCTCATATGGAAAATAAAACCCAATTTTATTTTCCTGACACCTTTTACACTAACCAATGTGCTCCCCCACACTGACAGTGGAACCCCTTGTTGCCACAGAACGTACAACCATATCACACCCATCCTTACAGATCTGAATTAATTAACCTAAAATGCTACATCCGATGTAAACCCTAATGTAAAACCACCCCACCTTGCTGACAACCATGCACTCTGGGGTGGTCAAAGAGCAACCATCAGCCTCAAAATAACACAACTGGAAGTGAGGAGAACCAATATAAAAGGCTCAGAAGCAGGGATTCCATTGCTACGTGGCCAAATTGAATAGACAATCTTGTAATTATGGCAGATCCATGTACCCATTTGGAAATTATTTGTTTGTACTAGTTTGTGTTTGAAAGGAACTGATTTTTTACCATTTTTATCCATTGCTATACCTACCATCTTTAATCAACTCTTTTTAGGCGCTGCGAAAGTAAAAAACCTCAGTTTCACTTTTGAACCTGATCTCTTTCTAAAGGTCCATATCAACAGGGTGATAAGAAATAGTTATCATCAATTGTGCTTGCTTCAGCTTCGAATGCCACTACTGTTTTAGAAGCATAAGACCTGTTTGAAGGGGTAATAGCCAACTCTAGATGTCACTACTGCAACATCCTATATGCAGATCACCTAGTGTATTAATAGATTATCGTCAACACACACAACAAGCTGCAGTCAGGACAAAATGGGGAGCTTAACAAAAAGACAATGTCTAGCGAGCTAGATGAAATCAGCACTGCCTTTTTGTAAAGGAGTGGATCATTTTCAAAATCGGATGCCATTGGTATCAATGTAGCCACAAAATGATTCCACCCTACTTAAACCAAACAATCGCACCATATGTGCCAACAAGAGTGTCAACAGGAAGTAACAAATTGGTGATGAGTGAATCCAAGGTTAAAGTCAAATGTATGGATGGGTGGGCATTTTCCCATGTCCGCCTAACCTTTCTGAAGTCCTTTTCCTCTACCTAGTATTCATCAAATGACTCCTTTATTTAAAAAACCCTTAAAATGCATCATTTTTATGTCAAGCGTGCAAGTGCTTTGACCTGTTGTAAGTCTTCTGGGCTTTTAACCACGCCCACCTCACGCCCAACACTTTAACTCATTTGTGGGCTTGCCTTTCAAAAAGCCTTTGTTATCATTGGTAAATGCTTTACATTTGTCCCACCTTGAGGAGGTTTTGTTACCGCCTTGCAGACTGCCCCGGTTACATGGATAATTGCACGATTGCAGACACGGTTGACTGCGAGTCAACTTCTTTTTCTTTTTGTGTCTCTCCTTCGCACTCATGCTCATAGCAGCCATGGCGCTTTGAATCGGCTCGCTTATGTCAACTGTTTTACTTTTCATTTTCAATTTAAATGGCAGGAAAAGTCCAGTTAGGAATTTACAACGCTAATAGCTCTAACTCAAGCAAGTGTGAAACCCATTGCATTGAGAATGCTTGTTTGGTATTTCTTTAGATAAGCGGCAAGAGACGTATAGGCAGAGTGCACTTAATTAAAGGCAATTAATCAATCATTATGACAAACCCCAAAATATACAACTTAACATTTCAGGAGTCTAATAGAATTGGAGCATATCAACTGAAGCTGTGAACATACAATCATAATCTGCACGTCTAATTACCATTATTCATATTTAACAATATAGAGTAGTGTATGAAATACAGGTAGGAAAGGCAAAAGAGTTTAACAAACAACCAGAAACATACAAATAAATGAAACTTAATACTACAATACATAATTAAGTGTAGAGATATTTATATAGCCAAGAAATATGGAGCTCAATCACAGAAAAAGGAATAACTTTGTAACTGCAGAGATGTTCATTCTTATTCTCTTCTGTGCCCATGAAAAGTTACAAAAACGCAGATTTGTATGAGAAGCGTAATTGAACTCTGCTGAATCTTTTGCTGTAGGAATATCTTCCCGTTTTGGTTTAGGGTTGCACTTTACAAGTTTTTTGTTCCTTATTTTCTCCATAGTTCCAGAATTGTAGAAAATTATTAACCTACACCCAAGGAAAAGATTTGTTTTAAAAAAAAAAACTTTCACAGCAATTGTGAATTGTCGTCAGCATTTCTGGCCAGATTTCCAAGAGTCTCAAGCAGCGCAGCAGTCAAAAAATCTGCGCTGTGTGAGAAGGAGAGAGCAGGAGAACGCCATATTTACAGAAAAATGGGACTCTCCTCCTCTCTCCCTGGCACAGAAATCTGCTGCCATGCGCAACGCACACACCTTTGCGCCATATTCACAGAAATATGGTACTCTTCTCCCCTCTCCCTGGCACCAAAATCTGCTGCCATGCGCCACGCACACACCTTTGCGCCTCAGTGCAAAGGTGTGTGCGTGAATCTAGCATAGATTTTGTACTAGAAGGGTACCCTTCCAGTACAAAATACTGTGCATAGGCACAGTTTAAAACTTTTCCTACGTTGTATGTGTGCTGCACAGTGCAGCACGCGTGTAAAGATGGAAAAGAAAGGAGAAATTAAAACATTTCTCCTGTTAATGTCTGCTTTCTATTGTTTGTAGATAGGGTTTTGTATCAAAAGGCATGGGTGGCTGCATAGGAGCGCCAATGCACCACCCATGTAACATCGCTTGAAGCTAAGTAGCGCAAAGCAGTGGTTCTCACTTCTTTGCGTTACCTTTAGGGTACTTTCCTGCGCAAAACAATTTTTGCACTGGAAAGTAAATATGTTGAAAAATATTTGCTGCTGATTCGCGTAATTTTTGTGATGTAAACATGGCGTAAAAACTTAGTAAATTATACCCATATTTGTACAAATTAGGGCCCATATTTATACTTTTTTAGCGCCGCATTTGCGTCATTTTTTGATTCTAAAGGCGAGCAAACTTAGGAAATACAATTGTATTTTGTAAGTTTGCGCCGCTTTTGCATCAAAAAGCAGCGCTAATGCGGCGCTAAAAAAGTATACATTTGGGCATAGGTGTGAAAAACTGTTGGGAATGTTTGTACATAACCACAAAATGCTGTGGGGCTCACCCCATATCCTGTGGGCACCTCCTGCGTCTCCTATGGGATCACCTATGCACAGAATATCCTCCATCATAAACTAGATCTGGCAAAGGAAAAAAAACACTCAAATTTTAAGTCTGTGAATCAGGATATGGGAATTCAGACCCCAAGGACAAACTTTGGTGATCATATGTTTAAGTAAAATCTGCCGATTTGTGATGCATTCAAAATATCTCGTCGCTAGTGAAACATAGATGCATTTTACATAATCATCCCGCATTTGTGCTGCACTTATGCCCGTCCACCCCCGTCACTGATGTTCCAGGAGTGACAACTTGTCCGACTGTCTCTCAATTCAAAGCAGTGGTGTTTGCTAAAATATTAAAATCTGACTTTGTATGTGTGTGTGTGGGCATATATATATCTATAAATATATATACACACATATATATGTGTATATATATATATGTATATATATATATATATATATACATACACACACACACACATACAAAGCTAGATGTAAATATTTATGTGTGTGTGTGTGCATACGCACACACATATAGATATATAATTGTATATATCTGTAGGTGGACCCGCCAATTTTCTCTGAGGCACAATGTGTGCCCCACTAAAATTCACTTCTGGAGACGCAACTACATTGCCCTAATGCACATCCTTCATAAATTAAAAATGCAAAATAGGTTGTCATACACTCAGATGATTTAAACCTTTTCCATGCCAAAAAAATATATTAAAATTACTGCACTTACCAACACGACAATATCTGAATTGCTTTTTAGGCAGCAATGCCAATTATTTGCAGTTAAAACTAACACCAATTAATGTTGTATTATTGTTTGGAAAAAACACCGAAAAGTGTCAACTTACCATTTAAAACTACTGCAAACATCACGTTGCCTTTGACGCTGTGGCATGTCAGGGCTGGAAAACACTCTCTTCTGGCAGTGTCTGGAACAGATGGAGAAAGAGAAACGCCTTGCAGCACTGGGGACATTTCACTAAATATCAACCGTGAAGTGGAGGACGCCCCCTTTCTGTCGCTAGCCTGTTACCTGCTGGCATTTTTCCGTAACAAAATGTGAAATACTCACTATGCAAGTAACATGCTGGGTTTTGGGGGTTGCCACTATTTTTCAAGGGCATACAGCTTACTGTCGAAGCGCCTCTGCTTCCCCTGCTGTTCGGGAGACCGTTTGACCTGGGTGCTGCGCGCGCCGCGCAGTTGGCATCTTTCGTCACAGAAAAGCTATCACTTAATGACAGGAAAATCTCCTGTGCCACATAAGGGATTAATAGAGATGGGAGCGCGGGGTTGCCTTTTAAAAGCTCTCTAGCAGGGAAGACAGATTGCGACAAATCAATCTGCTTTATGCCCGCCTCTGCGCACGCATCTCTGACAGAAAGAGTACCCTGGCCCCGCAGTAGCGCGTAGGAACGATGTAGAAGAGTCGTTCTCGTGAAACTTACTTAACAGTAGAGGCAGTCCACATCTGTGGGAAATATGTGAAACACTGCAAACGTTTCCGAATGGCTTTCTGAAAAAGAAGTAAAATAGACAAAGATGGCGTGAAAAATCGTACTCAAGTTTCCTATACAATTGACAAAAATAAGTAGGGAATACTTTAAACCCCACCCTCTGCATTTATAGCCAACACAACAATCACCAACATGTAGTGTGTTTTTCCCTCTGGAGCACGAAGCCCGGTGCATTAACTAATGTTGCTTCTTCCCGAGGGCCCGCAGCGCAGCACTGAAAGCAGAGCTGCACGAGGTGGACGGGAGACAGGGAAGGTGGTCGGGGTTGTTTAAAGAAGACTGGTAAGGTATTTCGTTTCGCATTTAGGTTAGGGAGGAGGGGCCAGGTTACGTATAGCTCCCCAGTACTTCTTTGCGCCTGTGTGGCAGGTGAAAGAAGGGACATTTGATTTCGGGGGCCATTCAAGTTATGGACGGGTAAAAAGTGAAATATGTGGATTTTTTAAATCTCGGGTTATGAATAATATTATAGATAACTACTTAATATCATTCAGAACCCCTCTGTGAAAAACGTCCCCGTAATTCACTGTTACCCATTTATCAATCGACATGTTATATATATTGAATTACATTTTTTTTAAAACTTGTGGTGCCAATTTTAAGCAAATACATTTTTTTAAAATTCTGAATGTATGCTTTAGCTCCTCCTTTCCTTCATAAAATAGGTTTCAATGCACATGCTTCTCCCACTGCACAACAGATGGAAAAAAAAAAAAAAGTTTTGGAGTGATTGGCTACATTTTGACATATGGCCTTTATGGCCTTTCCCTCCACTAACCTGCAATTATACTGTGAAGAAATCTTTAACTTTCTAAGTAAGCAAATGGGGAATGCAAAGTTCCTCTGGACTCAGAATCAGCACTTTTAGTGTATTCTGAACATTGAGCAGGCCTAAGGAGAAATTAATTTGTATATCTATTTTAGTTGAGAGATCAGTTGCCACTCAGTGATGAAATCGGACATACCACCTACTTTTAAAGAATGGCACAAAAAATAGATTAGAGATTAAAGAATTTTTATAAGCAACTCTAATTGGTGCAAGCAAGAATTTAAAAATCGTCAGTATTTTGAATCTATGAATGACTTTGAAAATGGCATTTTAGAGTGAATTCCAAACAGAACGACGTAAATAAAAACGATGACACGGTCAAAACATGTGGAGACAAATGTTGCTTTATAAATATATATATATATGTATATATATTTTAATATTTTAATATTTTTTATTGAGTAGACCTGTACAAGGTAAAAATATTTTTTTTTTAAAAGGAAGCGAGAGCAGTACATTATTTATGTTGTTCATCACTAAACAGAGCTAGAAATCAGAGGTTGTGCAAAATTCGCATCAGAATGATCGAGACCAATGAATGGATCAGTGCAGTATTGGATATTAAACACCAGGGGGCATATTTATCATCCCCTAGCGCTATTTATGTGACGCTCCGGTGGCGCTATGCCCTGCGCGTATTTACAAGGTGGCGTTAAGCCACTTTTTGTAGTTTAACGCCACCTTGTAAATACAACCTCTTCACACGCAACCATTTTGCGTGGAAGGGGCGTGCAATGGGTGTTGCTGTGGGGGTGCCACAGCAACACCCATTGCATTTTGATGCTGCCCCAGATTTACGTATTTTCATAAACCTGAGGCAGCGCCAAAATCTAACGCCACCTCAAGGGTGGCGATAGCAAGGTGTAAGAAGGAGGAATACTTTCATTCCCCCTCGTTTTTTGCTTTTTCTATGTGTGCTGCATTCTGAAGCATGCATAGAAAGAGCAAACTGCCAGAAATTATTGTTTATGTGCGGGGAGGTGTCCCTTCCTGGACATAAACAATCTTTCAAAATGACGCTTTGGCACTTCTGTGTGAAATGCCATTCGTCCTTAGTGATTGTTTATGTGCAAGAAGGGACCCCTTCGCGCACATAAACAATCAAACACCTCAACGCAGACATCCTTGCACAATGGTGCAAGGATGCCTTCATTGATGCTGGCAGATAAATTTAGCGCCAGCACAGGGGACAACACAGGGTTGTGCCGTATTCAATTAAATATGGCGCATCCCTGCATTGTGAAAATGGCAGAGCACAGCTCTGCCAATTTTGGCTCAGTGTCACGCACTGTCATTTTCCTATGAATATGGGCCAAAGTATTTATCTCCTGACTGAGCTGGCAATCTAGGGTTGTGCATTGTTCGCAGTAGCAAATAAACAGATCCAATGAAGTATGAAGCATTAAGTGCCTGGAAATATAATAAAGTGCGGGTATGCTACGGAATGCCAAATATAAAGGATAGTCATGCATCATTAAGACAATTTAACATAATATAAAATAAAATATCAGGAATATTGAAAAACAATAGCCACAAAAAGACAACAAGAAGCCTTAATCCCCCCAAAAACCCAACTCTTACATAGACCCAGTGCCGTTAATAAAATGCGAATGAATATGGAATATTAAAACTTCTAAAATATCCTGGTGTTACTAGGGCCTAAGTCCTAACTCATACTTAAAAGGGCTTTCAGTGGAAATGTAACCTCCAAAACAAGAACAAAAACAGGGTTGTTTATCAATCCCCACTAGTATTACTAATGAAAAACAGACCCCACTTTTCGTATTAGTTGAATTTCTTTAAGACCCCTACCAGTTTTGTATAGGCCTCCTCAACCTTCTTTGCTCTAGACAGTTTATTTAACCAATCATGATATGATGGAACCCTATTAGTTTGCCATAGTTGCAGTATCAAGGAACAGTCTATGGAAAATGCAATTGACAAGAATATCTGTCCTGATTTCCCCATTGCGGAACACTGACCCTGTTTGGTAAATCCAAACATTGCCATTGAAGGTTCCAAATCTATTCTGAGGCTGAGGTCCAGACTCAAAGCAGAAAAGAGATGCTGCCAGAAGTGAGCTAGCATGTGACAATAAAAAATATGAAGCCAAGCTCCTAGGCCCTGTTGCTAATACCGAAAGCAGCAATCCTCCACCGAAGGGAACATTCTATGAAGGGCTGCTGGAGTATATTTGACCATCCATCAGGATAGGAACAACATCTTTTAAAAATTTGCTGCCCTTATGGCCTTATGGCCCACTAGCGATAAAGACTGCCAATCATCCTCCAAGAGGCGACACTGTGCAACTACCCACATTTTTTCTAGAAAATTAGTCAGATGCTACTGCGCCCCTTGGTTGCGTAGTAGCCTGTTCGTATTGCAGATACCCAATAGTTTAGACCTGAAAAGCGCACACAAGGATGGATGAATGTTTTGGCTAGCTTTCTGGTACTGGGACCTCAAAAAATGGACAATCTTAAAAATAAAAAAACCCAAATCAATTGTCCCTTTTTCTTCTAATGCTTTCACCAATAAATCTAAAAGGGCTGTCTCATAATATGTCTGAATGAGCGAAAGGGCCAGCCCACCCTGTGCGATGTCAAGTTGAAGTACAGGATATTTTACCCTAGGTACCTTTCTATTCCAAACAAACGGTCTAATGAGTGAATCAAGAGCACTAACGCACCCCTTATTGATTTTAATGGGAACATTCGAAAAAAAGGAATTAAAGAAATGGCAAAATAGCCATTTTAATAAGGGCTGCCTTACCGACCAGTGTTAAGGGAAGAAGTGGCATCTTAATGTTATGGAGCATCGAGACATAATTTATTTGAAAAAGCTGAGAGTAATTGTTTGTCACATATATCACCCTGTATTGTATTGGGGTTTGAGAACGAGTTTGCAGTTGAAGCAAAACAGGGAGACTTCTAGCTGAAGTATAAAAAAGAAGCAGCTCAGTTTTCTTTTGATTGATTTTATAGCTCCCCTCTGCTTTTGAACTTGTGAAACTCATCCAAGACCCTCTGGATATTCTCCTTACCAGGTTTCAGAAAGAGAATGACATCATCTGCAAACATATTTAACTTGTATATTAGAAAAAGGGGTAAGACCCCATAACCCAGGGACCCGTGTGTACTAAGACAATAAACAAAAAATGTGGTTACAACGGGGGAAGTGTAGCCCCAGACCACCACTGCAATAGTTCCCTTCATGGAAATCTTCCACACAGTCAAGGACTATTTCTTCATTTAATGCACATTTATTTCTGAGGAAACAAAATTCAAAACAATACTTGTTATTCTATAAAAGTGCTCCTATTCAGAGACGGTGCAGTGCAAAAAGTGACAAGTGAATAAATAGTGCACTGGTGATATGCACAATCCTATATACATGTGACTGGAAAGGGACTTGGAGGAGACTTGAATATAGTATTTGATAATGCTCTCAACTGCTGTGCCCTAAGGCATGGGGGGGCTGGGGAACTCTCAGCAGCATGCCAATGCTGGCTTCGAGATCAAGGCCTGAGAGACCTATGGAGGAAGCAACACCAGACCACTCGTGATTACACATTCTATTCCCAAGCTCACAAGACATATGCTAGGATTGACCATTTCCTGGGCTCTGATGAACTGCACCGCCTGCCCCCGACCTGCAACATAGCGTCTAGATCCCTGTCCAATCACGCTGCCATAACAGCAGAGATCCCCCCTCCCTCCGGGTCCTCGTGCATACCAGCCATGGCATCTCCTAGAGACTCTCCTCGGCAAACCTGAAGTCATGAAACAGGTCCATACCACTCTTCAAAACTTTTTGGCCGACAATGACAATCCTGAGACCTACATTTCCCTCCTCTGGGACACTGAAATCAGTTTTGTGGAGGGAACTCATCACCATAGCAGCGGCAGAAAATAAAGCGAGGAAGGAACAACATTCCTCTCTCCAGGCACAAGCGAGAGAACTGGGTCGTATTCACCACCCCACTGTTCCATCCCCCCAACCTCGCACAGTCACCCTCCTCCAGACCAACATACATGGATTTATCTGGACGGGGCAACGGCCCCGTATGAGCAGGGATCGGAGCTATTGCCCACAGCGGGGAGGAGGTCTGGGAATCCCACAACTCCAGCGATACTGCCAGGCAGCACAGCTTCGCTATCTGGTCTAATGGCTCCAACCGGAGTCAGAGAAACACTGACTTTTTATGGGTCGTGCCATTGCAGGTACTCAACTCTGGAAAATACTGTTTCTCCCCCCACGGCAGCGGGCATGGAGACTTTATTCCTTCCCTATTATGCACGTGACAATGAAGGTTTGAGACGTGGTCTCTACGGGCAAGGGTCTGCCATCCTTTCCACCCCCCTGAACACCTATTTGGGGGAACACAGACTTCACTCCAGGGCTGAATGAGGCAGCATTCTATTGTTGGCTGGGTGCTGACTGGCGATCTGTCAGCCACCTTTTTGACTAGGAGGGCCTTATGACATTTGAGCAACTAACACAACATTTAGGCCTGGTGGAGAATGAGAGACTTCGCTATCTCCAAATCCGGCATTGCGTCTCTCATAGCTTGGTCAAACAAGGAGAGGGCGCCCCTTGACTGAATTTGACAAATGACTCATACTCAAGAAAGACGACCACAAACTAGTGTCCGAAACATATACTTTACTCTCTCCTCCGCCATCTGCTAAAGACCCCAGTCAGAAACGTTAGGAAAGGGAGCTGGGCAGAACGCTCACCGATGTGGAATGGAGAGATATCTACTACCATGTGGGACACCCAGCCATCTGCAATGCTAGTATAGAAATGGTCAAAAAAATCATGAGGTACTGGTATCTTACACCGTCCACATTACACAGGGGGAACCTCAGGCATAGCCCAGAATGCTGGAGAAGCTATGGACAGATAGGGACCCTGTTGCACATTCTCTGGGACTGCCCCAAGTTACAAGCCTTTTGGAACTCGGTCTTCACAGATATCAACACTTTCTTGGAACCAACTCTCCCAAGATTTCTGCCCTACACCCTATTGGGCTTGCCTAACCCTCTTACTTACCCCGCCGAACACACACGGGTCACAGAATAAGTATTGCACTAAGGGCTGCACACAAAGTGATCCTTTCTCAGTAGGAGACTGACAGACTTCCAACACACAGTATGTGGGTTGACTGGTTGTGGCATGTTTGGGCATGGAGAAACTTACATTGTCCCTCAGGTCATCTCCAGACTGTTTTCGGGAACTGTGTGCCCCTCTCATCTCTTTGCTGTCCTCCAAATTTCGTGAGTTATCTTGTCTGGACTATTTGAGACTCCTTAGCATTACAGACTCCTAATCGTGTCTCATTCCATATGATAACAGGTTCTCTTGCCTTTTTGTGTCTGTAATATGCTATTTGCAGGAACTGGGTAACCCGTGTGGGTTAAGAAGGGGAGGTGAGGTTGATTTCATCATGGATTAAGCATTCTCATGAGCAAGATATGCCTTTCCCTGAGAGCAAATGGTTGTAGGCAGGTGTATGTGTAAACCTTTAATAAAGAGAATTGAACCATAAAAAAGTGGAAGGCAAAATAGTGACCCCAACCAAAATAAGTGTGATATTTAGCTAGGGACTGGGGGCAGTTAGAAACACCAGAGGTAAGTACTGTGGGTGTCCCCAGCAACCAGGTGCAAGGTAGTTACCCACTCAGTTGTCCCATAGGCTAACACAGAGAGTAGTGGTTGGAGTTTGTGGAATTCAGAATCCTTCCCAGTGGACACTGAGGAAACCAGCAGGCAAGAGGATGGACGGAGAATGCCCCTTCCCCAGGATACCCAGAAGACAGGCGTACCTATGCTGATGACCCGGATGCAGAGGGGAGAAGTGACACTCTCTGAAGTCAGTGGCTGTCTTGGATTGACCAGCTGCTGTCACGACCCTTGGACCAGGCCAGTGGAACCCAGGAATTGATTCTGGATGTGGAGGACCTGCAAAGGGAGGGGACAGAGTCCAGAACCCTTGGAGGTGCCCAGTTGGTGCAGGTGGCAATGCCCACCCCCTAAAGGTGAAGTTCCTGCAAGTCGGTGAAAGAAGAAGTCCAGCAGCAGGGTACAGGAGCTGCAGAATATCCCAGCCTTCAAGCTGTCTCTCAACGGTCACCGGATTGCAGGAGGGTCAGTGACCGGCCAGGTCACCAACAAGCACTGGCAAATGCAACAGTAGCTGCAGAAGAGTTTGCAAAGTTTTAGGGACCATCAAAGTCCAGGAGACTCTACCCAGGAGGGGGAGTCAGGGCTGGCCCTCAGCACATAGGAAGGCCAGCAGATGTCGATGGAGCCCCCATGAGTGACTCACAGGTGACGGGCACATGGAGGCACAAGAAGGCCTCACCAGCACAACAAAACAGAAGTTCCACATCACAGGAGTTGCAGGACAGGGGCTGATCTGATCTTTGCATTGCAGAGTGCTGGGGGCCAGGGCTTCCTGGTGCATGAAGATCTCCCAGAGGAAGAGCCAACAAGCCTGTGCAGTGCACAGGGATTCCAGACCAGTGGCAGGAGCAGGGAATTACAGTCTCCCAAGTTAGTTAGAAAACAAGCAGGACCCAGAAGAGGCCACAGACTCACCACCTGTGAAGCAGTACCTTCAGATGTCTGTGGACATCAGACCCCACCAGCCGGTCTACATAGTATTGAGGTGCCTGCAGATACAGGGGAGTGACTCCTTCACTCCAAGGGAGGTTCCTTCGTGCTTCCAGGCACAAACTGAGTCCTTGTGACCCTAGAGGATGCACAGTCTTGCATGTTGCAGAATTCTTGCAGGATCCGGAGAAACAATGTTGCAATGGGAGCCTTCCCACCAAAAGCAGACTTGTTTCGGTTCCAAAGCAGACCAGCAGCGGTTCCAGAGGCCAGGAGCAAAAGATGTCTTGCAGAGAGTTCCTTGGGGAGTCTTGCTCAATGAATCTGAGATCCCACCCACGAGGGAGCCCTTAAGTAATCCTAAAAGGGGGTTGGTAACTCCCTCCCCCCACTTATCGGGGGGGGGGTTCAGTGACGTCATCTACCTGCCCTAACCAGTCAGAAGCTCGCAGGGGCCTCTGCACATCTTCTTTCCAAGATGGCAGAATCAAGTGGCCACCTGGCAGAGCTCTGTGCACCTCCCCAGGGGAAGAGCTGGACAGGGGGGTGGTCACTCCCCTGTCCTTTGTGTAATTTCTCACCAGAGCAGGAACCGGAAGTTCCTGAACTGGTGCAAATCGGATTATGCAAGGAGGGCAACAAATGTACCCTTCAAAGCAGTCTGGTGATGCTCAGAGCCCACCCCAGCAAATAGAGGCCTAATACACAGGGAGAGGTGGTCACACTTTTCCCTTGCGTGAATGCTTTGTTCTGCCTCTCTGGCCTGAGCCTGGCTCTGCAGCAGGAGGACAGAACAACATCTGAGGTCAGCAGCAGGGTGGGCTTGCAGCAAGACCCCATAAGGTTGCACAGTCAGAACTGGGAGATCCTTAAAGGAACCCCCAGAGTACATGGTATCTTTTATCTAACACCGGAATCAGCATAGTTGCATGATTCCAACATCTTTGAAACAAAACACGCCTAGGTTCAGAGAAGCCATTATCTAGTTCAACTTCTCATGTTGACCAGTGTCCACAATATACTTTAAGATGGCTTGCCTGCACTTACAGAGTCCAGTATTTGGCCTGGGGTCTGTAGGGGCACTCTGCTCATGCAGGGGTATCCTCACACTTAGAGACATGCACCCTGCCCTTTGGCTGAAGGGCCTACCAGAGGAGTTAATTATAATGTCTAAGTGCAGTGACCAGGAGCCAGATGTAGCAAAGGGTTTTACCCATTCTGTGTCTATGGGAAAATGTGTTCGTACATATGGCCCCAGGTTCGGTGGTGAAAGGATGCATGCATCATATCTAACAGGCCACTCAAAGCCACGCAAAGCCTCATAGGTATGAGCTCAAGGTTTGCCCCACAGTTGCATCACATAAAGTGACGCAACAGCAGCACAAATGGTCATAAATGCACCCAAAGTTTTAAAATGGAGCTCTTCAGATATTGAGTGTTAAACTATCAGTGAACTAAATAAGCATACAACAGCATCAAAATGTTTAAGTTATAATTGAAAACGAATTGAAAGGGTCTTTGGCATACCATCAAACATTTGCTTAAGTATTTAGCTGTCACAGGGCAGTGTTCCCAGAGAGTCCACACAGACAGTTGATAATTTAGTTAACATATGTACTTGCAAAGATTTCCAATTTCTTATTCGGTTTAGACAGAGTCAGTTCGGAAGCACAAACAACCAAACAAAATCCTTGTTTTACACTTCTCAATATTGTTACAAATGTAGAAAATATAGTGAACAAATGACAAAAGCATAACTGGGGCTACCATGTACTCCGTTACACACGTGAATTATATAAAAATAAATCTTGTAGCAGTTGCCAAAAATTACTTGGGTTTCGTATTTCTGATGCGGACATAATCTTTTATAGGTTAAACATGGCCTGTGGGTTTGCCTCCAGGTTTAAGACAATACTTCACAGGCAAGGTAATTCTGCAACGCTCATCGCCTTATTAGAGCTCATTGCCTATCCATTGAGTCCATTTAAAATAATTGAGGTAAAAACATATTTTCACTGGAACAGTTTAAGGTATTTGCTGTCACGTTACTCTAGCTCTAAAAGAACCCATAATATACAAAATAAGCACTCAAGACAAGGCTGAAAGGCAGAATCAAATTGCTAACCCAATAAAGAACAGAAACTGAGAATAAAAGTCAACCAATTCTATATGCAGTACATGGAAACATCTGGAAACCTCAAGATTTCACAGTGGCATAAACTATTTCAGGGTGAAAACACAAAACACTTAAGATTGCCTATGGCCATACCAGTGCCATGCCTGTATTTGGTAAAGAGAGGAAATACCACTTAGCGCTGCGAGGAATTCGAAAGAGGCAAGCTGTTTAGTGAGGCCAGGTGGTGACATTCACTAGGCCTCTGAATGCAACCAAATACTATTCAAGATCAATCCTATGGAGCAATTAGAGATGGTAGCAATTATAGAGCGATACTTCTACAGATCCTTCAAGAACTATGCAATATCTTCAGTATTGTCACACTACAGCCATTACAGCAAAGGCATTGTGAATCCACGACCAATTACTTATATAAAACAAATCCATGGTTATAGGCCCAAAACTGCAAAACTCCAAATCATTTCGGTTAGGTGGCTATTTTAACACAGGACATTTAACAATGGTCTGACCAGTTTCCACTTCTCACGATGAACGTGCTTCTTTAGCTTGATTTAGTTAGTATAGCACCTTCAAAAGAAATGCTGCATGGGTGTAGAATTAAATTACACACACAACCCTTTTGTGCTTCATTTCAGAAACTAGGGCATTGGAGAAGTCTGCTCCTGGTACCTTTTATTGAAAACCTAAGTTTATTAAGAAAAAGTAAATACTAATCTTTGAAAGTTCCCTCGGAACAAGAAGTAAAAAAGAAAAACTCATATCAAAAGGCTACTGTGTGTGAACTGCCAATTATAGCAGAAATAACAAAAACGTGGTAAAGAGACCTACTACCCCCCACTTTACCAAATGTTAACCCTGCCACTTCTTTACCCGATGGGAGTCCATATGACCCCGAGAGTAACATTTGTTTCTCCTTATAAGAAACTGCTGATGCTATTAACTCTTTGAAATCTGGTAAAGCCCCAGGACCAGATAAAATCCCAGGTGATCTATATAAATGTGAGCCACTTATATGGACCTGGTATATCAACTTATTGTCAAATAAAATCATAAAAGGAGGGCAGATTCCCGAGACGTGGAAGGGTGCCGAAATTATCCCCATCTACAAAAAGGGTAACCCAAATCTCCCAACCAACTATAGACCGGTTAGTTTAATTGATAATCTGCAAAAAATCTTTGCCAAACAGCTTCTAGGTAGACTATCAAGCTGGGTTACGGAACAGCAGATTCTTTCACCATTACAGGTGGGGTTCCGGCCTAAAATAAGTACGGTAGTCCAGGCCTTTAGGTTGGCTGTGCTACATTGGAAATATCTAGTTCTGGCAAAGCAAACCTTATATGTTGCCTTTGTTGACTTGCGTTCCGCCTTTGATCTGGTCTCAAGAGAAAAGCTTTGGGAAGTGCTATATAAAATAGGGATACCAGCCCATACAATTCTCCTATTGAAACGCATGCATGAAGACACATATGCGCAAGTGAGGTGGGGCAACCAAGGTGAATTGACAATTCCTATTCTCTTTTTTGCGGATGACTCCTTACTTATTTCAAAAACCCCTATGGGTTTACAAATTCTTGTGGACAAATTTAATTATTTTGTTGGAATTCTGGTCTAGAGCTGAACCTGAAGAAAACTAAATTGATGGCGCTCCGCTCCGGACCTCGGAAGAAATGCACTATAAGGCTAGATAGTGTTATATTGGACCAGGTTAGCTCCATTGATTACCTGGGTGTGAGGCTTACAGATTCACTTTATTGGGAGGAACAGGTTAGCAAGAGTGCCGGACTTTTGCAACATCGGGCAGCATCCATATTGCGCCGTTATAGGAGCACGATTGCCAAAGCTGTATCCCCAGCAATAAAGATTTATGTGGCTAAGGCGCAGGGAGCAGCTGCCTATGGTGCAGAGATTTGGGGCATGTCAGATAGTAGTAGAATAACCAAAATTGAGAATATCTTTGCACGGGCTTTATGTGCATGCCCCATTAGCACCTCATTAATCCCTTTATTTTTAGACTTAGGGTTAGAACGGATGGCTGATCTAATTATTCTACGACCTTTGTTGTACTGGGTGAGGCTATGGATAGTCCCCGAATTGGTCGTATACAAGTCCTCACATCTAGAATTGCTAAAATGTTCTAATTCTACCTCTGTCCCATGGATCAAACATGTATCCAGCTGGTTTTGCACATTGGGACTGAGAGATCTATGGGAGAACCCTCATCAACTTGAGAAATCCCATGTAAAAGTATTGAAGGGAGCCTACTGGTCTTACATACGGAACAACTATATTTCCCGCAAATCTAGTGGTCGTTTAACCAATCTTTTCCTTGATTTCAAATGGTACCCGGAATTTGAATTATACCTAGATACCATACCTGACCTATTAGGCAAAGGACTGTATGCCAGATTCCGCTTTGGAACATTACCATTAATGGCCTTGACGAGCAGATGGGGATCCAATTCAACATCTGATACTTATCCTGTGTGTGGTAATTCCCCTGAAACAGTAGAGCATTTTATGTTTTTCTGTCCTGCTTATTTAACTCCAAGGTCTAAATGGATCTGTAACATTTGTCGGGAACTGAAGTTAAGAAAATGTGCTTTAGCTTTGAGGATTCTAAAAAGCCACAATTCAAGTGTGTTCATTTTTGCTGTAAGCAAGTTTTTAGTAGCGGCATGGCGTATACGCAACTTTTATCTATAATGATTTTAACTTTTTTTAAGCTCGGGTTGAATGGATTTTACTCTCTTCCTTAAATTTGGTTTATGGTAGATTTGAATTGTTCTATTGTGATGACTATTTATTTTGTATTGTATTGCTTTGATGGTCTGTTGGCTGAATAAAGCTTGTGTAAACACCAACACCAGACCTACTAGTAATTGCCCGAGTCACATACTTTAGATTTTATTATGAGATTAGAAAAATACGGGGTAGTGAATGGGATTGTAGTGTCCAGAGCCTTGTGCTGTACAAACTGTCAGATACATTCCTGAGATCGTTTTTAATTGTTTTTAAATCCAAATTAAATGCAAAGAACTGCAGCAACAAAAGTTATAAGTGAAATGTTATTTCTATGCAAATGTTAACACATCAATATAGAAGCAAGATTTTATTTTCTGACAGTCTTAGTTAAGTCGGCAAATCAGGCTACTATTCAGTTATGTGATTCATACAGACAAACTTCAAATTTTACTACTACAAAATGTCTTGTCTTTAAAAAGATGCAACCATTACAAATGAAAAATGTTTTACATTGTGTATGTTTCATAAAGTTCATTCAAAAGAGCTTCTGAATCCAGTTATGCATATGATTTCAGCCACCATATGTTTTGCAATATCTCGTCACTTGTTTAAGGCTGAAAAATACAAGATTAGAGAACATAAAGTGAAGAATTAGAATCAGGAATAGAAAGTAACAAAAATACAGATTTTCCATGTGGCCTTTCTGCACAGTGATACAAAGGATGTCTAATACCTTTATATAGGTCATTTTCTAGATAAGATACTAGCAGGTATGGGTATAGCCCAAATGAATCTTTCGCAAGCATCTGCAACATGCTAGAACTGAAAACTTGCAGGAGCAAATGCAGCAGTTTCAACAGAAATGGAGAAAAAATATGGAAAATGAAACACTAGGACCCTCATTACAAACCTGGCGGTAAATGCCGCCTAACGCTGTGCTGACGGCCGCCAACATACCGTGACCGCGGCGGTATTCTGCTAAGGGTATTATGACCCACACTGAGAAATCGCCACTATACAGACACCCACACAAGTCAGGCAGAACAAAGGTCAGTGATAAATTGGCAGTACCAAAACCCACACCGTTAAGCCAACAGGAATACGCCCACAGTATCAGGACACATGAATCACTGCAGATGTCTTTCAACCCCTGTAAACCATTGGCGGTACACACCGCCGTGCTGAAAATACCCACACATTTACAAAACACCACTACATTGGACAATTCAAACTACATACACCTGACACACATACACACACCACACACACATACTCACACCACTATAAAACACACACCCACATCACCCACAACCCTTACAATGAAAAAAAAGATTGCCAACACAGAGAGACACAAGCCAGGAGCACCCACTCAGTCTGAGCTACAGAACACCATCACCCATACACCACCCACACACCTCACAGCACAGACCACAACACATCACCCCACACATTCTCACACATATCACTCACACCACATCCATGGCACCCCAAACACAACCCAGGTTTTCAGAGGAGGAGCTAAGGGTCATGGTGGAGGAAATCATCCGGGTAGAGCCACAGCTATTTGGATCACAGCTGCAGCAGTCGTCCATTGCAAGGAAGATGGCGCTATGGTGGAGAATCGTGGACAGGTTCAATGTCGTGGCACAGCACTTCAGAACAAGGGATGACATCAGGAAGAGGTGGAACGGCCTACGGGGGAAGGTGTGTTCTGTTGTTGCAAGACACCAGGTAGCTGTACAGAGGACTGGCGGTGGATCCCCACCTCCTCCCCCAAAACTAACAACATGGGAGGAGCAAGTCTTGGCAATAATGCATCCTGAGGGCCTCTCAGGAGTAGCAGGAGGACTGGACTATGGTAAGTCAAATCTTCACTACTACATCCCCCAACCTACCTGTATGCCATCACAACATTTACCCCTACCCTCACCCCCATCACTCCACTACCTCACATATACCCCACTATCACAACCCATCCCAAAACCAAGCCCTGCATGTAACACCAATCCATGGACCCCTATCACACACCTGCATGGACACCCATCACCACAGCATGCCCATTAGAGAGAGAGAATCACCTAGCCCCCAAAATCACCACACACACAAGGCAAAGCTGACAGGGCAATCCCAACCATACAGGGAATCACACCCATGCACAAGATGGCACACGCAGATACAATAACACAGCATTTTCATCCCCACAGGATCCCTACTCAACGTCACCGGAGCGGAGTTGCCAGCAACACCCAGTGCCCCCCCAGAGAAGGCCCACAGTGATGACAGCAGTTCGGCGCGCCTGGATCACGATGACCAACCCGGCCCATCAGGGACCCCTGGACAATCGGTTACCCTGCCAAAGTCCCAACCCACCACTGAGCCTCCCCCCTCAGGAAACACCAGCACAGCACCCATCCAGTGGGCCCATGCCACTGTCCCCAGGACACGTCAATCAGCAGTGTGTCCACCACTACAGGGACCCCAGGCAACCCCATGAGCACAGGACGATCAGGGACCTGGGGTCAGTGGCAGTGGGCACATGGTTCAGGGGACAGAGGCACAGGGCAACAGGGAAACTGGGAGGACTGCTGTGTGACAGGGGGAAGACAGGCCCAGGGAACCGACTCTCCAGGAGGCCTTCACCAACATCCTAGGAGCATAGCACCATTCCCAGGAGACCATGGGTCAGATACTGTACAAGTTGCAGGAGACCCAGCGGCTGCAGGAGGGACAGTACCTGGGGATCAGGAAGGACCTCAAAAACATCTACACCATCCTGGTCACCATTGCAGGGGTGCTGGCTGATATGGGCAAGACCATGAGGGAGGCAGTGGCACAACAACGGGCCCCTCACACTAGCCACACCGAAGAACAGCCCTCCACCTCCGTCGCCGCTAGTGAACAGGAGGCCCCGCCACAGGACCAACAGGCCACCAGCACCCCACCCCCTGCAGAAGGAGAACCACCCCGCAAACGGTCCCTGCGATCCAGGCAGACCGAGAGAACATTGCCAAGACCCCTGCCAGGAAATAGGACTCTCCTGATTTGTCACCTGTCTGTCCCACTCTGTCGACCTTGAACTGCCATTACTCCCCTTCCTATGCCCCATTGGTCAATGCACCTATGATGCAAAGAGACTGGACTCTAACTGGACATTCCTCCACCATCACCCCAGCCCATTGCACATCCCCATCTACGTATGGGCACTTAAATAAACACCCTTGGAACAAATACAAATCTTGAGTCTGTCAAATGATTGAAATATGTATTAGTACAACAGTCTGAAACCATTGCAAGTCATATGTACAGTTATATATACCTTGGTATGACCTTTAGTGGGCAGCAGTAAACATAGCAGGAGCCAGAGTGGGCCACAGAGATCTGAAAATAGAGATGCCACAGGGTACAGTAAGTGGCCATAGACATAGGGAAATCAGGCTGCCATGTACAATGCCTAACAGAAAACTGAAATGTAAAGTGAAGTTACAGTGTCTTACATGTGTGTCGCTGGAAGTACTGGTGTATTATATTACTTCTGTTGTCCACATCTGTTGTGCAACCTGCAACGATGATCTGGCCCACCTTCTTGGGTTAGTACAGGGATCCACCTGTCAGATGGAGTCACCGGAACCTGGCCTTCAGGAGGCCAAAGGTTCTTTCAATTATCCTCCTTGTTTTCCCATGTGCCTCATTGTAACGTTCCTCTGCTCTTGTCCTGGGATTCCTTACTGGGGTCAGTAGCCATGAGATGTTGGGGTAACCAGAGTCACCTGCAAATATAGAGGGATACCTGTTAGACACACAGTAACCCTTAGGGACAACCACATACCCAGACACCAACTTATACTGGGTGGGGACCTTGGGCTCACCTATTAGCCACACCCTGTGCCTCTGGAGTTGGCCCATCACATATGGGATGCTGGTATTCCTCAAGATAAAGGCGTCATGCACAGAGCCAGGAAAGTTGGCATTCACATGGGAGATGTACTGGTCCGCCAAACACACCATCTGCCAATTCATAGAGTGATAGCTTTTTGTATTCCTGAACATTTGTTAATTTCTCCGGGGGGGGGGGGGGGGACAAATGCTACATTGGTACCATCAATGGCACCAATGATGTTGGGGAAATGTCCCAGGGCATAAAAGTCAGCTTTCACTGTGGCCAAATCCTCCACCTGGGGGAATATGATGTAGCTGCACAAGTGTTTCAGCAGGGCTGTCAACACTCTGGTCAACATGTTGGAGAACATTGGCTGAGACATCCCTGGTGCCATGGCCACTGTTGTTTGGAAGGAACCACTTGCCAGAAAATGGAGCACTGACAGGACCTTCACTAGAGGGGGGATACCTGTGGGCTGGCAGATAGCTGACATCAGGTCTGGCTCCAATTGGGCACATAGTTCTTGGATTGTGGCCCGATCAAGTCTGTATGTTAGTATAATGTGTTTGTCCTCCATTGTCGCAAGGTCCACCAGGGGTCTGTACACCGGAGGATGTCGCCATCTCATGTTCATCCTCAGTAGTGGAAGCCTATGGAGGAAAACGGTGACAGAGGGTCATATTCACCCATGAATTGCAATAATGATGCATCTTTTTCTTTACAGAACCTGTATGTGAATCTGAGAGTCAGTTGATGTGCCAATGTCTGCTGTGACACAGTTAGGTGCCATGGCCTGTGCCCGAAATGGCGGCTGCCTGACCTGTGAGGAGGGACAAGTGGAAATTAGGTAATTCCGCGGGTGTTGTGCGCCGTTGCGGTAGGCGGCTGATGACCGCCGCGCAACTTCGCATTGGTTATCATTGGGCCCTATGGGTTCTAGGAGCCAATGGCGATGTACGCCGGCGGTGACGGTACACACCGCCACAGACGTGACCTCCATTTTCTATCTATTCAATCACTTGCTACCTGACCTTCAACAGGAGAGGACCTACACTGCAAGTGCTGGTGTGACCTGTGTCTGGAAGCGACAATGACTCATGTGTCTGGGGAAAGGGCCCCTGCCTTCACTGTGGTGGAGTTGGAGAAACAGGTGGATGGGGTCTTACCCCAGTACACGTTACTCTACGGTCCTCCAGACAAACGGGTGAGTACACTGGAAGCATGATGCGTGAGCCATGAATGTATGGATTACTGTGTGTGTAAGCCACATGTAGGGAGGGGGTGAGGCGTCCTGGCCAGAGTGCTGCATGTATGGTGATCAATGTGTGTGCGTCATGGGATGGGAGGGATCTGGTGGGCCATGAGTGTGATGGTCTGGATGGTTAACTAATTCCCTTTTCTGCTCTATTTTCCATGCAGGTCAGCGCCCATCAGAAAAAGGGTATTTTGCGTGCCATCGCCAAGGAGGTGCGGACCCTGGGGGACTTTGACAGGCGGAGCACCCACTGCTGCAAACGATGGGAGGACCTGTGCCACTGGGCAAGGAAAATGGCGGAGGCCCAGCTGGGGCTGGCCTCCCAACGAGGAAGGGGTGCCCGTCGTACCCTGAACCCCCTGATGTTCCGCATCCTGGCGGTGGCCTATCCGGAGTTGGATGGGCACTTGAAGGCATCACAGCAGCCACAAGTGGGTGAGTACAGATTCTGAATCATGACTGTGCGCACGTTAAGGTTTACATGGGTGGGGGATGTGGGCTGTGGGTGCCCCTAGGCCAGGGCGAACATGGCAGGGTAGGTCCCTTGTTGGGCAGGCTCTGACGCACTCCAACCCCAATAGTGTTAGTGGGCATCTACTACTGGGCAGGGTCCTGTGGGTTTCAGGTGTGCAGCTAATGGCGTTTGGCATTGTACCCCTTGTGCTGGTGACTATCTTAGTAACTTGTAGTGCATGGCCTAGTGCATAGGGCTGCTCCCTGTGTGTTGTGTAGGCCAACGGTAGTGTTGTTGCTGGCATTGACCAAGTGTATCCTCTGTCTCTCCCCCCTTTTTGTTTTGTCACCCTGTCCTTGTGTGCATTAGCATCATCTGGAGGAGGAGCAGAGGTGCCGGTGACGGAGGGAGCTGCATCCCACACGGGCCTGGAGGCCGAATTCACTGACAGTGAGAGCACCAGTAGGGCGAGGGGAGCACCACGACGGGGACAGGAGGGGACACCACAGACAGAGACTCCTCCGATGGAAGCTCCCTGACGGTGGCGGACACCTCTGTGCCCACCCCAACAACAGGTACAGCCGCCACCCCCCCCTACCAGCACAGCCCTCCAAGCAGCCCCTCAGCGTGTTTCCCGTGCCCACTCACTCTGGAGGGTGGGCATCTCATTTGCCCAGGCACCTCAGGCCCTGCTCCAGTCAGCCCTGCTGCCCTCAGTAACGAGGCTATTGACCTCCTGAGATCCCTCACTGTTGGGCAGTCAACCATTCTGAATGCCATCCAGGGTGTCGCAAGGCATTTGCAACAAACAAATGCATACCTGGAGGGCATTCACTCTGTCATGGCGGCCCAACAGAGAGCATTTCAGGCTCTGATGGCAGCCATTGTCCCTGTGTCCAGCCTCCCCCTTCAATTTCCTCTACCCAGTCCCAATCCCCTCAACCTCAGCCTATCCAAAGCACACCTTCAGACCAGCATTCACCCAAATCAACACACAAAAGTGGCTTAGGCAAACACAAGCACCACACTTAATCTCACAGGCACTCACACAAGCACCATCCCCATGCAGACACACCAACATCCACTGCCTTCACTGTGTCCCCCTCCTCATTGTCATCCACCTTCCTCCCAGTAGCGTCTCCACTCACACTTGAATGCACTACATCCTCATCCACTACCTCCATTACCAGCACGCTCATCACAACACACCCCTCACTAGCAGTCACCATCCCCACATCCATGCACACATCCCATGTCCTCTCCCAGTGTGTCTGTGACCCCTCCTCCCAAAGTACACAAACGCAAGCACCCACCCACCCAACAGCCATCCGGCCCATGCACCTGCACCCAAACTCAGCAGACAGACACCTCCTACAACCACTCCCTCTCCCTCTTCCCGCCCCATTGTCCCTAAGAAGCTTTTCCTGGCAAACATTGACCTCTTCTCTACCCCTCCCCCCTCCCTTCCCCTCAGGCCATGGTGGCCAGAACCCAGCCCAGCACCTCTGCCACCAAGTTGATGTCTGCTGTGGTTCATGCAGCTGTCAGAGGCTCAAAGGGGGCACCCATCAGGCCAGCCAGTGTGCCACCAACCCTTGCCAATGGCCAAAACCATACCGCCACCTGGCAAGGTGAAGAGGGCGACAGTATCCAGCAAAGGGAAGGAGCCACAGCCACCCAGCAAGGCCACCTCAGAGACTCCAGCTGCCAGACCCAAGGTCACACCACCATCTGCCAAGGTGAGAAAGGGGCAGAAAACACCAGGCAAGGCACTTCAGCCATCCGAGGCTGCAGGTGAAGGCCTGGTGGCTACCAGCACAACCGACAGCACCGCCACCTGCACCGCGGCCAACACCACCAGCAGCCCTGCCGCTAGCACTGCCGCATGCACTGCCACCTGCACCTCCACAAGCACCACTACTGTCAGCAGCAGCAGCTGCCCCGTCTGAGGCTGCAGGAGAAGGGCTGGAGCCTCCCTCCCCCACTGGCAACACCTGCACGTGCACCACGGCCAGCACCGCCACCTGCACTGCTGATAGCAGCACCACTACCAGCAGCAGCAGCCCCAGTGGGCAGTCGTCCAAGGCTGCAGGATAAGGGCTGGAGCCTCCCTCCACCACTGCCAACACCCCACCAGCACCGGCACTACCACCAGTTTCAGCCATAGCCGGCTCCGGACGGAGTCTAGCCCTGCCTCTATGGACTATCATGCAACCTGGTCCCTGCAAATCTCGTGCCTCAGACACCCAGATGAGAGACTTTGAACTGCCACACCCTAAATGTAGCATCACAGGGCACAAAGCCCCCTCCAGAACCATTGGAAGAAGGCATCCACTCACCCTATCCTTGGCAGGATGAAGCACACTGGGCACAAAGCCCCCTCCAGAACCAGTGGAGGTAGGCATCCAATTGAGAGACTGCGGCTTTGCACTCCCCAGGACCAAGCAGTGGGTGAACCACCCACTAGAGAGACTGTGGCCTTGCCCTCCCCAGGACCAAGCAGTGGGCAAACCACTCACTTGAGAGACCGAGGCCTTGCACTCCCCAGGAGCAAGCAGTGGGCAAACCACCCACTTGAGAGACTGTGGCCTTGCACTCCCCAGGACATCGCTGTGGGCATGGAGCCCCCTCCAGGAGCAGTGGCGTTATTCCATCTTCAGGCTGAGGTGCCCCCTCCTTCCCCATCCCCCTGAGGTGCCTGTGTGTTTTCGACCTGATGCCCCTGCTGTGTTCTCTCTGTATTGAGGCAGGAGTCAAATATGGGCTTGGCCTATGAGTTTTGGCCCAGTGGCCCACAGACATTTTGAGTGTATATTTCTGTAAATACTGTATTTAAAATTATTACGTATATCTGACTATTTCTAAAATATCACTGATTTGACTCTATTCCTTTTGTCCTTGCGTTCTTCCAGGGGGTTACGGGGTGTAAATGTAATGTTGATGCATGTGTTTGTGTGTATGGTGTTGTGGGTGAGGGTGGGGGTGGGGGTGGGGGTGTTGCGTGTTGCATGTGTGTGTCACTCTCTTTTTCCTCCCCCCTCCCCTGCATACTAGGTGCAGTACTCACAGTGGTTGTCGCTGCCGCCGTTCGTACTCCTGGTAGATAAGGAGGTAGACCAGCATGGGGAGGACCTGCAGCTCAGGCTCCATGGCGTCCTGGTTCTTCGTTGAGTGTTGAGAGGTGAGTGGTTCCCCTTCTGGGTACTGTTTTCGCCGTGCTTCTGATGGCATTGGTACCACCCCGGAAAAGCTGGCGGATGGGCGGGTTGTGATGGGGTGAGCGGTACATTGACTTCCGCCTGTCTTTTGGCGGTTACCGTTGTAGTGTTTGTTGCTACCGCCGTGGCGGTCAGAGTGTTAAAGTGGCTGTATGTGTTGGCGGTTTGCGCCGTGGTCGTGATCCCATTTTTTTTACCGCCAGCCTGTTTGCAGTATTACCGTTGCTTTAACACCGACCGCCAGGGTTGTAATGAGGGCCTAGATAACACCCAATAATTAGAACCAAGGGTACAACATTTTGAAATAGAGCTTCATCTTTTTTTACTTTATTTTTCATTTTAAAACTCATCAAAGAACAAACATATAGCAATGCAGTTCAAACATGCAGAGATCAAGCGGTAACATGAATTATATATAACATCATCTCGTGTGCACAGAGGGCTATTGAGCAGCAGTAAGCGAAAAAAAAACAACCAGTGCTGAAATAGACAGGTTGACATGCGTGGCTTGAATTCAACATGAGCTGGCATCATTAGTTAACTGCAATGTGGGAGGGGGACGGCCAATGCAGATAAGTAATCCCTTAGCGGGTGCCAAATGTCCCTGGGCCTAGAACTCACAGGCTGTAGTGAGGAGTATAGTTTATTATTTGTGTCGCAGTACGTGAGGCTGGCCAACCAAGAGTGAACACTAGGTGCACTTATAGGCCCCCATCAAATTGCAACCTCCCGCTTAGGCAGTAAAAGAAATATCGTTGTGAGGCAACTTATGGACTTGGGAAAGTCGCCAGTATAGCCAAGAAGGGCAGAGAGTGTGTCCGGTCGTACAGGCCGACCCACAATGGCTGACAGTCTGTCATATACCTCACACCAAAAAGGGGTAATGTTAGAACAGGTCCAGGTCATATGTGAAAAATCAGCAGTCACAGCACTTGGGGCAGGCAGTGGCACAGCGCAGGTACATTCGAGCTATGTCTCTGAGGGTGACGTACACCCTTCTGTGAAATTTAAAGTGTATTAATTTGTTGTGTTGGTTAGGTGAAACAAATCTGGTCTGTGCGCTGCACACC
The DNA here is from genome assembly GCF_031143425.1 of Pleurodeles waltl. NCBI lineage: Eukaryota > Metazoa > Chordata > Amphibia > Caudata > Salamandridae > Pleurodeles > Pleurodeles waltl. The sequence continues at coordinate 345,980,616 of NC_090447.1, read as the reverse complement.
TCCTAGACTTTTTGGGATAGTGGCAACCCAGATCTCTTTCCCAGGATTCCCTTAGTCGCGCATCTGGAACTGGTAGAGCCTTAATGCAAGCTGAGTAGAGTCGGGACACCAAGTGCGCTCCAGAGGCCGCCGTAGCAACCAGGGTCAAAAAACTAAGGAGGCTAGGAATGTGGACATTTCAGGTAAAGACAGATGAAACACGTAGGAGGTTATGTAGAGTTCCTCTTCATTTCCACTTAATTTCACAACTCTGATCTTCCGTTAGTTAGGTGTAATCTCAACTGCAATGATAACAAAATACTGTATATAAGTTGCTACATTGAATAAATCTACATGTCAGATGTAGTCCTTCCATTTTCAAAAGACACATACCTTTTATATCTCTGTTTAGAACTGTATAGATGTTGTTAAATTATTAAGTCAAAACAATACCAAACATTGTTTTTGGGTGAAGTGGAACACCCCTAATACGGTCTCAGGGCATCTGAACAATACAGAGGCACAGAATATAAAGTAACCAAACGCTTTGGTTCATAAACCTTATCCTAATTGGAATCAGGAAAAGATTGCAAGTGTGGTCTGAATGAGCATATTAACTAGCAGAGTTCTCTTTCTGACCCACAGATGTTTAGTAAAAACCAACTCCTTCCACTTTTCAATGTATAGAGTGCTTTAACCTCAAAAAATGATGCCAACTATTAAAAAGTGCCCCATACACAGTCAGAAAAGGAAATGGACAACTGCCACGTAATAATTTAGAAGGGCGAAAACCCCACCCACATTCTAGGAAAGAGTAATTAAATAAGTGAATACGTGAACAACCGATCTAAAAAGAAGTCAAATTAAAACTATTTCAATGTTATTGTACACTAAGATCCAAAATACACATGCCATATGAAGACTACATCAAAATATTATCAAAAAAGAAAGGAAAAATGAAACAATAAATGAGCCTATTTGTAAGTGTATTCCACCAGTCTCAAACCCCAACACAGCAAGATGAAAAAAGAGATTGGAACAATTGTTCTATTACAGTTCTCTATCTTGCCACATTACAAACTACAAAACAAATTTCGATTACCCTTGTCCTATTCAGATACTAATAGAAAGAGATTCACAATTACTATGATCACATAGAAGCCTACAGAAGTACAGGGCAATGTCTTGTTAGTAGTACCAACCACTTGGTGCCTAGAGTGGATATCTAATAAATCTCATTGCTATCCAAACTAAAGAATGTCACAAACATGGGAAACAAACAGAAAGGCAGTAAGTTTCAGCGGGCATCAAAGTAGTAATTTGCAAGTAAATGTGAAATGATATTAAATTAAGACTATATGGAGAGAGAAAAAACAAAGGCAAGACCTAGACAATGTTGTAAATAGCTATAAAGAAACAGGAGTCGTCATACATAAGTGAACTCCTCAAGAGGTAAACGTTTTTTTGTTAGAAATGTTTCTCCATAATCATCATCTGTTAGGTTTACCCAATTATCTAACCAATCATGCAAATACATTTTCTATATTCACTATGTTTCATGTAAAGTACTATATAAACCATAAATTGGTAAAGTCATTGGTAAAGTCAAATATAACAGATTATTGTCTCCATATTTAGTTAGTATTGATAAGTCAGTCTTGGTAAAAGAAAAAAATCACTTGTGAAGTGTTGACAAATCTTTGTCTTACAAAACATGTACATGACTGCAAAAGTTATTTCCTTAATGTGTGCATCTCCCTGTCCACATTGTAAGCAGGTTTGACACTTTGCAGAATGCAATCCATCTTGTTTCCACAATTTTCAATTGTTGCTTTTTAGTCCTTCTTGTTTGTTGCAACTTGTTGGATCCATCCCTACATACTATAAGACAAGCTGTTGGCCTCATGTTGTTACGAAAATGCTTTGCCACAGGTATCATCCTGACTGATAATGATGCTAATGTGTTCTTTCCACTTTGTTTTCAACATTCTCTTAGCGGATGCCACTAAAATTGCTCACAACAATATAACAAATACACAGTGAGTAGTGTTAAAGTTGAACTGTTTTATCGCAAACATCTGTTTACCATCACAGGATAAATTTTTACATTTATTCTTTGTGTATTTGCAAAAACAGAAGGAATTATTTGGAGAAAGCAGTCCTAGTCCTTTAGTGTAAGAAACAGTATTACTTTGGCTCAAACATTTGGATGGGGCATCTGCTTTCTTATATGTGAACATAGATTGAAATGTGCTAAATTTACCAAGATTGCAGTCTAGTTCCAACAGATACCAGAGTTTTTTAATGACTGCATACAGTTTTTTTCATTTCCCAATGAAAATGTGGCAACACAGTGTAAGGAATTTGTTTCTCTGCTTTCAGCTGTCAAGAGGAGCTCTAGAACCCGAGTTGGTCACCCCTGTTTTAACTTTGTTTAACAGTTCGTTTTACAGTTCTTATTTATCTATTTTAGTCAGACTGCTTTTAGCAATGATTTTTACATATTTTTCTCAGTTTGCTTTTATTTTAGGAAACCGAGGAACAATCTGATTGATGTACTTTCTAACCAAGGCTAAAGAACTCCGTACACGATATGCAAGTTGTGTTGCCCATTTAAGAGACAGCTTCTACACATAGGTTGCATCAGAATTGTACTTACAATACAGTATGGTTTATTATAGAAACAGTGAACAGACCCAGAGTTGGCAGTGGGCATTCCGACCGCGACTATCCTGGGACGCCTGCTGTGCGACATGCAGCCTCGCTGGTTGTGATATGCAAGCCTCCACTGAGGATTGCCATCTACATCACAGGCCAACTTCTGACACTGTTTCCATGGCTTCCCTGAGGAGTCAGAGTGTCATGTTCAGATTACCATAATCACCTCCCACCGCAGTTGGTTTGAGGTTCGGGTGAGACACTGTGAGCTAGCCAGGAGTTAGGTCAACAGTTACTAATGGTGTGGATGGATTCAGTCTCCCATACTCTGCAGTTCTGCTGTCCTAAACTCGTATTATAGTAGGAACCACTTAAAACGTCCAATTAAAAGTACCTGCTGATCAATCCATATGGTTTAAATTTAGCTTCCAAAAATGATTTCTCTGGGTAGTCATGTTCTTTGGAACGTGATAAGGTGACTAGTGCTTCTACTTCAGAAATCTCCATTTCACTATAATTCCTTTTCATTCTAACAATTTCACCAGTTTCAACAAAAGGGAAATATTTTTGATCTGACAATAAGTGTAGGAAGTTGGCTCTGTATGTACTATTTCAAAGTAAGAAATAGCATGCACAGAGTCCAAGGGTTCCCCTTAGAGGTAAGATAGTGGCAAAAAGAGATAATTCTAATGCTGTATTTTGTGGTAGTGTGGTCGAGCAGTAGGCTTATCAGAGGGTAGTGTTAAGCATTTGTTGTACACACACAGGCAATAAATGGGGAACACACACTCAAAGACAATTCCAGGCCAATAGGTTTTTATATAGAAAAATATATTTTCTTAGTTTATTTTAAGAACCACAGGTTCAAGATTTACAAACAATACTTTAAATTAAAGGTATTTCACTTAGGAACTTTAGGAGTTTTGAATTAGCAAAATAGCATATACAGTTTTCACACAAATGGCAATAAGCTATTTTAAAACTGGACACTGCAATTTTCAACAGTTCCTGGGGGAGGTAAGTGTTTGTTAGTTTTGCAGGTAAGTAAACCGCCTACAGGGTTCAAAGTTGGGTCCAAGGTAGCCCACCGTTGGGGGTTCAGGGCAACCCCAAAGTTACCACAACAGCAGCTCAGGGCCGGTCAGTTGCAGAGGTCAAAGTGGTGCCCAAAACACATAGGCTTCAATGGAGAAGGGGGTGCCCCGGTTCCAGTCTGCCAGCAGGTAAGTACCCGCGTCTTCGGAGGGCAGACCAGGGGGGTTTTGTAGGGCACCGGGGGGGGACACAAGTCAGCACAAAAAGTACACCCTCAGCAGCACGGGGCGGCCGGGTGCAGTGTGTAAACAGGCGTCGGGTTCGCAATGGAGTTCAATGGGAGACCAAGGGGTCTCTTCAGCGATGCAGGCAGGCAAGGGGGGGGCTCCTCAGGGTAGCCACCACCTGGGCAAAGGAGAGGGCCACCTGGGGGTCGCTCCTGCACTGGAGGTCGGATCCTTCAGGTCCTGGGGGCTGCGGGTGCAGTGTCCTTACCAGGTGTCAGGTCTTTGAAGCAGGCAGTCGCGGTCAGGGGGAGCCTCTGGATTCCCTCTGCAGGCGTCGCTGTGGGGGCTCAGGGGGGTCAACTCTGGCTACTCACAGGCTTGCAGTCGCCGGGGAGTCCTCCCTGTAGTGTTTGTTCTCCACAAAGTCTTTCAAAGTTGCTTCTTTGTTGCAAAGATGCTTCTTTCTTGGAGTAGAGCCGCTGTCCTCAGGAGTTCTTGGTCCTTTTAGATGCAGGGTAGTCCTCTGAGGCTTTAGAGGTCGCTGGACCCTGTGGAACGCATCACTGGAGCAGTTCTTTTGAAGTGGGGAGACAGGCCGGTAGAGCTGGGGCCAAAGCAGTTGGTGTCTCCGTCTTCTCTGCAGGTTTTTCAGCTCAGCAGTCCTTCTTCGTCTTAGGTTGCAGGAATCTAGTTTCCTAGGTTCTGGGGAGCCCCTAAATACTGATTTTAGGGGTGTGTTTAGGTCTGGGAGGGCAGTAGCCAATGGCTACTGTCCTTGAGGGTGGCTACACCCTCTTTGTGCCTTCTCCCTGAGGGGAGGGGGGCACACCCCTATTCCTATTGGGGGAATCCTCCAAAATCAAGATGGAGGATTTCTAAAGGCAGGGGTCACCTCAGCTCAGGACACCTTAGGGGCTGTCCTGACTGGTGGGTGACTCCTCCTTGTTTTTCTCATTATCTCCCCTGGACTTGCCGCCAAAAGTGGGGGCTGTGCCCAGGGGGTGGGCATCTCCACTAGCTGGAGTGCCCTGGGGCATTGTAACATAAAGCCTGAGCCTTTGAGGCTCACTGCTAAGTGTTACAGTTCCTGCAGAGGGGAGGTGTGAAGCACCTCCACCCAGAGCAGGCTTTTGTTTCTGTCCTCAGAGAGCACAAAGGCCCTCACCACATGGGGTCAGAAACTCATCTCTCAGCAGCAGGCTGGCACAGACCAGTCAGTACTGCACTGAAGGATTGGGTAAAATACAGAGGGCATCTCTAAGATGCACTCTGTGTGCATTTTTTAATAAATCCAACACTGGCATCAGTGTGGGTTTATTATTCTGAGAAGTTTGATACCAAACTTCCCAGTATTCAGTGTAGCCATTATGGAGCTGTGGAGTTCGTTTTTGACATACTCCCAGACCATATACTCTTATGGCTACCCTGCACTTACAATGTCTAAGGTTCTGCTTAGACACTGTAGGGGCATAGTGCTCATGCACCTATGCCCTCACCTGTGGTATAGTTCACCCTGCCTTAGGGCTGTAAGGCCTGCTAGAGGGGTGACTTACCTTTGCCACAGGCAGTGTGAGGTTGGCATGGCACCCTGAGGGGAGTGCCATGTCGACTTAGTCATTTTCTCCCCACCAGCACACACAAGCTGGCAAGCAGTGTGTCTGTGCTGAGTGAGGGGTCCCCAGGGTGGCATAAGACATGCTGCAGCCCTTAGAGACCTTCCCTGGCCTCAGGGCCCTTGGTACCAGTTACAAGGGACTTACCTGGGTGCCAGGGTTGTGCCAATTGTGGAGATAATGGTACATTTTAGGTGAAAGAACACTGGTGCTGAGGCCGGGTTAGCAGGGTCCCAGCACACTTCTCAGTCAAGTCAGCATCAGTATCAGGCAAAAAGTGGGTGGTAATTGCAACAGGGAGCCATTTCCTTACAATAAGGGTGACAAGATTCAGCATGTTACAGGCAGTTTTTCTATGTATTCAAATTTGGAGTGCACAATGGACAACTGAATGTCCACTATACTTTTAAAATGATATTCCAGTGAAATTTTGACATTGTACTCACTATCATTTAAAAGGGTAGGATACATAGTTAGTTCTTCAGTTGTACTGTTCCATATCATTAAGACATCATCAATATGATGACCCCAGAAAGCTACTTTATCTTCTCCGTTGTATAGATCGTCATTTCAGGAGTACTCCATCTTGAACCACCCTATAAAGAGGTTGGCATAAAAGGAGATTATGCAGAACCCATTGCAGCATCTGATTTCCAGTGATACAACTTGAAGTGATATAACTGAACTTATATAGGAAATAGTTATGCTCTAGGACGAACAAGGTCAAAATCAAGCTATGTCAAGGTTTGTCTATAACAACTGGCAGATCTTGTGTAAAAAGGTGTTGTAAGTGCTGTCAGTCCTTTAATGATCGGTAATGGTACAGAGACTATGCACATATATGGTCAAGAGGATATCATTGTCCTCTCAAGGAATATCATGGAACTGTTTGAGGAGACTCTTAGGCCCATATTTATAATTTTTTAGCGCTGCATTTGCGTCACTTTTTGATGCAAAAGCGGCACAAGCTTACAAAATACAATTATATTTTGTAAGTTGGAGGCTCTTTTGCATCAAAAAATGACACAAATGCAGCGCAAGGAAAGTATAAATATGGACCTTAGTGTCTATAATGAAAGATGAAAAGGTCTTCATTAGATGAACAAGATGTTTGTCAATATAGTCAGACATTTTTTCAATACTAGAGCTTTTCCCTGAAAAAACAGGGTGACAAGATTGAAAGGTTCTGAATTTTGGTAAAAAAATATATAATAGGTATTCTACAGACTTTTATGCTGAGATTCTGGTATTCATCATCATCATCATTTTCTCACAAAAATACATATTATACTCATCCAACAGTCCTGGGAATGCTACGTTTAACATCTCCCTGGTGACTTCTTCATAATCTGTCATAACAATAAGCCTTCTCTTAGCCTCTGAATCATAGTCAATAAAATCTATAACCACTGTATTTTCTCCTTAATCCACCTTTCTAAAAATAATAGTACTGGTAGCATTCTTGAGATATTTCAGTGCTTCAAATTATTTATTATTCAAAGCCCTCTTGCATCTTGTAGTTTAGATCTTGTCAGTTTCCTGGGATACAGCCTCACAAAAAAATCAATGAAATGGTCACGTTTTATAATGATTGCTATCTATTATTTTTCAAATTCTGTTTAATGGATTTTGCTTGGGGTCTCCTGCAGTCTGCGGTGGGCTTGTACCTGATTCGATGGTGGCGTCAGGGGGAATTCCGGGAAGCTTTGCCAACACAAGTGCCAGAGATTCTGAATAGAAAACCGGGGGTCAGTCAACTCCCAGGGTGTCTTATGGGAAGCCAAACATGTCACTCTCTGAGGTGACATTATTATTTTCTGCAAGGGTCAGCGTGACAGACTCTAGGGGACCTTGAGCAATGCTATACTGCCACAATAGAAGACGAGTTCCTCTGTGATTCCCTTCCTGTTCAAATGGTACTCAAACAAGAGTGCACGCAGGAGGCTCGGGAAGCATAGTTGGCCACCAGCAGTCGTATATATCAATGGGGAGATAAAGCAAGCCAAACACAATTCACTGACTATTCATTCTGTATACATCAGGTGCTCCAGTTGCGTATCTTGAGACTAACAAGGGCTCCCGAATCACAGGCACATTTATGGCCTGCTCTGGAGACCTATAGAGCTCAGTTCCTGCGGGCCCCCAGGATGATCTTTACTGGTTTGTGACAGATGTGCCGGAGCCACGCCTGTCTCCTACAGACAGCAGAGCTTGGATGCGGGGGTCACCTGCGAGGAGCTTGGAGCGGCCCTTAGGCAACTCCACACGGTTAAGGCGCCTGTGCCTAATGGCTTCCCGCCAAGTTGTGTCATTTAGTCTGTCAGCACACAGGCCCTTTGCTATTAAATACTTTCAATGAGGCTCTTAAATTGGGCGAATTGCCTCAAAACCTTAGAACGGCCGATATCATGGTGTTTCCGAAACCGGGCCATGACGGCACCAAATATGAAGCATAGCGGACAACCTCTGCTGAACTCGAAGGTAAAAATCTGGGCCAAGATGTTAGCCACACGGCTTGAAGGAGTTATTTCCCACCTTAACCACCTGCATCAATCTGGGTTCATGCCTTGTAGGGCCACACAGAACAAGATACAGAAGCTTTGTAGTTCTACAGGGTTGAGTGGCAGCTTACCTGGCCAACATGCCCTACTTATGATTGATTTTCAGAAATTATTCGACTCAGTTGATTAAGATTATTTGTTCACCCTCTTGAGTCGATATGGCTTCAGCCTGCGGTTCATTAGGTACGTGCACTTACTTTATACTGCTCTCACAGCAAAAGTATAAGTTGATGGAGGCGTTTCTGAATGGTTTGGCATAAAGAGGGGAACCCATAAGGGATGCCTCCCCTCTCTCCTCTGTTATTTGCCTTAGCTATCAAGCTTTTAGCAGCCTCGGTACGCATTGAAACTGTGTTTCACAACTTCCAGAGGTGAGTGATAGAATATCCCACAATGCAGATGACATCCTGCTATTCTTAGACGACCTGAGTGAATCAGGACCTTGAGCTCTTCAAATCGTATGGACCTTCGGGTCCTGTGTTGGCCTCTGCATGAATGAGGCCAAGTCTTCCATTTATCCCATTGCCCCCTTCCTGCCGCTCATGCCCTGGGTTGTGTGTGTTCCCGATGGGCTTCAAATACCTAGGGGTTTTTATAACTTCAGAAAAGGCCCAATCGTACAAGTCTAACTTGTAGACCCAGTTATATTGTCTCGCTAGAGATGTGACATTTTGGTCTCCTATTTGCTGTCTCTACTGGGTAGTTCAGCCATCTTTAAGATGTTTTGCTGTGCCAACCAAGCCCAATCAGTAGATCCGTTAAGGATGCAGCCTACGTAGTAAGTTCCATGGTGCACACCTGGCCGTGTCTTAAAGTGCAATGTCATTATATACTATCATGAGGCTGTGCCTCTTCTTTGGTGAGGTTTTAAGCGAGCTACACACCTCCGTTCATTCTAGATTATCTTGAGGCTGCGCCTCTTCTTCGGTGAGGTTTTAAGCAAGCTACACACCTCAGCTTATTATCCAAAAGTCTGCAGCATTTCCAACAGAATGTTTTTGACCCTAATTACCACAATACTGCTTGCACGGACTCTCTGACCTGGAGGCAGTAACGTGCTTTATTGTGATTACGATGAAATTGTTGACACTGCTTCTTTTCTCCTGTTTGATGTCGTTTGTATGTGCACCATGACACTGCAACTTACTTGACTATATACAGTTTATCCTAATTATTTTTAATATAAGTATTTGGTCCTTGTTTCTGACATTAGCAGCAACAGTCCTAGGCTTGTACTCTCCCAAGGAGCCTAATCCCAGAGTTGGGGATGGTAAACTCCCTAGTTTTTATTACCTTTCATTATGGTCTTCACCTTGTGTGTGCACTTACTTGGCACGGGTTTCATTTGAATACACGTTATGCATTTTTTTGCTTGGATTTTAATTACTTCTTCTCCTTACAGGGCAACCTTTTTGTTTAGTTGACCGGACAGACAGTATACTTGAATGTAAGTAACTGTGTTCAAACCTTTGTTCTCAGATAGACCTATTAGTGTCTATACTCATTGTGCTTCAGGAGAAGTTTCTTTTTGTATTTGTTGGTCCTGATGAAGCATCATAGGATCCATTCGGACTGCTGGACGCGAAACATGTTGACCTGTGTTTAGAGGGGACGCAATACTTTCCTTGTCCTCACTCATTAAAGTGGCTGAGCATTATCTCTCATATTATCACTTTCATGTTGCTTTTAATCTTGGCCTAATCCTCTTGCTTTCTGAAAAATTAAATGGTGATGTCTGCCGAGGTTTAGAACCAATTTTAGTTTTTCCTCTCCTGTTTAATTAGTGTCTGCCCTTAGGCACCACACTAGTACACTCTACCACAGTAGTCACTAAAAGATCTCAGGCAAAGAGCCCCCTCATGGGGGAGCCCGTCAGATATTGCAGTGCTGGTCTGACGAGGAGCACCCCCGATGATGAAGCATGACATCCGAAAGGGTGTGTGAGGGCTCTTGCTCCTAAACATGTAGGTTCCCTTGGTTCCCCCCTTTTGGTACAGTTTACTCTTTGTTGTGATAGTAGTACCTTTGGGAGACTGTACACTGGACCATCAACCTCCATGTCCTTTCTTGTTGATGTTGTTAAAGTGCAATGTGCATGATGTGAGAACGCAGCAGGGGCGGCTCCTTCATAGGGGTGGAGGAGAGTTGCCCCCCCGCCAGCAGTGACTGCTGCAAAACCTTTACCAAACAACGATAATAAACTGTGTTTATTATCGCTGTTTAGTAAAAGGGGCGGGCCATTGGGGTGACGTGCACATGCTGTGCACTCCCCCTGAAACCGCATGTGTGTTTGACCGGCCGTCTCGGGCCGGCCAAACAGAAATGTGCTGTAGGCTCTCTCGAGCCCAGCAACATGGTTGTTGGGCATGAGAGAGCCTGCACAGGCTCCCAGTCTGCCTGGGAGCGCCCAGGCTAGGCACTCTTAGACAATCCTGATGCTGCTTTGAGCAGTGTCAAGATTGGCCGCATGGGAGGCTAAGAGCATGTGCCTGCAGCGAGGAGAAGGAGAAGCAGAAGCAGAGCGGTGCGCGGCATTGAGGTAAGTGTTTTTTATTTTATTTTATTTTTTATTTTATTTTAATTCCCCGCCCCCACCCCATGCACCACCCTCCCGCAAGATGCTCCTGGAATGCAGTCTCAGTTATGCTAGTGTAATAACACTGTTCTGAGTCCTACTAGGATAAAAAAATCTTGCGTGAGCCGTAAGTGTATTTAGGTGTCTTGGCAGGTTTCGAGTTAGTTCAATTAATTTTGCAAATCGCGCCAGCTCTTCCGGGGTTTCCAAATTATAAAGCAGCTTTTGAGGTTTCCTTCTGAACGGACACCATATATTAGGAAGAGTTATTACGGTTCTCTGTGCATTTAAAAGGCATAGGCATTAGCAAATAAAATGGACAACATTTTTTCCATAGAATGGCTGAGTCTGCAAGTGTAAATGTTCCCCAGTGACTTCTAGCAACTGTTTAGGTCTTTAACTGGTAATGCCATGAGTTGTGCGTAAAGGATATGCTTGAGCATTGACTTGGTTAGTGCACAATTTAAGTACAGCTGACTGTTTTTCTTCATATGAGTGTAATAAAACCTGCATATCACTGTTGGACTCTGATGTATTTGAGGTCTTCCTATTTAGATAAGTGCTTAACTTGAGAACACTCGGGTGATTTGCAAAGTTTTCCCATATTTTGTGGGCAGATTTAAATGGTTGCAAGGTAAGGTCAAAAAATCCGACCAGGGATTCTTCCAGTTTGTAAAAATGCTCTTCAAGATCACTTTCATTGTAATAGGATGTGCCCCACAGTCTCTGCGGTTGTACCAGACAATGGCTACTCAATTCTCTAGTGATCGTTTCTTCAGGCCATACTCAAGACGTACCAACGAGTACAGGACCTGTGAAGGAATTTGGAAGATACATTTGAAGGTACGGCGTTATACCTGCTCCATGGTGTTCACTAAGAGCCCTAGAAAAACTGTTTGGCAATAACTGATAAAGGGAATATGTTTCTGTTGGATTCCTCACTTAATGAATTTTCCCCATGCGCCAGCATCCGACAGACATTTTCTTCTAGCTCTGCACGTCGACGAGGATGTCACAATTGCCCGACTCCCACGCAACGCCGTCTGATGCCATCCAGGCAATAAGAGGTCCTCGCCGGCGTGCTGACGTCAGTTCCCTTTTTTCCGTGCCTTTGAGTAACGGTTATTTCTTCGAGGCTCCAGGGAGCTACTGTTTCACTCCGAGTGTTACTATGTCTCAGCCACGGTAATTGAGTTTTAAACCCTGTAGGGAGTGCGGTGGCTGAATGTCAGTGACAGACCCACACAAAAATTGCTTGTGGTGTTTGAGTTCTGACCATGAATTCGAGGAGTACGGTTCATGCCAGCGTATGAATCCGAAAGCACTCAAGGAGCGGGAGGCCAAGTTATTCTTGGCGAAATCAAGGAAGAAGGAGAGACATCACCATAGTAAGTCTTCCTCTAAATCTTCGAAGTCGCACAGATGTCATTGAGACTCCCGGCGCTGGTATGGATCATGACCTCGGTCGAGTAAGGACCGCTCCCGCTCGAGGTCGCCATCAGTTCGACGCCGTAAGACATGGGAGGTTAGTCAGACGGTAACACCTCCACCTCAGACGACTCCTATTTCTCCTACATCTCCTACTATCTGACTACGAGGTCGATCCTCATCAGGATCCGGAGTTTTCACCGGCGCAGACGGAGATGCCCGAACCAATGCCGGTGTCACCTCAGGCGCAGACTCCACAGGGATATCCGGCATCCCCGGCACCAGGTACAGACACTTCCGCATTTCTAAATGCGATGTTTAGCATTTTTGCCAACATGGCTCCGGGAGGTGGCCCGTCTGGACCTTCAGGTCATTTGGCATATGACATGGGTGTTTGCGCTCCGTACAGACTGATGCCTTTCATGCCTTTCCTTCCTATGGGAAGTGCTGGCTCGGCACCGGTACTGATGGCGTCACCTAGAAGGCCTGTGACGCCAACGACGTCTGCTGTCCCGGCGCCGATGAGTTCACCACAACCTCAATCAATGCTGAAGAAGCCTATGGCACCGATGGATCCGGCGTCGGATGGATCGGAGGATCGACGCCGACCAAGGTCTTCGGTGTCAGCAAACACCTTATCGATGCCGAGAATTGAGGGCAGGTTGCGCTCCAGGAGATTGGCTCTGGAGCTGCTTGAGGAGCAGGAATACAAGAGACAGTTCTTGGAAGAGGGCAAGATCGCAGAGCCCCTGGGAGACCTACACGGCTTGGACACTGGCAGTGGGTTGTACACTTCCCAGGAGTGGGACTTAGCATCTCCTGGGGAGTACACCGAGGAGGCTGCTTCTTTCCATTCGGTGGTGAGGAAGTCGGCGGATTTTCTTGACCTTCCTCTTCCAGCTGCTAAAATAAAAACTAACATTCTCACTGAAGTGTTGCACCCTTCTTCAGCTGTGGCAGAGCCACTTCTTCCATTTAATGAGGTACTCGTAGACCCGATAATGGAGGTGTGGAAGAAGCCTGTGACTTTGACAGCAGTGAATAGGTCTGTGGCAAGGAGGTATCGTGTGGTTCCTGGGGATCCAGGTTTCTTGTCAAAACATCCAACTCCAGAGAGCTTGGTGGTGCAGGCCTCACGTTCCTCCCACACAGCTTCAGGATCTTTTCCAGCGGTTCCTTTTGGACAGGGAATCCAAGAGAATGGACCAATCTGCAAAAAAGACATTCTCTTCATGCAGCATGGCCCTGAAATCAACAAATGCAACCTGTATCTTGGGCAGGTACATCTATGCCCTGATGGACGAGGCCAAGACGACATCCTGGATTGTCTCAGGAGGTTCTCAACCTTCTGACGGACGCTCAGGCGGCAGCAACTCAGGTCATCCAATCTTAGACTTGACATGTCTGATTCCGTGTCCAGAGCAATGGACACGTCCATAGTAACAAGAAGGCATGCCTGGCTACGATCTTCAGGATTCTCTCCCGATGTGCAGTCAACCCTACTTGACTTACCCTTTGATGGGGATAAACTCTTCGGGACAAAGGCTGACTCTGCCTTGGAGCGGTTCAAGGAGAGTAGGGCCACTGCAAAGTCATTAGGCTTGCAGGCCTCCGTCTCCACTCCTTCACGAGCATTCAGGAGGTTCAGGGGGGTTTGGGTGTGGCCCTTCCTTTCAAGGGAGATTTCAGCAGGCAGGCCAGCAGGCTGCCTCTACTCACCCCTACAGATCATATAGGGGTAGGGTTCGTACCAGAGGGGCCACCCAGCAGCACTCCGTCTCTTCCTCTTCCTCCGGAGGGGTGCAGCAGGGAAAGCAGCCTTATTCCTCCATCAACCCCTTTGCATGCATCTCCTGTAGGGGGGAGATTATCTCAGTTTCTCCACAAGTGGGAGCCAATAACATCGGACTCCTGGGTCACCGATATTGTGGGGAAAGGCTATACTCTTCCCTTTCGGGAGTTTCCCCATCCCATCCCTCCCAGCCCATCCTTCTGTTCGGGAGATCATCTCCTTTTATTACAACAGGAGGTTCTAGTCCTTTTGTCGAAAGGTGCAGTAAAGTTGGTTCTAGAGCAGGAGAGGGGTCAGTGCTGTTATTCAAGATATTTCCTGATCCCCAAAAAGGATGGTCGGTTGAGGCCAATCCTGGTCCTGAGGATTTTGAATTGGTTCCTCAAGCAGGAAAAGTTCAAAATGATGACCCTAGCACAGGTGCTTTTGGCGTTGAACGAAGGGGATTGGATGGTGTCTGTCGACTTGCAGGATGCTTACTTTCATATCCCGATTCTGAAGTCGCACAGGAAGTATCTCCGGTTTGTGGTGGGATGGCAACACTATCAGTTTGCGGTTCTTCCGTTTGGTCTTACTTCAGCACCTCAAGTCTTCACGAAGGTGATGGCGGTGGTTGCAGCAGAGCTCAGGAGGAGGGGGACAGCAATATTCCCTGACATGGATGATTGGTTGATCAAAGCCAAGTCTCCGGAGCTCCTGCTGAGTCACCTGCAGTCGACAACCCAGTTGTTGTTTGATCTGGGCTTTTCGGGGAACGTACCCAAATCTCACCTGGAGCCCTCTCAACAGCTCCTGTTCATAGGGGCAGTACTAGACACAACATTGAATTGGGCCTTTCCTCCACCGCAGCGGATTCAGTACATTCAGGCGTTGATTCCAATGTTCCAGAATGGAGCGGCCATTCCAGTCCCCAAGGTCCTTCGTGTCTGCTCAGTCTGTTCGCTTCTTGCATTCTGTTGGTCACTCATGCACACTGGCACATGAGGGTTCTTCAGTGGTGCCTCCGCAGGCAGTGGTTTCAAAACAAAGGGGATTTCGAGGAATCGATAAGGATCTCCAGAGACACTGCAGCGGATCTTCGATGGTGGGCTGCGGTCGGCAACCTTTCTCAAGGAAGGCCGTTCTCGCTGCCACCTCCAGTGCCACAGTGATAACGGATGCTTCCACTATAGGGTGGGGAGCTCATCTGGGGGACCTAGAGGTCAAAGGTCATTGGTCTACAGTGGAACAGATGTTTCAAATCAATCTGTTAGAATTGCGGGCAATACGTCTGGCTCTCAAGGCCTTCCTTCCTTCCCTTTGCGGTCAGTCGGTCCAGCTCCTGACAGACAACACTACTGCGATGTGGTATATAAATAAGCAGGGAGGGGTGGGGTCGGATCTTCTCTACAGAGAACCTCTGCGACTCTGGTCCTGGGCACAAGACCATAGGATTTGCTTGGTAGGAAACCATGTGGCTGGAGTTTTGAACGTAAGTGCGGACAGTCTCAGTCGGCACATCTCGACCGATCACAAGTGGCGTCTTCATCCAGACCTGGTCCTTTACATCTTCCAGATGTGGGGGTTTCCTCAGATAGACCTGTTTGCCACTCTGAAAAACACGCACTGCCTATCGTTCTGCAGCCTCCAGTATCTGGTGCAAGGAGCATTGGGGGACGCGTTTCAGATGTCCTGGTACGGCCAGCTGCTTTATGCATTTCCCCCCATACCTTTGATTCCTCGGGTTCTGAGGAAGATTCGCCAAGACCGGGCCCAAGTGATCTTAATAGCTCCGGATTGGCCAAGAAGGGTGTGGTATTCAGACCTTCTCCAACTCTCACTGTGCCCCCGCTCCATCTCCCTCACAGGGCAGACCTCCTCTCGAAGTTGCAGGCCCTACACCCCCACCTCCAGAGCCTGCAACTACATGCCTGGAGATTGAACGTCAATCTGAGTACTTTTTCTCTCCCACCAGAAGTGGTGGACGTTATGTTATCGGCCAGGCGACACTCCAACAAAGTTATCTATGCAAGCAGGTGGGCTAAATTTGTGACTTGGTGTGGAGAGAATCAAATTGATCCCTTGCGTGCCCACTTATCAGACATTTTGTCATTTGCGCTGTCCTTAGCGCAGAGGGGTTGTGCAGTTGCGACTGTTAAGGGTTACTTGTCCGCACTGTCAGCCTTTCTGTGTCTACCAGACCACCCCTCCTTGTTTAAGTCCCCAATGGTTTTGAGGTTCATTAAGGGTCTCACTAACAAGTTTCCGCCCACTCCATTCGTTATGCCGCAGTGGGATTTGAACTTAGTGTTAGCATTTCTGATGGGTTCACCGTTTGAACCAATGCATTCAAGTTCCTTAAGGTTTTTAGTTTTAAAAACTGTTTTCCTGGTTGCCATTACGTCAGCTAAGAGGGTGAGTGAGCTCCAGGCTCTTAGTGTGGAACCCCCATACACTTCCTTTTATAGGGACAATGTGGTGTTAAGGACCATGGCGGCTTTCTTACCGAAGGTTGTTACACCTTTTCATGTAGGACAGTCCATCACACTTTCCTCCTTATATCCTCCACCTCATCCATCAAAGGAGGAAGAGAGGCTACACCGACTAGATCCAAGAAGAGCATTGAGCTTCTTCGTCGACAGGACGAGAGAGTTCAGACAGGAGGATCAGCTCTTAGTCGGTTACGTGGGGAAGAGGAAAGGCAAGGCTGTCCACAAGAGAACACTTTCCAGGTGGGTCATTTTTTTGCATCAAATTGTGTTATTCTTTAGCAAAGAAGGAACCTCCTGTTGGGATAAGAGCCCATTCCACCAGGGCTAAGGCGGCCTCTTCGGCCTTAGCTAGAGGTGTTCCTGTGGTTGACATCTGCAAGGCCGCAACTTGGGCATCCCGCCACACGTTTGCTAAACATTATTGTTTGGATTCTGAAGTCCGGAGGGATGGACATTTTGCACGGTCCGTGCTGCAGGATTTCTTGGTTTGACCATTCAGGCACCCACCTCTGAGTGCGGTACTGCTTTGGGACTCTATTCATTATGTGAGGAATCCACAGGTAGTTGTATCCATCAGAAGAACAAGTTACTTACCTTTGGTAACGCCTTTTCTGGTGGATACACTAGGTACCTGTGGATTCCTTACGGTCCCACCCGCCTCCATGTTGCCTGGATGGTCTTATCAAGATTTCCTTGGGTGTGTATCTGTATATTATTGATATGTATATACTGTTGTCATTGTTTATATATGTGATATATGTATGTATGTATGTATGTATATATATATATAAATATAGTTTTGTGGTTATGTATATGGTATTATGGAGTTAATTTCAAATATGTATTGCTGGTAGTCACCTTGTTTCAAAGGCACGTGAAAACTGACGTCAGCACGCCGGCGAGGACCTCTTATTGCCTGGATGACGTCAGACGGCGTCGCGTAGGAGTCGGGCAATTGTGACATCCTTGTCAACGTGCAGAGCTAGAAGAAAATTTCCATTGGATGCTAGCGCATGTGGAAAATTCATTATGTGAGGAATCCACAGGTAGCTAGTGTATCCACCAGAAAAGGCATTACCGAAGGTAAGTAACTTGTTCTTTTTGCTTATTGCCTTTCTTATGGCTTCAGTGGTTGGGCTGTATAGAGTGGAGTGCAGTTTGCACAGAGCATTGGTCACTGCCTTGTCCTTTTCTTCCGTGCGGATGACATGCAGCTTAGGCTTGCCATTGCTGGCAAACAACACATCTAGGTAGTTGTAATTAGGTGTGCTCTTTATTCTCAACTTTTCTAGTCTTCACTGCAGCCTGTGCTTATTTGGGTAGCGCCCAAAGATCACCACCTTTGTCTTCTTGCAATTTGCCACCAGCTTGTTGTTGGTTTTGTAGGTATGTAGCATGTCCAAAGCGCTCTGCATTCCCACTTTTTTGTGGTCCATTATCATGTCATCAGCATACTGCATCAAGAAAAGACGCCCTTGGCTGATTTTTGGCCCTAATAGGTTTGCAGATTTTAACATTTTCCCTAGTTCAGCAGTATACAAGTTGAACATCATTGGCTTTAGGACGCATCCTTATTTTAGTCCTTGGTCCATGTATACTATGGCGGTTGCCGTGTTTTGTGTGAGCTTAATTCGCACCCATGTTTGGGAGTAGAGTGCAATTATGGCATCCAGCAGCTTACCTAGAATTCCCCAGCTGTTTAATTTGTTCAAGAGGATTTTCTTGTCCACACCTTTGAAAACTGTGCAATAATCCATACAAATAGTGATGATTGTACGGCTGTTTGGCTTGCTCCATCATGTATGCTAGGGCCATGATATTGTCTGCTGTGGAAGCTCCTTCCCCGAAGCCTGTTTGATAATAAGGCAATATGCCCTCCTCTCTGACCCAGTTGTCTAGGTTGTGCTGTAGTAAGCTTGTGAAGGCCTTATCTACAATGTCCAGCAGTGTGATCATTCTGTAGTTAGCCGGGTTTGTATTAGTGCCCTTTTTATGTATAGGTTAGAGAATCGAGCCTCTCCAGGAGTCATGGAAAGAGGCAGTTACAATGCAATGTTGGTAAAGTGAAGACAGATGAGCATAGTCCTCCTTGAATAGGTGGCCAGGCAGCCTATTCGGACCTGGGGCCCCATCCTTCCTTATGTTTTAAAGTATTTTGGTCACAGAGCTGCAGCCCCCATGCATTGCGCTTGACAGAGGGCTAATTGTGCATCGTCCTGTGGTTTTATGTTGTGATTGATTGGACTCTTCATTATCCTGTGTGCTACTGGCCCTGGTGGGGGGCGTACAGTATAATCCTTGGACAAGTTTGATCTAGGTATCTGCAGAGACTCTGTTTCATCTGTCATGAGTGTGGCCTGTTTTACAGCTAATGTACCACCAGAATTCACCCTGGTTACATTGTTTCAAACTTTTGTGTACATGGAGATATGTTCCTATGCTATCAGACCACACATTTCCTCGTCCTAAATGACTGGTGGTTTGAGGGGTTTGACGATTCAGTGTACCTGACGAAGGGGTGGGTCATAGGCTGCAGTAATGTCCCACACTTACTCTAAGGAGGTGTCAGCCTTGGGCCCCCCCTGTCCACCTCCATGAGAGTTGCGCTGATGGTATGGTTGGATGTGCTAAAATCAACGTGTTGGGTAGGTAAACTCACTTTGGAGACTCCACTGTGGAGAGAGAATAGTCTCCTGCCGGTCACAGCACTTCGCGGTTTTCCAAATGGGACACTATAGATATCTCTGTTAGGAAATGTGATGCGTAAAGGGTTGCTGAAGTCCTTTCAAGATTTAGAGTTGGACTAAGACCTGCATCCCACCCAGTTCTTTTGGTACCTCCAGTTCCAACCTGCAATCACGTCCTACATACAATCTGTAGCAGATATTTATGAATATTCTCCATTAGAGGCCAAAATCATACTTAATAACATTGTCACATATATACCGGATGTTACTCCATAACATGCCGGACCCCATGGCGAGGGTGAGGGAGGCGTGGGAGCAGACCTTGGGTCCGCTAAAAGATGAGGACTGGATTGAGATGGTGGTAGCCTCCCAGTTTTGTTTGATTAACCTTAAACTATTGCACCACACTTACTCCGGTTTCGTTGTTCAAAATAGGACTGATCTACACAAGCACTTACTTAACGGAGACCTACTGCACCCATTTTGGCATTGCCCTGTCCTCTCACTCACCTGGAACACAGTGCTGGGAACCTTAGGTGGGATTCTGAGCTGCAGAATACCTGGAAACCCCAAACTAATCCTGCTACATGTTAGAGAGTTCCCCCGAAGGGAGTAGATATCAGAGGGCACTGCTTTGGTTGGGCTTGGTAATAGCTAAATAGGATATAGCACAGGTGCGGTAGGCCATGGTGGCTCCATATGGCACCAAATGGGCTGTGGGGATGAATCACTACACGGGCCTAGGGTGCCTGGTATACCTAGTGAGAGGTGCCCCTAGAAGTACCACAAAATCTGAAATGGATGGGCCGATTTTAGAGGTGTCACACTGGAACCATGCCCGCCCTGATCCATGAACAGAGGGCTTACTCTCTCACAGAGAAGTTTTGGACTGTGCATGAGGGGGTTGACTCAACCAGTGAATGCCTTGCAGGGCCAGAGCAAAGTAGTGCTTTTGTATAAACTGTCATGGTGGATTCATGGTCAGTCTACAACCTCTTGTTGTGCCTCTACATTACTAGCTATTTTTGTACCCACTGTGGGAGTTGTTTGGTCAAAAATCAATAAAATGGAGTTCCAGAGGAAAAAAAAAAACAATAGTGCAGCCAAGGCCCCCATATTTTATTATATTTCTGTACGCATCTCCTAGATTTATAAAAAAGCCTTTTCTGAGGTGGAACAGCAGGCCTTACCAATGGTCCATTCTGCTCATGTGGGATCCTTCTCAGAATGCCAATGCTGAGTGATATCTCTTTTTGCAACTAAGAATCCTTTTGGCACTTGCAATCTCATTGCTCAGGGGTCTTTCTACTCATCGATAAGACCTAGAATTGACATTTGAGGATTGGGTGCAACTATTTGGTCCACAATTCTATACCGAATCATGTGAATGGATACCCAGTATTGTTGTATAATTGGGCATTTCGAGATTGCGTAATAAAAAGTTTCTGTTGCAGACCTAAATCACAAATGTATTAATCAATGTTATATTGAATTCTATTCAATCTAGATGGGCTATAGTAAATGGGATGCAGATAGCTGAGCTGAATCAATCACATTCTCATGGAAACAGAAATAACTTTAAGGGTCGCTTTTGCTTCAATCCAATCAGTATCATGTAGTGGACCAAAATCCTGGACCCATCTGTCCCGGAGGGCTAATATAGGGTCTTGAAAGTTATTTACCAGAGCACAATATATTTATGAAATGACCTTACCTTCAAAAGCAATGATTATCACTTAAGCCCCTAAAATCTATTCGGGGAGCGTTGTGATACCCTTAATATTTGTAAGGCACGATTAATTTGGACATAGTGAAAGAAATTGCAACCTTTGCATATCATAAATCTCAGTCAAGTGGGAGAAGGCGCATATATGGTCCCCTGCCCATATGTCACCCAATTTAGAGATAACAATACTATCCCAATGTTAAAAACCCTGTGTTTCAGCAGTCAGCACCATCTCCCACTGCATCCATCAAAGTGCCTAATGCCAACATTTCAGTGAGTCAAAAGAAACAAACATTCATGTGAAACTTGTAGGAAGCTGGCTCTGTATATACTATACCAAAGTAAGGTATATTGTTCACAGAGTCCAGTGGATCCCCAGAGGCTAAACTAGAAAATACTAATGCTCTCTTTTGTGGTAGTGTGGTTGAAGTTAAGCTTATCAGAGGGTAGTGCTAAGCATTTGTTGTACACACACAGTCAAGAAATAAGGCACACACACAATGACTAACTCAAGGTCAATGTTTTTTGTATCAAAAAATATACTTTGTTGCTTTATTTCTAGAACCAAAAGGATCTTTGTTGCAGATAAGTACAGTTTCAAGAATGTATCACTTCCAAGTATCAAATGCACTTTGTTTAGAATTCCCAGGTAAAACAGTTTTTCAAATAAGTAATATTTGTCAATTGCAAAAGTAGACACAGTACAATTTCTCATAGAAAGCAATGCAGTCCTAGGGGAGGAAAAGTAACAACACAATTTGCAGGTAAGAATTCGAATGATGATCCCAGTCTTTGACAGTTGAGGGGTCCACAGGGTAAAGTTTAGTAAGACACCAAAGCTCATATTTATAATTTTTGTGCGCCGCATTTGCCAAATTTTTTGACGCAAAAGCAGCGCAAACTTACAAAATATAATTGTATTTTGTAAGATTGCACCGCTTGTGTCAAAAAATGACGCAAATGCGGCGCTAAAAAAGTATAAATATGGGCCTAAAGGTGCAACACCAGCAACACAGGCCTGCTGGGTGCAGAGGTCAAAGTTGGTGTTTTTCCCCAAAAAGTCTCTCTCTTGAGGAAGCACAAGTGAAATTGAGCGTTGTTTGATATAGTGACAAACCACCCCCCATTTAAACTGGTCATTGAGGCAGTTTAAAGTATGCTAAAGTAAATGGGCTGAAACATCAAGTGTGTATGTGGATACCAAAGATGTATTAGGCTGAGATATACAGTGCTAGACAGATAACAGAACATAACATGAAAATTAACGTATGCCAGCTGTAAAACACCCAACTCTCCTCCTACCCAAATGACCAGAACTGAAGCATCTGTAGCCCTCTTGAAACATAAAACTGATGTGGAATGGGGTAGTGGACAGGGAGGGCTGTTCGAACAGCTAGTAAAACATATAGAGAGCTGACCAAGCTTGAAGTAAAGGAAATTGGTGGCCCGTGCGAAGCCATGTATGCCATCATTCACAGACTAGTTAGGCAAAGACAACTCAGATCCTCAAATAAGTGCAAAATGTTGCCCCAAAAAGGATAACTTTAAGGCCTGTCAGACATGGATGCATCTACCAGTTTATCATTCCCCTATTTGTCCACATCTGAGGATCTTTCACTGCTTTCAGCCAACTAATGTGAGACAGAAGCTACCTTGCAGAGACCCACAGGAGCCCCAGACCCAAGTCCCCTCCGGCAAGAGCTCCACTGGCTTCCGGTCTGGGGCCACAAGAATAATCCCCTGTCCCTCCATGGGGTCCGGTATGCCGTCAGTGGCCACCGACCCAGGAACCACATCTCCAACCAGTCTCAAATGTCATGGGGAAATCAAAGCAATGAGACTTCCCTGGGTGCAGGACCAAGTGACGGATGCTGGCAAAAAAATTACCTGCCGCTGCCAACCACCTCGGTGCTCCTCTATGCCTGGTAGCCACACAGCACAGGCTCCTAGACTACCCACCCTATCCAGACGCTGCTCTCATGCTATTATCCAGCATAAGAGCAGCACTAGGATTGGCCTGAGTGGGCTGGTTTAACACTCGCACAGGAACAGTGAGCGTGTGCCTTTTCTCCCCCCAGCTGTACAACACAGCTGGATTAGAAAAATGTAAATGCGCATGTCGGTTTGGCCGTCCTAAGACAGCTGGCCAAACCAACATGCGCACTTACTGTGCCCACCACTCCTCCTCTCTGCCATGGCCTGGCCCGCCCCTCCCTACACTCACATGGCTCAGTCAGGGAATGAAAACTAAAAGGATAGTAAAATTGTTTTACTATCATTTTAATTTTCATTTGCTGGCGCTGATTAGTAGGGTGATGCTCCTCCGCCATTATGGAGGAGCTGCCGCTGGCAGAACCTTAAACCTGGCAGGAAAAGTAGGATACATCAGCTGCATCGCCGTTAGTTTCTGCTTGACCACCTGAAATGAAGGCCCAATTCAGGTCAGCGGACAGTCCTCAGTTAAGGTCCATGAAGGGTCATACCTCCCCTTACCATGGCACAGCCAAGCAGAAGGAACCATGCCCAGAGAGTGTCCACTGCAACAGCAACAGTGCCTTCCTCACTTCTAGTAGACACCAAGGGTGTCACTACAGGGTCCGTCAGCAAAGATACTCAGCAGGGCCAAGTGCATATGGTCCAGCCGTTGATCTTTAAGCGACTCAAAGCCTTCACTCACTAGTGGGAAGCCACGCCCAGACCTGGCAGGCTGCTTTTCCTGATGATCCAGGAGAGGTGCGGTACCGATGCACCCCCACAGCCCCAGCACACACCTACCGTTTCCAAAGGAAGAAGTGGGGGGGGGGGGGTCTGGGGAGATCAAAAGAAGCTTGGCAAAAAAACAGTCCAGGCCCACAGGAAGATGCCATACAGGGAGGGGCAGGCAGCACAGTCTGGGCATCCTGCTTCTTCGGTCCTGCTAGGCTGCTTTGTCAGACTATCCAAGCGTTCAGCCCCACTCCTTAAACACCAATACCTTGGTCTTGGTTTAGAGCTCTTGGGGTGTTGGGTGGGGTCACTTCAGCGTGTTCAGCCTCTGGTCAGCAGAATCATGAAAGATGAGGCGGCTGCTTGGAAAGCCAGCTCAAAAGGAGTCCTCCATCTTGCTCATTATGCTATGCCCTCATGATTGCCATCTACGAAAGATTTCTTCTTCCACTTTTGGGAAGTTTGTCTCCACCCATGCAGTCTCTGCTCTGCCCTACTCTGGAATACCCTGCTTATCCCATGCTTCCTGTACAGCCTCTGGGCTAGTAGTGGTGCCAGTGTCCTGACTGTGAAGCTGTGAGAACGGACCTGTAGAATACTAGTGTCCTCCCCAAGACAGGACTTCTCCCCGATGCTTAGAGAAAAATTACACATCTCTGACATGGCGTCTGTCCCCGTCTTTAAGAAGGATCACACATTACCCTCTCACACTGTAAAATTCCTAAGCAATTTTGATTAAATACGGGCGTGTGAATGCCCAGCTGTTTGAGTCAGGGAGCTGCCTTCAGGCAGTTTACCATGTGAAACTTCTCTTGAAAATGGTATGATGTCATTCCATCAACATAATACGGCTCACCTGCTTCTTGTAACAGCTGTGATTAGATATATCTCTAGCCATTAAATCTTGGCGATTCTCATGTGCTTTTTCGCCTTGGGTGCTACTTGGAGTCAGAAGTTTTTCTTCTGTCTGACCTCCCCGTGTTTCTCCTCATAATATTGACTGTCACCTTTTAATCTTCCATGTTTGTTTGCATCTTTTACAAGTGAATTTGGATGCTGATTGGCAGCGTAGGGATATGATGCCAAATATTGCGCGCATTTCTTTTCTTCTCCAGGGTTAACTTTTTGGCACCTCATTTGTGAACTGTGCTAATGTTTAACACTTGTTTGGAAGTATCTGTGAGGCTTGAATGATGTATGATGAAAACCTCTGTGACGTTATTAAGCCTAAATAAACTAAGGGCCAGATTTAATAGAAAATGACGGTGTGCTGTGCTGTGCTGCACCGCTCCAAAATTAGCAGCGTTGTGTTTAATCATTTTCAAAATACAGGGATGCGCCGTATTTACTAGAATATGGCGTACCCATGGGTTCTCCTCTGCACGGGTGCTAAATTTGCTGCTGTTCGCCAACGCAGCCACCCTTGCACCGTAGTGCAAGGATGGCTGCGTTGATGGGGAGAGTGTTATTGTGCAGGAAGGAACATCTTCCTGCACAAAAACATTCCTAAATGGCAATTTGCTCTTTCCATGTGTGCCACACTAACACCAGCCCTGGTATGACGTTAGATTTTGGCACTGCCTCAGGTTTACGAATACTCGTAAATCTGAGACAGTGTCAAAATACAATGGGTGTTTGTAAGGAAATGCCTCCTTGGCATGGTTACCATCTGATTTTTTGCCTTTGCTGATGCCAAGTTATGATTTGAATGTGTGCTGGGACCTGCTAACCAGGCCCCAGCACCAGGTTTCTTTCCCTAAACTGTACCCTTGTCTCTAAAATTGGCACAACCATGGCACCCAGGTAAGTCCCTTGTAACTTGTACCCCTGGTACCAAGGGCACTGATGCCAGGGAAGGTCTCTAAGGGCTGCAGCATATCTTATGCCACCCTGAGGACCCCCTCACTCAGCACATGCACACTGCTTGCCAGCTTGTGTGTGCTGGTGGGGAGAAAATGACTGGGTCGACATGGCACTCCCCTCAGGGTGCCATGCCAACCTCACACTGCCTATGGCATAGATAAGTCACCCCTCGAGCAGGCCTTACAGCCCTAAGGCAGGGTGCACTATACCACAGGTGAGGGCATAGGTGCATGGACACTATGCCCCTACAGTGTCTAAGCAAAACCTTAGACATTGGAAGTGCAGGGTAGCCATAAGAGTATATGGTCTGGGAGGCTGTCATACACGAACTCCACAGCACCATAATGGCTACAATGAAAACTGGGAAGTTTGGTATGAAACTTCTCAGTACAATAAATGCACACTGATGCCAGTTTACATTTTATTGTGAAATACACCCAGAGGGCATCTTAGAGATGCCTCCTGAAAACATACCCGACTTCCAGTGTGGCCTGACTAGTTTTTGCCAGCCTGCCACACACCAGACATGTTGCTGGCCACATGGGGAAGAGTTCCTTTGTCACTCTGTGGCCAGGAACAAAGCCTGTACTGGGTGGAGGTGCTTCTGACCTCCCCCTGCAGGAACTAACACCTGGCGGCGAGCCTCAAAGGCTCACCCCTTTTGTTACAGCACCACAGGGCATCCCAGCAAGGCTGGAGGAGATAATGAGAAAAACAAGGAGGAGTCACTCCCCAGTCAGGACAGCCCCTAAGGTGTCCTGAGCTGAGGTGATTCTTACTTTTAGAAATCCTCCATCTTGCAGATGGAGGATTCCCCCAATAGGATTAGGGATGTGCCCCCTACCCACAGGGAGGAGGCACAAAGAGGGTGTAGCCACCCTCAGGGCAAGTAGCCATTGGCTACTGCCCTCCCAGACCTAAACACACCCCTAAATTGAGTACTTAGGAGCTCCCAGAACCGGGGAAGATAGATTCCTACAAACTAAAGAAGAAGGAGGATTGCTGACCTGAAGCCCTGCAGTGAAGACGGAGAAGACAACTGATTTGGCCCCAGCTTCACCGGCCTGTCTCCCTACTTCGAAGAAAACTGCAACAGCGACGCATCCAACAGGGTCCAGCGACCTCTGAAACCTCAGAGGAGTACCCTGCCTCTAAAGGACCAAGAAGCTCCCGAGATCAGCCACCCTGTTCAAGAAACTGCAACTTTTTGAAGGAAAGAAGCAATTTTTAAAGACCACAAGCTTTCCGCCGGAAGCGTGAGACGTTCCACTCTGCACCCAAGCCCCCAGCTCGACCTGCAGAAAACTAACTCTACAGGGAGGACTCCCCGGCGACTGCGAGCCCGTGAGTAGCCAGAGTTGCCCCCCCCCCCTTACCCCCACAGCAACTCCTGCAGAGGAAATCCAGAGGCTCCCCCTGACCGCGACTGCCTGCTTCAAGGAACCCAACGCCTGGAAACCACACTGCACCTGCAGCCCCCAGGACCCGAAGGAACCGAACTCCAGTGCAGGAGCGACCCTCTGCCTAGCCCAGGTGGTGGCTACCCCGAGGAGCCCCCCGTGCCTGCCTGCATCGTTGAAGAGACCCCTGGGTCTCCCCATTGATTTCTATTGAAAACCCGACACCTGTTTGCACTCTGCACCCGGCCGCCCCTGAGGGTGTACTTTCTGTGCCTGATTGTGACCCCCCCACTGGTGCGCTACAAAACCCCCGAGGTCTGCCCTCCGAAGTCACGGGTACTTACCTGCTGGCAGACTGGAACCGGGGCACCCCTATTTCCATTGAAGCCTGTGTGTTTTGGGTACCACTTTGACCTCTGCACCTGACCGGCCCTGAGCTGCTGGTGTGGTAACTTTGGGGTTGCCTTGAACCCCCAACGGTGGGCTACCTTGGACCCAACTTTGAACCCTGTAAGTGTTTTACTTACCTGTGAACTTAACATTTACTTACCTCCCCCAGGAACTGTTGATTTTTGCACTGTGTCCACTTTTAAAATAGCTTATTGCCATTGTTGTCAAAACTGTACATGCTATTGTGATTATTCAAAGTTCCTAGAATACCTGAGTGAAATACCTTTCATTTAAAGTATAGTTTGTAAATCTTGAACCTGTGGTTCTTAAAATAAACTAAGAAAATATATTTTTCTATATAAAAACCTATTGGCCCTGGAATTGTCTTTGAGTGTGTGTTCCTCATTTATTGCCTTGTGTGTACAACAAATGCTTAACACTACCCTCTGATAAGCCTACTGCTCGACCACACTACCACAAAATAGAGCATCAGAATTATCTCTTTTTGCCACTATCTTACCTCTAAGGGGAACCCTTGGACTCTGTGCACACTATTTCTTAATTTGAAATAGTATATACAGAGCCAACTTCCTACATTGGTGGATCAGAGGTGGGGTACAAGACTTTGCATTTGCTGGACTACTCAGCCAATACCTGATCACATGACTACATTTCAAAAATTGTCATTAGAAACTGAATTTTGAAATTTGAGCTATTTTCTAAATTTTTAAAAGTCCTGCTAGGGCCTTGTGTTAGTCCCTGTTAGCATTTCTTTTAGAGTTTAAACGTTTTGTAAAAGTTTGGATTAAGTTCTAGAGATAGTTTTAGATTCTTAAAAAGTATCCCAACTTTTAGAGAAATAATGTCTGCAGCAGAAGAGACAGTGGTGGATCTCAACCTCACACCTTACCTGCATCTTAGGATGTCAGAGTTAAGGACTCTCTGCAGAATCAAGAAACTAAAAACTGGATCAAACCCTACCAAAGTACAGCTCCAGGAGCTCTTGGCAGAGTTTGCTAGAAACAACCCCTCTGAAGATATCCTTACAGAGGATGAAGCTAATGAAGTGGAGGACAATTTCCCCCCTCCACTCCTAGTTAGGGAGAACAGGGTTCCTCCAACCCTGACTCCACAAGTGATAGTCAGAGATGCTGCTTCTCCCACAGGGGAGTCCAGCAACTCTGGAAGCATTGAGGGCAGCCTCAATGAAGATGACCTCCTGTTAGCCAGGATGGCCAAAAGATTGGCTTTGGCGAGACAGCTCCTAGCCATAGAAAGGGAGAGACAAGAGATGGGCTTAGCTCCCATCAATGGTGGCAGCAACTTAAATAGGGTCAGAGATACTCCTGACATGCTGAAAATCCCCAAAGGGATTGTAACAAAATATGAAGATGGTGATGACATCACCAAATGGTTCACAGTTTTGAGAGGGCTTGTGCAACCAGAAAAGTAAACAAATCTCACTGGGGTGCTCTCCTTTGGGAAATGTTCACTGGAAAGTGTAGGGATAGACTCCTCACACTCCCTAGAAAATATGCAGAATCCTATGACCTCATTAAGGCTACCCTGATTGAGGGCTTTGGATTCTCAACTGAGGAGTACAGGATTAGGTTCAAGGGGGCTCAAAAATCCTCGAGTCAGACCTGGGTTGATTTTGTTGACTTCTCAGTCAAAACACTGGATGGTTGGATTAATGGCAGTGGTGTAAATGATTATGATGGGCTATACAATCTGTTTAGGAAAGAACACCTTTTAAGTAATTGTTTCAATGATAAACTGCATCAGCATCTGGTAGATCTAGGTCCAATTTCTCCCCAAGAATTGGGAAAGAAGGCAGACCATTGGGTCAAGACCAGGGTGACCAAGACTTCCACAGGGGGTGACCAAAAGAAAGGGGTTACAAAGACTCCCCAGGGGAAGAGTGTTGAGACATCCAAGGGTAAAAGTAAAAAGTCTTCTACAGGGCCCCAAAAACCTGCTCAGGAGGGAGGGTCCAAAGCCTCTTCACAATCCAATTTTGGGTACAAGAGTAAAAACTTTGATCCCAAAAAGGCCTGGTGTCATAGCTGTAATCAGCAGGGACACCACACAGGAGACAAGGCCTGT
Source organism: Pleurodeles waltl (assembly GCF_031143425.1). NCBI lineage: Eukaryota > Metazoa > Chordata > Amphibia > Caudata > Salamandridae > Pleurodeles > Pleurodeles waltl. Next base: position 345,951,399 of record NC_090447.1, on the reverse strand, counting down.
CCCAAGAAAGGTTCCACTTCTACTACTACTCCAGCTAGCACTGGAACAGCCAGTCTCCAGGTGGGATCAACAGTGTGCCCAGAGCAAATCAGGGTTCACACTGAAGCTACATTAGTTGCTGAGGGTGGGGTGGACTTAGCCACACTGGCTGCCTGGCCCCCTAATATGCAAAAATACAGGCAGCAACTCTTAATTAATGGGACTAGTGTAGAATTCCTGAGGGATACAGGTGCCAGTGTCACAATGGTGACAGACAAACTGGTTTCCCCAGGACAATACCTGACTGGACAAACTTATCCAGTCATCAGCGCTGACAATCAGACTAAAGTACATCCCATGGCTATGGTAACTTTAGAATGGGGAGGGGTCACTGGCCTGAAACAGGTGGTAGTCTCCTCTGCTATCCCAGTAGACTGTTTGCTTGGAAAAAACCTGGAGTCCTCAGCATGGGCTGAGGTAGAACTCAAAACCCATACAGCCATGCTGGGTACCCCTGAACTGGTGTGTGTCAAGACAAGGGCACAGTGCAAGGCTCAGGGTGAAAAAGAGGTGTTGGAGCCTGGAATAATGGCCCAACCCTCCACGAGAAAAGGAAAGAAGACTGGGGAACCAGCTTCAACACAACAAAAGAAAAAGAACCTCTCTTCCCAGGAAGAAGTTCTGCCCTCTGACGGAACTGAGCCCATGGAGTTGGAACCTTATCAGGTTGAACTCTTAGGCCCAGGGGGACCCACAAGGGAATAGCTGTGTAAGGGGCAAGAAACCTGTCCCTCTCTTGAAGGCCTTAGGCAGCAAGCTGCTGAAGAGACCAAAGGAAAAATCAGTGGAACACATAGGGTCTATTGGGAAGATGGACTCCTTTACCCTGAGGCAAGAGATCCCAAACCTGGTGCCACTAGGAGAGTGGTAGTGCCTCAAGAGTTTAGAGAGTACATCCTGACCTTAGCCCATGATATTCCACTTGCTTGGCATTTGGGAAAAACCAAGACTTGGGAGAGGTTAGTCAACCATTTCTATTGGCCCAAAATATCCCAGAAAGTAAAGGAGTTTTGTGCCTCCAGTGCCACCTGTCAAGCCAGTGGTAAGACAGGTGGCCATCCAAAGGCCCCCTCATTCCACTTCCAGTGGTGGGGGTCTCCTTTGAAAGAGTGGGAGTGGACATAGTGGGTCCACTTGAACCTCCCACAGCCTCAGGGAATCAGTATATCCTAGTAGTAGTGGGTCATGCTACTAGGTACCCTGAAGCAATTCCCCTTTGGTCTACTACTGCCCCTGCAGTAGCCAAAGCACTCATTGGTATCTTTACCAGAGTGGGATTTCCTAAGGAGATGGTGTCTGACAGAGGTACCAACTTAATGTTAGCATAACTGAAACATGTGAAATGAGTGTGGGGTGACTTACAAATTCACCACCCCATAACATCCACAAACCAATGGTCTTGTGGAAAGATTCAACAAGACATTGAAGGGCATGATCATGGGGCTCCCTGAAAAGCTCAAAAGGAGATGGGATGTCCTCTTGCCATGTCTGCTTTTCGCCTACAGAGAGGTGCCTCAGAAGGGAGTAGGGTTTTCCCCCTTTGAACTTCTGTTTGGCCATCCTGTAAGGGGACCACTAGCTCTTGTTAAAGAAGGCTGGGAGAGACCTCTCCATGAGCCTAAGCAAGATATAGTGGACTATGTACTAGGCCTACGTTCAAGGATGGCAGAGTACATGGAAAAGGCCAGTAAAAACATTGAGGCCAGCCAACAACTCCAGAAGATGTGGTATGACCAAAAGGCTGCTATGGTTGAGTTTCTGCCAGGGCAGAAAGTCTGGGTTCTGGAGCCTGTGGCTCCCAGGGCACTTCAGGACATATGGAGTGGCCCTTACCCAGTGCTAGATAGAAATAGTCAGGTCACCTACCTGGTAGACCTAGGCACTAGCAGGACCCCCAAAAGGGCGATCCAGGTGAACCGCCTCAAACTCTTTCATGACAGGGCAGATGTAAACATGTTAATGGTTACAGATGAGGAGCAGGAAGCTGAGAGTGAACCTCTCCCTGATCTCCTCTCCACTGACCCTAAAGATGGCTCAGTAGATGGAGTGATCTATTCAGACACCCGCTCTTGCCAACAGCAATCTGACTGTAGGAAAGTCCTACAACAGTTTGCTGAGCTCTTTTTCCTAACCCCTGGTCAGACACACCTGTGTACTCATGATGTGGATGCCTGTCAACAACAACATTTTTAGACAGCCTGACCAAGTTAAGGAAAGCATCAAAGTGGAAGTCCACAAGATGCTGGAATTGGGAGTCATTGAGCACTCTGACAGCCCCTGGGCTAGCCCAGTAGTCTTAGTCCTCAAACCTCACACCAAAGGTGGCAAGAGAGAGATTAGGTTCTTTGTGGACTACAGAGGACTTCATTCTGTCACAAAGACAGATGCCCATACCATTCCAAGGGCAGATGAGTTAACTGACAAATTGGGTGCTGCCAAATACTTGAGTACCTTGGCCTTGACAGCAGGGTACTGGCAAATAAAAATGGCACCAGGAGCAAAATAAAAGACAGCCTTCTCTACACCTGATGGGCACTATCAGTTTACTGTGATGCCCTTTGGCTTAAAGAATGCCCCTGCCACCTTCCAAAGGTAGGTGAATCAAGTCATTGCTGTCTTGGAGTCCTTTAGTGCAGCTTATCTTGATGATATTGCTGTCTTTAGCTCCAGCTGGCAGGATCACCTGGTCCACCTGAAGAAGGTTTTGCAAGCCCTGCAAGCAGCAGGCCTCTCCATCAAGGCATCAAAGTGTCAGATAGGGCAGGGTACTGTGGTTTACTTGGGACACCTTGTAGGTGGAGGCCAAGTTCAGCCATTCCAATCCAAGTTACAGACTATTCTGGACTGGGTAGCTCCAAAAACCCAGACTCAAGTCGGGGCATTCCTTGGCTTGACTGGTTACTATAAGAGGTTTGTGAAGGGATATGGATTCATAGTGACACACCTCACAGAACTTACCTCTAAGAAGATTCCCAAGAAGGTAAACTGGACTATAGAATGCCAACAGGCCTTTGACACCCTGAAACAAGCTATGTGCACAGCACCAGTTCTCAAAGCGCCAGATTACTCCAAGCAGTTTATTGTGTAGACTGATGCATCTGAACATGGGATAGGGGCTGTTTTGTCCCAAACAAATGATGATGGCCTTGATCAGCCTGTTGCTTTAATCAGCAGGAGGTTACTCCCCAGGGAGCAGCGTTGGAGTGCCATTGAGAGGGAGGCCTTTGCTGTAGTTTGGTCCCTGAAGATGCTGAGAGCATACCTCTTTGGTACTCACTTTGTAGTTCAAACTGACCACAGACCTCTCAGATGGCTAATACAAATGAAAGGTGAAAATCCAAAACTGTTGAGGTGGTCCATCTCCCTACAGGGAATGGACTTTATAGTGGAACACAGACCTGGGACTGCCCATGCCAATGCAGATGGCCTTTCCAGGTTCTTCCACTTAGAAAATGAAGACCCTCTTGGGAAAGGTTAGTCTCATCCTTTTTCATTTGGGGGGGGGGGGGGGGGAGGGTTGGGAAATGCCTCCTTGGCATGGCTCCCCCTGACTTTTTGCCTTTGCTGATGCCAAATTATGGTTTGAAAGTGTGCTGGGACCTGCTAACCAGGCCCCAGCACCAGTGTTCTTTCCCTAAACTGTACCTTTGTCTCCACAACTGGCACAACCCTGGCACCCAGGTAAGTCCCTTGTAAATGGTATCCCTGGTACCAAGGGCCATGATGCCAGGGAAGGTCTCTAAGGGCTGCAGCGTGTCTTATGCTACCCTGGGGACCCCTCACTCAGCACATGCACACTACTTGCCAGCTTGTGTGTGCTGGTGGGGAGAAAATTACTAAGTCGACATGGCACTCCCCTCAGAGTGCCATGCCAACCTCACACTGCCTATGCAGTATAGATAAGTCACCCCTCTAGCAGGCCTTACAGCCCTAAGGCAGGGTGCACTATACCACAGGCGAGGGCGTATGTGCATGAGCACTATGCCCTTACAGTGTCTAAGCAAAACCCTACACATTGTAAGTGCAGGGTAGCCATAAGAGTATATGGTATGAGCGTTTGTCAAACACAAACTCCACAGTTCCATAATGGCTACACTGAAAACTGGGAAGTTTGGTATCAAACTTCTCAGCACAATAAATACACACTGATGCCAGTGTGCAATGTACTGTGAAATACACCCAGAGGGCACATTAGAGATGTCCCCTGAATACCTACCCGACTTCTAATGTAGGGTGACCAGTTTCTGCCAGCCTGCCACACACCAGACATGTTGCTGGCCACATGGGGAGAGTGCCTTTGTCACTCTGTGGCCAGGAACAAAGCCTGTCCTGGGTGGAGGTGCTCTCACCTCCCCTGAGAGGAACTAACACCTGGTGGTGAGCCTTAAAGGCTCACCCCTTTTGTTACAGCGCCCCAGGGCATCCCAGCTAGTGGAGGTGCCTGCCCCTCCGGCCACTGCCCCCACTTTTAGCGGTAAGGCTGGAGAAGATAATGAGAAAAACAAGGAGGAGTCAGTCCCCAGTCAGGACAGCCCCAAGGTGTCCTGAGCTGAGGTGACCCCTGCCTTGAGAAAACCTCCATCCTGAGTTTGGAGGATTCCCCCAATAGGATTAGGGATGTGCCCCCCTCCCCACAGGGAGGAGGCACAAAGAGGGTGTAGCCATTGGCTACTGCCCTCCCAGACCTAAAGACACCCCCTAAATTCAGTATTTAGGGGCTCCCCAGATCCCAGGAAATGAGATTCCTGCAACCTGAAGAAACAAGGACTGTTGACCTACAAGCCTGCAGAGAAGGAGCAAGACGACAATTGCTTTGGCCCCAGCCCTACCACCCTGTCTCCAACTTCGAAAACCTGCACCCAGTGACGCATCCAACAGGGACCAGCGACCTCTGAAGCCTCAGAGGACTGCCCTGACCCCCAGGACAAGAAACTCCTGAGAGCAGCGGCTCTGCTTAAAAACAGCAACATCTTTGCAACGAAGAAGCAACTTCCAAAGAACTCACTCTTCTCGCCGGAAGCGTGAGACTCTGCACCCAACGCCCCTTGCTCGAGATCCAGAGAAACACCACCACAGGGAGGACTCCCCGGCGACTGCGACCCCGTAAGTAGCCTGAGACGACCCCCATGCACCTCCACAGCGAAGCCTGCATAGAGAATCCATAGGCTCCCCCTGACCGTGACTGCCTGTAACAAGGGACCAGACGCCTGGACCAAGCGCTGCACCTGCTGCCCCCAGGACCTGAAGGAACCGAACCTCAGTGCAGGAGTGACCCCCCAGGCGACCCTCTGCCTAGCCCAGGTTGTGGCTGTTCAGAGAAGCCCTCCCGTGCCTGCCTGCACCGCTAGAGTGACCCCCAGGTCCCTCCATTGTTTCCTACCTGAAACCCGACGCCTGCTTTGCACACTGCACCCGGCCGCCCCTGTGCCGCTGAGGGTGTGTTTTGTGTGCCTACTTGTGTCCCCCCAGTGCTCTACAAAACCCCTCTGGTCTGCCCCCCCCCCCCCCCCGAGGACGCAGGTACTTACCTGCTGGCAGACTGGAACTGGAGCACCCCTCTTCTCCATAAGCGCCTATGTGTTTTGGGCACCTTGTTGACCTCTGCACCTGACCGGCCCTGAGCTGCTGGTGTGGTAACTGTGGGGTTGCCTTGAACCCCCAACGGTGGGCTGCCTATGCCCCAAAACTGAGACTTGTCAGTGTTTTACTAACCTCCTAATCTAACCTTTACTTACCTCCCCCAGGAACTGCTGATTTGTGCACTGTGTCCACTTTGAAAATAGCTAATTGCAATTTTTACAAAGACTGTACATGATATTGTTTCCATTCAAAGTTCCTAAAGTATCTAAGTGAAGTACCTTACATTTAAAGTGTTTGATGTAAATCTTGAACCTGTGGTTCTTTAAATAAACAAAGAAAATATATTTTTCAATATAAAAGCCTATTCGACTGGAGTAAGTCTGAGTGTGTTCCTCATTTATGCCTGTGTGTGTACAACAAATGCTTAACACTACCCTCTAATAAGCCTATTGCTCGACCACACTACCACAAAATAGAGCATTAGAATTATCTACTTTTGCCACTATCTTACCTCTAAGGGGAACCCTTGGACTCTGTGCACACTATTTCTTACTTTGAAATAGTGTATACAGAGCCAACTTCCTACATTGGTGGATAAGTGGTGGGGTCTAAGACTTTGCATTTGCTGGACTACTCACCCAATACCTGATCACATGACCAAATTCCCAAAATTGTCATTAGAAACAGATTTTTGCAATTTGAACTATTTTTCTAAATGTTTAAAAGTCCCACTAGGGCCTTATGTAAGTCCTTGGTAACATTTCTTTTAGAGTTTAAAAGTTTGCAAAAGTTTGGATTACGTTCTAGAAATAGTTTTAGATTCTTAAAAAGTATCCCAACTTTTAGAAAAATAATGTGGTGGAACTCAACCTCACCCCTTACCTACATCTAGGGATGTCAGAGTTAAGGACGCTCTGTAAGCTAAAAAATATAAAGACTTGGTCAAACCCTACCAAAGTGAAGCTCCAGGAGCTTTTGGCAGAGTTTGCAAGAGACCACCCTTCTGAGGATAACCTTACAGAGGGGGAAACTAGTGACCAGGAGGATAATTCCCTCCCTCCTGCCCTAGTTAGGGAGGCCAGGGTCCCTCAAACCCTGACTCCACAAGTAATAGTCAGAGATACTGGTTCTTACACAGGGGAGACCAGTAACTCTGGAAGCATTGAGGGCAGCCTCAATGAAGATGACCTCTTGTCAGCCAGGATGGCCAAAAGATTGGCTTTGGAGAGACAGATTCTAGCCATAGAGAGGGAAAGACAAGATATGGGTTTACCTCCCATCAATGGTGGCAGCAACTTAACTAGGGTCAGAGAAAATACTGACATGCTAAAAATCCCAAAGGGATAGTAACATATTATGAAGATGGTGATGACATTACCAAATGGTTTACTGCTTTTGAGAGGGGTTGTGCAACCAGAAAAGTAAACAAATCTCACTGGGGAGCTCTTCTTTGGGTAATGTTCACTGGAAAGTGTAGGGATAGACTCCTCACACTCTCTGGAAAAGATGCATAATCCTATGACCTCATGAAGGCCACCCGGATTGAGGGCTTTGGATTCTCAATTGAGGAGTACAGGATTAGGTTCAGGGGGGCTCAGAAATCCTCGAGCCAGACCTGGGTTGATTTTGTTGATTTCTCAGTCAAAACACTAGATGGTTTGAATAATGGCAGTGGTGTAAATGATTATGAAGGGCTGTATAGTTTGTTTAAGAAGGAACACATTTTAAGTAATTGTTTCAATGATAAACTGCATCAGCATCTGGTAGACCTAGGTCCAATTTCTCCCCAAGAATTGGGAAAGAAGGCAGACCACTGGGTCAAGACAAGGGTGACCAAGACTTCCACAGGGGGTGACCAAAAGAAAGGGGTCACAAAGCGTCCCCAGGGGAAGAGTGTTGAGACAACCAAGGGAAAAAATAGAGTCTTCTAAAGGGCCCCAAAAAGCTGCCCAGGAGGGTGGGCCCAAAGCTTCTTCACAATCCTCATTTGGGTACAAGGGTGCAAACTTTGATCCCAAAAAGGCCTGGTGTCGCACCTCTATTCAGCATGGACATCAAACTGGAGACAAGGCGTGTCCCAAGAAAGGTTTCACTTCAACTACTACTCCAGTTAGCACGGGAATAGCCAGTCTGGGATCAACAGTGTGCCCAGAGCAAATCAGAGTCCACGCTGAAGCTACATTAGTCTCTGAGGGTGGGGTGGACTGGCCGCCTAACATGCAAAAATACAGGCAGCAGGTCTTTTTTAATGGGACTAGAGTAGAGGCCCTGAGGGATACAGGTGCCAGTGTCACTATGGTGGCAGACAAACTGGTTTCCCCAGGACAATACCTGACTGGACAAACTTATACAGTCACCAATGCTGACAATCAGACTTAAGTACATCCCATGGCTATGGTAACTTTAGAATGGGGAGGGGTCAATGGCCTGAAACAGGTGGTAGTCTCTTCTGCTATACCACTAGAAGGTCTGCTTGGAAATGATCTGGAGTCCTCAGCATAGTCTGAGGTAGAACTCAACCCCCATGCAGCCATGCTGGGTATCCCTGAACTGGTGTGTGTCAAGACTAGGGCACAGTGCACATCTCAGGGTGAAAAAGAAGTGTTGGAGTCTGGAACAATGGCCCAACCTTCCAAGAGAAAAGGAGAGAAGACTGGGGAACCAGCTTCAGCACAGAAAAGGAAACAGAACTTCTCTTCTCAGGAAGAAGTTCTATCCCCTGAGGGAACTGAGCCTATAGAGTTAGAACCTTACCAGGTTGAGCTCTTGGGCCCAGGGGGACCCTCAAGGGAACAACTGTGCAAGGGGCAAGAAACTTGTCCCTCTCTTGAAGGCCTAAGGCAGTAAGCTGCTGAACAAGGAAAAGGAATTGTCAGTGGAACACACAGGTCTATGGGAAGATGGACTCCTTTACACTGGGGCAAGAGATCCCAAACCTGGTGCCACACTAGGAGAGTGGTAGTGCCTCAGGAGTTTAGGGAGTTAATTATGACCTTAGCCCAGGACATTCCACTTGCTGGGCATTTGGGACAAACCAAGACATGGGAGAGGTTAGTCAACCATTTCTATTGGCCCAATATGTCCCAGAAGGTAAAGGAATTTTGTGCCTCCGGTGCCACCTGTCAAGCCAGTGGTAAGACAGTTGGCCATGCAAAGCCCCCCCTCATTCCCCTTCCAGTGGTGGGGGTCCCTTTGAAAGAGTGGGAGTGGGTATAGTGGGCCCACTTGAACCTCCCACAGCATCAGGGAATCAGTATATCCTAGTAGTATTGGATCATGCTACTAGGTACCCTGAAGCAATTCCCTTTAGGCCCACTACTGCCCCTGCAGTAGCCAAAGCACTCATTGGTATTTTAACCAGAGTGGCATTTCCTAAGGAGGTAGTTTCTGACAGAGGTACCAACTTCATGTCAGCTTACCTGAAACATGTGGAATGAGTGTGAGGTGACTTACAAATTCACCACACCATACCATCCACAAACCAATGGTCTTGTTGAGAGATTTAACAAGACATTGAAGGGCATGATCATGGGGCTCCCTGAAAAACTCAAAAGGAGATGGGATGTCCTCCTGCCATGCATGTTTTTCGCCTACAGAGAGGTGCCTCAGAAGGGAGTAGGGTTTTCCCCCTTTGAACTTGTGTGTGGCCATCCTGTTAGGGGACAACTAGCTCTTGTGAAAGAAGGCTGGACGAGACCTCTCCATGAGCCTAAGCAAGATATAGTGGACTATGTACTAGGCCTGCGTTCAAGGATGGCAGAGTACATGGAAAAGGCAAGTAAAAACCTTGAGGCGAGCCAACAACTCCAGAAGATGTGGCATGATCAAAAGGCTGCTATGGTTGAGTTTCAGCCAGGGCAGAAAGTCTGCGTTCTGGAGCCTGTGGCTCCCAGGGCACTCCAAGACAAATGGAGTGGTCCTTACCAAGTGCTAGAAAAGAAGAGTCAGGTCACCTACCTGGTGGATCTAGGCACTAGCAGGACCTCCAAGAGGGTGATCCATGGTAACCGCCTAAAACTCTTCCATGACAGGGCAGATGCAAACATGTTAATGGTTACATATGAGGATAAGGAAGCAGAGAGTGAACCTCTCCCTGATCTCCTTTCCACTGACCCTAAAGATGGCACAGTAGATGGAGTGATCTATCCAGACACCCTCTCTGGCCAACAGCAAGCTGTATGCAGGCAAGTCCTCCAGCAGTTTGCTGAGCTCTTTTCCCTAAGCCCTGGTCAGACACACCTGTATAACCATGATGTGGACACAGGAGACAGCATGCCTGTCAAAAACAAAATCTTCAGACAGTCTGACCAAGTTAAGGAAAGCATCAAAGTGGAAGTCCACAATTCAATATTCAATTCAATTTTATTTTATTTATGATTTGGAGCTCGACTGAGGTCCACATAAGAAAAGAACAATAAAAGGAAAAAAAAAAAAAAGGGGGAAAATAATTTATATTACAACCAAACAAAAAATCAAATTTAACCTTTAAATCTAGCTAAAAACCATATAAAAGTTTATAGTATAGATAAACAAAGAGTCAAACTTACTATTTATACTTTACATCCAATCAAGTACAAAGAATTAAAATTAAATGATAAATACAATAAAATATTACATCGAAATCCTATGTCATGGGTACCGGCTTTGTATATACACACTCAATGAAGTACCAATTCGAAAGAGGTAGGAATACCGGAGTGTCGGAAGACAGAACTGTGTTAACCATAATATTGGTGGTATATACCTGTGCAAAAACAGCATTTTCACGATCCAGTCTCGCGCTCTATCAATAGGGGCCTGCTTTCTTCAGACCCACATGTTAGGTCATAGTAATATTATTATTATTATGGACAAGTTAAAAACAATGATCCTATTATTTAACCAAGCCACCTGACTTGCCATACGGCAAGAATTTCTTAAAATAAGTTTAAAATACATTTGAAAAAATTAAATTTTTTAAAACAGAATCTTTCATTCGGAGGATCATACAGGGCTTGGAGAAACTCAGGCACTGACAGCAAAGAGAGCTGAAGACAGATTGGTTTTAACCATTTATGCCGAAATGGGACAAGAGAAGGGCAGAGAAATAATACTTGACGTAAATCTTGAGATTCTGCTGGATAAAAGGTGCACTTCTTTGCAGTACCATACCATTTTGCTAATAGTGTATTCAAAGGGAGCAATCCCTGTCGAAGCAGCATCCAAAAGCGCCTAACGCTATGAGGGATGTTCCACATGAGATACGGTTGTGGTTTTTTTATTACTAGAGTTTTAACTATATTCGCAAAGGAGCTTCTTTATTTACAGCTCTCCAAGTCTTGGCGGAAGCTCAGGGTCCACGTTGCATTCTTCAAAATCGCCCTCAAATGTAATGGTGAAAATTCTAAAACTTGGCTACAATCCAGCTCCAACCTTTCCAGAGCAATGGCCAAATTCTTACAAAAGGCGAATTTGGCCTTGCTGTTATCTAAAAAGAGCTCTTTCTTTAATAGTGATCTTATAGTGTTTTCTTCACACTTTAAAATTGAGGTGGACAATCATATAACCCCCGCTAATCCTTGCGCATACGCGCTTCTAAGCCCCATTTCCAGCCTCAGAGCCGCCACTGAGGCTGCCGTGTTAAAAGATAATAATTTTCTGAGAATTTTACCCTCTGCTTGATTTATGAACCCCCATTTGGAGATATCTATGAGTTCCACCCCATATAACAGGGATGCAGGAATTTTAACTCGATACGCTGATAAAAGGTAAGTGCCTTCTCCCTGTGGCTGTATATTGAGCCCCCAGACCTCTTGCCTGGCCTTCGGCCTTTGCTTTATTAGAGGCGATGTGGGCAACATCGCTAACGTTTCCGCTCACAATTTTCCCTAAAAAGGGATAAGATTTCACGATTTCAAGATTTTGGTTGCCCAATATCCAACGATAATTGGGGAAAGTAGTTTTTTTTTTCCCTCAAGAGACCGAGAACCTTACTTTTGGATACATTGATCTCCAGATAATGTGAGTCAGAATATTTTGACAAACGCTGCAAACGATTCTGAAGGCTCTTAGGGGTTAAATCAAAAATTAAGATGTTGTCAGTGTATAACAGGCAGCAAATTGGGCGCCCACCCACTAGCGGGGGAAAACCCTTACCCTTAGACAAAAAGGAGGGGAGATCAGAGATATAGAGGGAAAAGAGCAGGGGAGCCAGTAGACAACCCTGTTTTACCCCGTTAGATGTAAAAATCTTGTGGGATAAACCTCCATCACCCCCCAGCAGGATTCTACAGCAGGTATTGGAGTGGAAAGCTATTATTAACTCCAGGAGGGGTAAAGGTATCCCCAGGCTGCATAACTTAGCCCATAGAAGATCGCGATCTACTTTATCGAAGGCCGTGGAGAAGTCTATGAAGGCAACATAAACAACCCCACCTCTCAGTTTTACATATTTTTCCGTAATGGTTTGAAGCACCATGATGTTATCTAGGGTACTATGATTGCGCCTGAATCCAGATTGCCAGAAGGGGATGATGTTATTCTCCTCTGCCCAAGACATTAGTCTGGAGAGCGGACATTTGGTAAAAACGTTTCCCACCGCATCAAGGAGGGCAATCTGATGATAATTACCAGGACAGGATTGGTCGCCCTTTTTATATAAGGGTACAATTATGCTACCGACCGACGAGGGAGGAATACATCTAGAGAGGAAACATCTTCTAAAGACCACATATAAGATCCTAGACCAAGAGCTCCTGTCCTGTTTTATAACTGATAAAGGAAGTTCGTCTGGCCCCATCGCAGCGGAACAGCGCATCTCACCAACAGCACAGTCAATCTCTTTTATTGACGGGGAGAGAGACTGAAAATTCCAAAAATTTCTGGGAGCCGGAAGGGTGCAACCCCATTAGAAGCATACAGGGAGGAGATGGATTCTGACCAGCGGGATTCGGTGATTGCAGCAGTGGAAGTCCACAAGATGCTGGAGTTGGGAGTGATTGAGCACTCTGACAGTCCCTGGGTTAGCCCAGTGGTCTTGGTCCCCAAACCTCACACAAAAGATGGCAAGAGAGAGATTAGGTTCTGTGTGGACTACAGAGGGCTTAATTCTGTCACCAAGACAGACGCACACCCCATTCCAAGGGCAGGTGAGCTGATTGATAAATTGGGTGCTGCCAAATACCTGAGTACCTTTGACTTGACAGCAGGGTACTGGCAAATAAGAATGGCACCAGGAGCAAAAGAGAAAACAGCATTCTCTACACCTGATGGGCACTACCAGTTTACTGTGATGCCCTTTGGCTTAAAGAATGCCCCTGCCACCTTCCAAAGGTTGGTGAAGCAAGTCCTTGCTGGCTTGGAGTCCTTTAGTGCAGCTTATCTTGACGATATTGCTATCTTTAGCTCCAGCTGGCAGGATCACCTGGTCCACCTGATCCACCTGATGAAGGTTTTGCAGGCCCTGCAAGCAGCAGGCCTCTCTATCAAGGCATCCAAATGTCAGATAGGGCAGGGTACTGTGGTTTACTTGGGACACCTTGTAGGTGGAGGCCAAGTTCAGCCACTCCAACCCAAGATCCAGACCATTCTGGACGGGTAGCTCCAAAAACCCAGACTCAAGTCAGGGCATTCCTTGGCTTGACTGGTTACTATAGGAGGTTTGTGAAGGATTATGGATCAATAGTAACACCCCTCACAGAACGTACCTCTAAGAAAATGCCCAAGAAGGTTAACTGGACCGTGGACTGTCAAAAAGCCTTTGACACCCTGAAGCAAGCAATGTGCACAGCACCAATTCTGAAAGCTCCAGATTACTCTAAGCAGTTCATTGTGCAGAGATATGCCTCTGAACATGGGACAGGAGCAGTCCTGTCCCAAACAAATGATGATGGCCTTGACCAGCCTGATGCTTGTTTTAGCAGGAGGTTACTCCCCAGGGAGCAGTGTTGGAGTGCCATTGAGAGGAACGCCTTTGCTGTGGTCTGGTCCCTAAAGAAGTTGAGGCCATACCTTTTTGGTACTCACTTCATAGTTCAAACTGACCCCAGACCTCTCAGTTGGCTAATGCAAATGAAAGGAGAAACCCCTAAACTGTTGAGGTGGTCCATATCCCTACAGGGAATGGACTTTATAGTGGAACACAGACCTGGGACTGTCCATGCCAATGCAGATGGCCTGTCCAGGTTCTTCCACTTAGGAAATTAAGACTCTCTTGGGAAAGGCTAGTCTCATCCTCTTTTGTTTGGGGGGAGTGGGGTTGTGTAAGGAAATGCCTCCTTGGCATGGTTACCCCCTAACGTTTTGCCTTTGCTGATGCTAAGTTATGATTTGAAAGTGTGCTAGGACCCTCCTAACCAGGCCACAGCACCAGTGTTCTTTCCCTAAACTGTACCTTTGTCTCCACAATTGGCACAACCCTGGCACTCAGGTAAGTCCCTTGAAACTGGTACCCCTCGTACCAAGGGCCCTGAGGCCCGGGAAGGTCTCTAAGGGCTGCAGCATGTTTTATGCCACTCTGGGGACCCCTCACTCAGCAAATGCACACTGCCTCACAGCTTGTGTGTGCTATTGGGGAGACAATGACTAAGTCGACATGGCACTCCCCTCAGAGTGCCATGCCAACCTCACACTGCCAGTGGCATAAGTAAGTCACCCCTCTAGCAGGCCTTACAGACATAAGGCAGGGTGCACTATACCACAGGTGAGGGCATATGTGCATGAGCACTATGTCCCTGCAGTGTCTAAGCAAAACCTTAGACATTGTAAGTGCAGGGTAGCCATAAGAGTATATGGTTTGGGAGTTTGTCAAACACGAACTCCACAGTTCCATAATGGCTACACTGGAAAATGGGAAGTTTGGTATCAAACTTCTCAGCACAATAAATGCACACTGAGGCCAGTGTGCAATTTATTGTAACATACACACAGAGGGCATCTTAGAAATGCCCCCTGAATACCTACCCGACTTCTAGTGTAGGCTGTCCAGTTTCTGCCAGCCTGCCACACACCAGACAGGTTACTGGCCACATGGGGAGAGTGCCTTTGTCACTCTGTGTCCAGGAACAAAGCCTGTACTGGGTGGAGGTTCTTCTCACCTCCCCCTGCAGGAACTGTAACACATGGCAGTGAGCCACAAAGGTTCACCCCTTTTGTTACAGCGCCCCAGGGCATCCCAGCTAGTGGAGATGCCCGGCCCTCCGGCCACTGCCCACACTTTTGGCAGCAAGGCTGGAGGAGATAATGAGAAAAACAAGGAGTCACGCACCTGTCAAGACAGCCTCTAAGGTGTCCTGAGCTGAGGTGACCCCTGCGCCTTGAGAAATCCTCCATCTTGAGTTTGGAGGATTCCCCCAATAGGATTAGGGATGTGCCCTCTCCCTACAGGGAGGAGGCACAAAGAGGGTACAGCCACCCTCAAGGACAGTAGCCATTGGCTACTGCCCTCCCAGACCTAAACCCACCCCTAAATTCAGTATTTAGGGGCTCCCCAGATCACAGGAAATGAGATTCCTGCAACCTGAAGAAACAAGGACTGCTGACCTACAAGCCTGCAGAGAATGAGGAAGATGACAACTGCTTTGGCCCCAGCCCTACCAGCCTGTCTCCAACTTCGAAAACCTGCTCCAGCGACACATCCGACAGGGACCAGCGACCTCTGAAGCCTCAGAGGACTGCACTGGACTAAAGGACCAAGAAACTCCTGTGAACAGCGGCCCTGTTCAAAACCAGCTACTCCTTTGCAACAAAGAAGCAACTTCCAAAAACGGCACGTTTCCTGCCGGAAGCATGAGACTTCTCACTCTACACCCAACGCCCCTGGCTCGAGATTCAGAGAACACACTACAGGGAGGACTCCCCGGTGACTGCGAGCCCGTGAGTAACCAGAGACAACCCCCCCTGAGCCCCCACAGCGACGCCTGCAGAGAGAATCCAGAGGCTCCCCCTGACCGCGACTGCCTGTAACAAGGGATCGGACGCCTGGAACCGACACTGCACCCGCTGCCGCCAGGACCTGAAGGAACCAAACTTCAACGGAGGAGAGGCCCCCAGGTGACCCTCTGCCTTGCCCAGGTGGTGGCTGTCCAGAGAAGCGCCCCTTGTGCCTGCCTGCACCCCTGGGTCCCTCCATTGTTTCCTAACTGAAAAGCAACGCCTGCTTTGCACACTGCACCCGGCTTCCCCTGTGCCGCTGAGGGTGTGTTTTGTGTGCCTACTTGTGTCTCCCCCAGTGCTCTACAAAAAAACCCTGGTCTGCCCCCTGAGGACGCAGGTACTTACCTCCTGGCAGACTGAAACCAGAGCACCCCTGTTCTCCATAGGCGCCTATGTGTTTTGGGCACCTCTTTGACCTTTGCACCTGACCGGCCCTGAGCTGCTGATGTTGTAACTTTGGGGTTGCCTTGAACCCACAACGGTGGGCTGCCTAAGCCCCAGAACTGAGACTTGTTAGTGTTTTACTTACCTCTTAATCTAACCTTTACTTACCTCCCCCAGGAACTGTTTATTTTTGCACTGTGTCCACTTTGAAAATAGCTTATTGCAATTTTTACAAAGACTGTACATGATATTGTTTCCATTTAAAGTTCCCAAAGTATCTAAGTGAAGTACCTTACATTTAAAGTGTTTACTGTAAATCTTGAACCTGTGGTTCTTAAAATAAACTAAGAAAATATATTTTTCAATATAAAAACCTATTGGCCTGGAGTAAGCCTTTGAGTGTGTGTTCCTCATTTATTGCCTGTGTGTGTACAACAAATGCTTAACACTACCCTCTGATAAGCCTACTGCTCAACCACATTACCACAAAATAGAGCATTAGAATTATCTACTTTTGCCACTATCTTACCTCTAAGGGACCCCTTGGACTCTGTGCACACTATTTCTTACTTTGAAATAGTACATACAGAGCCAACTTCCTACAAACAGCTTGCACAACACTTCACTGCAATAGCACTGGCGATTTTTTTTTCAAGAAATACCTCACCATTGAATTCCTCTTGGTTTAAGTGTAGATTAGCAGCAAACATTTCTAAAACAAGAGTCAGCAATGCAAGCGATTATGAGTTTCTCTTCCTAAAACTTTTGGCAACTATTTTCTAAGATAGGAGTGGGACAACTGTAGTAGAGATAACACTGCCTAGATAAGATTTACAATACAAAGTCAGATATACAAAAAAAAGTACCACACATTGTTAATCACCAAAGAATAAAGAATATTTTATACATAACATGTACAACTAAAGTTGTGTTATGGTGGGGGAACAGCAGTGTGCCGCCAGGAGCAAATAGCTTTAAGCCAGGAGACCCTAACCATATGTCTTGTACTCCAGCTTCCTAGCTACCTTAGAGCAGATACCAGAACATTAACATCTGCTAAGCATGATTCTTTCCCAAAATAGTGGGGAAAGCCCAGCAGGTTCATGGTGTATCATATGTGCTTGAACATGATAAGGAAACTTTAGATGGTAGTTCCTCTTTTGAAACCAAAGAGCCATGGCCCACATATGGAACCGTACAAGACTGAACGAGGGAAAAACTTGACCATAAAGGTACAGGGATAGCTGTTACTCAGCTTGTCAACTAAATGAGAAAACCTGCCACAGCACACTATGCTTCAACACTGAAGAATACAATCAGTGGTGTTGTCCGTATAAACAGTATGATGTACTGACTCCTATTTGGGAAGAAAATAAGATGGGTTAATACATGAAAATACTACCCCATGTGTTGTAAGCCATTCTACAAATGGTTTGTGCTCCTCCTTCTAAAAATCAACATTTGAAAATGGAAATCCTAGACACTCTACAAAAGGGAGTTTGAGCTGACTGTGGTAATTTGGTAGAAGGACATTTTTGTTTTACTCCGTGTTTTATACAAAGTAATCTCCCATTAAATGGAAGGCAGCACACACACAAGAGGACTGGTTCAAATATTTTTATGGTGAATTTAAAAATTGTTCTGGAGGTCTTCACCGAATTTGATCACATAAGTCCACTTCTAAAATTTCAAACATAGTAAAAAAAAAATATAAAAAAGTGTTTGTGCATGGCAAAATGAGTCATCATTAGTAAATGTGCTTGTATTTTTTTTTTTTTAACATAGGTCTTGCGTAGTGCACAGAAAACAAATCCATATCACAAAGTATTTTAACAGTACACTTCTGTTTTGTATTTCAACTCTTGGTACACTGGTAGTTTATACTTTTTACAGGTGCATTTTTTGGTTTGTTGATTAATTTACAATGTGTCATTGCATTTACCATTCTATTTCAACGTTGTGCATGGAAAACATTTGTTAAACAATGGTATTCCTTTAATATGTACTAATTTGTTTGGGACCTACTGTACATATATTTTGACAATATAAACTTCACAACAACACGGGTACCAATATCCCCATATTATAGTTTTGTTAATTCTTGAACAATTCCCTTTCTTCACAAAGGAAGCCATTCTTCCATTGAGCTTCTGCTATCATTGACAATGGGCACAAGTTAGATTGGGGAAGACATATCAAGGTGCATACTCAGGGGAAAAAGACAGCCAGTTACAAATTTAAATAGGATTGCGTTTAAGATCCTTCATAGTTTGGGTGTGTGAGACATTTGCTGCAGCGTTATACATCCTATGAAAGTGATGCATATTATTTACATTTGGAAATTATTAAATTTACAATATCCCTTTAACCACCAAGACTATACTTAAAGACTTCTTATGAAAAGGCAACAGCGTACAGAGAAACAAACACATAGCTAAAATTCTACAAAAATCAACCCTGTAATCAGCTTGCAATTGTGATGCTCCCATACCAAAGTTCAAAGGACACAGTTAACCACAACCTAACAAATCAGCAAATAAAACCTATTTTAAAGTTGACTTTTGTAATGGATTGGGTAGAGTGACAAACACAATTCAATATTTTTATTTTGCCCAGAATAAATATTTTACAAAACCTACCTTTTACTCTTGGCTCTTTCGGTTTTAACAACAGAGCACTGTGGGGGCATCCTACAATGTTCATATCAGGCTGTAAATTAGAATACAAGGACTGTGATCCCTATTCCAGTATTGTATGTACAGCTCGTGATGATATAATGCATTCAGCAGTGTATAAAACGTTAAAATGCAAACAGATTAAACAGGTTTTAAGGTACAAAAAACAGTCCACCGCATTATTTTGTGCTTCTCATCTTAATTCTGACAAAAGCAATCACCACTTTGATCATAACTAGGCTGACCGTGTCCCCTTAAATGGTTATGACACCACTGCACCATCACACAGTAACTGAGTCACTCTAGCACCAGATAATCCTCCCCCTCACGTCCAAAAAATGTCAGAGGTAAGGGTGGAGGGGTGGCCTTAACCTCAGATAACATTCTGGGTGGCCATCTACAGGTTCATATAAAATGAAAGGGCTGAACTCACTCTCGGGCACTGAAGTGGTTTGAGAAATTGCTTGAGCAAACTTCTCATGGTTTAATTACCAATACCCTTCACGTTCATGGTGCTTTATGGGTTTAGTATTCACAAGTATGCCTTCTACTTTATTCGCTGTAGGATCATACAAAGCTAAGCCACAAGTAACTAGTGTACCGATTTCCCTTGAAGCTTACCTGATCAAATCCATGAAGAAATGAAGGACCCAAAATCACTTGATTGTTGAGCACACTAAGGAAGTATATTTATAATAATGATCAAACTGTAGTGTTTGTTACCATTTTCTTGAGGAATTTACAGGGCTATATGAAAATGAATCTTTCAGACAATTCATTTGCAGCAGTGCCCTCAGTTCATATGGCACAGTATTACCTTTCAATACTGTGCATTTTTTCTTAATAAACAAATACATACATATGTAAAAAGACTGTTTCTCTGCTTAAACATAATTAAAATGTTAATACTCTCTGAAGACACAGACTTGACATGGCAAAATCAGTTGCTCCCTCTGCCCCTTACAATAAAATAAATTGAGACAAAATTACAAACACATTTCACTACATGATCATTAATAATAAAAATCAGTTTTTATAAAGTTGCCCAAAATGCAAGGGATGTGCATAGGTTTACAACTTAGTTCTAATAATTTTGTTTGAATCCCTTGGGGTATGTTTTCCCATAAACGGAATGTACTTCGTTGTAGTAAATTACAAGTTGCTCAACACAGATACACCAACAGCATGAACGCTTGCGACTGTCCACATGCATTAAGACTTGTTTTGAAATCTCTAAAATGTCCTTCAAAGAGACAGTATCAAAAAATGGTGGACATTACACAAATATATAAAAAGAAATACTACTGTAAAAAAAAAAAAAAAAAAAAAAAAAAAAAAAGACAGACACTACTAACTGATGAATTTGATCCTTTTTTGTTTGAATAACTGAATACAGTTTAAATAAATAAAGGAAAGTAATTTCTTTCAATCCATGAAATAAGACTTTAAAAAAACAATGTAGTGTTCCACCCCCGGCAAAAGTAACAATCATTTCTTTATTATTAAAATAGATTATAGAAAGCAGCATTTCCATTGTGCAGTTTTTAGGGGCCTTTGAAATAAAAAGCTATGGTTTCCAAAAATATAACATTCCAAAGGATTGAAGGAAACATTTAAAAGATACATTTTTATACAATTTTGGAGAACCGATTTAGGGAGAAAAAAGATACTGTCTCTTTAAATTAGTGTTTAAAAATTGTTTCCCGCCATCTAGTTGGACATGACAATATTTATAAATTTAGGTCACATTTCATCTATGTAGTCTCTAAAGGCCACGATCTTCTGATACAAGATCAATGACAAAGGATTTTTTCCAAGTCCTTCACTAGGTTTTTTCCAGTCTTGATAAAATTCTTTGTTTGCCTTGAAATGGCCTAGTAGACCCAGGAGACAGGAACCCATTGTGATGCTGTGCACACAAGTTCGATGGCTTCCTCCAAATGCCGGATTGTTTCATCTATTTCATTGTTGATAATAGTTAGATCAAAATAGTGTGCATATGTCCTCTGTAGGATTTCAGATTCCTTTTGGAGGCGCTGAAGAGATTCATCCTACAGAATTAAATAAAGAAAAATTGAAGTATAAGAAATGTGCTTCTGGAGAGCTGAAGAAAATAAATTAGAGTGCCATTTACAAAGATGAAACACTAAATACAAAAACACTGAAAACTATTCTGGAGATCTGAATACATTAAATTAGTCTGCCATTTACAAGGATGAAACACCAAATACAAAAACACTGAAAACAATCTACATACAGCAAGACAATTGCTATGTATTACAGGAACACACTGATATATATATATATACACACACACACACACACACACACACAAACAATATAATTTCACATTTATCTCACAAAATGTCAAAACATCAGAAAAGTGGACACCAACAGATGGATGTGAAAGCACTTAAAGGGGACATTATATTATATATATATATATATATATATATATATATATATATATATATATATATATATATATATATATATATATATATATATATATATATATATATAACCATATAACCTACTGGCAGTTCAAATAAGCACATATAGTTCGTACCATGTTTCTATAGAAAAATAGTTTTTGACTTGCCTATATCTTTGGCACAGTTTGACAAATCTTCGCAAAACTTTCCAAAAATGTGCCCCAGTGGTTGTTGCTGCACAAGCAAAGTTTTGGGGTGATCCGTCAAGCAAGGGCTGAGAAAAAGGGGGGACGGTCAAAAAACGTGCGTTTCCCATGTTAATTCCTATAGGAGTTTTTAACACGACTCCGGCCCGAACCACTGGATGGAATTACACCAAATTTGCCAGAAAGCTAGCCTTCGGAATACAGATTGTGCTTTTGCTTATTTGGCGTAAATCCGTTCAGTAGCTTTTGAGATACTAAAGGGAAAATACATTTGTATATCTGAGATCGCGAAGTCATTGCGACGACTTCTCAGTGATTGCAAATACGCACAGCACCAGAAATGCTGTTATTGGCTGGCTACAACCTGAGCAGAAAGTTGCGGCCACCATTTTATGTTACGGGACAGTGTCCCTGAGGTTGAAAATAAAAATGAGACGTGGCATAAGGGGTCAGGGTGAATGTACTGTGACCTCAGGGCTGTAATACAGGAGTCTTTATAGGTGAAATTATGATCAAAAAATGTTTTTTATGCTGTACAATATTCGCAAATAAGTAGCAACACTCAGCGCACCCCCGTGTAATGTCACAACGAATTTGTGAATATTGGCGAAAAAAAACCAAAACAGACTTATTCGGACACTAATTAATTTACTCATAGTGGCAGTCAGACACACCCACTTACAGACCCACTCAGTCGTATACCCACTTTAAGACCCAACTCAGACCCTCACGCACCCACTCACAGACCCACGCAGGCAATCACACACCCAATCACAAGTCCATTCAGACAACCACACACCCACTCTGAGACTCCTGCACCCATTCACAGACCCACTCAGACTCACACATACACTCCCAAACTCACACACTCTCTCACAGACACTGTTGCACCCAGAAACACCTTCCTACACCTACTCTCACACCCAGAAAGACACACACACTCTCACATCCACACAGACCCTCTAACACCCCCTCTCCCACCCAGATACACTCACACCACACCCAGAGACACCCTTTCACACCTTTTCTCACACCCAGAGAGACAGGCCCTGCAGCCAACTCCCACCTCACACGGGCAAAGGCTGTAGGTAGCGCGGAGTTGGGTGGGTGGGGTGGGGGGGGGGGGGGGGGGGGGTGGCTGCAGGGCCTGGCTGCAGGCTAGGCCCTGCACCCAACCCCTGCCGAGCACGGCCAAAAGTTGTGCGCAGTGGTGGCTGGATTAACATATAACTTGTGCCCTCACCATGCACTAATTGCCCCAGATATTACAGCACTCATGACAATTTTTAGAATGTCAATAAAAATAGCAATTAAATATGAGCAGTCAAATTATTGAAGAAAAAACTGTGCATGTCAGGGGCACGAATTATAGTTACCTTAGGCTGCGAATTATAGTTACTCGAAATAACTAGCTATAACTGCTGAATTTCTCTGGTTTTATTTAAGTAAATGCAGAACCCAAGTATAACGTCCCTGTAACCTTTGTTTTTTTATCAGCGAATATATACATAAATATATATATCTACATGTCTTAAAGGAAGAACTACTGGACATCAGAAAAAACTTATGGATGTAGCATTTAAAATCACTGCATCCAAATGGACGGAATGTCACTGACAATACCACTTCACTTCTACATATCTGAAGAGTTCTCAGGACTGCATTGATTCCACATTCCAATTGGAATCTTCACTCATGATGCTTTTTGAAAATCCACCAGTGTCAGCTGTGTAACCACTGAACAAACCATCTTGTACTAACTGGGGAAGGCGGAAGCTATAACGTTGTAGTGGAAATATATGTTTGTTCTTTGGTGAGATCATCTGTTTGAGTCACTTCTTTCTTGGATATTACATTTTCGTGTGACTCATTGCATCCTTTGGGATCCAGATTTTTGCCCTGGATGGCTGTTTTCTTGTAATCTTTCATCTTCTAGTATGTATGTATATATACCCACACACACACACAAGGAAGCAGTGAACTTCAAGGTTCTCCCAAGATTAGGTGAAGAGGAGCTCCTTTATATGAAGCACAATACAAAATTCTGCTAGAGAAACAGACATTGGAGGTGAGCAGATTCAGAGTGTTGGTGGTGTTGTGGGGTGCTCCATATAAACAAGCTGCTCTTCCCCTAAACTTGACCTACCCAGAGTTCCCTGCTTCCTTTTTTGCATAATGTATGCAACACTTTAAATCTGAAAGGACATTCATTGTCTTGATATACACACACACACAAACATGACAAAAAGTCACTTGTACAAATGAAAGGTATGAGGAGGGGGAACCACAAACTTAAGTGAGCATTTTGGTGCTTTGTTCAAACATGGTTATCCAGAACCCAGCAGAACACCCCAGACAAAAAAATTCTATACATCAAATGCAGGTCAGATATGCATTATAGTTGGCTATCATGTTATGTTACAGGTACTACAACATTCCAATTACCCACACACATACACACCTTATAAGCCCCTCTGCACATGTGAAAGTCTTCCTGGCAAATATCATGGAGACACAGCAATTCTAATAATCAAAGCAATGATGTCCTAAAAGCACAACACTTTCCTGATCCAATACAGTTGTAGAGTAGCATCAGATGCCAACACCCCTATACACGTATACTTACCACAACTGAAAGTGTTGGTAACATGCTAATAGGTTTTCATTCACTGCCTTTCCTAACATAATAACAGGTACCTCATTTAAGTGCTGTAAGGTTTGCATTGTACCTGCAGGACTGCCCAATATCAAACAGAAAAAATCATACACATCAAACACAGCACAAATATACCAAAATAAAATGTTACTTACCTTCGGTAACTATATTCCAAGTGGATATATATTTTTCCCAAAGATTCCCCATCAAATGAATTATTCTTCTAGGCTTCAGACTGGTGTAAGAAAGCTACTCCTCAGCACTCTCACTCCAGTGCCTCCAGGCTGAGCCACAAGGTCTCAGCCATGATTCAGCCTCCGAACACAGCAACACCCCAGAGCACATTAGGAACCAACAGCTGTACTGACATAAGCTCATAGCAGTTTTTCTGTGCCCCAAAGTGTGCAGAGAAGAATTGAAACAGTAACAACCACATGTAGTATACAACATGCTCACATACATTGGGATCTTCTTAGGCACAGCACTAAATCAAAAGGGGATGAAGGGGGGCGTTGAAGTACCTGCAAGAATCTTGTGCATCAACCAGAAATATTGTTACCAAAAGTAAGTGTTTCTTCTGATGGATACATCTGCAGATTCATCACATTATGAATATGTCCCAAAGCAATACCTCTCTGGAAGGCAGGACTGAGAAGTGCTACAACAATCAAGGAAGTCCTACAACACAGCTCGGGTAAAGAACCAGAAACTATGTGCCTAAGACATAAGACAACTGTGCTTGACAAAATTATGCAACAATGACCATGTAGCCGCCTGGCAGATGTCTGCAACTGGGACACCCTTGAAAACAAGTGTGAAAGCAGCCATAGGTTAAGTGGCATTCAAAAAGGCTATTTTTTTGGCTGTAATTAAAAAGTTACTTATCTTCGGTAACGCATTATCTGGTACAGACTATATCTAGCTGCATATTTCTTACCTTTGAATTTCCCAGGCTGGATCCAGAAACTATTGCCCGATTAATACCCCTGTCCCCACCATTGGGCTGCTCCGTTCAATTCAGCCTGGCTTCACTGGCACCAGATAGGTCGTCATGTCACCTATATATGCGTTACCTAGGCGGTGGACATCAGTTTCTTTCTTCACAAATTTCCACAGAACCATGAAGCAAACTGACAATTGTGTGTCAAATATAGGGCCCTGAAAAGGGATCACCCTGACCCTAGAAATCTGTTTGCAGAGCGGGGAGGCATGGTTCGGTATAAGGAATCAGACGTTAGCTATAGTATCTACCAGGTAATGCGTTACCAAAGGTAAGTAACTTGTTCATCTGACAGAGATGCTAGCTGCAGATTCCTTAGCTTTGAATAGATACTCAAGCCACAGCCTCCTGGTGGTGGGCTGCGGACAAATTTTCTAAACTAGAAAGACCTAAAGAACCAAATGCAGCAGTGTTTGGCAAATGTTTGCACGGTCCCCCTACTTTACTACTTACTTTTATACAGAGAATGACCCATTGCAAAATGGTTAGTTTCTGTACTGCTCAACCTTTCTTTGCTCTCACCTATCCCACAAAGAGTTGGTCGTCCACCCAGAACTCTTTTGTGCGGTGAAGGTAGAACGGCAATGCTCTTTCTGGGTCATCAGTGGAGTTGCTCCTCTTCCTTAGAGGGATGAGGTGGAACAAAAAAGATGGGCGGGTGACAGTCTGTCCCAAATTAAATGGGGTCACTACCTTTGGGAGGAAAGAGGCACGGATACGAAGCACCACTGCCAGGAAACATTGTGAAATATGGAGGCTTGAATGACAAAGCCTGGAGCTCACTCATCTTCAGGGCTGATTTTATAGACACGAGAAAGGCTGTTTTAATGAAGAGCAGCTTGAGGGGACAGTTGTGAAGTGGCTCAAACAGAGCACACAAGAGGTACGTAAGAACAAAGTTCAGGTCCCACTGAGGCATAATGAAGGGCAAAGGGGGAAACATACGTAGAAGCCCTTTTAGAAAACTATTTACAATAGAGGAAATAAACAAAGAGGGTTGGTCAGGCAGCTGCAGAAAAGTGGATAAAGCAACAGATAGCCCTTAGGAGTGCCCAGAGCAGAGCCTTGTTGGGCAAGAGACGGAATGAACAGACGTATATCAGAGAGAGAAGAAGAAAGAGGATCTAAAGCCTTTTCTGTAAAATATTTTACAAATCTTTGTCATGGGCAGGCGTATACTGTTTTCGGGAAGAAATACCTGTCCGCTAAAATAACATTACAGACTTCGGGAGGAAGGTTGAAGACTGTGAACTGTTGCTGCTCAATCTCCATGCATAAAGATGCAGAGTTGACAGGTTCAGATGGAGAACCGTCCCCTGCTGCTTTGACAAAAGATGCTCTTGAAGGGGCAGCCTGATCGGAGGATTGATGCTCATCTTCATATGCTCAGGATACCAGACTCTCCTTGCCCAGTCCAGAGCCACAAGGAATACTTGGACCCGGTCGTTCTTGATCTTCTTGAGAACTCTGGGCAGGAGTGGTATGGGCGGAAATATGTACAGAAGGCCTGACCTCCACTCGCAACGAGAAGCGTCGCCGAGCGATTGCTGCCTTTGAAACTCCAACGCACAATATTGGTAACACTGTGTGTTCTCTTTGGAGGCGAACAGATCTAACCATGGCTCTCTCCCCTGATGAGAGTCCTGTGCCACCTCTGAATGGAGACACCACTCCTGAACCATTAGGCATCAATAGCTGAGCTTGTCACCCTGGTGTTCAGAGAACCTGCCAGGTGTTGACCAAGGGTTATGCTCTGCTGTTTGAGCTAAGTCCAGAGATGCAGGGCATCTTGACAAAGGGTGCACGACCCCATCCTGCCCTGATTGTTGCAGTATTACATAGCGGTGGTGTTGTCTGTGAACACCTGCACTAACTTCCCCTTGACAGAGGGAAGCAACGCCTTCAATGCTAGTTGGATCGCCTGGAGCTCCAACAGGTTGATGCGGAGGCTGGATTCTACCAGAGATCGGAGTCCTCTGATCTCCAACTCTTCCAGATTGCGGCCCCATCCCAGAAGAGACGCATATGTCACTACGGTAAGGTCTGGTTGGGAAGAGAGAGGAGTCTGCCTCTGACCCAATCGCGGTTCGTAATCCACCACTGCAGGTCTTTTGCAGTTCCTTTTGAGATCTGAACCATGCCAGAGCGATTTTCCTGATGCTGTGCCCACTGGAACTTCAGGTCCCACTGCAGAGCCCCCATATGCCATCTGGCATGATTTACCAGCAGGATGCAGGAGGTCATGAGGCCCAGCAGCCTCCGAGTCAGTGTTACAGAAACCCAGCATAGAGGCAGAAACATCTGTATCATGACTTGAATATCCTGGTCTCGCTGCTCAGGAGGATAAGCCCAAAACTGTACAGTCTCCAGAACAGCTCATATGAAAGAGAGCGTCTGAGAGGGAGTCTGGTGTGACTTCGGCACGTTTATAGTGAACCCCAGCGAATGCAGAAGGTTTGCCATTGTCTGGAGGTGGGACACGACAGCCTGGGGCGAGCCTGCCTTCAACAGCCAGACGTCGAGGTAGGGGAAGACTGAAACCCCTGACCCGCGCAGATGAGCTGCGACCACCGCCATCACCTTGGTGAACACCTGAGGGGCACTGATAAGGCTAAATCACAGCACAGTGAACGTAAGGTGCTCGTGGCCTACCTTGTTGGCAGGCAGGATGGGAATATGAAAATACGTATCCTTTAAGTCCAGCACTACCAACCAATCTTCTAGGTCTAAGGCAAACAAGTCCTGCGCCAGTGTGAGGATCTTGAACTTCTCCTTCTTAAGGAAGGGATTTATGGTCGGTATGCCTAGAATATGGAGAGGACCCTCCGTAGGTCTAAAATAGAGGGAAGACCCTTATTGCTTTTGGGTATCAAAGCAGTGGGAATAACAACTACTGCCTACTTCTGTTATTGGGACCTTTTCTATGGCTCCCTTGGCCAAGACGGCTGTACCCTCCTCTCGGAGCAGAAACAAATGATCCTTCACCAGCAGTTCTAATGTTGGTGTTACTGGGGGAGGAAAGGAATGGAAAGGCAGGGGATCTGCAGTACCCAAGCGTCCAACGTAATTGTCTGCCAGAAGGGGAGAAGATGTTGAATTCTCCCTCCAACTGGGCAAGCATGGTCCTGCAGAACCAAATTAGGAGGCCTTTGAGGATGCAACTGCTGGGCGACAGATGACTTCTGGCTTCCAGGTCTGAAGATACCGCGCCCATGTCCTTGCATAGTGGTTTGAGCTTGTGCAGGACAGTGGCTGGCATAGGGCTGGCGAGGTGGGCCGAGAGGCCCAAGGACTTGGCCATATCCCGAGAGTCCTTAAAGCACTCTACTGCTAAGCCTGCCTTCTCGCCAAACAAGCAAGTTCCATCGAAGGGCATGTCCATAAGGTTCGAGTAGACATCCCCCAAAAAAGCCAGATGTTCTCAGCAAGGCTTGGCGCCGTAAGGCCACTGTCGACCCAACCGCTCTGCCTGGTGAGTCAGTCATATCCAGGTTTCACCGAATGGTGAACTTCACTACGTCACTCGCATCTTTCACCGCTTGGGAGAGGATGGCCCAGGTCTCCTACGGGACCTGTGGCAGCACTTGCGCAACCGTATCCCATAAGGTGTGCAAGAAACGGTCCAATAAGCATGAGGTGTTCACACACCTCAATGCCAGGCTGGTGGAAGACTTCTTTCCAAGCTTGTCCATCCTCTTTGTATCCCTGTCTTGGGAGCGGAAGGAAATGCACTGTGGGAAGTTGAGACTTGGACTACAAAGCTCTCAGGGGTGGGGAGTTGGCTGAGGAAACTAGGGTCGCCCAGAGCAGGGTGAAAGCAGTGGCAATCGTCCTATTTACAAGAGCCCATGTGCTGGACTTGGACTAAGTTCCCAGCAGGATGTCAGTAAATGCCTCATTGAAGGGCATGAGGGTTTTGGAAGTCAAAGCCCCAGGCTGAAGCATTTTAGTCAAGAGGTTTGTCTTGACAGCCGCTGAGGGCAGTTCAAGGTCAAGAACCTCCGCTACCCTACGCATCAGCATCATCACGCATCACCACTGCAAAGGAAGCTCCCCCCTCTGTAGCCACAGTTGGGGGAGAGAGAGCAAGCCAGTATCTGGAGAGGTGTCCCGTCCAATGGCCGTTCCTAGTTCCTCATACTAGTCCATAGACCTCTATAACTGGTGTTCTAAAAGGTCCAGGGACCACTCTCACTATTCTTACATGCCTGGCTGCTGATAATAGGGCTCAGGCAACGATCTGGCACCTGTGGGTGCCATTGCCGCCGGAATCTGAGTCGTGCAATGCCATTGCAGCACAGGATCATCTGGAATTAAAATGGGCTGGTGGCCCCAGTGGCGTCGGGAGCATCGGTGTCATGATGGGTGCCAGAGAAGGTTGCGTGAATACGATCACCACCAGTCAGGATCTGGAGTCGGATTCATGAGACCCCATCGGATCTGAGGCCAGCAATTGAATTTGAGGCTGAAGCTGCCGGTGGGGAACCTGATGGGGCTTCCTCCGACCCTGCTGGACCCAAAGGCATGCCACAGGGGTTGGTCTGATCAAAAAGGTGCAGATTCCGACCCAGCATTGATTCTGCAAAACAGTGCCTGAACCCCAATGTTCCGAAGTTGTCATGTCGGCCGACCGGCTTAGCAAAGTCAAAGTCCATTTAGACTTCTTTTTGCGCCTCTTTCCAGAGTGTCCCGTGGACCTCAAATGGGAAGAAGAGGACTTAGGGCTCCTGGAGCAGTCCCGAGACCTTCTTCTCGACCGGGACCTCCCAGGAGTTGCGCCAGATGGCATTGACAGCCGGGCCGCAAGCACTCCCTCAAAGCCTTCAGCGCCATGGCCCCACAGTCTGAGCATGACTTGGAGTCACCACAGGCAGACTGGGTGAAGGTCTGTAACCGACATACCATAATGAAAGGAGTCACCCTGCTTAAACCCCACCTTCCTAGATGTCATCTAGGCACACTTCACAATACAAAACTTCAGCAAGACGTCGAAAAAAGCCTGTCAAAAAACAACAGAGGGGTAGCTCTCTTCAGATCTGCACTAACTGGCACGGAAAGAAAATGATGGCACCTATAGAGGTGACCCTGACATCACATCTTCTGCCAATGGCGCAGCGCAGAACGGAGCCACCATATGGCGCGCACAGGGATATTGGTCAAGCAAAAGTTTCCGGATCCAATCAGACGCCTTCAGAATTAAGAAAGCTGCAGCTAGAAGTCTCTAACAGACAGATCTTTATACATAGGATGACCCAACGTAAAAAGTTGACTTTGGCCACTCCCTTACAAATCATGGCTCCAGTAAAGTCCACAATGAGATGACCATCCACTCTGTCCTGAAGATATAGGACAACAATGCAATAAATGCAGTTGTTCATTCCCCTTGGTTGAAAGCGGAGGAAGGAAAATAGTTGGAAGGCTAAAACGCTGTGCTAGATGAAAAACAGAGACTACCATGGGCAAAAAGGATGGCTAAGTGTGAATGATCTAGCCATCCTTTGCATGGTTAAAAACTGTAAAAGAATGACAAACTGAGAGGGCACGGGTAAAAACTGCGAAAGCCTGACAAACTGAGAGGGCCTTAAATTCTCTGACCCTACAGCCTGTAGGTATTGCCACCAAAAAAAGCTATCTTCATGGTAGGAAGTTGACCAAGGAAACAGATTCAAATCCCACTAAGAAACAATAAAGACAGCTGAAAACAAGTTAAAAAAGGAGCCACTAGAGGCAATCTAAACATAGAAGGCCGATCAGTAAGTCACATAAAGACAGAGAAGGCAACTTGAGAGCACTTAACTGTAGGCACTACCAGACCCAGTTGTGCAAGGGATAACACAAACAGACAGACATTAGAAAGGTGTGATTTAAAGGGTTGAGGCCTTCTCACTTGAACCACTAAACAAACTTGTCCCACTACCCGCGTAATTCAGTTTGGTAGTAGGCTTTCTGGGCACCAAGATGGCATCTGTGACCTTAAAAGCAAAACAAAAGTACTGTAGCTGGCACTGCTTAATCTGAGCTTAAGTACCTGAAGTGTTTGTTGGGTAAGGTGGATGACCTGACCATCTTACTGTGATAGCAGGTCAGCTCTGCATGGGAAAGGAAGTGGTGGCAAAATGTTGAGTGTCAGCAGATCAGTGTGGCAAAGAGATCTAAAAACAGAAACCTCAATCTGGAGAAGATCACCTCCCTTACTGAGGGTTGCAGTTCCCATTTGTGGTCCTCCAGGGAGAGATGACTGAGAACATCTTCCCTCTCACTGATGGGACCACCTGACTTGGGCTGCTGGGGCCACAAAAAAAGGTTTCTCCCATCCAGCCATGACGTGTTGCAGGAGGACCTCAAAGAGGAGTAAGGCCTCTGCCACGGAGGAGGAGCTTTGCTAGATTTCAGTTAAAATAGTAGACGCTGCATCAACAAAGAGCAAGATCAATGCCAAAGCCCCCTATGTATAGCCATAATCATTATCAGACATTTTGAAGGCATTAGAGTCGTAGTCTAATATCTCCTCCATCCGGGCACATTTTGTAGCATTTAGAATGTTCTCTACCAAAGCAACGTTGTTAAAGTTTCTCTTACCTTTCACTACACAAAAAATGTCCTATAAAGTCAACTACTGAGAGCACGGTGGTAGTCTGAACCCTGGGTGGTGTCTGTGTCAGTGCTTAATGAGGTTTCAAACGATTTGGTGGCGGGTGGGAATCAGGTTTGAGGATGACGATTCCTTTGCAGGCTTCAACTTCTTAGGCGCTGGAGTCAGAGCCTTTGGAGTCATGACATCTGGATTAAAGCCACCAGAGTGACAAAGACCTTTAGTGAGTGGTGCAGAGGACCTCCTGAACAGATCCGCCACAGCCAGCCAGAAGGCCTCGACCTATGCAGGGTTGGCTGACAGACCCATAAGTTGGGCTCTTGTCCAAAAATGGTTATGAGTTTGGTGTCTGGAAATGGGTGGAGTACTCAACTGGTCCCAGGAGCTGGGCCACTCCTCGAGGAAGGAGAGCACTTATCCTTCCAATGGCGCTTTATGTGAATATCTTTTAGGAGATTGTTCCTTTACAGATGGCTTACCTGTGGTTAAAGATCACCTAAGGATATCCATACGGACCTTAACTTAAAACAACTTGACCTCCTGCTCCCTGATGGCCTTCAGGAGCATGGAGGCACAAGAATCGCTGGCCACAGCATCTTTGGCCAGTCCCAGATATCACGTAGACATATCAGATTGATCTGTATTGGACACTGCATTTAGTGGCATCCCGGACAAGACTTCAAATCAGATGTTACTGGAGACATCTGACTTAGTTGCTGTCTAAGATTTGGGGGTGTTTACTCAGTGATAGCAGGTCAGCTCTGTAGCTCAGAGCAGAAACTGATGGCAGTGCTCTAGCTGGCATGAAATATACCCTGCTGTTGTCATGTCTGGAGGTGGAGGAAAGCTGAAGTAGCATGGCGCCAGCACTCGAGACAGATTGCCGGGAGAAAGCTGTTACAGACCACTCACGCCTGGAGAACATTTCATGAAGTCAAGAATCGGTAGAGAGATTTTTTCAGTAGAAATGCCACAAACAAGCATTCATCTACGCCTAGCTGTCACAACAATTCGTACTAGACTGTTAAAATGCTCCCAACAGCATCAGCTACTAAAATACACTCTATACAAACATCCAACAAAACAAATTTAACAGGATACTTCATAAATATTCTCCACAGTACAGACAGGCAATATATAGCTTGCTATCATTGTGCTCCCATCCGCACATGCCACCAGGATGGACCATACACAAACAACCAAAAGATGTAATCAAAAAGAACACTTCACATACACACAAAATATCACAGATGCCACACAGCCAGAAACACAACCCTCTAACTATCTTCAATTACCAGGGTGATGAGCAGGCTACTAACAAAAGGCATGATCAATCACTAAAGTTCTCTGGCCACACTCCTTCAACTGCAAAATTATATACCTGTAGTCGAATAATTAACCAAAACATAATCACATGCTAAGGAACTGTGATGAACAGAACCCCTCCACCCCCAGGAGACTGCAGTTTTACCAGTCCATAATAAAAGCAGATGCTATATAAGTACCTACATCATAACATTATATATACTCATCACCCCACTCTCCCAGTCCCATCCTGCAAGATATTCTGCTATAGTGTACTGAGGTAAGGGAGGGGACAGAGTGGCAGAGTTCACCAATCCAGTATTGGGTAACTCTAGTCCAGGATGGCTCACAAGCAAACAATGGAATTTAAGGAGGTAGATCAAGAGGGGAAATCAGGAGAGAGAAGAGGGCTCCTTAGCCGTCAGAATAAAGAGAGGCCCCACCGGAAAAACAAATAGGGGGATGTGGAACATCGGACAGAAAAGGAAGCTAACAGATAAAAGGTTGAAGATGAGATAGTGCAGGTGAAAAGGATGAAAAAGACATTTACAGGAGACCGAAGGATGCTAGAGAGGCTCTGCATGATAGAGAAAGAGGAATGAGAAGAATGTCAAAGAGGTAAGACTTCAAGCCATCTGCAGCAGTGGGCAATAGTGCAGACAAACACTATGTCACTTCCTAGTCAAACACTTTTGTAAAACCGTTAATAAATAATGGTATTTGTTTGCTACTATAAAAACGACAGCAATGCAATAGCCATGCTCCTTCTCAACAAACACTAACTTGAGTCCAGTTCCAGTTTTCAGAATGAACAACTTACAGTGCATGTTCAAACACTGTGTAACTTAGAAGTCTTTTCTACCTAATAGAGTGCAATGGGAAAAGTATTCCCAGATGATGCAATTGCACTCTTATTAACTTGTTACTATTGATATTTTGTTTTAACTTGTGATAGGTTCTACCACATTTGCTCCAGTTCTTCTAGCTTGTGTTTTCAATCCCCAATTATATGCCCTTATTTCCAACGATGCCCAGCTTGAGCCTCAGACCCACTTTGTAACTCCTCCCACGCACAAATAGCAACAAAGGAGGGGACTATATGTCCAAGAAGGCATAGAGCTTCTGGAGGTGGCCCTTGGATTTCTACCACCTGTCCTGGGTCCACAGCTCTATATAGCGCATATGGTTTCCATGTAGTGCGGGAGCCACAAACAGCAACCAAGGAGGGGACTACATGTCCCTGGCGGCATAGGGCTCCTGGAGGCTCCCCCTGGATTTCTCTCACCTGTCCTGCATCTACAGGGCTATATAGCGCATCAAGTCCCCCTACTGTGTGGGACGTGCCTGGGCATTGCCTGGGTCAAGGGCCGTCAGTGCCAAGAAGAGGCTGGGCCAACCCCCCTTAGATCTCTGTCTGAAAAACATGTCTCTTTTTAGTGGTAAGCCGTCATCTCTCCGTTCAGGGAGAGAAGGGGGGATAAAGAGTGCCCTGTACAGCATTGTTTTTCCCTGAGCATCTTATGTTGACAAAAGCAACTTGCTCCAGTTTCTATCCCCCTTTCCCTCCCAGAAATGGCACATTCAGAAATTTGGCTAGAAGAATATATATGATTAATGTCCACAGCTTACCTGAAGGAACAAGAGAAGACAGTGAATCATTAAAAAATAAAGTTATTCATTGGATTAGGAATACTAGGCATTGATTCTCTGTAATAAGGTCAGATTTGGTTGGGGTGACACGCTATACCAGGTAGGATGAGAGGTTTGATATGAGAAAAAAATATTATGCTTTTGGGTGAGTAAATCTTGAACAACGAACCTTCTCCAAAGGGTTCATTTATACAACTCAAACGTAGCCTCCCTTTTAGGGAGAATCCCGAGCACATTATATGCACACCGCATGACATCAAACCAGCTGCTATGAATGAAAGGATAACAGGGGCTTTACAAGTACATAGCAAAGGGCAACAAGATGAAGGTCTAGATGGAACTGACTTACTGGAGATGAAATTTGGGTCTGTGTTATCAGCAAGGTATCACCCCACTCCCTTTTATCAAGATCATGCAGCACAAACAGATATGTTAACTATAGAAGGTCCCGTCACACAACCAGGAGGGTTGGAAGTACTACCAAATGTCATACAGACTGTAATGAAAGTACTGCACAATGATGACACAATAAATTTAGTGAGGCACTGGCCTGTTCCCGTACTAAACCAAATGAGGTTGACTGCTGTGGTGGAACATACTCAACTCCTCACCCTATAACCCAATAATGTATTTAGTCTCTTTGTATGATAGGCCCTGACCCAATCTGTCTTCTTCACCTACTGTGACCCCACCCATTATGTCTCATCACCAACATGCACCCTAGATTATCTGTTTCATCAATCAATATGTGCCTTCCTTTTCCATTCTGCCCACCACATCCACTCTTTGCCATATCACCACCACATAACTCTGTCCCCCACCATATGCCTTATTATCCACACTGTAAGGAAATGCCTCTTTGGCATGGTTACCCCCTGACTTTTTGCCTTTGCTGATGCTAAGTTATGATTTGAAAGTATGCTGGGAACCTGCTAACCAGGCCCCAGCACCAGTGTTCTTTCCCTAAACTGTACATTTGTCGGCACAACCTTGGCACTCAGTTAAGTCCCTTGTAACTGGTACCCCTGGTACCAAGGGCCCTGATGCCAGGGAAGGTCTCTATGGGCTGCGCATGTCTTATGCCACCCTGGGGACCCCTCACTCAGCACATGCACACTGCCTCACAGCTTGTGTGTGCTATTGGGGAGACAATGACTAAGTCGACATGGCACTCCCCTCTGAGTGCCATGCCAACCTCACACTGCCAGTGGCATAGGTAAGTCACCCCTCTAGCAGGCCTTACAGCCCTAAGGCAGGGTGCACTATACCACAGGTGAGGGCATATGTGCATGAGCACTATGCCCCTACAGTGTCTAAGCAAAACCTTAGACATTGTAAGTGCAGGGTAGCCGTAAGAGTATATGGTCTGGGAGTTTGTCAAACACGAACTCCACAGTTCCATAATGGCTACACTGACAACTGGGAAGTTTGGTATCAAACTTCTCAGCACAATAAATGAACACTGATGCCAGTGTGCAATTTATTGTAACATACACCCAGAGGGCATCTTAGAGATGCCCCCTGAATACCTACCTTTTAGTGTAGGCTGACCAGTTTCTGCCAGCCTGCCACACACCAGACATGTTGCTGGCCACATGGGGAGAGTGCCTTTGTCACTCTGTGTCCAGGAACAAAGCCTGTACTGGGTGGAGGTGCTTCTCACCTCCCCCTGTAGGAAATGTAACACCTGGCGGTGAGCCTCAAAGGCTCACCCCTTTTATTACAATGCCCCAGGGCATCCCAGCTAGTTGCCACTTTTGGCGGCAAGGCTGGAGGAGATAATGAGAAAAACAAGGAGGAGTCACCCACCAGTCAGGACAGCCCCTGAGGTGTCCTGAGCTGAGGTGACCCCTGCCTTGAGAAATCCTCCATCTTGAGTTTGGAGGATTCCCCCAATAGGATTAGGGAGGTGCCCCCCTCCCCACAGGGAGGAAGCACAAAGAGGGTGTAGCCACCCTCAAGGACATTAGCCATTGGCTACTGCCCTCCCAGACCTAAGCACACCCCTAAATTCAGTATTTAGGGGCTCCCCAGATCCCAGGAAATCAGATTCCTGCAACCTGAAGAAACAAGAAGGACTGCTGACCTACAAGCCTGCAGAGAAGGAGGAAGACGACAACTGCTTTGGCCCCAGCCCTACCGGCCTGTCTCCAACTTCGAAAACCTGCTCCAGCGACGCATCCGACAGGGACCAGCGACATCTGAAGCCTCAGAGGACTGCCCTGGACTAAAGGACCAAGAAACTCCAGTGAACAGCAGCCCTGTTCAAAACCAGCTACTTCTTTGCAACAAAGAAGCAACTTTCCAAGACTGCACGTTTCCCGCCGGAAGCGTGAGACTTCACACACTGCACCCTACACCCTCCGGCTCGAGATCCAGAGAACCAACACCTCAGGGAGGACTCCCCAGCGACTGCGAGCCCGTGAGTACCCAGAGACGACCCCCCTGAGCCCCTACAGCGACACCTGCAGAGAGAATCCAGAGGGTCCCCCTGACCGCGACTGCCTGTAACAAGGGACCCTACCCCTTGAACCAACACTGCCCGCAGCCCCCCATGACCTGAGGGAACCAAACTTCAATGCAGGAGTGACCCCCAGGCGACCCTCAACCTTGCCCAGGTGGTGGCTGTCCCGAGAAGCCCCCGACTATGCCTGCCTGCAACTGACAGGTTTTTTTTCTTACAGCCCCATTGCCTCTTCACTGCAATCACTGCAACAAATTCCCTTTCTTTACCTGTCTAATAAAATTTTAAGGGAAAACGATGCCTTCAGTCATCAGATTGGGCAAGAGGGAACAAAAACATCTGAAAAGCTTCAGTGAAGTTAGCCACGGCCCTCACTTCCTCTCTGGTTCACTCACAGGACAGGGATTGAGTTTAGCATTTTTCTAAATAACATGTTTGCTATTTAATCGACCTTTGCTGTCTCCAAAATGACACTGTTGTTCGCTGGCTACAAATTTTAGGCTGTTTACGTGTAGTCAATGGGATATGTATGTAGTGGCAACACGTTTCTAAAAAAGTAATGGATTATGATTGTATATGTGGGAACACTTGTGGGAGACATGATGCCTAACCTTAGTTACGAACAGCAGCAGAGCAGGATGCTTAAGCTTAGTTACGAATGGCATCAATGGTAGCCCTCCCACAGTCTAAAAGGTCGAAAATTGGTGAGGAGGCTGTTGTTCTTAGCTTGTCTGGACCTTTGATTGACAGTACTGAGGTTTCTATTGCCCTGATGGCAAATAAGAGTACCACTAGAAGACTACTTGGGTTTTGAGGAAAGGAAATATGGAAAGAGAGCAGTCTTCTCATTAGAGTGGACTGAGCCCTGGTCATGGTTAAAAGGTGGTAAGATGTTACTTTGGTCGTCTGGATGTTTACCTACAGGCCACTGATGTGGCACTTATGGTCAAGTTTGAGTCTTTCTAAGCACTGCCTGGGACTGTGTGAGGAATAAGCAATGTTAGTTTTTCCTCCTCAACTGACCAAAGGCTACATCAGTCACGCTCCGGGATTTAAGTGAAAAAAAGAAGGAAAGAACCCTATCCCAAAATCGAAGCTAACTAAGCCACTTAGCGTCTACACTCAGGTGCTGCCACATGGCTCCATTATGCAAAGCAGAGCCTACCTAAGTACTTATTGGGCACCTGGGGGTAAGTGAAGCAGGTCACAAAGCTAGTAGGTGGAATTCCTGATGGAGTACAGTGGACCTTGTCCAAACTCAGTAGAATCATAGGTGGGAGGGAAGAAGATCAGAAAAAGAGACTATTTAAAGCTCTTCAGTGCACATCTTTAGGTCCAATGACAAATTAGAATGACCTTGCTAGGGGTTCACTGTGGTAGCCAGGGCAGGAAGGGCGGAATGGGTGTGAGAAGAACCACATACGAGCAGAAGAGCCTATGGGCAGGTGCACAGAGAAGCTTAGTACTGCAGGAAGAGTGAAGCAGAAAAAGCTAGAAGCAAAGGGACCTCAATTGTTTTACTCTGCCTACTTCACTAGCCGCCATGGAGCACAAAAGCTCATTCTCCATTCATTGGTTAGCCTTCCTCATTCATTGGTCACTGTATCAAAATGACTGTTCCCCCACTTACTTGCTTATCGTCAGTCTCTTTCACTGTGGACCCTGCCCAATTCACAATTTATTTTACTGTATTCCCCGGTCATTCAATCCCACTAGCTGCTCATATTCCCTCACTTGCTAGCAACTCAGCCTCAATCAAAGCTCAAACTACATGAACTTACTGCAACCTCCAATGATCACTACACCTTCAATGACCTTGGATCTGCCATGTTCACTGGATATCGTATCTCAAGCAGCCACCAGACAATCACTCTTCAGCTGTGTGCATAACCAATGGTCACCTGGCATTAGAATTACTGAGCATTTGTTTACATATTCACCAGGTGACGCCCCCATCCCACAGTTCATTGGTCAGTCTACCTTATTCAGAGGTCCCCCACCAAATATACCTGTCATTATGCACCATTCACTACCTTAGGTATGTTAGTCACAACTAGTTAATTTATCTTATTAACATGTGTAAACTGATCCTTAACTGTGGGCACATTCTCTGGGACTACCCTGAAGGGCAAGGTATTCTGTCCAGACCAGAGCGGTTAATTAAAGGTCACCATTTGAACTAGGAGAGGGAAAAGAGACCGATCCATATTAATAGGAGAAAGGTGATAGGAAAGTGCCCATTTCTACCTTGAATGGTAGATCTTTACCATTTCATTTGTACAGGCAAAACACTCAAATGCTGGGTTCCCCTTTCCTTCCACACCAGTAGATGTTTTTAAATCTTGTATTTACCATACCTTTATACTTCACTTTTGGACATACTACTTACCTTCATACTATCCATTTCTGTTCTTATCTTCCTATTTGACTCCTGCTCCTACCCTCCCCACCTCCATTTTGTAATGTTTCCTTTACTTGCTTAGTCACTTTTCTCATTCCGTCTTTAGTAGCATATCCTTATCTTCTTGCATCCCTTTCCATTATCCATAACTTCCTTTCTTTATTCCTTCCTTTGTCAATACCCCCTTCATTCCTTCAATGCTAAACCACAGTATTAATTTCTTTATCTCTCTCCTCCTTTCATTATCATTTCCCTTAACCCGTAATTTCTTTGAAGGTGTTCTCTTCCACGTATTTTTCATTAT
This sequence comes from Pleurodeles waltl, assembly GCF_031143425.1. NCBI lineage: Eukaryota > Metazoa > Chordata > Amphibia > Caudata > Salamandridae > Pleurodeles > Pleurodeles waltl. The sequence continues at coordinate 345,911,796 of NC_090447.1, read as the reverse complement.
TATTTTAATCATATCAAACATTTCCTCTCATCTGTTCTGTGGTTTCTTCTTTTGATTTTCCTTTGTTATTGGCGTCCTTTACTATTTATTCTCGGTCTCCTCTAAAATCAGCAACCCCCTAAGCACTGCAGAGGAATTGTGAAGGGTTTCCTTCAAAACCGTCTGGCTAGCTTGTTGGCCATGGGAGGACTTTTAATTACACTGTAGTCCGAACCCCACTCATACCTGGTAATTCCCCTTCTTGGGGGGGTGGGCGGTTGTATATATTGACCTTGTAAAGACAAACTTTGTACTAGATTCTTGTTTCATGCCATTTTATATTTATATTCTATTGTATGGCTTATATATGCTGAGATGAAACAAAGATTACTACTTGCTAGTAAAACTGCTCACTATAGAGCAAAGGAGGACAATGACTGGCGCCCTACTATGTAGGCTGCGTACCCCTCCCACAAGCTGGGGTCTTTTCACATCTCAGCTGTTTCTAAGCCTAGGATACTGACAGGCCAGTTTGCTGGTATGTTGGCACTGTTTGCAGTAAGAATCAATCGCATGAGACAAAGTACAGAAAGTGCCACGTTCAGCGGAATTGAAATCAAGTACCTGCACCTGACACACACTGTTGCGTGTGATAGTTGCTGTCAGGGAGAGGTGAAAGTAAAGAGGATTGTGTCGATAGGGACATGCAACCACAACAATAAGAGTCCCCTGCCAGAAACCCTGAAACACCATTTACATGACTTTTAATGAGGTGGTTTTATTTTTGTATAAGGAGTTCAAAGAAGCAATACCGTAGTAAAACAAAATGTATTTAGTTGTAATTAACTCGAATGTATCATGAAACTTCCTCCTAGCATTATCATCTGTGATGCCTGGTAGGTTATTCTCAATTCCTGTCGGGGTACTTGAGCAACCTGAAACATACTTAGGTTAAATTATCCAGAGGACAAGTGCAAAGTAGTTAAGATTTAAACCTGTTCTATGTAGCTAGGGCAAATGTATCATACGTTTTAAGATGTGTCAAGCAAAAGCAACACAATCGTGGTTCTTTGACCTGCCCCATAATTGCTTTCATGAGATGCTTTGTGGCTGCAAGCCCATCTGTGATGCCCGAGAAACGGTTCATCTAATTAATGACTATCTCTAACCTGCCTTTTAACTGTGTTGGAAAGGTTGGCCACTGTAAGGAAATGCCTCCTTGGCATGGTTGCCCCCTGACTTTTTGCCTTTGCTGATGCTATGTTTACAATTGAAAGTGTGCTGAGGCCTGCTAACCAGGCCCCAGCACCAGTGTTCTTTCCCTAACCTGTACTTTTGTATCCACAATTGGCAGACCCTGGCATCCAGATAAGTCCCTTGTAACTGGTACTTCTAGTACCAAGGGCCCTGATGCCAAGGAAGGTCTCTAAGGGCTGCAGCATGTCTTATGCCACCCTGGAAACCTCTCACTCAGCACAGACACACTGCTTGCCAGCTTGTGTGTGCTAGTGAGGACAAAACGAGTAAGTCGACATGGCACTCCCCTCAGGGTGCCATCCAGCCTCTCACTGCCTATGCAAGTATAGGTCAGTCACCCCTCTAGCAGGCCTTACAGCCCTAAGGCAGGGTGCACTATACCATAGGTGAGGGTACCAGTGCATGAGCATGGTACCCCTACAGTGTCTAAACAAAACCTTAGACATTGTAAGTGCAGGGTAGCCATAAGAGTATATGGTCTGGGAGTCTGTTTTACACGAACTCCACAGCACCATAATGGCTACACTGAAAACTGGGAAGTTTGGTATCAAACTTCTCAGCACAATAAATGCACACTGATGCCAGTGTACATTTTATTGCAAAATACACCCCAGAGGGCACCTTAGAGGTGCCCCCTGAAACTTAACCGACTATCTGTGTAGGCTGACTAGTTCCAGCAGCCTGCCACACTAGAGACATGTTGCTGGCCTCATGGGGAGAGTGCCTTTGTCACTCTGAGGCCAGTAACAAAGCCTGCACTGGGTGGAGATGCTAACACCTCCCCCAGGCAGGAGCTGTAACACCTGGCGGTGAGCCTCAAAGGCTCACCCCTTTGTCACAGCACCGCAGGACACTCCAGCTAGTGGAGTTGCCCGCCCCCTCCGGCCCCGGCCCCCACTTTTGGCGGCAAGGCCGGAGAAAATAATGAGAATAACAAGGAGGAGTCACTGGCCAGTCAGGACAGCCCCTAAGGTGTCCTGAGCTGAGGTGACTCTAACTTTTAGAAATCCTCCATCTTGCAGATGGAGGATTCCCCCAATAGGGTTAGGATTGTGACCCCCCTCCCCTTGGGAGGAGGCACAAAGAGGGTGTACCCACCCTCAGGGCTAGTAGCCATTGGCTACTAACCCCCCAGACCTAAACACGCCCTTAAATTTAGTATTTAAGGGCTACCCTGAACCCTAGAAAATTAGATTCCTGCAACAACAAGAAGAAGGACTGCCTAGCTGAAACCCCTGCAGAGGAAGACCAGAAGACAACAACTGCCTTGGCTCCAGAAACTCACCGGCCTGTCTCCTGCCTTCCAAGGAACTCTGCTCCAGCGACGCCTTCCAAAGGGACCAGCGACCTCTGAATCCTCTGAGGACTGCCCTGCTTCGACGACGACAAGAAACTCCCGAGGACAGCGGACCTGCTCCAAAAAGACTGCAACTTTATCCAAAGGAGCAGCTTCAAAGAACCCTACAATCTCCCCGCAAGAAGCGTGAGACTTGCAACACTGCACCCGGCGACCCCGACTCGGCTGGTGGAGAACCAACACCTCAGGTAGGACCCCCGGACTACTCTACGACTGTGAGTACCAAAACCTGTCCCCCCTGAGCCCCCACAGCGCCGCCTGCAGAGGGAATCCCGAGGCTTCCCCTGACCGCGACTCTCTGAAACCTAAGTCCCGACACCTGGAAAAGACCCTGCACCTGCAGCCCCCAGGACCTGAAGGACCGGACTTTCACTGCAGAAGTGACCCCCAGGAGTCCCTCTCCCTTGCCCAAGTGGAGGTTTCCCCGAGGAAGCCCCCCCTTGCCTGCCTGCAGCGCTGAAGAGATCCCTTGATCTCTCATTGACTTCCATTGCGAACCCGACGCTTGTTCTAACACTGCACCCGGCCGCCCCCGCGCCGCTGAGGGTGAAATTTCTGTGTGGGCTTGTGTCCCCCCCCCCGGTGCCCTACAAAACCCCCCTGGTCTGCCCTCCGAAGACGCGGGTACTTACCTGCTGGCAGACTGGAACCGGGGCACCCCCTTCTCTCCATTGAAGCCTATGCGTTTTGGGCACCACTTTGAACTCTGCACCTGACCGGCCCTGAGCTGCTGGTGTGGTAACTTTGGGGTTGCTCTGAACCCCCAACGGTGGGCTACCTTGGACCAAGAACTGAACCCTGTAAGTGTCTTACTTACCTGGTAAAACTAACAAAAACTTACCTCCCCCAGGAACTGTGAAAATTGCACTGTGTCCACTTTTAAAATAGCTATTTGTGAATAACTTGAAAAGTATACATGCAATTGAAATGATTCAAAGTTCCTAATGTACTTACCTGCAATACCTTTCAAACAAGATATTACATGTTAAATTTGAACCTGTGGTTCTTAAAATAAACTAAGAAAATATATTTTTCTATAACAAAACCTATTGGCTGGATTTGTCTCTGAGTGTGTGTACCTCATTTATTGTCTATGTGTATGTACAACAAATGCTTAACACTACTCCTTGGATAAGCCTACTGCTCGACCACACTACCACAAAATAGAGCATTAGTATTATCTCTTTTTACCACTATTTTACCTCTAAGGGGAACCCTTGGACTCTGTGCATGCTATTCCTTACTTTGAAATAGCACATACAGAGCCAACTTCCTACAGCCACTGTTCTGAAAAATCCTCTCCAAACTCAGTTCTGAAGAGATCATCAGAGACAAAAACCTACTATGTCAACAACATTAAGCAATGCCCTCAGAATGTATTGAATCAAGTTTTTCTCCCATTAAGCTATGTGAGTGTGTGTAAGTAAATATTAGGCAACTTAATGACTATCGTGACTTTCTAATATAACTGATAAGCAGGATCATGATAAAGACTGTTCTCAACAGTGAAGAGAAAATGGCAGAACACTGCAGAGACCAGAAGCAATGAAAACACTGCAGTGTCTACCTTCTTTGCTCTAAAATATTGTGGAAGATAGAATGTTTACAGAATGGATGATTCATAAATATATATATATACTGTATATATATATATATATATATATATATATATATAGTATTATCAGGCTTAAATTATTAAGTTATTAAGTTATCATGTAAAGAGTGGAACAAAGTGAGAAACCTGTATTTCCCTAGAGATCAGAAACATCAAAGTCTAGCTTGAGAGAAACCTAAGAAAATTCAGCAATTTAACCATTTCAAATGAACAAGAAATCTCAAGGTACTTGGCACAACGATGTGAAACTTGAGCTTATCTTTAGGTTTGATGCCAGGAAATCATAAGACGCCTAGGTAAAGGGTGCCACAGCCTCATTGAGGCATGGATATTTTACTGCAGATTTAAGGAAATATGAAATGGAGGGTGAGGGAAGTGAAATAGGAGTGTGAGCAACATTGTTATGGAAGGTGAGGAAAGTCAGAGTGGGATACAGAATGATGGCATCAGGGCTGATTGGAGAAGAAATAAGGGCTGATGGGAGAAGGAATCCAGGATGGTGGGTGAGCTAATTGGGGCTGGTGTGCAGGATTGTCTGAAGACAACCAAAAGTGAAAGACCTAATTACCATGCTCGACAAAGTCCCAAAAGTATGCTCCAACGGGAATCACACACATCATAGACAAGGCCACTGGTTGCAAAAAACAAATAAGGAATATGTTACATACCTTGTAAGCATCTGTTTGTAGCTTGTAGGCTGTGAATTCACATGCTGTGCATACACCTGCCATCTAGTACTGGGCTTGGACGTTTTAAGTGTTTTTTGTTCGAAAAGCTCACTGTGAACTCACAAGATTTTCTGTGACTTCTCCCTTAGTAGGGAATGGCATAGTCAAAACTTCATTATTAGACTGTTTTCTACACAGCTGGTGAATGTAAGTATGAAGTGGCCAGTATTGAGAACGTGGTGACCATGCAATTGGTGTATAAAAGTGAAGCAAATAATTAATGTTGGAGAGACATGCAAACAAGACACTGACTCCGGATAGGAAGGTGGGCACATGTGAATATTTCCTCGAAATGCACTGGTTGCCCCCTTCTTCTCAGTCGAATACAGACTGGGAGAAGTGGTGAAAACCATTTTGGCTTCAAGATAACATGTGTGGATACATTTAAAAATCCAGCTAGCTATACCAGCTTTTGATCTAGAGTGGCCTTCACAAGGTTTATCAAAAGTGACAAAAAGGTGTTGAGTGTTAGGGAAAGGTTTAGTTCTGTCAATGTAGTACACCAAGGCTCTTTTGACATTTAAATTGTGAAGAGCTCTTACAGCTAACTTTAATGAAGATGGAAAGTAGAGACCGACCGGGAAGGATTTTAGGGTCAGCTCTGAGGAACATGCACTTGAAAAAACATTAATGCAAGGTCTGGGCTTGCAGCTCACTAAAACACCTTAGTGACATAATGGCTATAAGGAAATTTACCATCCAGGAAAGTAATTGGAAAGGACAGGAATGCAAATGGCTCGAATGGGAGACCCATGATCATTAGTAATATATTGATGTTATATAAAGGGACAGGTGGCACCCAGGGTGCAATCATTCTTATAAGACCTTTCATACAGGCTTTAATGACAAATTCTATGGCGAGAAGAACACTCTATTTTGCATGTACATGGTGATAGCGGCAAAATATAGACATATGACAGTAAATGCTAACCCCGATTTCTGTAGGTGGAGCAACCAACAAATGTCTGCTACCTTGGATTTGGGAGAGTCTAGATTATTGGAGCTTCAATAGTGGACAATTCTCTATCACTCTGCTTCATAACAGGCATTGTTTTAGGCCTACGAGCTTCCTTTAGAATATGCACATATTCTTGTGAAAGACTTAAATAACCAAACTCTAGGACCTCATGAGCCAGACTGAGTTGACTGCGGTCTGGATGGCCGCATTTGCCTTGTTCCTGAGTGAGTCTCGCCTGCTGGGGAGTGTCTCATGCAGGGTAGCACATATCTTGAGGTGGTCTGAGGACCACAGTTGCCTGGCCCAACATGAGAGCTACTAGGATGAGTGTGATGGATGTTTGTTGCAGCATTCCACACCAAGTAAGGAATGAGTGGGAAAGGAGGAAAAGCATATGCAGATAACCCTTACCAGTTCATCCACAGGGCTTTGCCCACTGAGTGTGGGGGGTGGAAACCTGGAGGCGAAGCTTTGACATTTTGTGTTTTCATGAGCAGTGTCTGAGGTCTTTTTTCTGTCCAACTGGGGTGTAGACACCAACAAGCCTATCAGATTTGCAGGTGGTATCATTTTATTGAAGGCGGAGGGTTAATGGGGATTGAGGCTCTTGTCTTAGTCCCTTTTTAGGTCCTTTGCCTTGCCTCACTGCAGACAAGAGCTCAAAGGCTGGGGAGTCTTTGGAGACAGCAGAGCCTTATGTAACAGGCAGGATGCCCATACAAAAGGGACAGTGCTCCACCTTGGTGTGTAGTTGTTTGGGTGTTTCTATGAGTTTTATGATGCTGAGGTTTGTCCATACTCACAAACCTCGATGTCAATTTTGTTCGAAGACCTGTGGCAGAAATGGAGGTGCATTCTCTTGTTCAAGTTCCTCTGGCTCATAGGTGGCAGTTTAGATTGGATTACCCCGAAGCTGGGATGGTGTGCAGAAAGGCCCTGGGGTTCGATGCCTTCTTGATCCTCTTTCTTGCCACCGTGTGGATTAGCCTTGTCAAAAATGTTGGGTGTGGTGTTAATGGATTAGCTCTGCATTGTGAGGTGTGCCAAGTCTTGCTTGCTGCAATGCTTAAGAGTCTCCTTGCAGCGAAATGCCAAGCAGAAAGTGCAATCAGTGTCTGTGATCTGGGGAAAGGCACATATTACAGGCTACGTGCAAGTAAGTCTAAGGGGTATTTTGAGTCACATTGACAGCACTTTTTAAAGGGTGTACATTTCATCACCCCTTATAGCTCTCATTCTCTGGAGTCAATCAAAAAACGAGGAGACGTAACCCCAGTGGTGTATTGGTGCACTGAGGGTTGGGGGAACCAGTGTTAAAGTGTCCTGATTTTGTCTCAAAGATTTCCATTAGGCTTTGGCAGTGAAAAGCTTCTCCTGGTGATGGGTTTTAAAGTTCTTACAGCAAGGGTCTGAAGCATGAGCATCAAAAGCATATATCTGGGAGTCTCGCTGGTATGTGTCAGAACACAATGGCAGAGAAAAACAATCTAACAATGGAGTTGGTGCTCATGTGCATCCCCTACTAAGGGTGGAGTCACACAAGATCATGTTACTCTAAGAGATATCTTCGAACAAAAACAACTTGCAATGTCCAAGTCCAACACCAGATGGCAGGAGTATGAGGAGCATGTCTGCCTACAGCCACACATGCTACGAACAGACTTTAGCCAGTTGCAGAATAAAGCTACAAATACTGAAGCTTGGAAAGAACATGGGATTCTGTATTAACTGCATTTTTTTTAACCATTCATTTAAAAACATTTTTCAAGTAAAAAAAAAAAAAACATTTTGCAAAAGTATTTTGTTTTTTAAAGGTAACCTAATTTATGGTTTGTCATTTTGTAGGAACCATATAGTTGTTTTCGTGGCGCAGGGCAGCCATGTTGAGGTTGTGAAGCACACTTCCTAAAGTGTTCTTGGCTAGGAATTAAAGTACGATTAATGCCCTTTTCTTTCGTTTCAATTTAACCGGTCAAATCATTGCACAAACATTCTGAGAGAACCAACACGCATTATAGGGACAGGACGAACAAAGGCAGATTAGGGAAGTTCTACGTTCTAATCTAAATCTACTTGATGTGTAGCTAAATCTTAAAATTCTGCTTCGTCCTAATCAATACTTACAGGCAACTTTCTGCACCACCTTGGCAGCTACGCAAAGTTAGTAAGAGTACAGAAAAAAAAAAAAAAAAAAGAAAAGCAAACGTGATAATAGAATTTACTAAAGTATGGACGGACACAGTATGAGACAACCTTTCAAGAAGGCAACAGCACATTATATTACAGACTGGAACAAAGCCGTTACACTCAGAAAAGTTTTATTTAAAAAAAAAAGTAAGAGACAATTATTTATTTTATCACAATCAGTTGACAGTGAGGATTCCTGAGCTTTTCTTTTACTATAAGAAAATCTATGCTCTGGTTCAGTAGTGGTGATCCAGGGAAATATCCCATGATATAACTACAAAAAAGTGGGGATTCCGTTTTGGAGAAACACAAGAATTTGCTTTCATATTTTCCTACATGTCAAAAATAAGTAGGTGAGTGTAGGGAATAGGTGAAGCACAATTCAGAATGGGTTGGAAGGAACAAATATGATTTTGTGGAAAACAGACATACCTAGCTGTGGTTCAATCTAAAGTCTGTTACTTTACGCTCCAAATACTGCACATTTTATGAATTACACCATGTCATTGTTTTTACCATATTCAAAGCATATTGGCAGTCACACGCACAATGTGTAATATGCAAGTGTCTGCGAATCAGTACACAGGCATATTTTGTGGCTAAAAGCAAGCAACTTAACTCCAGTGCACGTCTCATGGACTAAATGTTACTGGAAAAATAAATATTTGGGTGTGTGTACACCGAACTGTGTATGCAATTATATTGAAAAATCTTTCCTGGAAGAAAAATGTTGAAGAAAAAATAATTAGGGGCGGCTCCTCCATTAGCTAGGAGGAGCATCGCCCCCGCCAGCAGCGCAGCTGCAAACCTTTTACCAAAAAACGATAATATGTGTTTATTATCGTTTTTTGGTGAAAGGGGCGGGGCCGCGGGGTGATGAGCAGGAAGGGGGAGTGCACAGCACTCTCCCTCAGAGCACATCTGTGTTTGCCCGGCTGTCTCGGGCCGGCCAAACACACATGCGCCGTAGACTCTCTACAGCCCAGCAACACAGTTGCTGGGCTGGAAAGAGCCCGCACAGGCTCCCAGTTTGGCTGGGCGCACCCAGCCAACCCTGACACTGCTTTGAGCAGCGTCAGGATTGGCCGCAGGAAAGGCTGGGGGCCTGGAGTGACGAGGGACAGAGGAGCGCGGCAGCGGTGGGAACGGAGGAGGTGTTTTGTTTAAATAATTTATTTAATTTTTATTTATTCCCACCCCTGCGCGCCACCCCACCCCTTTTGCTTGCTGCGAGCCGCGACTGAAAATCATTACACATTGGTCAAATCATGACAAATATCTTCCATGATCGCAGGTGTTCTCGATAGTGTTATTTACCCCTATGAAAATATGTTAGTCCCAAACATGAGTACTGCGACTCTCAAGTCATCGGTACTTATGGCTACTGAACTCAGTTAACTGCTTTGTGGCCAGTTATAATGGGAATAGGTGGGAACTGTAGAAAATAGCTCAAGTCTTATGTTAGTCTTTACCAGCTTTCATTTCTCATAGGCAAACAACTCAATTTGTTCTACCCCTTTTACGCCTAGCTTGTTGTACTTATTATGCCTGTGTTCTGCATGTTCAGAGCTTCGTTCCACACGTTTTTCCTCAAGATTTCTCCCTTCGAAAGGCAGCCAAATGTTCCATTAGTGTGTGGAGGCAGGTACATGAGTGCAATATTTGCTTTTGAGAAGCAGGCCTTTTTTTGTGACACACTTAACAACAAACAGTATTGAATTTGATGGCACAGGTGGCCACAAACCCTTCCAAATGGACACATTAGACATAATGCCAGGCATGCACTCAACATTGCACATATATCCATGCAGTTGGCTAGCATCATGTGCACAGAAACCACTCTTCACCACAATACATGTAGGGAGCTGGGTTCTGGTTGCAGTGCCTTCCACTTTTTGCCTGTTTTTTAGATGCAACTTTGACTGAAGGACACTGGGTCCCTTCCCAAAGCAAGACATGTGGTCACTTGATCCCCAAGTGACCTAGTCCTTCAGCAGCTCCAGAAGTTTCTTGTAAATGGTACCCCCTGGTACCTAGAGCATGGGTATTGACGAGGGGCCTCAGGGCTGCAGAACAATTTGTGCCACTCTCAGCACCAACCTTATGCGGACTGCCATTGCAGGCTGCTTGAGAGGGTGCTCCCAAAATTGAAAGCACGACATGGCACACACTTGTGTGCCATGTCCCCTAAAACACTGCTTGTAATATCTGAAAGTGACCCCTACAGCAGGCCTTGAACCCTAAGGCAGGGCGCATATTGTAACATGTGAGAGCATATGTTCATGAGCAAATATACCCCTACTATGTCTCTGTCGATTCTTGGACATAGTAAATGTGCAGGGAGGTCATTTTAAATACATGTGCTGGACACTGGTCACTTTGAGACACCCACTGTATAATGGCTCTTCTGAACCTAGGGGTGTTCAGTACCTAAGATCTCATAATAATAATAAACCCTCACTGATTCCAGTGATGGATTTATTAATACATGCAATCAGAGGGCACCTCAGAGGTGCCCCCTGAAAAACCACCAACTGCTAGTGAGCTCACTGACTGGTTCTGGTCAGCCTGCCACCAAAAGCGAGATTCTGACCTCCCAAGGTGAAAGCTTCCACTCTCGAGAGGTCAGACATGAAAGACAGTTCCTCAGAGAAGATGCCAACCTTCCTGCCCCATGGTGGGAAAATTATCTATGCAGGAGGCGTGCCATACTTGCAGACTGGGAACGCCCCCAGGGTGAGCAGCCTGAAGTGGACATGACCTAGGAAATTCCGTATCTTGCGTGTGGTGGAATTTAGGAACTCTGGACAGGGTGACACCCATTCCCCACAGGAAGTTGTCATCTAGGGGGTGTAGTGACCCCAAGGGTAAGTAGCCCTCCTCTTAATGACCCCTAAATTGAGTATCTAGGGGACCCTCTGATACCAGATCCTTAGATCGTCGCTGGACCCACAAGGAGGAGTGGACAAGAAGAATGCTGAACCCTAGAACGGAGGAGCATGACTGACTTGGCACTATCCCTGCCGGCCTACCTCCAGCACCTGAACCTCGAGGAGCAACTGACGTGTTCTGCCTCTGCAGCCTCCAAGAAACAGGGAGGGCTGCTAGTGATTCGCCAATCGCCAGGAAGCACTACCTTGGAGTAGAGGAGCTGCTCACCTGCATCTGAAGACACCCAAGAAAGACCTGAGAGGACTGGGACTGCGCTAAACTGGATGCCGGACATCAGCAGACTTTCTGAAGACCCCTCTCCCTGCAACCACAAATGATCGGGAGGCAAAGACCTGAGACCCTAGGACACCTCTGCATCAGTCCAGCCCAGACCAAGAAGAAGAGAACCAAGGGCGTCCCCTTGTAGCCCCACCTTGTGAAACATGAGCCCACTTGTTGGCTTGGTCAGACTGGACCCCCAGTCAACGCCTGCAGAGTGTTCCTGCGGGCCCCCCTATATCCACGAGCAACTCTGGTGCTCGACCTGACATCAGAAGACACCACTGCACCCACGCCCTACAGCCCCAGGAGGAGTGGACTGACTGTGTCCCTATGTGCCCGAGGATCTCAAATGTGGAGCTCCCTTTGGGTTCCCTTGGACTGCCCTTCCAGTACATCCCTGCAGCAATTGTGTAACCGGATGGATCGCCATGGAGTTGAATAGAACACTTGACGGCGTAATACACCTCCGCAACCGGACACACTAGAGCTCCCGAGGAGACTTGTTGGTGTGGCCTCAGACCTTGCCTTAAACTCACCTTAAGTCCAGGAGATTGGTCCTGTAAGTCATCATACTCTACCTTGTTTGCCGTTTTCGTTTTCCTCCACAGGATTGCAATTCATAACTCGAAAAGAACTCACCTGACTACAGTGATCCAGGTATCAAAGTTTATATAAAAATGTGTTATTTTTTCTAAATTGGTGTTGGATTTCTTTGCTGAGTGCGTGTCTCACTTACTTGCATAAGCGTATGCCTTACATGCTTAGCACTACCCTCTGATATGCGTAACTGCTCGACCACACTACCCAAAAAGAGAGCATTTGGGATGTCATTTGTGCCTCTGTGATACCTCTGGGGATTGGACTCTTTCACAGTGTACCTCATTTGTGTCCACTATGTAAAGAGCCAGCTTCCTACAATACGCCATACATTAGCATCCACAGAACAATTTAGACAGAACTCCTAAAATACATTAAACAGCCCAGGTATGCCACACAGTCGACCATTATGGTACTAAACAGCAAAATTCACAGGAGTACACACGCATTCACCCATCACACCCATGTGCACACACACACACACACACACACACACACACACATATATATATATATATATATATATATACATACATTGGGCACATTTACTGACCTACAAGATGGGCAAGCAATTGGCAAAATCCTTACCTATCAAAGCCCTCCACCTACAGCTCAGTGGATAAGGTTTAGCCACCTAACCGAATATGACCACAAGACCTGTAATGTGCCAGAATCAGGCCTGGTCTGCGATGCCAACTGCTGAACCAATCTGAAAGTCACTGGACAAATAAAAGCGCTGAAAGGCTATAAAACTGGTAGGATGTGTACTACCCAAATGCAGATAACAAATGTATTTTTTCTGGGTGATGGCTGCACATGTTTTCATCAAGAGTTCTTGCAGGGGGCACTCAGGCTAGATACTTCTGGCAGGCTGGTCAACGAGTATCTTTAACATTTTTTATTAATGTGGTTTAGGAGGCACAATTGAGGACTGCACTTATTTTATTGTCGCCTTAGATGGATATGACAAAAACACCCACTTGGGAGTGATTAGTGTTGCAAAATAAATATCCAATACTGAGAATTGTTGTCAATCCAAGGAACGGTAACCTCAGAACCCTGCTGGGTGTAAAATATTTAAATATTTCCCTCTGCTGTATAGGCCAGCCATGGTGAAGAGGCCTTAAAAATATAATAGATATATGAAATCTGATCCTCGCTTCCTTTTTAGAGTAGGAGAAATGGGATAATTCCATGGCTCTCTCACCAACGACACCTGCAGTGTGATTTTGAATTTTCCGTATACATGTCTTATTCAATTTCTAAAGGCCCCAATCAATGGGTTCCTACAATAATCTAACTGGACATCCACACTTGTTCTTACAATGGTAGCTCAATCACATTCCTACAAATATGGACAAAGTTTTATACAGAAAAAGTTGGTAGATTAATGTTTCCTAATACTTAGTTGCTGGCCAGACATATAACCAATAATTTTTAATTGCTCGGTTAGAGTTCTGAAAACCTTGAAAACAGGTAATTGGTCATAGAACCTTCACAACATGACAAAGCTCCTCCCAAGAGACCATCTGACATATGTTCATTCTTTTCGGGGTGCAGAGGAAAAGACAGGTAGCCTCCATCAAGCCTTGGATTATGTAGGAAGCTGGCTCTTTATATTGTGCACTAAAAAGAAGTATACCGTGCAGAGTCCAGTCGATCCTCAATTGGTTTGCAGAGGCAAAAGTGGATATAACTAATGCTCTTTTTTGTTGCAGTGTGGGCGAGCAGTTAGGCTTATGGGTAGTGCTAAGCATTTGTTGTACTAGCAGAGGCAATAAATGAGACACTCAAAGAATAAATCCGAAACCAATCTAGAAAAATAATACTTCGTTTTATATATATTTTGAACCCAAGAACTTAGTTACAAGGTAAGTAGTTTTCAAGCATAAATACTTTTTAGTTTAAAAAATCGACAGTGCAGTTTCAGAGTTCTTCAATGTTAACCTATAGAAGAAAATCACATTCAGCAAACAAGCACTTTACAATGACTCACGGGACCAATCTTGTAGTCTTAAGTGGAGCACTGGGCAAGGGTCCGGACCACACCAACAGGCCACTCCAGGCAGCACTGGGGCAGCCGGGTGAGAGGTTTGGCGTTAGGTGCCCAATGTAGTTCAATGGTAATTGGTCTCCGTGAATTTGGGCTGCAACAGGTAGGTCTCAAACATGGGGTGCTGGGGGATGTAGGTGCACCTTTGGTCCTCTTCACTAGGGCCCAGGGGCGACAGATTCAGGGGTATCCTTCGGCAGCGGGTTTCCTTGTCCAGGAGCACTTACGGTTTGAGGGGGTCCTGTGGTCCGAAGCTGCAGGCGTCTTCATGGAGTCCAGGAAGGGTGAAACCACAGTGGACTCAAGCTCAAGAGAGCTGGGGACGTCACTGGCACCAGGGGTCCACTTCAACTTGAGCCAGCGCTGACGAGTGCAGTGGTTGCTTTAGGTGTCAGGTTTCTCTCACCTCAGAGGCTGCGGGAGAAGGGGCCTGCGTGCAGAGGTTGCAGGTGATGTCTGGAAGTCCTGGAGGGGTGAAACCACAATGAACTCGGACAGCTGGGGAACCTTGTTGGCATAGTGGCTCACTTCACCTTGGGTTGTGGTGAATTCAGCTGCAGGGTCTTTGTGATCCCGGGGGGTGCAGAGGCCTTTCTTTGGAGTTGGTCGGGGAGCAGGTCCGCTGCTCACAACAGTTTTCAGTCTCTGTTGAAGTCAGGGAGTCCTCCTAGGTTTCTGGAGGCCCAGCTGCAGGACGAGTCGTCTTTTGGTGCAGAGTCCGTCAAGGGGTGCAAGCAGGCCAGCGGTGTTAGTACCAGGTCCTCAGCATCTTCTCCTCTCCTGCAGGTGCATCTCTTCTTTATCCTTTGTCTTCTTAGGTCATCAGGCTATGCATTCTGGGGTTCAGGGGTGCCACCTAAATATTCAATTTAGGGGCTTTACAGGGAGTGCCAGGTGGCAGCCAAAGGGTTGCCCACATTTAGGGTGACTACACCCTTTCTATGACCACTTCCGTTGGAAAGTGGGCATAACCCTGAACCTAGTGGCCTAATTCCTTTCAAACCAAGATGAAGGAATTTAAAAAGTAGTGTCCACTTCAATTCATCCACCTTAGTGGTGGGACTGGCATGAAGTGGGCACTCCACCTGATCTAACTAATTTGACGCCTGACTTGCCGCCACAAAGTGGAGTCAGGACAGGGTGGTTGGTCATCTCCGCCATTTGGAGAGATCTGGGTCTAATTACAAAGGCGGCTAGACCTTTGAAGCTTCCCACCCTGGAATGTCCATCCTGCCTGGGGGAGGTGTCAATATTCCCGCCCAGTGCAGGCTTTTGTCTCTGGACCATAGGAGCGCTGGCTCTCAACTTAGTGGGTCAGAAACGTGGCTAACATAGCTGAATTGGTCAGGACCAGTCAGATAACGAACTAGCAGATGGTAGGTTTTCAGTGGGCACCTCTAAGGTGCCCTCTGGATGAATGTATTAAAAGATCCATCACTGGAATCAGTGAGGGTTTATGAATATGAGATGCTTTATACCAAATATCCCTAGGTTCAAAAGGGCCATCATGTAGTGGGGAACTCGTAGTGACCAATGTCCAGCACATGTATTTAAAACGGCTTCCCTGTACACTTACTATGTCTAAGAATCAACAAAGACATAGTAGGGGCGTATTGGGCATGCATATATGCCCTCACTTATAATACAATGCACTGTACCTTAGGGTGAAGCCTTGCTGTAGTAGGGTGACTTACAGATAGTATAAGCAGTGTTTTGGGGAACATGCCACACAAGTGTGTGCAGTGTTGTGTTTTCAATTTTGGGAGCACCTTGTCAATCAGTCTGTAATGGCAGTCTTCAAAAGGCTGGTGCTGGGTCGCAGAGTGGTACAAGGTGTGCTGCATCTCTGAGGACCCTCCTTCAGTACCCATGCCCTAGGTACCAGGGGTACCATTTACGAGGGAGCTGAAGAGCCTGGTCACTTGGGGATCAAGTGACCAGGTGCCTTGTTTTAGGGAAGGAACACTGCCACTGGGCACCAGGTTAGCAGGAGCCCAGTGCACTACAGCCGAAACTGCATCTGAAAACCAGTCAGAAAGTGAGGGGGTACTGCAACCAGAACCCAGCTCTCTACAGATTTCCTTAACGTGATCATGGAGCCTCCCTATAGTATGGAAAAATGCTGAACATTGTGTAGGAATGGAGCTCTACTGGTGAACTATCTGGCTTTCAAAAGTGCCGCATGGGGCCCTCATATAAACATACAGGACTGTGATAAAAAGTTTGCCGGACACCACAAACAATACATAGCTGGGGCATTACAAATCGCTAACACTCACTTGTAATGGCCTAGTGAACAGAATGAATCTAAACAAACCAAAAGAGCTATTAGAAAGACCAGCAACTTTCTGTAGACTTCTAAATGAATGTTATAATCCACTGTTTTGTCCTCGATGGGTTTAGGAGATCGAACTCTGTTGCAGGAATGACAAAGCTTGAACTCTGAAATATTCTGGGGAGACACAACTGCAATACAATGCAAAAAGTAAAACTTTCTTGGGAAAAGGAGAGACACTCCAGATCGATGGCAAAGGGTGTGGGGAGAAAATAAACTGACATCAGTGCACTTGAGTGAGGCCATAAATGTCATGCCTACGATGGTCCTGTGGTCCAGAAAGAACCGTGCAGAGGAGCCATTTTAATTTTCTCAGATCTGGTCTGATGCGTTTAGAAGATTTAAGAGGCGAGGAATCATCAGGTACAAGTACTAATGAGAACAGCTCAACCTAAACATTTTTTTTTTTCAATAAGAGGTGTAGTCCATGTCCGATTTAAACACTCCTAAACAATGTTATGGTGTACAAGACAATAATAGTCTTTGCAATAACTACTGAGAGAGGTGGACAATCTTTGGTTGGGCAAAGATCCACATGGTGTTATGTGGTCTTCAAGTCTTTGGTAATAGATTCTACTGCCTCAGATGAAATTGGATTAAAAAAAATATATATACTAATATGGTGGAGAGCTATTCAGAGTTATCCTGGTTTCAGTATAGGAAAAGTAACACATTTTAGGGTAGAGACAATATCTAGTTGTAGATTCCTTACCTTTGAAGTCAGACTGTATTAGGAAACTTTAGCATGAGCAGTTCCCCTGCATGCCGTCGCATGGCTTAGTTTGGGTCTGTGCGGTGTTGTTGGCGCTAGAAGTGACATTGCAGTCACCTATATAGGCGCCACCCAGGCACGTGGATGTCAGTTACTTTTCACGATTTTCCACATTAGGAGTGCAGAGCCATCAAGTGAACTGACAAGTGTGTGTCCAAACAAGGGCCCTGAAACGAGAGTAACCCTAGCCCTAGAAATCCACTGGGAGGCATGGGTGCATCTGTAAGGAATCTGCAGCTAGATATTGGCTCTACCAGATAATGTGTTACCGAAGGTAAGTAATTTGTTCATCTGGTAGAAACTTCTAGTTGCAGATTCCTTACCTTTGAATAGAGATGCAAGCCATACCATCCTGGCGGTGCGCTGAGGGCAAATTTCCCTAGACTAGGAAGTCCTGCAGGACCAAATGGGCAAAATACCAGTCTCTTGGACCTGACTGTCCAGGCAGCAGTGTTTGGCAAACGTGTGCAGAGCACCCATGTTGCTGCCTGGCAGATGTCCAGGATAGGAATTCCACATGCTAACGCCTTGGTTGCATCTATTCCTCTGGTAGAATGGGCCCTTAAGCCCTCAGGAGGCTGCGTTTTAGCCAAGGCATAGCAGATCTTGTTACAGAGAACGACCCACTACAAAATGGTTCGTTTCTGTACTGCTCAACCTTTTTAAGCTCCTACATAGCCCACGAAGAGTTGGTCGTCCACCCCAAACTGTTTTGTGCAGTTAAGGTAGAATGACAACACTCTTTTTGGGTCCAGATGGTGGAGTCGCTCCTCTTGTTAAGAGAAATGTGGAGGAGCGCAGAAGGTGGGTAGTGTGACACTGTCCCAAATGAAATGGGGTCACCACCTTCGGGAGGAAAGAGGCATAGGTGCGAAGCACCACTTTGTCCGGAACACAGTAAGATAGGGAAGCTTGGATGATAAAGCTTGCAGCTCACTCACCCTCCGGGCAGATGTTATTGCCACTAAGAAGGCTGTCTTGATGGTAATCACCCGGAGGGGACAATTGTGTAGCAGCTCGAAAGGAGCAGACATAAGGTAAGTGAGAACCATGTTCAAGTCCCACTGAGGCACAATGAAGGGCGAAGGGTGAAACATATGTACTAGCCCTTTCTCCAACCAATTTACAATAGGGACTTAATTAAAGAAGGTTGGTTAGGCAGCCGCAGGAAGACAGACAGAGCAGAGAGATAACCCTTAAGAGTATCTAGAGCAGAGCCCTGCTGGGCAAGGGTAAGAATAAAGAGAAGATTATCAGAAAGAGAGGCAGAAAGAAGGTCGATAGACTTCTGTACAATATTTTACAAAGTTAATCATTGGCAGGCGTATATGGTTTTAGTGGATGAATGTCTGGTTGCTCAGATAACTTTACAGACTTCTGGAGGAAGGTCAAAAGCTATCAACTGTCGCCTCTCAAACTCCATGCAAGGAGGCGTAGAGTTGACAGGTTTGAGTGAGGAACCCTCACCTTCTGCTGCGACAGAAGATCCTCCCACTCAGGAGGTCCAGATAACAGACTGTAAGTCTCCAGCCCGGAGCCACAAGAATGACTTGGGCCCGGGTATTCTTGATCGTCTTGCGAACTCTGGGCAGAAGTGGTATGGGTGGAAAGATGTACAGGAGGCCTGAACTCCACTTGAGATGAAAAGTATCTCGGAGCGATAGCCGGCTTAAAAACTCCAACTTGCAAAACTGCTGACACTGTGCGTTCTCTTCGGAGGGGAACAGATCTAACTAGGGCTCACCCCATTGCTGAAGGAATCCTTGTGCCACCTCTGAATGGAGATGCCACTCGTTATCCGCTAGGCTTCGATGGCTGAGGTTATCTGCCCTGGCATTTAGGGACTCTGTTTGGTGTTGAACCACTAGGGCCCCATCTCAGGAGTGACACATCTGTCACCACTGTCAGATCTGGTTGAGGAAGGAAGAGAAGCCGTTCCCTCTGTGACCTGGACAATGTTTGAGAGTCCCCACTTGCTGCGCTCACTGGAACTTCAGGTATCACTGCACAGCCAGCATATGCCATCTGGCATGATTCACTAGCAGGATGCAGGAGGCCATGAGGCCCAGCAGCCTCAGTCATTTTCACCAAAATCCAGGATAGAGGCTGAAACATCGGTATCATAACCTGAATATTCTGGACTCACTGCTTGGGAGGATAAGCCCGAAACTGCACTGTGTCCAGAACAGCTTCAATAAAAGGGAGCCTCTGATTTCGGAACGTTATTAGTGAACACCAGCGAATGCAGGAGATCCACCAAAGTATGAAGGTGGTAGAAGACAACATGGGGTGAGCCTGCCTTCAACAGCCAGTCACTGAGGTAGGAGAAGACTGAAACCACTAACCTGCGCAGATGAGCTGCGACCACTGCCATCACCTTGATGAACATCCGAGGGGCACTGGTAAGGGGAGCACAGTGAACTGAAAGTGCTCGTGGCCCACTTTGAACCACATGTAACGCCTGTTGGCAGGCAGGATGAGGATGTGAAAATATGCATCCTACCAGCCACTCTGCTTGGTCTATCAAAACCTGAGCCAAAGTGAGCATCTTGAATTTATCCTTTTTGGGGAAGATTTATGGGTCTCTGGTCTAAAATAGACCCTTGCTTCTTTTGGAAATCAGAAAGTAGAGAGAATAACAACCACTGTCTACTGCTGATATCGGAAACCTTCCTACAGCTCCCTTGGACAAGAGAGCTGTAACTTCCTCTTGGAGCAGAGACAGATCATCTGACAACCGTTCTTAAGTTGGTGGTACTAGGGGAGGGAAGGATTGAAAAGGGAGGAAGTAGCCCCTCTGAATGATCAGCAAGACCCACTTGTCTGATGTAATGGACTGCCAGAGGAGTAGTTGATGTTGGATTTTCCCTCCAACTGGTCACCCCAGGCCTCGCAGAACCAGACTAGGAGGGCTTAGAGGCTGCCGGCGGTTGGTCGTAGACAACGTGTGGCCACCAGACCCACGGGTCAGAATACACCATGTCCACATACAGCTTGGGGATCTTGCGTAGGATGGTGCTGGCGTAGGGCTGGTGCTGAGCAAGGTGTCACTGAGAAGCCGAAGGACTTGGCCGTAGCCCGCAAGTCCTTGAAGTGCTCCAGCGTTGAGTCTGCCTTCTCTCCGAAGAGGCTAGTTTTGTCCAAGCGCATGTCCATAAGGTTGCCCTGGACATCACCCGAAAAGCCAGATGTTCTCAGCCAGAAGTGGTACCGTAAGGCCACTGTCGACCAAACCGCTCTGCCCAAAGAGTCGGTCATATCCAAACCACACCTAATGGTGAACTTTGCTGCGTTCCTCCTGTTTTTCACTGCTTGGGAGAGCATAGCCCAGGCCTGCACCAGGACCGGTGGCAGCACTTTAGCTACCGTACTCCATATGGTCTGGGAATAAAGACCCAAAAGGCATGCAGTGTTCACCGACCGCAATGACAGGTTGGCAGAAGTAAACATCTTCCTAAGTGTGTCCAGCCTCTTGGATTCCCTGTCCGGGGGAACGGCAGGAAACGTGCCATGGGAAGTTGAGGCTTGAATTACCAAGCTCATCGGGAGCTGGAAGCTGACTGAGGAAACTAGGATCACCTGGGTCAGGGCGATGGCAGAGGGCTATTGTTCTTTTCACAGGAGTCCCTGTGCTGGGCTTGGACCAAGTTTCCAGTAGACCATTGGTCAGTGCTTCATTAAAGAGCAATAGGGGGTTGGATAAGAAAGTCCCAGGCTGAAGCACTTCAGTCAAGAAATTAGTCTTGACTGCCACCAAGGGACGTTTGAGGTCAAGGAACTCAACTGCCTTTTCACCATTATTGCATAAGATGCTCCCTCCTCCCTAACAACTGTGGGTGAATAAAGCAAACCAGTATCTGGAGAGATGTCCAGTCCACTGTTGTCTCCTAGTTCCTCACACCAATCCAAAGTTTCACTAGTGTGTGTGTAACTGGTACCCTAAAGGATCCAGTGACCCCCCCCCCCCACTCTTCCCCATGCCTGGCTGCTCCACAAAATGCTCAGTCAATGACTTGGAGCCACTGGGCGCTATTGGCGGTGGAATCGACACTGATCAACGCCCTTATGAGTAGTCTGGATGAGAATAGGGCTGGCGTCAGAATCGGTGCAGGAGGTCGCGTTGGCATGACAGGCCCTAATCCAGATCCGTGAGCCTCAATCGAGCTGAGGCCAGAGCCATCAGCGCGGAACTTGGTGGGCCTACTCCAACTGTGCGGGCCCATAGGTGCTCTGGGCAGGTCTGCCTCCTAGAATACGCAGAGCATGGCCTCTTAAAAATCTCTGATTTCAGCAGGGGTTGCTCCGGTTTCCAGAAAAGGAGGGAAGCGCTGAGTCAGACATGGCAACGGCTCAGTAGAACCATGTCTAACGCTGATGTTCCCCACTTGTCACATCATCTGATGGACGAGGTGAAGTCGAAATTCGTTTAGACTACTACTTCTAGCACCTCTTCCCTGAGTGTCCCATGGACCTGAAGTGTGATGAACAGAACTTGGAGCTCTTGGAATGTTCCCGCGACCTTCTTTTCATTCGGGGCCAAGACCTCCTAGGAGTCATACTGTGGTGTCAACTGCTGGGCTGCAAGTAACTTTAGGGACCACCCCCTCTAAGCTTTTATCACCATGGCCCGACAGTCAGAGCATGACTTCTAGTCGTGGTCGCGCTCGAGACACCACAAGTGCGGGTCCGTAACCTACATGGCGAGGTGACAGACGGCTTAAACCCTATCTTTCTTGATGACATATTCTCAACACACAGGAAAAAATAGTCCACAAATTGTCGAAAAAAACCAGTCTAAAAGAGATAGAAACTAGCTCTTCTCGGTGCTTAATTTGCAAAAGAATAAGTGCTGGGGTCCAAAGTTTTGTCTGAAGCCCGCAGTCAGCACTATTGTATGTCAACAAGCTAAATACAAAAGCTGCATAGTCTTTTTTTCACCCTTCTCTTTAGTACATTCCTAAACATTCCCTGACCCTTTTAACTCAATCTTTCAGGTTTCTGCTTTCACCCTCGGTCAAGCATTTTCTTTTTCATTCTCCCTCATTTCCCCTTGGTGTGTTTTTCTCCCTCTTGCTATGTGTCATTCTCTGATGAAGGAAAATAAGTGCAAGTCCCCAAAAATAGCACCTGAATGCACTGGTGCAAATTAAGCTCTGGCTCTTCTACAGATCAGCTCTAACTTGCGCAGAAAGAAAAGAACGGACGTTCGCGCGGCTGGGTGGCACCTATATATGTGCCCGCAACGTCACTTCTAATGCAAATGATGCCAACAAACGGAACTGAGTTAAGCCATCTGACGGCACGCAGATGTACTGCTCACATAAAATTTATGAATCCAGTCTGATGCGTGGCAAATTCAAAGGTAAGGAATCAGCAGCTAGAAGTCTCCATCAAATACCTTGTATATCCAATTGAAATTTTGTACAACTGAAAAGAAGTGTTCACTTTGCATTTGTATTTAGGTTATTTCTTTTGGTACTAATTCTTTTTTCAAAATTAATGACGTTGCACATGTTAACTTGGCTCACTTTAAGATCCTAAAAGGATGGTTAGTACAATCTCGACTACAGGATTATATTTCAAATAAGGTTGCCTAGCCTCTTTAACAGCCTAGCTTTAGGTGCTTTTCGCCACATTAGCAGTGCCTTGATCTTTCTGGCTTCTCATCTTCGGCCATTGCAGGATGGTCAAATGAAGGTACTTCTTAAGAACTTCAAGCTCTCCTTAACTACCTTCGAGTAGATCTTGCCTTATTTGTGACTAATGCTGATTTAATCAGTTATAACCAAGGAGACATATTTAAACAGTGTAGCCAGCTCATCCATAGTTGGTCAGCGTGATGTTTATAATACGCTAATTAGTGTCCATATGTGGTTGTAGTTAAGAAGTTTAAGGCTCACTTATTGTTTTCCCCTGGCAGTTTCTGCTTTCCACATTATTAGTTTCCCATTTAATTAGATTGGTGCCAAAACATGGCTGGGTTAAAGCACAGATGTATCAGCTATAGCCTTGCTCTGTAAATTACAAGATGGTTATATGTACTCTGTGTGCATTCCTTGTATATGGAGATATCAACTCACTCTTTGAGACCCAAGGCTTTTAAACGAGGACATCTTAAGAGTAGCCAACTTGCCCTGACCAGATTTAAAGATTCACCTACAATTACCACGTGCCTCTTATGATCCACCACTGAATTATAAAAATCTGCTTACTCACCATCTGACAGTCAATCGCCCCCTGGAGTCTGGCATGGTTTGGAATATGATATATTTGAAGGCAGCAGCATCAGAAGAACTACAGTTTTTCAGCTTGAAGGGCGCTGGACCGTCCTGGTCTACGTAGCCAAGGCAGGTCGGTCTCATAATTTAATTGAAAGACTCAACCTAGGAGCAACAGAGGAGTTGCTTGTGGAATGACTGGTTAGAGGCAGCCAGATAAACGCCTATTGGATACACCCAGAAGTGACAAAGGAACCTTCAGCTCATTTATGTGGAGACGGGTCTACTGCTGAAAACCAGAGTCTTCGGATCACCACCCCTGACAGATGAACCACCCAATCCAGTAATGACATGTCTGCCAGCACTGTCAACTCTACATGGGGTAGGGAGAAGGAGCGGTTGCTCATCCAATTGCAGCTGAGCTGCCATCACTGCAGATGTTTTGCAGTCTCCTCCGACACCTGGATAGATTCTGACAGGTTCTCTTGGTGCTCGGCTAAAAGAGATTTCAGATCCTACAGCAGAACCTGTGTTGCAAGCTGATCTGGTGTGTGGTGAGTATTTATGGTACTATCACCTTATACCAGGCCCAGGTATCCCCTTGTTAGTGAAGTGTAGGCAGTGTCTAGAAGCTAGGCTTTCTAGAGGTAACTGTGGATTTGCAGCCAAGATACATCTACGAGACATGCAAAGCTCATGCAATACTACTGTAGTCCCACAGCACCCACACACAGGAAAGAACCACACTGTGTTACAAAAATAAAGGTACTTTATTTTAGTGACACAAATACTAAAATACTAGATAGGCAACTCACCAATAATAAGTAAGTAAACACACTATATATGTACAGTAACAATCAGGAATAGGCATAAAATGAAACAGAAAACAGTGAAAAGCTATAGGCAATACTGAAGGCCTAGAGGAGACCAAACTATACACTAAGAAAGTGGAATGGGAAGGTTGCGTCCCCACCCAAGGAAGTGGAATTGGTAGAGGAGAACTGGAGGTACTAGGAAACCCCAAAGGTAAGTACTAGAGTGCCACCCCAGCGACCAGAAGGAAAGAGGTAAGTTACGGGTTCTACCCAAACCAATCCACAAGACTTCAGAGAAGGATACTGCAAGACCCAGATAAGGCTGAAAGAAACCAAAGGTGGGTCATGGAAGAGGAAGACCTGGAAAAGAAGAGAACCAAGTCCAATTGCAGTTGGAGTGTCCAGTGGGGGCAGGAGCCACTACCCACCCGTCTCTGGAAGCAGAAGTTAGTCGACAGGGAGATGAAGAAGGTCAACAATGCAGCACTGGAGCAGATGAAGAGTTCCTGGGTAAATTAGTCGACGTCCCATGTCGGATGAAGGATTGCAGTCAGTCTGTGGTGTGGAAAACCACCAACAAACCTTGGCAAAGGCAAATGTCGCGGTAGGAGGAAAAGTGGAGCTGCCGGAGACCAACAAGGTCCAAGGGGGACACAACCCACGAGGAGAGTCCCAGGCAACCCTCAGCAGTGCAGAGAGCCCAAAGAAGAAGTGGCAGCTCCCACAGAAGACCCACAGACAAGGATCCCAGGAGTCGCAGAGAGGTCCACGCGCCATACCTGAGGAGAGGTCCTACGTCGCAGGAGAAGCTTACAGGGGGCTGTGCATTGCAGAGAAGAGTGCAGGGGGCTGGGGCTACATGGTGCCTGAAGGTCCGTTGGAGGAGATGCCAACAAGCCTTGGTAGCTGCAAGAGACGCAGTGCACAGGGGTACTGTCCTGCATGGGAATGCAAGGGCTTACCTCCACCAAAGTTGGACAGCTGGCAGAGAGGACCAAGGGGACAACTCCAGACCAACACCCGTGATGCAGGATCCACACCGCTCAGTATAAGAGGAGATCCACATGGCCGGTCGTCGTTGCAGTTGGTGCCTGTGTTTTCAGGGAAGTGACTCCTTCACTCCAAGGGAGATTCCTTCTTGCTTCTGGTGAAGACTGAAGACTTGCCACCCTCAGAGCATGCACAGCTGGGGAAATGTTGCAGTTGCTGGAAGGAGCCGGAGAAACAATGTTGCAGATCAGAGTCGTTGCTGTAGCTGCGGACTGTGGGTTCCTGTGGAGTCCAGTTGCGGTTCCAGTGACCAGAAGTCAAAGTAATTGTTACAGAGGATTCCTGCTGGAGTCTTGCACGTCGAATCTGAGGACCCACCCAAGAGGGAGTCCCTAAATAGCCCTGGAAGGGGCACTGGTCACCTAGCCAGATGACCACCTATCAGTAGGGGGCTCTGACGTCACCTGTCTGATCTGGCCACTCAGATGCTACCAGACGCCTCTGCCCACCTTGGATTCAAGATAGCAGAATCCAAGGGCCATCTGTAGGAGCTCTGGGCACCACCCCTGGAGTGGTGATGGACAGGGGAGTGGTCACTCCCCTTTCCATTGTCCAGTTTTGTGTCAGAGCAGGGACTAGGTCCCTGAAGCAGTGCAGACTGGTTTATGCAAGGAGGTCACCAAATGTGCCCTTCAAAGCATACGAGTGGCTTAAGGAGGCTACCCCTCCAAAACCATGTAACACCAATTGCCAAAGAGAGAAGGTTTTGCCTCCCTCTCCCAAAGGAAATCCTTTGTTCTGCCTTCCTAAGCTTGAGCTGTTCAAGCAGCAGGAGGGCAGAAACCCGTACGAGGGGTGGCTGCAGCTTTGGCATCCCAGAAACTCCCAGAAAGCTGGTAGGAGCAGTGCTGGTGGTCCTCTAAAGAGCCCCCAGGGTGCATGGAATCATATTTCCAATACTGGCTACAGTACTTGAGTATGATTCCGACATGTTTGATACCAAACATGCCTAGATTTGGAGTTACCATTATGTAGCTGGACATAGGTAGTGACCTATATCCAGTACATGCATAAAATTGCGTCCCCGCACTCCAAGGCCATGAAAATGGAGCTGGAGTTCCTGGGGGCACCTCTGCTCATGCAGGGGTGCCCTCACACACAAGTACCTGCACCCTGCCCTCTGGGCTAGGAGGGCATACCATAGGGGTGACTTACAGTGACCTGGTGCAGGGACCTGTAGTGAAAATGGTGGGTGCATGCACCCTTTCACGCAGGCTGCAATGGCGGGCCTGCAGATACACTTTGCATGGGCTTCCCATGGGTGGCATAATACATGCTGCAGCCCATGGGGGACCACTGGTGCCTAAATGCCCTGGGTACCTGGGTACCATATACTAGGGATGTATAAGGGGGAGCCAGTATGCCAAATGTTGGGTGTTTGTGGTCCAATCAACCAAGTTTAAAGGGAGAGAGGACAGTCAGTGAACACAGTTAAAACATACTGACAACAGACAAAAAGTGGGGGTAACCATGCCAGAAAGACAGTACTTTCCTACAGCCTGCGTATGCCATCTTGCATTGTCACTGAGCAGGGTGCAGAAAGCTAACAAAGATGCTCCAAAGCAATCCTCATTGAGGCCCAGGAAAAAAAGTTGAAATAAAGATCATAGCTAAATGTCCTGGAATCTTTGGTCTGGAAGAAAGGCCCAAAAGCGCACTGTATCCAGGATGGCTACGAGAAAAGGGAGCTTTTGCAATGGAGTTAAGAGAGACTCTGGCAATTTGATTGAGAACCTGAACAATGTCAAGAGGCTCACAGTCATCTGCAGGTGGTCCGTGACTTGTTAGCTAGTCTGCCTTTAATAGCCAGTCACCAAGGTAGGGGAAAACTAGAACTCTTAACCGCCAAAGATGGGAGCAATGACTTCCATTCACCGTTATGAGCACCTGAGGGGCACTGGTGAGCCCAACAGGGAGCACAGCAAATTTAAAGTGGTCGAGGCTCACTTTAAACCTCAGGTAGTGCCTGTGGTCTGCAGAAGGGAGATCTAAAAATAGGCATCCTACAGGTCCAATGCCTTCATCCTGTCTTAGGAATCCACGGCAGAATGAACCTGTGCCAGCATGAGCATCTTTAATTTGTCCTTGCACTGTGCTAGCGCTGTAGTACACAAGAGGGCGTCTTCCTAGCACATCTGGTGGACATGCCCCTCCCTTACCATTTTTTTTTTTTTTTAAAGAGTCTGAGCCACATCAAGGGCACTCTGATATAATCCATACCTGCAAATTATCACACAATCATACTGGGATTACGAGATCCCTCACTGGCAGAAATAGCACACGTGGACTGGTACTCTAAGTCACCTGACCAAGGCAGCCAAACAGCTCATAGCCTGAGCCTGGAAATCCCTCAGTGCTCCCCTGATTGCTTCTTGATTTATACACCTATGGCACACTATGGCCATGGAACAGATAACACATTAACTGATGTTTACTGACAGAAAGTTCCTACGTTTATGGACCACCCTTACTGACTACATGTTCCGTCTGGAATACTTGTGCTTCCAACTCCCCAGGCTTCGAGCTTTACATTTGTTAGATTATTTCGACTAGGTACATGTACTCCCTAAGTGGCTCATGGGCAATTCCTTGACATTAACATCTCTGACCCGAGCCTTCTTCCAAGGACCTCCTCCCCTGTCAGAACCGGTCTTGAGAACCACTCCCTTCCCCTGGTTCTTTATGCACCTAACCTGCTCCCCATTCAACCCCCCCCTCCACACCCCCTCTGGTTTGCTTACCGACGTTTGATATACCCCACTAGCGTGCAGACACCAGTAGATCCAGGAAAACTTCAAGAGGACTTTCTCAAAGGACCTTACTGTTACCTGTTGATACGCCATGAATCCCCCTTAATTCACTTTCTTTAGAAACAATAATAGAGTTTTTACATACCTCTATGGCGCAGTCTCTGCGACTGTACTGCTGATACTGTGCATTTACACGCAGGATTCACTGGTTGATATGAGAAGTGCCTGGCATATCCCCAAAAGAGGCAAAACTACTGCATGGATTACCAGACTGGTGCGGAAAAGGCCAGAGTATGCAGTGGCTTGACTCTCCTTAAAACTTTCAAGAGCAGAGACTGAAATTTTGTCAAGCAGGTAGGAATTATCGAAGGGCATGTCCATTAAGGACAACTGGACATACCTGGAGAAACCTGTGGATCTCATCCGTGCGTGATGCCAGTGCACCACACTTGTCCCAACAGCCCTTCCAAGCTAATCCTTGGTGTCTAGGCCCGAGCAGATGATGAACTTGGCTGCATCCCAGCGATCCTGAATGGTATGGGCCAAGGAAGCTTGTATGTCTTCTGGGAGTGCGGAAAAGATTTCATGACCATATCCCAAAGTGCGAAGATGTAGCATCCAAGGAGACAGCTGGCATTGACCGATTTCAGGGCAAGTCTGGCTGAGGCAAATATTCCCTTACCAAGCGTTTCCATATGTCTGGACTTTGTCAGACGTCATCGTCGAAAAGGAGTTCGGGGTGACCGCTTATGTACATCTGCATTAACAAATTCTCACCAGACTGATTGTGAGTTCGGAAATCAGGGTCACCTGGATCTGGATGATTGATCGGTAGGCCGGAACCTGGATTAGCTTAAGTGCCCAACAGCGTGTCCGTGTTAGCCTTGTTGAAAGGCAGGAGAGGTTTGGTTGGTGCCTGGCCAGGCTGAAGGACATCAGTGAGGTCAATGTTACCTCCATACTGGGGAGATGAAGGTCAGAGATTTCAGCAGCCCTCCTAATCACAGTAGCGGAAATCATTCTTTTTTCTGTAGCTGGTGAGGTATTGGTGTGGACCCGCCCCAGTATGTGGTAAGGTGTCCAACGTACTGGCATGAATTGCCTTCGTCGTAAGTCGGGTATATTCATCATCCCTCTCCACTGTCCTCTCCATATAACTGGCTGGAGTCTGAGCCAAAAAGCTGCCGGCATCGAAGTCCAAATGACTGGTGCAGATTTCGGTGTCAGACCTCAATTTGGCACACATGCTGGTGTGGATCCCAAAGTGGATTGAAGGAGCACAGACAGTGTGCAGGATGCTTCTGCTGGAGGTAACCTTACTGGAGGCCCAATCTGACTAAAGGTCCCTGCGAATCCTTGGAGCCCAAAGGTGCACCAGAGGGATCCATGCCAAAGATGCACAGCATGGCCTCTTTAAATGCTTCAACCTGCTGTAACATTGCAGACAGACCTATGAACTTGGGGTGCATCTGGATCAAAGCTGAAACTGGCTCCTCTGTGGAATAGGAGCCAGGAACGACTTTGGTAGCAGGTAAAAACTCTTGACTTTGACCCGCAGCTGTACCATCATGGAGTCTTGCAGTTTTTCGCCAGGTACAACTTTGCTTCTCATTCTTGGATGACTTTTGGATTCCTTTGGACGCAGCTGATGTTGGCCTTGGAGGCATGCATGGAATCCAAACACTAGAGGTACATGTTGTGGAGATCAATCACAGACATCTGTTTGTGACAGTCTCCGCAAGGTCCCCTGTAGTCTTAAGAATTGGTGTCCCCTCGCACTCTGGTAATAATTTAGAGGGAAAAGTCTTTTCATAGAGAGGAGAGGAGGAGGAGCAGAGTTCTGGATCCACATCTGAAGGCGCAGAAAGAAAGAACTAAAGTGAGCGCACCTGGGCGGGTGCTTATATGCAGCTATACTTGTCACTTCCCGAGCAGAACGGAGCTGACGTGCAATTGCAAAACGGCATCTACTGGCATGAAGGAGCACTGCTTTTTGAATTTTCTGGATCTAGTCTGATGCCTGTAGACATTTACAAGGTGAGGAATCTGCAGTTAGAAATATCCAAGGAAAACAGGCATCTGACAGTCAAATGTGAATACATGAATTTGGTCCAACAACTTTAACCCCATAGAGTCAACCCTATTTAAAGATACAAAGAAGCAACAGGGAATGAGAAATACTCGGTCTTACTCAATCTGTTTGAAGATTCTGTTTGTCCCAGATTTTGCTGTTACAGAGAAGTAAGATTAAACCTGTATTGTTATTTCTTACATACAGGGTTTGTTGCGGCTCTATTCAACTTCATAACTCTGTAAATTATGGGTATTGTTGCTCAACACATGGGTTATTGCTCAACAGAAACAAAGAAAGGCTGAGGTTGGGAACCCAAGACTTGCACATTACCACAGATCTCCTCAACACATGCATAAACTCACTGATCTATTGGTATACAATAAAAACATCCCACAGACAGCCTCCGATATCTAACAATTGCCACAACGTTCACTGCTCTGTCCTGCCTCTGGGCTCAAAAGGGGTCTCAAGTACAGCCTAAGGTCTCCTCCTTGTCATAAGACAAGTAGCACAATGACAACACAACTTCATCGCTCATTAGCTCCCATATGTGCCACACAAGCGCTAAGCATCCCCTCTAGCACTTAGTAATGGAAACAGAAGAAGGACATTTACTCAAGACTAGTGGACTTCAAACATTTTTAGGGCATGCCTCATTGTGTAAAAAAAAAAAAACAACAACAAAAAAACATTATTTCTAGTACCTAATTGACAGCTTAAAACATATTTAAGAATTTACATTATTATGCAGCTATGCTTGATTATCCTTTTTACAAATGCACATGGTACGGGCAGCCTGATCTCCCTAAATTGTATAAGCATCCACAATGTGATCTTTTATCAGAAATGGAAAGGGGGCTTTGCCCCATTTGGAACCCTACTTTAAGGCAGGACACAAGCGACAAAAGAGATCACTGGTGGCCCGTTGCAGAGCGCTTCACTTCAACTCTTCTTTCACAAAAAATTCAACATTATTTTCAACATGATTCTCCTCTTGGAGTTGGACACTGTCTGCACCCTTCCCAGATATCAATTCACCCCCACCCACCTCTCCAATGGGATAAGCCCCCAGTTTAAAAACCGGTGCGCAAGACTCTCATACTTTCCGCTTTGGTAAAATTAGAAAAACATAACTGATTCCAATGTTATAATAAATACATGTTGCTCTCTGACCTGCAAAATTAAATTTTAATCTCCGTGTTGACCAAATAGAACAGTAGTATGTAAAATGTGTATAGTAACATTTTTCACAAAAAAATATGAAAGTTGTATGCAGACTTACACAAGGCTGATGCAGGGGATACAGGGGAGAGGTATAAACGTCACAACAAACCAGCACTGGCAAAGCGAAAACCACAGAATAAGTGGCAGGCCCACATCATGTTCTGGGGGGAGGAAGGAAGGACTTGGGGCACAGAAACAGTGATGAAGAGGTGATCGTAATAGGGGTACCACATTGGATTGACTACACAAGGTACTATTGAAAGTCCCATGCCACCTTCCATAAAATGCCTTACTTTTATCGACGTCTGTTAATTAACTGGAAACACATAATAAATGTCAACAACTGTAGGGAGCTGGGCTCTGGTTGCAGTCTCTCCTCTCTTCCCCTCCTCCCACTTTTTGCCTGGCTTGTAGATGCAACTTTGACTGAATAGCACTGGGTTTCTGCTAACCAGGTCCCCAGTGCCAGTGTTCCTTCCCTAAAACAAAGTCACCTGATCACTTAATCCCCGTGTGACCAGGCACTTTCGCCCCTTATAAGCCCCTAGTAAATAGTACCCCTGGTAAGTAGTGCGTGGGTACTGAAGAGGGACCCTCAGAGCTGCAGCACAGCTTGTGCCACTCTGATGGGCCCAGAACCAACCTTATGCAGACTACCATTGCAAGCTGTGACAAGGTGCTCCCAAAATTGAAATCATGACATGGCACACAGCCTGTGTGCACTGTCCTTTAACACTGCATTAATATATATACAAGTCATCTGCAGGAAGTTGGCTCTGTTCATATTATATAAAACTGAGATATAGTGTGCACAGAGTACAGGGGTTCCCAAAGGCTTAACAGAGGCTAAAGTAGATAATACTAATGCTCTCTTTTGTGGTAGTGTGTTCGAGCAGTTAGGCTTATCAGAGGCTAGTGCAAAGCATTTGTAAATAGAAGAAGCACACACTCAATGACTTAACTCCAGACCAATGGTTTTTATATAGCAAAAAATATTGTTTCTCAATTTATTTTTAGAACCATAAGATTCAAGTTGCAGGTAAGTACTTCAATAAATTCGAATTTCACACATGTATCAACAGTACTTTGTTTGAATTCGATAAGTTATACAGTTTTTTAAATATTGGCAATAATCTCTTTTAAAAATGGACACTGCAATTTTCAGAAACACTTCCTGGGAGGAATAAAAGTTTACAGGTAAGTATTGCTACTTATAGTTCCAGTCTCCGGGTTTTGGGAAGTCCACGGGTCAGGGTTCAAATTAATCCCAAACACCCACCACCAGCTACATGGGGCGTTCGGGTGCAGAGGTCAAGGATGAGCAAACTTAACGTGGGCTCCTATCAGAGACGGGGTACTCTGAATCAAGCCTGCCTGCAGGTAAGTACCCACGGCTCAGAGGGCAGACCAGGGGGGATTAGAGGAGCACTGGGAGGACCACATGTAGGCGCTAAACACGCACCCTCAGTGGCACAGGGGCGGCCAGGTGCAGGGTGCAAACAGGACGTCAGGGTCCCAATGCTGGTCTATGAGGGGGCCCTGGGGGTCCCTCAGAGACTGCAGGTGAGGCCTAGGTAGTCGTCTCGGGCAAACCACAGGCTGGACAGGGCGGAGGGCCGCCTGCTGAACGTTGCTGCCTGGGAGGTCGGGTTCTCCAAGGCCTGGGGGCTGTGGGTGCAGTGTCTTTAGGCAATGGATATCTTCGTCCAGGGCTTCACAGTCAGGGGGTCCTCGGGATTCTCTCTGCAGGCGTCGTCGTGGAGGGGTGGAGAAGTCAACCCAGGGTGGGCACTTACTCAGAACTGCCTGAGGTTCCTCTCTACCTGGTTGGGCCACCTGGACACGGGCCATGGGCATCGGGTGCAGAGTGGTTAGGACTCATGCATTCGGAGTGAGGTTGGAGTCCTTAGTTGTTGGTTTCTTTTTGGACAGGGCAGCCGCTGTCCGCAGGAGTTCTTGGTCCCTTTGGGTGCCGGACAGTTCTCTGGAGCTTGGCAGAGGTCACTGGCCCCGCTGGATGCGTCACTGTTCTTTTGCAATTTCTTTGAAGCAGGAGACAGGCAGCTTGGCCTGAGGCCAAATCAGTTGTCATCTTCCCTCTTTTCTGCTGGGCTTTTCAGCTAAGCAGTTCTTCTTGAGAGGTCACCAGGAATCTGGTGAGCTGGGTTTAGAGAGGCCCTTAAATCCTAGATTTAGGAGCATTTTAGGGGTTCGAGGGCAGTAGCCAATAGCTACTGTCCCTGAGGGAGGCTACACCTTTCACGTGGGAGAGGGGCACAACCCTAACCCTACTGGTCCCTGTCCTCCAAACCAAGATGGAGGATTCTGCAGGGAGGGGGTCACCTCAGCTCTGGACACCTTAGCGGTGGTCCTGGCTGGGGTGGTCACTCCTCCCTGTTTTCCCTAATTTTTCCACTGGAATTGCCGCCAAAAGTGGGGCTTTGTCCAGGAGGCGGGCAACTCCACTAGCTGGAATGCCCCGGGGTACTGTAACCCAAGCCTTAAGCCTTTGAGGCGCACCGCCAGGTGTTCCAGTTCCTGTAGGGGGGAGGTGTGAAGCACCTCCACCCAGAGCAGGCTTTGTTTCTGACCTCCAAGAGCACAAAGGCTCTTACCCCATGTGGTCAGAAACTTGTCTGAAAGTGGCAGGCTGGCACAGACCAGTCAGTCCTACACTGGTAGCTTGGTTAACATACAAGGGGCATCTGTGTGCATTTTTCAATAAATCCCACTCTGGCATCAGTGAGGGTTTAGTGTGCTGAGACATTTGATAACAAACTTCCCAGTATTCAGTGAAGCCACTAGGGAGCTGTGGAGTTCGTATCAACAAACTCTCAGACCATATACTCATTATGGCTACACTGCACTTACAGTGTCTAAGAATGGACTTAGACACTGTAGGGGCATATTGCTCATGCAGCTATGCCCTCGCCTGTGGTATAATGCACCCTGCCTTAGGACTGTAAGGCCTGCTAGAGGGGTGTCTTACCTATGCCACAGGCATTGGTTTGGGGGCATGGCACCCTGAGAAGGGTGCCATGTCGACTTTGCCTTTTTCTCCCAAGCAGCACACACAAGCTGCAAAGACAGTGCACATGTGCTTGGTGAGGGGTCCCCTAGGGTGGCATAATACATGCTGCAGCCCCTGGGGGGTCTTCACTAGTAACGGGGCCCTTGGTACCATGGGTACCTTTTACAAAGAACTTAACTATGTGGAAGGGGTGTGCCAATTGTAAGAACAAAGGTACAGAGTTTGGGAAAGAACACTGGTGCTGGGGCCTGGTTAGCAGGATCCCAGCACACTTTCAATCAAAGCTGGCATCAACACTAAGTAAAAAGTCGGGGGTAACCATGCCAACAGTGGCACTTTCCTACATCATCCCTCTAGCAGGACTTACAGACAAACAGCAGGGTGCATTATATGTGCAGATATGCCCCTGCTATCCCTCTGTCGATTCTGAGACATGGTAAGTGCACAGGGAAGCCATGTTAAATGCAAGTGATGGGCACTGGTCACTACCAGTGCCCCAGCTACATGATGGTTTTTCTAAACCCCAGGATGTTTGATATCAAATAATAAACATTCACAGATTTCAGTGATTTGTTTATTAAGAAATGCACACAAAAAGCACCCTAGAGGTGCCCCCTGAAAACCTACCAGCTACTAATGTGATGACTGACCAGTTCAGCCACCACAGACGCGTTTCTGGACCCTCACGGTGACAGCCAGTGCTCTCAAGTGCCCAGAAATAAAAGCCTCCAGTGCACAGAGGTGTTAGCTCCTCTCCCAGGCAGGATGGACATCCCAAGTTCTGGGAGCTTCAAAGGTCTTGCCGCCATTGTAATGTGACCCATGTCTCTCTAGATGGTGGAGATGACCAAATCCCCTGTCCTGACCCCACTTCTGGTAGCAGCACAGGTGGGAAAATATAGTTAAATTAGGAGGAGTGTCCACTTCATTCCAGTCCTACCCGTAAGGTGGATGAGCTGAAGTGGACACTAATTGTTAAATTACTCCATCTTGTTTGGAAGGAATTAGACCACCAGGGTTAGGGTTATGCCAATTCCCAGCGGAAGTGGCCATAAGAAGGGTGCAGTCACCCTGAAGGTGGTCAGCCCATTGGCTACTGCCAGGCACTCCCTGTAACACCCCTAAATTCAGCATTTAGGTGGCAACCCTGAACCCTAGAAGTCAGATTCCTTTCGACCTAAGAAGAGCTGGACACTACAGCGTCGCAGCAGCAGAGAACACTGAAGACACCAACTGACTTGGCCCCAGCCGTACCGGCCTATCTAAAGCCCTCAACAATTCTGCATCAAAAGATGACTTGTCCTGCAGTCCATCGACCCCCAAAGCCTTGTGAGGGCTACCTGGTTTTGACAAGGACCGAGATCTCCCGTGGACAGCGGACCTGTCCAGAAGAAAACAAATTTAAAGGAAAGAGAACTCTGCCCTGAGGAACACCGAAACCGCACCCGGACCCAATTCTGCACCCGACACCCATGGCCCGAGTGGCCCACTGGTCCTGTGAAGGTTCCCTAGCAATTCTGAGCCCGAGGCCATCGTGGGTTGACCCCTGCAGGACTCTGCCTTGAAGCGTGCAGCCTCAATCCGAGGACTCCCCCTGACCGTGACCTCCCAGTAAGCTGTTTTCCAAAGTCAAAGGACACCCCTGCATCCGGAGCCCCTGGATCATGGGGATCTGGAATGACAGTGTCCCAGAGTCCTTCAACATCTGAACTTACCTGGGCAGTTGCGGGTTTTTTCATTCAGCCTCCTGGCCTGAGCCTGCAGCCTTGTTCCAAAACCGACCTCCTCCAATGACTTGCATTGGGTGCCTGATGCTGTGTTGGCACTCTGTACTCAGCCGTCCCTGTGCCGCTGAGGGTGTAAGTTTGGTGCTGCCTTGTGGGCTCCACCCCCAGTGCTTGCCTTAACACCAGGAGATCAACCCCTAACACCACTTTACTCACTTGTGAGCAGCGCATCTATGGTCAACTCAAATCTCAATTGCTTAACATTGGGCACCCAATCCCGAATTTGACCTCTGCACCCGGCAGCCCCTACACTCTTGGTGCTGATTTGAACATTGCCTCATGTAGACCTAAAACCAGTAGAATGGATTTATAAGTCGAGTACTTATCTGCAAAACTGCATTCTCGTTTTCCTCCAATAGGTTAACATTGAGACTCTCAAAAACTGCAGTGTGTCGACTTTTGAAACTGAAAAGTATTTTAAATTTAATAACTGGGACGCTCTCCAAGATGGCGTAGGGCTGAGGCGGACTTTCGTGCCTTTCTGCCTTCCTGCTGTGAGCATCCCCAGCCACCGCCCCCCCTCGGGACAACCAAGGCACGACCCCTCCCACCCGCTGTGTCATGGGAGCGAAGGGGCCAGACGGGGAGCCTAGGATGGCTGCAAGCACCCAGTGGCAAGCGGACGGGACTCGACGGCTGGAGACCACGCGCCTACTCTAGATGGGGGCACCCATCGGGCCTAGCTGAAGGGTGGTGGCAGGGTGGAGGGGGGCTAGGACCCGGTGACCTGACTGGGGGCCCTCGATGAAGAATCGCTGGAGGACCCTCAGCGGAGGTCCCTGCGCCGATGAGGGTTTAAAAGTTTGGTGCTGCCTTGTGTCTCCACCCCCAGTGCTTGCCTTAACCCCAGGAGATCAACCCCTAACACCACTTTACTCACTTGCGAGCAGCGCATCTATGGTCAACTCAAATCTCAATTGCTTAACATTGGGCACCCAATCCCGAATTTGACCTCTGCACCTGGCAGCCCCTGTACTCTTGGTGCTGATTTGAACGTTGCCTGGTGTTGACCTAAAACCCGTAGAATGGATTTGTAAGTCAAGTACTTACCTGCAAAACTGCATTCTTGTTTTGGGGGCACCCATCGGAGCCTAGCTGAAGTGTGGCGGCAACAGGACACCGTAAGCTGACTGGGGGCCCCCTCTTTTGAGGAATCGCTGGAGCCCCTGAGTGAGAGCTGGGAGCCCGGCACCCGGACCAGAGGGAGATCTGGGTCCCGATGGGCCATCCTGGGGCCTGCGACCACTGCGATGAAGGAGAGAATAGCCTGGCAAGGACGCATGGAACTGGACCGCAGGGGTGCCTCAATGCCGGTCAAGTGAGTGGGTGAAGGTGGAGGTGATCGTTGGGAGGAGAACGAGCCATGCCTCAGACAGAATTGCAGGAGCAAAGGAGCAGTGCAGGGCGTTGGGCCCCTTTGGCTCGCCCGCCATGGAGAAAAGCAGAAGACCTGTGATGGAGGGGGGACTGCGGCGACCTGAGAGGTGCCAGTTCAGCCGAGGTGGCCCCTCCTAAGGCCCCGACACTGCGAGCTGTGGAGGACCCCTGGGATGGCCAGGCATAGTGAACTGTAAGAGGCCTGCTGCTCAGCTGCGGACTCCTTAGAAGAGGACGAGGGGGTGGAAAGCCCGGCGCCTGGCCTGGTGGGAAATCCGGGTCTTGGCTGGCCCTGCCTGGGGTGTGAGCACTGCGGCAAAGGCGAGACTAGTGCCTCAGAGGACGGAGGAGTGCGGCCTGGGGCCACCCTGCCTGGGTCAACACAAGGTTCTGGACTGTGAGGGAGCCTCAACGCTGGCTGGAAGAGGCTTTCTCCTCGGCTGTGGACCCCTTAGAAGAGGCTGAGAAGATGAGCCCTGGTCGTCCTCTAGACCCTGAATATCATCCGCCTCACAAAGCACCCACTGATGAGGAAAGCCACTGCCTTGGAGTGAGCAGGACCCCGGCCTGGGACTCATCAAGCGATCGGGCGAGGTTGCTCATCGCGACAGAGCGTGTGTGGAGACCACTGCCCGAACTGCAGGTTGACTCCCTCAAGGGAATTGTGCAGCCCCAGAGAGGAGACAACAGGGAGTGGGAGCCTGATGGAGCTAGCTGGAAGGAGAGGGGAGTGATGTCCATGGCACGATTCAAGGACAGGTTGGTGAAAGATATGCTGATTTAGTCCACAACAGGTAAAGCCGAGACAGTAACCCTCCGATATGGAGCGGCACAAGCGTGACGAGGAGGGATAGGGCCCAATCATGTGGGCCTTTCTTGAAAGACTATTTACATCGCTCAGAGACGACCAGCAGGTGGTAAAAAGGGATCTGTTGCAGGACCTGAAGGTGGTGAGACAGGAGCTAGAGGAGGATGGTGAGAGTGTAGCCACCCTGGAAGAGCACGAGAATAGCTGAAACAAGAAGATATTGCAGCTGTAGCAGTAAAAATCTAGCTACAAGAGCAACAAATTGTGCTACAAGCACACACGGAGGACCAGGAGAACCTCTCGAGGCGGAATAATATCCACATCCGTGGAGCCCCAACGAGGGCTGAGGAGGACGACACTACCTAATACGTTGGATCCCTTTTGCACCAGATATTAGAGGAGGACTCAGGCAAGGAGTTACAAATGGACAGAGTCCTCAGGGTGGGCCCGCAGAGAACGTCCCATATACCACCTGCGAACATCTTGGTCTGTACCCATGATTTCCCCTTCAAGGAGCGCATTCTCTGGCTGATGAGAGAGCAACATCCGCTGAAGTTCCGTGGCCACTCCTCTATCAGGACTTGGCAGCAATCCCTCCATAAAAGAAGAGAGACCTTAGACCAGTCACCTCTTACCTCAGGGACAAGGGGGTCTCCTATTGCTGGGGCCATTCCTTCCAACTAGTTTTCTGATGGGAGGGCAAACTGCACCGGCTGCGCTCGCTGAAGGAGGCTTATTAGTTTGTTGCAGCTGGAGGAGACCCCGGAGGAGCATCCGCACTCACCGAGACCTGACTGAAGGCACCGGAGGCACACGCAATGGCAGTCTTGGATTCTCTCACGGGGGACGCAGTGAAGCCTGACAGGGAGTGAGAGAGCAGGGCCCCGATGGCACAGAGACTACAACAGTCAGGGTAGAGGGACGGGGGGAGTACCCAATGGAGGAGAGGCACTTAGGGCGGCATACACCTAGAACTCCAACTATCATTTTGGACTACGCTGGAGGATGCGGCTCCCCCTAGCAGGGTGGTTAGAAATGTTGTTGTGGTTTATTTTGTTCATTACTGGGGTAGGTTGCATAATGCTCGCACACAGGCATGCATATCTAATCGGAAGG
Organism: Pleurodeles waltl; assembly: GCF_031143425.1. Classification (NCBI taxonomy): domain Eukaryota; kingdom Metazoa; phylum Chordata; class Amphibia; order Caudata; family Salamandridae; genus Pleurodeles; species Pleurodeles waltl. The sequence goes on along the minus strand of NC_090447.1, from coordinate 345,872,495 downwards.
AACATGGCCTCCAATAGCATTTGGCACACTGGAGGTGAGGTGTGGGGGGGGGGGGGGGGGGGGGGCAATCGACTCGCGACATTGCATCTGCCCCACCTAAATAATGTTTAAAGTAGTTACACTTAACGTTAAAGGGCTGAACAACCCAACCAAGCGCAAGGTGGTCCTCTCCTACCTGGGAAACACAGGGCTGACCTGTGCCTCTTACTTCCCGCAGACTACCGCAGATTACGATCGCGAGCCATGCCAATACAGCACTTTTCCTCACAGGAGACCAAGGTGGCAGGGGTTGCACTTCTCTTCTTGCGTTTCTTCTGTGGGAGGGTGGGAGACAAAATCCTGGCTTTCAGGATACATCTTTGGGACTTCCAGGTCATCGTGGCATCCCTTGTTGTGCCCAATGAGAAGCAGGAGGCATTCCTACACTGAGCGCTGACTGAGGTCATGATTACGCAGGACAGACAGGTGCTCATAGGGGGCGACTTTAGTATTGTCCTTAACAACGACTGGGACAGGTCGGCTTCTAGATATGGTGGGACTAGAACAAGTATGGACGCCTTCTGGCTAATAGGCTTCGAGCCCAGAGGCAATCAATGGCGGTCAAGGCAATCAAGGCCCAGGATGGGTCCGAGGTGGTTAACGACACACAGATAGCCTTGGCCTTCCTAGACTTCTATTGGGACCTCTACTCCCCCCCAACGGTCCAACCTGGACGTCTCCTGTCAGTATCTCAACTAAGTATGCATGAATAAACTTTCGGTGGCAAAGGCGGCCCGCGCTTCAGGCCCCCACCAGGATAGAAGAGGTAATTTCTCCAATAGCTAGGCTGGAAGCCTTGAAATCCCTAGAAACAGACGGCTTCCCGGCCTGTTCTACAAAAACTTCTGCAGTAGTCTTGCCCCAATGCTGACTTGCCTTTTCAATGCCATTACAGGCCCGGGCACGATACTGCCATCCATGGTAGATGCATCCATTGTGGTCATCCCGAAGGCAGGGAAGGACCTTACACAATGTGTGTCTTACAGACCTATCTCCTTACTTAACGTGGAAATTAAACTTCTCATGGGCAGCCTTACTTTCCACCTGAACCTGCTGATGCCTGGCCTGGAGGACCTGGACCAGGTGGGCTTCATCCTGCACTGGCAGTGCGGGGACAACACCAAGCGGATCATGCACATTTTAGACAAAGCTCAACGCTCGGGAGAGAGCTGATGCTGCTCAGCATAGACACTGAGAAGGCATTCAACCGCGTCCACTGGATATACCTCCTGGCAACTCTGGAGCACTTCGGGTTAGGACCCCGTTTTCCCAAGCCTGGATAGCGAGTGCAATGCGAGTGCCAAAGGCCTCAGTCAGAGTCAACGGGGTGAACTTCACCTTGTTCCCGGTTGGTCAGGGACCCACCACGGGTGCCCGCTTTTCCCCCTGCTGTTTGCTCTCTACATGGAGCCCCTTGCACAGTGCATGAGGGACAGCCCAGATATCACAAGGGCTATCTTCGGTGGTGAAGCATACACAATTGCACATAACACAGATGACGTGCTGGTTGCCCTCAACGACACGCTAAGGGCCCTCCCAGCTTTTCTGAAGGAGGTGGAGGCCTTTGGGGAGGTGTCGGTTTTCAGGATAAACCTCACAAAATACCAGGCACTTAAGTCTCACGTTCGCAAAGGAGACGTTGGACTCGATGGTTCAGCAGTACCCGTTCCAGTGGCAGCCACACTCCATCCCATAGCTGGGCATACAGATAGCTAGGATCGTCTCAGAGTCTTCAAAGCTGAACTATCAGTGTCTTCTCCAAAGTGTAAAAAAAAAAGAAACCTGACCCCAATGGAGACTACATCCTATCTCATGGCTAGGCAGAACAGCGGCCATAAAAATGTCAATCCTACCCAGGGCCTTGTTTTCTTTCCAGGCGCTCCCGGCAGAGAATCTACTCGTCTCCCTTCAGGCGTTACAGAGCAAAGTTAATCACTTCATATGGGCAGGTGGGAAACCAAGAATGGCCCGACACCTAGCTTACCAACCTCCCCTTAGGTGTGGGCCTGGGATTTCCAGACCTTCAGCAATACTACAGGGCGGCCCACCTCGGGTACCTGGTTGAGTGTCCCAGCCGGAGTCGGATAGACAGTGGCTATTCATGGACCGTGCAATTGCCGGAACCTCTCTCTAGAAGTTTCCCTTTTTCCTGTGCTGTCATAGACCATGGAGTCTGTACTCTTCCCCAGTTACTAGAACAACAATGAAGGCATGGGACCAAGTAGCGTGCACTAGGGGACAGACATCCTTCCTCTCTCCCTTGATGCCCATAATGGGGAACCCAAACTTCACGCCGGGTTTAAACCAAGGATCCTTCCGACCCTGGACCACCCCAACATGTCGATCCATTGGACACTTGTTCGATGAAGAAGATCTAATGCCCTTTGAAAGCTTAAGGGACAACCACTCCCTACCAGAGGCTGAGAGAATGTGCTACCTCCAGATTTGCCACTGGATGATGAACCGTCGATTCTGGAAGAGGCATGCTGACCCCTCACACAGCATGAGAAATGGTTACTGACGAAGACGACAGATAAACATATAATCACAGAACTCTATGACATGCTACAACAAGCGGCCCAGAAATCTGGAATCCCGAGCCAGGCAAGATGGGAGGCAGAACTTGGCAGACGTTTAACACCCCGGGAGTGGGAAGCGATCTACTACAAGGCACGCCACACAGCATACAGTGCAGCTAGCATAGAGACCGCAATGAAGATTGCCACCTACTGGTACTTCACCCCGGTCTGGCTCCACAAGAGCGACTGCTCGCGTTCACCCCTTTGCTGAAGGAGATGCAGTGACTCTGGTACGCTGACAGATCTTCTATGGGATTGCCTAAAGCTAGCCTCCTACTGGAAGGGCATCTTGGATGAAACTGACTGCCATATGAACACCCAGCTCCAGCGGGTCCCGGCCTATATCATACAGAACCTACCAAATCCTTTGATGTTCCCACTTAAGTGCTTTAAGGGGAAGCTAGATCGGTCTAGCCCTAGGTGCAGCCCTACAAACATTTTGACACACTGGGGGTTCCCACAGGTCCCTACACAGTTGGGGTGGTTACATCGGTTATGGCAGATCCTGGGGATGGAAAAGCTTACATTTACCCTTACCGCACAGGGCAATCCTACAGAGAGCTATGGTGCCCCTTTTTGAACCTCCTCTCTAGGGAGTTCAGAGAGCTGACCTGCCCTAAATACTTACAACTCCTATACCTCCCCAATGGGTGCAGCTCCTAGGGACGTGAACTGGTGGGAGGCCACCTCAATAGCCCTGTACACATTCCTCGCAGTACGATAGGAAACGTGTACCTCAGGGGGGCAGCAGAGGTGTTGGTCGACAGACCACATATCTTTCCTTTCTACATGTGGAGGGTACTGCGTCACCCTATTTTTTTTCCTGTTGAAAATTCAATAATGAAATTTGAACCATAAATTTAATAATAACTGCTTATCATATAACGAAGTTCTTTGGTTCAAAGCATATATAAAAGCAAGTGCTATTTTTCTAAGCTGGTCTTTGATTTATTAATTGAGTGTGTGTCTTATTTATTGCCTCCGAAAGTACAACAAATGCTTAACAATTCTCTGACAAGCTTAACTGCTCACCCACACTACCACAAATAAAGCATTAGTCCTATCTACTTTACCTCTGCAATACCAATTGGGGATCCACTGGATTCTCTGCACACTGTACTGGACTGAAAGGGGCTGAGGAAAAGCCCACTCTGTATGTATGTATCTTGTACTGTATTGTACTGGGAACATGAGCTCTCTGACAAACTTGCCTATACTCGAGACAAAAATGTGCTTAAATTCTTCTCTTTCTGTTAGGAAAGACTCAGTATAATTTTTTTTTGCATTAAGTCATTAATGAAAAAGTTTGTGCGCACACAGATCACTGCATCTGTGCACTCATCCAATGACAAGTAAGTTTATCTTATAACATAAAATGCAACTGAAACAGTTATGCAAGTGCTTACCTCATTTAAAGTTGGAGTAATCGTAGGTGCAGCAATAAAAACAACAAATGGCGCAAACTCTGCCGTCCGTAGGACTTTCAAAGCCTGAGCATAGAAAGAAACAGTTTAGGGTTTTAATAGGTAGAGAAAAAAAAACTTAATAATTTTTTTTAGGAAAAATCAATTTAATAACCACACATGAATTTTTTGACAGATCATGCTTTGTAAAGAATATGCCATAATCAGATTTACATTTCTCCATTTGGTTAGTGCTAAAATGGGCGGGGCAGTGTGGTGGGAGAGAGAGTAATACACATGTGGAGATTCTGCATATGCACATTTAAACAATATTATAAACTGTGCACATTTATTACTAAATGCATTTTTACCACACACTGCCTTCATTCTGTTGATGGAGAGTACAACGGAAACAGGTGAAATCTGACGGGCACCATCTGCTAAGTAACACAGCTCTTGTTCCTCAGATTCGAACCCTGTCAGAAAGGCACAATGTTGTGGAAGCAAGAGAGTCTTCTCGGAAGGAGTACAGCAGGATAAGTCTACCTTTAAACAGCAACTTCAAGACAGAATGGTCAAGAGGCACTCCGTGTGCTTGGAGACATAGGCGCTGGAAGTAGGGGTGCTGCACCACCTCCACGAAGTGTAGTTCAGAAAGTAAAGGAGCAATAAAGATGTCTAAGTTTTGCCTTTATGGTTTCACATTTGGGCTTTCAAAGACAAAGGTCAAATGCTGCTTATTCTTTTAACAACAAAACTGGGGTTTAACTTTCTCTCTCTGACTGCAGACTGAGAATTTAACCCCAAAGTGGCCTAGGTGACAATCTTGTCGTAGTAAAGGGAGTGAAAGGAAAGGCTGTAGGATGTCAACTAAATGTAAATATCTGTATATGTGTAGGAAAATAGCACCTTTCTGGAATAGTTACCCCCACGCTTTGACTGGTGTCAGTGTATTTAGCCTGTAGTACACTGGGATCCTTCTAACAAGCACCCCAGTGTCAGTGCTCTCTCTTCTAAAACTAGTTGCATGGCAAATTTTACACTCCACAATTGGCATACCTGTGCGCATAGTACGCCCCAACTATATGGTACTTAGGTACCTAGGGCATTGCTACACCTTGTGTCCCCCATGGGCTGCAGCATGTATTGTGCCACCCATGGGGTCCATGCAAACTGTTACTACAGGCCTGCCATTGCAGCCAAGGTGAATTGGTCCATGCACCTTTCACCCCAGATACAAGGTCTGCCTTATATCATGGTCTCTGCACTCTGACCGTGTAAGTCACCCCTAAGGTAGGCCCTTTAGTAGGGTGCAAGGTTCTAAGTGTGAGGGTACCCCTGCATGTGCAGAAGTGCCCCTATAAACCCCAGACTCCATTTGTAAGTGCGGGGGAGCCATCTAAATGTATGTAGTAAACATTTGTCAACACAAGTGGTTCAACTACATAATGGCTTCACCGAACATAGGCATATTTGCTGTCAAATATGATGGAATCATTCAACTACACCGATTGAGTGCTGGATGCATGAGACCATGTACTCTGGGGGTTTCCTAGGGGACCCCCTCACCCCACGTCTGCCTGTACAGCCTTACAGGGTCTACATGCCAGCCCACGCTGCTGCTAACCCCAGGCACTGTTCTGCCCTCCTGCTGCTGAGCCTAACGTGGGCAGGGAAAGGCAGAACAAAGGATTTACTGTAAGATAAGAGGTGTGACCCCCTCTTCTTTAGAAATGGGCGTCTCTGGGCTGGGGTAGGGGTGCCTCCGCGTGACCCCAGACTGCTTTGAAGGGCACATTTGGTGCCCTCCTTGCATAAACCAGTTTGCACAAGTGCAGGGACCCCCGGTTCACTCTCTGGTGCGAAACCACACAAAGGACAGGGGTCGTGACCACCCCCCTGTTCAGCTCCTCCCTCAGTGAGGTGCACAGTGCTCTGCCAGGTGGCCACTTGATTCTGCTATCTTGAAAATAAGATAAACAGAGGCACCTGTGAGCATCTGACTTGTTAGTCCAGCTGGTTGACACCCCTGACACCACCTTCCTCATATGTGAGTCACTGCAGTTAGTGTACAACCCCCCTCTTGGGTTACTTGAGGGCTCACCTGAGGGTAGAACCCCAGATCGCCTGCAAGACTTCAGGAACCATCTGCAGGTCTGCTCTGCAAGACCCTTCTGCAACCTGGACACCAAAACTGCTGCTGCTCTTCGCTGGAACCAGAAGCAAGACTGTAACAAGTGGGAGGGCTTCTACTGCAACTTTGTTTCAAATTCTAATAAGACTTCAGCAACCCCATGCCTGTGCATCCTCCAGAGTCACTAGGACTCTGCCTCTACTTCCGGAATCCATGCCTGGGTTTCCCCGGCCTGGTCCCACGGGTTGCGACAGCAGCTGGACAACCAAGATCCCCATTGACTTCAGTGGGAGGCTTAGTTCACACCTATGCACCAGGGCTCCACGGTGTAGGTACTCCACTGTTCTGGGTATCCACAGGTGGAGACACTATTCAACCTCACTTGTCTCAATGTGTTTCCTCGGGGTTCACTGAGAAGGACCCTAAAACGCGAAAGTACCCATGTTAGCCTACGGACAGAGACCCAAGATTTCCACTCTGCACTTAGTACTACCCCGGTGCTAAGGGTTCTTGTGGTAATGTGGGTTGGGAGTGATGTTCGCATTCCATTTTTTTTGTATATGGTTTGCACCCCACCCCCACTTTTCCAAATAGGGCCCCATTTCATTTTATGCTTTTCCTTCCCTGTTGCGAAGTACATTTTTGAATAACTAAATCTCCGGTTAGGAGATATACCCATGTTAGTTCTATAGTGTGTTTAAGGAAAATGTCACTTACCCAGTGTACATCTGTACGTGGCATGTTCTGCTGCAGATTCACATGCTGTGCATTAGTCCACCATCTAGTGTTAGGCTCGGAGTATTACAAGTTGTTTTTCTTCGAAGTGTTTGGTTTCATTGCGCATAGGCATCAACTCCATTGTTAGATTGTTTTCCCGCAGAGGGTAAAGGAAGGAGTAATAGAGTATACAGGTATAAAGTAATAGATGTTCATGTTATGTAAATGTATATACATATGTACAAATGTTTGTGACTTAAACAACTACAGGCTTCCGGGGAGGAGGGAGGGTGCATGTGAATCTGCAGCAGAACATGCCACGAACAGATGTACATTGGGTAAGTGACATTTTCCGTTCAATGGCATGTGTAGCTGCAGATACACATGCTGTGCATAGACTACAAAGCAGTTTGCCCTCCCATAAATTAGCGATGGTTAGCCTGTAGGAGTTGAAGTTGTTTGAAATAATGTTCGTAGAACAGCTTGACCTACTGTGGCATGTTGTTGTGATAATACGTCTACACTGTAGTATTCAGTGAATGTATGTGGTGTTGACCATGTGGCTGCTTTACGTATTTCAGCCACTGGTATATTAACTAAAAAAGCCATTGTTGCACTTTTTTCCTTGTAGAGTGTGCTTTAGGAGTAACTAAAAGCTGTCTTTTTGCTTTAATATAGCATATTTGAATGCATCTTACAATCCATCGTGCTAAACCTTGTTTTGATATTGGATTCCCTGTATGAGGTTTTTGGAAAGCGACAAATAGTTGTTTAGTCTTTCTAAACGGTTTAGTTCTGTCTATATAGTACATTAAAGCTCTTCTGATGTCTAATGTATGTAGAGCTCTCTCTGCCACAGAATCTGGCTGTGGGAAGAAGACTGGCAGTTCCACTGTTTGATTTATATGAAATGGTGATACCACTTTAGGTAGAAATTTTGGATTTGTTTTTAGTACAACTTTATGTTTGTGTACTTGGAAGAAAGGTTCTTCAAGAGTAAAGACTTGGATTTCCCTTCTCTTCTTAAATAAGTAATTGCCACTAGAAAGGCAACTTTCCATGTTAGAAATTGGCAGGAGTGCATAGGCTCAAATGGTGGTCCCATGAGTCTTGTAAGCACTATATTTAGATTCAAAGAAGGCATTGGTGGTGTTCTTGGTGGAATGATGCGTTTTAAACCTTCCATGAATGCTTTAATGACAGGAACTCTAAATAAAGAGCTATGTTGTATATTTTGTAAATATGCAGAAATTGCAGTAAGATTAATTTTTATTGAAGCGAATGCCAAGTTTGATTTTTGTAAATGAAGTAAAAAACATACAATATCTTGTATTGATGCTGAAAGAGGGTATATATTTTTGGGTTGACAGTAATATACAAACCTTTTCCATTTGTTTGCCTAGCACTGCCTAGTAGTGGGTTTTCTTGCTTGTTTAATAACTTTCATACATTCTGATGGGAGTGGTAAATATCCAAACTCTATGACCTCAGGAGCCAAATTAATAGATTGAGTGTCTTGGGATTTGGATGCCTGATTTGGCCTCTGTTTTGTGTCAACAGATCTGGTTTGGATGGGAGTTTGGAGTGTGGTACTACGGACAGATCTAATAATGTTGTGTACCACGGTTGACGTGCCCATCTTGATGCTATGAGTATAATTTTGAGTGAAGTTTGACACAATTTGTTGATTAGAAACAGAAGGAGTGTGAGAGGGGGAAAAGCGTATGCAAATATCCCTGACCAATTGATCTATAGAGCATTGCCCTTGGATAGGGGATGTGGGAGTCTGGATGCAAAGTTTTGGCATTTTGTGTTTTCGCTTGTTGCAAACAGGTCTATGTTTGGAGTTCCCCACTTCTGAAAGTATTTTTGAAGTTCTTGAGGGTGAAGTTCCCATTTGTAAGTTTCTTAGTGATTTCTGCTGAGGATATCTGCCAACTGATTGTCTATCCCTGGAATGTACTGAGCCAATAGATGAATTTGATTGTGGATTGCCCATTTTCAAATTTTCTAGGCTAGAAGGGACAGTTGGGATGAATGTGTCCCTCCCGGTTTGTTGAGATAATACATGGTTGTCATGTTGTCTGTTTTTATAAGAACATTCTTCTGTGTGAGAAGAGGTTGAAAAGCTTTGAGTGCTAGAAAGACAGCTAATAACTAAGTGGTTTATGTGTAGCTGTTTGTGTTTGACATCCCATTGCCCTTAAATGTTGTAATTGTTTAGGTGAGCTCCCCATTCAATCACTGATGCATCTGTTGTATTATTGTCTGAGGCACAGGGTCTTGAAATGACCGCCCTTTGCTTACATTTGTGGAATTCCACCACTGAAGGGACATGTATGTTTGGCGGTCTATCAACACTAGATCTTGAAGTTGACCGTGTACCTGTGACCATTGTTGTGCAAGGCACTGTTGTAAGGGCCGCATGTTTAGTCTTGTGTGTGGTAAAATTGCAATTCATGATGCCATCATTCCTAAAATTTTCATGATATATCTGACAGCGTATTGTTGATTTGTTTCTATTTGTGTGATTATATTTTGGAACGCTTGTATCCTTTGTGTATTTGGATATGCTAGCGCTTGCTAAGTGTTTAGTATTGCACCCAAATACTGTTGTATTTGTGCTGGTTGAAGGTGTGATTTTTGGTAGTTTATTGAGGAGCCTAGTGTGTGTAAGGTTTGTTTTACATAATGCGTATGATTTTGGCATTGTGTATGACTGTTTGATTTTATTAGCCAATCGTCTACATATGGAAAGCCATGTATATGTTGTCTTCTTAGGTAAGCTGCTACTACTGCCAAGCACTTTGTGAATACCCTTGGCGCAGTTGTTATTCCAAAGGGTAACACTTTGAATTGGTAGTGTTTTCCCTGAATGACAAATCTGAGATATTTGCTGTGTGCAGGTTGGATGGGTATGTGAAAATATGCATCCTTGAGAACTAAGGCTGTAATGAAGTCTTGTTTTTGTAATACTGTGATGACATCCTGTAAAGCTACCATGTGGAAATGTTCTGACAGGATGTAAAGATTGAGAGGCCTGAGGTCTAATACTGGCCGGAGGGTGCCATCCTTTTTGGGAATGAGAAAATATAGTGAATAAACTCCTGTTCCTATTTGAGACTGTGGAACCATTTATATTGCTTGTTTGAGTAGCAGAGATTGGACCTCTTGTTGTTACAGAATTGTGTGTTCTGTGGATAGTTTGTGTGACCTTGGTGGAATATTTGGAGGAATGTTTATCAATTCTAGGCAATAGCCATTGCGGATAATTGACAGCACCCAGTTGTCTGTAGTAATATTTTGCCTATTTGTGTGGAACTGTTGTAGTCTAACTTTTGGAGTGGAAGGGAATGAGAGAAGTCACTGTTGTGGGTGCTGTGGAGGCTGCTTAAAGGCCTGAACTTTCCCTCTATTTCTGGGGTATTGTCCTCTTTATGTGCCCCTAAAACTACCACGTTGGTACTGCGGTTGGTAGGTTGGCTTTGTCTTCAAGGTGGATGCCTCTGAGGGCTGTGTTCTCAAACCACCTCGAAACTGAGGTTTACGAAAGGACCCCCTATATGGTGCAGAGTAGAGTGCACCCATAGCCTTTGCTGTGTCAGAGTCCCTTGGCAATTGTTCTGTGACTGTCTACTTCTGGCCCAAAAATATGTTTTTTGTCGAACGGCATGTTCAATACAGCCTGCTGTATTTCTGGCTTGAATCCAGAAGATCTGAGCCATGCATGTCTGCGTATAGTGCCTGCAGCGTTGACACTCCTAGCAGCAGTATCTGCTGCATCTAGGGCAGATCTTATTTGATTGTTTGTAATGGCTTGCCCTTCCTCCAGTACTTGTTGTGCACTTTTCTGGTGTTCTTTGGGGAGATGCTGTATTATGCCTTGCATCTCGTCTCAATGGGCTCTGTCACAGTGAGCTAATAGTGCTTGTGAGTTGGCTATCATCCACTGATTTGCTGTCTGAAACGCAACTCTTTTCCCTGCAGCATCGAATTTCCTGCTCTCTTTATCAGGAGGGGGTGCATCTCCTGATGACTGACTATTTGCCCTCTTCCTGGCAGCGCTAAATACCACAGAATCAGGAGGTACCTGATGGGTGATACAATCAGGGTCAGAGGGGGCAGGCTTATATTTCTTCTCTATCCTAGGTGTTATAATGCATGCCTTAACTGGTTCACAAAAAATCTGATCCGCATGTTTCACCATGCCTGGGAGCATCGGGAGGCATTGATACCTAGAATGTGTTGAGGATAGTGTGTTAAATAAGAAATCCTCTTGGGGCTCTGGATACATGGTAACACCATGATATGCTGCAGCCCTAGCTATGACTTGATTATAGACAGTACTATCCTCAGGTGGTGTTGGTTCAGAGGAATAGCTGTCTGAATCATTACTTGGAATGGGATCAGGGTCATAAAGATCCCATGGATCCACATTGTGCTGTTGTGAATCGTAAGAATGAGTGGGTGACTGCACTGGTGTGGGGCTGGTAGGAGGAGAAGATTGAGGAGGTGGTGGTTTCTCCTTCTGCTTTGGCACTTTAGCTGGAGGCTGCATAGTGTCCAATTCCTCCTGAAAAGCTAGCTTCCTCTTTGTTTTTAAAGGAGGTGCTGTCAGAATTCTCCCTGTTTCCTTATGGATGTGGATCCTAGATTGCCTTTCACCCATAATTTCTAGAATTGGTTTTTAGAGGTTTTGTGGCTTTCTTTAAGTCTCTTTGAAAGTCCATGCTTCTCTGTGTAAGTTGGCCTTTTCGGCTCTGAAGCATGCTTTTTCGGGATCAAAAAAGATGAAGAGGTCGAAGGTTTCGGGTATGAAACTGGCTTTCTAATTTTTGACTCCGAAAAGTGGTGTTTAGTGGAGTCGGAAACGGAGCTCTTTGTTGTCTCCAATGTTTTCGGAGGAGTCGCCTTTTTCGGTGCCGAACTAAGAGGTTGGTCACCGACAGTCTTTATTCGGGCCGAGCCATGGCCTTCCGTCAGTGGCATACCCAAGGCCTTGTGTTTTTTCTTTTGTGAGGGTGCAGGGGCAGGCGTACTCACATGTTGCCCTCCTGTGACTGGTCTTTCTTCATCTGATTCCTGCTCGGAATCGGAAACTGGAACAGAGATTGCAGTCTGCATCAACTCTTCCTCTTCCACATCGAGACGTTCCCCGCTCCTCGACGCCATTTCGAGCCTTCTTGCTCTTCTGTCTCTAAGAGTCTTTTTCGATCGGAAGGATCGACAGGCCTCGCAGTTTTCTTCCCAAAGGTCCCAGATGCTGGTCTGTATACGGGTACTTTGCGTGGCACAGAGGACAGAATCTGAATGGAGTCCGGTCCATGAGGCTTCCACGCGGTGGGCTCGAATAGGCCCGAAGGGCGAACAAAGTTGTTTTACCGACTGTAGTGCTGTGTCGATGGAAGATTATGAATTCGATCGATATAATACCGCCGAAAAGAGAGTTTTCCAAATCGAAATCTCAGAGCTAAAGAAAACACGTCCAAACCTGACAGCGGAAAGAAAACAATCTAACAATGGAGTCGATGCCCATGCGCAATGGAACCAAAGAGGAGTAGTCACTCGATCCCGTGACTCGAAAAGACTTCTTCAAAGAAAAACAACTTGTAACACTCCGAGCCCAACACTAGATGGTAGACTAAAGCACAGCATGTGTATCTGCAGGTACATATGCCATCAAACTCAATATTACATATTTTTCTAACACTGGTGTGGTTCTTTCCTGTATGGACTTCACTGACTGACCTGTGTTGTATTTGCAACCGCTTTACAGCCTCCTGGATAAGACTTAGCTGCTTTCCACAACTACTCTTATGAGAGCTCTGGTTATCTAGAGCCGCCTACACTATCACTAAGTTTTGCCTTGACTCAGTACAGGGTGCCTCACCTATAGGTGTACACCACTCCTACAATATGAACAATACTCATTCGAAAATATATAAGCAATTAGGAAAGCACAATTGAAGCACACTGCTTGTAATTCTGAAGTGTGCTGAAAACAAAAGCGCACTATATAGCTTTATCTGTAAAACTGCATGTCTACGTAAAGTTAGTGGCAATTTTAACAGAAAATGTGCTGTCTGTACATGACAAACTACTCCACTGAGTACATACCACATCCTTAGCACTTAGCAGTATGAAGCTGAAGGATTCGGAGAAGACTGATAAACATGTAATGAAGAAGCTGACAAGTGGAGTGTAAAGCGTAAAATAATCTAATGGGCACAGGAGCCATATTTTATTTTATGGTTTAAAAGAACAAGTTACTTACCTTCAGTAACAATTTATGTGGTAGAGACATATTCTAGTTGCTGATTTCTTACCTTAGAATATCGCCAGGCATCAGTCTGGATCTGGAGAATTTTTCTTTGAGCAGTACCCCTGCGCAGCGTTAGTCGACTCTGCTCCCGTCATTGGCATTGTGGTCATCGGATATGTCCTCATGTGTCATACAGAAGCGTCACCATGATGTACTGCTGTCAGTTCCTTTTCATGACTTTCCACTTCAGAAGCGCGGAGCCATGAAGAACACTGATACTGGTGCACCAGAACTAGGGAGCTGAAAGGGAATTCTCTGTCCTTAGAAATCAGTTTGCAAAGAAGGGAGAATGGGTGGGTCGGTAAGGAATCTGCAACCAGAATACGTCTCTACCAGATAAATCATTACTGAAGGTAAGTAACTTGTCCATCTGATAGACTTCCAGTTGCAGATTAATTAACTTAGGATAGATACCCAAGCAATATCACCCCCGAAAGTGGGTCTGCGAACCAACATCATAGAAGCCGTCTGTGCAGACCTGACTGTCCAGGCAGTAGTGTTTAGTGAACGTGTGCAAGGAGGCCCACGATGCTGCCTGGCAGAAATCCAGGACTGGAACTCTGCGTGCTAATGCAATGTTTGCAAGCTTTTGCCCTGGTGGACTGACCACGCAAACCCTCAGCAGGTTGCTGCGTAGCTAAAGTGTAGAACATTTTAATGAAGAACAACCTATCTTGAGATGGTTCTTTTCTGCACTGCCCAACCTTTCTTTGTGCCCACATAGCCCACAAAGAGTTGATCATCCACCCAGAACTCTTGAGTACGATTGAGGTAAAACGCCAGTGCTCTTTCTGGGTCCAGGAGGTGGAGTCTCTCCTCTTCCTGAGAGAGATGTGGGGGCACGTAAAAAGTAGGCAAGGAGATGGATTGGCCTACATGAAAGGGAGTGACTACTTTAGGGAGAAAAGAAGCCCTAGTACAAAACACCACCTTGTCAGGGTGGATGGAGAGGAAAGAGCCTGCAACTAACTCACTCTGCGGGCTGAGGTGATAGCAAAAAGGAAGGATACTTTCAGAGTAAGCAGGCGAAGTGGACAATTGTGAAGCGGCTCAAAGGTAGTGCACAACAGTTAAATAAGAACCAAGTTCAGATCCCACGGGGCATTATGAACAGGGAAGGAGGAAATAGAAGGGTAAGACCCTTAAGAAATTGTCTAAAAATGGGAGATTTAAACAAGGAGGGTTGGTCAGGCAATCAGAGTAAAGCAGAGACGGCAGAAAACACTCGAGGGTGCCCAGAGCAGAGCCCAGCATGGGCCATAGAAAAAGCAAACAGAAAAATCTCAGAAAGAACGGCAGAGAGCGGGTCAACAGACTTGTCCGTATACCATGGCACAAATCTTTTCCAATGACAGGCGTATACCATTTTGGTGGAGGAATGCCTGGCTGCCGAGGTTTCTGGTTGAGAACCACCCCCTGCTGCTGCTTCAGAACATCCAACCGAAGGAGCAGTCTGATCAGCAGTTAAATGACCATGCGCAAGAGTTCGGGATACCAGACTCTTCCTCCCCAATCCGGGGCCACAAGAATGTATTGGGCCTGGCCGTTCTTGATCTCAAGATCTTTGTGGTATTGGCATGAAGGCGCCAAGGAGTCCTCAGTTCCACTCCAGAGGAAAAGTGTTGCTGAGCAAGTGCTGTCTTGGGAACTCCAACGTGCAAAACAGCTGACATTGCGCATACTTAGAGGAGGCAAACAGATCTAACCACGGCTCATCCCATTGCTGAAAGAGACCTTGCGCCACCTCCGGATGGAGACGCCATTTGTGATCAACCAGGCACTAACGGCCAAGTTCACCCGCTCTGTTGTCGGAGAGCCCGCCAGATGTTGAACTACCAGGGATATGCCCTGCTCTTCCAGCCATGTCCAGAGGCGGAGAGCCTCCTGATGAAGAGGCTTTCAATGCCAGTTGGATTGCCCTGAGTTCCAGAAGGTTGAAATGGAACTGGCGCTCCGCTGGAGACCAGATGCCTCTGATCTCCGTCTCTCTCATGAGGCTGCCCTATCCCAGGAGTGACGCATCTGTCACTATGGTGAGATATGTTTGGGGAAGGGAGAGTGTAGGAAAGTGCCACTGTTGGCATGGTTACCCCCCACTTTTTGCCTGATATTGATGCCAACTTTGTCTGAGTGTTCTGGGATCCTGCTAACCAGGCCCCAGCAACAGTGTTCTTTCCCAAAATCTGTACCTTTGTTTCCCCAATTGGCACACCCTTGGCACACAGTTAAGTCCCTTGTAAAAGGTACCCAGGGCCCTGTGGCCAGGAAAGGTCCCCAATGGCATGCACACTGCCCTTACAGCTCGTGTGTGCTGGTTGAGAGAAAAAGGCAAAGTCGACACGGCACCCCTCTCAGGGTGCCATGCCCACAAACCACTGCCTGTGGCATAGGTAAGTCATCCCTCTAGCAGGCCTTACAGCCCTAAGGTAGGGTGCACTATACCACATGTGAGGGCATAGCTGCATGAGCAATATGCCCCTATAGTGTCAGTGTCTAAGCCCATTCTTAGACATTGTAAGTGCAGTGTAGCCATACTGAGTATTGGAGTTTGTCATTATGCACTCCACCGCTCTATAATGGCTTCACTGAATACTGGGAAGTTTGGTATCAAACTTCTCAACACAATAAACCCACACTGATGCCAGTGTGGGATTTATTGAAAAATGCACCCAGAGGGCCTCTTAGAGATGCCCCCTGTATGTTAGCCAAACTGCTAGTGCAGGACTGACCAGTCTGTGCCAGCCTGCCTGCCCCTTTCAGACAAGTTTCTGACCACATGGGGTGAGAGCCTCTGTGCTCTCTGTGGCCAGAAACACAGCCTGTCCTGGGTGGAGGTGCTTCACTCCTCCCCCCAGCAGGAACTTTAACACCTGGTAGTGAGCCTCAAAGGCTCATGTCTTGTAACAGTGCCCCAGGGCACTCCAGCTAGTGGAGTTGCCTGCCTCCCGGACAAAGCCCCACTTTTGGCAGCAAGTCAGGCGAGAAAATAAGGGAAAGCAGGAAGGAGTGCCCCCACCCCAGCTGGGACCACCCCTAAGTTGTCCAGAGCTGAGGTGACCCACTCCCTGCAGAATCCTCCACCTTGGTTTGGAGGACAGGGACCAATAGGGTTAGGTTTGTGTCCACCTCCAACGGGAGTGGACACAAAAACGGTGTAACCACCGTCAGGGATAGTAGCCATTGGCTACTGCCCTCTGACTCCTGTAACGCCCCTAAATCCAGGATTTAAGGGCTTCCCTGAGCCCAAGTCGTCAAACGCATGGTGACCTAACAAGAAAGAAGGACTGCTTAGCAGAACCCCCAGCAGAGAAGGAAGACGCAAACTGACTTATCCCTAGCCCTACAGGCCTGTCTCCTTGCTACAAAAAACCTGCAACAAGAAGGTGACGCATCTAGAGGGACCAGAGACCTATGCCAAGCTTAAGATCACTGCCCTGCATCACCAAGGACCGAGAACGTCCCCTGTCCAGAAAGAAACTCCATCTAAGGACTCCAGAGTCTCCCCAGATCTGTAAGTCCTGACCACTCTGCACCCGCCGTCCACGGCCCGTGTCCAAGTGGCCCAACCAGCTAGAGAAGATCCCTAGGCGATTCTGAGCAAGTGCAATCCCTGGGCTGACCACTCCCCTCCCCACGACGACACCTGCAATGTGAAACCAGAGGGACCTCCCTGACCGCAAAAGCTCCGGACGAAGATATCAGAAGCCAAAAAGTACACCCCACCGCAGCCCCGGGCCCTGGAGAACCTGACCACCGGTGCAGCAATGTTCGGCGCTCCTACTTGTCCACCCTGTGGTTTTCCCGAACCAACCCCCTGGACCCAGCCTGCAGCATCTAAGTGACCCCGTGGTCCCCTCATAGGAAAACATTGGGAGCCCAACGCTCTGTTGCGCCCTGCACCCTGCTGCCCCTGCGCTGCTGAGGGTGTATTTGGTGCCTACTTGTGGCCCTCCCCCTGTGCTCCTCAAAACTCCCCAGGTCTGCCCTCTGGAGACGCGGGTACTTACCTGCAAGCAGACCTGAAACCGAGTGCCCCCAGTCTCCATAGGAATCCATGTTAAATTTGCCTCAACTTTGACCTCTGCACCCGTCCGGCCCGTGTTGCTGGTGGTGGATGTTTGGGGTTAACTTGAACCCCAACCTGTAGACTTCCTAACCCCTGGAAAATGGAACTGTAAGTCAAGTACTTACCTGTAAATCATACTAACATTCCCCCTCCCCCCCAGAACTGTTTCTGAAAATTGCACTGCCAAGTTTTAAAACAGATAATTGCCAATATTTCAAAAACTGTATATTTCAAACAAAGTATTATTGATATATGGGTGAAATACGAATCTATTGAAGTACTTACATGCAACATGAATCTTGTGGTTCTAGAAATAAATTAAGAAACTATATTTTTGCTATATAAAAACCATTAGTGTGGAGTTAGTCACTGAGTGTGTGCTTGTTCTATTGTCTGTGTGTGTACAACAAATGCTTTGCACTGCCTTCTGATAAGCCTAACTGCTTGACCACACTACCACAAAAGAGAGCATTAGTATTATCTACTTTAGCCTCTGTTAAGCCTTTGGGGAACTCCTGGACTCTGTGCACACTATATCTCACTTTGATATAATATATATAGAGCCAGCTTCCTACAGAGAAGGATCAGCCCTTGACCTAATTGCGGTTCAAAAGCCACCACTGCAGATCTCAAGCAATCCCCTCTAAGATATGGACCATGTCGGAGAGATTTCCCTGATGATGCGCCCACTGGAACATCAGGTCCCACTTCAGAGCCCGCATATGCCATCTGGCATGAGTCACTAGCAGGATGCAGGAGGCCACGAGGCTCAGCAGACTCCGAGTCAGTCTCACCGAAATCCAGGATAGAGGCAGAAACATCGATTTCAAAGCCTAAATATCCTGGACTCAATGCTGGAGAGGATACACCCGAAACTGCACTGTCTCTAGAACAGCTCTAATGAAAGGGAGAATCTGAGAGGGAGTCAGGTGTATTTCAGCACGTTTATAGTGAAGTTCAGCAAATGCAGGAGGTTCCCTGTAGTCTGGAGGTGGGAGATGACAGCCTGGGGCGTGCTCACCTTCAACAGCCAATCGTCGAGGTAGGGGGAAGACTGAAACCCTTAACCTGCGCAGATGAGCTGTGACCACCGCCATCACTTTGGTGAACACCTGAGGGGCGCTGATAAGGCCAAAGGGGAGCACGGTGAATTGAAAATGATCGTGAACTACCACGAACCGCAAGAAAAGTCTGTGGGCAAGCAGGACAGGAATATGCAAATAAGCGTCCTGTAAGTCCAAAGCTACCATCCAATCTCCAGGGTCCAGGGCAGATAGGACCGGAGCCAGACTGACTATTTTGAACTTCTCCTTCTTGAGGAAGAGATTGAGGGACCAGAGGTCGAGGATAGGGCAGAGGCTTTGTCCTTTTTGGGCACCAGAAAGTAGAAGGAAAAACAACTTGACCTACTTCTGTCACAGGGCCCTCTCCATGGCTCCCTTGGCCAAGACAGCCATAACCTCCTTGCAGAGAAGTGTCAGGTGATCCTCCATCATTCGATAGTAGGATGGAGGCATAGAGGGAGGGATTGTGTTGAAGGGCAAGGAGTAATCTGCGAAATCCAGCTGTCTGACGTGATGGGGGTCCTGTGCAGTAGGTGATGGCGAATCCTGCTGCTGCTTGGTCCCTGGTGGGGAAGCGGCAGACAAGGAAGGCTTGGAGGCTGCAGCGGTGGGGGGGATTGGCTGGAGGGAGGACAGTGGACTGGCTTGACCGCTGGCTCCCAGATCCACGTGAACAAACTTGTAAGTAAGTTGTTTTTCAAACTCTAGCCATACCATGTCAGTGCTGAAAGAACACGCTAGAGTCTGGCCAGATCACAAGGTGTACTTCCAAGACCTAGCTGTACCCTGCTCTACCACAAACATTCTCAGACTGGAACATCCTTCTCCCTTTTACTCCTCCATGTTATGTTCCTGTCCTTGGTGAGAAAAAGCGAAAACACGTTAACAAGCTGTGTGTGGAAAAATATCCGTGCCACCAATGTGACTACATTTGAAGCTAAGCCATGCACAAAATGGACTCAGTGGTCAAGATGGAGGTGGGGTTTAAATAAAGATAGCATTACAAGTGGCTTGCAGGGAACGGACGTGGCTGGGCACCCCTTTGGTAGCCACGAAAGGGGCAAAAAGCAGACTAAGGGGTGCAAGAGGCAGCCGCAAGGCCAAGGGACAGAGTTGTTGCCAGAGACTCCTGAAAGCGCTCGAGCACAGTCTGCTTTGTCCGCAAAGAGACGTGTACCATCAAAGACCATGTCAATCAAAGTAGATTGGACATCCCCTGAAAAGCCAGATGTACGTAACCAGGCATGGCGTCTCAAAGCCACCATTGGCGCAACCGATCTGCCCAGAGTCGTATCCAGCCCACATCTGATGGTAAACTTTGCTGCGTCTCTCCCATCTGCAACAGCTTCAGGCCTGTGGCAGCACTTGTGCGACTGTGTCCCATAAATTATCGGTGTATAGGCCGAAAAGACATGCGGTGTTCACCGACAACTTATTACCAAGATTGTCCAGCCTCTTTAATTCCCTATTCGGGGGAGCGGAAGGGAACATGCCATGGGAGATTGGGGATTGGATGACCAAGTGCTCGGGAGCAGGGTATTGGGACAGGAAAACCAGGTCGTTCAGCACAGGCCTATGGCGGCGGGTGGTAGTCTTATTAACAGAGGCTCCTATGCTGGGCATGGACCGTGCTGAAGGAAGCTGTCCTGGTGTGTGGTGAGCACCTATGGTGTTATCACCTTATACCAGGGCCAGGTATCCTCTAATAGTGAGGTGTAGACAGTGTGTAGGAAGCCAGGGCTCTCTAGAGGTAGCTGGGGATGAGCAGCCAAGACTTATCCAGGAGACATGCAAAGCTTATGCAATATCACTACAGTCACACAGCACTTAGACACATGAAATAACTACACAGTCACAAAAACACATACACTAAAATAATGAATAGGCAATAGTCCAATGTGAGGTAAGTAAACACACTATTATGTACACATTAGAAGTCAGTGATTAGCATAGAAAGCAATAGCAAATAGTGAAGGCCCTAGGGGGAGACCAAATCATATACTAAGTAAGTGGAATGTGAAAGGCTGTCACCCACCCAAGGAAGTGGAATCAGTAGAGGGCAGCTGGAGGAACTAGGAACCCTCAAGGTAAGTACAGGGGTGCCACCCAGCGACCAGGAGAGAAGAGGTAAGCACCTTTTTTTCCCCCAAACCCACAAGAGAACTTTTGAAAAGGACTGTGCAAGACCCAGACAAGACTGGAAGAAACCAAAGGTGGATCCTGACAGAAGAGGACCTGCAAAAGAAGAGGACTGAGACCAGTTCGAGTTGGAGCAGGAGCCACTACCCACCCTTCTGCAGATGCAGGACCAGGTCGACGGTGGATGAAGAAAGTCAGCAGTGCAACACAGGAACAGAATAGGAATTCCAGAAGTGATGCAAGTGATGTCCCACACCGGCAGTCGTGAAGCAGTCGTCAGTGGAGCTGGAAAACCACCAACAAGCCTTAGCAAATGCAAGAGTCGGAAAAAAAGGTTTTGCGGGGCTGAAGAGAACCAGCAAGGCCCAGGGTACTCGACCCAAGGAGCGTAGCCCGAGGTGTCCCTCAGCAGCTGGAAGAGTCACAAGAACAGGAGGCAGCCCCCCCCGACGACCCATGGGCAGCAGGCACAGGAGTTGCAGTAAGGCCCACTCAGCACACCTGAAGAGGAATCCCATGTCACGGGAGCAGAAGGCAGGAGACTGTACTATGCAGGAAAGAGTGCTGAGGGCCGGGGCTACACGAAGCCTGAAGATCCCTTGGAGGAGGAACAAACCGGCCTTGGTAGCTTCAAGAGTCGCAGTGCACAGGGGTACTGTCCTGCAAGAAGAGGCAGGGGCTTACCATCTCCCAAGTTGGACAGCTGGTAGAGAGGACCAAGGGGACCACTCTAGACCAGTTGGAGTTGGTGCCTGCAGATGCAGGAGAGTGACTCCTTCACTCCAAAGGAGATTCCTTCTTACTTCTTGTGCAGGCTGAAGACTCGTCGCCCTCAGGGGATGCACAGTCTGGGAAATGTTGCAGTTGCTGGAAGGAGTTGGAGAAACAATGCTGCAAAGCGGAGTCGTCATAAGGTTGCAGACTGTCGGTTCTTGGAGGGTCCAGTTGCAGTCCCAGTGGCCAGAAGATGAAGTAAACAATGCACAGGAGTCCTGCTGGAAACATGCACGTCAAATCTGAGGACCCACCCAAGAGGGAGTCTCTAAATAGCCCAGGAAGGGGGACTGGCCACCTAACAGGGTGACCACATATCAGGAGGGGGCTGTGACATCATCTGCCTGACCTGGCCACTCAGAGGCTCCCAGGTGCCGTTGCCCACCTTGGTTTTAAGATGGCAGAATCAAGTGGCCACCTGGAGGAGCTCTGGGCACCACCCCAGTGGTGGTGATGGACAGAGGAGTGGTCACTTCCCTTTCCATTGTCCAATTTTGTGCCAGAATAGGGACTGGTGGTCCCTGAACTGGTGCAAACCGGTTTATGCAAGAAGGGAATAAATGTGCCCTTCAAAGCATACCTGCGGCTTGGGGAGGCTACCCTTCCCAAGCCATGTAACACCTATTTCCAAGGGAGAGAGTGTTACCTTCCTCTCCCACAGGAAATTATTTTTTCTACCTTCCTCTGCCTGAGCTGGTCAAGCAGCAGGAGGGCAGAAACCTGTCAGAAGAATGGCAGCAGCGAAGGTAGCCAGGAAAACCCCAGAAGACTAATAGTAGCAATGCTGGGGGGCCTCTAAAGAGCCTCCAGAGTGCATGTAATCATACAGCCAGTACTGGCAACAGTATTGGGATATGATTCTGACATTTTCCATACCAAACATGCCCAGGTTTGAAGTTACCAACATGTACTTTGACACCTGTGTCCAGTACACAGGTAAAATGGCTTCTCCACTCGGAGCACGATTTCGGGTTGTGGTTGCACTCAGACAACAAAGGCACACGAGGTGCGGATCTGTCACTGACATCGCCTAATGACAGGACTGTAGGGGGCAGGATTTTATAATGATGGAATACGCCAACTCATATGGATTAAATCTGTTTATTGGTATTTAACATACACAACAATTCAAAGCTCTGTATCAATCCTCCAAACATTTCGACTAGCGACATGTCAAAAGTCCCATATCGTTCACGTTTAAGGGCTAGTCCACAGGATCATTGCTCCCCGCCAGGTAAGAACTTCCTCCCCCGTCCACCCCGGCTCATATAAGAATCGGGGCAGACAAAGCACAACAGTCAGGATCTCTCAGAGCTAACCACAGAGAACAGATAACATAAAGAAGTAACTGTACTTCCCCATCTGAATGCTTTGCCCCTCTCCTACCCCCCACGCCCTTTCAACCTCCTTTCACAATATTGTCCCCGTCCTTCTCCAGGCCCCACAGGTCTAATCATTCCTTTAAACCTCTCAGTCAGCCCCAGGACTCTTAGATATGCTGGGCACGTTAGTTCAGTAAACTCTGTAGACAAAATCTGGAGAAACGGCCTCCACAGTGTATTAACGTCACCCACTCTCTGTTTGGAAGCCAGAGTAAGCTTCATCATTGCTAGAATGAACCACAGCTTCTGAAGCCAAGACACCTACGTCGGTACCCTGTCCGAGCCCCATAAGGCAAGAATCGTCTGCAGCGCAGCATTGAGAGCTAAGGCCATCTGTCGCCCCCTCAGCGATCGAAGGGGGAAAGTGAGGGAGTTGGGTAGACCCAACAATACATACAATGGAAATCTAGGAATCTCTGTCTGAAACACCTTGTCGATGTCATCCAAAATACTCATCCAATATCTCTGTAACTTGGGGCAGTGCCAGAGAAGATGTGCAAGTGTGCCCGTGTTACCACACCCCCTCCAACAAAGGCCGGACTTAGCGGGATCCCATGCATGTATCCTTGCTGGGGTATAATACCAATAGGAAGCAACCTTGTATGCAGTCTCAGTCCCTGCAGCATTATAGGCCGTATGATGTGTTCTATAATATATATTGTCCCAGTCCTCCTCTGTGAACTCCCTCCCCAGCTCCTTCTCCCATCTCTGCTGTCCCTTAGATTTAGGCAGACGCCCCACACCCTTCAGGAATCGATAAAGCTCCGTTATCACCCGTTTATCATCCTTCTTTGTCAATATCCATTTCTCAAACGGCGTAAGCGGCCTATCTATCAAAGCCCTATTCACCGGCAAGAGGGCCCAATGCCGCACTTGATAATAAAAAATCTATCAGCCTCCGTCAAGCCATACGTCTCCCGCATTTGATCAAAAGGAATCCCCCCCATTTTCATCAAATAGACTCCCCACCCTCTTGCAGCCCCCATCATACCAGCGGCGAACATTCTCTACCTGCAGGCCGGGCGCGAAGTCAGGGATTGCACCAATCAGTGACCTAGGGGACGGAAACGTTGCCAACCCCAGCCATCGCGCCACCACATCCCATACGCAGAACGTCACTCCCGTGATCAGAGAGGAGTAGAGCCCCCACGCCCCATGCCGTCGTCGGAGCCAAGGCTCCTTCCAGATGTGGGACCCAGCCACCGCCTGATCCATAAAGCACCAGTGTTTCTTAGTGAGCGGTAAACTCCACTCCAAAAGAAAGCGCAGCTGGGCCGCTTGAAAATACCGCAGAAGACAGGGAACAGCCAGTCCACCCTCCCCACACTGGGGCGATACAGAACATTCCTCGGGAGCCGCGGCGGTCATCCATCCCAGATAAATTTCAAGACAGCAGACTGGAGGGTCGCTATCGTTCGAGACGGAGGGATCAGAGGAAGCGCCTGGAACACAGAGTATGCGCTGCAGAACGGTCATCTTCACCGCCGAGACCCTACCCAAATAAGAGAGTTTATGCTTCCCCCAGTTCCCCAGGTCCTGCAACACCTCGCGAACTAACGTGGCATAATTCAAGCTTGCCGTCTTCACAGCTGAGGTCGCCAGTTCAATACCCAGATAGGGTACCTGCAACGTCGACCAAAGAAAAGGATATCGGGCCCTCAAGCTTTCTACATGTTCCGGAGAGGTGGACAAACTGAGGACCTGCGACTTCTGCATATTCACCAGAAACCTGGCTGAACTCACTAATGACCACCATAAGGGCTGGCAGCGAGACCATGGGCTCTATGAGGGTAAGAATCACATCATCCGCATAGAGACTAATGAGGTGATGTTCGCCCGCAAACTTGATGCCAGAGACAAGGGGGTTGTCGCGGAGGCGCTGAGCAAAAGGCTCCATATACATCGCAAACAGTAAAGGAGAGAGCGGGCACCCCTGTTGTGTTCCACGACCAATCGGAAACGGCAAAGACAGAGTTCCATTAACACGTACAGCAGCCTTAGGTGAACGATAAATGCATTGGATCCAGGTCCTGAACCCAGGACCCAGCCCATACTGCTCCAGCACCTGAAAAAGATAAGGCCAGTAGACTCTATCGAACGCCTTCTCTGCGTCAATAGAGAGGAGGAGCGCCTCCCTATGAGATCTGCTAGTTTTATCTATTAAATGCAGAAGTCGCTTCGTATTGTCGCCGCCCTGTCGATGAGGTCTGAAGCCCGTCTGATCTGGATCTATAAGACCAGGCATGTAGGGATTAAGGCGGTGAGCCAGAATACCAGTAAACAACTTGGAGTCTATATTCAAGAGCGAGATGGGCCTGTAAGAAGCACACTCTTCCGGGTCCTTACCCAGCTTGTGAATAACCGCGATGGTGGCCTCCAGCATGCTAGACGTGAGGGCCCCGGACACTCGGAAGGAGTTAAAGAGCCGCGCCAAAAGCAGCGCCAACTCCGGGTAGAAGGTTTTATAAAAAAGTGCAGTGAAGCCATCTGGGACAGGGGATTTCCCAACCTTTAGACGTGATATCACAGAAATAACCTCCTCCACCTTAATAGGCTGATCTAGGGAGGACACATCATGCTCACCAAGCGGAGTGATTGTACTTTCCGCAAGAAAGGCAGCAGGGTCCATGTCACACTGTGTATCCTCGGCATACAGCTCCCTGTAATACTCAGCAAACACCTCCGCCATTTGATCATCCGTTCGCACCTCACCTGTAGAGGGGGAGCGTACCATCTTTATTGCCATACCCGAGCGCTGCACTCTCAACCGGTGTGCAAGAAGCTTCCCACACCTATTGCTCCCAATGTAATGTTTGTGTTTAAGCCGCACTATTGCATATTCTGCCCTGTCCCAGTCCAGCCGCTTCAACTGCTGGCGCGCCTTCTCCAGCTCCCTCCACACTCTAGGTGCGCCGGTATACTTTTGGGAGCGTTCTAGTGCTGCCACTTTTTGCTGTAACACCGCCCTCTGCTCCCTCCTTGCTTTATTATCTTTAGCGGAGAGCAACATGACTTCCCCTCGGACTACTGCTTTCAGATCCTCCCACAGGGTCTCCAAACTAGTTCTCCCATCGTCATTCAAACTAAAATAGTCCGCAATCACGCACCGCAGCGTCTCCTCAACCACCCTGTTCTGCAGTATGGTATCCCTAAAGCGCCAGCTCGGACTCCCCACTCGCTGCACGTCAAGACTGGCCACCAGAGTAATAGGTGCATGGTCAGTTAGGGCCCGAGGCTCAATTGTGGTCTCACTAATCCGAGAAGTGAACTCCGTAGATGCCAGGAAAAAATCTATACGTGTATACGTCTTGGAGGCCGCAGAATAAAATGAGTAATTCCTAAGCGTGGGATGCGCCTTCCTCCAAACATCCTCCAGACCACAGTCAGCCAACCACTGTTGTCCGCTACAGTCAATGACCTAGTCTGCCCAAATCGATGCCCAGACCTATCCAACTCATTGTCCATTACCAGGTTGAAGTCCTCCCCCACCAAAATAGCCCTGTCCGGTGTACTGAGCATTGGGGAGATGGCCTGCCTCATAAAGGTTTCTTGTTGCACGTTAGGAGCATACAATGTAGGAATGGTAAAGAAGAACGCCCCCACCCGCATCCTAAGGGCCAGAAACCTACCCTGTACCTCATGTATCCTGGCTATTACCTCCCCAGGAAAGGCCCTCAACAGAAGTATCGCCACCCCAGCATGTTTCGTAGGAGCTGAGGACCAAAACTGCCTGGGGAACTACTTGGAGCGCATACGATATGTATCCTTGGACAATAAGTGAGTTTCCTGCAAAAGGCAGACATGGCTCCCAGACCTCTCAAGGCCAGAAAGGATCGCCAATCTCTTAGCTGGATTGTTGAGCCCCCGGACATTCAAGCTTAGATACTTAAGGGACATGTGGCACCAAACCGGCTACGCTCTGAGGGCGGGGACCACTACGTAGGGGCAGGGGCCAGAAACAGTGCTGGAGCAGCTCCCACACCCAGGGACAGCAAGCAAGATCAACGCCCATGTGAATTCCAGGGGAAGCACACCAAAAGTTCTCTGACACACATCTCCAAAGAGGCAAAGTCACGGCAGTAAAACCACCAGAGTTCGTCACCTAGGATCCAGCGACTCCACCACCCAAGCCCCTCCCAAATGGTCTTAAGACCTAAACTGACACAACCACAGATCAGTGTAACAGCACCCAGGTGCCCACTGCTTAAGCATTGGTCCCAGCAGCCAAACTACTCAGTACTGATTGTCTTTCAAACGCCTGCTCCGTTGTGGTATCCCGCTGCTGTTTCCTCTTCCTCTCCTTCCGCTGCCAACATGGACGCTCCCCGGCAGCAGCCTCTGCACGCATGCCAACATCACATCTGGTCTAGGTGATTGTGATTGGTAGGCTCAATAACCTTCCAATTATTTCTTCTCCCTGGAGTCACTTTCTCCTTTTCTTTCTGCTATATCTCAGTCCTCTTTTCCCACTTCCTCTCTCTCTATGGTTGGATTATTCTTTGAATGGTGTTCTTTCTCCTTTCGTTTGCAGCGGATCGCGGTTGGGACACCTCTCTGTCGTGGGACCCCAGAAGAAAACAAAAAGTCGGAGATACAGGTAAGTGTACTTGTTTGTCTTTGGTATTATTAAAGGGGTAGGGAGTGAAGGTATACACCCAGACTCGCGCGAGGATCCACTTTCGACTAGTCTTTTGGTGAGAAGCTGTGAGTTCGGGTGAACGGTCGACACTCGGCGTTCCACCTGGGAACATCCGAAATCGTTCACTGTCTCCCCGAACTCCACAACTTGGACAGCCCGTTTCGTGCACGGTGAGTATCTTTACGCAAGCGAGTGATCTTACCCTTAAACTACAACAAAATGTGAATACTAATAATAAACCCAACACCACTGATACCCAGTGAGATTCCACAAGCAGGTACGTACCTGCGTTAGCCATGTCCCTCCGGGGACGTGGCCGCCTCTGGTGTTTGTTCGACTACTAGTGGCCGCAGGCTCCGTTCGCGATGGTCGGGTTGGTGCCTTAGTCACCCACGTCGGCCTGGATCTCGTGTTCCTGTTCCTCCCTGGTTTTCCTCCTTTGGCAAATCTCCTTCACCATCTCCTGCTCCACGCCACGACTCCCGTGTTCCTTTCACTTTCCTTTATTTCCGGGTTGATGTCAGCTGACATCCCATCCGTGCTCTTCAAGGCACCCCGGGTTACTGT
Source organism: Pleurodeles waltl (assembly GCF_031143425.1). NCBI lineage: Eukaryota > Metazoa > Chordata > Amphibia > Caudata > Salamandridae > Pleurodeles > Pleurodeles waltl. The sequence continues at coordinate 345,844,670 of NC_090447.1, read as the reverse complement.
TCCTTGTCCTCTGGGCACAGGTCTGGAGTGGGGCAATGTTGACCCTGCTACACATCCCTCCCCTTAAAGTCTGTACGAGACATTGAGGAACTGGATAACGAGATAAATAGTCCGCAGTGACTAGCTGCTGTCCAGGAAGATGTTGCACTTGGACTACAAATGGTTGCAACTCCATGAACCATCTTAAGATTCTCAAGTTTGTATCTTTGTGACGGGACAGCCAAGTAAGGGGCGCATGATCAGTTTGTAAAATAAAAGAGTTTCCCAAAAGATAATATTGTAGGCTCTCTATGGCCTATTTAATGGCCAAACATTCTCTTTCTATAATTGGATATTGTTGCTCTCTAGATAACTTCCTACTGATGAATACTATGGGATGGTCGTCACCGTTCTCATCTTTCTGATATAGGACACCCCTAAACCGACGTCAGAGGCATCAGTTTGTAAATAGAATTGTCTCTTAAAGTCAGGACAATGCAAGATGGGTTTAGAGGGGAGACAACATTTAAGAACTTCATAACTATGTTGTTGTATTGGACTTAAGGTTGGTATTTTGTAGGGACTGTCCTTTTTTAGGAGATCTGTCAATGGGGCAGCCAAGGTAGAATAATTGTAAATGAAACGTCTATAGTAACCGACTAATCCTAATCCGTGTGTCTTTCTTTGAGGTCGGGGTTGGTATTTGGACGATTTCCTCTACTTTATTTATTTGGGGTTTTATTTCTCCACTCCCAATGTTGTATCCTAAATATGCTATGTTATCGCCTGCTAATTTACATTTTTCTGGATTGGCAGTGAGTCCGGCATCTTTTAAAGTATGAAATACTTTATCTAGATGTTGTAGGTGGTCTTCCCAAGATTCACTAAAGATTATAATATCATCAAGATAAGGGGCTGCATACATATTATGACCTCTTAGCAGTCTATCCATTAGTCTCTGAAAGGTTGCTGGAGCCCCATGCAACCCAAAGGGAAGAACCATAAAATGGTACAACTCTGACTGGGTAGAGAACGCTGTTTTCTCTTCATCTGGAGGCAATAAGGGAATCTGCCAATATCTCTTGGTGAGATCCAACGTGGTCATGTAATTTGCTTTTCCTAATTTTTCTAATAATTCATTGACACAAGGAATGGGGTAAGTATCGAACTGGGATATTTTATTGACTTGTCGAAAGTCAATACAAAATCGTATTGTCCCATTAGGCTTGGGAACCAAAACGACTGTAGAGCACCAAGGGCTGACGGATGGTTCGAGGATCCCTAATTCTAGCATGTTTCTCACTTCCTGTTCTACTAGTTGTTTCTGGGCTTCTGGCACTCTGTAAGGACGGAGTCATACTACCTTATTCTCCTGAGTCTTGATACGATGTTGAATCATTGGGGTCTTCCCAGGTATGGTTGAAAATAGGGTTTTATGTTTTTACATTAATTCTGACAGCTGTTTCTGTTGATTGGGAATCATGGGAGGATATGCCTCTAAGGAGTCAGTAGGTTGAGGATACAAACATATGTCTAGGGGTTTTGTATTGTTGATGGGACACCTAGCTCTGGACGATCCCGGGACCCCTTCAGCCTTTTCCCATTTTTTTAGGAGGTTAATGTGATAGATTTGAGTTTTTATCAGATTGTCAGATAATTGTATTCTACATGTGACACGACCAATAGTTTCAATTACTTTAAAGGGACCCTGCCACTTGGCTAATAGTTTGTTTTCAGAACTCAGTAAAAGAATCAAGACCTTATCTACAGGTTGTAAGCGTCTAAGGGTTGTGTTTTTGTTGTAATTCTTTTTTTGTTTCTCTTGGGACTTTTCTAAGTGTATCCACATATCCTCGCAGACCATATGTAATTGGCCTTTTAGCTGTTGACTATACTCTAATAGATCTTTATTTTCCTTCACTTCTTCTTCCCATTTTTCGGCGGCCATATCTAATAAGGATCTAGGTTGGCGACCGAAAACCAATTCAACAGGGCTGTGACCAGTCGAGAACTGTACGTGAGTTCGGATGGCATAAAGGACTAGGGGTAGTTTCTTATCCCAGCCTTTCCCGGAATCGTTGATAGTTTTCTTTAATAGGGTTTTAAGTGTGCGGTTATAACGTTCCACAAGACCGTCCGTCTGGGGATGATACACAGACGTACGGATTTGGTCCAGCCCTAAAAGTTGACAAATCTGGGACATTAGACGGGACATGAATGGAGTCCTTTGGTCTGTAAGTAGTTCTTTGGGAAAACGCACCCCAGAAAAAAAAACTTATCATAACGTGGGCAATGTTTTTAGTAGTCATGCTTGTGAGGGATAGGGCTTCTGTGTATCTCGCAGCGTAGTCTACTAACACGAGAATATACATATAACCACGGGAGGAAGGAATCAGGGGACATACTAAATCTATCCCCACTCTAGAGAAGGGAATGTCGATAATGGGTAAAGGAAACAGGGGTGCTTTCTTTTGTGGTCCAGGGTTCACAAGCTGGCAGCGGGGACACTGTTGACAAAACTGTCAGGTATCAGCGAACACCCCAGGCCAGTAAAACTGTCTTAAAAGATATTCTTCGTTTTTTTCCCTCCCGAGATGTCCACCCCCCCTCTGACTGTGGGTCAAGTGTAGGGTTTGTATTCGAAACAGTAACCAGTAATTGAAGTCGTTCTTTATCCTGATGTTTGGTCACTCTATATAATAAACCCCTTTTCACCAAAAAGTACAGACCCACCTGTCTGGTTGTCTCTGTAACTGCGTTTTTCCAAGCATGTCTTAACGTAGGGGCTTCCCATTGACTAGAACGGAAAGGAGGTACTTAAGTTAATGCTATTTCCTTTTGATCAGTATACAAAAGGGCGGTTTTCGGGGTTTGATATAACCTCTTTCCTGCCCGTTTTCCTGATCTGCTTAACTTATGTCTCTCTTTTTCTGGGGAAATATCGGTGTGATAGAATGAAGCTTCTTCCCACCAGGTCTTTGCTTATATGTACCTTGGATACTGTCTAATAATTCAGAGAATTTTGCATAATCCGTTCCTATGATGACTTCTTCGACAAGCGGTTTAATAACGCCCATCATAATTATCTCTGTTTGTCCGTTCCATTCAAGAGTTACTGGAACTACAGGATAGGGCATCAGATCTCCATGGCTACAACAAATAGACATGGTTTCTTCCGTGGGTAAGGTGTTCTTCTCTACCAAGTGGGCTCTAATAACGGATTGACTGCACCCAGAATCTATTAATACCCTAGTAAATTGTCCATTGACACGTAGGGTTTTGACGTCCTGTGTGTTGTCTCTTACCATATAGAACACTCTACCTCGTTAATGTCAGCTGACATCCCATCCGCGCTCTGTAAGGCGCCCCCGTGGTACTGTTCCTTGTACTCTGGGCACAAGTCTGGAGTGGGGCAATGTCGACCCTGCTACAAGGACCCACATCGCTTGAAACTGGTCTTTCTAGAGGAAATTCTCAACACAGCAGTAGTTCTACAATTTAAAACAAAAAAATGTTGAAAAAGACCATTCAAAATCTGACTGAGGCGTAGCTCTCTTCGGATCAGCGCTGGTTGGTGCGGAAAGGAAAGAACTGACATCAGTGCGCTCGGGATGCGCAAATATAGGACCCGCAACTTCATATCTGGTGCAGATGACAGACGCAGAGCTGACCAACGCCACCTAACAGCGCGCAATGGTACTGCTCAAGAAAAATCTCTGGATCCAGACAGACACCTGGGGATATTCGAAAGGTAAGGAATCTGCAACTAGAATTCTCTCTGATCTCTCCTCTACCTTGAAAGAACATTGAAGGCATGACAGTTCTGCAACATCTCAGTTCGCAAAAGTGTTCTTGCAGAAGCTAGCTTTTTTTATTCCTTAGGATATCACAGCTTTGTGGCAGGAATCAGTATGGAAATCCTAAAGTACAGCTTTTGCTGCAGTGGTTTATTTATAAAACAATAAAGGACATTGGAAGGTTCATTGGCTTTGACAACTTTTGTAGAAAATACATTCCATCTGTTTCTGCTACTGTTGCATCCACTAAAAAACAAACAAAAAAGGGGTTCCTTTTCTATAGACGACGTAACAACAGAAAATGTTTTTAGCACTCAAAAAGGATGTCACCTTAGCATCAATTTGGAGGCTTCTTTATTGCTGAAATAGTCACTTTCACTATGGCAAGAGAAATTTTTGACAACTGTGAGAGACATAAATAGATCCCTATTAAAGGGAGTGTTGGACAAAACTGTGAAGCACTACTCTGTGCAACAGAAAGATGTTTTCAAACTTCCAAACTAATAAACCTGCGCTGTGTCCATAATGATAAAAAATATTGATGATATTTATAGTCCAATGTAAAGAAATTAAAGAGGTAAAAAAGTAGAAATCTGATAGAGATATCTAGCAGCAGATACCTTACCTTAGAACTCTCCCCAGCGCCAGACTAGATCCAGAAAAAAAAAAAACTTTTCAGAAGTACCTCTGCGTGTTCGTAGAGGGCACCGTGTGACTCCGTACTGACGTCGTCCACAGATTATGATGTTGACGGAGTCCATATAATCCCTCTTCCGATGTGCTGACGTCAGTTTCTTCTTTCCATCGCTACAACACGGTTCCGGAGAAGCGGGTCTTCTAGCCATTTTTTGGCTCCCCTTTTTCTACAGTTTTCCGTCACTTGGAACAGTGTGTTATACCTTCTGGCTTTAAGCCTTGTGGGTCTTGTGCTCTACAAACATCAGTCAAGGACCCCCATTCTGTCTGTATGTGGTGTCTAGGCATCCACCATGATTTTGAGGATTGTGACGCCTGTCAACATCTGAAGCAGAGAGTGTTGAGAGAACGACAGATGAGCCTCCTGTTGGCGCAGTTTTCTAAGGACTCCTGTAGGCGTCAGACTCCTTCTCCATCCAAGGTCCATCCACACAAACCCTCCAGGAGCTGTTTGCATGTGGCTCCACTGACATCTCATTGCAAGCATTGTACGCAGGCCAAGTCGAGCCATACACCAACTTCACCGCCTCCACATGGCTCTTCTCGTTCTTCTGAGGAAGAGTTCGTGCAGGAGTCCACCCTGCGCCTTCCTGTTTTTCTTTGCACTGGGGTGACGCTTGGCCCAGATGCACAACTATCACTCTTTCCTGCACACCATTTATGAGCCCACCCCTTACCAGGGAGCACCTTTGGCCCCAAGGAGGGTGTCCTGGTGAAATCTTCGCCAGCAGGTTCACCCTCTGTGCCATTGTGCCCCCTGACTCCATCTCCAGAGTTGTTTCGGCACCGGTGGACAGCTCTCTGCGGTTTCCACTCCTGTGCCTGACTCTTCCCTGCCGGCTACATTGTTGGCATTGAACTCTGTTTTGTCGACTCCAGTGGTGGTGGTGCCTTTTACTCCGCTCGACACTCCGGTAGTAGTCTCACCGAAGTTGATCGACGCACCTTCAATATTGATGCCTTACCCTCACGACGTCGGCTGACGTCGGGAACGCTTACGATGGAGTCAGCTGTCTCTGATTCTTCCCTATGCATTCTGGAGCCCATCCTCCTGTGCCCCAATTGGAAGGGCAAGGTTTGGACATATTTGGGGAAGGTGCAGATTTATCAACCTCCCCTTTCCGACACCATTCCAAATACACAATCTCATTGGTTATTTGAAATGGGCAACACTAGTGGCCTGGACTTCTCTCCGGCCTCCAGCCTTATGTCGCCCCCTAGGTTGGCTACAGAAGCAAGTTCTGCTCTGGCAGATATGTTAAAACCTGCTTTGGAGGTATTGAGTTTACAACCTCCAACTGTTTAATTGTCGATGAACTCTTTACTTGATGAACTACATCCTTGCCAGTTTTCTGTAGAGCCTGGCCTTCCTTATTGTGAGACTCTTTACGATATCCTCTTGGGGATTGGGGCCCAGCAGGAACCTGGGCCTTCTGTGGAACGCTCTATTTCACACAGACACAGACCGGCCCCCGAGGATCCATACTGCCTTCGTCTGAATACGACTAATCAGAGCATTGTGGTGTAAGTTGCTTTAGGTACACAGAGTCTTGATTATGTTTCTCAAGAACGTAGGCATATTTTCACTTCATCCAGCTTTGCGTTCTATCAAAACTTCTTGTCAAAACTTCCTTAGGGGACCCCCCCCCCAGTATTGCTCCTACTAGCCTTCTCACTTCTCCCACATCTTGTGGGATTTGGTGGAGCGCATTTTGCCTTCTCTCGCTGAGAGGGCTTGGAATGTTCCGGTTCCCTTAGTACGGGATGGTCAGCAAGCTGCCAAGCTTAGTATCCGATATGGTATGGATACCACTGATTCTGCTGGATGGGCTATGGCGTCATCGATGTCTCCGCGTCGGCGGGCATGGTTGCAACCCTCCAAACATTCGGAGGCTGTGCAGGCAGCTTTACTTGGCATGCCTTTTTGATGGCACCTCCTGTAGGAAAGTACTCTCCATTTGGCATGGTTACCCCCACTTTTTACCTGCTGTCAGTATGCTTTGACTGTTTTTACTGGGATTCTGCTAACCAAGACCCCAGTGATTGGGCTCTCTACCTTTAAATTTAGTTGACTAGGACTTTGTACATCCAACAGTTGGCATACTGGCGTCTCTCCATATAAGTTTCTAGTATATGGTACTTAGGTACCCAGGGCATTGGAGCACAAGTAATTCCCCATGGGCTGCAGCATGTATTGTGCCACCCATGCAAAATGTGTCTGCAGGCCTGCCATTGCAGCCTGCGTGAAAAGGTGCATGCACCCTTTGACTACAGATCACTGCACCATGTTACTATAAGTCACACCCCTATGATAGGGCCTCCTAGCCCAGAGGGCAGGGTGCAGGTCTCTATGTCTGAAGGTACACCTGAATGAGCAGAGGTGCCATTACGAACTCCAGCACCATGACCGGACTTCATAAATGCGGGGAAGCCAATTTACCCGTGCACTGGACACAGGTCAATACCTATGTCCAGCTACATAATGGTACCTCCGAAACTGGGCATATTTGGTATCAAATTTGTCAGAATCATACCCTAATACTGTTGCCAGTATTGGTTGTATGCTAGCCTTCTGGATTTTTGCAAGCAGCCTGCACTGTTTCCATCCCTTCGACAGGATTCTGCCCTCCTGCAGCTTGACCATATCAGGCAGAGGAAGGCAGAACAAAGGATTCCTGTGGAAGAGGGAGGTTAACACCTTCTCCCTTGGAAATAGGTGTTACATTGCTTGCGAGGCACAAGCCACTGGTATGCGCTGAAGGGCACATTTGGTGCCCTCCTTGCATAAACCATTTGCACCAGTCCAGGGAATCCCGGTCCCTGCTCCGGTGCAAAACTGGACAACGGAAAGGGGAGTGTAGGAAGTTGGCCCTGTATATACTATTTCAAAGTAAGAAATAGTGTGCACGGAGTCCAGGGGTTCCCCTTAGAGGTAAGATAGTGGCAAAAATAGATAATTCTAATACTCTATTTTGTGGTAGTGTGGTCGAGCAGTAGGCTTATCAGCGGGCAGTGTTAAGCATCTGTTGTACACACACAGGCAATAAATGAGGAACACACACTCAAAGACTTACTCCAGGCCAATAGGTTTTTATATTGAAAAATATATGTTCTTAGTTTATTTTAAGAACCACAGGTTCAAGATTTACAGTTAATACTTTAAATGTAAGGTACTTCACTTAGATACTTTAGGAACTTTGAATAAACACAATATCATGTACAGTCTTGTTAAAAATGGCAATAGGCTATTTCAAAAGTGGACACAGTGCAAAAATCAACAGTTCCTGGGGGAGGTAAGTTAAGGTTAGTTTTGAAGGTAAGTAAAACACTTACAAGTCTCAAAGTTGGGGTACAGGCAGCCCACCATTGGGGGTTCAAGTCAACCCCAAAGTTACCACCCCAGCAGCTCAGGGCCGGTCAGGTGCAGAGGTCAAAGAGGTGCCCAAAACACATAGGCTTCTATGGAGAACATGGGTGCCCTGGTTCCAGTCTGCCAGCAGGTAGGTAGCCGTGTCCTCGGGGGGCAGACCAGGGGGTTTTGTGGGCACGGGGGGAGACAGAAGAAGGCACAGAAAGTACACCCTCAGCGGCACAGGGGCGGCCGGGTGCAGTGTGCAAATAGGCGTTGTGTTTTTTATAGGAAGTAATGGAGAGACCCGGGGGTCACTTCAACGATGCAGGCAGGCACAGGGGGGGCTCCTTGGGCAGTCACCACCTGGGCTAGGCAGAGGTTCGCCTGGGGGTCGCTCTTGCACTGGAGTTCGGTTCCTTCAGGCCCTGGGGGCTGCGGGTGCAGTGTTGGTTCCAGGCGTTACAGGCAGTCGTGGTCAGGGGGAGCCTCTGGATTCTCTCTGCAGGCGTCGCTGTGAGGGCTCAGGGTGGGTCGTCTCTGGTTACTCACGGGCTCGCAGTCGCCGGGGAGTACTCCCTGAGGTGTTGGTTTTCTGCAGGTCGAGCCTGGGGCGTTGGGTGCAGAGTGGGAAGTCTCACGCTTCCGGCGGGATACGTGAAGTCTTTAAAGTTGCTTCTTTGTTGCAAAGAAGTTGCAGGTTTTTGAACAGGGCCGCTGTTCACTGGAGTTTCTTGGTCCTTTAGTCCAGGGCAGTCCTCTGAGGCTTCAGAGGTCACTGGTCCCTGTTGGATGTGTCACTGTTGCAGTTTTCTTCGAAGTTGGGAGACAGGCCGGTAGGGCTGGGGCCAAGGCAGTTGTCTACATCTTCTCTGCAGGGCTTCAGGTCAGCAGTCCTTCTTGTTAAGGTTGCAGGAATCTAGTTTCCTAGGTTCTGGGGAGCCCCTAAATACTGAATTTAGGGGTGTGTTTAGGTCTGGGAGGGCAGTAGCCAATGGCAACTGTCCTTGAGGGTGGCCCTGAGGGGAGGGGGGCACATCCCTATCCCTATTGGGGGAATCCTCCAAAACCAAGATGGAGGATTTCTAAAGGCAGGGGTCACCTCAGCTCAGGACACCTTAGGGGCTGTCCTGACTGGTGGGTGACTCCTCATTGTTTTTCTCATTATCTCCCCTGGACTTGCTGCCAAAAGTGGGGGCTGTGTCCAGGGGACGGGCATCTCCACTAGCTGGAGTGCCCTGGGGCATTGTAACACGAAGCCTGAGCCTTTGAGGCTCACTGCTAGGTGTTACAGTTCCAGCAGGGGGGAGGTGTTAAGCACCTCCACCCAGAGCAGGCTTTTGTTTCTGTCCTCAGAGAGCACAAAGGCTCTCACCCCAGGGGGTCAGAAACTCGTCTCTCAGCAGCAGGCTGGTACAGACCAGTCAGTCCTGCACTGAAGGATTGGGTAAAATAGAGGAGGCATCTCTAAGAAGCCCTCTGTGTGCATTTTTTAATAAATCCAACACTGGCATCAGTGTGGGTTTATTATTCTGAGACGTTTGATATCAAACTTCCCAGTATTCAGTGTAGCCATTATGGAGCTGTGGAGTTCGTTTTTGACAAACTCCCAGACAATATACTTAATATGGCCACACTGTACTTACTATGTCTAAGAATAGACTTAGACACTGTAGGGGCATATTGCTCATGCAGCTATGCCCTCACCTGTGGTATAGTGCACCCTGCCTTAGGGCTTTAAGGCATGCTAGAGGGGTGACTTACCTATGCCACAGGCAGCATTTTGTGTGCATGGCATCCTGAGGGGGATGCCATGTCGACTTTGCCCTTTTCTACCCACCAACACACACAATATGCAATGGCAGTGTGCATGTGTTAGGTAAGGGGTCCCATAGGGTGGCACAACATAAAGCAACAACATATGCTGCAGCCCTTAGGGACCTTCCCTGGTCACAGGGCCCTTGGTACCACTGGCGCCTTTTACAAGGGACTTATCTGTGTGCCAGGACTACTCCCCCATCTATCACCACCCCAGGGGTGGTGCCCAGAGCTCCTCCACGTGGCCACTTGATTTTGCCACCTTGAAACCAAGGTGGGCAGAGGCTACTAGGAGCATCTGAGTGGGCAGGTCAGGTAGGTGATGTTACAGCCCCCTTCTGATAGGTGGTCACCCTGGTAGGTGACCAATCGCCATTCCTGGGCTACTTAGGGTCTCCCTCTTGGGTGGGTCCTCAGATTCGACGTGCAAGATTCCAGCAGGACTTCTCTGCATCGTTTACTTCATCTTCTGGCCACCGGGACTGCAATTGGACCTTCCAGGAACTGACAATCTGCAACTCCAGTGACGACTCTGCTTCGCAACATTCTTTAACCGGCTCCTTCCAGCAACTGCAACATTTCGGGCTGGTGTGGATTGGTCCCCTTGGTCCTCTCTACCAGCTGTCCAACTCGGGAGATGGCAAGCCCTTGCCTCTCCTTGCAGGACAGTACCCCTATGCACTGTGACTCTTGCAGTTAACAAGGCTTGTTTGTTCCTCCTCCAAGGGATCTTCAGGCTCTGTGTAGCCCTGACCTCCAGCACTCCTTCCTGCAAAGCACAGTTTCCTGCCTGCTGCTCCAGCAATGTGGGAGTCCTCTTCAGTGTGCTGATTGGGCCTCACTGCGACTCCTGTGCCTGCTGCCATTGAGTTGCCCGTTAGGGCTGACTCCACTTCTTGTGACTCTCCCAACTGCTGAGTGTCACCCCAAACTCCCCTCCCTTGGGTTGAGTCCCCTAGACCTTGCTGGTCCTTGACAGCCTTGCAAACCCTCTTCTAACTCTTGCCTTTGCCAAGGCTTGTTGATGGTTTTCCAGGATCACGACCGTCAACATGGGACATTACGTGCATCACTTCTGGAACTCCTCTTCTCCTGTGCTGCACTGCTAACTTTCTTCATCCACCTTTGACCTTGGCCTGCACTGCTTTCTTCATCCACCTTCGACCTGGTCCTACAGCCACAGAAGGGTGGATAGTGGCTCACGCCACAGACGGACATTCCAACTCTAACTGGACTTGGTCACCTTCCTTTGCAGGACCTCTTCTGTCAGGATCCACCTTTGGTTTCTTCCAGTCTTGTCTGCGCCTTGCACAGTCCTTTTCCAAATTCCTCCAGTTGGTTTTGCGGAAAACCAGGTACTTAACTCTTCTCTCCTGGTCGCTGGGGGGCACGCCTGTACTTACCTCCCAGGGTTCCTAGTTCCTCCAGCTCCCCTCTACTGATTCCACTTCCTTGGGTGGGTGACTGCCTTTCACATTCCACTTTTTTAGTATACGGTTTGGTCCTCCTCTAGGGACCTCACTATTTGCTATTGCTTTTACCAATGCCTATTGCTTTCTATGGTATTTCCTGATTGCTAATGTCTATATAATAGTGGCTTACTTAGCTTTAGTAAGGGTATTGCCTATATAGTATTTTAGTATTTGTGTTACCATAATAAAAGTACCTTTATTTTTGTAACGCTTTGTGGTTATTTCATGTGTGTAAGTGCTCAGTGACTGTAGTGGTATTGCATAAGCTTTGCATGTCTCCTAGATCTTTGCTGCTCATCCACAGCTACCTCTAGAGAGCCCAGGCTTCCTAGACACTGCCTACACATCACTAATAGGGGATACCTGGACCTGGTTTATGAAGGTAACACCATAAGTGCTCACAACACACCACGCCAGCTTCCTACACTAGTCTCAGAAGAAGCTGATGTCAGTGCGTTGGAGGAGGGATTATATGGACTCCGTCAACGTCATATCTGGTGGTCGATATGGAGCCGCATGGAGCCCTCTACCGAAGCGTAGATGTACTGCTGAAAAGGTTTTCCGGATCCAGTCTAGCGTCTGGGGAGAATTCTAAGGTAAGGAATCTGCAGCTAGACTATGTCTCTACCAGATAAGGCTTTATCGAAGGTAGGTCATTTGTTCTACAATATTAATTCCTTGTCAGACCTGTGAAGTCTGTTGACATAAAAATTAGTTGTGTTCCCAACCATTTTAGCTACTGCAAATCTGGATTGTTGCTTCCAGCCACAGTGAAATGTTTCTGGTAATTACCTAATTTAGGCCCAAGGACATTTCACAGCCAGCTAGCTCCCAACCTGTGAACTTTGCATGTATCCCACAGTAAGAAACCTTTGGCTCACTTAAATTTGGTAATAAAATGCTAGAAGTCAAAACATTTATTAAGGAGGCGATTTTAATAAACGCTGGAAGAAAAAGCTTGAGAGCTACGAATGAAGAGTTTGTCAAATTCTGCCTACCTTTTCCTAAGACAGCCTCTCCTCCACAGAAGCTACAGGACTATAGTGTTAATCATGCAGCAACATGAGATAAACCAAACATGGCATGCTGTTTTGCTTAGGGTGATGCATATATGATGCAGTCACAAAAGGTGTTCTAGAACAGTTCTCTTTTTAACCAGAAAGCATTTAGAGTTAAAGGCATCAATCACACATCATTCTATTTTAGCCTACTCAAATGCCAGTACTGGTGGGCGTGAAGTACACATTTGTTGTGCTCTATTCTAGGTGGACTTAGGTGGTATTTTACTAATCCAAAACCTGTAATTCTTTTCCCAGAAGTGTCCCTTATCCTAATGCTGGGCTTCAACATAATTTTAGCCAATCACACGACTGCATGTGAAATACAATGAAGTTATGGTCATTTTATAAATATGTTCATCGGAGAAATGGTAGGCAAGACGCAGGCAACGTGATTTAAAGGGCTGGGTTTAAGAAAAACAAATGATATGTAGGTTACTTATTTGTTCCTTTTTCCCGTTTTTATAACATACTACTTCGACCTATGGGCATAACAGTATGTACAAGGAAGGAAGTGTTGCAGTCTGAGATGCAAATTCTTAGCTGAAAAGGTATCTGCAGTTGTGTGGAAAAGATCTGATTTAGGTTTCTATGCAAACATACAAAGGTACACATTTCTCGAAGAAGGAACCTAGCTGGGAATAGAGACCTGCTACCTGTTTCACTTTTGATGGGAGCAGGAGAAACCGTGCTGGGAGACTGATATAGGGGTATCTGGATAGCCGATATAGAATGAATGAATAATTTTTAATTTAAACCTACATTTGATGGGCTTCCAGTGATGTGATTATAATGCTGGGATGACATGATCAGTACCTTTAAAGGCAAAAATGAATTGGAAAGCAAAGTTTTGTGCAGTTTCAAATTTTAGCAGGTGATCATTTACAGGAGTCCATACGTGAGAGGACCACAGTACCGATGAACCCAATTTGATTTTGAGCTTGTAGTATTGGGATTCTCCAACTGAGGCAGCGAGTGCAGAAAAGGACACTCTTGATTACAGAGTTAATCTGAGTAAAGACAGCAAGTCAGTGTCAAAGAGGACTTCAAGATTTCTGACTGAACTTGAGGAGGTGGGAGGAAATTAAATACCATCTACATCATGGTAGGAGTGACAAATTTTGTAGGGCAAATAAATAGTATATGTTGAGGTATTGCCTAATGTTCATCATCCACTTTTTCACATGATGGACGCAGTTCTGCACTTCACTCCTATTTTCTAGTTCTTTCAGGATTGCAATGTTTATGTTGGTATTGGTGGTGTACAGGAGTGAGGCGATAATGTGGTTACTGGAGCTTGCTGATGTGCAGTCAGTGGTGGAGGGAGGGGCTAAGAGTTAAAGTGAGGGATAATCCTTGAAGCACCCCGAAAGTCACACGACTAATGCTTTTTAGAGGAATAGACTGAGTTTTACATGATAGGCACAGTTTGGAAAGAATGATCTGAACAAGACAAGTGTGGCTAAGATAGAGTGATTAGAACAACTGGAGTACTAATGCTCCCAAACTAAACATGGCTTCCAATTGAGATAGAAAGCATGCTGTGGACATCTATGTTTAAGGCTGCATTCAGCTCTAGGAGACTCAAGGTGCAGCCTTGACCACTGGCCCTTGCAGAGAGACTTCCTTGCCTATTGTTCACTTAGGTCTGGAACCTCACTCGAAGTCAGTAAGATCATTAATTTCCAACCAGGCTGAAAGTTGTGTGGCGACTACTATTTTCCAGTATTTTGGAAATAGTGGGAAGGCTACAGATCAGCTGGTACATCTGGGTTACCAGAATATTTCTACATGAGTGGTGAAATGCTAACATGTTTATGTTTGTAGGGGATGTCTCCTGCAAACAGAAAACTGTGTGCAAACGTGGGGATGAAAGGTACTAATGCAGACTGGCCTAGAGTAGCGGTTACTGATATGTATTGAACAGAAGCTCTCACACAGAACTCATGCCAGATTCTAGACTGTGGTGCAATGCCAAAGGGCAAGTGGCTATTCACTTCAACATAGGCATACTAATTGGGAATATGCCACAAGTTTAAATCTCAAATGGACAGCTGAGCTTTGGTTCTGCTACTGAAGACCTATTTTCTCTGGTAAAATCTCACAATAGGTATCTCGCACACTGTTCCTTAAGGGTCAGTAAGAATACAGAGATCATCCCATAAACTAAACACTTGATATATGTAGGGTGGCTCTTGCAGTCAGACAATGACGCTTATCAATGAGCTTGAGGAGAAGAGACAGTTCAATGAAGGTTCATGGTGGGCAGCAACGCATGGTAATGAGGTTTAATGGAGGTCACAGGCTTCAGTCAAAAATAGTAGGTTGCTCATAATTTCATCTCTTTTAAACATTACCGTGTGTGAGAGGGCTGATAGAATGTAGTAAGGACTGTCTTCTCCAAAGTATCACACCAGAGAATATATAGAAACTACAATTAACAGACAACATTTTTCTGAAACTTTCTGAGGTCACAGAGTCTGTTAATTACACATGTTAGGTACAGCGTAACGAAAGAGTAAAACGTGGTATCAAAAGATATATAAAACACTTATTATTCAGTTTGAATTTCAGAGGTACAATGCCTTTTACCTGAGGTTCAACATCAAGTATTGCAATATTTCCATGTTCATGGATTTTTCGTATTGTTTCCAGTTTTGTCCCATACATTGCATCCTCATGGCTGCCATATTCCAAATATTCATTGTTGGATATGTCTTGCATCATTTGGTCATGTGATACAAAGAAGTAGTTTTTGCCATTGTCTTCATCTTTCTTTGGAGGTCTGGTTGTGTCTACAATATGTATGCAAACACAATGAAAATTAAAAACGACTGCTGGGTTCAAACTGCTTTACATATCACAGTAATAATAAATATCACAACAAAAAATATCGAGTAGCATATTATTTACAAAATAAACTGATAAAAAAAATGAAGAACTCTGAGAAAAAAATGAGGAAATTGCTTTTTTTGCCACAATCACCTACACTATAACATATGAGCACACTTGTTAAGAGTGATAATTACTTTACTAGTACCACCTCATTGAAAAATTTACCTTGCCGCTTCCACTCTAATCACATCCAATATTAACATATTTCATGGCCAAAACTATTGTGCACTTGTTACTGCAAATAGTACTATGCATGCCATACAACGAAATTGAAATAATAAACATTAGAAATTATTCAAATCATACATCCAACAAAGACTCTATCCAGTGATATTGAAAGTACGGCCCGGGGGCCGCATGCGGCCCTCCTGACCTTTACATGTGGCCCCCTTGTCAACAAGAGCACTATGCTGCTGTTTACTCGACTCAGCACTAACATTAAACATTTTAAATAAACTGGCATTTTTTTTTATTTAAGGGCTAATTTAAGTTGAAGAAAGGAAGTAACTATGGTGTCGTGCACCTCTTAATTCAAAAACACCTTCATTTATAGACATCTTTCAGTAAAAGTACAAAAGTATGATTAAAGTCGGTTCGGAAATTCAAAAAGTGCATTTCATTACCGTTTCACCTTAGTAACCAAGATTATATCAGTGCATTGAGAAGTATTTTTTTTAAGTTAAAGTTTTCAAGCAAGAATTTAGAAACCTTCATTCATCCCCCATCCTGACAACGTGAATTGTGAACTAAGAGGCAAGTCAATTGTTATATTAACTCTTTGGGAGGCCTGGGTTTCTACAGAACAGCATTAGAGTTTACTAAATCAGACACAGAAGGTTTTGTACAGCGCACATCCCGAAGTCATGATTTCAAGGGCCTCATGTGAAAATGAAGAAAGAAGGAAAAAGGGAAATAAAGGGAAATAAAACAGATACCTAGGATCACACAATCTGGTTAAGTGGAGAAGCTGGTATTTATACCCAAGTTTCTAGTTTCACATTGTGCAATTCAGGCATTAGGGGCCTCATTTAGTAAGAAATGGCGCAGCGCTATGAAACAAGAAATATTGCTTCGCCGAGCTGCGTCATTTCCAAAATGCAGGGATGTGCTGTATTTAAAAGAATACAGCGCATCCCTGTGTTTTCCCCTGCACCAAACCAGCTGCCTAGCGGCAACGCAGGCATCCTTGCACCATGGCCATGGCCATGGCGCAAGGTAGCTGCATTGCAGAGGTTATCGTTTATGTGCAGGAAGGGACACCTTTCTGCACCTAATCAATCATTAATGGTGATTTGCTCCTTCTGTGTGAACTGCAGAATGCAGCACACATAGAAAGAGCACAATTCGAGGAGAAATAAAAGTATTTCTCCTCGTTCCGCCACTCTAGTGCCATCCCTGGGGTGGCATTAGTTTTTGGTGCTGCCTCAGGTTTACGATTTCTTGTAAATCTGGGGTAGCATCAAAAAGCTATGGCTGTTGTGTGGGTACTCCCACAGGAACACCCATTGCATGCCCATTTGCTGAAGAAAACTGCTTGGGGCGGCCCATATTTACAAGGCCTCGTTACGTCACAAAGTGGCTTAAAGCCACCTTGTAGATATTGAGCAGGGCACAGCCCCACAAGAGCTTCGCTAGAAGTGACGCTCCAGTGGCGCAGGGGCTCATAAATAAGGCCCTAGATGTATGTGCTTCACTCCCCCAATATCCACATTACCACCACTAACCCCTCCCCCCACACACACACACACACACACACCTCTACCCCGCTGGCATCAGTGCAGCCATCGGTCACATCACAGACCATACTGTGTGGCCCCTGGGAAAATGTGAGTACCTATTTTTAAGACCATTCTGTAACTCTCCTTATCTGATCAATAACCACTTAACCTCAAACACTTGACTTGACCAGCTAGTGTTCATGTTCCTCTTTATTTCTCTATTAGCATTCTTGAATGTGTGTTCCAAAAATTGCATTTAGTAGCACATATTCTGTGCAGTAACCCCTCCTTTCAAGTCACCTGTCAGGAAAAACTTGCCTTTCACAGTAACTTTTGTACAGATCTTGTTCAGCTTGCAGAGCAGTCAATGAAACATTCCGCCAGGGTTGCCATTCATAACAGCCTAACTATGATTACAACATATTACCCATATACTTTCAGTGTCTCACATCAATGACAGGTTCCCCTGAGTAACCCAATCTCTTTTTGAAATCGGCAAGCATGATTATCAGTCTTAAAAAAGGCTCTGTGCTGCCTTGCTTATCATACACGTTACAATGCAGGGCTTCTGCCGAGTAGCTGGTACTTCAAGCTACTATTACAGAGAGACATGAGATCAGGAGACTACCTGAAGTCCTGGTTTGGACTTTGATTCTCCTGGCTGTGGTGTCCTCCTGCATAATGACAAGCCACCATGAATCCGAGGAGGTCAAGATAACATTTTCTGCCCTAAGGTTAGTCAGTGTTTTAACTTAGTCAGTCCACGTCTGCAGGAGGAAACCGTTCAAATAAAAAAGAGAGGGAACTGGTCTTGGCAGTGATTAGCCTCCGACTCTGCAGCAAACCGATAGATAGAATGGCTCCAATTTTTGTGAGATACTTAACCGTGTCTAGAATTCTAACTCTAATATAAGAACCACAGACCTGAGTGCGACTGCCAACAATGCTGCTCCTGGAAGACCCCACTGTCGGTAAGATCACATCCTGACCATGTGTTCCAGCACAACAGCGATCTCAGTTAAGGCTCAAACGCCATTCCATAGGTCAATGAGCTAAGCTTTTTGAAAATGGAAAGAGCTGCAGAGCGTATCTGGTAACATGGTGTCACAATTCATGCAAGTCACTAGAAGAGAGGCAAATCATGTTATGACCATTTAGTGTACCTCAGCGTTGTAGTGGCAACTAATCTTTGTCAGAAGGAATATAGTTTTAATACCATTTTTGTTATGTGGTTTAGACTCTAGGGTATTTGCCTCAGTATGATTCGCAATTTACAAGACTTTGCTTCTATGTTTTGTTTTTCTGCGTGGAGGCACCTAATATTAGGTTGGCTGCTATTATACTGTTTTGGCTGTAGATGGACCCAAAGCACTATAAAAGGCAGAGCAAATGGTTGTTTTCTGAAAAACAAAGCTTTTCCGCTGGTGCTGGTTTATGAAGTTTTTTCGGCTCAAATCAGTACTCGGTTACCCTGTCGATGTTGCACAGCATGTCTCAAATCAACACACGCCACACTTCACAACATCACTGTAGCAAATTTGCCTTTTGTGATGGCGAAAGTACTTTTTCTGGACTTTTTTTTTTCCTGGTATTAGGACTGAGCTCTGGTACTTTTGTGCTTGGTCAGAGTTTACTTTTTCTGGGCCCTTTTTTCTGGTATTAGGACTGAGCACTGTGGTACTCCTTGGTAAAATTAATCTCAACCAATTGTTTTGTTTAACTTTCCTGAAATGCCATAGGAGATGGTGGAGAATGGATGGCATATAAATTAAATTAAAAGTTATACATGGGCTGCATGTGCCACCCACCTCTATGACAAAAATATGTGGCTGTAGATGCATCACTGTGTTCTGGTTGGGCTTGAGTTTAAATGCTCTATAATAACACATGGAGGGGCAATTACCTTCCCAACGAAGAAATTACTATTTAATTTATTTCCAGCTTGTTATATAATACAATACATTTTCCAAATCTGATTTAATGGTGAAATTAGATTCGGATAGCAGTAGAAAGTAATTTTGTAAAAATGTCCTTTGAGCTGCCCAAGACAAAAGTGGCTTTAAACCAGTTTGGCTACTCATCTTCATTCAGAGGCCAAAACACATCGACTGAAAAAAGTTAAAGACTCCTGCTCAGAAGACAATGTCCTCCCTCTAAGCCCAGGAAGAACAGGGTGGTGTTAACTACCAGCCACTTAACAGGGATTCACCATTTGAGAAGGGGATAGGAATAGTTGCTAGAATAAAAAAATAATCACTGACAGCATATTGGACATGACAGTACGAGTCAACATCGTCACTGCATTCTGCTTCCGCGCCCTGAAGATGTTGAGGAAGATCTTTAAATCGCTCCCAGGCAACAAGAGAAAAAACTGTCACAACTTGTCACCATCAAGCTGATCAATGGAAACAGCCCATAGCAGGATTCTGAGAACCAAAAGAACGAAGAAGTCTAAAGGTAAAATCTTGGGCAATGGCAAAGCAGCAAATACATCACATCCACAAAGAAACCTCAGCGGTTATGAAATTCTTAATTTCTTTATTTTCAATTGGTTTGAAAAGGTTATCATAGTGTGTTCTATAATTCAAAATTGTGGTACTGCTTGCACTTAACACAGATGTCTCTGCAGACTGCTTGCCACGACTAATAGGATAATCAAAGAATCTCTTGAAACTGTGTAGTTGTCTAACCAGATTGTGACTTTTACATTGGTAGGGGTCCACTCTCACCCACAGTATGTACCCAATTCCTAACACTCACCAACCCCATACTACAAGGCTATAATACCCCTAACACTGGACCAATCAAATCAAAAACCACATCACACTGCTCAAAGTCCAACCAATACATAGACGTCAACTCACAAGAGAATCAATCGTCATAGTCTACAAAGACTTCTCCTTATACATCCTAGAGCTAGAACTAATCTCTTGCCCTAACAGCTTCATGTCTGACTTCAATACCCTTCTAAACATCAATGCATTTCTTGAAAACCAAGTGAACACCTATGTTATGTGAATTTGTAGAGCGCTCTATCACCTGGGAGGGTATCCTAGTGCTTAAGTCGGGATAAACCTGGTCAGGGGTAGGGCTAGGCTGGTGAGACCTATTTGAAAAGTCACTTTTAAGCATCTTGCAGAGTTCTAGAATGAAAGATATGGCTTGGATGTGTAACAGCTTGTTCCAGGCTTTAGAGGCAATGTAGGAGAAGGCCTGGCCGCTGAATCTGGATCAATGTGTGCAAGTAGGAGTCTGGCTGGACGGAGGTGTCTGGAGGGTTTGTATAATGTGATGCAGTTGTTGAGGAAGGCTGGGTCTGTGTTGTGTATGGCTTTGAGGGTATGCAATAGGAGTTTGAAAAGAGCTTGTTTGTGTATGGAAGCCAGTGGAGTTCCCTCAGGTGCAGGATGATGGGTGTGTGATGTGGTAGGTTTAGTGTGTTCCTGACTGCTGAGATTTGTATGGTTTGGAGTTGCCTGCCGATTCCAGTACAGAAGGTGTTCCCGTAGTCTAGCTTGCTCATGAAGAGGGCTTGGGTGCTGCAAATTTTGGTGGGGAGTCATTCGAAAATATTCTTCAGTACTTTCAGAGTGTGGAAGCAGGAGGCTGTTACATCACTGACTTAGGTGGGAATGGTTGTTAATAATCATAGCAATATTCTTGGCATAAGTGGAGGGGGTGGGGCCAGGTTCTGCAGTCCACCAGATTGAGTGTAGTGGTGATAATTCCCTGCTAAAAATCAAGACTTCTATCTTCTCAATGTTCAGTTTGAGACAGCTGGTTTTCATTTAGTCAGCAAATTCTGTCATGCAGGCAGAGAATCTGATTCAGGTGTTAAGCATTTTTAGCGTATCAGCTGTGTGTCGACTGAAAGGATAGGATGTTGATACCATGGGCCTTGACGACACTGGTGAGTGGGATAATGTCAGTTTTGAAGAGAGTCTTACTGGAGACACGGATTGTGGCGATGAGCTAATACCCCCACTTGTCCACCCCAATTCTGTTTGAACTATGTGGATATTTTACAGAACAGGCACCACGATTCGCATGTGGTTGTTAGTTGAATTAAAACAGTAAGGCTCATTAACGCACAATCTAGACTGGGAAGTACTCAAAAGAGGGTAACAACATTGGCACGGGGCATATGGGGGACTGGAGCAATGGAATAGAGATGAGAGTTGTAAACCTTTGTAGATGATGATACATGCTCTGAAAGTAATGTTTAATAGCTAGTGATACCCTGAATATTATCTGTATTCAACAAAATATAGTAGTGTTTTATTTTTCTAGTGAAACCAGATGATTCTGACATAAGTTTTACCTCCTGCACAACAAAGATGAAACACTAAAATACATTTAAGAAAAAAAATGAATGTAAGTGTTGAAGAGGGTCGGGCTAAAGGAAGATCTTTGTGGCACTCCACAGTTGAGGTTGATGACATCTGAACAGTAAGGGGCCATAGTGACAGACTAGGTACAGCCATTCAGGAAGGAGTATATCCAGTGAAGTGTAGGTCCTTAGATGCCAGTGTTGAGAATAGGGCCGGTTACAGTGTTGAAAGCAGAACAGAGGTCCAGTAGGATGAGGGCTGTTGTTGCCTCCTATGTCCATGATCATGTCGATGTCATCTGTTGTAGAAATGAGGGCTGTTTCAGAGGTGTGGTTTGGCTTGAAACCAGGACCAGGGTTCCTGGCACTGGGCAGGCACAGACGGGCTTGCCTCTAGCATGACTTTAGCACGGTAGTGGCACACTTGAGACACACGTCTGCTACAACCGCCATTCCATAGGTCCAGGGAGGGGGGAGAGAGTGGTGTGTGGGGCAGTGGTAGGGCTGGGGCATAGGAAGGAGGAGAGCACAGCAGGCAGGAAAGGCATGGAGCTCGAGGGGAGGCAAAAAGGAGAAGAGAAAGTGAACACAGAACAGAAAAAGGAGGAAAAGAGTAAAATGGGCAGAAAAGAGTAAAATGGGCACAAAAGAGTGGCAGAAAGTGCGAGAACAGCAACAAGAGCTTAAGAAGAGAGATAAGAAAAAAGAGAGAACAACAAGAGTTAAAAGCAAGAAAGATGAGAGTGAGAAATGTGAGTTGGCAGAGAGAAGGGTGACGAGGAGCAAAAAAAAAAAAAAAAAAAAAAAAAGGGCACAATAAGAGTAAAACAAATGACAATAAAGGCACAAAAGCAGCAAGACAGAATAAAATCAGAGAGATAAGTTACTTAACTTTGGTAATGCCTTATCCGGTAGAGACAATATTAAGTTGTAGATTCCTTACCTTTGAATTTCTCCCAGGCCTCCGTCTCGATCTGGAGATTTTTCTCAATTAGGACCCCTGCATGTCGTTTGGTGGCAGCGATCGGCTCCACATCAGTCGTCGGTGTCGTCCACGCCAGATTTGACATCGCGGGTCATATATAGGTGCCACCCCGGTACACGGAAGTGAGTTTAGTTTTCACTACTTTCCACACCAGAAGTGCATGAAGAACACTGACTACTGACTACTGGTGCATCAAAACTAGGGCCCTGAAAGAGGAGTCCCTGTTTCTAGAAATCAGTTTGCAGGGCGGGGATGATGGGTGGGTCATTAAAGAATCTACAAGTAGATATTGTCTCAACCAGACAAGGCACTGTCAAAGGTAAGTCATGTGCCCATCTGATAGAGACATCTAGTTGCAGATTCCTTACCTTAGAATAGATACCCAAGCAGTGTATCCCCGAGAAGGGTCTGCAAACTAAGATCACACCAAAAGTCCTGCCTGTCCCTATGGACCAGATTGCCCAGGCAGTAGTGTTAGGTAAACGTTTGCAGAGATGCCCACGTTGTCACCTGACAGATGTCCACGACCAGAACTATGCATGCTAACAAAGTGGTTACCAATTTAGCTCTGGTAGAATGAGCATGCAGGCCCTCAGGTGGTACTTCATATCCAATGTGTAGCACATTTTAATGCAGAGTACGAACCAATTGGAGATGGTTCTCTTCTGCACGACCTTTCTTTGCACCCACATAACCAACAAAGAGTTGATCATCCACCCAGAACTCTTTGGTACAATCAGGGTAGAACACTAACGCTCTTTTGGGGTCCAGGAGGTGGAGTCTCTCCTCTTCTTTAGAAGGATATAGAGTTGTGTAAAAAAGTAGGCAAGGTGATGGATTGGCCTACATTGAAGGGCGTAACCACTTTCGGAAGAAAGTAAGCCTGTGTGCGAAGCACCACTTTGTCAGGACAGATGGAAAGATGTGGTGGTTTAGATGACAATACCTGAAGCTCACTCACCCTGTGGGCAGATATAATGGTCAAAAGGAAGACTGTTTTCAAAGTGAGAAGCCTGAGAGGACAATTGTGGAGAGGCGCCAAAGGAGCGCACTTGAGGAATGTCAGAACCAGATTCAAATCCCATTGGGGCACAATGAATGGGGAAGGAGGAAACATATGAGTGAGGCCTTTAAGGAACCTATGTATAATAGGAGAGTTAAACAAATAAGGCTGATCAGGCAGCCGTAAGAAAGCAGAGACTGCAGACAAATAACCTTGCCCAAAGCAGGGCCCTCCTGGACCAATGAAAGTATAAACAAGAGAACCGCAGAGAGGGGGTCAACAGACTTGTCTGTGCAACACGCCACAAATTTCGTCCGACAGGCGTATACCATTTTGGTGGAGGGATGCCTGGCTGCCATCTAATGGCGCACAGGGGTACTGCTCGAGAAAAATCTCCAGATCCAGACTGACGCCTGGGAGAAATTCTAAGGTAAGGAATCTGCAACTAGATGTTGCTATCAGTGGAATACACAAGGCAAACAGTCAAGACCAGAAAGAGGGCAAAGACAGAGCACCAAACAAGGCAAACAGAGATAAAAACAAAACAGAATGAAAAAGGCCAGACAAGAGTGTGACGCATGAGTGAGCGAGCTGCATAAGAGAGCCACAGTGGAGAGCCTCACATTCACTGAAGCGATATCCAAAAAGGCCTTTGCGTGGTCAGAGGACCAGGCAAAGGTAAGTCCAGGAGGTACCTGTGCAATGGAAGGTCTGTTCTATGGCTGCCAGTAAGTATGCCTGAGAGGGAGAAGGAGAAGGTGGGAGGGGAAAGGATTGAGGACAGGAGAATGCAGCAGGCAGAAAAGCTAAGGACTGTTAAGGAAGGCCAAAAGAGTGAAGAAAGAGCAAGGGACACAGAAAAAGGAGGGGCAACACCTGCACTCGAACTAAACGACAAATGTGCAATGTCAAACCGTCAGTACCCTTGTACTTCAAAGTCTATGCCAACAGGAAGTACTCCATTTGCAGACAAGGAAGAAGATGGAAGAAAAACAAAAACCGTCATGAGCTATGCATCACATTAGCTATAGCCAAGTACTATGAAGCTGACAACAAAGCAGAACACACTCCAAACAATCAAGCTGTGCATCAACCACCTGTTTAACCATCTTATCTCACAGCACCACAGTAAAGTGCAATGCAATCAATCAATTATTCAATGAACAAATGGATTCCCAGTCCCAATTAGAAGCTTAAGCCAACCAAGAAAGAATTCCTACTGTTCGTCTAGAACAAGCAACAACTACTCCACACCAGGCTCAATGAAATGGACAAATTCAAATCCCAACTTTCACCCAATGCTAAGTTTCTTGAACTCATCCTGGAAACCGCTCTCACTTTCAAGGAACACATCACCAAGACAACTGAGACACCCTGGTGTCAGGTCTCTCTACCAAATAAAGTGGAACAATTCTTCTCAAAATGCCATTTTATAACTGCCATTCAAGCCCTCATGATTTTGCATAAATGCCCTGCGAGGAGCCACACTGGTAATGTCTTAAGACTAGTCTGTATGTCTCCAGAGAACCGATGGACCTCGGCCATGTGTGCTTCCTTCCTTAGGAGGGCTACAGACAAGTCCATAGCCCTGGTCACCTAGTCAACTGTGTCCCGGCCTGCTCTGATGATTTACCTAGAGGCATCTTGGCCATCCCTCACCACTTCAGCAAAAAGTTCCTTTAAATGACAGGAAGACTAGGTAACAGCATGATTGTCATTTCAGATTATATGTGGTTATATCTAGGCAGCAGACATGCAGCATTTATGACCCATATGGCTAAACTTCCTGCAGAAAATACATTTTTCCTGGTAGTCTCTAATTTCTTGGACACCCTATCTGGGGAGCAATGGGAAAAGCTCCAGGATTCTGTTTGCTGCTGGAAGAAGACTGCACTATCATACTTTCAGGCGAAGGATGACAGCTGCAGGCTCCACTGGAGACAGTCTGTATCGAATATTGTATCTGGCCTCCACAGTAAGTAGAGGTTGTTCTAAAACCTCCACTGCCTTTGTCAGCACTGCATGGAAGGAAACTACCTCAAAAGTGCCAGCCTTGAGGGATGATCTCTCTGGGTTATTACTAAGGCCACTGGTGTAGTGCCATGTATTCTGTTGTATTCAAAGGTGCACCAGCAGCAAATAGGTTGTCTCCCTCCTGTGATAAATGTCAAGACGTATAATCTCTGGCATTTGAATATGGTTTGGATCTAACACAAAGATGTCATCAATAGTTTGCCAATGTGTTCATATGGTGTAGGCCTAGGAGGGTATTCTGCCCTGTGCCTGCCTCCTAGGTCTCAACCAGGATAGCCTTGGCCTATGGGAGCTTTTCCTGGGGTCTGCAATGTGATGGAATGGGATGGCTCTGGTTTTTGCTTTGGTGGAACCAGTGCAGAGGCCAAGGTCAAGGGACTCATTGCTGGTGCAGCTCCATCCAACATAGGTGTTGTGCCCTGAAGGAGCACTGTGAATTCAAATGGTACAAACGTGCCAGTGGTATCACAAATCGACAGCCCAAACGGCCACATAAGACTAGTAGATATCCCAATGGGGTTTACTGCATTCCTGAAAATCACCACCATGGTGCCATGACCAGAGTAACTCTCTCTCCTTGATAAACTTGGTATGCATCAGACTGCATTTCTCAGACGATAAAGCTGTGCTTTGGCCTCAAGCATAAGAGGCAGATCTTATAGTGGTGGACATCTGCCCATGGCAAAAGCAGCAAAGGCTTGACATTTTGATTTGGAAAAACAGGAAAAAATGATAGAAAGTAGCTTTAGATCCAAATCAATGGGTGTGGAAAAATTATATCATGGCTCCAACACCACCCTTGCGCCGTTTCTGGCGCAGGGGTGGAGCCAGTGCTAACTACTGGCACAGGAGAGCCATTGTAAAGTTTTCAGATTCAGTCTGGGGCTTGGCTATCTTTAAAAGGTGAGACATATAAAGGTAGAAATATCCATCAGAAAAGAAAAAGCAAGGCAATATGGCTTCTACATCTGTTCACCCTGGATCTGAAACTACATGCCGATATCCATCAGGCCTGCCACAATGCTGTTCCAATTCATGAAAGAGCTGAAGACACCACATCATGAGGCATTAAAAGATTGTTTTTGGTATTAGAAACAAGGTACCCCTCCAACGCACAATGACTTTGCTCTGGACCCGATACAGTGCTCCACTACTTTTAACTAGGTTTACACCCTGTACAGCCCTCCACTACTTTACATCTAGATTTACACTAAAAAATGTGTCATGCATACATACATTTTGAGGGGCTGGGGTGGGGGGGCAGCACTTTGTGCATGAAATACAGGTATAAATGATGTTTAACTATGAAATGAAATGGAAGTGGGACCAGGAAAGTAACATGAAGAAGACAGCTTGAGCAGAGATAAAGACAGATAACATGGACACTTATTAAAAGAAAATATAGGATAATATAGGAAGAAGTAAAAGCACACAAAACAGTCTCAAACAGATACTGATGAAGACATAGATAGGTGGATTCCTATATACACATGTTTTAATTTGCAATGAGGTACAACCTTCCTGGAAATAAATATGTTACCAAGCAGAGGTCGCAGTGGGAGGAAGACAAAATAGAAAACTTGGGCGCAGCATTTCTGTGGCTGTCAACATGGTTGATGGAGTTAACCAAAGTCCACTGAAAGTCGTGCACCTACGTGAGAGTGGTAATGCGAAGAACAATTCTAAGACTTGGGGCCACTGAAATGGGCAAAACCATTGGGGAGAGAGTCTACACAACGTCCCATCTGGAGTGCTTTTTGAAAAGGAGATTTCAACTGAGAAATGCATAACAAGTATACTTACTGGAGTTGGGAGAGCTCTGCAAGAACATATGGGTTTCAGAGTAAGTTATTCTAGGTCCCAGTAGATGGCTTACAAAAGACACATGATAAAAAGGAGAGGATCCATAGTCAGATAAGAGGGCGGCAGGATGATAGACAAACCAGATTGCTTGAGGAAAACAGACAAGGTAACTGCATTGTTGGCCGAGATGTTGTAGTAGTTTAAAGACAGTACCCTTGTATGGGCCAGTGGAAGAAAAATGGTTAACACGTGTGAACATTATTCAAATAATATAATGAAAAATTTACATCAACTCAATAAGGAAGTAATTCAAGTTGTATGGTCATTTTGCTGTGAAAATGTGTATAAAAACGAACACAAAGCACAATAACTACTCACGTGGGATTGGGTACGCAAATCTGTCTGGATGTTTTGTTATGAGTGTGTTCTTTATGTGTCTTCTACCAACACCATGTGCACCTAGTTTAAACAGAACAGCAAAAGTAACAATGTTAGTTTGAAAGATTCAGGACACCCGAATGATCTTCATATGCCAAATATGAATTTATATTCACCTAGTAACACTAGTGTTTTCCTTTTGAAAGCTGGTAGTTTTACTACTTCTTCATATGTAACAAGATCTAATTGATCAAAAACTGAAAAGAGAAAGAACAATAACAAAAGTTCATACTACTACAATGCTTCCATGTCTATATGCAATCTTCAAATGTATATTCTGGAACAGCAATCCTTGCTCAAACTAACAGTGACACACAAACAGGCATAACAAGTTAAAAAACGTTTAAGGTTTCTATATTGCACTTTGAAAGCATGGGGATGATGATCTAAAATCAGTGACTGGCAGCTCTGTACTGTACAGCATGTCCACATACCTCTCTTCTCAGTAAAAACAAAAGAGCAACTGCTTTAAAAGTACAAAGTAAGAGTTTTATATGTTGTACCGACCAGACTCTTTAGAGTAGACTGGTGGCATTGTACTGGTATATCAAGTACGTTTAAGGATCAAAGCCACTGGAAGCTCACAATGTCATTGTTCTTTTTGTTAATATTTTTCTAAGACAATCAAACACTTCCTATTTATATTAGACATTTTTACATGCTTAAACTTTCAAAGTACAGTACAAAAACAATATGTGTTTTGTAAAAGGACCTGCTTCTTGTATAGTGGTGGCCATTTCACTAGTCTATTGTCGAAAAAGGCTACCAATCAACAAGAATTCCAAAACATGCAACAAACCAAGAAACTCTTAACGGTGTGCTCGTCCCTCCACAAATAGCTAAGTAAACCACACCAGGATGAAAACAGCATGCTGTTTTTTGCCAACTACTAGAAAATTACGAAAATCATAATGCTAGAATACTACCACAGACAATGAAACTCAAGGACAAGAGGGCTACATCTACTGACGGTACACATTAATATATTCATTCAAATCTACTGAAGTTACAAGCTAATATATTCATTCACAACTAGGTCACTAAAACAACAGTATAGAAAGCTGCAGTATGTGATTCAGATCCTACTCAAATATCCACTCAGTTTACTAGACAAAAAGATCTCTATATTTAAAATAAAATTCTTTCTGGAAATCAATCAAGAACACAACTGTTTAAATCTACTGTGAAATCTGATTCAGCAATTTGAAGCTCCAGTTGACTGGAGACGTTAGGATTTTTCATGAAGCTCTGTCATTTTCAAATTATATTACTATTGTTAGGTAGGGTCTTTGCATCTCCTCTAAGCAAAAACAAATACAGCACCTGGCAAATTGCACAAGGTGGCAGTAAGATGATTTGTTATCCTGAACTTTAAATTTACTATGATGATTTCAGATGCATGAAAGGTGTTCAAGTAACTTACATCAGTACAGTGGTGCAGTCACTTGTACTCTACCAGCAACAAAAATGGCTCAGGCTGAATGCTAACAAATTGCTGACAAAGCTGGGAGGGCTACCAAAGCTGTTTGACAGTTTAAAACAAAGGAAGCATATAGCACTGGCCCGAGGTCTAGTTTACAAGAAATCTGTGACTTCAGAGTGGACTGTTTTTTTTCATAATTTATTTAATATAGATTAACTAGTAATCTAGATGGAGGATCCACAAAGAAAGGCAAGGAGGAAGGACATTGCCCCATCTTACAACAAACCTATAAACCAAGAAGATGAGAAAATCATGCTCTGTAAGGAGTATATTACTTACCCTGTAAGCATCTAATCTTAGCTTGTAGTGCTGCAGATTCACATGCTGTGCATACTCCTACTTTCTAGTGCTGGGCCCAGACTCTGCATGTTGTCTTTCTCTAAGAAGTTTTATGGTCAGCGTTGTGCATTGTATCTCCTCCTTCTCGAGGTATTGTGATTGTTCAATGACTCCTTTGTTAGAACATAATGTTTTCTTCCCGCCATACAGGAAGTGAGGATATAGTCTGATAAGTTAGGGTTTGGTGTTGAACATTGTAAAAGTCCTGTGTATTTATGTCACCATCTAATACCGGACAGGGAGGCATGATGGTGCATGCTAATCTGCAGCACTACAGACTTCGAATAGTTGCTTATAGGGTAACATACTCCATTTGTAACATGTGTTGGCTGCAGATACACAATATGCATAGACTGTAAAGCAGTACTTCTCTCCTGGCTTAGGCATCAGATGGTGCACTTGATTGAAATAACATGTGAACTATTTGTTCTACCACACCCTGTTGTCTGGCTTGCACATGTACACACTAGTGTTTAGTAAAAGTGTGTGGGTTTGTCCATGTTACCACTTTACAAATGTCTGTTAGGATATTTCCTACAAGTGCCACTGATACTTCCTTTTTAGGGTCGAGCCTGCGTTGCCTGCGCATGCGTATCGCAGCTAGATGCTTTAGGTATTGGAAAAGGGCTCGGAGTTTTTCATTGGTTCGTGGGCTTGCCTATTAAAATCTGCTTGCTTTCATTAGTCGAAGGCATGCATACGTCATGCCTTTTCCGATGGCTAGCCCTCCTCGAACGCATCAACCAAGTACAGAAAACATGCGAGGCTCGCTGTTTTCTGTCCGGCTCATGGACTACTTTTTCTCTATTTTCCTAGCGCGATTTCGCTTGGCAGAAGTCGAGTGTTTTACACAGTTAATTGCACTTTTTCGGTTAGGTACATAAATGCACTTTTGCCGATAGGTGAAAAGTCGGGTTAGGAGTTTACAACGCTATCAGCTCTAACATGAGCAAACGCGAGACCCGTTGCATTGCAAATGCTTGTTCCATATTGAATGTGGTCTTGGCATTGTAGGTAGTGTTTGTTTTGCTTTAATGTAGCAAATCTGTACATATTTTATTATCTAATCTAGTGATTCTTGCTTTTGAGATTGGATTGCCTCTCCGTGGGTTAGAAAATGCAACAAATAGTTGTATGTTTTCGTGAATGTTTTGGTTCTTTCCACTAGTACATAAAGGCATGTTTTACATCCAGAGTATGTAATGCTCTTTCTGCAACTGTTGCTGGTTTTGGAAAGAAAACAGGTACATCCAGTGTTTGATTTAAACAGAAAGGCAATACATCCTTTGGCAGAAACTTTAGGTTTGTGCATAGGCAAACTTTGTCTTGAAATACTTGAAAGTAAGGTTCCTCAATAGTGAGTGAATGTATTTTAATGACTGTTCGCAGTGATGTAATGGTCACGAGGAAGGCCACTTTACATTTTAAGAACAGTATTTTTGCATTATTGTATTGGTTCAAAAGGTGCAGACATTAGTCTTGTTAACATAATGTTCAGGACCCACGATGCTACGGGGGTGTACGTGGCGAAATAACTCTTAAATCCCTACACAAATGCTTTTTATGACAGGTATACGAAAAAGAGACTGATGCTTTCTGTTTTCTAGGTAAGCTGTGAATGCTGCTAAATGCAATCATATAGATGTGTATGCTAAATGTGCTTTTTGTAAATGTAACAAGTAACATACAAGTTGTTGTTCAGTTGGTGAGGATGGCTTTATGCTGTTTGCAGCACAGTAGACCATTTCCATTTTGCTACATAACACCCAGTTGTAGTTGGTCTTCTGGCTTCCTGTAGAATGTTCCTAATTCCTCAGGTAAATCTAGATACCCAAATCTATGACCTCAGAAGCTAGATTGCAAGACTGAGTTGTTGAGTATTGGGGTGTTTCACTTTGCCCCCACTGTGAGTGAGAAGAACTGAAATGCTGGGTAGCTTATCATGAGGTACTAGGGAAAGTTCTAGTAGAGCTGTGTACCAAGGTTGACGTGCCCTTGTTTGAGCTATGGTATCATAGTTAGTGAAGTATGCCGGAGTTTCCTGATCACTTAAGGAATAAGTGGGAGAAGCGGAAAAGCATACACAAATATTCCTGACCAGTTTATCTATAGTGTATTACCCTTCGATTGTGGGTGTGGGTGCCTGGATACGCAGTTTTGGAATTTGGAGTTTTCTACGGTGGCGAATAGATTTATTGGTGGTGTTCCCCACCATTGAAAGTATGATTGTAGGGTTTGAGTGTGGATTTCCCACCTGTGTGCTTGTTGTTGCGTTCTGCTTAGCAGGTCTGCCAGTGAGTTGTCCACTTCTGGTATGTAGTATGCTAGAAGGTGGACTGTGTGTTGTTTGGCCTATTTCCATATGACTTGTGCTAGTTGAGGCTGTTGCAGTGAATGGGTCCTTACGTGTTTCTGAATGTAGAACGTTTCTCACATATATCTCTGATATGTTGGATAGGAACACTTTGAGAGCCTTTTGAATAGCTAACATCTCTAGCCTATCGATGTGCAATGTTTGTTGCTGTGGAGACCAATGTTTCTGTACCACAATGTCTTCCATATGAGCACCCCCAAACCATGGGTAATGCATCATTTGTGACTGTTACTTACAGGATTGGGTCCCTGAAGGCTCTCCCCACTTGTGTGTTCTGTGAGTACCACCACTGAAATGCCTGATGGACCTTGGGTGAAACCAACACTAGACCCTCCATGTTGCCGCCGCTTGTCACTACTGAAATGCCAAGCACTCCTGTAGAGGTCTCATATGTAGTCTTGCATGTGGAACTATCACTATGCAAGAAGCCTTAATACCTAGAAATCACAACACTGTATTGACTGTTATGCGACAATGTGGCTGAAAAAGAGCCAGTTGGTTCTGCAGATTAAGAACCTCTGTGGACTTGGGCATGCTTTCGCTGTGAAATTTGGAATGGCTTCAAGATAAGGGTGTATCTGGACAGGCTGTAAATAGGATTTGGTGACAATAATTGTAAACCCCAATACGTGTAAAAGACTGATTGAGGCTTCAGTGTCTTGTAGACATTTTTGTTTTCTGGAACTCCTGATCAGCCATTTGTGTAGGCTGTTGTTACCCTTAATGGTAGTACTTTGAATTGACAGTGATGTCCACTTACCCCAAACTGGAGATATTTGCAATGTAGCAGATGGATTTGGATATGGAAATGTGTGTCCTACAGACTTAGTGCAGTCATGAAGTTGTCTTCTTGAAGTAATGGTATTACATCTTCAAGAGTAACCATGTAAAAGCGTTTAGATATAATGTTTGGGTGTTAAAAAATATAGGGAGTATACTCCCTTGCTGTGATGTTTGAATAGGACAGGTTGTATTGCCCCTTTTTGTAGCAAGGCATTTACTTCTTCCTTTAGCAGATGTAGATGCTGTGGATTTAGCATGTGCCTCTTTGGTGGGATATTTGGTTATTGTGGATTTAACTCGAGGCGATATCCCTGACTTATGATATCTAACACCCAATGATACGATGTTATCTCTGGCCACAACTGATAGAACTGTTGCAGCATTCCCCACCCACCAGGTGATTTGTGGTAGGGGGAAGTGTTGGGGACCCATTGTTTGGTAGTTGAGGCTCCCTTTGAGGGTGTGCCTCTGCTCTTTCTTCTAGATTTGTATCCACCACTATAGTACCTCTGACCAGCTTGTTGGTGGTATTGATGTTTTTGATATGAAGGGGGGTCTCTGTGTTGGTAATCTTTGAGGCCACTCTCCTTTGGTAACAGTGAAGGGGTTGCTGTTTTTGTGAGGACATTTGCAAGGCACACATCGATTTTGCTGTGTCTTTTTTATTTTTTCTAATTGCTTGTCTACTTCCGGGCCTAAGAAATGCTCTCCATCAAAAGTATTATTAAGTACTACACTTCTGGCTTAAAGTCCACTATACATAGCCAAGAATATCTATGTAGATAACAGAAAAATTAATACCTCTTGCCACACTGTCTGCACTATCCAGTGCACACCTGATGGTTGTGTTGGAAATTGTTTACTACCGCCACTCAGTCTTCCCCTCACTTTCTATAATGCTCTGGGAGATGCTGCATCAAGACGTGCATTGCATCCCGATTTGCTCGGTTGTATTTTGACAGTAACCCCACTGAATTTGCAATTCACCAGTGGTTGGCGTGATCAGTAGCCACCCTTTTGCCTGCAGCATTAATGCGCTTAGTCTCCATGTCAGGAAGCAGAGCTTCCCCAGTGCCTTGAGATGCTGTTTTCTTTCTTGCCATTGTGACTATGAGGGAGTCTGCTGTAGGGTGACCACCTGATATAAACTGGATCTCAAGGTGAAGGCCGGTATTTTCTTTCAACTGGTGGAGTAAGTACCCTGGATTGCACTGGGTCCTTAAATATGCATTTGATACATTATTATTGACCCGATCATAGCAAGATACTGTAATGTGCGCTCAGTATATAAAAGTCTCTCTATTGAGATATCAGTTTCTTCCTCTGTACTTTGCACAGGGAGTTTATGATATTCTGCAGCTCTCTGTATGACACTATGATATAATGACTTGTGATCAGATGGAGGGGCTTTTGTAGGAAATGGTGGTTCTATATCAGTGTCAGGCAGAACCATGTCATAATTGTTCCATGGATCTGGACTAAGGTGGGTATCTCTCTGTGAGTGAGAGTCATAGTCCTGTTGAGGCGTATCCCATCGTCTTCATGTGTAGGTGAAGAAGATCTAGGTTGTGGGGATTTACCCTGTGTGCAATAGCTACCCTCTTTGGTGGTGGTAGTGTAACCTCAAAGTCCTGTGCATGTCTTTTGGAAGTGTCTTTTTACTGTTTTTTATGCATGTATTTGTGCAGTCCTTTAAAAACACTGCTTTCCTCGTCTACTGGCATTTGTTTCTGTGGAGTCTTTGCCTGCTTGCCTGGCCCTGTTATTATGGCCGAGGAAGGAGCCTGTCTATGCCCCAGTTGTATTAAGGGCTTTTTTCAGTTTCGAAGAGTATCCTTGCTGTGTTTCCTTTGTTCATGCAGATGGATACTTGGACTCCAAGAGGCTTGGTGTCGAGCTCTTCTTCGGATCCGATGGCTTTTCCGGCATCAAAGCCAGTTTCGTCTTCTTTGGCACGATATATGTGTTGACACCGACATGTTTCTGTACCATCCCCATGTTTTGGCCTTGTTGCCAGACAGGGAACATTCTCGCCCCTTCTCGGCTCTGAGGCATGCTCATGTTGTCGACCTGAACCTGAGGGTTGTGGTGCACCATGGCATGTAGGGGGAGGTGGGTGTTATATTCTCTTCAATCTTGGTACTTAAGGCCTTTAGCATTATCTTCGTCTTCAGTCCCAACCAAAGTATTGGAGTCTTCTGTACGAGCTCCTCGACCTGCACCTCAGCTTCCTATTCCCCACTGGATTAGTCCGAGGTGACTTAGTGGGGGCTTACAACAACGTCCCCATCTTTAAAAGGTAAACCGGCATCAATCTCACCTTTACTATGATTCTTGGTATGAGAACTCGGCTGCCATCTCCATGTTGTGTGCTAGATGTCGACCTTTTCTACTTCGCAGCATCTTGTTTTTTTTTAAAACTGCCCACTGCACAAACCTCTACCTTGTGTTCTGGTGATAAGCACAAGTCACAGACCTTGTGAGTATCTGAGTAGGCATATTTGTCCCCGCAGTGAGAGCACCTCCAATAAAAGGGTTTCTTTCCTTGCCCCCTTTACCGATAGACTAATATTCTCAACAGGTGTGGATGTCGACTTTGTGAAAATCTGATGCGTGCACTCGATGTGTATACCTTTTCAGAGTGTATCAGGATCATATACTATATTTCATTGTCGTTCATTAATCATTTTTTTTCTTCTATGGGCCACGTGGGTGTCAAAACTGAAGAGCAGACTCTGAGTCCGATGGTATAAAAAACATAAGCTAACAATGGAACAGTTGAACAAGCGCAATACCTCGAGAAGGAGAATATACGACGCACAACATCGACCATAAAACTGCTTTGAGAAAAACAGCTAGCAGAGTTAAGCCCAAAAGTAGATGGCCGGAGTATGCATAAGCATTGGTATCTGCAGTGAACACATGTTATGAATAGGAGAACACAATAATGCAAACTGTAATTTGTATAAGTAACATTGAGTCCGTGTGTATACTTTAGAGTATTTTTCAAAGCTTTTTTTTACCCCTGGACTAGGATCTATTCAGATTGTGATAGTACACAGAATGAAAATCACTGGGTGTACCGCAGGTAATTCCTAAGGATGTGGAAAGGGGAGGGAGGGGGTTGTACAGGGAGACCTCACACAAGGTTTATTACTGATAAAGTGAAGGACTGGTTTATGCACTAGAAGCTTGTATTTCTCCAAGTGGAGTCTATGGTGAAGGGAGCAGAAGCATCTCACAGCTATGGGGGAGAAGGTATCATCACCAAAAAGAATATTCTGTTGTGTACCATGAGAGTTTCCTTGGGATCAGTATTATTATAATATATACCCATCAATTTCTATGAAACGTAAGTTTTCATATTTGGATATTTTTGAGCTTATCTGAACTTTAAGGCCCTTTTTCATAAAACAAGTTACATTTTAAATGTTATTGTGGCACGTGGTATATTATGTCACTTTCTAGGTTAATGATGCAAACATTTTCAAGCAGCAAAAGCCAAGCAAGCAAGTGCAATAGGTATGTCACTAGTAGGTTTGCCATTTTTGTGAAAATCTATGCAAAATGAATAAAAAATGTGTTACAAAATAAAAAATAAAAGGTGTCTCCCAACAGTCATGGCACTTGAACCCTGGCACGAACTGACATTTTTTTTCAGGTGACTGAGCACGTGTGAATAAACAAAATGGTGTTACTCATGGTGCAAGAGAGCCAATGGCTAAAGTGCGCTGACCCACTGCAACAGGTTTTACGCTATGTTGAGAAGAAGCAAAAGGCAAATTACAGCTAACAAAATGGATGAAGAGAGATGACTGAAAGAACAAGTTACTTACCTTTGGTAACATATTATCTGGTAGAGACTCAAAAGTAGCTGCAGATTCCTTATCTTTGAATTCCCTGGCGACAGCTTAGAATCTGGAATTATTTGCTGAGGAATACCCTATGCGCGCCATCAGGTGGAGTTGTTCGGATCCATGTGTGTCGTTCGGCTCTGTGTGCTTTCGTCAGCATCGTTGGAGCTTTGTTATGTCACGTAGTCTATAAAGGCACCCCAGCACGTACATCAGTTCTTTTACCCCCGAACTTCCACGCCAGAAGCGCAGAGTCATGGCTAGAACCAACAGTTTGTCTGTGCAAAATATGGGGCCCTAAAAGGGATAAACCCTAACCCTACTAGACATATCTGCAGAGCGGGGGCATGGGTGGGTGTAAGGAACCTGCAGCTAGGCAGAGTCTCTACCAGATAATGCGCTACCCAAGTTAAGTGACTTGTTCATCTGATAGAGACTTCTGGCTGCAGATTCCTTACCTTTGAATAGATGCCCAAGCCATAACCTCCTTGCAGTGGGCTGCGGATCAATCTCCTTTACACTAAAAAGTCCTGTAGAACTGAACGCTGTAGGC
Source organism: Pleurodeles waltl (assembly GCF_031143425.1). Lineage (NCBI taxonomy): Eukaryota > Metazoa > Chordata > Amphibia > Caudata > Salamandridae > Pleurodeles > Pleurodeles waltl. Next base: position 345,807,909 of record NC_090447.1, on the reverse strand, counting down.
AAAGTGTCCGTCCGGCCTGATTGTCCAGGCAGTAATGTTTTGCAAACATGTGCAATGATGCCCACGTTACTGCCTGACAGATACCCATGACTGGTACGCTCTGTTCTAGCGCAGTGGTAGCTGCTTTGCCCTGGTAGAATAAGCCCTCAGGAGGCTGCTTCGTGACCAGTGCGTAGAACATCTCAATGCGGAGAACGAACCAGTACAAAATTATTGGGGAATAATAAAGGGTGTAGGGGAAACATAGGTACAAGCCCTTTGAGGAATCGATGTACAAAGGGAGATTTGAAAAGTGAAGGCTGATAAGGCACTTAAAGGAATGTCGATAAGGCAGAAAGATAGCCCTTGAGAGTACCCAAGGCAGAACCCTGCTGGGCAAGGGATAGTATAAAGAGAAGGATATCAGAAAGAGAAGCAGAAAGAGGATCAAGAGACCTTTCTGTACAATAATATAAAACGCGTTTCCAACAGCAGACGTTTACCGTTTTAATGGAGGGATGCCTAGCTGCTAAATAACTTTACAGACTTCAGGAGGAAGGTCAAAAGCTGCTCAGTCTCCATACATTAAGGCACAGAGTTGACGGGTTCGGGTGGAGAACCCTCCCTTGTTGCTGAGACAGAAGGTCTTCCCAAAGGGGCAGCCTGATCGGAGGATAGATGCTCAAGTTCAGAAGCTCAGGATACCAGGTTCTCTGCACCCAATTCGGAGCCACTAAGATTACTTGGGCCCGGTCGTTCTTGATCTTCGCAGCCGAGCGATTGACACCTTGGAAACTCCAACATGCAATACTGCTGACATTGCACTTTCTCCGCGGAGGCGAACTGATCTAACCAAGGCTCTCCCTACTACTAAAAGAGTCCTTGCGCCACCGCTGGGTGCAGATACCATTTGTGATCTGCTAGGCACCGATGGCTGAGTTCATCCGCCCTGGTCTTCAGAGAACCTGCCAGGTGTTGAACCACCAGGGTTATGCTCTACTGTTCCAGCCATGTCCGGAGATGCAGATCCCCTTGACAAAGGGTCCACGACCTCACACCGCCCTGCTTGTTGCAGTACCACATTGTGGTGCTGTTATCCGTGACCATGTGCACTATCTTTCCTTTTACAGAAGGAAGAAATACTTTCAATGCCAGTCAGATCGCCTGAAGCTCCAGTAAGTTGATATGGAGCCTGGGTTCCACAGGTGACCAGAGACCTCTGATCTCTACTCCTCCCAGATGGCCGCCCCATCCCAGATGTGATGCATCTGTCACTACTGTGAGATCTGTCTGGGGAAGGGAGAAGAGACTGCCTCTGACCCAATCGCAGTTCACTAACCACCACTGCAGGTCTTTTGCAGTTCCCTCCGAGATCTGAACCATGTCTGTAAGATTCCCCTGATGCTGCACCCACTGGAGCTTCAGAGCCCTCATATGCCATCTGGCATGCTTGACTAACAGGATGCAGGAGGCCATGAGTCCCAACAGCCTCAGAGTCCGTCTCACCAAAATCCAGGATAGATGCTGAAACATCGGTATCATAACCTGAATATCCTGGACTCGCTGCTCAGGAGGATAAACCTGAAACTGCACTGTGTCCAGAGCGGCTCCGATGAAAGGGAGCTTCTGAGAGGGGAGTCAGATGTGACTTCGGCACATTTATAGTGAACCCCAGCGAAGGCAGGAGGTTTGCCGTCGTCTGAAGGTGGTTGACGCGAGCCTGGAGTGTAGGAGCCTCCAGCAGCCAATCGTCGAGTTAGGGGAAGACTGAAATTCCTAACCTGCGCAGACGAGCTGCTACCACCGCCATCACTTTGGTGAACACCCAAGGGGCATTGGTGAGACCAAAGAGTAGCACAGTAAACTGAAAGTGCCTGTGGCCCACCTTGAACCGCAAGTAACGCCTGTGGCGGGAAGGATTGGAATGTGAAATACGCATCCTGCAAGTCCAGCTTTACCATTCTGTCTCCTTGGTCTAGGGCAGACAAGACCTGAGCAAGAGTAAGCATCCTGAATTTCTCCTTTTTGAGGAAGAGATTGACATCCCGCAAATCCAGAATGGGGCGAAGACCCTTGTTCTTTTTGGGAATCAGAAAGTAGCGGGAATAACAACCACTGCCTACTTCTGACATTGGGAACCTTTCCATAGCTACCTTGGCCAGGAGAGCCATACCTTCCTCACGGAGCAAAATTAAGTGATCCTCCATTAGCTGTTCTTTTAATGGAGGCATAGAGGGAGGGAAAGACTGGAAGGAGGGGAATAGCCCTTCTGTATGATCTGCAAGACCCATATGTCTGATGTTATGGATCGCCAGTGAGGGAGATGAAACTGAATCCTGCCTCCAACTGGACTTGTGTGGTCTTGCAGAATTATACTATGAGGACTTGGGCACTGTGGAGGAGGGGGGCTGGGTGGTTGCCGACCTCTGACTAGACCCTCTTGGTCTACAGGTACCACAACCTTTTCCTTGCACTGGATGCTGAGATGATGGAGGATGGTGGCTGATTTGAGGGTGACGTGGTACCCCCACCCCTTCCAAATCCTCAAAAGGGGTGAAAAGCAGACCACCAGTGGGGGGAGCAATGACGTCAGGAACGACGCCAGAGGAGGTCAACTGTGTGGAACGGTCATCAATCCGGATCCCGTATCGGGGCCTGGAGTCCCCAATGGCATCGGGGCCAAAGCCGTCGACGTGAAATTCGATGGGGCCCCTGCCGACCCCGCAGGGCCCAAAGGCTCGCCAGCAGGGGTTAGGTGCATGGGGGGGGGGGGGGGATGAGAAGTCCGGTCTGGCATCGGTTCTGTGGAACCACGCATGGAATATCGGCGTTCCCAAGTCGCCTCCTCGGTCAACAGGCATGGCAAAGACAAAGTCCTCTTGGTGGTCGTCTTCTTTTTGTGCCTCTTCCCAGAGTGCCCCGAGGAGCTCGAGTGCATATAAGGGGGCTTGGGGCTCCTGGAGCAGTCCTGCGACCTCCTCAAGCAGGACCGTGACCTCCTATGAGTCACGCCAACCGACGTCCTCGAGGACATCTCATACAGACGAAAAAACCTTCAACAAAAAGGTCGAAAAAGGCCTGCCAAAAAAGGTGGAGGGTTGCTCGATCGCAGACCTGCGCGAAAGGAACAGAACTGATGTACGTACGCCATGGTAGTGCCTTTATAGACCGTGACGTGTCAGGCGGCTCCAACGACGCTGAGACCACGCGGAACAGAATGACGCCACCCGACGGCACGCGCAGCAAAAAACTCCGGATTCGAAGCGGACCAGAGGGAAATCAAAGGTAAGGAATCTGCAGCTAGATGCCTCTATCAGATTGTGTGTTTAGGGTGTGTGTGTGTGTGTGAGTGTTTAGGGGGTGTGTGTGTGTGTGTGTGAGTGTTTAGGGGGTGTGTGTGTGTGAGTGTTTAGGGGGTGTGTGTGTGTGAGTGTTTAGGGGGTGTGTGTGTGTGTGTTTTTAGGGTGTGTGTGTGTGTGTGTGTGTTTTTAGGGGGGGTGTGTGTGAGTGTTTAGGGGGGGGTGTGAGAGTGTTTAGGGGGGGTGTGTGTGAGTGTTTAGGGGGGGGTGTGTGTGAGTGTTTAGGGGGGTGTGTGTGTGTTTAGGGGTGTGTGTGTGTTTAGGGGGGTGTGTGTGTTTAGGGGGGTGTGTGTGTTTAGGGGGTGTGTGTGTGTTTAGGGGGTGTGTGTGTGTGTTTAGGGTGTGTGTGTGTGTGTGTTTAGGGTGTGTGTGTGCGTGTGTTTAGGGGTGTGTGTGTGTGTGTTTAGGGGTGTGTGTGTGTGTGTTTAGGGGGTGTGTGTGTGTGTTCATTTAAAGTCGAGTGCTTCACCTTCGATAGTCATGTTGCCCATATCACCAAAACATTCCAATACAAAATTCCAAATAAGGAGGAAGTATTCTCATAAACAGATTATTCTGGCAGCAAAGTTCAAGTGAAACAATTGTTATAACCAGGTTTTTTTTCTTTTTTCAGAGTTACAAGAGTAGAATACTGGGGACACAGTCTTATCTTCTTATGAGGGTTAAAATGCTTTTTTGAAGAGGAACATCACTAACATTTACTGTTGGCCAAGCCATCATATTTCGCTCCTTAATTGGAGATTCATCAGGGTTGTAAAAATACATACTAATAATATAAAACTGATCAGACATATAAATATATACGAATGAACAATAATTGTCCTATTTACATATTGGAACCACAAACACTTGTTTCATCTTACAGTCAGTAAAAATAGACCTTTCCATAGCAACTCATTAATAAAGACAGCGGAGAACCAAATGAATATAACAAAATATATCTATTCTGTAAGCTTGTATTCACGATAAGAAGGCAATAACTTCTAATAGTTCATCATTTTAAACAGCAAAAACCAAATGGTGATATTAGAAGGTGTTCCATATCCCGAATCACATACCTGTGCTTAATTGTATCCTGGGATAAGGCCTTCTCATTGTCTTGGGATATAAGTGGATATAAGGTAAATTCATAATGCTTATGTTATTTGACCTTAGCACAGGACGTATTGTGACACTGAAGAATATGGGAAACTGAACATCCATTGAATATGACAAGCAAAATGTCGATTTTGTAAAAACACTGAACGCTTTATGTGCATTTTGATAATCTGTTGCACAATTTAGGATGGCACATTATTTTTCATATGATGAACACATTAATGTTAAAGTATGTCTATTGATGAGGCATTCCCGTTTAGATTGGAACACAAAGAGATGTCAGGTAAAGTTAACGATTTGCTGTGGTCAAATGCAGTCTGACCGGCCCAATGAACAAGTTACTCACTGTTGTTAACGACTTATCTGGTAGAGACAGACTAGCCACAGATTCCTTACCTTAGAATTCTCCCCAGGTGCCTGACTGGATCTGGAAACAATCTTCAGCAGTACCTCTACGCGTCAGCAGAGGGCATCGTGCAACTCGATATCGACGTCATCCTCCGGATATGACTTAAACGAAGTCCATATAATCCCTCCCGGACGTTCCGACGTCAGTTTCTTCTGTGACTAGAATCCGTACAACAATGTAGAGCCACTATAGAAACTGGCAATGGAACAGTGTACCAACAAGAGAGGTAGATGTAAATTTTATTTTACACCTACTAATTTGAAAAAGCATGGCAGCAGAATGCCAAGAAGCAAGACTGAACTAAGATAAAATGATTCGCAGAGGGATGAGGAATGGTGGGTCTACCAGGAATCGACAGCTAGTCTATGTCTCTACCAGAAAAGGCATTACCAAAGGTAAGTAACTTGTTTATCTGATAGCGGCAACTAGCCGCAGATTCCTTACCTTAGAATTAGATACCAAAGCAATATCAACCCAGGAGGAGGGTCTGTGAACACAATCTACCCAAGTTTTGCAATAAACAATCGGTCTAACTAAAGGAGTAGTAGAACAGACATGAGAGAGACAAAAGTGGGAAGAAGCATTCATCTTACCAGAAGAGCAGTGGATGACCCACAGAGTATTTTAAGATAATATGAAATGCCATGGGGGCAGATCGCATGGCAATGAATATGAATCTGTTGGCAGAGAACAACAACAGGGAAATAACATGAAGTGCCCCAAAGTAGGAGCCGATGGAGTAAGGTGCAAAAGCACCCAAACAGTCTCTGAGATAATAGGAATGGTACACAATTCAAGGGGTAACCCTAGAGGATACGAAAAAAGGGAAGTGTTGCATATATGCTGCTTCCACCAGGATGCATAGGCAAAACCTGCAAGAAGCAGGAAGCTTAACACTGGAAGGGAGAGTAATTCAAAAGGCAGAATGTACATCTCCAGGAATACCCAAGGGGGAAACCTGAGGAGAGGTGTAACAGAACTGTGAGACACATAAAGCCAGTCGACAGAAGACACAAAAGGTTTGCTATAGGTTTAATGAGGAGGTCTGGAAGATACATGCCCAGATACCCATACTCTCAGATACAGATGAAAAGACATGGATGTGTCCATACATGTGTTGTTTATAGATATGATTAGGGCTAGGTTAACACATATGCCGATACAAAACTAGAGACATAGACTATGTAGCAGAAATGACACACACACACATATATATGGAAAATGTCACTTACCCAGTGTACATCTGTTCGTGGCATGAGACGCTGCAGATTCACATGCTTTGCACATCCCGCCATCTAGTGTTGGGCTCGGAGTGTTACAAGTTGTTTTTCTTCGAAGAAGTCTTTTCAAGTCACGAGTTCGAGGGACTCCTCCCCTTTCGGCTCCATTGCGCATGGGCGTCGACTCCATCTTAGATTGTTTTCCCCGCAGAGGGTGAGGTAGGAGTTGTGTATTATAGTAATAGTGCCCATGCAATGGAGTAAATATGTATGTACATAATGTGGTTTAAAGTGATATATTTACAAATGTTCAAGATCAACTTCGAAACGGCTACAGGCTCCCAGGGAGGCGGGTGGGCGCATGTGAATCTGCAGCGTTTCATGCCACGAACAGATGTACACTGGGTAAGTGACATTTTCCGTTCGATGGCATGTGTAGCTGCAGATACACATGCTTTGCTTAGACTAGTAAGCAGTTATCTCCCCAAAAGCGGTGGCTCAGCCTGTAGGAGTTGAAGTTGTTTGAAATAAAGTTCGTAGTACTGCTTGTCCTACTGTGGCTTGTTGTGTTGTAACACATCAACGCAGTAATGTTTGGTGAATGTATGAGGCGTAGACCATGTGGCTGCCTTACATATTTCAGTCATTGGAATGTTTCCTAGAAAGGCCATAGTAGCACCTTTCTTCCTAGTTGAATGTGCCTTTGGAGTTATAGGCAGTTCTCTTTTTGCTTTGAGATAACAGGTTTGAATACATTTAACTATCCATCTGGCAATGCCTTGTTTGGATATTGGGTTCCCTGTATGAGGTTTTTGAAAAGCAACGAACAGTTGTTCTGTTTTCCGTATCTGTTTTGTTCTATCAATGTAGTACAATAAAGCTCTTTTGATGTCTAATGTATGTAGTGCTCTTTCAGCTACAGAATCTGGTTCTGGAAAGAACACTGGTAGTTCTACTGTTTGATTTAAGTGAAACTGTGATATGACTTTTGGTAAGGACTTTGGGTTAGTTCGTAAAACTACTTTATGCTTGTGTATCTGAATAAAGGGTTCTTGTATGGTAAATGCCTGTATTTCACTTACTCTTCTTAGAGATGTGATGGCAATGAGAAACGCTACTTTCCATGTTAAATATTGTATCTCACATGAGTGCATGGGTTCAAAAGGTGGACCCATGAGTCGTGTTAAGACAATGTTAAGGTTCCACGAAGGAACTGGTGGCGTTCTTGGTGGAATAATTCTCTTTATGCCCTCCATAAATGCTTTTATGACTGGGATCCTAAATAATGAAGTTGAGTGCGTAATTTGCAGATAAGCTGAAATTGCAGTAAGATGTATTTTAATGGATGAAAAAGCTAGCTTTGACTTTTGTAAATGCTGTAAGTAGATTACGATGTCTTTAGCAGATGCGTGCAATGGCTGAATTTGATAATTATGCAATAATAAACAAATCTTTTCCACTTATTTGCATAGCAATGTCATGTGGTTGGTTTCCTTGCTTGTTTTATGACCTCCATACAATCCTGTGTAAGGTCTAGATGTCCGAATTCTAAGACTTCAGGAGCCAAATTGCTAGATTCAGTGATGCTGGATTTGAATGCCTGATCTGTTGTTTGTGTTGAGTTAACAGATCTGGTCTGTTTGGAAGCTTGATATGAGGCACTACTGAGAGGTCTAGTAGTGTTGTGTACCAAGGTTGTCTTGCCCAGGTTGGTGCTATTAGTATGAGTTTGAGTTTGTTTTGACTCAATTTGTTTACTAGATACGGTAGGAGTGGGAGAGGGGGAAAAGTGTATGCAAATATCCCTGACCAGTTCATCCATAACGCATTGCCCTGAGATTGATCTTGTGGGTACCTGGATGTGAAGTTTTGGCATTTTGCATTTTCTTTTGTTGCAAATAGGTCTATTTGTGGTGTTCCCCATCTTTGGAAGTAAGTGTTTAGTATTTGGGGGTGAATCTCCCATTCGTGGATCTGTTGGGGATCCCGAGAGAGATTGTCTGCTAACTGATTCTGAATCCCTGGAATAAACTGTGCTATTAGGCGAATGTGGTTGTGAATCGCCCAATGCCATATTATCTGTGCCAGGAGACACAACTGTGTCGAGTGTGTTCCTCCCTGTTTGTTCAGATAATACATGGTTGTCATGCTGTCTGTTTTGACAAGAATGTGTTTGTGGCTTATTATGGGTTGAAATGCCTTCAACGCTAGAAATACTGCCAGTAGTTCTAAGTGATTTATGTGAAACTGTTTCTGCTGAGTGTCCCATTGTCCTTGGATGCTGTGTTGATTGAGGTGTGCTCCACACCCTATCATGGAGGCATCTGTCGTTATGACGTATTGAGGCACTGGGTCTTGGAAAGGCCGCCCTTGGTTTAAATTTATATTGTTCCACCATTGAAGCGAAGTGTATGTTTGGCGGTCTATCAACACTAGATCTAGAAGTTGACCCTGTGCCTGTGACCATTGTGATGCTAGGCACTGTTGTAAGGGCCGCATGTGCAACCTTGCGTTTGGGACAATGGCTATGCATGAGGACATCATGCCTAGTAGTTTCATCACCATTTTGCATTGTATCTTTTGTTTTGGATACATGACCTGTAGTACATTGTGAAATGCCTGTACCCTTTGTGGACTTGGAGTGTCATTCCCAACTATGAACGATTGGTCCACCTTGTTAAAACCATGCCCTTGTGATGCAAAAACACCGCAATCCACAATCCATGTGGTTTTATTTTGTGATTTCTACGCCTACCAGAGGAAGCGCCTAGTTGTTCCACTTTTAAGGAAAATCAATATCCCCCAATGTTGCACAGCCTACGCCTGTCTCCAGTCACTACCTTCTTTAGAGACATGTGGGATCTTAGCTAATTTTTTATGTTCTGTATTAAAGATAAGGAAAACCATGGGGGACGCAACCGAAATATAATCTACTGTGATAGATCTCTTTTATTGCTGTGTGTTTTTATCATATTTTTATTTGTTTTTACCTACTTGACTTTTTATTGTATATTGAAATGTATGTACCATAACTGGAGATCTTTTTATGATTGTTATGTCTTTCATGACTTGGTGAAAGTCGAATAAAGATTTTGTACTTGGAGTGGCAATCCCTTTTGTTGTGTTGATTGTCGCCTCTAAGTATTGCTGTGTTTGACACGGCTGAAGGTGTGACTTTGTGTAGTTGAGTGAGAGACCTAGTTTGTGGAGGGTTTCTATGACATACTTTGTGTGTTGTGAACACTGTTCTTGCGTGTTGGTTTTGATTAACCAATCGTCTAGGTACGGGAACACATGTATTTGCTGCCTCCTGATATGTGCAGCCACTACTGCCAGGCATTATGTAAAAACCCTTGGTGCAGTTGTTATCCAGAATGGCAACACTTTGAATTGGTAATGTACCCCTTGGAATACAAACCTTAAGTACTTTCTGTGTGAAGGATGTATCGGTATATGGAAGTATGCATCCTTTAGGTCTAGTGTTGTCATGTAGTCTTGTTGTTTGAGCAATGGGATTACGTCCTGTAATGTCACCATGTGAAAGTGATCTGATTTGATGTAGGTATTTAGTGTTCTGAGATCTAATATAGGTCTTAGAGTTTTGTCCTTTTTGGGTATGAGAAAGTACAGCGAGTAAACTCCTGTTCCTTTCTGATGAATTGGTACCAGTTGTATTGCATCTTTTTGTAGCAACGCTTGGACCTCTAGTTCTAGAAGATCCATGTGTTGTTTTGACATAATGTGTGTTTTCAGTGGGACATTTGGAGGGAATTTGAGAAATTCTATGCAATAGCCATGCTGGATAATTGTTAGGACCCAAGTGTCTGTTGTTATTTCCTCTCAATGTTTGTAGAACTTGGTTAGTCTCCCCCCCCCCCCACAGGTGTTATGTGTTGGGGATTTGTGACGTTGAAGTCACTGCTTGTTTAGAGGAGTTTTGGGACTTTGGAACTTCCCTCTACTCTTTTGGAATTGGCCCCCTCTATATTGTCCCCGAAAATGTCCCCGCTGATATTGGCTCTGATAAGTGGGCCTTGTTCGTGAGGTTGTGGGTTCTGTGCTTTGTCCTCGAAACCCCCCTCGAAACTGTGTTTTACAAAATGTGCCTCTGCTCTGTGGGGAGTAGAGTACACCCATGGCTTTGGCCGTATCACTGTCCTTTTTAAGTTTTTCGATGGCAGTGTCCACCTCCGGCCCAAACAACTGCTGTCCGTTAAATGGCATATTCAGCAAGGCTTGTTGTATTTCTGGCTTGAATCCTGATGTACGCAGCCATGCGTGTCTCCTTATGGTCACTGCTGTATTTACTGTCCTCGCAGCTGTATCTGCTGCATCCATTGCCGAGCATATCTGATTGTTCGAGATACTCTGTCCTTCCTCCACCACCTGTTGTGCCCTTTTTTGGAACTCTTTGGGCAAATGTTCAATGAAATGTTGCATTTCGTCCCAATGAGCCCTATCATATCTCGCCAGCAATGCCTGTGAGTTGGCAATGCGCCATTGGTTGGCCGCTTGTGCTGCAACCCTTTTCCCCGCAGCGTCGAACTTGCGACTCTCCTTGTCTGGAGGTGGTGCGTCTCCCGAGGTGTGTGAGTTCGCTCTCTTGCGAGCTGCCCCTACTACCACAGAGTCTGGTGTTAATTGCTGTGTGATGTATACAGGGTCTGTTGGCGGTGGCTTGTATTTCTTCTCCACCCTTGAAGTTATGGCCCTGCCCTTCACAGGCTCCTGAAAGACCTGTTTGGATTGTTTTAGCATTCCAGGTAGCATAGGGAGACTTTGGTATTGGCTATGTGTGGAGGATAGTGTGTTAAATAAAAAGTCATCCTCAATAGGCTCTGCATGCAGGGTGACATTATGAAACGCCGCTGCTCTTGACACCACCTGTGTGTAGGCTGTACTGTCCTCAGGTGGCGACGGTCTAGCTGGATAACAGTCTGGGCTGTTATCTGATACTGGCGCATCATAAAGATCCCATGCGTCGGGATCATCCTGACTCATTCCAGTATGAGTTGGGGACTGCATCAGTGGTGGAGTTGCTACCGGTGATGTGTGCGTTGAGCGTGGTGGAGATCGTGGCGGGGTTACTTGTCTTGCCACCTTTGCCTGTGGCTGCTTGTCTTTTTCTTGAACGGCAAGTCTTCTTTTCATCCTAATTGGGGGAAGAGTACTTATCTTCCCTGTGTCCTTTTGGATGTGGAGCCTTCTTTGAGTGTAGTCTGGCTCCATTGACTCTAGTTCTTGTCCGAACCTATGTCCTTGCATTTGTGAGGACAGTCCCTGTTCCTCTGTGTAGGAAATTGTTTTCGGTTCCGAGGCCGGATGTTTCGGAATGGAAACTTTTTCGGCAGTCTTTTTCGGCTCAGACAACACTTTTTTAATTTTCGGCGTTCCTGTCTCGGTGCCGACTCGTTTCGGTGCTGCCCTCTCGGTGCCGAACTTGCTCTGACCCGCTGTCTCGGGGTCGAGTCTGCTCTGTGCCGGTATCTTGACCGGAGTCGGATGTCTTCAACAGATGCGTGCCCTTTTTCGGTGCCGATGATCGGTCACCTATTTTTCGGGTTAAGCCATGGCCTGCTAGCGGTGGCGTCCCCTGGGCTTTAGTGGTCTTTCCGTGAGCTTTGTGTGTCGACGTCTTACTCACGGTTTTCGGCGTCTGTTCGGGATCGACCTCGTCAGAGTCTGAATCCTCGATGGAGAAGGTTTCTTCTTCCTCCTCCAAGTGTTTTTGGCCTGTCGGTGCCGACGGCATCTGTAGTCTTCTCGCTCTTCGGTCTCTTAATGTCTTCCTCGACCGAAACGCTAGACAGGCTTCACAAGTATCTTCTTCGTGTTCTGGAGACAAACACAAGTTACAGACCAGATGCTGATCTGTATAAGGATACTTGTTGTGACATTTGGGGCAGAAGCGGAATGGGGTCCGTTCCATTAGCCTTGAAGAGATACGTGGTCGGGCCGACCAGGCCCCGACGGGGGATCGAAAACCCCGAAGGGCCACCGGAGCTCTTCAGAATTCAGTGTTGATTAACCCGATACCGAACGCAAACAATACCGTTGAATTTTCCGAGATTCTAACTATCTTTCCGAACCGAAACACGGAGCGAAAAGGAACACGTCCAAACCCGATGGCGGAAAGAAAACAATCTAAGATGGAGTCGACGCCCATGTGCAATGGAGCCGAAAGGGGAGGAGTCCCTCGAACTCGTAACTCGAAAAGACTTCTTCGAAGAAAAACAACTTGTAACACTCCGAGCCCAACACTAGATGGCGGGATGTGCAAAGCATGTGTATCTGCAGCTACACATGCCATCGAACATATATATATAAAGAAAAGAGTTGCCCAACAGCAACAGCACAGGAGTAAAAGAAAAGAGGGAAGAGAGAGAGAGAGTACACTCATCAAGAAAGAAAAGCCAGCTAAGCAGAAAAATCAATGCTGGCCGACTAAAAGCAAAAAGAGGTTAGTAGTTCCACCTGCTGGCAGAAACCAACAGAAAACTTGTGGTATATGAAGAAGATCAGACAAATGCCACATGAGTAGATGCCAACGATAGAAAGGGTAAAACAATAGCAGTGACAATCCAGCAGACAGAAAAAAGTCACTGAAGAAAGAACTGAAGGAAAATAGGCAGAATCCCGGAGGGACAACCAGCGTTTAAGAAAGCGATCCAATATGTGGATCCAATAATGAAACATTCTGAAATATAAGGATACTTGACTTCGACCTCCCAGAATGGGGTTCGAACACCAGACCTGCAGAAGTCTGCAAGGCCAAATGTGAATGTCCATATTCGTGGACAACAGTCCTAAACACAAAAAAAGTATGAGGTTTGGAAGAGGGAAATGTCCGACATAAGGACACAATATGACTACCTTCTTGCAGGTGACAAAGAAATGATGAAGTAAATGCTAGGATTGGAATTCTATACATAAAATGCCTGAAATATAGCGGTCAAAAAGATCACTGAGGAGATACACAGAAAGGGTTAAGAATCCCAGGCAGGGAAAAAAAACCTAATGGGCTAGGAATGTAAAGACAGGAACCCATACACAAATAGATTAGGCCCCAGATCTACAAGAGAAGGGCAGGAGAAACAATAAATAGACACATTAACAACATGGAAAGAATAGCCAAGTGCTGCTCCATTGGCAGGATATAACCCTTGTCCTGGCCATTGAGTACCCATGAGGCACTAGATATTTCCACTGAGCAATAGCTCTGTATGTATGAAGGAAGCAGTACATACACATTTGGGATATATATACATATATATGTGAGACAGTGCTCCACAGGGGCATCATTAACCGGTTGGGTCCAAACTCTCAAGAGGATATCATAAAGAGCTAACAATAAGGAAAGATCGGCTCCACAGAAGACTGGTCAGGACGTAACACATCAAGCAAAGGTTCCGTGGATAATTGCACAGTAGGAAGTTCTAAGTGTAACACTTTCGACACACGCTTTAACATGGCTGCAAGAGCAGAACTAGCACCTGGAGCCAACCCAGGGGATGACAGAAGGCTGGAAGCAGCCAGGGAGTCTAGGCCGCTTGCATTGGCCAAGTCAAATAACCAATCCGATTAATGAAGCAGAATGGTATCTGAATTGGGAGGCTGAGAATGGAAACCGAGCCCCTCTGGTGGAAAAACTGTAGGGTGAGCCCCAGAAGACAGACACGCAGATTGAAGAATAGTCAACTCCAAAGGCGCCGCTCCTGGCATCGGGAAGGAGAGACTTCAACATTCGAAGGGGCGCCGTCTGACTCCGGGGATACACCAATAGGGGAGACGAGCGAAGTCGCAGGTGCCACCACCACCGCAATCTGCAAGTCAGAATTGGATGCCATGTAAGTGAGAAGACAGGAGCGGAAAATGGAAGCCGTAGGAGGCTGTGCATCAGTGCTGATACGACTCTGGAGTCTGACTCGAGGGGCCTAACAGGCGCCAAGGACAAAGTCGCTGGTGAGGATCCCGTCACGGCACCCGCCAACTCAATTAGGGCCAGAAGGCGATCCAGAGGGAGGGGTAGGCCCAAAAACAGCATGCAAGGCAAGTAATAATCCTGCATATGGGCCAGAGTAGCCCCGGCACAAGGATAAAGAGGGAGACAAGGGGTTGACTCCTGTGCAGACTCGTCCTCAGAGGAACGGAAGAAGCCACGTGGGGCAGTGAAGCCGGAGGAAGACTCTCTGCTTCAACCATGGTTGATGCTCACCGTCAGACGTCGCAAGATCTGAAGACGTCGAAGGAGCTGTACGCGAGTGACTCCTAGAACGGTCGCCATCATTAGCTGTGGAAGAAGAAGAACCACAATGTCTACAAGAGTCCTGTGAAGGCTGCGACACCTGCACCGCCAGGAGCTTCATCCACTTTTCCAGCAAAGCCTTAGGCAGCAACTGTTGACAATTGTTGCAGTCTTTGGTATCGTGGTGGGTGCCTAAGCACCACACGCAAACAGAGTGGGTGTCCGTGACCGACATTTGTTGAGCACAGGACCCACAAGGCTTAAAGCCAGAAGGCAAAAACACTGTTCCAACAATGAAAACTGCTGAAAGGGAAGGCCATTAAAAAAATGTCCAGAGGTAACTGCTTCACCAGATCCATGTTGCTCCGTGGGAAATAAGAAACTGACTTAAGTGAATTGGGGGAGGGATTATATCGACTCTGTCGATCATATCCGGAAGATGACGTCAATACTGTGCCGCACAACACCCTCTACCGACAAGCAGAGGTGCTGCTGAAGCTTTTTTCCGGATCCAGCCTGGCACCTGGGGAGAATTCAGTGGTAAGGAATCTGCGGCTAGTTGTCTCTATCAGATATTACAATACGGAGTACGCCCATTTAAATGTGTGTGTTAATTTTATCCTATGAAATCCCTACTGATTATCCCACTATAAGTTATTTGTCTATTAGTTACATATTTTTTAATTAGAGAAAATGTCTGACCTTGAGTAATTCTATCCACATTAGCACGGACATTTTCTGTTAACATTGTTTATAAGTCCAGGAGAAATACCTAGAAGCGACATATGTAAATAGATTGTTTTAACTATATTTTTCAGATTGCACAACAAATGAGTGTGAACTCACCAGAAACTATGACATAGACATTTGGCAGATTTGTTTCCCATATAGAAAGATTAGTCTCTGTTCTTTCATTAGGGATGGGCTCCCTATACTTGAGGCCTAGAACACATAGCACCCGTTTTTTGTGCCTTTTGTCCTGACCATTATATGTTCCTTCCATAATGATTTCCATCAGATAAGTATATAAATATGACATAAATCTTCCTTGACTGTTACAAAGAACATATATTTAAGCTTGATCCTCGTTATGTTTTCAATTTACACTAACATTTATGATTTTTTGTTTCGAAAAGTTGTGCCTCAATATCAAATTTCTGTCAGTTGTTGGATCCTACTGAGGACAGTAATGGATAACGCATTCGTCTTTAGATCGCCCTGCCATTCCTTTTAGGAGTTCTGCAGTTTGTAACTAATTCATTCATAAGTAGTTAGATTTTGTTGGTTTCAAAAAATCATTACAGATAAAGAAGATGTTACACTGCTAGTGTAAAGAGCTCCAAAGGTAAAATATCCAGAATAAACACTAAATGGTATACTATGAAATCCACTAATAGATATATAGCTACATCTTATGTATTAAATATGTTAAAAAATGAACTCCAATTTATTTTATTAGTTACAAGTCAACGTATGAACTACATTTTGTTAAGTCCATTTGGTTCTTCACATTTGAGTGGATGAGCTCATAAAAATGATTGCCTTCTTATCTTGAATGCAAACTGAAAAAATAGATATATTTTGTTATATTCATTTGGTTCTCCTCTTAAATAATAAATTGCTATGAAAAGGTCTATGTATACTAGCTATAAGAATAATCTCCTGTTTACATACTGGAACCCCGAGCAAACAGCTGAAGTATTATTCATTTGAAAATAATTGTATGTCTGTTCCTTTTCATAATTTTTGAATGGATGTATTTTTACAGCTCTGAGGAAGAGCCAAGTAAGGAAAAAAATCATTGGTATGACTAACTCAATTTTAATGTGATGCTGTTCTTCAATAATGCATCAAAAGAAGGGAGGATTCCTGTCCTGATTGTTGTATGCAGAATCTGTGGAAAAAGAAAAGAATCCTGTTAGAACGACTGTCTCATCTGAACTTTGAAATAAACCACCTTTGGATGTCTGTGTGTGTATGTATGTGTCAATATTCTATTAGGTATGGAAATTTAACTTTCATACGCTCTTCCTGATAACTGGCAACTTGAGTTTATAACATAATAATGATCACATATGAAATATGTCAGGGCTTGCTCTCAGTTACCACTTCATCGTTTTTAGTCACGACTTTAAAACCGTCAACAATTCACATGCAGCAAATAGTTTTGCAAGAATTCTGTTTCAAAGTGCTCACTTTTCTAGTTAGTCATAAAATCTTCTGAACCAGTCTTTTCAGGATGCAAATATTTTGAACTTTACGAAGGGCCACAAGTAATAAAACTGCATAATTGTGAGAGTGGACGTGTGACTATTTCTATTAACCAAAACTAGATAATCTGCTATCTGCCCTGTCTTCTATTGCTATTTATGCCTATTTCTGATTACTAGTGTACATACTTAGTGTGTTACTTACCTCCTATTGGAAGGTCGCCTTTCTAGTACCTTTAGGAAATTGTGTCCCTATAAATTACCTTCATTTTTGTAACACAGAGTGTTTTCTTTCATGTGTCAAAGTGCTGTGTGACTTCAGTGGTACTGCATGAGCTTTGCATGTCTCCTAGATAAGCCTTGGCTGCTCATCCACATCTACCTCTAGAGAGACTATCTCCTAGACACTGCCTACACTACACTCGTAAGGGATACCTGGACCTGGTTTAAGGTGTAAGTACCTTAGGTACACACCACACACCTGGCCAGCTTCGTAAACACGCACCTGCAGGAAAGGAAAAAAACTTCTGAGACCTTGTTTGTAGACACTATAGACCCTTTTATGAGGAAAGTGGTAAACGTGAGTTAGGAAATAATTCTTGGCTCGTGTCGCTTGTATGTTAATCAACAAGAATTAACAGAACTCAGAATCTGAGGGATAAAAAAATTCAGCTAAATTGTGACTCCAGCCTAACAGCCATCTTAAGTAAGCATTATTTGTCTTCTAACCTGCCAAACCTTAAGTAGACAAATAAATATTATTGTCTAGGGATACCAAATACATTTTCAAATAAGGCAACTTCTGTGCCTGTGTGGGATTAGAAATTGGCCTGATTAACCTTTTAGATTAATAAAAGCAGGGAAGATTTCAATATTTTTTTAGGTAAACTTGAAAAAATTGAGTTATCCTTTTAAGACAAGAGCAAGTAATCAGGCATCTCAGGTACATATTCTGAACACAACTCAGGCTCTGGAGGACCTCGTGAAACTGCCACCACTGGTCCATGCATATTCTGCCTACACAAACTCTCCACCAGGCTGTATGTCTCTTCCCAGAGGCTTGTGGGTGTACGTTCTATCGTTTTTAATGGAAATGTGTTGTGTACTTTAAAATGTGCAGCACACATCCCTTAAGGTATTCTGCAGATACAACTACTTCTCTCTGAACTTTTAATCGCACAAGATTTGGAATTTCAATCTTGGACGTCTAGAGGGCTAGTGGTTGGAATAAAAAATTAGAGAGGCAAAGTAATAGCAAATATTTACTTTAACAGTGTAACTAATGTTCCATAAGACTCACTTCATAGGCCCTTCACTCGTAACATGATCAAGATAAATCAAAACAGTGTAGGGATCAAATAAAATGCACTTAAGTGGGCAACAAAATCTATTCAAGCTGAGAATGACTCCTAACATTAGACAAGAGCCACATGTTGATAAGTGATGCTAAATTATCATTGTACCAACTATGAGGAGACTGCGGGAAACAAAAGGGCATGAATCCCGGTCTCTTCATTCCCTGATGGGTGAATCATTCAGTTAATACAAAAGACATGCAGTTGTCGGGGAACACTGTGTACACTTCAGTGGAATTCTGGACATGCACAGTCTAATGTGTGCAAAGTGGGGAGCAGAGCAAGGCTCGGCATCCATAACTCTAGACTTCTACAAAACAAATCTCTACTTGTTTTTAAATAGTAATTTTAATGACATTACTAGTGTCAGTAAAGTTTTTCTCCATCTTATCAATCGCGTTATACAGTACTGGAATGAGAAAAAGTCAAATCTATCTTGCATAATTGGCTTGTCTGGTGACATTATAATCATCAGCCACTCAAGGGTAATAAATCCAGACAATCTGAAAAAATCATAGCAGCTTGGAAACTACTACCACAGAGATACCCTCACCTCAAATATCTCGACGTTACAGAAAGAATCTGCTTATTGGATAGGTCAGAAAGACATTTTGTATTGTGTGGGCAGTGAGTTTTGGTTTTATCTTAGCAGCAAAATAAATACTCAAACTGCATCATACATTACATATTAAGAACAACCATGTTTTTTTTTTTGTTTTTTGTTTTTTTATAGCAGAGTGCACATCTGAAAAAGGGTCATGCATGTTCTGTAAGCAAATATAGTAAGTCATTGTATTCGCATTGTTAGTTAAAATAAAAGGTATTGCTACCTGTAATTTGCAGAATTAATAAATGTCACTCCAGTTTGCGGGAGCTTCAATCGTAACCCACTTAGTCTAATCCATTTTTTGAATACTAACCTATAATGCAGCATGTAAGGTACGGCAGAGTACGGCCTTACATGGTCCCCAAACCCAAATGTTTCTAGAATAACTGTAATTAACAGTTTTCACCAAGGTGTCTTCTTTGGCTATCTTGACACACTTTGGAACCTATTAGGCAAACTGTATTATGATCTTGCAGGCGGTACAAACGAGTTACCAATGTAGCTAAATGAGTACCTCACTGAACGGTGAGCCATTGCCATGAGAGTGAATAGATCACACTCTTGAAACAATATAAAGAACTCGGATCTGGAGACTCCCTAATGTGGTTTTGAGAAGTGGCTTAAGTGTCCGTCAGACTCCCAGGTTCCTGTCAAAGGACACCCCATGGGAGAGCCTAATACTGTTTCTAAACAGTATTTGTGTCTCCTCTTCAGGGTCACAGAAACTGCCAGTAAATTAAACTGCATTGATGGCACGGAGGTAAATGTTATTTCTATGGGAATCTGCACCATACAAAGGAACAAGATCCAGGGCATAAATGTAGCGGTGGCATTGCTAAAAGGACTCTTGAGCCCTAAAAGGGTTCACTGAAATGAGGGACTTTTTGAAATACCAAATTTGCGCAAAGGCTTAAACCCCAACACAAAGAGGGTGTGCATAATGTGTAATTTATGTAAGAGGGAGGAGGATAAATTGATGGAGAGTTTCAAGTGAATAACAAGCCCCACAGGCAGAGAACAATGTCATTCACTCCTGAAAGCTGATAGAGGAAAAGGAACACTGTGACTCTAATTCAACTTAAAGACAAGTATGAACAGTTAAAAAAAGAAGAGAAACACAAAAAAATAAAAACAGAGAAAAGGGTGAGAGGTCTGAACCACAAACAAGCAGCATGTAGCTTCACTACAAACGTACACTTTCAGATGACTATGGTAAGTAAACGAGGCTTTCAAATGCTTTTTTTCCCAACAGGTAAAACAAAAGAAGCAAATGATACCCTGCTTCATTTTCGTGCTGCTAGCCAATAAGAAAATGAATAATTGAAAGGAAACTGTAAGAAGCAAATAAAAAAGGCGTCACTTGACAGGTTACTTACATGCACAGAGGCCATTGGGAGGAAGACGGCATGAAAAATGTACAGGGGGTCATTGAGATACGACTTGTATTAGTAAATAAAAAAAATATTATATGCACAAAAATAAATGTTAAGCATGCATTAGTCAAACGCAATTCACAGAAAATACATTCATTTACATTCATTGTTAAACGTTGATTTAATCAGACTACTGTTTTAGAATAGTTTGAAAGCTACCTGGTGGAAGGGGTGATACTTCTTCTACCACCATCTTGAGTACTGACTTAGAATCGAATATCTCACCTTCTGGTTGATTTCAGACCTGCGGCAGTTTTCCAACCTACACGCACTCATTTCCTGTGTGACTAATTTCTATTACTTACAGGAACGGACAACAAATGTGGCCACAGAGAATTAAACAACAATTTGGAAGTTTTGTATCAGCGTTTCCGTAATTTACAATGAATGGCTGTGTAAACGAATTATTCCTTGCACTAAATAGTTAGGGTTTTATATACAGAGGTGGAAGATAAACGTTCAACGCTGTCATTTTATACCCCCAGCACCACGCATGCCAAGAGAAAGCAGATTCGTCTATACAGGGCTATCTGTAGCTAAAACGACATTACAAGGCCTTGTTTTAAAGGTTGTAAAACATCACCATTGTACGTTAACGGCTTTTCACTGTAATTAGTAGCATAAAAGACTCAGGGCCTCGCACTAGAGGGCCAAGGCCAAGAATTTCCAGTTCAAAGTCATCAAAATGGCATCTGCTGATAAAACATACACTCCCAGGACAGATGGTTTCACGAAAACGTACCACCTTGGACACATTAATATTATTAAATAATAATTACGGGGTCTTTGAAAGATTTTAAATGTTTCACATTATATAGCGATCACACTGCTACACGTCACAGCCTTACCTGCTTCTGCTAAGTGGACTAACCCTGTCCGCCCTTGACTGCTTCTGATGGACAGAGTATTACAGATAGGTATTTTGACCAGCACCCGGTACCATGGTAAAGGGAGACCTAGTGCTAGTGCTTCAAATCGGTGGGTCTGCCTCAGAAGACTAAGGTGGATTTGGGAGAGAGGAGGTGTTAAGGGAGTTCACTGCAAACAAGCAGGTTCCATGGCCTACACTATCACCTGGTTCAGGTATACAAACTAATGAGGGGTGCGAGGCCAGGCAATGCTCTATTTTCTCCAGCGACAGAATTATTATAACCATTATGTAATATATGAATGATATTTATAAGAACAATCTCACTAATGCACCAGGATGATGATAAATACAGCCTTACACAGTAAGTCAAGAGATCTGCGCATGTTAGTATGAACTATGATTAACACTTCACTGGCGAAAATGGATGTGCTTACATATTAGAAGAATATGGACTTTATCACTACTTCTGTAGTCTTGGTTTTGATAGTTTCATAAATACCAATATAATACAATAGTTTGTGTTTTCGGCTTCACTTCATACTACCTTTGATACATTTGCAAACTGCTGGGATTGCCAAACACACTTCAAGCATCTGCTCGTCAGTTCATGAATCACTCGCACGCTAAAAACGATTAACAAAAACCTAATGAGAACAAGACGTGACTGAAACAGATGGCCCTTCTTGACTGTGGAACACACCTGTTGCATCTGCACATCAGTAAATGACTATGAAAACTGCCCAAATCTATGCAAGCTGATCCCCATGCATCCATTCCAGACAATGTCTTCTTTAGTTGCTACTCCGCCTGCTTGCTTCTGTCGTTTTTCTCATTTTAGAACTTGATTATATACACAGACTAGCAAAATAGGGGTGGTTGGCAGGGCTTTTAAATCAACAGGTGGCGAATAACCCCACATCAGAGAGATCACAACTGTGATTAGATTGCACCTACTTATATGTTCTCAGCCCACCTTCAATATTGTGCATGGGAAGAGCTCTACAAGTGAACAAATAAAGAGAGGCAGCAGAGGGTGGGCACAATAAACACCCTTAACGTTCAGCTACATATCTCCCACAGCATGGCCTGTGCAAACAGAGCCTCTTTCCCGGATCTAGCTCTCGACACTTAATGGCGGTAACAAGGGCGTGAAATTGCCCCTGGGGACGCCATGCAGATTCCTTCCACAAGAACTTGCAATTAAAAGTCGCTGGTTTTCCCTTGCCCCTAGTCACATGCGCTCTGATCCCTAGACAAAGGCAGGTGGGATGATCAGGCATTAACAATCCACAACGCAGGCAAAGCCTAACCGCATCTGGGACCTGACATTTACTCTATACAGTCCTTGCCAGAAGCTTTAACAAAAAAGTTGCTTATCTTCTGTAAAAATATTTCTAGTGCACACAATCTTCCAGCAGATTCTCCACCCTATTAGTTAGTGTGCGAAACTCCACCTCCCTTCCCCCAACCATCAATAGTTCTCCAGGGCCACCGGGTGGTGTAATGCGGCTCTAGAGGCAACTCCAGGGCCACCGGGTGGTGTAATGCGGTTCTAGAGGCAACTCTGCCTCTGGACAGGGCAATACCAAAGTATATTAGGTATCAAATGGTGGGCTGGCATCGGGTCCAGGACCCTTTCCACACTCCAGCAAGGCGGGTTGGTGGGACAGAGAAACGAACAGCGTCAAATACAGCACATAACATGTTTGCATACCCTATGAATTTATTAGTTATTGCTAGTGAGCTACCAAGACAGGAAGCTGTTGAAACTTTCAGGGGAGGAGGGCAGGCGGAGAGAAATATGCAGTAAGATTATGTACACATCAGCAATATCATTACCAGATGTAAGTGACTTATTCTTCTCATGGATACACCTTCCTGTAGAATCCTCACCTTATAAATGAGTCCTAATGCAGCCCTTTCCTGGGAGGTGGGACAGGGCAGCACCGGTTAACCAAGGAAGTCATGCAACACAGCTCAGGCAAAGTACCAGTCCCTGTGAGTCTGAGACGTGATGCATAAGTGCTTGGCAAAAGAATGTAAACAAGAC
This sequence comes from Pleurodeles waltl, assembly GCF_031143425.1. Taxonomy (NCBI): domain Eukaryota; kingdom Metazoa; phylum Chordata; class Amphibia; order Caudata; family Salamandridae; genus Pleurodeles; species Pleurodeles waltl. Next base: position 345,785,073 of record NC_090447.1, on the reverse strand, counting down.
CATAAAGATGCCCAGTAGATTTCCGCAACAGGGACCCCTCTGGAGAGGGCCCTGCAGGCACCCATGACTCTAAAGAAAAGGGTGCAAATGCCCTCCGGAGGATAACCTAGTGTGAATATGGTTAGTATGACTTCTGCCTTCTTAGCTCTGGAAAAGCCTAGAAAGATCTGATTATCCACCCTTTCTTGACAAGTGCAGCCTCTGTAATATGTAATAAGACACTAAATGCCTGGGGTCCAGTCTATGATGTCAATCATCCACCTTTGTTGGATGTGGTGGAGGGAAGAAAGAAGAATAATGAACTCAAGCATATGAAATACAGAAACCACCTTTGGTAAGAAGGATGGGCAGGTACTAAGAAAGACGTAATCTGGATAGAAAACTACAAATGCTGGACAAATGGACAGGCAGTGAAGTCCTCCAGCCCCAGGCTTCACAGTTAATGCCATCATCAGAACTGTTGTCAAGGTAAGTTGTAGAACTGGGAAACTATGTGCTGACTCAAATGGGGATGGCATCAAGAAAACCAAAGAGAGATTCAAACCCCACTGAGGAACAGGAAACACAGTGAGAGGGAACAAACAGAGTAAACATTTCAGAAGAAGTAGAACTAGTGATAATTTAAACAGGTAAGGCTGGTCAGGCATACACACAAAAGCAGTCAGGACTGCCAGAGAGTCCTCAAACGTCACCATTGCTAGACCCTCTTGTACAAAGTATAACACAAATCACAAGACATCGGAAAGGTGACTCTTAAAGGGATTGAAGCCTTCAAATTCGCACAACAGGATGAATGGATCCCAGTCATCTATGCAAATGGATTTGGTGGCGTGTTTCATAACATCCAAGGACATCTGTGAATTCATAAGGAAGACAAAAGGGCTAACTGGGACCACTCAATCCCCCCATGTACATCTGCAGTGTTTGGGTTTGGCTATTGGGATGAATCACCTGACCATTTTGCTGCAAGAGCAGGTGTGATCTGCATGGAAAGGAAGGTCAAGTGCTGAGTGGCAAACAGATTAGTGTACAGATCTGCATATGATATCCTCAAGCTCAGGCTGGGGCTATCACATTCAACTCTGCTTGATACGCCCGTACTTTTTTGAAAAAAATAAATATTTTATTGCCATTTCAACTAGGAGTCCCCATAAACTGTATAACAAGCAATAAGCAAACTGTATAACAAGCAATAATCAAAATGGTGATGAAATGGATAGACATCTCTTATCATTTCAACTTGAACAAAATTTGGTGGCGGGTCATACAATAATATGGATGGGATACCGGGTTATAGTGAAATAAAGAGACTAGGATATCAATCCAGATCAACACAGTGCGCCCTGTGATGCAGAAAATTAGCCAATGTGTATAATACAGAATAAGAAACAGCAAAACAGTAACTTGTGAAACGCTCTGGGTGGTGCGGCCAGTTGCAGCTACATGGGAGTGCAGTAACGTGAGAGGTAGAATGATATTTCCAACATGAAAAATACAGGCTAGTGGCGGCACCAAAGGGAGAAAGAGGGAGATGTGAACCTCTAAGCAGCTCCCCCCCCCACCAAAAGAGTGTGTGCTAGCTTCCGTTAATGTCCGGCCAGAATGTGTGTGTAAACGACTGGGTCACTCTGTAGTGCAATCTGGCGCACCACCTGACTCATCGTGGAAGGCTATGTAACCTAGGGAGGGGGCAGATTCAGTTTATCAAACAATTTAACAATGTAAGTGTCCCACATTGTGGTCACTCCACCTCCTCCTCTTAACGTATGATCATTTATCATGGCGTCTGCTTCTGCCAGAGCCCATTTGTGGGTCACCCGCAGCCAGCACTTGATCATGGGCGGCTGAAGAGCCTTCCAGGCCATGTCGATTAATCGCTTAAAGAGAACCAACACCAGATCTACTAGCTTTAGGTAGTGTTTGGTACATTTAGTTCTCTTCATGATCCCCATAAGACAAAGGAGGGGGTCCAGTGGCAACTGGGCATAGATCACCGTCGACACTTGTTCCAACACCTTGGTCCACGGGTGCATCAATGACGGGTGTTAGGTAGGATTGATGCAAGTAATTAAATTGCGTGAATTTTAAAAGAGCATTGAGTGGGAATCGCTTCACCTGTTCTAAGGTCATGGTCCACTGCTTGGTGGTCAGCCATCCCTAAGCAGTCATCCCATTTGAGCTTGCTCGAGGTCAAAGGTTCAGTGCATCCACCCTGTAGTGCCGCATATAATACCGAAATCGCACAACAGCCTAGCCCATGTGTTAAAAAGCACTGAAAAGTATAATGGTAGCTCGGCCGGCCTTGGAGTCCATATGTCCCAATTACCGTCTTAATTGCAGTGAGTGTATAAAAAAGACCTGGCTCAAGCGCATATAATTCCTGTAGCCCCTGGAAGGAGACCAAAGCACCATAAGTACAAATCACCCTTTTGGGTGAGCCCGGCCTCTCACCATGAAGAACAGTCATGAACACCAAGGAGATTTTTTTTTTCATAGCCGGCACGCTTCAGAGGGTAAGCTGCGGTGCATATAGGGCCAGTGACCATCTGGGTAGTATATATGGAGTCCAGATGAGCTTGGCTACTTCCGTTGAGTCTGCCAAGTGCCTTAACTGGTTTACCCAGTGAGAGCAGCTATTCCAATAATCCATGCCCCTCAGGTCTGCCCAGACCAGGCCACCTTCTGTCATTCTGTGATCGGCCAGCCAGCGCAAAGGCCACTGTAATTGAGCCGCTGCAAAATACAGGTCCAGGACCCCAAATTTTCCCTCAACAGTGGGGCACTTAAGTATGGAGACTGAAACCAGTTTCCGAGCAGGTTCTCAAACTACCTCAGACTCCAGACTCCTCAGAGTCCTGAAAAAGGATCTAGTTGGTATCACTGGCAAAGCAGCAAATAAATATAGGAGCCTCAGGAGAACCCGCATCTTTGCCACTGATACCCTCCCATAGGTGAAAGGGGTAGCCAGGTCCAGAAGTGCATGGATTCAACATTCGAGGTCAAAGCCTTACTGTGATTACCATCAAGCAATTCTATGTGTGGCAGACATTAACACCTAGATAGCGAAAAGTCTACAAATTCCAGGGGAGGCGCCCTACCTCTGGCACCTCTTGATGCTCCTGTTCAATCCAGCAGAGAGAGAAGACACAGGATTTACACCAGTCCACCTTGAGACCTGTCATCTCCCCACAGGGCTGGTAGCGAGCATGTGTAGTCTAGTAGATATATTAACATATCGTCTGTGTATAGGAACACAATGTGCCAGTCTCGACCCAACCTAGTGCCCCAGGCGTGCAGCATAGCCACAAGAGTTTCCATGGTGTAGGAAGCTGTTTCTGTATATACTACATCAAAATGAGATATAGTGTGCACAGAATCCAGGGGTTCCCCAGAGGCTTAACAGAGGCTAAAGTAGATAATACTAATGCTTTCTTTTGTGGTCGTGTGGTCGAGCAGTTTGACTTATGAGAGGGTAGTGAAAAGCATTGGTTGTACACACACAGACAACAGAAGAAGCACACACTCAAAGACTTAACTCCAGATCAATGTTTTTCATATAGCAAAAATATATTTTCTTAATTTATTTCTAGAACCACAAGATTCAAGTTGCCAGTAAGTACTTCAAGATTTTCGTCTTTCACACATATAACAATAGCACTTTGAATGAAATCGATAAGTTACCAGTTTTTGTAATAATGGCAGTAATCTGTTTTAAAAGTTGACACTGCAATTTTCAGAAACAGTTCCTCAGGAGAAGAAAAGTTAGATCGATTTGCAGGTAAGTACAACACTTACAGTTCCAGTCTCCAGGGTTTAGGAAGTCCACAGGCTGGAGTTCAAGTTAACCCCCAAACACCCACCACTAGAAACATGGGGCCGGCTGGATGCAGAGGTCAAAGTGTTGGCAAGTTAACATGTGCTCCTATGGAGACTGGGGGCACTCAATGTCAGATCTGCAGGCAGGTAATTACCAGCGTCTTCAAAGGGCAAACCTGGGGGTTTAGAGGAGCACTGGGGTGGGGCACAAGTAGGCACCAAACATACACCCTTAGTGGCGCTGTGGTGGCGGGTACAGGATGCAAACAAAGTGTCAGCACTCCAATGATTCTCTATGATGGGACTCTGGGGGTCACTCAGAGGCTGTAGGCGAGGTCTAGGAGGTTGTCTCGGGCAAACCACAGGCTGGGCAGGAAGGAGGGCCGCCTGCTGAATGTTGCTGCACTGAAGGTCAGGTTCTCCAAGGCCTAGGGGCTGCGGGTGTAGTGTGTCTTTCTGCATCGGATATCCTCTTTGTGAGCTTTCGCAGTCATGGGGGTCCTCAGAATTCCCTCTGCAAGCATCATCTTGGAGGGGTGGAGATGTCAACCCAGCGTGGGCACTTGCTCACAATTGCCTGGGGATCCCCCCCTAGCTGGTTGGGCCACCTAGACACGGGCCGTAGGCGTCAGGTGCAGAGTGGTCAGGACTCACGCATTCAGAGTGAGGCTGGAGTTCCTGGTTGATGTTTCTTCTTTGGACAGGGACGCTGTCCACTGGAGTTCTTGGTCCTTTTGGGTGAAGGGCAGTCCTCTGGAGCTTGGCAGAAGTCACTGGTCCCACTGGATGCATGCTGTTCTTGTTCGGGTTCTTTGCAGCAAGAGACAGGCCGGAAGGCTGGGGCAAAGTCAGTTGTCGTCTTCCTTATTCTCTTCTGGGGGTTTCAGCAATCGAGTCCTTCTTCTAGTCATGTCACCAGGAATCTGGTGAGCTGGGCTCAGGGAGGTTCTTAAATCCTAGATTTAGGGGCATTGAAGGTGTCAGAGAGCAGTAGCCAATGGCTACTGTCCCCGAGGGTGGCTAAACCCTCCTTGTGCCCACACCCTTTGGGGAGGGGGCACAACCCTAATTCTATTGGTCCCCAAACAAGATAGAGGGTTCTGCAGGGAGGGGGGTCACCTCAGCTCTGGACACCTTAGGAGTGATCCTGCCTGCGGGGAGGGGAGGGTGTGAAGTATTTCCACCCAGGGCAGGCTTTGTTTCTGACCACCAAGAACACAAAGGCTCTCACCCCATGTCGTCAGAAAATTGTCTGAAAGTGGCAGGCTGGCACAGACCAGTCAGTCCTGCACTCGCAATTTGTCTACATACAGGGGGCATCTCTAAGATGCCCTCTGGGTGCATTTCTTAATAAATCCCACATTGGCATCAGTGGGGATTTATTGTGCTGAGAAGTTTGATTTCAAACTTCCCAGTATTCAGTGAAGCCATTATGGAACTGTGGAGTTCGTAATGACAAACTCCCAGACCATGTACTCAATCTGGTTATACTGCACTTACAATATAAGAATGCACTTAGACACTGTAGGGGCATATTGCTCATGCAGCAATGCCCTCACCTGTGGTATAGTGCACCCTGCCTTAGGGCTGTACGGCCTGCTAGAGGAGTGTCTTACCTATGCCACAGGCAGTGATTTGTGGGCATGGCACCCTGAGAGGGGTGCCATGTCGACTTTGTCTTTTTCTCCCCACCAACACACACAAACTGCAAAGGCAGTGTACATGTGCTTGGTGAGGGGTCCCATAGGGTGGCATCATACATGCTGCAGCCCTTGTGGGCCTTCCCTGACCACAGGACCCATGGTACCATGGGTGTCTTTGACAAGGGACTTAACTGTGCGCCAGGGGTGAGCTAATTGTGGAAACAAAGGTACAGATTTTAGGAAAGAACACAGGTGCTAAGGCCTGGTTGGCAGGATCCTAGTACACTTTCAAAGTTTGCATCACCATTAAGCAAAAAGTGGTGGGTACCCATGCCAAAAGTGGCACTTGTCTACATAACCCCCACCCCACCCCCCAACGAAAGAGGATGAGACTAACCTTTCCAAAGAGAGAGTATTCATTATCTAAGTGGAAGAACCTGGAAAGATCATCTGCATTGCCATGGGCAGTCCCAGCTCTGAGTTCCACTGAAAAGTCCATTCCCTGTAGGGATATGGACCACCTCAAAGGTTTAGGGTTCTCATCTTTCATTTGCATTAGCCATCTGAGAGGTCTGTGGTCAGTTTGAACAGTAAAGTGAGTACCAAATAAGAATGGTCTCAGCTTTTTCAGGGACCAAAGCACAGCTAAGGCCTCCCTCTCAATGTCACCCCAACACTGCTTCCTGGGGAGTAACCTCTTGCTAATGACAGCAACAGGCTGGTCAAAGCCATCACCATTGGTTTGGGACAGGACTGCTCCTATCCCATGTTCAGAGGCATCTGTCTGTACCATTAACTGCCTAGAATAATCTGGAGCTTTGAGAACTGGTGCTGAGCACATTGCTTCTTTCAGGGTGGCAAAGGCCTTTTGACAGGCAAGAATCCAGTTTACCCTTTTGGGCATCTTCTTTGAGGTTAGTTCTGTGAGGGGAGTCACAATGAATCCATGCCCCTTCAAAAACCTCCTATAATAACCAGTCAAGCAAAGGAATGCTCTGCCTTGAGTCTGGGTTTTTGGAGCTTCCAGGTCCAGAATTGGACTCCAAGCCAGCAAGGACCTGATTCACCAACCTTTAAAAGGTGCCAGGGGCATTCTTTAAGGCAAAGGGCATAACAGTAAAATGATAGTACCCATTGGATGTAGAGAATGCTGTCTTTTCTTTTGCTCCAGGCGCCATCCTAATTTGCCAGTACCCTGCAGTCATGTCAAAGGTACTTGAGAATTTGGCTGCACCTAACTTGTCAATCAATTCATCTGTTCTGGGTATAGGGTGTGCATCTGTCTTGGTGACAGAGTTGAGACCTCTATAGTCCACACAGAACCTCATTTCTCTCTTGCCATCTTTGGTATAAGGTTTGGGGACTAAGACCACTGAGCTAACCCAGGGACTATCAGAGTACTCTATCACCCCTAACTCCAGCATCTTATGGACTTCCACTCTGATGCTTTCTTTGACTTGGTCAGACTGTCGATACATTTTTGATTTGACAGGTAAACTGTCTCCACATCATGAGTACACAGGTGTGTCTGACCAGGGGTCAAAGAGAAGAGCTCAATATACTGCTGTAGGACCTGCCTGCAGTCAGCTTGTTGTTGGGCAGAGAGGGCGTCTGAATAGACAACTCCATCTACTGACCCATCCTTAGGTTCAGTTGAGGATAGGTCAGGGAAAGGTTTACTCTCTGCTTCCTGATCCTCATCAGTATGGTTATGTCTGCCCTATCACTGTAGAGTTTCAGGCGGTTATCATGGACCACTCTCTTGGGTGTCAAACTAGTGCCCAGGTCCAACAGGCAGGTGGCCTGACTCTTCTCTCCCAGAGTAGGGTAAGGGCCACTCCATCTGTCCTGAAGTGCCCTAAGAGCCACAGGCTCCAGAACCCAAACTTTCTGCCATGGCTGGAATTCTACCAGTGCAGCTTTTTGGTTGTACCACAACTTCTGGAGTTGTTGGCTGGCCTCAAGATTTTTGGATGCCTTTTCCATGTACTCGGCCACCCTATAGCAGAGGCCAAGCACATAGTCCACCACATCTTGTTTAGGCTTGTGGAGAGGTCTCACTCAGGCTTCATGAACAAGTGCCAGTGGTCCCCTTACAGGATGGCCAAACAGAAGTTCAAAGAGGGAAAACCCTACTCTCTTCTGTGGCTACTCTCTGTTGGCGAAAAGCAAGCATTGCAGGAGGACACCCCGTATCTTTATGAGTTTTTTATGGAACCCCATGATCATGCCCTTCAATGTCTTGCTGAATCTCTCAACAAGTCCACTGGTTTGTGGATGGTATGGTGTGGTGAATTCGTAAGTCACCCCACACTCATTCCACATGTGTTTCAGGTAAGCTGATATGAAGTTTGTACCTCTGTCAGAAACCACCTCCTTAGGAAAACCCACACTGGTAGAAATACCAATCAGGGCTTTGGCTACTGCAGGAGCTGTAGTAGACCTAAGGGGAATTGCTTCAGGATATCTGGTAGCATGATCCACTACTATCACTATGTACTGGTTCCCCGAGGCTGTGGGTGGCTCAAGTGGACTCACAATGTCCACTCCGACCCTTTCAAAGGGAACCCCCCACCACAGGAAGTGGAATGAGGGGGACCTTTGGGTGGCCACCTGTCTTTCCACTGGCTTGACTTGTGAGACAAGAGCTACAAAACTCCTTCACTTTCTGGGACATATTGGGCCAATAAAAGTGGTTGACAAGTCTGCTCCACGTTTTGGTTTGTCCCAAATGCCCAGCTAGGGGGATGTCATGGGCCAAAGTTAGGATAAATTCTCTAAACTCCTGTAGCACTACAACTCCCCTGGTTGCACCAGGTTTGGGGTCATTGGCCTCAGTGTAAAGGAGTCCTTCTTCCCAATAATCCCTGTGGTAGCCACTGACATCTCCCTTCACCTGTGCAGCAGCTTGGTGCCTCAGGCCTTCAAATCTTTTGTGCCTGGCACAGCTGTTCCCTTGAGGGCCTCCCTGGGCCCACAAGCTCTACTTGAGAAGGCTCCAGCTCCATGGACTCAGTTCCCTCAGGGGACAACACATCTTCTTGGGAAGAGAGGTATTGTCTCTTGTGCTGTTCAGAGGCTGGGTCCTCGTTCTCTCCCTTTCTTTTGGAAGGTTGGGCCATTGTTCCAGGCTCCAACACTTCTTTTTCACCCTGCGCTCTGCTTTGTGCTCTAGTTTTCACACACACCAGTTCAGGGATTCCCAGCATGGATGCATGGGTTTTGAGGTTTATCTCAGCCCAAGCCAAGGACTCCATGTCATTCCCTAGAAAGCATTCCACTGGGATTGCAGAAGAGACCACTACCTGTTCCAGGCCAGTAACCCCGACCCATTCTAAAGTCACCATAGCCATCGGATGGACTTTAGTCATATTGTCAGCATTGGTAACTGGATATGTTTGTCCAGCCAAAAACTGCCCTCATGGTGACACGGGCACGTGTATCCCTCAGGGCTTCTACTTTTGTCTCGTTGATTAAGAGCTGCTGCCTGTATTTTTGCTTGTTAGACGGCCAGGCAGCCAATGTGGCTATATCCACAGCACCCTCAGAGACTAGAGTAGGTTCAGTGTGAACCTTGATTTGCTCTGGGCACACTGCTGATCCCACCTGGAGACTGGCTATTCCAGTGCTAACTGGAGTAGTGCTAGTGGGATTTTTCTTGGGACAGGCCTTGTCTCCAGTTTGGTGTCCATGCTGTCTACAGTTGTGACATGAGGCATTCTTGGGATCAATGTTTTTACCCTTATGCCCATTTGTGGACCGCGAAGAGGCTCGGGCCCACCCTCCAGAGCAGGTTTTAGGGGCCCTAGAGAAGACTGTTTTTGTCCTTTGGTGTCTCAACACCCTTTCCCTGGGGAGGCTTTGTGACCCCTTTCTTTTGGTCACCCCCGGTGGAAATCTTGGTTACCCTATTCTTGACTCAATGGTCTGCCTTCTTTCCCAATTCTTGGGGAGAAATTGGACATAGGTCTACCAGATGTTGATGCAACTTGTCATTGAAGCAGTTACGTAACAGGTGTTCCTTCATAAACAAATTATAAAGCCCATCATAGTCATGCACTCCACTGCCAGTTATCCAACCATCTAGTGTTTTCACTGAGTAGTCTACAAAATCAATCCGGGACTGGCTCGAGGTTTTGTGAGCCCCTCTGAACCTAATTCTATAATCCTCAGTGGTGAATCCAAAGCCCTCAATCAGGATAACCTTCATGTAACCTTCAGTTCCCAAAGGAGAGCTCCCCAGTGAGATCTGTTTAACTTTCTGGTTGCACAAGCCCTCTCAAAGGCTGTGAACCACTTGGTGATATCATCAACTGCTTCATATTTAGAGACAATCCCTTTGGGGATTTTTAGGATATCAGTATTCTCTCTGACCCTATTTATATTGCTCCCATCATTAATTAGTGCTAAGCCCATTTCTGCTCTCTCGCTTTCTATAGCTAGGAGTTGTTGCTCCAAAGCTAATCTTTTGGCCATCCTTCCTAAAAGGAAGTCCTCTTCATTGAGGCTGCCCTCAATGTTCCCAGAGGAGCTGGACTACACTGTGGAAGATCCAGATCTTGTGAGTACTATCTTTGGAGACAGGGATCTTGGGACCCTGATCTCCCTAGTCAGGTTAAGGAGGGGGAGGATGTCCTCCTCATCTCTAAACTCTTACTTGTCTGAGTGGAGGTCTTCCTCCTCAGCAGGGTGGCCCTGTGTATTCTCTGCCAAGAGCTCCTGGAGCTTGACCTTGGTAGGTTAGAACCTGTTCTAATCTTTTTCAGGTTACAGAGGGACCTTAACTCTACCATCCATAGATGGAGGTAAGGGGTGAGGTTGAGAAGCAACGGTCTATTAAAAGGTTGGAGGGATCCAAATATTAGTGCAGAACAGAGAGGAAGAGTTGCACTGGAGCCATGAGACTTTACTGATGCTGGAGCCAAAAAGAACTCAGTTATCACTGAAGAGACCTCAGCTGCCATCTGTTGAAAGAATGCATGATGCCAAGCGGATGCAGAATCTGCACAACTGGGATCAGTTAGAAACCATGACCCAAGTATTTTCAAACCTTTGAGGACTAGAAAAACCTTCATATGGTTTGTGTTCAATAAAGGGTAGCTTCTCTGATGACAAAATGTGGGACTTTTGGGGGCTGCTGGTAAAGTCCAAGTCAAGTAGGAGCTTAGCTATAAGCTCAAGGTGAACCCTGATCACCACCACTGACTCCCTTTCACAAGCTTTCATGAAAGTACATAAATACAAGACTCATGTCAATTGCAGTGAAGTTGCTACACCACCAGCACTTTTTCAAAGCCATGTGGAGTGGGTGAAAGAATGAATGGTAGAACAGTGAACTGATGGTGCTGGAATCCCACTGTGAACCTCAGGTACAGTCTGTGGGAAAGAAGATTTGGAAAATGGAACTAGGGGGGCTCAAGATCCAAGGACCCCAGCCAGTCCCACGCATTCAGGACCAAGTGCTTAGCTCAGAGACTTTGCTGTGAGATACAAAGAAAGCACTCTGAATCCATGTTGATGAGGAATGGATAAACCGGAACTGACACAGCTCTAGTGTCATCAGGCCCACAGGCAGAGTTGCGACTGGAGTTATAGTGCGTCACCTGCCAGCACTGCTAAACCAGTGCTCAGGGAAAACATTTCTAGATCAGTCTGAAAGATAGGGAGATAATTCACAAAGCTAGGAATCTGTGGAAAGATATGTACATGAGAAACCGACATTTTCATGCAACAATGCAAGGTGCCATTTGGTAAGGGCATTGGCACCAGGTTTCCACGCTTATAGAGGGCATGGGTGAAGTAACAATCCCTATTAACAATGTATAGGACAAATGTGAAGTCAGATCATTTGCTAACAGTTTTCTTGGGTTAGAATAGAAGAAATGTTCAACCACATGTAGAGGATTCTGTATGGAGATCTGTTCTGAAGCTTGTTCATTAATCTTTGAATAAAGAGGAGTCAGAGAAGGGTGTAGGATCGTGAACTCAACTAAGTCAAGTCATTGACTAATTCAGAAGGAAGGCATATCTCTCAAGGAAAGATTTCTTCTAAACTCTGCAGAGCAAAGTTGGTATTTGTCTTGATTTTGTCAGAGACAAAGAAATCAAACAAGGGGTAGACAACTCACTGGGCCATCATTCCATCAAGGGACCACTTATCCAGCTGTTCATGGCCTGTTTCAAGGACTCGATCCTAATGGCTATTTTCTGTTTGCACATGGATGAGGACTGCGTCTGTCCAGATTGTGGGCAAAAACACTGCTATTGGGTCATCCATGAAGATCAATACTCTTTTTCCACAAAACATCAAGAGAAATACTTTCAGTGCTAGGAATATGGCCTTGACCTTGAAAAGGGTACTATAGAGCTCTTTGTCCTTTTGATGCCGCCATACACCTTGTAGTACTCACAGGACTCCCACAGCCACATTCCGAGAAGTTCAATGCAAGGTTTGATTTAAGCCACTTTAATGTAAGTCACTTACAATTCTATTGCCAAGTCTCTAGATGCTCAAAGGTGTTTTGCAGGAACCATATAGAACTGACACAATAACACTAAAACCAGCTAGGATTTCGTAGTATAAATCCTCCCCGTGTTCGCTAGGGAAGAGATCTCTGCCCCATTTTAGCAGGTATAAAAGTGAAGCTGCCAACAGAGTGTACACAATTAACTCTTATGGTCCTTACATGTAGTTTTGACATACTCAGCCTCTTTATCAGGAGGTACAGGTGTAGCAAAGGATAAACTATTGTCTTGAACACAAAGGCCATCATACAAGACTTAGCAGGTGGCAGCAACCTCAAGCAAACCACAATAACCCATGTTTTTTTTTTATATTGCCTGTGAGGTTTGAAACCGGCTTTGCAGAGGTGGGCTTTTCATAACAAAATGCTGGCAATCCCCATGATATAGTCCAGCATCAGATTAAAACATTGCAAGTACATGCCATAGATGAAAGGGGCATATACCCCTTAAGCTTGAAAGCTACATTTCAGTAAGTCTCGGGGAAAAACAGAGTGCCAGCCACACAGAACATTCTGATCTTTCCTGCTGACTTCCTCAATCTCAGTCAAGTTCTCCATTACAACTGAATCTTGATAAATGGAAAGGAGACTGGGCAAGGTAATGAACAGCTCCCTACACAATTAAAGTATCTGGTTATGGAAGTAAGTTTCATCTAAAATGGTAGGTAACTAAACTAAAGGGCATTTGCCTTAGCCATTAAAGTTGGATGTGCTGCAAGAATACTAATTAAAAAACATCCACCAGGATCAGAAATTGATAACTATCTCCTTCCTGAGAATCTGCAGCAGTCAATAGGACACAACGGGCAAACACCTGCTAGGTAAGAGGTGGGTTTCTTGCAGCATTAGTGTTTTATCATATCGAGCAGCGTATGCTAGCAGTTTCCTTAATCAAGTTCTGAAACTTCCCAAGATAGACTGGAGAGAAATCTCCCACTGTTGTGTCTATCCCACATTCATTAGGCCACCCATTTCTATTAGTAAACAGTACAAGATATCATCAACAACTGAGCATTTCAATTCTGACTACTCAATAGTTACAAAATGTGCACTGTAAAAAAATAACTGCCTGAAAAACAACTGACTAAGGCCACCTATGCTGAAATCCCACAAAATTTGGTAACGCTAACGAACATTCCCAAACAGCTGTAAAAGAAAGTATGAAATCCAGATAACAAGAGGTAAGGATACAACCACAGGCAAAAATGGGTGAGTAAAGACATGTATGAAATCACCTGGTCCATCTGCCCTGTCACTTAGAATCAAGCAGCCTGTCAAACCTATGTGTTTAGATAAACACGTAATATGCCTTGTTCAATTTAATCAAACTAGTCATGAGCATCCATCTGTGTATCAGCTCTGGATCAGACCACCAGCCTCCACCTGTATGACGATCAGTGAGTTCACCCAATTTAACAAAGTCTATTATTCCCCTGTGATGGTTTAGAGACTGCCCGGAAATAACATTAACTAGAGGATCCCCTTTATTGGCAAAAGTTTTTTTGCTTTGTCAAATTATATTTTTGCCTTTTGTCCAAAAGGGCTGAGGTCAGGAAAGACAGTGAAATTTGTGTTTTTATGTTTCAGATCTCCGGCACTCCGGGACACATGCGTTATCACATCTTTGTAGTTCAGTATACTAGCCATTAGAAAGGCCAGGTCTAGACTCAAGAGACTGATGTGCTTATCTGACCAAAATGAGTGTTAAGGTATATGTTTATCCAAAACCATAAATATCAGTCTCTCAATTAACTCGCCATTGATTTCATTCGAATAATATATCCAAAGACCAGGAGGTAAATATTATTTAGTGTAAAAATGTTTCTAGAGGACGTCAAATGTTTCCATCAAACGTTAAATTTACTACTCCATTTGCTAATTCACCTACCATGGAGAGCCATGTCTTTTGACATACATTCTGCTTCTCAGCTTATGTCTTAAGTATACACTCCAATAATTCACCCACTTGGGTTTGTTTTTTGCAATAGTAAGCATATCCACTTAGTATCTGTTACAGGATAACCTTACTACCAGTGAGATGAACATTGGCTGATATGCCCAAAATGGGGCTAGTCATTTGAGAGCTATCATTTCAGCAAAACACTTGTTTTTTCAAGCTCGGCTCAGCGTTTTGGTCAAAGCAGACAGTTCTGTCCCTACAGACATTATTAGAAGCCACCTCCACAGGAAAGTGAGTCAAAGTATTTAGTCTCAGTGCAACAGTGGTGTGAACTTGTACCCTGTGGTATACACAGGAATCACTAGGTTATTAGGCAAAGGGCGGGTGGGAGGTAGAGGAACCGGATAGCAGAGGGAGATACAAAACATGAGTAGACAGAGTTCTTAAACTTGTAGATCCACTTACCCAGTATGAGCATAGGTAGCATGTGTGCAAAAGTTAGCTGGCAGAATTTAGTGTGTGGCGGGAGGGGTGGAACATCCAGAGATAACACAGACACTGCAGCTGCTTGGGTTGATAACTGAAGGAGTATGCAGGGAAAGCTGTATGATGCACTAGTTAAGTGTAATTGTTCAGCCGGAATCCCAGTAAGGATTGATGCTCAAGGGGACCCCAGTCAGTAGAAGCCACCCTAAGCGCAATTCTGTATCATACTGAGCCACAAAAATAACAAGCCAAAGTCATGCACCCCACCCCTGGTGTCAGGAGTTCTGAATATGCAGCATCAAATGTGCAATACCTGATATAGATGACTGCTCCACCATCAAGAAAGCCCTTCCTGAAACAATCTTTCCCTGAAGAATATGGAACTGCCTCATAAAAAAAGAACATTTGGATGAGGAGATAGAGAGGCTGCTGTACCTTCGCGGGCAGACGCTACATAAAATCATAACATGCACTGGACCTTGAGGAACACAGTCCTTCATAGGCAATGAGAAACAACTCTACTGAGGAGACTGTGTTCCTTTTTGTCCCCAAATCAGAAGCTAAAAATTAACTTTCTTGATGGTGCTGTGGTGGATTTTACCCAATTTACTGATTGTCCTACCTCAGGTAGCATGGATGCTTTGCTCTGCAAAGACTGCATTGTTCATTCCTAATGTTCATCCTCACCAGCAAGTTCCCCACAAAAGGATCCAGGAAAATACCTCGTCACCTAAGATGATGGATTACTACTGGCATACATTTAAGTCTGAGCTGATCAGTCCTAAAGATAGACTTTACTCTGAAAGCCTGCCACCATGCTCCCTTGAAACCTGTGAAACTGACAAGTTAGTATTCTTGATGGCCAATCATCTCTCTAGGGAAAGTGACATGTTAGTAACGGGACTGTTTTCAGAATTTTTCTTTCTTGATAAACTTGCTGATATGGTGCAGATCTATGCTAATACTCAGTTTTCCATTAAAAATTATCTTCTGTACCCTAAAATACTTTGTGTTTTCCTTGTTTCATATGAAAAACTGAAATTTCTCTATTGCGTCTAAAATTGTTACTTCCTGTATTGATTGAGTGCATTTCTGTTGCACAAGAGCAATTTGTGGTGGCGAGGTAGGAACTGCAGATTATATCCAAACTAGCACCCAACTATTCACTGCAATTTCCTTCGAAGACTAAAGTAAACAACATCTCGGGCGTTTCTCAAGGCTTTTTATCCACCACTAACAAAAGAATCACTTAATGTAGAAGGTCAGGAGGTAGTGAAAGTTAGCAGTGCACCTTTACTGGACGTGCAAATGGTACTCAACCATGTAATGTGGTCCTTTCTCTTTACAGTCCTTATTAAAACTGGGTTTGGGAAAAGAGTATTCAAACCCGTCACAAACAATATTGTCCGTACAACTGTGTTACGTTTCTGCACTGGCGATGAAAATATGTTATTTTGTACACTAAGAAAACTGCACAATAGCAAAAAAAACTGGGGTTAGGACAAATGTATTGACTAAGTGAAGTAACAAAATTATCTCTGCAAAAAATGTGTTTTTGATATAGAGACAACGATGGTCAGTGTCCGTAATACTGTTGAGTCTAGTTATGGAGCCCCTGGCAGCCAAAAATGTTTTCATCATTACGTTGTGCTTTACTTTCAATTCTTCTGCTATCTTTTTTACCATATTGTTAGAATGCTTATAATTTCCTTAATCTTATTTACATTTATAATTTAAATACAATAAATGTCCATAATACTCTTACTGTAGCCCTAACTGAACTAAATTACACTTTGAAAAATTAGATTAATTTATGACACCAACCCTAAATCAAATTCAGTTTTTTTCCTATAATAGCAAGTGCAACACTATGTTTCTAATCTAACTAAATGTTATTGTAATCTAATCTCACACAGAAATTCAGTAAGTAATTACATTTTGAAAAAAAGACTCAAACTAAATTTATATTGTGTTAAATTAATTCTCACTCTAGCTTTAAATTAAATTAAACTACTCCAATTGTTTTTCTATTGTAATTCTAATTCCTAAATTTTTACTTATTGAACATCTTAACTTCGGTAACACTCTTTCTGGTAGAGATTCTATCTAGCTGCAGATTCCTCACCTTTGAAATATTTCCCAGACATCAGACTGGATCCAGAAACTTTTCAGAAGTACTTCTGTGCACTGGTATGGTGCGCCGTGCAGCTCCGCACTGATGCTGTTCCACACAAGAAATGATGAGAAGAGTCTATAAAGGTTCCACTCCTGTGCACTGATGTCAATTGCTCTGAAAAGTATCCCTGCTCCCAGACGCAGAGCCCCAAAAACAAATTGGTGTGACTAGTGTGCAGAATCCCAGACTTGGGATCTTATTAATGGACAGAGTCCAACCGAAGAATGGGGAGGATGGCAGGGTTGGTAAATAATTTGCAGCTAGATAGAGTTTCTACCAAAAAGAGTATTACCAAAGGTATGTAACTTGTTATTTTGATAGACACTTCTCACATGTTCCTCACCTTTTGAATAGATATCAAAGCAGCACCTATTTGGAGGTGGGTCTGTGGATGGACTCAAACCAGAAAGCCCTGGAGGACCAAGCGGGCAAAATGCCCCCTTTGGTCAGAGAGAGACTGTACAGACAATAGTGTTTCAGGAACGCATGCATTGAAGCCCACACAGATGCCTGGCAAATGTCCAAGATTGGGACTCCATGTGCGAATGCAGTGGTAGCACGCAATCATTCCAGAGGCTGCTTTTAACCAATGCTTAACAGCTCTTAATGCAGAGCACAATCTAGTGAGAGACTCCTTACTTTTGCACAGCCCAAAAAAACTTTTTTCCCTCCAGAGAACCACACAAGGAACAGGTCAGCCACCTGATGTTCCCTAGTAGAATCTATGAAAAAGCTCAGTTCTGTCTTGGGATCAAAGCGATGGAGTCACTCCTCCTTAAAGGGGTGACGAGGAGCATAGAATGCCGGCAACGTGATGCTCTGGCAGACGTGAAACGGAATCACACCTTTAGACAGGTAGGATGCCCGTGTCTGCAAAACCAGCTTGTCTGGGGAAAAAGGTGGTATATGGCAGGTTGACACAGAGAGCATGAAGCTCACTCGCGTGCCACACCAATCTTGGTGATGAGGAAAGCTGTCTTGCTGGTGAGAAGCTGCAAGAAGAAGCTCAATGAGAGCACACATCAGAAATCTAAGGATGAAGATACATGGCAAAGTGAGTGGGAGGAAACAAATATTTTAGGCCTTTCAAAAAGCAAACAACTGGAGACTTAAACATGAGGGCTTGTCTGACAAACGCAAGAAAGTAGAAAGCGCCTGAATGGACCCTTTAACCATGCCATAGGGCAAAGTCTTGCCAGGCATAAAACAAATAATAAAATGTCAGATAACTTTGACTGAAGGAGAAGGAGGGAGTTTCTAGGGGGAGGGGCTGAGCACTGCACCAATCCACAAATCTGTCTCAATGACAGGCGTGTACAGTTTCTGTTGAGGCTGCAATGATTACATAAACCACGTCCAGAGGGAGGTTGAAGGTGTTCAGCTGTCGCTGCTCAATCTCCAAGCATGAGGGTGGAGAGTGAGAAGGCCTGGGGGCAACCTGATCAGTTGACAGATGTTCAAGGTTAGGAGTTCTGGATACCATACTCTCCAATTTGGGGCCACAAATTGGCTGGTCGGTCAATGCTGACATTGCATGTTTTTAGCAGTAGCAAAATGATCAAACCAAGATTCTCCCTATTCGCGGAAGAGACCTTGCATCACCTCTGATTGCAACTGCCACTCGTCGGCATCACATGGTGGTGGTGCAGTCCATGAGCACCTGTACCAGCTTTCCCCTGATGGATGGAAGGAAGGCTTTCAATGCCAAGTGAATAGCTCTCTGGTTCAAAAACTTGATATGGAACCAAGACTCTGCCGGAGACTAGGGGACTTTGATATCCACCTCTCACAGATTGCCACCCTAATCTGAAAGCAGTGCATGTGTCACTACTGACAGCACTGCGGAGGGGAAGGGAGAAGGGTCTGGCGCTAGCCTAGTCACGGTCCAGTCACCATCACTGCAGATCTTTTGCAGTAGTCTCCAAAATATGAATGTAGTCTGAGAGGTCCTTTAATATTGGAGCCACAGAGACTTCGATCCCACTGCAGACCTCGCAAGTGCTGCATGGTGTGCTTGAGCAGCAGGATGCAGGAGGCCCATCAATCCCAGCAGCATCTGAGGTTTCCGCACTGAAATCTAGGACCAAGCCTGGAATATCTGGATCATAGCAGTGGAGAGGGTGGTGTAAAGTGCGCAAGGTGAGAGAATGAAAATTAGAGCATATCCTAGGCAAACCATTTGCAGGACCCACCTGTCTGATGCTATGGCCTGCCTGTCTGGCAGGAACACTCAGATCCCCACCTCCCACCAGGTGGCTCTGCTCTGCTAAGGGCACGATAAAGGGGTTTGGCAGATGGGGCTGTGGGGTTGGGTTTGGGTAGTGGACTGGATAGCCTGTTGACCATGACATCGTGGGCACCACACCCTCGACAGCACAAAGTGCTGGGCGCCGTGTGGGGGTTGGATTGGCTAGGGGTATTGGGTACCTCAGCTGAAGCCACACAGGGAGTGCTAGGACTGATGCACCTGGCAAGGTGGGGCAGATAAGCCCAGGGAACTTGCTGTGGCGCCGCACTCCTTGAACTGCTCAAGAGTAGAGTCCATCTTGTTTCCAACAGGTGAGCCCCATTGAATGGCATGTCCATGAGAGAGAACTGGACATTGCCCGAAAAATGGTTGGAAAACAGCCAAGCATAGCAGCGAATGGAGGCACTAGGGCCAAATGCTCAACAGATATAAATAGTGGTGTTTAGACCACAACGAATTGTGAACTTGGCCCTGTCACAATTGTTCTGTATAGACTGAGCAAGGGCAGGTCAGAGATCTTCAGGAACAACTGGGAGGATCTGGGACACTATAACCCAAAGGGTGTGGGAACAGTGCTCCAGCAGTCCGCTGGCATTTAATGAGAGAAGCACCAGACTGGTGGACAAAAAGACTCCTTTTCCCCAAAAGTCTTCACCCATTTTGAATCCACAGAGTAGTCGGGAACATGTTGGGGTTAAACTTGCTGGCAGACACCTGCAACATGCCATAGGAAGCACTCTCCTATAGTGGCATGAGCAGAGGGTGAGAGCAGACCTGATTCAGGGAAGGTATCAAGCCCACTATAGCCTCTTGCCGGTTGTCATATAAATTCTCCTTGTGAGATGGTTGCCCCAGCCCATCACCCACATCATTAGTCATTGTTTAAATCTGTGCTGAACAGGGCATGCATGATGAGTGTTTGTCTTTGTGAAGGTAGATCAAGTGGAGGAAGTGGGGCCTCTGTGGCAGCCGAGCTTGGCCTCAGTCGAGATCAGACTGGGCGCCAGAGAGGAAACTGGGACTTTGTCTTCCTGCGTCGATGGATTCTGCATCAGCAGTGAAGTACCTGAAACTGACGTGGACCGAGGTGCCACAGGCAGAGTCCAGAAAGGAGGCGGCCCCCCATTGTGGGCTTGAAGGGTCCGGCTGGTACTGAGAGTGAACTCTGACAGTAATTCAGGTGGAGAATCTCTTGGCTCTGTGGGGCCCGCAGATGCATCAGTGGGAGCCAGCAAGGAGCCAAAGAGTCAAAGCATGGCCGTGTCAAACTCTTCGATCTATTTAAGAGTGATAGCAAGCCTAGAAAGTTGGGATGTGTTAGAACAAGTCGCATGATCGGCTCAGAAATCATACAACTTCGGAAGTGAAATCAAGACGTATGTGCTTCCTATGCCATCTCAGGAGAGTTGAATGGCAGGAAGGGGCCAAGACCCACTTAGATTTATTGTTATTTTTCTTCGACCGACGCCCCCTGATGGCGCGCAGAGGTACGGCTTGAAGAAAAATCTTCGGATCCAGACTGATGCCTCGGGAAATTCAAAGGTAAGGAATCTGCAACTAGCAGTCTCTATCGGATGTCAGTGTACTAAAATAGTGGCAATATACAGGCTTTGCATGTCATTTCTGGAGCGGAGCTGCAAAGTTCCACCAACTGGCTTGCAGAGGTACTGCTGAAAAGATTCCAGATCCAGTCTGACAGCTGGGAAATATTCAAAAGGTGAGGACTCTGAGGTTAAGTTTACATCAGAAAAATATTTTAATTTTCATTTGCATTCAATAATTTTAGTACTAACCCTAACCCTAATTTTAAAATTATAGTGAATTATTTTAAATTAACTATAATTACAGTAATTCTAATGTTAGACCAAAAATAACAATGATACAAACTATATACAAATAACTTCATACTTTTACTCCAACACTAATTTGTATCTGCCAAAAAAGCCATAATCTTGATAAAAACATCTAAGTGATTGCATGGCTCAATAAGTGCATACAAATACCTCAAAATATTATGGAAGTAAATATAAATAAAGTAAAGGGCGAGCTGGTTGGGTACAACCAGGATTAGATTTGATGAACAGCAGATGTGAATCAAACTGGGTTGAGCAACACAAAATTGGTCTGTTCACTAATGCGGTCTTTTCTCCTAACAAGGGAGGGAAGAATTAAAATGTATTCATAAAGAGTTCTGTTTTTAACGCCAACCAATACAAATCAGAGTTTGTAAACCTAATATTTAAAGAAGAGAGTAACCTGTGGAAAAAGGTGGCTGATGCAAAGGAGGCCACAGATGATTTTGAACATTTTTGGATGCTCTTAGAAAACCTTTTTAGATGGTGGCATTTTAAAGTAGTTTTTCTGTGACAAAACCCAAAAAAGCAATAAATTTAGGAAAGTGCACTTTACAGAAGCAAACTCTTCTAGGACTTTGACGACGGCAAGACAGATGTGTAGGGGCATTCAGAAGTTTGGTGATAGCTTTGATTTGAGAGGAATTTGCTGAATGGATTAGTAGAAAACTATAGACTAGTAAACTCATCTCCTTTAGAGAACTGAGATTCATTTTCAAGCACCTTACTCTGAAATTATTGTTTACAGTCATTTGTCCAGGCGTAGAGATGGAGCATCTCTACAGATGAAGTTCTATTTGAACTATTATATTCAGGTAAGTAAGCTAAAATGAACAGTCCATATGCATAAAGTAATTCCATAAAATTCTCAAGAATATCTGAAACATTTGCAAGAACTGAATGACCAATTAAAACTGAACACCCCCTCATTTCTGATTGAAGCATAATTCTGAAAGATAGCTCTAAAACAGCGACACACCTGAGTCTTTGCAAGAAAATGCCTGTATGAGAATGAATGTATACCATGTGGATGATTTAGGGTTGTCAGTTATGATTTTTGTTGCAGTAGGGGAGATGTGGTTTCTTGTTTATAGTATAAGGGAGCAAATCTGTAATCAAACTAAGAGAATTAACGTAGCTGTGGAAATTCATCCAAAGAAGTTCCTCACTTTTCTGTTCAAAGTTGTACGAATGTTGCCCTGCGCAAACATCTTCTACTTTGGCTTACGGAAGCAATTATCATATGGAACAAAAAATGACACTCAGCGGAAAAAGTCAGAAAAGATAGTGTTGCTACAGTGTAACAGAGCTTGTAAAGAATGGAATAAAATTGGTAAGAGAATTAATCTCTTACTAGCACAAATATCAAATAAGCCCTGCGTTTATGCTCTTTCATACGTTACATCATAATTTTTCCCTAGGTAAACATCTTGTGTTTAGAATTCATTTACTAAGGGAAAGAAAATGATACTGAGGGAACTGAAGTCTAGAAAGACAGAGCAATGAGCCCTGACTGAAATAGATCTGCAAGTTACTAACGTTAGAGTGAGTGGTTTGTACGACATTAGGAGCACAAGATGATTTCAGTAAAATAGAGTCCATTTTATATTTTTTAGAATAAAGATCCTCTTTCGAAAAATGTCTGTCTCTTGTAATACGCTTGTGCTGCGTTTGTTTCTTAAGCTTCACAGTGTTAAGAATGAATTACTTCTTTTATGAAAGTTTCTTTTTAGTATCTCTGATTAGTCTAATATCATATTGTACCTGACTTCTGATTAAATGCCTTTCTTCCTTATGCTTTCTGTGGGTGTCCATAGAAAATTGATCAAAATATATTTGAAAAATATCTGTGAATTGAGATAACTCGGATACTAGTTCATTATATTTTAATTACCCAAAGCTGTTGAGTATTGTTGAAATGGATCTTAAGGTATAAGTACTTGTTTTTTTTCTTGAATCTGCAGAATAGCTATGGTTGAAATGAACTTCTGAGATTGTCACACTATTTGCGAACTTTTCTGATAGTTGTCCTGAAAGACAATTTGGGGCAAATCCAGAAGACTGTTGCTAAACTTAATTGGAAATGTCCTAATGATACAGTACCCCATGTATACAACTGCTCCCCTTTGTGATGCGGCTTGCAATCAAGAAAATGTAAAGATGAAGCTCCGAATAATGGACCCCCAGGGTAAACGCACTTATAGTCAAGTGTCAACGTGCTGTGACTTCTCGTTTACCCTGCTTCATAAGCACCAGTTCTGCCCTTACCTATCATCTGTGAAAATACTTAGCAAATGAAGGGGGATGCAGGATGATCAGGCATGCATTTGAAATTGAGATGGTCAACTGAAAAAGATTCTCAAGTTACAGGAGACAAGCAGCTCCACCACTGTCCTAACATGGCACTGCATTAGTAAAAAGGCTATCAGAAAGGAGGCCACCAGAAACATTATCCTGTTTCATTCAACCCAAACTAAATAAAGGGGCTCATTTGCAGAAATGCATAAAACAGATACAATACTGGAAAGGGGATAAAATACTCTTACCAAGCCAAAAAGCAAGCCAATATGGGAGCACAACACTGACTGAAGAACGGAGGAGGAGGATGCAAAGGAAGGATATAAACCTCATTTATAGGACTATTGTGTAGGGCAATACTACTACTGATGTTATTACACTTCTCATAATTAAATTATGTAATCATGCGGATCGAAGGGCTGGGTAGTTCCAATGCTGTTCAATTTTCAGTGTTATCATCATGGGGTCTGGGACCTGGGATCAAGGGTGTGCAAGGCAAGCTGGAAGAGAAACGAATGGAAGGGAAAACACCAACTACTTGAGTAATTGAAACATATTTGATAGCCCTGTTGCACAAGAGGGTTGACTGGAGGGTCCGTTTATTATTTCCTATTATTCAAGGAGTGTTCAATGACAAGTTCAATACAACAAAAGAAAAATATAAATAAATGCACAAATATTAGAAACTAGAGGAACAAACAAGAAAAATCAGGATTAGATCAGATTTCCAACATGACAACAATATGGAGTTTAGGGGTACATTTTGAAGAGTAACGATTCTGTTGAGGAAGACAGACAGGAAGATGAAATCCCACGGTTTAACATGAGAATTGCAGTTTCCATTCTAGCTGAGAAAATTAACTTGGGAAAACCTGGTTGTGAGTGGCTAGGAGTTTGGAAGAATAATTAAGCATACCACATGCTCGGTCAAAAGGCAGGACAAATGGTAGGCAATACTTAGTGCTGTTCATTAAGTTAAACAGCATGATCCTCTTATTCTACATAATGGTTATGGCTTGAAAGAACTGCAAGTGGCACAACCAACCAGCTCATAGCTGGTTGTGTGGCTTGTCAAAGCCGACATACTTAAGGTTGTCACCTTCCTCAAACAGATAAAGCAAAACAATATTTTAGTCTCACTATGAAGACCAGCAAGTTTAAAAAAAATCATAAAATAAGTTACCATAGATCAGGTGACCATGACAATATAAAAGACATCTCAATCGATCTCTGTGAGTCGCAACTTTAAAACATGCTAAACAGAACTGAGACACAGAAGAGGGAGTCTAGGAAAGTTCTAATTTCAGGTTTAGAGCCTTTGAAGTGAAAACGGTTTTTTAAATTGATTAAGATTTTATATTAATCAAATGCAGTGACATGATTGATCATTTTTGGACCAACTTGATTAGTCTTAATGGGAAAAACACTGGCTCAGCTGAAGGCTTTACTCATTGCAGATTGAGAAGCTTTAGTTTTTCAATTGGCACAGGTGGATTGTTGCAGAATAGATCACTCTTTCCCTGCTGTGATAAAGTCGTGGTAAGAAGCACTGAACACAGTGCAAATCGCCAGTTGTTAAATGTGCTGAATTGTCCCCAGATGTAGAACTTCACTACTGAGAATGTGCAATTTTAGAAAGAAACCTGTACTTTAGAGCAGCCAAAAGGGAAGCCCTGCATACACCAAAAATGAGAAAATAGCTTGTGGCATGTTAAGCAGGAATAATATGAAAGTCAAAACCAATTCAAAATGGAATTACAAAAACAGTCACTGTTGCACTGCTGAAGGAAACCTATGGGTTCGGATCACTAGCTACCACATTGGCAAGGATACATTCTTCTGTAGGCAAACACAGTGCAGTACAGTGGAGGGATAAAGAAGAGCTACTCAGATGGGCACAATTGTGAAATGTATTTCCATAATAAATAGAGAAAGTTGTCACTCCTGTTAAGCTGATCTTTCACTTTATGATTTAAGCTTTGTAATTGAATCTTCCCAGAACACAGTTATCCTAAAACTATATGGATTTTAACAAAAAATGAAGTAACAAAATCAAAGATTTGGAGACTGCGTGTTAAATGACACTACTGTTGTGCATGATCTTATTACTAAACAACTTTGAAGTGTGTTGTTATAAATACAATTAGGTTACACTTACATAATGGAAATCACTGTTGAGACACTGAGAGGTTTCAATTCACAAATGATGTTGTAGGCTAAGATTTCTACTACAACAGTGATACTGGCCCTTAGCTTAATCTACATTTGTATCCAGCACCAAATGTAATCTCCGAAGTGTAATGGTAGAGCTATACTGTCCAATATTTTGCCATCAGATCTCTATGCAAATGACAGACAAACAATGTGGCGAGCCAACATAAAGCGATCTAACATTGCTGTATAACAGCAAGACTCGCAATATATTTTTATCATAAACAGGTGTAATGTGCACTCAATGTATTCCATAATACATTAGCTTTACTGGTGATGAGTGTGCATGAACATTAACTGTCCCTCTATGTTGTCTGCGAGGAGAGTCACTTATGTACAAGAGTTTCATACCTGCATTGTGCTTTGCCAAGTATTTGTCTTTGTACTGCTTCTTCTTCTTGCCAAACCAGGTGCAGCTGGCTTGCTGTTCTTGTTTTGTCTTCTCCATTGCGATACAAGCCACTCGCCTAGAAGACATAAAAATATAGCTTACTAGCAAACATAGAAAAATGTGGCCTAATGTCAATATAATTTGTCAATGTATTTTGCCACATAATATATGGACTAAAAAACAACTTACAGTACATTATATTCTAAATCACAGAGAAGTTTGAGAACCTGTGAACGAACAAAACTCCAAGGGACTTGTAATCGTCCTATACCTAACAGTAGAGCACACATTGTTCCTTATAATGCAAAGTCACACCATTAACCTTTCCTCCCACCCCGTTATAAATATGTGGTACTATGCTCCCTTTTACAAAAGGGATTCTATGGTTGGAGATGTGTAGAATATGTCTAATAGCAGGTTACTCACCTAGTGAATATTCCTCAGGCACTACTCCTAGGTGCTGTGAGGGAGATTTGTGAGGATTTTCACATATAAGCGCCAATCCGTACATGCTGATGTCAGCTGCTTTCTTAGGTTTTCTGCACCCTCGGGTACAGAACCCATTGGAATAGTGGCATGACAAGGGTGCAGATCTGTAGATTCAGACCTCTTCAGATGGGAAACAGACCAGTCCACAGATCAGTGAGGTTGAATGGCCAGTGAGGAAACTGCGATTAGACACAGTGTCCACCAGAAAGATCATTACCCAAGGCTGGTTTGATGGATACTTCTAACCCCAGTTTCTTCACCATGTGAACAGATACCACTGCAGTACCTCCTCATGTAGTGGGTCAGTGAACTGGCTCAGATCAAAAAGTCATGTAGGACTGAGCAGGCAAAGTGCCCCTCTAGATGGACCTGTCCAACCAAGGCAGACGTGCTTTGTAAATGTATGTACCAATGTCCAAATCTACACCGGACAAATGTCAAGACAGGTACTCCAAAGGCTAGCACAGTAGTAACAGCCTTAACTATGGTTGAATAAACCAGTAACCCTTCTGTAGGCAGTTTCTTTGCCAGTGAATTGCAGATCTTTACACAGGGAACAATCAATTGGGAGATAGTCTATTTTTGCACTGCATTGCACTTCTGTGCCCCACAGAACCATAAAAGGAATTCATCTTCTACCCCATGGTTTTGATGTGATCTACATAAAAGCTTAGTGAGCTCTTGGTGTCCAAGTAATGGAGTCTCCCTTCCTCTTTAGAAGGATGAGGTGGGGCAAAAGAAGGCCGGAAGGGTGACAGCCTGTCTGACATAAAATGGAGTGAGTGCTTTAGACAGAAAGGAAGCTTAGGTCTTCAAAATCAACATATGTGGTAAGAATGCTGTGTAAGGTGCGTTAACAGAAAGAACTTGCAGCTACCTCACTCGCCTAGCTAATCTTATGTCAATGAGAAAGTCCTCTTAATTTACGAAGCCCTATGGATGACGGTACAGCTCTCAAAAATGATGCACATCAAAAAAGTGAGATATAAGTTCAAGGCACATTGTGGCATTGCAGAGGTTGTTGAACGAAACAAGTTTTGCTCACCTATCAAAAATCTTACAACAGGTGACCTAAATAAAGAAGCCTGATCCGGTAAACACAAAAAAGATTATTAGCCTTTAACAGTGCCCAAACCAGGTCCTTACTGGGCCAGGGACAAAACAAACAATAAAGGTTGGCTTTCAGCGGGTAATTTGGCAGGCTAGCTACAAATTTGTCCCAATGACTGTTGTACTTCGATTTTGTAGAGTGACACCTCACTGCCAAGATAACATCAACCATCTCAGGAGGAAGGTCCAATGAGGTCAACTGGTGCTACTCAATCTCCAAGCATAGAGATGCAAATTGTGCATACGAAGGAGCAGTATCCTGGCTTGCTGCTTTGACAGAAAATATTCCTGAAGTAGCATCTTGATATCAGGAGAGATGTTCACGCTCTCGAGATAATAGTGCTACACTTTCATTATTAAATCTGGTGCCACAAGGATAACTTGGGCCCTATTGTTCCTGACATTCTTCAGTACTCAGGGCAGGAGGTGGTCGGAAGGTATACAGGAGTCCTGCACTCCACTGTTGGAGGAACGTGTCTCAGAGAGACAGCTTTTTGGCAACTGAAACGTTCACAAATGCGGACATTGTGTGTTTTTGACAGTGGTCGACGCAAGTTTCGTTCCATTATTGACCTGGGTGTTTAAACATACCACCAGATAAACTACTTGGTGGTCCAGCCTCTTCCAAAGGTGTAATCTCCACACAGGGCCCAAGACCTCAACCTGCTGTGCTTATTGCAGTATCACATGGTGGTGATGTTGTCTGAGTATTTGCACCAGTTTTTCTCTGATGGTAATCAGGAAGGCCTTCCACGTCAAATGAATCGCCCTAGACTCCAACAATTTGGCATGGAATCAAGCATTAGCTAGAGACCAGAAACCTCCGCTCTTCACTACACCAGATGGCCTCACCAACTCAGAAGCGATGTATTCATGACCACTGTAAATTCTAAGTGGGGTAAGGAGCCCAGCAGCAGAACTTTTGAAGTTTCTGCTGAAATTTGAATATAGTCTGACAGATTTATTTGACTGTGTGCTCTTTCGGACTTCAGGTGCCACTGGAAAGCCTGCATATGCCATCTGGCATGGGTCATCAGCAGGGTGGATGAGGCCAACAATACCAGCCGCTTCAGAGTTATCCGCACTGAGATAGGGATAATAGCCTGAATGTTCTGGGCACTATTTCACAGGGAAAGGCAAAAAACCAAACTGTAAGAGGCTGACCCAGTTTATGGTGTACACCTATGGTGTGGCACCCCATATTGGTTCCAGGCAACCCTTAGTGATAGTTTTTTTTGTGCCTAGATAACCAAAGCTCTCTAGGGGTAGCTGTGGAGAGCAGCTCAGGTGTATCTAGGAGTGTAAAGCACTTACAATACCACAGTAGTCAGTCAGTGTTGTTCACACAAGAAAGAACCACACCAAGAATTACAAAAATAAAGTAGTCTTTATTATACTACTACTATTATCCTAAAATTGGTATATCTTCGCTTGGTGATAGCTACACACAAAATATATACTTAGAAACAAACAGTAAAAGCATACAAATCCTTAATCCCCCTTTTGGGGATGGTTGTAAAGTACAAGTTACTTACCTTCAGTGACGACATATCTGGTTGAGACATTCCAGTTGCCGATTACTTACCTTAGAATTTTCTCCCAGGCATCAGACTGGATCTGGAGATTTTTTCTTCGAGCAATACCCTTGTGTAAGGAAATGCCTCCTTGGCATGGTTACCCCTGACTTTTTGCCTTTTGCTGATGCCAGTTATGATTGAAAGTGTGCTGGGACCCTGCTAACCAGGCCGCAGCACCAGTGTTCTTTCCCTAAACTGTACCTTTGCTTCCACAATTGGCACAGACCTGGCACTCAGATAAGTCCCTTGTAAATGGTACCCCTGGTAACAAGGGCCCTGATGCCAGGAAAGGTCTCTAAGGGCTGCAGCATGTCTTATGCCACCCTGGGGACCTCTCACTTAGCACATGCACACTGCCTCACAGCTTGTGTGTGCTGGTGGGGAGAAAAAGACTAAGTCGACATGGCACTCCCCTCAGAGTGCCATGCCAACCTCACACTGCCTGTGGCATAGGTAAGTCACCCCTCTAGCAGGCCTTACAGCCCTAAGGCAGGGTACACTATACCACAGGTAAGGGCATATGTGCATGAGCACTATGCCCCTACAGTGTCTAAGCAAAACCTTAGACATTGTAAGTGCAGGGTAGCCATGAAGAGTATATGGTCTGGGAGTTTGTCAAACACGAACTCCACAGTTCCATAAAGGCTACACTGAAATCTGGAAAGTTTGGTATCAAACTTCTCAGCACAATAAATGCACATTGATGCCAGTGTGAAATTTATTGTAACATGCACCCAGAGGGCATCTTAGAGATGCCCCCTGAATACCAACCTGACTTCTAGTGTGGGGCTGACCAGTTTCTGCCAGCCTGCCACAACCAGACGAGTTGCTGGCTACATGGGGAGAGTGCCTTTGTCACTCTGTGGCCAGGAACAAAGCCTGCACTGGGTGGAGGTGCTTCACACCTCCCCCTGCAGGAACAGTAACACCTGGCGGGGAGCCTCAAAGGCTCACGCCCTTTGTTACAACGTCCCAGGGCATCCCAGCTAGTGGAGATGCCTGCCCCTCCGGCCACTGTCCTAACTTTTGGCGGCAAGGCTGCAGGAGATAATTAGAAAAACAAGGAGGGGTCACCCACCAGTCAGGACAGCCCCTAAGGTGCCCTGAGCTGAGGTGACCCATGCCTTTAGAAATCCTCCAACTTAGTTTTGGAGGATTCCCCAATAGGATTAGGGATGTGCCCCCCTCCCCACAGGGAGGAGGCACAAAGAGGGTGTAGCCACCCTCCAGGACAGTAGCCATTGGCTACTGCCCTCCCACACCTAAACACACCCCTAAATCTAGTATTAAGGGGCACCCCAGAACCCAGGAAATCAGATTCCTGCAATCTGAAATACAAAGAAGGACTGCTGACCTACAAACCTTCAGAGACGACGGACAACGACAACTGCTTTGGCCCCAGCCCTACCGGCCTGTCCCCAGACTCGAAAACCTGCAACCAGAGACGCATCCAACAGGGACCAGCGACCTCTGAAGTCTCAGAGGACTGCCCAGACCCCCACGACCAAGAAATTCCCGTGAGCAGCGGCGCTGATCAAAAACAGCAACATCTTTGCAACAAAGAAGCAACTTTCAAAGAACTCACTCTTCCCGCCAGAAGCGTGAGACTTCACACACTGCACCCGACGCCCCCGGCTCGAGATCCAGAGAACCAACACCACAGGGAAGACACCCCAGTGACTGCGACCCTGTGAGTAGCCCGAGATGACCCCTCTGGACCCCCACAGTGACACCTGCAGATAGAATCCAGAGGCTCCCCCTGACCGCGACTGCCTATAACAAGGGACCCACCGCCTGGACCAAGCACTGCACCCACAGCCCCCAGGACCTGAAGGAACCGAACCTCAGTGCAAGAGTGATCCCCAGGCGACCCTCTACCTAGCCCAGGTGGTGGCTGTCCCAAGAAGCCCCCTGTGTGCCTGCCTGCATCGCTACGCTAGAGTGACCCCCGGTTCCCTCCATTGTTTCCTATCTAAAACCCGACGCCTGCTTTGCACGCTGCATCCGGCCGCCCATGTGCCGCGGAGGGTGTGTTTTGTGTGCCTACTTGTGTCCCCCCCAGTGCTCTACAAAACCCCCCTGGTCTACCCTCTGAGGACGCGGGTACTTACCTGCTGGCAGACTGTAACCGGAGCACCCCTGTTCTCCATATGTGCATATGTGTTTTGGGCACCTCTTTGACCTCTGCACCTGACCGGCCATGTGCTGCTGTTGTGGTAACTTTGGGGTTGCCTTGAACCCACAACGGTGGGCTGCCTATGCCCAGGAACTGAGACTTGTGTCTTACTTACCTCACAATCTAACCTTTACTTACCTCCTCCAGGAACTGATGATTTTTGCACTTTTAAAATAGCTTATTGCCATTTTAACACAAAACTGTATATATTATTGCTCTAATTCAAAGTTCCTAACTTACCTGTGTGGGGAACGTTGCATTTTATGTATTTACTTCAAATGTTGAACTTGTGGTTCTTAAAATCAATTAAGAAAATATATTTTTCTATATAAAAACCTATTGGCCTGGAGTAAGTCTTTTGAGTGTGTGTTTCTCATTTATTGCTTGTGTGTGTACAACAAATGCTTAACACTACCCACTGATAAGCCTACTGCTCGACCACACTACCACAAAATAGAGCATTAAATTATCTAATTTTGTCACTATCTTACCTCTAAGGGGAACCCTTGGACTCTGGGCACACTATTTCTTACTTTGTAATAGTATATACAGATCCAGCTTCCTACAGGCAGGCATCCCCACTAGCTGGGATGCCCTGGGGTGCTGTAACAAAAGGCATGAGCCTTTGAGGCTCACTGCCAGGTGTTACAGTTCCTGCAGGGGGAGGTGAGATGCACCTCCACCCAGTACAGGCTTTGTTCCTGGCCACAGAGTGACATAGGCACTCGCCCCATGTGGCCAGAAACTCGTCTGGTTGTGGCAGGCTAGCAGAAACTGGTCAGCCTAGCACTAGGAGTCGGACTGGTATTCAGGGGGCATCTCTAAGATGCCCTCTGGGTGCATTTTACAATAAATTCCACACTGGCATCAGTGTGCATTTATTGTGCTCAGACGTTTGATACCAAACTTCCCAGATTTCAGTGTAGCCATTAGGAAACTGTGGAGTTCATGTTTGACAAACTCCCAGACCATATACTCTTTATGGCTACCCTGTACTTACAATGTCTAAGGTTTTGCTTAGACACTGTAGGGGAATAGTGCTCATGCACATATGCCCTCACCTGTGGTACAGTGCACCCTGCCTTAGGGGTGTAAGGCCTGCTAGAGGGGTGACTTACCTATGCCACAGGCAGTGTGAGGTTGGCATGGCACTCTGAGGGGAGTGCCATGTCGACTTAGTCATTTACTCCCCACCAGCACACACAAGCTGTGAGGCAGTGTGCATGTGCTGAGTGACGGGTCCCCAGGGTGGCATAAGACATGGTGCAGCCCTTAGAGACCTTCCCTCGCATCAGGGCCCTTGATACCAGGGGTATCATTTACAAGGGACTGATCTGTGTGTCAGGGCTGTGACAACTGTGGGAACAAAGGTAGTTTAGGGAAAGAACACTGGTGCTGGGACCTGGTTAGCAGGGTCCCAGCACACTTTCAAAGTTGGCATCAACACTAGGCAAAAAGTCAGGGGGTAACCATGCCAAGGAGGCATTTCCTTACAAAGAGTCAACAAGCCTTGGTAAGAGCAACAGTTGCAGTGCAGAGGGGTTCGGTTTCCGGTGGCTGCAGCAAAGGCCCGCCGTCTCCCAAGTGGGCTAGAAGACAAGTTAGACCCGGTGAGGACCACAGAACCACCAACTGTGTTGCAGAGCCTTTCGATGTCGGTGGGACAGCAGGATCCATCAGCTGGTCGTTGTCATCTTAAGGTGCAGAGGAGTGACTCCTCCACTCTAATGGAGATTCCTTCTTGTTTCTTGGTGCACACAGAGTCCTTGCGACCCTGGAGGATGCACAGCCATGGATGTTGCAGAAATCTTGAAGGAGCTGGAGTAACAATGTTGCACTGGGAGCCCTCCCAACTAGATACAGTCTTGTTTCAGTTCCTAAAGAAGACCAGCAGCGTTCAGGAGCAGAAGAGTCTTTCAGAGTGCCTTTGAAGAGTTTTGCTCGACGAATCTGGGGACCCACCCTCAGGGATACCCTTAAGTAACCCTAAAATGGGGTTGTACACATATACAGTGACCCACCTATCAGAGGTGATCAGGGACGTCACCCACCTGGCCTAGCCAGTCAGATGCTTCCAGGGGCCTCTTCACATCTTATTTCCAAGATAGCAGAATAAAGCGGCCACCTGGGAGAACTCTGTGCACCTCCCTAGAGGAGGAGCTGGACGGGGTGGTGGTCACTTCCCTGTCCTTTGTGTGGTTTCGCGCCAGAGCGGGAACCAGGTGTTCTTGCACTGGTGCAAACCAGTTTATGCAGGGAGGTCACCAAATGTGCCCTTCAAAGCAGTCTGGTGGCGCTGAGAGGCCACCTCAACCCAGCCAAGAAACACCTAGTTCTAAAGGAAAGCAGGTGACACCTCCCTCCTACTGGAAACTGTATGCTCTGCGTTCCCCTGTTCGAGTTAGGCTCAGCAGCAGGAGAGTAGAACAATATCTGGGGTCCATAGCAGCAGGGGATGGCAGGCAAACCTCACAAGGCTGTTTAGGCAGATCTGAGGGATCTGCAAAGGAACCCCCATATTACATGTCATCATGCAACCAACACTGGAATTGGTGTAGTTGCAGGATTCCAACATGTTTGATACCAAACACGGTGAAGCCATTATGTAGTTGGGCTACTCGTGTTGATCAGTGTCCACTACATACCTTAAAAAAGGCTTTCCCACACTTACAAAGCCAAGAGAATGGAGTCTGAGGTTTTCAGGGGCATATCTGGTCATGCAGGGATGCCCCTCATACTCAGAGCCATGCACCCTGCCCTTGGGCGGAAGGGCCTACCACGGGGTGACTTACACTGTCAAAGTGCTGTGACCGCGATAAAAGGCAAGCCTTACATCTAAAGTGAAAGGTGCAAGTACCATTTCATGCAAGCTGCAATGGCAGGCCTGCAGACACAGTTTGCATGGGCTTACATGGATCGATTGTAGGAAGCTGGTTGGTGCGTGCTGAACACCTATGGTGTTATCACCTTATACCAGGTCCAGGTATCTCCTATTAGTGAAGTGTAGACAGTGGTGTCTAGGAAGCCAGGGCTCTCTAGCGGTAGCTGTGGATGTGCCATGACTTAACTTACACACATGAATGAACCACACAGTGTTAGAAAAATAAAGGCACTTTATTATGGTAACACAAATACTAAAATACTGTATAGGCAATACCCTGACTGGAGGCAAGTAAACACACTATTATATACACATCAGGAATCGGGAAATAGCATAGAAAGAGATAGGCACTAGTAAAGGCAATAGTAGATAGTGAGGGCCGAAGGGGAGGGCCAAACCATAACCTAAAAAAGTGGAATGTGAAAGGCATTGCCTCACCAAGGAAGTGGAATCAGTAGAGGGGTGCTGGAGGATCTAGGGACCCCAAGAGCTAAGTACCAGGGTGCCCCCCAGAGATCAGGAGAGAAGACGTAAGTACCGGTTTCTTCCCTAAACCAACAGGAGGACTTTAGAAAAAGGACTATGCAAGACCCAGGCAAGACTGGAAGAAACTTAAGGTGGATCCTGACAGAAGAGGACCTTCAAAAGTCCAGTTTGAGTTGGAGTGTCTGGCTGTGACAGGAGCCACTACCCACCCTTGTGTGGATGCAGGAACAGGTCGACAGTGGATGTAGAAAGTCAGCAGTGCAGCACAGGAGCAGAAGAGGAGTACCAGAAGTGATGCAAGTGATGTCCCACGTCAGCGGTAGTGATGCATTCAGTCAGTGGTGCTGGAAAACCACCAACAAGCCTTGGCAAGAGTCTGAGAAGAAGGTTTTGCAAGGCTAAAGAGGATCAGCAAGGTCCAGGGGACTCAACCCAAAGAGGGGAGTCCGAGGTGACCCTCGGCAGCTGGGAGAGTCACAAGAAGTGGAGGCAACCCCCACAGGCGACCCATGGGCAGCAGGCACAGGAGTCGCAGTGAGGCCCACTCAGCACACCTGAAGAGGAGTCCCACATAGCTGGAGCATCAGGCAGGGGACTGTGCTTTGCAGGAAGGAGAGCTGGGATCCATGGTTACCAGGAGCCTGAAGATCCCTTGGAGGAGAAACAAACAAGTCTTGGTAGCTGCAAGGGTCAAAGTACACAGGGTTACTGTCCTGCAAGGACAGTCAAGGGCTTACCGTCTCCCAAGTTGGACAGCTGGTAGAGAGGACCAAGGGGACCACTGCAGACCACTCCCTGTGATGCAGGATCCACACAGTTCTGGGGTAGAGGGGATCCACGCAGCTGGTCGTCTTTGCAGTTGGTGCCTGCAGAGGCAGGGGAGTGACTCCTTCACTCCAAGGGAGATTCCTTCTTACTTCTTTTGCAGGCTGAAGACTCATTGCCCTCAGAGGATACACAGCCAGGGAAATGTTGCAGTTGCCGGAAGCAGTCGGAGAAACAATGTTGCAAAGCGGAGTAGTCGCTGGAGTTGCAGATTGTCGGTTCCTGGAGGGTTCAGTTGCAGTCCCGGTGGCCAGGAGATGAAGTAAACGATGTAGAGGAGTCCTGCTGGAACCATGCATGTCGAATCTTAGGACCCACCAAGGGGAAGCCCCTAAATAGCCCAGGAAGGGGGATTGGTCACCTAGCAGGGTGACCACCTATCAAGAGAGGGCTGTGACGTCATAATATAGGAGCAGAGCACATGGCCTGTTTAGGGTCATAAAAAGCTTTTTGGCAGCTAGCTGTCCACAAAACTTTCTTGGGCATCCTTTTAGAGGTGAGGTCATTTAAAGGGGCTACGATGGAGCCATAGTTCTTAATAAATCTCCAGTTGTACTCTGTCAGGCCTAGGAAGGCTCTGACTTGGGTTTATGTGGTAGGGGCAGTCCCAATCCAGATTGGTCTCGATGTTGCCATGTAGTGGTTGAATCTGGCCTCCACGTACCAAATGACCCACCCAGATAAACCACTTTCCTGTGCCCTATCTGTCACTTTGAGGACTTGATACTGAGGCCTTCTCTCTGCAGGGCCTTCAATACATTTCCAAGGTGGACCAGGTGATCCCCCCTCACCAGGTGGAGCTTAAGACAGCTATATCATCAAGATAAGCTACACTGAAGCTTTCCAGGCCTTGGAGAACTTTGTTCACCAACCTCTGGAATGTGGCAGGTGCATTCTTTAGTCTAAAGGGCATCACTGTGAGGTGATCGTGCCCACTAGGAGGGGAGAATGCAGTTTTTGGTTTGGCATCTTCTGACAACTTGATCTGCCAGTAGTCAGGTCAAAAGTGCTTAGATATTTGGCAGAAGCCAGTGTATCTATGAGCTCATCTGCCCTTGGGTTAGGGAGAGCATCTGTTTTAGTCACAGTAATGAGACCCTTGTGGTCCACACAAAATCCCATATACTTTTAACCATTTTGAGTGTGTGGTTTTGGGACAAGGACTACAGGACTAACCCTGGGGCTGTCAGAGGGCTCAATAACCCTCAGGTCTAGCATCTTCTGCACCCGAGATTTGATGCAGTCCCAGATATGATTAGGCTGCCTGTAAATATTACTTTTAACAGACAGGATGTCACCTGTGTCAATGGTGTTTTCACACCATGTGGTTCGATCAGGGGTCAGGGAGAACAGTTCAGAGAATTGTCCCAGGAGATTTCTGCTGTGATCTTTTTGTGACTCAGAGAGGGAGTCTGCCAGTACAACCTCATCCACTGAGCCAACTTCTGTACTGTGGGAGAAGAGGTCACGGAGAGGGTCACTCATCAGTTGCCATGGGCAAGGTCATGTCAGACCTGTCATAGTAGGGTTTCAGGAGGTTCACATGAAGCACCCTGTGGAGGCTTCTAGGAGTGCCTAGGTCAACCAAGTAGGTGACCTCACCTTTTTTGTCCACAATGGTATGTGGTCCACTCCATTTATCTTGGAATGCTCTGGGAACCACAGGTTCCAGGACCCACACTTTCTGTACTCGCTGGTACACAGTCAGCACAGCCTTCTGGTCATGCCATTGTATTTGCAACACTTGGCTAGCCTGAAGTTTTTTGGAAGCCCTCTTCATGTACTCGGCCACCCTAGATCTAAGGCCTAATACATAGTCCACAATGTCCTGTTTTGGAGGCTTCAGATGTTGCTTCTTGTCTTCTTTTACAAGAGCAAGGGGACCCCTAATAGGGTGTCCAAACAGAAGTTCAAAAGGGCTGTAGCCCACTGCCTTCTGAGGAACCGCCTATAGGCAAAGAGGAGGCAAGGTAACAGGACATCCCTCTTCCTCCTGAGTTTCTCAGAGTCCCATTATCATGCTTTTGGGAGTTTTACTAAACCTCTCCACTTGTCCATTTTTTGGTGGATGGTAAGGAGTGGTGAATTTATAAGTTACAACACACTTCTTCCACATGGCTTTAAGGTAAGCAGACAGGAAGTTTGCACCCAGTCTGATATCACCACTTTAGGGGACAATTCCCACAAGGGCTTTGGCCACTGCAGGACCTGTAATGGTCCTAAGAGGAATGGCCCCGGGATATCTGGTGGCATGGTTCACTACCACCAGTATGAATCTATTACCAGAGGCTGTTGTAGGTTCCAGAGGATCAACAATATCCACCCCCACCCTCTCAAAGGGTACCCCAACCACTGGTAGTTGGATTAAAGTGGCCTTTAGGGTGCCACCTGTCTTGTCACAGGCTTGACAAGTGACACAGGACTAACTTGTGTCTTCTGGCATATGGGGCCAGTGAAAGTGAGGGACAAGCATGTCCCAAGTCTTGCTTGGCCCCAAGTGCCTTGCAAGGGGAACATCATATGCTAGAAATAACAGGAACCCCCTAAACGTCAGAGGGATAACCAGTCTGTTGGTGGCACCAGTAAGGGTCCCTTGCTTGTGAGTACAGGAAGCTGTTATCCCCGTACACTTTATGGGTGCCACTGATATCCCCTGCCTCTTGTGCTGCAGCTAGCTTCCTTAAGCTCTCGGTGTGAGACAGGTTATCTGTTCCACACCAAGTTCCTCGCTGGTGGGTCCCTTGCACCCAAGAGCTCAGTTGTGTCAGCTTGGAGCTCCATTGGTGTAGGTTCCACCCAAAGAGCAGATTTGTCTCCCTCTGGAGTTGAATCCTCACCAGAGGCTGGAGCAGGGGGTACATTTGTACCCTTTCTGCTCTCTTATTTAGGAGCCTCCTGTGCCATTGTTCCATGCTTCAGGGTTCCTTGTTCCTTTTGTTTCTAGCCCTGTGCTCTGGTGAGGGCCAAGATATGCCCAGAAATGCCCAGCATTGCTGCATGAACCTCCAATTTCACTTCAGCCCAAGCTGATGTCTCCAAGGCATTACCTAGCAGACATTCTACAGGTAGATCAGAGGACACTACAACCTTTTTAGGGCCAGTAACTCCCTCAGCTGAAATCAATAACAGCCATGGGGTGGCACAATGTGTTATTATGAGCATCAGTCACTTAGTACGTGTGACCAAGTAGATGTTGCTCATGAGACACCAGTTTTTCAGTCACCACACTGACACTGGCACCTGTGTCCCTGTAGGCCTCAGCCTCAACACCAATGATTAAGGGATGCTGCCTGTACCTACCCATATAAGGGGTACAGGCAGCTAGGGTGGCAAAGTCTGTGCCTCATATTAGAGACAAATACAGCCTTAGTGGTCTCTTTGACTAGCCCATATCCCATTACAGTCCTTAAGTTGAGCCCAGCCACACTTTTGGACAGATTACTACTAGTGTTATTACTACCATTACTGCTATTCCTAGGGGCACTAGAGGTAGAAGAGGTGTTCGTAGTGGTGGGGGCTTGGTGTCTTTCTAAGGAAAGGAGCTGTATCCTGCACCATTGGCCTTTATTTTTACAAAAAAAGCACCAAAGATTTTTAAAATTTGAGTAAGAGGAGGAGGATTTATTCACATCCCCAGAGGAGTTTTGTGAGCCTGATGAAGAATTTTTAGTTTTATCTTTGTCCCCCCAACCTTATCCTGATGCTTGCCTACTTCCTTCTTTTTGTGGTCACCCCCTGTGTGAGTTTTCCTACTCACTGTGGTACAGACACACTTGTCTGTCCTCTTTGCCAATTCTTGGGTATGGGTCAGATCAGAATCCACCAGGTACTGATGCAGATAATCAGATATACAGTTATTCAAAATGTGCTCTCTCAGAATCAAATTGCATAAGCCCTGGTAGTCACTTACTTAGCTCCCATGCAAACAGCTTTCACGGAACAGTCCAAAAAATTTACCAAATCCTGGGAGAACTCCTTTTTGGTTTCCCAGAACTTCATCCTGTATTGGTCAGTGGTCAAACCAACACCATCTAACAGTGCACTTTTTAAAGCTGTATAATTGTCTGCAACTTCCTCTCTGACAGTGAGGCGTTTGCCTCTGCCTTTGAAAGAGAAGGAGAGCTACAAGATTGCTGGCCACTGCCTTTGGGGGACCTTCTAAATTTTAAAGGACCTCTCCAAAGCAGTGAACCATTTATAAATGTCATCTCCCACCTTGTAAGGTGGGACTATCTTGCTCAGGTTCCTAGAAACTTAATAGTCCTCTCTTATTCTGGTGTCCCTAAAGCTAGGATTGCTGCCATGATGGGGTGCTAACACTAAATCCTGTCTTTCCCTCTCCACTGTCAAGGCCTTGCTATCTAGGGCCAGCTGTTGCTGCCTCAGCTTGGCCTCCTCCAACCTCAGTTTCCTAAGCTCCCAGTCTAAGTAATCTTCCCCTGAGGCAGAGCAGTGGGTCCCCTCAGATAATGAGGAGACATGGATACGGACAGAGGAGGACGTACCCCTCCTTCTGGGGACTCTCTGGATCAAACCTCTAGGAGTAAAGGTGGGCCTGTCAGGACTCCCCCCCCCCCCCAACTACATGCAGTGGTCCTAACAGGGCTGTGGGTGCTCCCCAGGTTCCTCCCGACCCTTCCCAGTGTAGCCTAAGTCAGCCCTGTGTGGGCTTGAAGGGTCAGTTTCTACTTCTTCTTCCTCCTGGCTGCCTGTATTGTCCTGGTCAGCCTGGAGGAGTAATCCTAGAAGCAGAATCTTATTGGAATTTCTCCGTCTTCAGTTTTCTAGTGGCACACATCTCACTCAGGTCTTGGAAAGTAAGACCCTCATAGTGAGAGTCTGGGGCCTGGGAGTTGTGCTCTACATAAGACATTCTTGCTAGAGTGGTGTAGGTGTACCCGACTACTCTAACACCTAGGCTACCTAGGAAAGTTTGGAGCAAGGGCTCGGCTAGACCCCTAACTTACCCAAACATAGAAGACTTGAAATCTTGAGAACTACGTGCAGTGTGTACCTAGCAGCTAATGTTAGTCTTTCCTGTGGAAGGTGGTAAGGCAATTGTTAGTGTCTTATCCCACCGCTGCACCACCAATGTAGAGAGCTGGCATGGTGTGTGGTGAGCACCTATGGTGCTATCACCTTACACCAGGTCCAGGTATCCCCTATTAGTGTACTGTATGCAGAGTCTAGGAAGCCAGAGCTCTCTAAAGGTAGCTGTGGACGTGCGACCAAGACTTATCTAGGATACGTGCAAAGCTTACGCAATACCACTATAGTCATACAACACTTACCTACATGAAAGAACCACACAATGTTACAAAAATAAAGGTATTTTTTATGGTAACACAAATACTAAAGTACAAGTTACTTACCTTTGGTAACGAAATATCTGGTAGAGACATATTCTAGTTGCAGATTCCTTACCTTTGAATTTCCCCAGGAGTCTGACTGGATCCGGAGATTTTTCTTCAAGCAGTACCTATACGGGCATTCAGGTGGCGTCGGCCGACTCTGCCGTCATTGGCGCAGTGCTCACCGTGATGACGTAGCAGTCGTATACAGGGAGTGCAGAATTATTAGGCAAGTTGTATTTTTGAGGATTAATTTTATTATTGAACAACAACCATGTTCTCAATGAACCCAAAAAACTCATTAATATCAAAGCTGAATATTTTTGGAAGTAGTTTTTAGTTTGTTTTTAGTTTTTGCTATGTTAGGGGGATATCTGTGTGTGCAGGTGACTATTACTGTGCATAATTATTAGGCAACTTAACAAAAAAAAATATATACCCATTTCAATTATTTATTATTACCAGTGAAACCAATATAACATCTCAACATTCACAAATATACATTTCTGACATTCAAAAACAAAACAAAAACAAATCAGTGACCAATATAGCCACCTTTCTTTGCAAGGACACTCAAAAGCCTGCCATCCATGGATTCTGTCAGTGTTTTGATCTGTTCACCATCAACATTGCGTGCAGCAGCAACCACAGCCTCCCAGACACTGTTCAGAGAGGTGTACTGTTTTCCCTCCTTGTAAATCTCACATTTGATGATGGACCACAGGTTCTCAATGGGGTTCAGATCAGGTGAACAAGGAGGCCATGTCATTAGATTTCCTTCTTTTATACCCTTTCTTGCCAGCCACGCTGTGGAGTACTTGGACGCGTGTGATGGAGCATTGTCCTGCATAAAAATCATGTTTTTCTTGAAGGATGCAGACTTCTTCCTGTACCACTGCTTGAAGAAGGTGTCTTCCAGGAACTGGCAGTAGGACTGGGAGTTGAGCTTGACTCCATCCTCAACCCGAAAAGGCCCCACAAGCTCATCTTTGATGATACCAGCCCAAACCAGTACTCCACCTCCACCTTGCTGGCGTCTGAGTCGGACTGGAGCTCTCTGCCCTTTACCAATCCAGCCACGGGCCCATCCATCTGGCCCATCAAGACTCACTCTCATTTCATCAGTCCATAAAACCTTAGAAAAATCAGTCTTGAGATATTTCTTGGCCCAGTCTTGACGTTTCAGCTTGTGTGTCTTGTTCAGTGGTGGTCGTCTTTCAGCCTTTCTTACCTTGGCCATGTCTCTGAGTATTGCACACCTTGTGCTTTTGGGCACTCCAGTGATGTTGCAGCTCTGAAATATGGCCAAACTGGTGGCAAGTGGCATCGTGGCAGCTGCACGCTTGACTTTTCTCAGTTCATGGGCAGTTATTTTGCGCCTTGGTTTTTCCACACGCTTCTTGCGACCCTGTTGACTATTTTGAATGAAACGCTTGATTGTTCGATGATCACGCTTCAGAAGCTTTGCAATTTTAAGAGTGCTGCATCCCTCTGCAAGATATCTCACTATTTTTGACTTTTCTGAGCCTGTCAAGTCCTTCTTTTGTCCCATTTTGCCAAAGGAAAGGAAGTTGCCTAATAATTATGCACACCTGATATAGGGTGTTGATGTCATTAGACCACACCCCTTCTCATTACAGAGATGCACATCACCTAATATGCTTAATTGGTAGTAGGCTTTCGAGCCCATACAGCTTGGAGTAAGACAACATGCATAAAGAGGATGATGTGGTCAAAATACTAATTTGCCTAATAATTCTGCACTCCCTGTATAGGCACCACTCCGCCACGCTGACGTCAGTTTCTTTTCACGACTTTCCACGCCAGTAGCGTGGAGCCATGAAGAACATAAGAGTTGTGCGCCAAAACTGGGGCTCCTAAGGGAAAGTTCCTGTCCCTAGAAATCAGTTCGTAGTGCGGTGAGGATGGGCGGGTCAGTAAGGAATCTGCAACTAGAATATGTCTCTACCAGATATTTTGTTACTGAAGGTAAGTAACTTTTACATCTGATACAGACTTCTAGTTGCCGATTCCTTACATTTGAATAGATTTCCAAGCAATACCATCCCAGGTGGTGGGCTGCGATCCAAGATCACACCAAAAAGTCCTGCAGGACAGAACAGCCAAAGTAGCCATCCCTTCGGACCTGACTGTCTAGGCAGTAGTGTTTGGTAAAAGTGTGCA
Source organism: Pleurodeles waltl (assembly GCF_031143425.1). Lineage (NCBI taxonomy): Eukaryota > Metazoa > Chordata > Amphibia > Caudata > Salamandridae > Pleurodeles > Pleurodeles waltl. The sequence goes on along the minus strand of NC_090447.1, from coordinate 345,742,448 downwards.
GAGATGTTCACGCTGCTGCCTGACAAATATCAGGGACTGGAACGCCCCGTGCTAGCGCTGTGGTAGCAGCAGTAGCTCTGGTGGAGTGAACTCTCAAACCTTCGGGAGGTTGCTTTTTAGCCAGAACATAGCACATTGTGATGCATAAGAGTACCCATCGTGAAATGTCCTCTTCTCTTTTCACCCACATATCCCACAGAGTTGATCATCCACCGGAAGTCTTTGGTACGATCAAGAAAGAACGCCAACGCTCTTTTTGGGTCCAGACGGTGGAGTCTTTCCGCTGTATGAGAGGGATGCGGGGGTGCATAAAATGTAGGCAAGGTGATGGACTGTCCAACATGGAAGGGTGTTACTACCTTAGGTAGAAAAGAAGCCCTCGTGCGAAGCACCACTTTGTCAGGATGTATGGCAAGAAACGGTGGCTTACATGACAGAGCCTGGAGTTCACTAACTCTGCAGGCAGAAGTAATGGCAACTAAAAAGATAGTCTCTATAGTTAAGAGCCATGGAGGACAGTTGTGGGATCGGTTCAAACGGGGAACACATAAGGTATGTTAAGACCAGATTGAGATCCCATTGGGGCATAACGAATGGGATGGGGGAAATAGGTGTGTGAGGCTGTTAAGAAACCTCCCAACTATGGGAGATTTAAATAAGGATGGCTGATCTGGTAACCTAAAAAAAAGCAGCAATAGCAGAGAGATATCCCTTAGGAGTGGCAAGGTGGAACCCTGCCAGGCAAGGGAAAGAATAAAGGAAAGAACTTGAGAAAGAGGAGTAGATAGAGGATCGACAGAATTGAAGATGCACCATGCCACAAATTTCTTCTGACAGGCGTATACAGTTTTGGTTGAGGGATGCCTGGCTGCCAAGATAACGTCACAGACTTCAGGTGGCAGGTCAACAGACGTCAACTGTTGCTGCTCAATCTCCACGCATGAAGCTGCAGAGTTGACAGGTTCGGGTGGAAGACCCTCCCCTGCTGCTATGAAAGAAGATCCCCCCGAAGAGGCAGTCTGATCGGAGGAACTATGTTCAAGAGCTCAGGATACCAGAACCTTCGTGCCCAGTCCGGAGCCACCCGTATTACTTGGGCCTGGTCTTGCCTGATCTTCTTCAGAACTCTGGGCAGAAGTGGTATAGGCAGAAAGGCGTACAGGAGGCCTGAACTCCACTCGCGAGGAAAATCGTCGGAGAGCGAATGCTGCCTTGGGAACTCCAACGCGCAAAACAGCTGACATTGCACATTCTCTACGGAGGCGAACAAGTCTAACCAAGGTTATCTCCACCGCAGGAAGAGACCTTGCGCCACCTCCGGATGGAGACGCCATTCGTTATCGACCATGCATCGTCGGCTGAGTTCATCTGCTCTGGCATTCAAGGAGCCTTCCAGGTGTTGAACCACCAGGGAATGGCCTGATGTTTCAACCACGTCCAGAGGCGCAGGGCCTCTTGACAAAGGGTCCACGACCCCACTCAGCCTTGTTTGTTGCAATACCACATGACAGTGGTGTTGTCTGTGAACACCTGCACTGCTTTTCCCTTGAGGGAGGGAAGAAATGCTTTCAATGCTAGTCAAATCGCTCGGAGCTCCAAATGACTGATATGGAGCCCAGTTTCCGCTGGAGACCAGATGCCTCTGATCTCTGCCTCTCCCAGGTGGTCACCCCATCCCAGGAGTGATGCATCTGTCACGACCATAAGATCTGGTTGGGGAAAGGAGAAGGATCTGCCCTTGTCCCAATCCGGATTCGTTAACCACCACTGCAGGTCTCTTGCAGTTACTTCTGAGATCAGGACCTTGTTGGAGAGATTCCCCTGATGCTGCGCGCTCACTGGAACTTCAGGTCCCACAGCAGAGCCCGCATGTGTCATCTGGCATTTTGAACCAGCAGCATGCAGGAGACCATTAGGCCCAGCAGCCTCAGAGTCATTCTCTGAGGCTGCTGGGCCTCAGAGAATGAGGACATACTCTGGACAGAGGCTGAAACATCGGTATCATAGCCCGAATATCCTGGTCTCGCTTTTCAGGAAGCCTGCAAGCCTGAAACTGTACTGTATCCAAAACAGCTCAGATGAAAGGGAGCGTCTGAGAAGGAGTCAGATGTGACTTTGGCATGTTGGTAGTGAATTCCAGCTAATGCAAAAGGTTCGCCATCGTCTGGGGGTGGGAGACAAATGCCTGAGGCAAGTATGCCTTCAACAGCCAGTCGTCGAGATAGGGGAAGACTGGGACCCCTAACCTGCGCAGAGGAGCTGCCACCACTACCATCACTTTTGTGAAAACCCGAGGGGCGCTGGTAAGGCCAGAGGGGAGCACGGTAAACTGAAAGTGCTTGTGACCTACCACGAATCGTATGTAACGTCTGTGGGCCGGCAAGACGGGAATGTGGAAGTATGCGTCCTGAAAGTCCAACCCTACCATTCAGTCTCCGGGATCCATGGAAGATAGGACCTGAGCCAATGTCAACATTTTGAACTTCTCCTTTTTGAGAAAGAGATTGAGGGACCGAAGATCTAATATAGGCCATAGACCTTTGTCCTTTTTCTGAACCATAAAGTAGCGAGAATAGCAACCATTACCTACTTCTGGCAACGGAACCCTCTCTATAGCTCCTTTGGACAAAAGGGCTTGGACTTCCTCGTGAAGAAGCGCCATATCATCCTCTGATATCTGATTGTATGAAGGTGGCATGGCTGGAGGAGATATCTCAAAGGGGAGGGAGTAGCCCCTTCGGACAATTTGGAGGACCTACCTGTCCGAGGTAATGGATTGCCATTGGGGCAGGTGATGGCTTATCCTGCCACCCACTGGCTCCTGATGTACCCGCGGACTAGGAAGGCTTGGAGGCTGAAGAGGGGGCGGGGTGGACTGGGTGACCCACTGGCTCCCTGATCCCCAGGGTGTGGGATCCCACGTCCGCGCAGGGGCTATAAAGCATGCGTGGGTCGGTGGCCAGGGGAGAAAGGACGTGGTTGGGTGCCCCTTCCGTAGCTACGAAAGACGGACTGTTGGAGTCTAGGTGCGGGTGTGAGGCCAAGGCACCGGGCCGTGGCTCGGGAATCCTTAAGGCGCTCAAGCGCTGAGTCCGCCTTGTCTCCTAAGAGACGTGTGCCATCAAAGGGCATGTCCATCAAGGATTGCTGGACATCCCCTGAAAAGCCAGATGTACTCAGCCAGGCGTGGCATCTCAATCCCACCATCGATGCAACCGATCTGCCCAGAGACTCGATCGTATCCAGTCCACAACGAATCATGAACTTCACTGCATCTCTCCCATCTGTTACGGCTTGGAAAAGGACAGTATGGGCATCCTCTGGAACTGCAGGCAGCACTTGCGTGACCGTATCCCAGAGAGAATGGGAATAGTGGCCCAAAAGGCACAGGGTGGTCACGGACCGCAGCGCTAGACTGTTGGAAGAAAACAACTTTTTCCCCAAATTATCAGGTCTGTTTGATTCCCTATGCGGCAGGGAATGCACCAGATGAAGAAGAACCCTGGGTGACCAGGCTCTCAGGCGTGGGGTGTTGGGTGAGGAATTTTGGTTCTGACAGAGAAGGTCGATGGTGGCGGACAGTCGTCCTATTCACTGGAGCCCCTGTGCTGGGTCTGGACCAAGTACCCAAAAGGAGGTCTGTCAGTGCTTCATTAAAGGGTAGAAGGGGCTTGGAAGAGAAAGACATCGGCTGAAGCACGTTGGTTAAGATGTTAGGCCTAACCTCCACAGAAGGTAGCTCAAGGTTTAGGACCTCAGCCGCCCTTCTCACCACCATGGAATAAGAAGCACCCTCCTCCGTAGCCACGCTAGGAGGAGAGAGCATACCAGTGTCAGGGGAGGTGCCTAGACCACTGGCATCACCCAAATCCTGCACCCAGTCCATTTAGGGGTCAAGCTGGTATTCTAAAGGGTCCCCTCCATACTCTTCCCCGTATCCATACCCACAAGAATAAGGGTCTGGATCAACCCTGGGCCGAGGACAGCCCATAGAGAGCAGAATCGTTATCACTCAACGTCATTCTGGCTCCGGGTTGTCAGGTATGAGGATGGGATCAACGTCAATTGTGGGCCCAACCGACGTCAGGAGTGTCGACGTCTGACCCAAAGCTGAGGAAGATCACCGTAGTACGACTGGCGTCGGGATGGATTTAAGATTAGATCCAGAGGGGCCCCTCCGGAGCCATGGCCGAAGCGACGGCTTTGAAACCGAGGGAACCCCAACCGACTCACCTGTGCCCGAAGGTGCCGAAAGTAGATCGGACTGGCCAAAAATGAGGCGCATGGCCTTGTAAAATTCCTTAAGTTGGGCAGGGGTGGCCCCGGCTCCCAGGAAGTTGGGGAAGTGTGGAGCTGACCCAGATGAAGGCTCCGTTGAAGGCCTACAGCGTCGACGCTCTTCCAGTGTCGTATCATCCGATCGACGGGGTGAAGTAGAAGAACGCTTGTTCTTCTTCGACAACTTTTTTGTGACCCGAAAGTCCTGATGACTTGGAGGACGAGGAGTCGAGAATTGGCCGCCACGAGCTTTAGGGACCACTCCCTCAAAGCCTTCGGGTTCATGACCCGACACTCAGAGCACAACTTTGTGTTGTGATCGCGCTCCAGGCACCAAAGACACACAAGGTTCGGATCAGTCACCGACATAGTTTGGTGACAGGAATCGCAGGGCTTGAATTTCCAAGGGAGAGAGTGTTACCTTCCTCTCCCACAGGAATCCTTTGATCTGCCTTCCCCTGCCTGAGATGGTCAAGCAGCAGGAGGGCAGAAACCTGTGTAAGGGGTGGCAACAGCGTGGGCTGCCTGGAAAACCCCAGAAGACTAGTAGGAGCAATGCTGAGGGTCCTCTAAGGAGCCCCCAGTGTGCATGGAATCATACAACCAATACTGGCAACAGTATTAGGGTATTATTCAGACATGTGTGATACCAAAAATGCCCAGGTTCAGAGTTACCATTATGTAGCTGGACATTGGTAGTGACCTGTGTCCAGTACACAGGTAAAATGGCTTCCCCGCACTTATGAAGACCAGCTTAATGGAGCTGGAGGTCGTAGTTGCACCTCTGCTCATGCAGGGGTGCCCTCACACACAGGCACCTGCACCCTGCCCTTTGGGATAGGAGGGCCTGCCATAGGGGTAACTTACAGTGACCTGGTGCAGTGACCTCTAATAAAAGGGTGCATGCACCTTTTCATGCAGGCTGCAATGGCAGGCCTGCAGACATATTTTGCATGGGCTCCCATGGGTGGCACAATACATGCTGCAGCTCATGGGTAACCCATGGTGCCCCAATGCCCTGGGTACCTAAGTACCATATACTAGGGACTTAGATGGGGGCACTAGTATGCCAATTGTGGACTGTGTTAAGACATAAGCAACCAAATTTCGAGGGAAAGACCACAGTCACTGGCGTCCTGGTTAGCAGGATCCCAGTGAACAGGGTCAAAACACACTGACAGCAGGCAGAAAACGGGGGTAGCCATGCCAAAAAGAGGATACTTTCCTACAGGCATAATACATGCTGCAGTCCATGGGAGACCCCTGGTGTACCAATGCCCTGCGTACTTAAGTGCATATGCTAGAGACTTACATAGGTGCACAAGAATGCCAATTGTGGGGGTGTGAAAGTTACCATGCAACCAAATTTAGAGGAGAGAGCACTGACACTGTGGTCCTGATTAGGAGGATTCCAGTTTACTACAGTGTAAACACAGTGACACTAGGCAAAATATGGGGGTAGCTATGCTATAAAGTTGCTACTTTACTGCACAAACCATGTCCAGAATGGTTTTGATGAAGGCGAGGAACTGAGGCGTCAGGTGTGATTTCAGTATGACGGGAGGTTCCCCATTGTCTGGAGGTGGTTAACGACTGCCTGGGGTGAGCCTTTCAACAGCCAGTTGTCATGGTAGAGAAAGACTGGTACCCTTTACCTTCGAAGGTGTGCTGCCACCACCACCGGCATCACTTTTGTGAAATTACGAGGCACTGGTGAGGCTGACAGCAAGTGCCTGTCCCTCTGTGAACCAGAAGAAGCGCCTATGGGCCGGTATGATGGGGATATGGAAATAAACATACTGCAGGTCCAATGAAACCATTCAGTCTCTGTGCAGACTAGACTTGGACTAGCCTGAGCATCTTGAATTTTTCCTTTCGCAAGAAGGCGCTGAGAGGGTAGAGTTCTAAAACAGGATTAAGACCCCTGCTGCCCTTCAGCACCAGGAAGTAAGGAGAGTAACACCTAGCTCCAACTTCAGATGCTGAAACCCTCTAGAGCCCTTTAGGCCAAAACAAACTACACTTCCTGATGCAAGATGGATCAGTGGCCCTCTGTCAGCCCGCCTCGTTGGTGGTGGAAAGTGGGTGGGGTGGAAAAAAAATGGGAGGGCTTAGCCTTGATGTACAATTTGGAGGACACATTTATTTGAAAATAATAGGATGCCACACTTGGAGGAGCTACTGGATACTGTATACAACAGTAAGACTGTGTGTCAGATTCCTACTGGTGGGCAGATTCACTTTCAACGTGAAGTATGAACACAGTAAAGCCATGGATGAGTATCCATGAGCATGTGTAAGTTCAGAGTTTTCCACAAAAGTGGAGCCACTACGATGATACTACTTCCTAAAAGATTGCATTGGTCATTTAGATCCCCCTGGTAATGCTGTGGAGTGAAAAAAGTCAGCAATAGTTACCAGACTTTTTTTCTGCATCATCACAATGGATTATGTTACTTACCCCGTAAGCATCTGTTTGTGGCATGTAGTGCTGTAGAGTCACATGTTCTGCCATCTAGTGTTGGTTCCGGAGTGGTGCAAGTTGCTTTTTCTTCAAAGTGTTCTGAGTCACAGGATCGAGTGACTTCTCCTCAGTGATACTGGGCATGGGCATCAACTCCTTTGTTAGTTTGTTTTCCCACAGATGACAATGGAATGTAAGGATGGAAAGTATAGAGAAAGATGTGCATGCAATAAATAAATACATAAGTACATATACATACAATAAACTACAATGACAGGTATCCGGGGAGGAGGGTGTGGGCATGTGAATCTACAGCACTGCATGCCACAAATAGATGCTTACAGGTTAAGTAACAATCCTTTTAATGGTATGTGTGGCTGTAGATACATATGCTCTGCATAGACTTTAAAGTAGCCCCTCCATAAAAACGGTGGTTAGTCTGTAGGAGTTGTGGTCGACAGGAAAAGTATTTGTAGACCAGCCTGACCTACACTAGCTTGTTGGTATGCTGGCACATCCACACAGTAGTGTTTTGTGAATGTGTCTGGTGAAGACCATATAGATGCCTTACAAAAGTCAGCTACAGGAATGTTTCCGAGAAAAAATATAGAAGCACCTTTTTCCTAGTAGATGTGCTCTAAGGGTAACAAGTAACTGTCTCTTGGCTTTAGCATACCAAGTTTATATATACATTTAACTATCCATCTAGTTATGCCAGATTTGGATATTAGATTGCCTTTATGAGGTGGTGAAAAAGTCATTAAGTTTAGTTTTCCCAAACTCTTTTGTTCTGTTCATGTAAAACATAAGTGTTCTTTTAACGTCTGTAGAGCTCTTTCTGCAACTGTGTCAGGTTGTGGAAAGAAGACAGGTAGTTCAATGGACTGCTTTATGTGAAACTGAAAAACAACTTTAGGTAGGAAATTTGGGTTAGTGTGAAGGACTACCTTATCCCTATGAATCTTACAGAAAGTTTCTTCCATGGTTAGTGCCTACAGCTCACTGACACGTCTGAGTGATGTGATGGAAACTAAGAAAGTTAGCTTCCATGAAAGGTATAGAAGCCGACATGAATGGAGTGGTTCAAAAGTGGACCCACCAGTCTGATGAGCACAATATTTAAGTTCCATGATGGTGCAGGGGGAATCCTAAGTGGAATCACCTGTTTTAGGCCTTCCATGAAAGCCTTAATGACTGGGATTTTAAATAACGAAGTAAGTTATCTGTTCTGTTAGTATGCAACTAAAATTGCGAGAAGTAGGCACATGAAAGTGTAGGCTAGATTTACTTTTTGTAAATGGAGAAACTAACAATGTCTTGAACAGTATCTTTAATGGGGTCAATAAATTTGGATTTACAGTTGTAAACAAAACATTTCCATTTTGCAGCATAACAGGCTTTAGTTGAGGGTCTACGAGCTTCCATGAGAATGTCCATGCATTTCACAGGCAAGCCTAAGTAACCAAACTCTATGACCACAGTAGCCATATCGAAAGGTTGACTGACTTGGGTTCTGTATATCTGATTTAACCTTGTTTCTGAGTGAGAAGGTCCAGCCTGTTGGGGAGCTTCTAATGGGGAACTACTGAGAGGTCTAGAAGGGTGGTGAACCATGGCTTATGGGCCCAAGTGGGAGCTACAAAATCATGGTGAGAGACGTTTACCTGATTCTCCGAACCAGAGAATAAATACGAGGGAGAGGTGGAAAAGCATAGGCAAATATACCTGACCAATTCATCCACATAGTGTTGCCCTTGGATAGAGGGTCTGGAGGCAAAGCTGGGTCTACGTGAGGAATTCCCCAGTTTCTGAAGTATGACTGTAGGACTTGTGGATGGAGTTTCCACTCGTGGACTTGTTGCTGCATCCGGCAGAGCAGGTCTGAAGAGTTTTTGTCCATACCTGGGAAATACTCTGTCACCAGGTGAATGTGGTGGTAGAGGGCCCACTTCCATACTGTCTGAGGGAGTTCTGACAGGTGAGATGAGTGTGCCCCCGCTGTTTCTGTAAATAATACAGGGCTGTCATGTTGTCCATATAGACTAAGACAACCTTGTGAGACAATTGAGGAAGAAATGGTTTCAGGTCTAAAAACGCTGCTTGAAGCTCGAGGTAATTGATGTGTAGGAACTGGAGATTGGGATCCAAGAGACCCTGTACTGTCAGATCATGAAGGTAAGCACCCCAAGCCATGAGTGATGGGTCTGTAGTAAGTGTGACCGGAGGCACAGGCCACCTCTTCAACAGGTTGGTGGTGGTCCACCTTTGCAGAGAGCAACGATTCTGGTGGTCTAACAACACTAGATCTACCGGGCGGCCGGGTGACTGAGACCACTGACAAGACAGACATTGCTGCAGGGACGCATGTGAAGTCTGACTTGGCTGAAAGTTCTGGACATGAGCTGGTTAAGTTATGCCAACTGTAGGAAAGTGCCACTGTTGGCATGGTTACCACCCCACTTTTTGCCTAGTGTTGATGCCAACTTAGATTGAAAGTGTCCTGCGATCCTACTAACCAGGCCCCAGCACCAGTGTTCTTTCCCAAAATCTGTACCTTTGTTTCCACAATTGGCACACCGTTAAGTCCCTTGTAAAAGGTACCCATGGTACCAAGGGCCCTGTGGCCAGGGAAGGTCTCTAAGGGCTGCAGCAGGTATTATTCCACCCTGGGGACCTCTGACTCAGCACACGCGCACTACCTTGCAGCTTGTGTGTGCTGGTGCCGAGAAAAAGGCTAAGTCGACATGGCACCCCTCTCAGGGTGCCATGCCCACAAACCACTGCCTGTGGCATAGGTAAGACACCCCTCTAGCAGGCCTTACAGCCCTAAGACAGGGTGCACTATACCACAGGTGAGAGCATAGCTGCCTGAGCAATATGAGCAACATGCCCCTACAGTGTCAAAGTCCATTCTTAGGCATTGTAAGTGTAGTGTAGCCATATTGAGCATATGGTCTAGGAGCCTGTCATTACGAACTCCACAGTTCCATAATGGCTTCACTGAATACTGGGAAGTTCGATGTCAAACTTCTCAGCACAAAACCCCCCCACTGGTTATAGTGTGGGATTGACTGAGAAATGCACTCAGAGGGCATCTTAGAGATGCCCCATGCATGTTAGCCAAACTGCAAGTGCAGGACTGACCGGTCTGTGCCAGCCTGCCACTTTCAGACAAGTTTCTGACCACATGCGGCGAGACCCTTTGTGCTCCCTGTGGTCTTAACAAAGCCTGTCCTTGGTGGAGGTGCTTCACAACTCTCCCCTACAGGAACTTTAACACCTGGTGGCAAGTTCAAAGGCTCAAGCCTTGGATTCCAGTGCCACAGGGCACTCCAGCTAGTGGAGTTGCGCGCCCCTCCCCTCATAGACAAAGCCTCACTTTGGCAGCAAATCTGGTGGGAAAATTAGGGAAAACAGGAAGGAGTGACCACACCTAAGGTGTCCAAAGCTGAGGTGATCCCCTCCCTGCAGCAACCTCAGAGTCAGTCTCACCAAAACCCAAGACAGAGGCTGAAAGATCGGAATCATGGCCTGAATATCTTGGACTCACTTTTCAGAAGGATAAGCCCGAAACTGCACTGTGTCCAGAACAGCTCAGATGAAAGGGAGCATCTGAGAGGCAGTCAGGTGTGACTTCCGCACGTTTATAAGTGAATGCCGGCGTGTGCAGAAGGGTCACTGTAGTCTGAAGATGGGAGATGACTTTCTGGGGCAAGTCCGCCTTTAACAGCCAGTCGTCGAGGTAGGGGAAGAGTGAACCCCCTAACCTAAGCAGACGAGATGCAAACATCGCCATTACTTTCGTGAACACCTGAGGGGCGCTGGTAAGGCCAAAGGTGAGCACGGTAAACTGAAAGTGCTCGTGACCTACCACGAATCATAGGTAACATCTGTGGGCAGGCAGGATGGGAATGTGGAAATAAGCATCCTGCAAGTCCAACGCTACCATCCAGTCTCCTGGGTTCAAGGCAGACAGGACCTGAGCCAGGGTGAGCATTTTTAATTTCTCCTTCTTGAGGAAGTAATTTAGGTTCCGGAGCTCTAGGATAGGATGTACGCCCTTATCTTTTTTTGGGCACCAGAAAGTAGGGAATAACAACCATGACCTACAGGGACCTTCTCTATGGCTCCCTTAGCCAAGAGAGCTACAACTTCCTGGCGGAGCAGTGCTAAATGATCATCCGGAAGATGGCTGACTGGTGGTGGCATGGCTGGTGGGGCAGATACGAAGAGGAGGGAGTAGCCCCTTCGAACAATCTGCAAAACCCACCTGTCCATAGTGACGGATTCCCAGTCGGGCAGGTGATGGCGAATCCTGCTACCAACTGGATCAGAGTGAGGGGAGGGACTAGGAGGATTTGGAGGCTGCAGCGGGGGCAGAGATGGATTGGGCAGACCTCTGGTTCCCTGTCCCTTGCACACGTGGGATTCCACATCCCTGACCCTGCTAAACAGTACAGATGGCACGGTTGCTGGGATGAAGATGCAACAGGGAGCCCCTTCCGTGGCCACGAAAGGGGCAAAAAGTGGACTACAGGGGGCGGGGCAGTGGAAAGGCCAAGGGACAGAGCCGTAGCCTGGAAGTCCTTAAATATCTCCAAGGCCGAGTCCACTTTGTCTCCAAAGAGACAGGAGCCATCAAAGGGCATGACCAGGAGAGACTGTTGGACATCCCCAGAAAAAAAACAGAAGTACGCAACCAGGCGTGGCATCTCAAGGCCACTGTCAAAGCAACTGATCTGTCCAGAGAATTGGTTGCGTCCAGCCCACATCGGATTGTGAACTTTGCCGCATCTCTCCCACTGATGACAGCTTGGGAAACGATAGCACGGGCCTTCTCCGGTATCTGCGGCAGAACTTGCGTGACCATATCCCACAGAGTGTGGGTATAGCGGCCCAAAAGGCATGCAGTGTTCCCAGACCGCAGTGCAAGACTGGAGGAAGAAAACATGTTCTTCTCAAATTGTTCCAGCCTTTTTGATTCCCTATCCGAGGGTGCGGAAGGGAATGTGCCTGAAGAAGAGGAAGCCTGGATGACAAGGATCTCCGGTGTGGGGTGTTGGGACAGGAATTTAGGGTTATTCGGGGAAGGCTGATGGCGGTGTGCGATAGTGCTGTTCACAGGAGCCCCTGTGTTGGGTCTGGACCAAGTACCCCAAAGGACAACGGTGAGAGCTTCATTGAAAGGTAAAAGGGGCTCAGATGTGGAGGCCCCCGGCTGAAGCACCTCCGTCAGGAGGTTGGACCTGACTTCTACAGTAGGTAGCTCAAAGCCAAGGACCTTGGCCACCCTAACGACCACCATACCATAAGTCGCTCCCTCCGCCATAGCTACGGTAGGAGGAGGCAGTATGCCAGCGTTTGGAGAAGTGTCCAGTCCACTGGCGTCACCCAATTTCTGTGCCCAGTCCAAAGATGGGTCATCCTGGTATTCATAAGGGTCCAGGGACCCATCCAATCATTCCCCGAATTTGTACCCATTGGAAAAAGGGTCTAAATCGGACCTGGGATGAACAGGCGCCATTGAAGACAAAAGTGGTGATGCCGCTCAGACTCCAGGTCGTTGAGCATAAGAATCGTGTCGACGTCGATAGTGGGCACTTCTGACATCAGGAGCATTGACGATCGACCCAGCAACAGGGAAGGTCTCAGTGGTGCGACCGGCGCAGATAGCAAGCGGATTTGCAGGGGACCTCCGTGGGTGGAGTCAAAGCCGCTTGCGTGGAACCCAAAGGCCTCTCAACCGAACCCCTTGGGCCCGAAGGCGCTGTATCGGGGTCGATCCGCCCAAAGATGATACGCTTGACCTCATAGAATTCCTTAAGTTGGGTGGGTTCGCTCCGGCTCCCAGAGAGTCGGGAAAAACGCGGCACGGACCCAGCAGCAGGCTTCAAGGACAGAGGCCTTGAGCGTAGATGCTCCTCCCGCATCGTGTCAGCCGAGCGACAGGGTGAAGTCGAAGAGCGATGAGACCGCTTTGACGACGACTTCTTCTCACCTGCACCTGAAGATTTTGAGGAAGACGAGTGGTGATGGCTCCGCGAACGGTCTTGAGACCTTCCTCTTGAGTGAGACCGGGACCTATGCAGAGTCGAGCGCTCGGCCACCATGAGCTTGAGGGACTGCTCCCTCAAGGCCCTCTGGTGCACTCTGAGCACGACTTTGGGTTGTGGTTGCAGTCCAGAAACCACAGACAAACCCGATGCAGATCCGTCACCGACATCATGCGGTGACAGTCCACGCGGGGCTTGAACCCGGTCTTCGGTGACATCCTCGACGCACTAGAAAAACTCTACATAATGGTTGAAATCGGTCAAAAAGAGACCAGAGTAGCTCTCTCTGGATCAGCGAGTGGCATGGAAAGAAAAGAACTGACATCACTGTGCTGAGGCAGCATCTATGTTCTACTCCCGATGTCATCACAGTGACTACGACGCACGCGGAGTTGACAGCTGCCACCTACCGACGAGCAAGGGTATTGCTCGAAGAAAAATCTCCGGATCCAATCTGACACCTGGGGGAAATTCTAAGGTAAGGAATCTTCAATTAGAAGTGTCTATCAGATTGCAGATTTTAAGGGCCTCCTTGAACCCAACTCACCAGATTCCTGGCGACCTGACAAGGACTGCGTAGCTGAAACCCCCAGCAGAGAAGGTAGACAACAACTGACTTGGCTCCAATCCTACTGGCCTTTCTCCTGCTTCAAAGAACCTGCACAAGAACAGCAACGCATCCAGCGAGACCAGCGACCTCTGCCAAGCTCCAGAGGATTGCCCTGCACCCAAAAGGACCAAGAACTCCCATGGACAGCGCTCCTGTCCAAGAACAAACAATAACTGAGGACTCCAGCCTCACTCCGTATGCGTGAGCCCTGACCACTCTGCACCTGACGCCCACAACCCGTGTCCAGGCGTCCCAACCAGCTAGCGAGGATCCCCAAGCGATTACGAGCAGGTGCCTACCCTGGGTTGACTTCTCCACCCCTCCACGACGACGCCTGCAGAGGGAATCCCGAGGACCCCCCCACTGCGAAAGCTCCAGACGAAGATATCCAATGCCTAAAGACACACTGCTCCTGCAACCCCCAGGCCTTTGAGAACCCGACCTCCAGTGGAGCAATGTTCAGCAGGCGGCCATCCTCTCTGTCCAGCCTGTGGTTTATCCGAGTCGACCCCTCCTGGTCCTCGCCTGCAGCCTCTGAGTGACCCCCAGGGCCCACTCAGAGAATCAATGGAGAGCTGAAGCCTTGTTTGCACTCTGCACCCAGCCACCCTTGTGCCGCTGAGGATATATGTTTGGTGCCGACTGGCGGCGCAACCCCAGTGCTCCTCTAAATCCCCCAGGTCTGCCCTATAAAGATGCGGGTACTTACCTGCCTGCAGATCTGAAACCGAATGCCCCCAGTGTCCTTAGGAGTCCATGTTAAATTTGCCTCAACTTTTACCTCTGCACCTGGCCGGCCCCATGTTGCTGGTGGTGGGTGTTTATGGTTAACTTGAACCCCGACCTGTGGACTTCCTAAACCCTGGAGACTGGAATTATAAGTTTTGTATTTACCTGCAAATCGATAAAACTTTTCTTCCCTCCAGAAACTGTTTCTAAAAAATTGCAGCGTCAACTTTTAAAACAGATAATTGCCAATATTTAAATACCTGTATGAGTTATCGATTTCAAACATAGTGCTATTGATTTATGTGTACAATACGAATTTATTGAAGTGCTTACCTGCAACTTGAATCTTGTGGTTCTATAAATAAAGAAAACATATTTTTGCTATATAAAAACCATTGGTATGGAGTTAAGTCTTTGAGTGTGTGCTTCTTCTATTGTCTGTATGTGTAAATCACATGCTGTGCACTACCCCCTGATAAGCATAACTGCTCAATCACACTACCACAAAAGAGAGCATTAGTATTGTCTACTTTAGCCTCTGCTAAGCCTCGGGGGAACCCCTGGACTCTCTACACACTATGGGGGTCATTGTGAGTTGCCGCCCGCCAAACTCATTGGTGTCATTTGATCGCCAGTGCGGTCAAGTCCCCGCCGGCCCTATTTTGAGTTTCCCACTGGGCTCGATGGATCAGTGTTTCCGCCCGCCGGCCCAGCGGGAAACAGGGCCTTTACATTGAAGCCGGCTCCTAATGGACCCGGCGCCAATGTGGAGGTGAGGTGGGTGCAGCAGCACCCGTCGCTGATTTCACAACCCATAATTTGGGCAGTGAAATGCTCGACAGGGCTGTGCATGGGCCTCCGGAACCGCCAGGCTGCCTGGTGGCGGCTATACAGAAAAACCTTTGAATATACAGCTTTGGGACACAAACTAAAATAACTGACAATCAGAGGGGATACGGTGAGGCTCATAAGCACCCCAAGGGTCTGGGTCATGTTGAGCCCCACCTAAAACCTCAGTAGAGAAGAGCGGAGAACTCTGTGCAGTGTAATCTCCAGGTGTGGGTGAGGTGGGAGAAAGAGTAGGGGATGGAGGTGCAGGTTATGGTGAAGGAGGCGGCCGAAGAGATGGAGGAGGTGGAGGAAGATGTGGTGGAGAAGGTCTACATGGTTGACTGGTAGCCTTGTTCTTGGGTCCTCTTTTTGAATGGAAGAGAAACGTCAAAAGGCTCCTGGAAAGAAAGTTCCTGTTTAAGAAGAAAAGGAAAGCATGGCGTGGCAGTAATATGTCCTGTACCCTTCTGTATTTGGAGGTGGCGCTGATGAGCGTCCATGGTTTCCAGTATGGGCTCTACTGGAGAAGGGGTAGTGGAAGACTGTCCTGAGGCATTATCTTCTGATGATCGCAGCTCTGACGTTTTCAACAACAAAGGTTTCGGTTAGTGCGGCTTGGTCGGCACCAAAGTGGAAGCTGATTTTTTTGGGCTCGGCGCAGAGGCTCAAATCAACATGGAGATGATTTCTCGGTCCAAGGAAAATTAGGTTGATGCCGAGGACTGGGCCTTGGAATTTGCAGATGGTTTTGGTGCTGAGCGAGAGGGCGGGTATCTGAAGTAGCCTTTCGGTACTGACCAGGGCCTGGTGGCAGTGGTTGACTGGCAATCTCGAGAAGGACCTGAAGAGGCTTTTTTACAGTCGTATGGTGGGAAGAAGGGACCACTGTACTCATGCGCCGAGGTAATATTGTGGCTTTTGATATCCAACTGGATGTCCAAGTCCTACTGTCTTGGATGAAAAGGGTCTCTTCCTCCTGCCCAGGCTCCTCTTGTGCGTACTCCTCACCAAAGATGTCTGGGGTGTCATCTGGAGTCTTGTGAGCCATTTCCAACCGACGTGCTCTTCGGTCCCAAAGGGTCTTTGATTGGGAGGATTTACAGGCATCGCAGTCGGTCTCTCAATGATCCAGAGAAAGGCAGAGGTTGCATAAGAGACACCATTCATTAATCCCATTCATATGTTTGCTGGGCATATTAAAACCAAGGTTAAAAACAAACAGAAAAGGATGGCATTTTCTACCTTGCCAGTAACTAAAAAAGTGGCTAACTATATATTGGATGAGTCATGAGCCACCAACATTTAAGGGTGACACCCTGTGAATGAGGTCACAATAGGTCTCAGAACCTAAGCAGACATCTCCAAACAAACATTTTCAAATGACTATTATTGGTGGTGGTTAGTGATGATTGAGTGGGTAAAGAGAACTACACTAGAAGGTCCCTTTAAGAGGTGGCTCACAGATGTAGCACAATGGCCAATGGCAGAGGAAATATGACTTAAATTTAACTGCATGGTCAACAAAGTGGTAGAATACCGGCATGAAAGTTGCTAAAATAATACATTAAAGACTTCTTGTGTTCATCTGATTTGATGCCTTCATATGAGGGGCATGTGTAGGGAGCTGGCTCTATATATACACTATAGGTGCTCCCCAGAGGCTTAACAGAGTGTAAAGTAGATAATACCAATATTCTCTTTTGTGATAGTGTGGTTGAGCAGTTAGGCTTATCAGAGGGTAACGCTAAGCATTTGTTGTACACCCCCTCCCCCCCCCCCCCACACACCCACACAGTCAGGAAACGAAGCACACACTCAATGACTAACTCCACACCAATGTCTTATGTATCAAAAATTATACTTTGTTACTTTATTTCTAGAACCAAAAGGATCTTTGTTGCAGGTAAGTTGTTTTAAGAATGTATCCCTTTTAAGTATCAAATGCACTTTATTTAGAATTCACAAGTAAAACAGTTTACACATAAGTAATGCTTTTCAGTTTCAAAGGTGGACACAGTGCAATTTCTCATAGAAAGCAATGCAATCCTGGGGAAGAAAAGTAACAACACAATTTGCAGGTAAATACTCAACTTACGATCCCAGTCTACGGGGATCAAGGAGTCCACAGGGCAAAGCTTAGGAAGACACCAAGCAACACAGGGCAGAGGTCAAACTTGGTGCCAGGAGCCCGATGGAATACTTTGGCGACAGGGGTCGCTCAGAAAAAACAGCTTGCAGGGAAAGTACTGTGACTTCAGGGCACAGACCTGGGGGGGTTTAGATCAGCACTGGGAGGGCACAGGTTGGCCCCAAACACACACCCTCAGCGGCACGGGTGGGCCAGGTGCAGGCTGCAAACACAGCGTTGGGCACCTCATGCTTTTCACTGAGGGAACCCAATGGATCACAAAGATACTTCAGGCATTGTCCAGAGAGTCAACTGAAAAAAACTACTGCTGGACAGGTAAGTAGAGAGCCCACTGGATGCTGCTTGAGCATCAGTTGGGTTTCCCAAGGCCATGGGGCTGCAGGTGCAGGGGTACCTTTTAGGTGTCTGGAAATCTTCACCAGAGCCGGTTGCGTCAGGGAGGTCCTCTGGATTTAGGCTGCAGGTCATAAGGGGTCAACTCGGGATGGACTTGAGGTTGGAATCGCCTGGGGACTGTCTCTGGAACAGTGGGCCACCTGGACATGGGCCGTGGGTGTCGGGTGCAGAGTGGGCAGGACTCGTGCACCTGGGGCAGTTATGGAGTCCTTCTTGGAGGTTTCTTTGTGGACAGGGCCGCTGTCCTAAGGAGATCTTGGTCCCTGGGTAGGCAGACAGTCCTCTGGGGGTTCAAAGAGGTCGCTGGTCCTGAAGGACGACTCGTCTTCTTGTAGCAGGATTCTTGAAGCTGCAGACAGGCCAGTAGGACTGGGGCCAAGTCAGCTGTTGCCTGGAGTCTTCTCTGCCGGTGCGGCTCTTCAGTCCTTCTTGTTAGGTCGTAAGGAATCTTAAGAGGAAGATTCAGGGGTGCCCCTAAATACTAGATGTAGGGGTGATACAGAGGCCACAGGGCAGCAGCCAATGGCTACTGTCCCCGAGGGTGGCTACGCACTTCCTTTGCCCGCTCCCTTTGGGGTGGGGGCACATTCCCAGCCCTACTGACTAATATTCTCCAAAGCAAGATGGAGGATTCTGCCAGGAGGGGTTCACCTCAGCTCTGGGTAACCTAGAGGTGGTCCAAGCTGGGGTGGGGACACCGCCTGGTGTTTACTAATTTTACCGCTGGACCTGCCACCAAAAGTGGGGCTTGGTCCGGGGCGTCGTGCATCTTCCACTAGCTGCAGGGAGCAGGTGTGGGGCACCTTTGCCCAGAGCAGGCTTTGTTCCTGACCCCCAGAGAGCATAAAGGATCTCATACAATGGGGTCAGACACTTGTCTGTTAGAGGCAGGCTGGCACAGACCGGTAAGCCTTACAGTAGAGGACTGGGTGAAATACAGGGGGAATCTCAAAGATGCTTTCTGGTTGCATTTTTCAATAAATCCAACACTGGCATCAGTGTGGGTTTATTAAGCTGAGAAGTTTGATACCAAACTTCTCAGTCTTCAGTGAAGCCATCATGGAGCTGTGGAGTTCATAATGACAAACTCCCAGCCCATGTACTCAATATGGCTTCACTGCACTTACAATGTCTTAGAATGGACTTATACACTGCAGGTGCATATTGATCATGCAGCTATGCCCACACCTATTGTGCACTCTGCCTTATGGCTGTAAGGCTTGCTAGAGGAGTGGCTTACCTACACCACAGGCAGTGGTTTGTGGGCATGGCACCCAGAGAGGGGTGCCATGTCAACATAACCTTTTTCTCCCTACCAGCACACACAAGCTGCAAAGGCAGTGTACATGTGCTTGGTGAGGGGTACCCCAGGGTGGCATAATAGATGCTGCAGCCCTTAGGGACCTTCCCTGGTCACAGGGCCCTTGGTACCAGGGACTTAACTGTGTGCCAAGAGTGTGCCAACTGTGGAACCAATGGTACATTTTTGGGAAATAATACTTGTGCTGGGACCTGGTTAGCAGGATCCCAGCACACTCTCAGTCAAGTCAGCATCAATATCAGGCAACTGGGGGAGGTGGGTGTCAACCATTCTAAAAGGAGCACTTTCCTATAACCTGTTATTCTTGTTCAGAAGTCTTTCTAGAGGGCAGGTGGTCACTGTTCGCCATCATACATGGCAAAGTGTGAAGTACCCCTCTACATTCAGAAACTGTTTTGAGGTGATCCATCGCTGCTTTGGGAGTCATGAATATATGTGTTGACATCTGTGGTGTTCCATGTGGAGGCATGCCAGATAGGCCGCCTGCACCACTGCTGTGAAATCTGGAAAAGGCAACATTGTTGCCCTGATAGGAGATCTCCCTCTATTCCCGAGTCAGGCATAGAACCATGTCACAAACCCTGTGATTTGAAAGTTTTTCTATGATGGAGTGCTGGGCAGCATGCTCTAGCACTGTTTCTTCTCTGTGCGGTGCATGTCTTGGCTCTCGTTCAGCGGGTCTTGCCCAGCGGTCCATGCGGCACAGCAATGAGGCATTGAGCTGCAAACTTCACCGAACAGTTGATGGAGCACCTTGAGAATGGGATATTACAGTTCCCACTGCTTCTCTCCAACGGCAGCTGCTTGGCTGGACAGAAGATAATTATCGGATCATATGTCCTGAGCAGCAGGGCTGCACTAAGGTGCAGCCATCTTGACAAACAAGATACTTACCTTTGCTAATGCGTTATCTGGTACAGGCAGGATCTAGCTGCAAATTCCTTACTTTAGAATGTTCCCCAGGCACAAGCTTGGATCCGGAAACTTTTCCCCATAGCACATCTGTGTGTCGGAACAGGGAATCGCACAACTCTGTATTGACGTCATCCACCAGATGTGATGTCAGTGGAGTCCATACAACCCCTTCACCGAAGTCAGCTTCTTCCGTGACTATTTTCCGTACTCAAAACATGGAGCCACAATTAGAAATTGCCTATTGAAACAGTGTGCCAGAACAAAAGACACCCCTGTGTCAAATCACCGAGTTCTTAATTAAAGGTGTAATTTCTCTAATGAAATCTCTGAGACCTAAGAGGATTCAGTTCGCACAGCGGGGAGGATAGGAGGGTTGTCAAGCAATCTGCGGCTAGATCCTGTCTCAACCAGATAATGCATTATCAAAGGTAAGTAACTTGTTCATCTGATGGAGACATCTAGCCACAGATTCCTTACTTTAGATCCGGACACCAAAGTCATAGTAACCCGGAGGAGGGACTGCAAACTGAGATCTGCAAAATAGTCTCTAAGTATTAAAAAAAACAGCCTAGAACAAGAGAAAGATCGGACAGTCATAAAGATTAAGGTGAGTGACGATGTACTCTATAGCAACAAAACCTGTAGAAGGAACCACAGGTAAATAAAACCATAAGACATGAAAAACATGGTAATAAGCTCATCCATGTAAGTATGTCAAATGTGTGTCAGAAGCGACCCAACAATATTGAGAAGAAAACTGGGCTGGTACAGGAGAAGTAGACAATGCATTCATAAGAATATAAGAATACTTATGAGGAAACTCTTTACTTTACTGGGGGGACGTGGACCCCAGGTTAGGAAATGTTGTTCTACCCTGTTGGAACTGAAACAGAAGTATAGTAATCTATGTAGTAACCAAGAAAAAAATAATAATATATATATATATATATATATATATATATATATATACATACATATATATATATATATCTATATACACACACACACACATTTACTTATTTTTATATCAGAGTGAATAAAACAGCAAGTATGAAATAGAAACCTTCGTAGTGTGGTGGAAACCAAGGTGAGTAAGTGACTTATGAGTAGGTACGTCTCAATGAAGGCCCATGATAACCTGACAAAACCAGGAAAAAGAAAAAATGTTCCACAAACATGTCAATGTGGAAACAAGGAAAGTCTTACAGTCCCCAATATGATACTTTGGGCTTCTAATGTATCCAATCTACCAAAAATAGAAAACTGATACCACAATATCATAGGTAAAAGTAGAACGTACACAACAAATCAACAGCTACCTTGTTTGACAGTACAAAAAGGACTTAGTAAACGGACATCCTTAGTGTTGTGTAATCCTTATAAAGAAACCTCTTTGAACAGAGATTAAACAATATATTGACACTCTCAAGGAGCTGTTAATATTACAAATTCCCTACAAGGAATACTAGTAAAAATTCATGATCTCAAAAACAAGCTAGAAGAGTAACTCTCTGCAGAGGGAGCAACTCTGATCCCCCAAATGAAGGTGTAGGGGCGTCGACTCCATCCTAGAGGTAGGAGTTGTGTATATAGTAAAGGTGCCCATGCAATGGAGTAAGTATGTATGTACATAATGTGTATAAGAATAGTATATATTTACAAATTTACAAGTTTCATTCAACTTATAACGGCTACAGGCTCCCGGGGAGACGGGAGGGCGCATGTGAATCTGCAGCGTCTCATACCACGAACAGATGTACACTGGGTAAGTGAAATTTTCCGTTCGATGGCACATGCTGTGCATACACTAGTAAACAGTAATCTCCCCAAAAAGCGGTGGCTTAGCCTGTTAGGAGTTGAAGTTGTCTGAAATAATGTTCGTAATACAGCCTGTCCTACTGTGGCTTGTTGTGTTGTTAACACATCTACACAGTAATGTTTTGTGAATGTATGAGGCGTAGACCATGTGGCTGCTTTACATATTTCTGTCATAGGTATATTCCCTAAAAAAGCCATTGTGGCGCCTTTTTTCCTAGTGGAATGCGCCTTTGGTGTAATAGGTAGATCTCTTTTTGCTTTGATATAGCAGGTCTAAATACATTTCACTATCCATCTGGCAATGCCTTTTTTGGATATTGGATTTCCTGCATGAGGTTTTTGGAAGGCTACAAACAATTGTTTTGTTTTGCGAAACTGTTTTGTTCTATCAATGTAATACATTAGTGCTCTTTTAATGTCTAACGTATGTAAGGCTCTTTCGGCTACTGAGTCTGGTTGTGGAAAAAAGACTGGGAGTTCCACTGTTTGGTTTAGGTGGAACGGTGATATAACTTTTGGTAAGAATTTGGATTTGTACGGAGAACCACTTTATGTTTATGTATTTGTATAAAGGGTTCTTGTATAGTAAATGCTTGTATTTCACTTACTCTTCTAAGAGATGTGATAGCTATCAGGAAGGCACCTTTCCAAGTTAAGTATTGCATCTCACAAGAGTGCATAGGTTCAAATGGTTGTCCCATGAGTCGTGTTAACACAATATTGAGGTTCCACGAGAGGACTGGTGGTGTTCTCGGGGGTATGATTCTTTTTAGTCCCTCCATAAATGCTTTGATGACTGGGATTCTAAAAAGTGATATTGAATGTGTAATCTGCAGATAGGCAGATATTGCTGTGAGATGTATTTTAATAGAAGAAAATGCTAGTTTAGATTTTTGTAGGTGTAATAAGTAGCTTACAATGTTTTTTTGCGGAAGCATGTAGTGGTTGAATTTGATTATTATGACAGTAATAAACAAATCTTTTCCATTTGTTTGCATAACAATGTCTTGTAGTAGGTTTTCTAGCTTGTTTAATAACCTCCATACATTCTTGTGTATGGTCTAAATTTACAAATTCTAAGACTTCAGGAGCCAGATTGCTAGATTGAGCGATGCTGGATTCGGGTGTCTGATCTGTTGTTAGTGTTGAGTTAACAGATCTGGTCTGTTTGGTAGTTTGATATGAGGTACTACTGACAGGTCCAGCAGTGTTGTGTACCACGGTTGGCGAGCCCAGGTTGGTGCTTTTAGTATTAGTTTGAGTATGTTTTGACTCAATTTGTTTACCAGATAAGGAAGGAATGGGAGAGGGGGAAAAGCGTAAGCAAATATCCCTGACCAACTCATCCATAACGCATTGCCCTTGGACTGAGGGTGTGGATACCTGGATGCGAAGTCTTGGCATTTTGCGTTTTCTTTGGTTGCGAATAGGTCTATTTCTGATGTTCCCCAGCGTAGAAAGTAAGTTTGTAGTATCTGGGGATAAATCTCCCATTCGTGTGTTTGTTGGTGATCTCGACTGGGATTGTCGGCCAACTGGTTTTGAATCCCTGGGATGTATTGTGCTATTAGGCGAATGTGATTGTGAATTGCCCAATGCCAAATCTTTTGTGCTAAGAGACACAGTTGTGATGAGTGTGTTCCTCCTTGTTTGTTTAGGTAATACATTGTTGTCATGTTGTCTGTTTTGACAAGAATGTGTTTGTGGGCTATTAGTGGTTGAAATGCTTTCAATGCTAGAAACACTGCCAACAGTTCTAAATGATTTATATGCAGTTGTTTTTGGTGAACGTCCCATTGTCCCTGTATACTGTGCTGGTTGAGGTGTGCTCCCCACCCCATCATGGAAGCATCTGTTGTGATCACGTATTGAGGCACTGGGTCTTGGAATGGCCGCCCTTGGTTTAAATTTATAGGATTCCACCATTGAAGCGAGAAGTGTGTTTGGCGGTCTATCAACACTAGATCTTGAAGTTGACCCTGTGCTTGTGTCCATTGTGTTGCTAGGCACTGTTGTAAGGGCCGCATGTGTAGTCTTGCGTTTGGGACAATGGCTATGCATGAAGACATCATGCCTAGAAGTTTCATTACAAACCTCACTTGGTAGTGCTGATTTGGGTACATGTTTAATATTATATTTTGGAAGGCTTGTGCTCTTTGTGGACTTGGAGTGGCAATCGCCTTTTGTGTGTCGAGTGTTGCTCCCAAGTATTGTTGTATTTGGCACGGTTGTAGATGTGATTTTTGGTAGTTTAGAGAGAACCCTAGTTTTTGTAGGGTTTCTATAACGTATTGTGTGTGTAGAAGACACTGTTGTTGAGTGCTGGTTTTTATTAACCAGTCGTCTAAGTAGGGGAATACGTGCATGTGCTGTCTCCTTATATGAGCGGCTACTACTGCAAGGCATTTTGTGAATACCCTTGGGGCTGTTGTTATCCCGAATGGCAACACTTTGAACTGGTAATGCACGCCTTGGATTACAAACCTTAAGTATTTCCTGTGGGAAGGATGTATGGGTATGTGGAAATATGCATCCTTGAGATCTAATGTTGACATGTAGTCCTGTTTTTTGAGAAATGGAATCACGTCTTGAAGTGTTACCATGTGAAAGTGATCTGATTTGATGTACAGATTCAGTGTTCTGAGGTCTAATATGGGTCTCAGTGTTTTGTCCATTTTTGGAATTAGGAAATACAGGGAGTAGACACCTGTTCCTTTCTGATAGTTGGGTACTAGTTCTATTGCTTGTTTTTGTAACAATGCTTGGACTTCTAGTTTTAACAGGTCTAAGTGTTGTTTGGACATATTGTGTTCTTTTGGGGGCACATCTGGTGGCAATTGTAGGAATTCTATGCAACAACCATGTTGAATAATGGCTAGGACCCATGCGTCCATAGTTATGTTTTCCCAGTTGTGGAAGTATGCGGCAAGTCTCCCCCCCCACTGGTGTTGAGTGGTGGGGGTTTGTGACATTGAAGTCACTGTTTGGTTTGAGGGGTTTTTGGGCTCTGGAATTTCCCCCTTGCTTTTGGGAATTGTCCACCCCTGTATGTTACTCGAAAACCTCCTCTTTGGTACTGGCCCTGATATGTGGGTCTGACTTGTGAGGTGGAAGGCTCTGTGGTTTGGGAACGAAAACCCTCTCTAAATTGCGGCTTCCTAAAAGTGCCTCTGTTCTGTGGGGAGTAGAGCGCGCCCATGGCTTTGCCCGTGTCCGTATTCTTTTTGAGCTTCTCGATTGCCGTATCCACCTCCGGCCCAAACAATTGTTCTTTGTTGAACGGCATATTTAGCACAGCCTGCTGGATTTCTGGTTTAAAACCTGAGCTCCGTAACCATGCGTGCCTACGAATGGTTACCCCAGTGTTCACTGTCCTTGCTGCTGTGTCTGCCGAATCCATTGCCGACCTTATTTGGTTGTTTGAAATGGTTTGTCCTTCCTCAACAACCTGTTGGGCACGTTTTTGGTATTCCTTGGGCAAGTGCTGAATTATATGTTGCATCTCGTCCCAGTGTGCCCTGTCGTAGCGAGCCAGTAGAGCCTGAGAATTGGCAATCCGCCATTGATTGGCTGCTTGTGCTGCCACCCGTTTGCCTGCTGCATCGAATTTCCGACTTTCCTAGTCGGGCAGTGGTGCGTCCCCTGAGGATTGGGAGTTTGCCCTCTTTCTGGCTGCGCCCAGTACCACTGAATCTGGTGTTAGTTGCTGTGTTATGAACACAGGGTCTGTTGGGGGAGGTTTATATTTCATCTCCACCCTAGGCATGATGGCTCTGCCTTTAACTGGGTCCTGGAACACCTGTTTGGCGTGTTTTAACATGCCTGGAAGCATCGACAAACTTTGGTAAGAGCTGTGAGTGGAAGCCAAAGTGTTAAATAAGAAGTCTTCTTCTATGGGCTCTGCATGCATGGCTACATTATGGAGGCTACATTATGGAAAGTAGCTGCCCTTGATACCACCTGCATATATGCAGTGCTGTCCTCTGGTGGTGACGACCTTGCCGGGTAGCAGTCAGGACTATTGTCTGAGACTGGTGCATCATATAAGTCCCATGCATCCGGGTCATCTTGAGTCATCCCGTGTGCGTTGGCGACTGCATTGGGGGTGTTGCTACCGGGGACAGATGTGGTGAATGCAATGGTGAGGTCTGTGGCGAAAACCTTGGTGGTGTCTTGTCCTTTGTCACCTTTGCCTTTGGCTGCATTTCCGACTCCTGGAATGCTAGCTTTCGTTTCATCTTTATTGGAGGAAGAGTTTGAATTTCCCCGTCTCCTTTTGTATGTGCAGCCTCCTTTGAGTGTGGTCAGGCTCTCCCATGCCTAGTTCCTGCTCAAATCTGTGCCCCTGCATCTGGCTGGAAAGCCCATGCTCTTCTGTGTAGGTGCCTGTTTTCGGCTCCATGGCTGCATGTTTCGACACCGAAGGTTTCGGTGCACTCTTTTTCGTCTCCGAAGAAACCTTTTTAATTTTGGGGGTGTCGAATTCTCGGCGCCGAGTTGTTTCGGAGCCGGTATCTCGACCGGAGTCGGATGTCTTCGGCTCTTGGGAGGCCTTTTTCGGTGCCGATGTTTGGTCACCGTGTTTGCGGGTTAAGCCATGGCCTGTTGGCGGTGGCATCCCCTTGGCCTTTATAATTTTCGAGTGGGTCTTGCCGGGGCAGATTTAATCACAGTTTTCGGCTGTGCCCTCGGCTGCTCAGTTTTGGAGTCGTCCGAGTCCGATTCGTGAATGGAGAATCTCTCCTCTTCTTCGACGTCGATCTGTTCAGCCAGAGTCGAAGCCATCTGAAGTCTTCTGGCTCTTCGATCGTGCAGGGTCTTTTTCGATCGAAATGCCCGGCAGGCCTCCCAAGTATCCTCCCTGTGTTCCGGTGATAGACACAGATTACAGACCAAGTGTTGGTCTGTATAAGGATACTTTGCGTGGCAATTCGGGCCTAAACGGAACGGGGTCCGGTCCATGAGGTTTAGAGATGATGCGGTCGGGCCGACCAGGCCCCGCTGAAGAGTGGAAGCCCCGAAGGGCCACTGGAGTGCTTCTTTCTTTCGGTGTCGATGTGCTAACACTAAACCGGTACCGAGCGCGAACAAAACCGTCAAATTTTTCGATAACTAGCTAACTAGCTAATTCGAAATACGGAGCGAAGAGGAACACGTCCGAACCCGATGGTGGAAAGAAAACAATCTAGGATGGAGTCGACGCCCATGCGCAATGGAGCCGAAAGGGAGGAGTTCCTCGGTCTTGTGACTCAAAGAGACTTCTTCGAGGAAAAACAACTTGTAGCGCTCCAAGCCCAACACTAGATGGCAGGATAATGCACAGCATGTGTATCTGCAGCTACACTTGCCATCAAACATATATATATATACACACACACACACACACACACACAAAATGGCTGGCATACAAGCAAATACTCCATTTAGAGTATGGTAAATACTATGAAGCTATCAATCTCTTAAGCACAAGCTCTTCTTCATAGTAACGTAAAAGATATGTCCTTTATATCGGTATATTAAAAAGAGAAACCTCTAAGAAGCTGTTATTGACAAACTTGAAGTGGAAAGACACCACTTCTACACCAAGTAATATGTAATAATTAAAGTAGCCTTGCAAAATCAGGCATGAAACACACCATAGGGTCCCAGGGCAATATACACCTGAATAATCTATCCATGAAATTTAAAGGAAAATAACACTTGCCTTAAGAAGAAACACCAACGGGGTTCCACCATTAGGTGGAACAAACAAACACAGAACGGAAAAATTCTCATGGCACTGCTGAAACATGGCTCATTTGTGAAATAAGTGAAGACAAATATCCCCCTACAAGCCAGTACAGGAGGTATCCACTCGGGCATGCTTGCTTTAAGAGAGTCTAGGTGGGAGAATCCCTATAAGGGAGGAGGTTGTTAGTGTGAACTAGATTTTGCTAGAGCAGTAAATGAAGTGTGAAACATAAATATTATTGAGTGGGATCTATCCAGAAGTGCACTGTAATTCAAGTAACAGTCAAACTTGGTATCTATGTCCACTATAGAAAACAAACACAGGAAAGGGTCTGCATCACTGTGATAGGGGAAAGACCCAGAGAGCTAGCTTTGGGGACATGAATGGACAGGCTTTTAGGTTAGTGGGGAGGTAATTGATATGTTGGGAAACATACTGTAGGTAAAGACACCGCTTACAAAAAGGTCATAGCAAATATTTTTTATTTTACACTAAGCATAACATCAACAAACAACGAGCACACATTAACTCCATATTTGGTAGAATTTGATAGAATCTGATTACATAATAAATAAGAGTAAATGAAATATATTGCCCATATGGAAATACTGATTGAGAATTGATAGATTATTTAGGACATGGCTTACCATTCTTGAAGCTCAGGAGAAGGAATGAGACCTGCTGTACCGTTTTTCGAGTTTTCCAGTTTACCCTGCCACCAATTATGATCATCCTTACTAATGATCTGGATTATGTCGCCCACTCTAAATCTGATGCCAGCTTCTTTGCAGGGTATGAGGTCATCCTTTGCGGGATCATATTCAAATTGTGCCCTTACGTATATCTGGAAAAGATAGACGTTTAAAAAAATAATAATAATTGAAAACCTTGGTGATTAATTGAAGACTTGTGTCTAATTTAAACCAGCATGCCAGGTGAGAAGAAATTAAATGTAGTAGCATGGAGGGGAAACAAAGAGGAAAAAAAGATGAACAAAATACACCTAAACTCTGTCTTCAGGTGACTTCACAAGGATAGTGTAACATACTTCAACCACAAACTGAGGTCCCCAAGTCTAGTTTTTTTTGTATATTTATGCTAAGTTGTAAGCTATTTATTTTGTATATTTATGCTAAATTGTAATCTATTTATTTATTGATGATTCTAGTCCTTCCACTGTGTTAATTGCTTTGTTAACCACCATCCTGAATCAACTTCCCAATATGAGGGGTAAGTAAACTGTCCAACTAACTTCTAAAAGGAAGGCCCAACCACCAGCCCTAAATTTTGCTGATGGATACCTATCATGCTCAGCCCAAATGAGAACTGATTAAAGCCTAAAGACTGAGAAGGTAGTGGCTACAGCAATCCATGAAAAACACATTACGGGAAAATGACAATGAACCATGTCCTGAAAATAAAAAAAATAAAAACAGCCCTAGCCCTTGGAATTCCACAACAAAGTTTTAGCTCTTCTGCTTGCCCAAGTACATACATACCCACTGCTTTATTTGTAAATAAAAACGTACCGGTGGTCAAAGTTCTCCTCTGAAACACACGGCTGCGAGCACGGAATACTGATGCAGCGTAACCCTAAAGCCATTTCGGGTCTCTTTAATCCATTTACAGCCGCTCCTTGTCCATTCAGCTCACTCTTGAAGCTTTCTGCTTTCTCCCTTTGTGACACTTTTTCGTTTTTTGCTTCCTCCATCTTTCCCATATGTGTCTTTTGCTCACAGTAAATGCTTGAGGCAGAAAAAAGGTGCTGGCCCTCAAAAATAAGCGCCAGTGCCCCGCACCGGACACCACCAGCTCAAATGAAGCACTGCCTTACCATCACACTCTTCGTAACCCACTGAAGGCTTATCTGCTTGCTTTCCTTGTTTCAGACAACATACTGGACCAGATACTTCTCTGCATCTGGATTTGTTCTATTTCTTTCTTATTTTGTACTTGATGATACACCTGAATCGGTTGTGCACAGGGAATGCTTCAGCAGGCTTCCGATGGGCACAGCCACAAGCAAACCTGGTGTAGGAAGGTGGCTCTGTATATACTATTTCAAAGTAAGAAATAGTGTGCACAGAGTCCAAGGGTTCCCCTTAGAGGTAAGATAGTGGCAAAATTAGATAATTCTAATGCTCTATTTTGTGGTAGTGCAATAAATGAGGAACACACACTCAAAGACTTACTCCAGGCCAATAGGTTTTTATATTGAAAAATATATTTTCTTAGTTTAATTTAAGGAACACAGGTTCAAAATTTACAGTAAACACTTCAAATGTAAGGTACTTCACTTAGATACTTTAGGAACTTTGAATAAAAGCAATATCATGTACAGTCTTTGTAAAAATGGCAATAAGCTATTTTCAAAGTGGACAGTGCAAAAATCAACAGTTCCTGGGGGAGGTAAGTAAAGGTTAGATTAGGAGGTAAGTAAAACACTTACAAGTCTCAGTTCTGGGGCCTAGGCAGCCCACCGTTGGGGGTTCAAGGCAACCCCAAAGTTACCACACAAGCAGCTCAGGGCCGGTCAGATGCAGAGGTCAAAGAGGTGCCCAAAACACATAGGCACCTATGGCGAACAGGGGTGCCCGGTTCCAGTCTGCCAGCAGGTAAGTACCTGCGTCCTCCGGGTTGCAGACCAGGGGGTTTTTGTAGAGCACTGGGGGGACACAAGTAGGCACACAAAACACACCCTCAGCGGCACAGGGGCGGCAGGGTGCAGAGTGCAAAGCAGGCGTCGGTTTCAGGTAGGAAACAATGGAGGGAACCGGGGGTCACTAGCGGTGCAGGTAGGCACGGGGGCTTCTCGGGACAGCCACCACCTGGGAAAGGTAGAGGGTCGCCTGGGGGTCACTCTTGCGCTGAGGTTCGGTTCCTTCAGGTCCTGGGGGCGGCGGGTGCAGTGTTGGTTCGAGGCGCCGGGTCCCTTGTTACAGGCAGTCACGGTCAGGGGGAGCCTCTGGATTCTCTCTGCAGGCGTCGCTGTGGGGACACAGGGGGGTCGTCTCTGGTTACTCACAGGCTTGCAGTCGCCGGGGAGTCATCCCTGAGGTGTTCCTGGCCACAAAGCCTGTACTGGGTGGAGGTGCTTCTCACCTCCACCTGCAGGAACTGGAACACCTGGCGGTGAGCCTCAAAGGCTCAACCCTTTTGTTACAGCGCCCCAGGGCATCCCAGCTAGTGGAGATGCCAGCCCCTCGGGCCACTGCCCCCACTTTTGGCGGCAAGGCTGGAGGAGATAATGAGAAAAACAAGGAGGAGTCACCCACCAGTCAGGATAGCCCCTAAGGTGTCCTGAGCTGAGGTGACCCCTGCCTTGAGAAATCCTCCATCGTGAGTTTGGAGGATTCCCCCAATAGGATTAGGGATGTGCCCCCCTCCCCACAGGGAGGAGGCACAAAGAGGGTGTAGCCACCCTCAAGGTCAGTAGCCATTGACTACTGCCCTTCCAGACCTAAACACCCCCCTAAATTCAGTATTTAGGGGTACCACGGGACCTAGGAAACTAGATTCCTGCAACCTGAAGAAACAAGAAGGACTGCTGACCTGCAAGCCTGCAGAGAAGGAGGAAGACAACAACTGCTTTGGCCCCAGCCCTACCGGCCTGTCTCCAACTTCGAAATCCTGCACCAGCGACGCATCTGACAGGGACCAGCGACCTCTGAAGCCTCAGAGGACTGCCCTGGGCTAAAGGACCAAGAAACTCCAGTGAACAGCGGTCCTGTTCAAAACCAGCTACTTCTTTGCAACAAAGAAGCAACTTTCAAAGACTGCACGTTTCCCGCCGGGAGTGTGAGACTTCACACTCTGCACCCGACACCCCCGGCTCGAGATCCAGAGAACAAACACCTCAGGGAGGACTCCCCGGCGACTGCGAGCCCGAGAGTAACCAGAGCACCCACAGCGACACCTGCAGAGAGAATCCAGCAACTGCCTGTAACAAGGGACCCGACGCCTGGAACCAACACTGCACCCGCAGCCACCAGGATGTGAAAGAACAGAACCTCAGCGCCCGAGTGACCCCCTAGGCGACCCTCTAACTTGCCCAGGTGGTGGGTGTACCGAGAAGCCCCCCCTGTGCCGGCCTGCACCGCTAGAGTGACCCTTAGGTACCTCCATTGTTTCCTACCTGAAACCAGACGCCTGCTTTGCCCACTGCACCCGGCTGTCCCTGCGCCGCTGAGGGTGTGTTTTGTGTGCCTACTTGTGTCACCCCCAGTGCTCTACAAAACCCCCCTGGTCTGCCCCCTCGAGGACGCAGGTACTTACCTGCTGGCAAACTGGAATCGGAGCACCCCTGTTCTCCATATTCGCCTATGTGTTTTGGGTACCTCTTTGACCTCTGCACCTGACCGGCCCTGAGCTGCTAGTGTGGTAACTTTGGGGTTGCCTTGAACCCCCAACTGTGGGCTGCCTATGCCCCAGAACTGAGACTTGTAAGTGTTGTACTTACCTCCTAATCTAACCTTTACTTACCTCCCCCAGGAACTGTTGATTTTTGCACTGTGTCCACTTTGAAAATAGCTTATTGCCATTTTTACAAAGACTGTATATGATATTGCTTTTATTCAAAGTTCCTAAAGTATCTAAGTGAAGTACGTTACATTTAAAGTGTTTACTGTAAATCTTGAACCTGTGGTTCTTAAAATAAACTAAAAAAATATATTTTTCAATATAAAAACCTATTGGCCCGGAGTAAGTCTGAGTGTGTGTTTCTCATTTATTGCCTGTGTGTGTGTACATCAAATGCTTAACACTACCCTCTGATAAGCCTACCGCTCGACCACACTACCACAAAATAGAGCATTAGAATTATCAAATTTTGCCACTATCTTACCTCTAAGGGGAACCCTTGGACTCTGTGCACACTATTTCTTACTTTGAAATAGTATATACAGAGCCAACTTCCTACACCTGGTGTCTTATTTTTTGTTGTTAATCCTTATCCTTCCATTGAGTCAACTGCTCTGCTGACCACCATCCTGAATTAACTTCCCAATGTGATAAGCAAGTAAACTGTTCAAGTAGATTCTAAAAGGAAGGTCCAAAGATGTAGCCCAAAATCGTGTTATTGGACACTGATCATACTTAGGCCAAATGAGAACCTATTAAAGCCTAAAGCTTGAGAAAGTAGTGACTGCAGAAACTCATGAACACATTAGGGGTGAACTGCTCATGAACCATGTCCTGAAAAAAGTGTCCCAAGCCCTTCAATTTTTACAAAAAAGTTTTAGTTCTTCTCCTGTCCTAATACATACATACCTTACCCTCATGTGTTTCTTAACTCTACAGAAGGGGTATCTGTTTACTTCCCTCAATGAGGACACCATATTGGACCAGATGCTTCTCTGTATCTGGGTATGTTCTATTTCTTTCCAATTTTGTACTTCACAAAGAAGGAATGCTTCGGCAAGCTTACCACCGGAGCCATGGGCACATTCAGAAGCCTACTTGGTAGTTATTTCTTGTTGTCAAGCAAGCTGCATATCTGAGGCCAGGCACTGGTTTGGGGGACTGACTGAGACACTGAATGTCTAGGTTTCATGTAGATTATACTGTTTGAAACAGGTTCATCTCTCCCAGGCCACAATTCTCTGACAGCAAAGGCAAGAGTGCTGCGTCTTAGAAGTGCTGTATATTTATATTTCCTCTACTTCTTGCCTTAATCAACGGATATTCCCAACCCTCTCTGGGCACGTAGGGCAATGTAATTCTAATTGCTTTCAAAGTGTACAAGCCGGGGGCCGCAAAAGCTTGGCATTTTGTTTTAGGTCTGAACTTTGTAAAGAAGGTCCTATCACACCACCTAATTTTGATTGCCAGAAGGAGCAATTATTATCTGATTTGGAAAAGGGGCTGCATCTGTTAGACTTTTGAGGGTTTATCTTTCCTCATTTTGCTGGGGAGTGCAACAGTTGCGTCTTTTCCCTAGTAGGCTTTGTTGGACATTGATTACAATTCGATGTCGACCATTTCCTCCATCCCTCAACTCTTTTCAAGCTTCAATCCTTCATGGTAGTTTTGTTTGGGGTTGAGAGGCTGCTATGCCATCACTGGAAGGCATTCTCAGAAACTGGAATGTCAAGTAAGGACTGGAATGATTTTATGGATGACCATTTAAGAAGGAAGATACAAGGGTTCTCTTTCTTGGCTCAGTCTTCATGGGCGTATCTTCCTCTGATAAGCCTTTTTTTTATGGAAACTGCTAGTAATATAGTATTTAAGGTGTGATATGTGGATGATACACTTATTTTTTGTGAAGTCCCTTTGGTGGCAGGTAGGGTTGACCTAATCCAAGTATAGGGGCCAAGGATAGCGGATTCACTGGAACACTCTCTTGTTCAAATAGAGCCTGCTACAGGTTTCTTACATAGCTAGCTCTCTTTTCAGGGTTATTAAATTATGCCATTTATTGTGTTTTAAATTGTGACAGATTTATTTTCAGACAAAGGAAAATGATACATCTTTGCATGCAGGTTGAGCCGTGGAAGCGATTCAGCACTTCAAAAACTAGTTCCTTGAAAAGCAGGCATCTGACAGTTCCTACTGAAAACTTCACATTTTCATCAATTACAATAGGTTTATTTTTCCTTACTTTCTGTACTCTGCAATCATTTTTTCTAATGGTCAAAAAAGTCCTTTGGAGGATCACAGTAGTAAAGATCTTTTGTGATGTGGGAGGTTGTTTATTATCTTGCTGGCCAAGCCAATGACTGGTCTGCCTGGGTTTCCTACTCCTTTACTTTATTTCAGAGGCATGGTATCCTTATTGAGTTCCTCTCTGTATGGGGGAAATCTAGCTAGAGACAGATATGCTTCCTGATCTTCCCCAATACTGCTCTTTACAGCTACCTCCGATGCGATCAGAAATGCTTTACAGATTGGGTGTAGAAAGGTGTTAGAAATGGGGTCTCCAGCTGGCAGTCAGTTTGAACCCTGTCCACGTAGGGACCCTCTCTTCTCAGGGTAAGGGAGTCAACACACCTAAAATAACCCCTGCTCACCCCCTTGGTAGCTTGGCACAAGGAGTGAGGGCTTATCTCAGAGGCAATGTGTAAAATATTTGTGTGCGCACACACACACAAACACAGAGAAAACACCACAAAAGTATCCAACACCAGTTTAGAAAAAAAGCCAATATTTATCAGAGTTAAACAAGACCTAAATGACCAAAATCCAACATATACAAGCAAAGACATCACTTATCAAAGATTTAAAAGAGTCTTAATCCTGAAAAATCAGTGGTTGCATCCTTATAACATACAGTACCTTGGATGCGTCAAAAAGAAAGATGATGCAGGCCGCAAAAGGAGGTGATGGGTTGGAAAAGCAAGCAATGCGTCCATTATTTTCATGCTGGACAGGAAATGCGTGGATTCTTTTTCAGTCCACCTTGCAATGCGTTGATTCTTTTTCCGCCCAGCTGGCGATGTGTGGATTCTTTTCCTGCTGGACCAACGATGCGTTGATTCCTGGTTGCTGAGCATCATAGATAAAGAGAAATTACACTCAGGAATTTAGGTTGGAAAATCCAGACGGACGGCAACAATGGAACCACACTGAAGGCAGGGAAGCATCGATTTCACAGCATCGATTTTTCAGCCGCGGTGCAGGCGCAGCATTGATTTTTCTGCCGCAACGGCCTCGGTGTGTGGATTTTACCTTAAGTCACCAGCTTCCACTCCCAAGGGCCCAGGCACTGGTTTTGGCACCACTTGGCAAGTCAGGGTTCTTAGCAGAAGAGCCCAGGCACTAGCAGATGAAGTCTTTGTTGGCCTTCAGACTTCACAACAGGAGGCAAGCTCAGTTCAAAGCCCTTGGAGAACCTTGAAAAGCAGGATGTGGAAAGCCAAGTCCAGTCCTTTCACTCCCAGGACAGGATCAGCAAGCCAGCAAAGCAAAACAACAGGCAGAGTTGGCAGTTCCTCCTACAGCATCCAGCTCTTCTTCCTGGCAGAATGTCATCAGTCCAGGAGTGGTCTGAAATTGTGAGGTCAGCAGTCCAATACTTATTCTCATTCCTGCCTTTTAAGTAGGCCAACTTCAAAGGGAAGTATTTGTAGTGCACAAGACCCTGTATCTCCCTGTTCTGGCCCAAGAGACACTCTAGTGGGTTGGAGACTGCTTTGAGTAAGGACAGGTACAGCCCTATTCAGGTGCAAGTGGCAGCTCCTCCCTCCACTCTAGCCCAGGAAGACTCATCAGGATTTGCAGAACACACCTCAGCTCCCTTTGTGTGACTGTCTAGAGCACATTCACAAACAGTCCAACTCTCAAGTCTGACCTAGATGTGTATTGAGCAGCAAGGAAGAGGCACAGAATGGTTAATCAAGAAAATGGCATTTTCAAGATGACTGTAAACACCAGGACAGTGCACGCTCTACGGGCAACCAGAATGCAAAAACCCAACACTTTCAAGATAATGTAATTTATGCATTGTGATGATATGTTATTGTTTAACCTTTTGCATTGCAGAATTGAATCCTGAAGAATCATTTTTAAGGTGCTTATAAATACTGTCCATTTGCAATGTATTGCTGCAAGCTTTCAGAGTGAGTCAGGGTGTGGTTCCTTTCCAGGGCCTTCTAGAAGCTTTCCCTGCAGCATGCCTGGGTGTGGTTGTGGGCTGGGCCAAGACTCTATAAAAGGGAGCCAGCCCAGCTCCACGTGCTCACTATTCAGAGGTCCTGGTGCAGAGTAGCAGCAACTTCCTGAGCTCCTGTTCCGGTGGCCTACTTTGATTTTCCAGGCCTCGCCCTTTCACTCGTTGGGTGATTCTTGATCAGGGCGGTAAGACGGAGGTTGGGCAGGGCCCCCGACTCCGTATCAATGACGCTCGAACTCTTGGGTCTAATTTTTTTCTTGCTAAAATAATTTGCTCTTGCGTGTGTGAATGTGCATTTGGACTTTTCCATTACATTTGCATGGTGGCATTCAAATAGGCAACACGCGCGATTCTTTTCTTGTGTACTAATTCATGATATACATTATGCGCAACCATTCCTTGGCAGTTTCATGGTGGCATTCGAATCGGCAAGACGCGCGATTCTTTTCTTGTGTTCTAATTTATGATATACATTGTGCGCTACCATTCCTTGGCAGTTTCATGGTGGCATTTGAATCGGCAAGACACGCGATTCTTTCCCTGGTGTTCTAATTCATGATATTTATTGTTCGCTACCATTTCTTGACAGTTACATGGTGGCACTCAGATAGGCAAGACGCGCAATTCTTTCCTTGTGCTTAATTCTTGTTGTTCATTGTACGCTACCATTTTTTGACAGTTACATGGTGGTTTTCGAATCGGCAAGACGCACGATTCTTTCCTCGTGCTTAATTCCTATTGTTCATTGTACGCTACCATTTTTTGACAGTTACATGGTGGTTTTCGAATCGGCAAGACGCGAGATTCTTTCCTCGTGTTTAATTCATGTTGTTCATTGTACGTTACCATTCCTTGACAGTTACATGGTGGTTTTTATCGAATCAGCAAAACGCGCGATTCTTTCCTCGTGCTTAATTCATGTTATTCATTGTGCACTACCATTCCTTGAGAGTTACAGGGTGGTTTTCGAATCGCCAAGACACGCGATTCTTTCCTCGTGCTTTATTCATGTTGTTCATTGTGCGCTACCATTCTAAGGCATTTACTTGGAAGTATTCGAGTTGACAAGTCACATGATTTATTCCTTGAATCTATGTGGTGTTATTCATGGCGCTCAATCCTTCTATGGGGGTTTAAATACCTATGTGGAAATCTACAATGTGCACAATTTATGTTTCAACATTTAGAGAGAACAAAGAAGTCCAGAGTTCTAGATGATATGTCATGTGTTCCTAATATGTATTCTTAAAATAAGAATTATACAAAAGGTTCAGAATTTAGTATGATAGTTTTCCTGATATTCATGCTAAAGAAAGTACTAGAATCTGAAAGTTATATTTAACTCCTCCTTTTTTCTCCCACAGGTATTCAGTCATCAAAAAAGTCTAGTTTTTATAAGATTCATTCTTAAGGTTATTCATGTATTCAGAGTGATGATGCTTAGAGTCATAGTATAGTACTGTTTTCATGAGAGATTATTTTTATGCTTGTGTGTTTTAACCTTTTACTTCCTACAGGTCTCCTTCCCAGCTGTTCCCTTCCTAATCCCTTTTTCCCCACTTGGACTCTCTTAGACTCTGAGACAAATCTAATCAGAGTATTGGAGCTGTCTTGTGGTGGAAGGGTTGGGAGCGTGCACAGACCCCGAGGATCTGGTGACTGTGACAATTACAATTTAAAAACCAATTTTACTAAAAGATGCATTTTTAAAATTGTGAGTTTAGAGACCCCAAACTCCGCATCTCTATCTGCTCTCAATGGGAAACTGCACTTAAAAGATATTTCAAGGCAATCCCCATGTTACCCTATGGGAGAGATAGGCCTTACACTAGTGAAAACCGAATTTAGCAGTATTTGACTATCAGGACATGTAAAACACACCAGTACACGTCAAATACACTGCACTGCACTCTGCCAATGGGGCTGCCTTGGGCCTACTTTAAGGGTGACAAACATGTAGTAAAAGAGAAGGTTTGGGCCTGGCAAGTGGGTCTAATTGGCAGGTCAAACTGGCAGTACAAAACTGTACACACAGACAATACAGTGGCAGGTCTGAGACATGTTTACAGGGCTACTCATGTGGGTGGCACAATCAGTGATGCAGGCCCACTAGTAGCATTTGATTTACAGGCCCTGGGCACACGCAGTGCACTTTACTAGGGACTTACTACAACATAAAATGTGCCAGTCAAGGAGAAACCAATCACCAATACAATTTAGGCAGAGAGAACTTGCACTTTAGCACTGGTTAGTGGTTAAGTGCCCAGAGTCCTAAAACCAGCAAAAACAGATCAGAAAAAAATAGGACGAAAAAGGCAAGAAGCTTGAGGATAACCCTGCAAAAAGGGCCATTTCCAGCAAAAGGACTTTGCTTATTTAGAGCCTCTGCCCCTTTTTCTAGCATTCCTGTCTGTCAGTTTTTAATCCTCTACCGGGACTGAGTGCTCTCATTTGTTTCCTAACCCTTTTCCATGTCAGGATTACTTGAAATTCTCTTGGTCGTGTGTTGTTGAAGAAAATGAACAAATAGGAGTTTCTGTGCATAGTCTGGAGATGTACTACTCTTACCTTTCCTCCTGATTGGTAGTTGGAATAAGCAAGACACATTTTATGATATTTTGTTGTTATTAATCATTATATGGTAGGTGTGATTGCATGATGCTGTGAACACATAAAATCAGGGGTTCACATGCATGACTATAGTCAGATATTTTCCTGACTGAGTTCTGTCTGGTGGGCTATACGGTTGCCTTCTTTTACTATACAGTAAATATTTGCATTCCATATCCAAGTTGTCAAATGTTACAAATTCTCCTTCATTACACGTATGGCAGTGGGTCTGTGGCATCTATGCAGTTTCACTGGTTTCCCAAGAGCATGGATTAGCTCAGACTCATTAGTTCTGCTGTGGGGTTCACAACCATCAAGACTTGTAAATGTACAAGTGGTCATTCTAATCTTATGGTCTGAACACTGTGGAAGACTGTTCTCTATGTCTGCTTCCCCAGATCCTTCTTAAAATCAATGTTAACATCCTGTAAGATTTTGGTGCTCTACATAGTATCAATAGCATACTTGGCAGGCTTTGTAAATGCCTCCCAATTCTGAAAGGTTCTAATCATTGCCACTCTCTGAACTCAGATAGAATTCAATCCCTGGTACACACTTTCCTTAAGTTGCTGAGCTGGTCTTTGTGGTGACTAAGATTTTTGTCACTTCTATAGCAACACTTCTCCTGTATGGTTTGTGTGCCTATCATCTTATCTTTCAGTATTGGTAGCATTGTTAGTACAACCTTCAATCAGATATTTTCCCTAACGCTGTGTTTCTAAGTAGCTGTAAATTGACATTTTTGCATGTACGCTGAGGGAATCTAGTTGAAGACTTTAAACAGCTTTGCATATTGACTTACTGTTATAACCGTGAAGTCAAAGATGAAAAAAGTGGTAGTGTTCTGATTACTTAGAGGTAATTTTCATTGCAAAGAGTTCAAGTCTTCCTTGCCATTGTCCTTGTTTGTCTCTATAATAATATACGCAAAAGTTGTAGAAGAAATTAGATCACTCGTGTGGCCACAACCACTTAGGTTGTGATCCTATCACTGCTTGTGATCTCTTGACTGTTGTGCTGGTATATTTGCAGGGGAGTCTTCCTTTTGGACTAGGTGGCCTCACACACTTAATTGTGTCATGCTTCATCATAGCCCACCTATCCCCACCCTGGTAGGACAATGCTACCAGGGTGGACTCAACCTCATGGTGAATTACACCAAGAGGGCGTTCTCAGATAAAGTTTTCTGGAAAGTAATGGGAACCAGTTAAGTTTAAAAATACCTAGCAGACTACCAGTGCAATATACCTTTAATAGTGGTGTCCGTTAAAAACATATGTCAACGGTACTCGTGAGTTCAATGACTCACCCCGTCTTAGAAAAAAGCCAACATGTTTCTGCCCTCACAAAGAGCCTAGCATGGTCTGGGGCCTGTTTCAGGGCTAAGGACCCCTAATCATGTATGTGTGGGCAGACTACTGTTCTACCTCACAAGTGAAAAGGAATATTTTATATCTACGCACTCAAGGCCTACATGAGTGGCAAAAGAGGCTTATGGATCCCCTAAATTATAGGGATTTGGGCCTTTGGTATGGGGGCAGGGACGATGCCCCTTGTAGTCACACATTTATCAAAGGATCCATCATGTCTGATCACCTACTCCATCCAGCTCCCAGCCGCTTGTCCTTGTTTGTCTACATTCTTTGTGGTCTTGGTTTTCAACTGTTCCAATAGTGTCAAACAGTAGATGTAAGATTCCCAGGAGAGAGGTCTCGTATGCAAATCTTCAGGGCAAGCACAGAGGCTACAATTGTGCTGTGAAATCTAAGAGCTAGTTGTGCAGCTGCACTATGGGGAATATTACAAGAAAGAATAGATCTGTGTTATGAAGACTGCTTTAAATAAAGAAAGCGTTACAAAGCAAGTAAGAATCTATTACTCCCCTTCATTAAGGTTTTAAATTGCCAGGGAATACCAAGCAGAATCCAGATGGCAATGATGAATTTGGTAAAAGAAATATGTTACTTACCCTGTAAGCATCTATTTGTGCACGCAGTGCTCTAGATTCACACATTGTGCATATTCCGGTCATCTAGTGTTGGGGCCAGAGGTGTGCAAGTTGTTTTTCTTCAAAGAATTCTTCTCACTCACGAGGTGTTGTGACTCCAACTCCTTAACTGAAACAAGCAAAGTTGTGCGGGGAGAAGGGTGGGTGCATGTTAATGCACAGCACTACATGCCCCAAACAGATGCTTACAGGCTAAGTAACATTTTCCATTTGAGGCATGTGTGGTTGTTGATACGCATACTGTGCATTAACTGTAAAGCAGTTCTCCCCTAAGCGGTGGCTAGCCTGCAGATGTTGCAGAACACTGAAAGAAGATATGAAGTACAGCCTGGACAACATGTGCTTGTTAAGCTGGCTAAAATGTCTACACAGTAGTGCTTAGTGAAAGTATGTGGTGTAGACTAAGGAGTGCTTCACAAATGTCCACTACTGGGCTGTTCCTAAGGAAAGCCATATAGGCCCCTTTCTTTCTGGTAGAGTGGACCCTAGGAGGGGCAGGCAAAAATCTTTTAGCTTTTGTGTAACTGGTCTGGATGCATTTAACTATCCACCTGGGTATGCCTGATTGGGATAAGGCCTTTCCCTTTACTGGATTCAGGAAAAGCAACTAACAGTTGTTGGGATTTTCGGAAGGGGCTTTGTCCTGTCCACATAGTACATTAAGGCGTGTTTGACATCTAAGGTATGAAGGGCCATTTCTGCAACTGAGTCAGGTTACAGAAAGAAAACAGGGAATTCTATAAAGCGAGTAAATCATTGTTTGGTTGAAGTAGCTCCTTTGGAAAATCCATATTTGTCTCTTACTTTGGTGCTGTTTCCACAGATGGCACCTCTGAAGAAGCCTTGTGTGGAGGTTTCTTGGGCAGGTCGATGCTGGAAGGATGTGAAGGCTTCAGGAGAGGTAGTCTTGGAGCTTCAGGAATATGATGAGCAGCAAAAGGACCCACGTGGGGGTAGGCGTCTGGAGGGTGCCCATGCCTTTCACTGTCTCCATGTCCTTCTTGATTTTGGCCAACATCTTGCCAACATGAGGAACAAATATATGTTCCCCTTCAAAGGGCAGGTTGAGAAGTTGGCATGTCGATGGAGGAGAACATTAGAATGAATCCCTTGAGCTGTGGTGTCCACAGCATCTAGGGCACACCTTATTGGTGTACTGGAAATCAGTTTGCCTTATGTGAGCAACTCACACCCTCTCTTACGGTGCTCCCCTGGGAGAGGTTGGAGGAGTCTGGAAATATCTAGAGAGCAGACCAATAGAATTGTCGATACACCAGTAGTTGGCAGATGAGCTTACCAAGCATGTCTATCCTTTTGCTCTCTTTGTCCAGCGGAGGAGTCTCGCTGGTGGCTTGAGCTTTTGCTCACTTGCGAGCGGTATGAACCGCTAAAGAATCTGGTGCAAGCTGGCCTCTAACGCAGTTGGGATATGACAGAAAAGCTTTACATTTCTTGTCAATCTAGGGGTAATAACATGGCCTCTGAAAGGTCCTTGAAGATGTCAGGAGCAGGCTTAAACATCCTTTTCAGCATGGCGAGGTACTGCCTGGGGCGATGGGTAGAGGATAAAGTTTCAAAGAGGAAGTCCTCTTCAACAGGCTCTTTATGCAGTTGGATTATATGGTAGGCACTGGCCGCTATCTAGAAACCCATGTTAGGAGGTGGTGTCATCCTGCAGAGAAGGTCGGGAAAGGTAGAGGTCAGGATCCATATCTCCAGGTGAATCTACATTGTTAGAGTCCCAGGGATCTGCCTGTGGGGTCATGCCATATGGTCCCTCCCTCACCCCCCATGAGTGTGGTGACCCCTGTGAAGTGTAGGAAAGATGGTCATGCAGAGAAGCAGGTGGATCGTTAAGGTCTGCTGTTGAGGTGGACTGGAAAGAGGTGGTTGCAGTCCAGGCTCAGAAAGAGTACTGATGGCTTTATTCTGCTTTTTCTGATGCTTTTGTGGAGTAAGGGGCTCCACAGCTTCTGCAAAGCAAGCTGCCCCTTAAGAGACCATGTGGCCGGTGCCAGAGGCTGTGTAAGGACTTGGCCAGTCTAGGATAGAATGACTATCTGCCTCTGGCAAGAGCCAAGTTCGTCGAGGAGTTTCTAAAGAACTGGTCTGATGTGCTTCAGGGCTGCTTTTCCAGTCTGCATGGAAGATTTTGGCACCGACAAGGGCTTCAACGCTAACAGCCTCAGATCCAACAAGTGGGTCAGAGCTCAGGGTGTCTGTTTTAAGATTTCCTTCAGTGCGGAACCGATGACGGGCATGGTGTTTGAAGTTGACAGTCGAAGCCAACCATGCCCGCAGGTAGTGGTGGCCTGAAGCCTGTCTCTGTGTGTCCAAAGAGGCTGAACACCCCTTATGGGGTGGAAGCTAAGAACGATGTTGAGAGGGAGAGGGAGCTGTAATCACAACATGCTGAGCCAGCAGGATCTCTTCGATCTCTAGGTCGGAGCCAGAACTCTCGGAGGGCGAGAAAACCTCCTCACCGGCAGCCAAAGGCTCAAGATGATGTTCCCTCTTAAGGTTCTGAGCTCCAAAGAGGTCTGGATTATCTTTGCCGCTGTTTGACGCTGTTGCACAACTTCTAGGGTCAATGGGCTCTGCGGCATCAGAGAGTCTTTTTCAACCAGAAGGGCCGGTATGCATCCAAGAGGCCTTGTTGTGCTCAGGTGAAGGGCAAAAATTACAGACCTGGTGTGGTTGGCCCAGGGGTAGTTCGCACATCATCGAGGGTAGTATCGAAAGCGCATCCATTCTATTAAAGGCGAGGCACAGTGGGAGTGGACCGAATGGAAAGGAAAGAGGCCCCAATGAGCAAAATCCCACCAGGGTCCGGAGTCGACCAGAGAACCCTGGCTGAAGCTGTAAGCGTTGACCTGATATGAAAGATGAGGGAACGAGACTGAACAAAATACTGATGGATGGAGAGGAACCATGAAGACTGAAAAGAACACTGCAACTGTGGAGAACAGAAGCACATGTCGGAAACCCAATGGCAGAAAAAAAACAATCTAAAAATTAAGCAGAT
The DNA here is from genome assembly GCF_031143425.1 of Pleurodeles waltl. NCBI lineage: Eukaryota > Metazoa > Chordata > Amphibia > Caudata > Salamandridae > Pleurodeles > Pleurodeles waltl. The sequence goes on along the minus strand of NC_090447.1, from coordinate 345,698,899 downwards.
GACCATGTGGATTGCAAGCAAGAGGTGGAGTCACAGCACCTCATGACTCAAGAAGAATTATTCGAAGAAACACAGCCTGCATACATCCTGGCCCAACACTAGAAGCCAGGAGTATGCACAGCATGTGTATCTACAGCTACACATCCCTCAAACTTAAAGATACTGTTATGGTGCACTGTTGATCTAAGTCCACAGGGCCATGATTTTGTCAAAACCTGTGTATCATGCCACATGGAAGCAATACATCCTGCTTCCATAATGGTAAAAATCAAGGCCTGTATCCCTGGTATTGTGCATGTGACTGCATCATATGAGCCTTTGCCTGCAAATGTACACACCCTAATCTATATCTTTGTTTGTAGAAGGAGCCAGCCAGTCTTTTCTCAAGAACGATGACTGAGGCATTAGCAGAAAGTTATAAATAATGGCAGGCAGTATGAGGACTCAGGATTACCAAAATCACAATGAAGCCATAGTTATCTTACTCACTCATCACAATTTGCTCACATTATAAATCTATGGAAAGGTTTCACAGAAAAGAGAAAATAATGACAGAAGTAGGACACATTTTTCAACAGCTTACACCTAGTCAAATAGGTATACTGAACCTGATCAGCAAATTATGTATTGCTTCAAAAGGAAGGCTCAACAGACTAATGACTGCAGGATTGTGGAAAGGATTATGCACAAGGATAGCTCACAAAGCTATCCAACATTTCACTTTGACCCATACATTATACAGAGCCATGGTTCAGTTCAGATAGAATTTAGAGTGAACAGTTCATCATCCACATGGAAATCAATCATAAGTTTGGAACAATCATAATTGAAGTCCAATTATTTGTGAAGCACTTTGCATGGTGCATCACTGCAAAAAGACTGCAGCTCACTGATGGGTCTGACAAAAGTGATGGAAGTCTTCCCTGAGAACAACTAATTAATTACAGTCTGTAACACTCTTTCTGGTGGATACTCTATCTGAATGCAGATTCCGCACCGTTAGAATACTCTCACATCTCTTGCAGCAATAGGTGCTCCTCTGGCGTTGTGCTGAGATGTGCGGAAGCTGTGGTGGGTTATAAAGAAATGTAATGGCATAGCCCTGCCGGACAATCTGGAGGGCCCATATTTTGGATATGATGGAATGCCACACTGGAAGGAAGTATCAAATTCTGCCTCCCAGAGGGAGGTTGTGCGCTGCTAAGGGAAAACTAAAGCGACTTGGGTGCTGATGCTGCAGGGGAGGGGGACTGGAAAGATCAATGCCCCCCTCATGTTGTCTACCTGATCCCTGTTCTCTGCCCCAATAGGACCTAGATGACTACAGCAGGGCTGGAGGGGATTGACGTGGCCTGTATAGAAACCCCTGAAGTAACCTCAGAAGGACCAAAACGGATTAGAGAACTGTGTGGCAAGGGCTGAAAGGCCCAAAGAGCACAGAGTGGCCCTTCATTCCTTTAAGTGCTCCAAGATGGAATCAGCTTTTTCGCCAAAAGGGCAGGATCCATAAAAAGGCATATCCACGAGGGATGCCTGTACATCAACAAAAAAGCCAGTCGATCCTATCCACGCATGCTGACTGAGCACCACACTAGTGCAGACTGCTCTCTCTAAGCAATCAATAGTGTCCAGACCATCGTGAATCAAATATTTAGCTGCATCTGGACAATCTTGAATGGTTTGAGTCAAAGAGGCCCTAAACTCACCTGGGACTGTCAGCAAGACCTTGTTGACCATGTCCCAGAGAGCATTTGTATATCATCATTCTGTCCCGAGACCCAGCCCTTCAGAAAAAGGCTAAGGTACCAACCTAGGACACAAGAGTCTTGTTGGCACCGGAATAGGTGTCTGTCGACACGGCATGGATCCGGGGATTAGAATGGGCCTGGCACCAACAGTGGGCTCCGGGAACACTGGCAGCAATGGCCCTGGGAAAAGGCACTGGGGAAAGTTGAAGTGGTATGACCGGAGCCAGTGTGGATCCATGATCGGATCCGTGGGTGACCATTGGACCCAGGTTCGGTGATGCTGGGGCGAAACCAGATGGGTCTCCCGCAGAGCCTGAAGGCACTTCAGAGGGGTCGGCGTGCTCAAAAGTCAAGAGCATGGCCTCATAAAATTCTTTCATTTTAGCAGGGTTCACTCCAGAGGAGCTGACTCGGCAGTGGCATAGGCTCCAAAGAACCATGTCTCGAATGCCAAGATTCCTTTGTTGCATCAGACAAACGAAGAGAAGTCAAAAGTGCACTTTGATTTTATTTTTTGGTGACTGTCCTGATGTCTTCAAATGGGACAAAGAGGACTTGAAACTCATGGAATGATCTCTGGACCTTCTTCTCAACAGAGACCTCCAAGGAGGTGTGCGACCCAGAGTCACCTGCCGGGCCACTAATAGCTTTACGGACTGCAACCTCAAAGTCTCTGATACCATGGCCTGGCAGTTGGAGCATGATTTGAAGTCCAGACACCACAGACACACAAGGTGTGGGCCCCACACTGACATGGAGTGATGGCAGGCGCTACAGGGTTTAAAATCTGTCTTACTTGATGACATTTGCTCAACACATCAGAAGGAAAATGCCCAAAAAGGTCAATAATGTTGAAAAAACCCTGTCAAAAAGTGACAGAGGGGTTGCTCTTCTTCAGATCCACACTGGCTGGCGCTGAAATAAAAGGACTAGCGTCAGCGCGCCATGTTCGTGCCTATATAGGTGAAGCGGACGTCATTTCTGAGGTGGTCACGGGAGCTGCATGGAGCCGATCGACACCAAGTACCATCACGCAGGGGTTCTCACGAAAAATCCAGTCTAACACCTGTGAAGAATTCGAAGGTAAGGAATTTGCAGCTTGAAGTCTCCATCAGATACTCTTTTCTGACTTTGCCCCACCGTGGCTATTCAGTTTTAACTGTGAAAATAGCCTGCAGCTTCCTTCATCCTCTCTATTACTGCCTCTCGTCTCTCCCTACTTGTTACTTTGTGTCCTGCATGCATTATTGACAGGAGACTGTTGATGGAGGTTTTGGAACCACCTGTCACAAGCTGGCTGCAGAGCAACTAACATTAAATGAAGAAGAGATACGGCGAGTAAATCACAGTGTCTTCTATGGCAGTGTGTGCTGTAGTGAATTAGCTGTACATGAGTGAGATGAACAAATTACTTACCTAAGGTAACGATTTGTCTGCTAGAGACATATTCTAGTTGCAGATTCCTCATCTTAGAATTTCCCGCAGGCGTCAGACTGGATACGGAAATTTTTCTTCAAGCAGTACACTTGCGTCCTGTCAGGTGGGTCCGTCAACTCCACGTGCGTCGTTGGCGTTGTGGTCGCCATGATGACTTTGCGGTCATACATAGGTGCCACCCTGGTGCAGTGACGTCAGTTTCTTTTCACGACTTTCCACGCCAGTAGCACAGAGCGTTGAAGAACACTGAGAATGGTGTGCCAGAACTAGGGTCCTGAAAAGTGAATCCTTGTCCCTAGAAATAATTTTGCAGTGCGGTGAGGATGAGCGTGTCGGTAAGAAATCTGCAACTAGCCTATGGCCCTCATTTCAACCTCAGAGGTCTTTTTCAAAGACCACCGAAGTTCTGCTGGGCCGAAGACCGCCAACACATATTATGACTGCTGGCGACCCTCCACCCTTTTTTTGACGGAGAGCTGCCAGCAGCCAAACTGGCAGTCGGTGGTGTAGTGGAGGCTGCTCCACCGCCACATCATCAGAACACCACCCACCGAATTACATCTCAGTATTTGGCGTGGCGGTGTTCTGGTGACGGGATGCTGGTGGCGGAGCAGCCCTCATGGATCCCGTTCCCTTCTGGAGGAACACTGAAACAGGTAAAGTGATCGCCCGTTAGGGGAAGGGGGTGGGGGGGCGGTGTTGTGTGGTGTGTGCGTGAGTGCATGTGTGTATGCGGGAGGTGTAATGTGTGTAGGGGAAATGTTATGTGTATGTATGTCTGCATGTGTGTGCGTATGTATGAGTGGTGTGAGTGTGCGTGAAGGGGGGTGTGGGAGGGGTATGTTTGGGGGGTATATGGGGTCGGGGCCTGGGGTCCTACTACCTTTGGGCGGTGGTGGGGGGGGTTGTGGGTGATGGGGGTGGACTCAGGGGAGGTGGAGACCCCAATCAGTGCCAGGGAACGAATTCCCTGGCACCGATAGTGACTACCATCATGGATTTCGTAGCGGTTCAAAACCCCACGAAATCCATGGCGGTATGCAGGTTCCTGATACCGCCGGCGGACTAGTGACGGCCACCGGGCTGGAGACCACTGTCTCCAGCCTGGCGGTCTTACCGCCATAATTGCACCGTCCTCCAGGGTCGTAATGAGGGCCTATGTCTCTACCAGATAAATCGTTCCAAAAGTAAGTAAATTGTTCATCTGATAGAGTCTTTTAGCTGCAAGATTCCTTACCTTAGCATAGATATCCAAGCAATACCATCCTCAGCAGTGGGCTGCGAACCAAGATCATACTAGAAAGTCCTGCAGGACCGTCTCTGCAGAACTAACTGTCCAGGCAGTAATGTTTTGTACGTGTGCAGGGATGCCCACGTTCCTGCTTGGCAGATGTCCAGGACAGGAACTCCGTTTGCTAATGCTGTGGTGGCAGCAGCTGCTCTGGTGGAGTGAGCATGAAGGCCCTCAGGTGGTTGCTTCTTTGCCAAAGCGAAACACATGTTGATGCAGAACACCAACGATCGTGAGACACCGCCCGCCCTTTCTTCGTACTCACATATCCTGTAAAGAGTTTATCATCCACCCAGAAATCTTTGGTATGATTGAGGTAGAACGCCAATGCTCTTTTTGGATCCAGACTGTGGAGTCTCTACTCTTCATGAGAGGAAAGTTGGGGTGCGTAAAAAGTAGGAAAAGTGATGGATTGGCCTAAATGAAAAGGCGTAAAAACCTTAGAAAGGAAGGAGGCTTTGGTACAAAGCACCACTTTGTCAAGATGGACAGGTAGAAATGGTGGCCTTGGCGAAAGAGCTTGAAGCTCACTCACTCTGCAAGCAGAGGTGATGGCAATCAGGAAAGCAGTTTTTGGTGTCAGGAGACACAATTATGGAGTGGCTCAAAACGAGCACACATAAGGTCAGTAAGGAATGTGACATTAGGAATGGGGTAGGTGGGTACAAATGGGTAAGTCCCTTAAGTCATCTTCCAACAATGGGAGACTTGAGTAAAGAAGGTTGATCTGGCAATCTGAGAAAGGCAGAGATGGCAGTTAAGTAGCCTTTAAGGGTGTCCGAAGCAGAGCCCTGCTGGACAAGAGAGAGGGTGAACAGGAGAACCTCAGAAAAAGATGCAGAAAGGGGATCAGTGGATTTGTTGGTACACCATGCCACAAATTTCTTCCAACAACAGGCGTATACCGTTTTGGTGGAGGGGCGCCTGGCTGCCAAGATAACATTACAGACTTCGGGGGAGGTTTGATGTAGAAAAGTCACTCTTTTTGGCATGGTTACCCTCACTTTTTGCGTGTTTATCAGTGTGTTTAGACTGTTTTCACTTGGATCCTGCTAGCCAGGACCCCTGTGATTGTGCTTTCTCCTCTAAATTTGGTTGCTTTGGTACCCTTTACACCACACAATTGGCATTCTGTTGTACCCCTGTAAGTCCCTTGTATATGGTATTAAGATACCCAGGGCATTGGTACACCAGGGGTGCCCCAAGGGCTGCCTCATGCATTATGCCACCCATGGGAGACCATGCAAACTGTCTGCAGGCCTGCCTTTGCAGCCTGTGTGAAAAGGTGCATGCACCCTTTCACTGCTGGTCACTGCACCAGGTCCCTGTAAGTCACCCCGATGGAAGGCCCTCCTAGCCCAGAGTGCAGGGTGAAGATACCTGTGTGTGAGAGCAACTCTTCATGGGCAGAGGTGCCCCCACAAATTCCAGTTCCAATGCACTGTACTTTGTAAGTGAGGGGAAGCCATTTTACCCGTGTACTGGTCACAGGTCACTCACTACCTGTGGTCCAGCTACATAATGGTAACTCCGACCTCAGCATATTTGATATCAAACATGTTGAAATCCTACTCCAATACTAATGCCAGTATCGGTGGCATGATTCTGTGCACTCTGGGTGCTCCTTAGAGGACCCTCCCCACCCAGGATTGCTCCTACCTGTCTTACAGGGTTTGCTGGCAGCCCACACTACAGCAGCCCTTCAGATAGGTTTCTGCCCTCCTGCTGCATGACCAGCACAAGCAGGGGAAGGCAGACCAAAGGATTTCCTGTGGGAGAGGGGAGGCAACTCCTTCTCCCTTGGAAATAGGTGTTACAAGGCTGGGGAGAAGTAGCCTCCCGATGCCTTGCTTTGAAGGGCACGTTTGGTGCCTTCCTTGTATAATACGGTTTGCAGCAGTCCAAGGACCCTGCTCTGGCAGAAAAACACCCAAATGAAAGGGGAGTTACCATTGCCCTGTCCATCACCACCCCCAGGGGTGCAACGACGTCCGGCTGACAGGATCTTCTGCCCTTCGGCTCCAGGAAGAATCTTCAACAGGTGGTGGTGTGGAGGACTCCTCTGGTCCTCTCTATCTACTGTCCAACGTGGGAGACGGTGAGCACTTGCCTCTTCCTTCAGGACAATACCCCTATGCACTGCAACCAAGGTTTGTTGACTCCTGCTCCAAGGGATCTTCAGGTTCCAAGTAGCCCGGGCCACCAGCACTTCATCCTTGCAAGGACAGTCTCTCCTTTGCTGCTCCAGCGATGTGGGACTACTCTCCAGGTGTGCTGAGTTGGCCTCACTGCACTTACTGTGCCTGCTGCCAATGGGATGCCTGTGGGTGCTGCAACTGCTTCTGCTGGCTCTCCCGGCTACTGAGAGTCAGCCCAGACTCCCATCTATGGATCAAGTCTCCTGGACCCTGCTGGTCCTCTTCTTCTCTGCAAATCCTCTTCTGCCCAGATGTGCATTTGCCAAGGCTTTTTGGTAGTCCTCCTGACCACTGACCATCTGCGACCCGGTGACCGGTGTGGGACATCTTCTGCACAACTCCAAGGACGTCTCTGCAGCTCCTGGGTTCCAAAGCTGATCTTCATTTTTCCTTGTCGACCCGGATCTTCATCCACAGAAGGGCAGATAGTGTCTCCTCCCCCACCTAGACACTCCTGAGTGGACTGGACTCTGTCCCCTTCTGTTGCAGGTACTCTTAATCCAGAATCCCCTGCTCCCCCAGTTCCCTTCGAACTATTCCACATCCTTAGGTGGGGGACTTCACTTTGCATTTCACTATTTTAGAATATGGTTTGGCTCCCCTATAGGGCCCCAGCTATTTTCTGCTATTTCTTGCCAATTCTTGTGGTTTGCCTATGCTAATTCCCAATACTTAGCGTGTGTATATATGTGTTTACTTACTTCCAGTTGAGGGTCTGCCTAGAAGTGATCTAGTTCAAAGTTGCTGTAATAAAGTACCTTTATTTTTGCAACACTGTGTGGTTTCTTCCATGTGAGATAAGTTACTGTGTGACTGCTATGGTATTGCAAGTGCTTTACACTCACCACAACTACCATTAGAGAGCCATGGCGTTCTAAACACTGTCTCACTAATAGGCATAGCTTGGACCTGGTATAAGGTGCAAACACAACAGGTGTCCACCACACACCAGGCCAGCTTCCTACAGTCAAACACTGTCAACTGCCACAGCTCAATCTCCATGCAACAAGGTGGAGACTTGACAGGTTCGGGAGAAGAACCGTACCCTGCTGCTGCAACAGACGATCCTCTCAAAGTGGCACTGTGATCAGAGGATTCGTGGTCATGCTCAGTAGCTCTAGATACCAGACTGTTAGTCCCCAGTCCGGAGCCACAAGTATTACTTAGGCCCGGTCGTCCTTCGTCTTCTACAGAACTCTGGACACAAGTGGTATTGGCGGGAAGGTGTAAAGAATGCTCAAGTTCCACTAGAGATGAGAAGCACAGCCGAGCCAGTGCCGCCTTGGAAACTCCAATGCGCAAAACAGATGACATTGTGTGTACTCTGTGGAGGCAAACGGATCTAACCAAGGCTCTCCCCACTGCTGAAAGAGGCCTTGCATCACCTCTGGATGGAGACGCCATTCATAATCAACTATTCTTCGATGGCTGAGTTTGTCTGCTCTGGTGTTCAGAGCCCGTCAGATGTTGAACCACAAAGATTATGCACTCATGTTCCAGCAGAGCCGCTTGACAAAGAGTCCACAACCCCACTGCACCCTGCTTGTTGCAATACCACATAGCGGTAGTGTTGTTGAACACTTGCACCACTTTCCCTTTTAGAGAGGGAAGAAATGCTTTCAATGCAAGCCTGATCGCCCAGAGCTCCAAAAGATCGATGTGGAGGCCGCACTCTGTTGGAGACCAGAGGCCTCTGATCTCTGCCTCTCCCATGTCACATGGGACACATCTGTCACTACTGTAAGATCTGGTTGGGGAAGGAAGAGGGATCTGCCGTTGACCCAAGCGTGATTCGAAAGCCACCTCTGCAGGTCTTTCGCATTTCCCTTTGAGATCTCGACCATGTTGGAGAGATTCTCCTGATGCTGCACCCATTGGCGCTTTAGGTCCCACTGCAGAGCCCACATATGCCATCTACCAGGTGTCACTAGCAAGATGCAGGAGTCCATGAAGCCCAGCAGCCATAGAGTCATTCTCACCAAAATCCAGAATAGAGGCTGAAACATCGGAATCATAGCCTGAATATCCTGGACTCGCTTTTCGGGAGGATAGGCCCCAAACTGCATTGTGACCAAAACAGCTCCGATAAAAGGAAGGAATGGTGACAACTCTGCGAGCAGTCTCAAGACCGTCCTCTCGAACGAGACCAGGAGCGACAAGAAGTTGAGAGTTGGGGAGCCATAAGCTTTAGGGACCGCCCCCTCAAAGCCTTCGGGTTCATGGCCAGTCACTCGGAACACAACTTTGGGTAGTGGTCACACTTCAGACACCACAAACAAACCAGTTGCAGGTCTGTCACTGCCATCATGAGGTGGCAGGCGTCGCAAGTCTTGAAGCCAATCTTACAAGAGATCCCTCGATGCATCAAAAAGTTCAAAAAGCCAACAAAAATTTAGAATTTGGTCAAAAATTGATCAAGGATGCTATTCTCCGGATCTGCGTGTGCTGCGGAAAGAAAAGAACTGACGTCAGTGCGCCGATGTGGTGCTTGAGAATGACTGCGACGTAATCAGAGCCACCACCACGCCTACAATGAATGCGGTGTCGACCAACGCCACTTAATGGCGTGCAAGGGTACTGCTTGAAGAAAAATCTCCGGATCCAGTCTGATGCCTGGTGGAAATTCTAAGGTAATGAATGTGTAACTAGAAGTCTCTATCAGATAGACCCATGTATCACAGATGATTGACATCCCATACTTGGACCAGAAGCTATTGATATGGTAGAAACAAAATGCATGGGCAACTAAGTACTTGGGTCAGTGCGAGCTTTTGGTTATTGCCAGTGATGATGAACTGTACAGTGGATGAGAAGTCCCGACTGCTCCTCTTAGTGAGGAAATCCAATGTTTCTAGTTGAACAGGGTCTCCATCTCTGAGCATGCATGTGAGGTTGTTGTTATTACGGGAGCACACAAAGTGTGGGTGTAGGAAACTGGCCATGGTCACAGTAACCCCACCCCACACTTTTTGTCTGATATTGATGCCGACTTCATTGAGAGTGTGCTGGGATCCTACTGACCCAGCCCCAGCACCAGTTTTCTTTCCCTAAAATTGCACCATTGTTTCCACAGTTGGCACAGAGATAAGTCCTTTGTAAAGGGTAAAGGTGGTACCAAGGGCCCTGTGGCCAGGGTGGGTTCTTAAAGGCTGAAGCATGTGTTGTGCCACCCTAAGGGACCCCTCGCCAAACACATGCACACTGCCATTGCAGATTATGTGTGTTGGTGGGGAGAAAAAGGCAACGTCGACATGGCATCCCTCTCAGGATTCCATGTCCACAAAAACACTGCCTGTGGCATAGGTAAGTCACCCCTCTAGCAGGCCTTACAGCCCTAAGGCAGGGTGCACTATTCCACAGGTGAGGGCATAGCTGCATGAGCAACTGGCTACTGCCCTCTGACCCCAGTAATAACCCTAAATCTAGTTTTTAAGGGCTTCCCTGAACCCAGCTCACCAGATTCCTGGCGACCTCAGAAGAAGACTGAAGAAAGGAAAGAGGACTGCTTAGCTGAACCCTCGCAGAGAAGACTGAAGATGCCAACTGCGTTGGCCCAAGTCCTACCGGCCTGTCTCCAGCTTCAAAAGCCCTGCAATAAGAAAGCGACACATCCTGCAGGACCAGTGACCTCTTAGAAGCCCCAGGAAGCCTGTCTGCACTGCAGAGGACAAAGAACACCCGTGGACAGCGGCCCTGTCCAAAAAGAAACTCCATCATCTAAGGACTCCAGAGACTCTCCGGATCTACGAGTCCTGACTATGCTGCATCTGATGCCCAAGCTCGTGTCCAAGTGGCCCAACCGACAAGAGAGGCCCCCTAGGCAATTCCGAGCAAGTGCCCACTCTGGGTTGACCTCGTCTGTCCTCCACAGCGATGCCTGCAGTGTGAATCCAGAGGACCCCCTGAGGGCGACAGCACCAGACGAAGATACCTGTCAAATGGTACACTGCGCCTGCAGCCCCCTGGCCTTGGGGAACCCAACCTCCGGTGCAGCAACCTTCAGCAGGTGGCCCTCCTACTTGTCCAGCTTGTGGTTTGCCGGAACTGACCCCCGGGACCCAGCCTGCAGCATGTAAGTGACCCCCCCGGAGTCCCCTCATTGGAAAGCACTGGGAGCCCGATGCTGTGTTTGCACCCAGCTGCCATTGCGCCGCTTAGTGCGTGTGTTTGGTGCTGACCTGTGCCCGACCATCCCCCCTCAGCCCCTGGTGCTCCTCTAAACCCCCCAGGTCTGCACTCCAAAGACGCAGGTACTTACCTGCAAGCAGGCCTGATTCCGAGTGCCCATAGTCTCCGTAGGAGCCCATATTAAAATTGCCTCAGCTTTGACCTCTGCACCCAGCCGGCCCCGTGTAGACAGTGCAACAGTTCCTGGGGCAAGAAAAGATTGTACAGTTTTACAGGTAAGTATTCAACTTACAGCTCTTATCTCCGGGTTTTAGGTAGTCTGTCGTTGGGGGTTCAAGTTAACCCTAAACACTCACCACCAGTCAAAGGAGAGCCAAGTTAACGTGAGATCCTATGGAGATAGGGGGTACTCTGAATCCGGTCAGCCAGTAGGTAAGTACCCGTGACTCAGAGGGCAGACCGGGGGAGCACTGGAGGGGACACAAGAAGGCACAAAACACACACCCTCAGCAGCACAGAGTTGGCCGGGTGCAGGGTGTAAACAGGATGTCCACTAGCTGGAGTGCCCTGGGGCACTGTAACCCGAGGCTTGAGCCTTTGAGGCTCACCTCCAGGTGTTACAGTTCCTGCAGGGGGAGGTGTGAAGCACCTCCACCCAGGACAGGCTTTGTTTCTGACCACAGAGTGCACAAAGGCACTCACCCCATGTTGTCAGAAACTCACCTGAAAGTGGCAGGCCGGCACAGACTGGTCAGTCCTACACTAGCAGTTGGGCTAACATAAAGGGGGCATCTCAAAGATGCCCTCTGTGTGCATTTTTCAATAAATTCAAAACTTGCATCAGTGTGGGTTTATTGTGCTGAGCAGTTTGATACCAAACTTACCTGTATTCTGTGACGCCATTATGGTGCAGTGGAGTTGGTAATGACAAACTCCCAGACCATATACTTAATATGGCTACACTGCACCTACAATGTCTAAGAATGGACTCAGACCCTGTAGGGGCATATTGCTCATGCAGCTATGCCCTCACCTGTGGTATAGTGCACCCTGCCTTAGGGCTGTAAAGCCTGCTGAGGGGTGACCTACCTATGCCACAGACAGTTGTTTGTGGGCATGGCACCCTGAGAGGGGTGCCATGTCGACTTTCCTTATTCTCCCCACGAACACACGCAAGCTGCAAGGCAGTGTGCATGGGCTGAACGAGGGGTCCCCCAGGATGGCATAATACATGCTGCAGCCCTTAGAGACCTTCCCTGGCCACAAGGCCCTTGTTACCATGGGTACCTTTTACAAGGGACTTATTTTGTAATAATACTCAAGGCTTTGCCCCTGCCATTTTGACTTGTGATACATTATAGGCTTCCTGGTGTAGCATCTGAATCCAACATTATACAAGTTTTGGTGCAGTGGTTACATGAATTCTGTAAAGGGATCACACCTTCATTCTGCATTACCAGAATGTTGAGCAGTTTAATGTGCATCCCTTGCTCTGGGAATCAAAAATGAATTTTGCACAATAATTTACAGACATTACTCTTTCCCTGGATAAAATCCATAATAGATGTAGATATCAGGTCAAAACTATCCACGTTGTCAAAACATCTCCTGAAGCTTGGTGTATATGACGCAATATAGTTTGAAATTCATACTACACTGCACAGAGATCAACTGGATGCTCAGGAAAAAAAAATCAGATGTACTTATTTCATAATATTAAGAGTTTTTTTTAAATATATAATTTACTTCAATCACATTAACATAAAAAACACCCTTGCATTCATCACATAATGAACGGGGAAAAAAAAAAAATATATATATATATATACAAAAAACAATGAATCGGATAAGCCACCCTATTTTCTCTAACAAATGGGGAGTTACATTGTAAATTCCTGACAATAACTGATTTCAAATTAGCCACTTACCATAGAAATAAACTGCCAGTAAAAATGAGCAGCATTTAGAAATAGTCTGTTAACAGAGGCACAAGACTTGGTACTGGCAGCTTGTGGTAAATGCCTATGAACAATTACTAGAATGCTTACAAGTGTTACTGAGAAACAGAGGGTACGTTGTATGAAACTTTATGTATTCAAAGTTAGGAATTTAAATGGATTCTCTTTTTGAGAGAACGTTGTTAACTAACCTTAATGGAACAATTAACGTAAGGTCTTATGAAATGTTAAAAAGTAATCACTAATCTTGTAGTGACAGTAAATAATACATGAAATTATTAATGGCGATTATAATCAATATTAATAGGTGAGCATGATAATGCTTAAACATTAGTTGCTTTGAATTATTATTTTCACTCGATGTTTAATCGTTTAACTAGGTTTGTGTGTAGGTATGAAATTGCAATTGTGCTTGGAGATGAAAAAGGGTAAATAAAAATGAAACAAAAAAATAATACTCTAAAATGAGGGAGATACCTATCAAACATGATGAACTGGCAATCTGTGCTGAAAGAAGTGGTCCCATATTTTATTTTTTGATAAACAAATTTTTATTATTTTCTTGGCGTTAAAGCAGGTCACACTGAGGTCTGATAAAAAGTTGTGGTCCATTATTAGGACCTACATAGGTGCATTCAGGACAGTTTTAAACTCACACAGCGGAGACAGTAATTGCAGTATGCCGCACATTTACAGCATGTCACCTACCCCGTCACACACCACTTGCCCCAGATTTTGCCAGGCTTGGTTGGACATCCCCGGGCTTCGGACACTAGTTTTTCTTGCTGGGTACACCAGCTCACTCATTGTCTCAACTGTGAGATTGACGGTGGTTTCTTGTCTTTCCAGTGAATTGCTATGTCACGTTAGCGACTAGCACAGGTGTCTCAAAGAATGCTCAATTGGCTCAGGTACCCCAGACACCCTCAAGCACACTGAGTAGTAACTACAGTGGGGACATGTCAAGTGCAATACCTAGGATTTTGTAGGCCTCTGCCACTACCGCCTCCCAGTTTCATGTTATGACAAGACACGACCACGTCATATGGAAGAAGTCAGCTTGGATCTGTGAAAATCGATAACATGCGGAGTCCATCAAGAGTCCAACCCTAAACAAGCTATCAGGGGTAACGTATATACAGTGTAAGTAATTTATCTGCACAAGTCTGAGGCATGATGACAGTCAAAATCTAAGGGACCATCAGGGCGTCGCACCAGTTGTTATCGCCTTATGGTCCCAGCCAGCCCTACTAGCGAGAACTAAGGGTAGTCAATGTGTCTTGGGCATTGATGCTCACGGTGCAGGAGATTTGGGACATGCCACCTTTGCCCAGTGCGCCCATTATGACCTTATCTTCTAATAGACTAACTCCAGAATCGGTGTGTCTGGTAGAATATGTACTGGTAGTGCATGTTGCTGCTGCAGATATTTGTGGAACTGGGTTCAGGTAAGAGTATGTTTTCTGGAGGCCTTGAAAATACATGCGCCTGTCCTTCCATATGTCTCCCAGGAGTGTGATAGCGATGGTATCCCATCAAATGAACTCTTCTAATGCAGTTAATCAGGCGCCGTGCTCTAGAGCGGTCTGTTGCGTAAACTTGTGCCACCATACCTCAAGGAGTGCGTTGGGGAGGGGGTAACCGTAAAGCATCGCCATGATGCAGGGAAACCCTAAAGTGAAGAGCTTCAGGTGATAAGCAGGGTCAGTCCACCCGCTACTGAAGCAAATATTAATTACTAAGACCTGAGAAGCCAGATAGTACAAGACATACCTAGGTCCCCTTCGTAGGGGGGCTCTTTGTTGAGTTGTCAATGCTAAGCAGAATCGCAAGTTATGCCATAGAAATCGTAAGGCCAAGGAGTCCATTTCTCCAAACCAATGCCTGGAGATCATTTGTGGAAAACTTTGTAGGAGATAAAGGAAACAGGGTAAGATCATCATCTTATACAGTGCTATCATCTGCATGACATTTAATGAAAGAGTCTGCCATTTCCAGAGGTCTTCTTTAATCTTGGGGGTGAGATGTGCCACGTTAAGGGACCATGTGAATGCCAGATTCAGAGCAACTCAGATGCAAAGATATAGGAAACTGAGATGGCGGATAGGGATAGAAGTCTGCCAGTCTATGCAATCCCACGAGGGAGTCAATGGGACCAGCACCGATTTAGTGGAATTTATGGTCAAAACAGAAGCCTCTGCGAAGAATTCTGTAAGTTATAGGCACTGGGGCCGCCACTCACTGTGCCTGCTAGGTACATCAGGACATTGTCCGCATACAGAGCAATGCAATCTTCGCGCCAAGTTTGCAATTGCATCCTCGTATTCGCACTTTGCACCGTAGAAGCCTTGCTAGGAGTTCAATGGCCAGTGCGAAAAGGAGTGGGGACAGGGGGCATCCTTACTGTTTTCCTCTTCCTATAGAAAAGACAAGGGAAACCACCCCGGTCCTATATTTTAACAAGTTCTCCTGTGTTTAATTCTCAATAGATTTTAGTGTGCTATCGGCAAAAAGAAATTAAATTAACCCATGCCTACTGGGTTCGTAAAATGACTTTCAACATCAATAAAATTAGGTAATTTGTCATGAAAATGATGGGTGTTCTGTGGCAACTAACACATAATAGACAATATAAAGGCATTTCTTGTCAATGTCATTCTTTTTGAATCCTGAGTGCAACAACATTTGGTAACTTGTTGCTGCACTTCTAAAGTGCAATTTTTGATTTTTTAATGAATACGAAAGTTTATCCCTGGGAATGTGCATTATTTTTTAAGGGACCCACTTTTCTCTGTCAGTATTGACAAAATCGCCATTACAAGTGACAGCCATAATGTGACAACACTGCAAAAGCTTAACTGTTAACTAAGATAATACCTTGAAGATAAAATTACAATGATTACATTATTCTCTTATGAACATAAATAAACAAGAAACTGAGTACACAGGGAGCATGTTGGGATGCTGCAAGGTTAGGGAAACATGATTGCTACAGACTAGCACATACATATGGGAAGCAAGACGAAGGGGTGGGATGGCTACTAGTAAAATGTGTTGAAGGGATCTAGTCACCTGTCGTCCTTTTGGCTGGGTTGTTGACGGCAAGTCCTGTAGAATAAAGCCAACCCAGGAGAAAACATTTTCATTTTTTTAAAAGTAAAACAAGAGACATTTTTAAGAATGTTAGAACTTTTGTTATAAAAAAAAAAACACAAAGCAAGATCTATACTATTCATAAATATATTTCAAAAGGAAAATGTTATTCATGAGTCAAGCCCACGCTCTTTTTGCAGCAAGCTGATGTAAGCAGTCACATTCATAGCAGATACAGAACAAAATGATTTTACAGTGACAGCATCTTCAACACAAAAGTATCTGCAAGTGAGAAATCCACCAAGTGTGGCTACATTTTTAAAGCATGGGAAAGACTGAAAGGAGCGTTATAGATATGCATCCCCACACCAGCGGGGTACGTAAAAACACATCAAGAAGACAACTTGCAATCCTTAAGAGTATTGTCTCTAATGGTATAGTTCATACTAAGTAAATTGCACAGAGAAAGGTAGTAAAGTAAATAGTGCTCTGTGTACTGATATGGCCATCCTTTCAAGCAAGGTAAAACTCGTGCCATGATGGCTTTCAATGTTTCTACATTGTACTGTTTCTATGCATGTCATGAAATTTGAATTTAATGAATGTCCTTAAAGAAACTTTCCCAAAATTAGGTCAAAGCTTGATCTATACACTTTAAATAATGGTTGGTCTACTGATATTAAACAAATTTCACAATCAAACTGGATGACATGCAAACATAACATTTATCTTATGAGCATAACATTTTTCTTCAAAAGAGAAAGTTCAAACGTATTGAAAGAAAACCAATGGAGAAAAGGAATGCAGCGGTTTCAAATATTCATCCGTAGAAAGATTTAACAGGTAGAGAGACATGCCAGACAGCGAGTACTTTGTGTTAAAGATGTTATGAATAAGCGCATTGCTGCAGTGCGGAGTCAAGCAGCTATATATATATATATATTATTTGCTCTTTGTAGTCCAAACTCAAGTTCCACATACTATGTGCACATACCACCACAGCAGAAGGCACACCAATTTGTTAACTCAGATAGCGGAAACTATTGCACAATCCTCTGACATATTGCTCTTAAAAGGGTCTCAACAACCTGCTCGGATGACTTTTGGTTTCTTTCATTTCGCACTCTTTTGACAGATATTTTTAAAATCTACCATTTACCAACTAAAATTTATGTTTCGATGTAGATGTATTATGGAGATCCCAGTTATTATTCAGTTGATGTACGTAAATATATTCTCCCCACCAAATAAAACGTCTTTTACTTAGATCCTAAACTTGCTGTAGGCAGCAGAATACCAATTTCCACGGGACATATGGAAACTGAACAATAATGTTAGATAAGAAACACTTATTTTGTGTGCCCAACTGGTGGTCTTACCATGACAGAACTGTTTATGCTGCTATGACCATTAGCTGGGGACTGTCTGGATGTAGAGGGGGAATCTCTCTGAAATAAGACACAAGGTTCATTAACACACAAAATGACTAGCTGAGGTACACATTAAAATTTGCACAGACATGTTGACAGCAGCTGAAAAATTCGAATGTTCAATTTCTATTTACTCAATCACCTTTTTTAAAGATAGGAACCGTTTTTTAAGGTAACTTCAGATTTATGACAATTTTCATAAGTATTTTCAAGTATGATTATTTGAGATTCTTGCCTAGTGGAATACAAGATATGAGAACAAGAGATACCACTGGTTCATCTTGGATATGAGTGCTGATGCTGACATAAGCAAACTGACACCCAATATCCCATATATTATGACGAGCACGGACATGCTGAATGCATTGCTTTTTAATAATTTCAGAACACATGACTCAAAAATAAAAGATGATCAATGACATTACTTTAAAGATATCATCTAGTAAAATATGTAATGTAGCTCAAGATATCATAATACGTTTTACACCCCACCCAGATGTCAATAAAGGCAAATTTCAGAAGGTTTAGTGTTAGCAACTGTTAATGATGTGAGCTTGGTTAAAATGGACGAGAGGACAATCTCTGTACTTTCTACTACATGGCACCTTTAATATGTAAAAATATAATTTTATGCAGTGATTCAATGAGAAGCACCTTTGTGACCCCGACTGTGCAAACCGAGCGTATACCTGAAGACAAAACAGCAGAAAGTTAATATGCCTGTGACTACATTAACTCTGACACATTGACGGCAGCATTCTAAACTGTAAAGTAATAGATGGCAGTTATGTCTTTTTGCACCTGTTGAACACTGAAATGTTATCACTATGCTGAAGTAAGGAAACATTTTTATAAGGGCACAGACGTTAATTAGGGGGGGGGGGGTCTGTATGATATATATGCACAGTGTGATATGATATTTCTGTCCTGATTGAGAAAGACGGGGGACTAGATTCATGATGACCACTTGGCTAGTTCAACAATGACAAAAAAATCCATATTACACTTGCTGCCCCTTTCAATTTATGTCATTCTCAGAAGGGTTTTGTTGTTCTTACTCCCAGAAGCATAGTTAAACAGAGAAAGAAATATGAAGACTGCTAAGTTATTTACCACAATATCACTTAAGAAGAACAAATCTGCCACGCTTTGAAAGTAAACCACAACATTTCTAAAAAATAACTATGGCTAAAAATGCATTTGTAGTTGCTGGAGCATTTGTTTGGTATCACTGTGAACTAATAAAAGCAATGTTTTTTTAATTTTAGCTACAGTGAGTCAAAGAAATATATTGTGATGTTTCACCGTTTTAAAGACATTTTCTGGATACATTTTAACAGACCGGTATGGTAGCAGACATTTACGGATGGATGCTCAAAAATTATAGAAATTCAGCAGTTACAGTTATACTTATGTTAGGAAACTATCACTCATTGCCTAAAGTTACTTTCTGGCACAAGTTATAGTTTCTACAGATAAGTATAACTATAAGTATAAATAAACATAACTGCTGAATTTCTATGGTTTTGTATGGGTAAAAAGTAAACTTCACTGTAACATCCCTGAAACCTCAGTTTTTTTCAGTGAATTTCTATTTCACATTAATATAACCAGCGCCATGCACAGCCTTTGGATGTGCACTGCAAGGGTTGGCCGCATGCAGCTAACCCTCCTGCATCCACCAATACCCAAGCTCATGGGGTTGGATGCAGTGGGTGTTTTTTTTTTAATTTTTCTCTGGATCTGTAGATCCACCACAGATTTACACAGGGGGCAGTGCTGAGCCCCATGGATCAGCCCCAAAAAAAAAAAAAAAGATTTTTTTGCCACTGAGTGGTCCCTAATGGATCCCACTATGTATCTTACGGGGTCAGGGTACCTGTATCCTAGCCCCTTTTGTGTTTTTGCACTGTTTCTTTCCCACCTCCACTAGCCAATACAACAATCAAAATGGCAGCTGCAATTTTTCTGTCAGTTTGCAGCCAGCCAATCAGGGCCTTTCTTCTCTCGCAGATCTGCATCCCTATATAGCTATATTTTTTTTAACCTTAAATAACTCCAAAACTACTGAGTGGATTTAGACCAAATCATAAAAAAACACTTTCTGGTCCAAGATCTAGCTTCCTGCCAAATCTGGTGTAATTCCATACATCGGCTCAGGCTGTAGTCGGGATCAAATTTTGAAAAATCACACAGACATAGAATAAGAAAGTGTTTTGGGACCCCCCTTTTTTCCTCGGTCCCCTTGCCTGATGGACCACCCCGGAACTTTCAAGACCACAGCTATAGTGAGAGATGTATTAGTTTTGAAAATTTTGTGAAGATTTGTCAAACAGCGCCAAAGTTATACGCAAAACAAAAAATGCTCAGTCTATGGAAAAAAATGGTCTTACTATAACTACCTACCGGCTATCGCCAGTAGTTAGGTAATAAAACATACACACACACACATATATATACATAAATAAATAGTTATATTTAAAAAAAAATAATGATTATATATATATCACTCAGATTGTCACCACTGGGTAGTTATAGTTAGGATTGTGTTTCCATAGGAAATGCCTTTTTAGATTACTAATAACTTTGGGTCCATTTGAGGACTCGCCACAAATTTGCCAAAAAAGTGCTACTTTTCAACCCTTTTTTGCATAAAAAGCTTCAGGGTGATCTGCCAAATAGGGGCCGATAAAAAGGTGGGGGCACAAAACGTGTTTTCACCATTAACTTTTCCATAAGAACTTTAGACACAGGTACAGCCCAAACTGCTGAACCGTTTTTCACCCAATTTTCGGAAAGCTAGAGTGCTTTTTGTGATTTGGTGTAAATCTGTTCAGTAGTTTTTGAGTAATTAACACTCAAAAACTTTGTATATATCACTCCTGCAGAGGATCTGCAGAACGGACAGATCTCAAGCGGCTATCTGATTAACTGCCTCCACATCAACAGCAATGTAGTGGCAGCTATTTCAGCACTCTGGACTCAATCCCGAATTCTAACAAGAAAGTAAAAAAATAAAATAAAAAATAAAAAGACATAAGGGGGATGGGTAGGGATATGCCGGCATCCTAGGCCTGGTGATGGGTTCCCAGAGGGACACTGCCAGGGGCCAAAACCATTTTTTGGGGGGTTTTAGAAATGTTGCTGCAAAGTCACAGATATTTAAATAAAAAATAAAAACAAAATACCCCCAGATGGGCTAGCACCTGGGGAGGCAGTGTAAAATACTTCTTTTGAGGAGGGGGTGTGTGGCCCTTGGTTGCCCATCCCTGGGGGCCAAACTCTATTAAAAAAAAAAAAAAAAAAAAAGGGGGGCCAACCCAGCCCACCTCTCTAAGCCTTAACAGGGCCAGGTGACCCAATCGACCTGGGATGAACTAAACTTAAAAGGGAGGGGGGGGGGGGGGCGGCCCCCTGAGCCTTTTAAGGCCATGGGAACCCCCATCCCCTGGGGTCGACTCACAGACTGTCTCCCAACAGGTTTGCTCTTGCTCTGTGGGAGCATTTTTAAACCTCCCACAGGGTAGGATAAAAATGTCTTCCCTGCCTTCAAAAGAACAGGCAGGGAAGGAATGTCTGCTTCCACATGGCAGACATTTGTTTCCCCTCCCACCGGGAGCATGCAGGAATACTTGCTCCCACCAGGTGGGCGCAACGACAGCTCCTGCAGTATGTGGAGAAGGAATGGGGCACTATTGGCTTCTGGAAGGGACTGTGCACCATCCTCCCCTTAAAAGCCATAGGGGTTGGGGTCCCTGGGGCCCAATGTGGCTCAGGGAGGAGAGCCATGCGCCCACTCCCCTTTAGAAATATCTTTTGGCCCCACGGGATGGGGATCCTGGAGCTCCAAGTGACCTCTCCCCTTTAACAAGAAAAAAAAGCCCTCTGAGATGGTGTCCACAGTTTGGGGAGGGATGCTGTGCTAATGAGTTGGAGGCCGGGCCTGGTAAACCCCATGCCGTGCACAGCTTAATAGTGTGTGCTGTTGGTTTATCTACCTGCAGGGGGTTAGATGCAGGGCCTGGTCTCTGGATGGATATATATATTTATATTACACTTCAATATTAACTTGTTTTTATAAAAAGTATTTTTTCAAAATAAGACATTTATCAGAAAATACATTTTCTGGTATTTCTAATACTACATTAAAAAGAGTCCATTTATCATCCAATTTATGGTCTATAAATGGAGCATCACAAAAGCATAGCCCTTGAAGATCGAAATTTGCATTCAACCCATGTTTCATGTTGCCTCCCCCTCCTTTCTTCAGAAAAAAAAATATAAACTAAGCAGTCAGTTTACCATTCTCATGCCAATCCTAAAAGGCCACAACATCATGAAAAAGCCAAAAGGCTTTTTTTCTGACTTTCCAGCATACAGAGGCTTATTATGAAAACTCAGCTCTTGGAGAAACCAAGGAATGGATTTCCTATCTGTGGAAACCACTGGAAATTATTGAAAACCCACTGCTCTTCACCATATTTCATGATGTTGTAACCCATTAGGATCACCATTAAAAACATCTGCCTGAACCCACTGCCTATTGGAATCTGGGAGATGCTTTAACAGTTCCTCCATCTCTACCATTGGTAACAGTTTTAGTGAGACTGGAGGTCCACGGAATTAACAATAAAACAATGGGTGGCGGCTCTGAGCTTGCCTGCAGCACCTATTTGCTTCGACCTTCTGTTAGCATGAGGGGCAGCCCCCTTTGACTATGCTGAAACAATTTTTTCATGTTGTGTGCACAAACTAGGCAGTGAGTAGCAACTTGGCCGATATAAGAATGGTCATCAGGCACTGGTTGAAAGTTCTTTTCAAACCTGGGTGATAGGACACTTGCCTTTATCAGGTCCTTAAAGTTGTCTGGTGGCCAACCTTAACAATCTCTTTAAAGTGGACAGTCTGCTCCGTCCTTGAGAATCTAGAAAGAAAATGCTCACCTCTTTTACAGTGTGCATTTTTACTTTATGGTTCTGGGCAACTGGTTGGATCACCTCATGGTAGGCAGCAGTATAATCAGGTGACAAGACTTCGGTGGGATAAGGTCCAATTTCTGGACCATCTAATGGCAGTCAACTATGTAATCCTCCCAAAGGGCTTATCATATGGGTCCTTCAGGAACTGTCAGGGTCTGAGTCAGTGTCCTGTCGGTTTACAAGTATGAGCTGGGGATCCTCACTGGGCCTGTAGACTATTGCTGGAGTGGGCACCAATGAAGGAAACTGCTCCCTCATTGGATTCTGTAGATAATATTGTGGAAAGCATACATATAGGGTATACCGTGTATGCTTTAAAACATTTAGATGATTTAATTTTTATTACCATTCATCAACATCCTTTGGTACATTTTGACAAAAAAGCTTCAGTTTTAAAAAGGTGATTCAAGCTTGATATGAGATGTTATGTGATGTGGAGCCTTCAAAACAGTGAATGCTCCACCAGAACTTCAGATCTTATAATCCACATACCGAGGATACCCACATTTTCTTTTATTGTGGCAGGGCTTCATCTCACCACCCACACATACACCCTTGAGTCAAAAGAGGGTGCACAGCCCTCTCAACCCAATTACAGAATGATGCAGGACCAGCTGTAATATCCCATGTGTCTAATCTGTCAATGTGGTCATTGCCGTCTACAGTTAATTAGTGGGTCAATAATAAGATAATTGCGCTATGCTACCAATTATGTGGGGAATGTTGTTTCTATGTAATCATCTACTGCTGGAAGGATCAACTACAGCAAGAGACCTCAAGAAAATGTCCAGAGTGATCCAGAATTGCTGCAGTTGTGGGGTACACCAGATTACCAGAACTTGTCAATCAACAATAATGTGAGGGCCACAGGATCCAAGACATATGAGAAGTGTACTTCCATCCCTTTAGGTACCTGGTAGGGTGCATGCCTCTTTGAATAGAAAATAATATTTGTGATTGATGTTAGAACAAATTCTTCCTATAGTTATTTGTACAGTCCCGTCATCCTTATGTTTTTGTATCATACCCAACAGAGCTTCAGAAAATGAGCATAGTGGAACTACATTTGTCCATTGTTTAAATTAGTCCAAGCATTACTTGGCCTTTAAACGCCTGTGAACACTTGTAGCACAGTTTAAGAACTGTGCAGAAGGGAACGCCAGTAGGTGAGTACAAGAATAGCATGGTTGATTTCAGCACTTAGCTAGCCCTTGCAATTACTACCCTTCTTCCATGTTCTCACCGAGGTAAGTATCCCTTCTCAGCTGCTTTGAGCACTTAGGATGCATACAGGTAAGAAAAGACACACTATTTAGGCTTTGTACTATTGTGACCAGTTATCTGTAACATTAGTAACTGGATTCCTCTGCCTTTCAGAATGTACTCATGGGACGTCCCAATCCATAAGGACTCTTGCAGAGGTTTCAATGTATTCTCGCCTAGTGGAACTGGACAAGGAAGCAGGTGAAGGAAAACTACTTTCTGATCCTGCATATTCCAAAAGAGGTCACTTAAGTGGAAAGAGCAGCTGAAATTTCTTACTTACCCTTGGTCAGTTACATTGTTTAAAGACAGCTGATATAATAACTTGGCTGGTTGACCAACATGTTCACCACCACTTCTGTCAAACTTGAATGCTTTGTACTAATTACTATTTTATCCATAGAAACAATAAGAAGCAGATATGCCTCAAATGCTTGCAGCCTGGCAACTGCCACATGCCTACAAAGAGATTCATTCTGAGACCTGCAGTTATTTTAAAATTGGGACCAAGCAGCATTTGAACCCAATTCTGGATTACGGTTTGGATGCAGACTGCAAATGGACCTGGAGTTTTTTCTCTCCATGAATTAGTTGGTGGAATTTGTGCAGGGCCCGGACACCCTCAAGGGTAAAAGTGAGTGTAGGAAGCTGGCTTGGTGTGTGGTGAGCACCTATGGTGTTATCACCTTGTACCAGGTCCAGGGATCCGCTATTAGTGAAGTTTAGGCAGTGTCTAGGAAGCCATGGCTCTCTAGAGGTAGCTGTGGATGAGCAGCCAAGACTGATCTAGGACACATGCAAAGCTTCTGCACTACCACTATAGTCACACTGCACTATCACACAAAGGAACCACACAGTGTTACAAAAATAAAGGTACTTTATTATGGTAACACAAATACTAGAATACTAATTGGGAGTCCCCCCAACTGGAGGCAAGTAAACACACTATTATGTACACATTAGCAATCAGTAAAGAGCATACCAAACAATAAGCACCAGTAAAAGTAACAGGAAATAGTGAAGATCCTAGGGGTGGGGCCAAACCATATACTAAGAAAGCAGAATGCGAGATACAGTCTCCCCACCCAAGGATGTGGAATCGCTAGAGGGACACTGGAGGAACTAAAGGTGAGTACCAGAGTGACCCCCAAGCACCAGGAGAGCAGAGGTAAGTATCTGGTTTCCCTTAAAACCAACAGGAGGACTTAGGAAAAGACCCAAACAAGACTCGAAGAACCCAATTGTGGATTCTGGCAGAAGAGGACCTGCACAGGAAGGGGACCAAGTCCAGTTCATACTAGAGTGTCCAGTTGTGGCAGGAGCCACTACCCACCCTTCTGTGGATGCAGAACCAGCTAGAAGACTAGCTGTGCAGCACAGGAGCTAAAGTGGAGCCCCTGAAGTGATGCAGGTGATGTCCCAATTTGGCTGTTGGGTTGCAGTGGTTCAGTGGCGTAGGTGGACCAAAAACAAGCCGTTGCAAATATAAAAGAAGAGTAAGACGAGTTGCAAGGCTGAAGACGACCAGCAAGGCCCAGGGGAGTCCGGGGTGACCCTCAGCAGTCAGAAGAATAACCAGAAGAGGAGGCAGCCCCCCACAGGCAATCCACTGGCAGCAGGCACAGAAAGTCGCAGTGAGTGACATCACTGGAGTAACAGAGAGGAGTCTGTGTTTGGCAGGAAGAAGTGCTGGGGCAAGGGCTACATGCAGCGGGAAGATCCCGTGGAGGAAGAACAAACATGTCTTGGTACCTGCAAGAGTCGTGGTGCAGAGGGGTACTGTCCTGCAAGGAGAGGCAAGGGTTTACCGTCTCCAAAGTTGGACAGCTGGCAGAGAGAACCAAGGGGACCACTCCAGACCACCACCTGTGATGCAGGATCCATGCAGTTCTGGACGAAAGCAGATCCACGCAGCTGGTCGTTGTTGCAGTTGGTGCCTGCAGATGCAGGGGAGTGACTCCTTCACTCCAAGGGGGATTCCTTCTTACTTCTTGGTGGAGACTGGAGTCTCGTCAACCTCAGAAGATGCACAGCCAGGGTAATTTTGCACTTGCTGGAAGAAGCCATAGAAAAAATGCTGCAAAGCGGAGTCGTCACTGGAGTTGCAGACTGTTGGTCCCTGTAGAGTCCATTTGTGGTTCCAGTGGCCAGAAGATGAATTAGACAATGCAGAGGAGTCCTGCTGGAATCTTGCACATCGAATCGGAGGATCCACCAAAGAGGGAGACCCTAAATAGCACAGGAAGGCGGATTAGTCACCTAGCAAGATGACCACCCTTCAGGAGGGGGCTGTGATGTCACCTGCCTGACCTGGCCATTTAGATAATCCCATGTGCCTCTGTACATCTTGGATTCAAGATAGCAGAATCAACTGGCCACATGGAGGAGAGCTGGGCACCACTCCTGGTGGCGATGGACAGGGGAGTGGTCACTCCCCTTTTCTTTTACTAGTTTCATGCCAGAGCAGGGACCGGGGGGTCTCTGGACTGGTGCAAACCGGTTTATGCAAGGAAGGCACCAAATGTGCTCTTCAAAGCATAAGGGTGGCTGGGGAAGGCTACCCCTCCCAAGCCATATGACATCTATTTCCAAGGGGAGAGGGTGTTGCCTTTCATCCACACAAAATCTTTTGTTATGCCTTCCCCTGATTGAGCAGGTCAGGCAGCAGGAGAGCAGAAACCAGTCTGGAGGGTGGCACAAGCGTAGACTGCTTGCAAAACTCTGGAAGACTGGCAGGAGCAATACATGCATGGAATCATACAACCAATACTGGCAACAGTATTGGGGTATGATCCCGACATGTTTGATACAAAACATGCCCAGGTTCGGACTTACCACTTACCCTTGTCCAGAACAAGGAAAAAATGACTTCGTAGGTGTAGCAAAGTGCCCTTGATGGCATGGTTACCTCTGCACTTTTTGATGCTGACTTGACAGAGTGTGCTAGGATCCTGCTAACCAGGCCCCAGCACCAGTGTTCTTTCCCAATATCTGAAACATTGTTCCCACAAATTGCACACCCATGGCCCACAGTTTGGTCCCTTGTAAAAGGTACCCATGGTACCAAGGACCCTGTGGCCAGGGAAGGTCCCCAAGGGGTGCAGCATGTATTGTGCTACCCTGGGGTACCCCCTCACCAAGCACAAGCACACTGCCTTTGCAGCTTGTGTGTGCTGGTGGGGAGAAAAAGAATACGTCGACCTGGCACCCCTCTTAGGGTGCCATGCTCAGAAACCACTGTATATGGCATAGGTAAAGTCACCTCTCTAGCAGGCCTTGCAGTCCTAAGGCAGGGTGCACTATACCACAGGTGAGGACATAGCTACATGAGCAATATGCCTCTACAGTGCTTAAGGACATTCTTAGACATTGTAACTGCAGTGTGGCCATATAAAGTATATGGGCTGGGAGTTTGTCATTACAAATGCCACAACTCCATAGTGGCTTCACTGAAGTCTGGGAAGTTTGGTATCAAACTTCCCAGCGCAATGAACCCACACCAAGGCCAGTTTTGGATTTATTGAAAAATGTATTTAGAGTGCATCTTACAGATGCCCCCTGTATTTTAACTAAACTTCTAGTGCAGGACTGCCCAGTTTGTGCCAACCTGCCACTTCCAGATGAGTTTCTGACCACATGGGGAGAGAGCTTTTGCGCTCTCTGTGGCCAGAAACAAAGCCTGCACTGGGTGGAGGTGCTTCACGCCGCCCCACTACAGGAACTGTAACACCTGGTGGTGAGCCTTAAAGGCTCCGGCCTCTTGTGGCCCAAGGTACTTCAGCTGGTGGAGATGCCCGCCCCAGAACAAAGCCCCACTTTTGTCAGCAAGTCCGGCGGGAAAAACAGCGAAAACAAGGAGGAGTGACCACCCCATAGGTGTCCAGAGCTGAAAGGACCCCCTCCTTGCAAAATCCTCCATCTTGGTTTGGAGGGCAAGGACCAATAGGGTTAGGTCTGCGTCCCTCTCCCCAAAGGGAGTGGACACCGGAAGGGTGTAGTCACCCTCAGGGACAGTCGCCATTGACTAGTGCCCTCTGATCCCTGTAACGCCTCTAAATCCAGGATTTAAAGGCTCCCCTGAACCTAGCTCGTCAGATTCCTGACAAGAGAGAAGAAGGACTGCTAAGCTGACCCCCAACAGAGAAGACTGAAGACGCAAACTGATTTGGCCCCAGCCCTATCGGCCTGTCTCCAGCTTCGAAAGCCCTGCTAAAAGAGGACCATGCAAGCTGCATGACCAGCGACCTCTGAAAAGCCTCCAGAGGAATGCCTGCATCCCAGAGGATCAGGAACTCAAGTGGACAGCAGCCCTGTCCAAGAAGAAACTACATCAAAGGACTACAGAGCCTCTACGGATGGGCGAGTCCTGTCCACTCTTCACACCCGATGCCCATGGCCTGTGTCCTGGTTGC
Organism: Pleurodeles waltl; assembly: GCF_031143425.1. Classification (NCBI taxonomy): domain Eukaryota; kingdom Metazoa; phylum Chordata; class Amphibia; order Caudata; family Salamandridae; genus Pleurodeles; species Pleurodeles waltl. The sequence continues at coordinate 345,670,962 of NC_090447.1, read as the reverse complement.
CCAACCAACTAGAGCTGGTACCCAGGCGATTCTCAGCAAATGCCCACCCTGGATTGACCCCTTCTGTCCAACACAACGAGGGCTGCAGCCTGAATTCGGAGGACCCCCCCCACCACCAACCGCGACAGAACCGGATTAAGATTCTCTACGGCAAAAGGTACCCCCCCACCTGCAGCCCCTTGGCCTTGGGGAATCTGGCCTTCGGTGCAGCAAAGTGTAGCAGGTGCCCCCCCCTCCTTGTCCAGCCTTTTGTTTCCTGGAACAGCACCCCCTAAACTTTACCTGCAGCATCTTTGTGTCCCCCGGGGTCCCCCTATGGGAAAGCACTGGGAGCCAGACGCTGTGTTTGCACCCTGCACCCGGCTGCCCCTGCGCCGCTGAGGGTGTGTGTGTGTTGCAGACCAGTGGGCTCCTGCATGCTGTTAGGTGGCATTGTGTGACTTCCAGTCGATAACATTCAGCTTTGAAAGTGACGAATGGTGCTGCATATAAGCACCTCAAATGCACCCTGACATCAGTTTCTTTCATGAACGCTTCCGTACCCTCAGATGTGGAGCCCATCCACAAATTGAAGTTATCAGTGTGTAGATTTCTAAATTGGGAATTTTTAAATGGAAGAGACCATACACAGAACAGGAAGCTAGGAGAGTGGTGAGGAATCTGTGATTAGCGTACCCACAAAAGCGTAACTTGTTCTTTTAATGGATACTTCTAACTGCAGATTCCTCATCCTGTAACCAGATATCAAAGCAATACCTCTCAAAGTGGTGGGTCTGTAGCATTGCTCAGACTGACAGGTCCTGCAGGACCAAGGGGGAACAGGGTTGTGGAATTCCTACCGCCCGACGCCCGGGACATATTGTTTGGGATCAAGGGCAACAAGTTTTAATGTTTATTTTGTCCTTGGGACAAATAGGCCCAACCCCCTGCAGTATGAACCCCTTGGCTGCCAGTTTACAGAGAAGGAAACTGTCTGCAGTTGAGGTTATATGTATGTTAATGCTGTTCGAACTTGCATTTATGGTTCATTAAAGAAAAGTCTTCATTATTAGGGTGAGCGCTGTAAATGAACGTTTTAAGGGTACACTGCACTAATGACAGTGGTTCTAGTAAAAAACAAAAGTGTACAAAAATGTTTGAAAAGTTTACCAATATGAGGCTAAGTATAATGCCCCCAGAATGCTCTCTGATTAGATGCAAATATTTGCAGAAGCTTGTAAGCACGAGTGATGATTGTTTGCTTTCAAAATAAAATGTTCAGAAAAAAATGCAAATAGGAAAAAAGAGTTTCACTACTATGAAATTTTATGTGCCATTTCTTTGAAGCAACATTTTGTGAAATGTGCTGGTGCATGTTAGTATTACCAAAAAGTATTACTAATGGAAAATCAGTCTTTAGAGTCTTTTGGTTTTGTCAATGCATGTCTTGTTTTGACATGGCTATTGTAACACCTTATTGTTGTGGGAGTTGCCAGGCCTTCCCCATTGTAACAAACACTGTCAGCACCTGCTCTGAGTGAGTCTTTTGGGAGCGGGGGTGCTCCATGTTCTTTGCAGGGGGCCCCCTGCAGTTACGTTACGCCACTGATTGCCTGGCACTGAACAAAACTACTTTGTGTGCCCATATGCTCCTTCTGGAAGAGCAGAATGTGATCACTCACAGTAAAGCTAGTTGATAGAGAGAGAAATAGAAGTTTAATAAAAACAAAATGTCTTTTTTAACGCCAGACCTAATTAGGGATCCAATTCTTAAAGAAAGTCACAAAAGTGTAGCCATGGTAAATGTCTTTTAATTAGTGGCTTTCAAGAATTCACAAGAGCTCACAGAAGTAGACCTGGATATCTTACTCCTAGAAAATATGTGTAAACTGTATTTTAGCATGAGCAAATATGCATGCGTAGATTTGCTCATGTGAAAATCTACTGAGCGTTTACAAGTTCACTTTCCCTCCAACCACTTTTTTCCCCCATCCCTAGAAGAACAACTACTTCTGCCATTGTCAGGAGTAAATTTACAGCCTTTCTGATTATGGGAAAAGATTAGAGAAGAGCTGGTGAAAATTCTTAAAACATACAAATCAATAGGTTTGCAGACTCAAAGGCATTCCAGCCCTGGAGCTATTGCTTACTACTTCTTCCAGCCCCAATATGTAGATCTGCGGAAAAGTGTCAAAAGAAGGAAACTGCTATAGCAGGGATTGAAATTGCAAGTTTTCAAGCCCTAGTATAGAGGTAGCCCTGGCGTAATCAGAGAGGCTATTATCAGAGCTCTTACATAATGAGATTGCTGCCATAATTTGTCAACGCACTACATGGCACCAAAGGGACAAGTAGAGTTTTTTACAGGACAAGCAGATTTAAGAAGCAACCTGTCCCATGGACAAGTAGATATTTTAATAAATTCCACATCCCTGGGGAAAAATGACCACCTCAACAGACTGGACTTGGACTGTGGAGGAAGTTGTGCTTCATGAATGTGTGCACGGATGCCTGAGTAGCCGCCTGACATTTATCCAGGAAAGACACTCGATGTGGCAACACAGTTGTAGCAGCCGTGGCTCTGATGGAGCAAGCCCTTAGGCCTTCTGTAGGCCCTGTCTTAGCACATGCGTAGCAGATCTTAATGCAGTGGACTAGCCATCGACAGATGGTCCATTTCTGCACCATCCTACCCCTCTGCTCCCCAGACAACCCCACAAAGAACTGACTGACCTCCTGACGTTCTCTGGTAAAATCAATATAAAAACTGATTCCTCTACAAGGGAATAAACAATGGCGACTCTCCTGTTCTTCTGAGGAATGAGGTAACAAAGCAGGATGGAAGCTTGATGGCTTGCACAACATGAAAAGTCATCACCATCTTTGGAAGGAAAGCAGCTCGAGTCCTCATATACCACTTTGTCCAGAAAAAAGGTGGCATAGCGAGACTACAGACAAAGGACCTGAAGTTTAATCATCTGGCATGCATGTGTTATCGCCATCAGGAAGACCATTTTTACGGTGAATAGGCACAATGACAACTGTGCATTGGCTCAGAGGGGCATCACGACGAGGTAGGTGATCTGTACCGTAAACCTTTTAGGAAATGCATCACAACTAGTGGATTTGAATAAAGACACTTGGTCTAGCAAATTTAAAAATGGCAATAGCAGCGACAGATAACCTATATCTGTGTCTAAAGCATAATCTTGCAGGACTAAAAACAAGCAGACAACACACATCTCACGTTTTTGCTTTCAAGAGGTGTAACTGACAGGTACTGCACTAAGCCACACACTTATCCAAGCATCCAGCATACAGAGATTGTGTTGAAGGTCGCCTGGGCAACAAAATGAGAGGAGCAAAGGTGGTGGTGGGGGTTGGGTGGTGGGGGGTGGGAGAGGGAGCAAGGGATGAGAATCTACCTTAATCTCCACACTTGAAGGTGCAGGTTGAGCAGGCTCTGGTGCAAAGGCATTTCATGTGGTAGTAGGATTTTCACTGCTATTGTGTTGGACTATTACAGATTGCAGTCCTAACACTAACTTGGCATTTTTAGTGGTTTTTCAGTTTTACTTGATAATCATACCTGCAGTTTAATTGTGTTATGATGTTATAAACAAAGCTAACCATAATGTCACTAACCTTTTTTCAGTATATGCTTTTTTTTTTTTTTTTTTATTCAAACACCACAAGCAACAATCCCTTGCACCTAATTTGTTATGCACAGCCAACCACTGATGTGCATAGCCTTCGGATGAAAGTTGTGCACAACAGGGATTTGCCACAGAGAGACTGCATGTGCTATCTGAAAATGCACAATGGAGCCTGCCTGAGGGCATCCAACTTGTGGCCTGTGCCCAGGCCCTGCACCCAACCTCTGTTCAACATTGCCTTCGCCACTTGACCCTCCCTAAGTGGAGCACGCCCCCACCCTGCAGTCAGGGGGTCACGGAATGCTTCCTTTTTCCCCAGATTGTTGAGACTGAGTTCCAAGGTCCTGTAGGACAAGTTACTTACCTTTGGTAACGCCTTTTCTGGTAGAGACAATATTTAGTTGAGGATTCCTTACCTTAGAATTTCTCCCAGGTGTTAGTCTGGATCCGGAGATTTTTCTTCAGCAGTACCCCTGCGCGCCGTTAGGTGATGTTGATCGGCTCCACGTTAGTCATCTGGATCGTGCGTGCCGGATATGACATTGCGGGTCCTGTGTAGGCACCACCCCAGCGTGCTGACGTCAGTTTCTTTTCACTACTTTTCCCTACGGACCTGATTGTCCAAACAGTTGTGTTTGGTAAATGTGTGCAGGGATGCCTACTGTGCCGCCTGACAGATGTCCAGGACTGGAATTCCATGTACTAACACAGTGGTTGCAGCTTTAGCTCTGGTAGAATCAGCACATTGCTTCTTAGCTAATGCGTTGCACATTTTTATGCAGAGTAAGACCCACCTGGATATGGTTCTCTTCTGCACTGCCCAACCTATCTTCACACCCATATAACCAACAAAGTGTTGATCATCCACCCAGAACTCTTTGGTACGATCAGGGTAGAATGCCAATGCTCTTTGTGGGTAAAGGCGGTGGAGTCTCTCCTCTTCCTTGGAAGGAAGTGGGGGTGCGTAAAAAGTAGGTAAGGTGATGAATTGTCTTACGTGGAAGAGCTTAACCACTTTCAGAAGAAAGGAGGCCCGTGTGGAAGCACCACTTTGTTGGGATAGATGGAAAGTTATGGCGGCTTAGATGACAATGCTTGCAATTCACTCACCCTGTTTTCAAAGAGAGAAGCCTGAGGGGACAATCGTGGAGAGGCTCGAAGGGAGCACATATGAGGAATGACAAAACCAAATTCAAGTCCCATTAGGGCATTATGAATGGGAAAGGAGGAAATATGTGAGCAAGGCCTTCAAGGAACCTATTTACAATAGGGGATTTAAACAAAGAAGGTTGATCAGGCAACCTAAAAAAAAAAAGAACAGAGATTGCAGACAAATAACCTTTAAAAGTGCCCAGTGCAGAGCCCTGCTGGGCCAAAGAAAGTAAAAACAAGAGAACCTCAGAAAGAGGGGCAGAAAGGGGATCAACAGACATGTCTGTGAACCATGCCACTAATTTTTTCCACCGGCAGGCATAAACCAATTTAGTGGAGGGATATTTGGCTGCCAAGATTACGTTACAGACTTTGGGTGGAAGGTCAAAAGCTGTCAACTGCTGCCGCTCAAATTCTATGCAAGAAGGTGGAGACTGGACAGGTTCAGTGGAGAACCCTCCCTTGCTGCTGCAACTGAAGATCCTCCTAAGGGGCAGTCTGATAAGTGGATCGATGGCCATGCTCATTACCTCAGGATACCAGACTCCTTGTGCCCAGTCCAAAGCCACAAGGATTACTTGGGCCTGGTTGTTCTTGATCTTCTTGAGAACTCTAGGCAGAAGTGGAATGGGCAGAAAGGCGTACAGGAGGTCTGAGCTCCACTCAAGACGAACAGCGTTGCAGTGCCAGTGCCACCTTGGAAACTCCAACAAGCAAACCTGCTGACATTGTGCTCTCTCTACAGAGGCGAACAGATCTTATGCATTCTCTGCAGGGGCAAACAGATCTAACCAAGGCTCTACCCACTGCTGAAAGAGAACTTGCACCACCTCCGGATGGAGATGCCATTCGTGATCGAGTAAGCAGTGTCAGCTGAGTTCTTCTGTTCTAATGTTCAGAAAGCTCCCAGATGTTGAACCCCGAGGTATATGCCCTGCTGCTCCAGCCACGTCCAGAGGCATAGAGCCTCTTAACAAAGGGTCATTGACCCGACTCTGCCCTGCTTGCTGTATAACCACATGGCGGTAGTGTTGTCCATCTCCTGGTTCTAGGGCAGATAGAACTTGAGTCAGAGGGCGCATTTTGAACTTCTCCTTCTTGAGGAAGCAATTGAGGGATTGGAGGTCTAGGATGAGGCGGAGACCCTTGTCCTTTTTGGGCACCAGAAAGTAGCAGGAATAACAACCATGACCTACTTCTTACCACAGGACCTTTTCTATGGCTCCCTTGGCCAAGAGAGACAAAACCTCCTCGCAGAGAGGTGCTAAGTGCCATCTTCCAATCGTAGGATGGTGGCATGGATGGAGGGGTAGTCTCGAAGGGGCGGGAGTAGCCTATTCAGACTATCTGCATAAACCACCTGTCTGACATGATGGATTGCCAGCGGAGCAGGTGATGGCAAATCCTGCCTCCGACTGGTCCCTGGTGGGGAATCATCAGACTAGGAAGGTTTGGAAGCAGTTGCAGGGCAGGAGGACGGGGTGGGTTCGGTCCTGGCTGAACCGCTTACTCCCTGATCCTCGAGGATGGTGGATCCCACATCTCTGGCCACTAACAGGCTGGCCAGTGTGCGTGTTACAGTGGCTGGAGGCAAACAGACGCGGTGAGACACACCTTCCATAGCCACGAAAGGTGCAGAATGCATACAGCCTGCCAATTACCGAGTTTGGGATAAAGTAACCCAGCTTTAAATTCACCAACACAAGATATAGGACAAAAACAAAACTCAACTCAACTCAACTCTTTCATCTGGTAAGTTTTTTTTTGGTGTAAATAATTTGAGTCCCCGAACCTAGGTGATCAGACCATCCATGGCCCAACAGCCGAGACAGCTCTATCTTGCTTGATACCTATGCTCAAGTTCAGTCCTATGAAACAACTTTTCTAACACTAATTTCTTGAAAACTACTGAATGAAATTTACTTCACACAAAGCAAAAGCACTTCCTTGAGTAAGGATCTACTTTTGTGTCAAGTGTAACAATTCTATTTGCTTGTTTTCTCTGTATAGGAGAATGATGGATCCAACAAGAATTTTTAGGGGAAATCACACTTCTTTGACATCCTGCCCCTTCATTTTGACACCTCTGACAAATCAACACAAACTTTGCCATGCTGAAATCAAATCTGATGAACATTTGGTTTTGGAAGTTTAGTACAGACTGGGCAAATGGCGGCACAGTTATTAAAACTACATAAACCTTTTTTTTCCCATGGAAACTTAGACATGACCATAACCAAAAACCATTTAGTGCTGTCTCTCAGAAGTAAAATGATTGAGTTCTGAAAACCCAGTATTCTGTGAACTGTTCTCAGGACACTAAGGGTTCTGCTACGCATGTGACTGCATTTTCCACTCCTGTCAAGTGATCTGCGTTGCCAATTAAGCAGACTATGGGGCTCAGTCTCTTACGGGTATGCTTTCTTTGTACAGTAAATAGGTCATGCTTTCATACATGCCATACAAATAATGTTATTGGCCCTGACATTCCTATACGAAAGCTTTACAAGCCAGAAGTTCTGAAAGTCACTTTGAAAGATCAGAAAAAGTTGTCAGAAGGGTTCCCCCATCCAATGTGCAATATTCTCTAACCAAAAATGAGTTTATAGGGATGAATGGAAATGCATCTTCCATACTGAAATTGGAGGAGTCCCTCCACCTAAGCAAGAACAGGATAGGCTGGAAGAAAATTGGGATAGATAACAAGTGTTTAGATGTCAGAGAGCACCATTCAGTGATGAACAGTAACGTTCTAATTCTTGGTCTAACATAACACACTGAAAAACTAACATACACGTGTTTCAATCCAAGCGATTTCGAGCTACCATTGATCCCTTTCTGATTCCCTAATTGGCATTTAGGGTTCAATCACTAGTCCATTTGTGTTAAAGTAGATATTGTTGGTAGACCAACTTCACAAAAAAGTTAAATGTTGCATACTCAAAAATAATTTCTTTGGCTTGGTTGTCCAGGCACTGGGCTATTATTTAATCAGCCGACAACGAAAATGAAAGCACTGAAACTTATTTGTATGAGTAGTGCATGTATTTTGAGGGTATGGCAAGCCAATGGTCTTGAGTAAATAAAAAATCATCACTGCAGATAACAGAGAGAACTTAAAGAACTCAACAACATACACCGTGGAGAAAAATGATAGTCACATTATTCTGTAAAATCAGCTATGGAGTGTGACAGAAGCAGCAAACTTGGAGAAAATTTAAACATGTCATATTTGCAAGAGCAGATTTACATTTTTTTCTCAAGTAACAGTATTCCTCTCAGCTCCTTCACAGCAGGATTACTAGCAAGGCACAAGCTACTTATCAGCTTATCTCAGTCATTATCAACAAAGAACAATTAGCCGTGTACATTAGAAAGTTTAATACAAGTGAGCTATGTAACAGATTTAAGAAGCGTTTACAACTTTTTATGCTGTTCCTTTGTTGCTTCTTGCAAATGTTTAACAAAAATCTTGAGCTGGAGTCATTGATACTTATTTAGTAGAAACACCTTGAAGCAGGGGATAAATCCTTCGTGTTATCAACAATGAGTACTTAATCTTAATGCTTTTCTATTTTGAAAACTGCAGGTGAGGTGGGGAAATAGACACAAGGAAATCAGCCAACGCAATAAACGGGAGAGGACATCCGTGTATTTGGACTCAACTATATCCTTCTTCCCTGACTTGCAAATCTGCAGTAAAAAGTCATACAACATGTACATTATTTGATACAGTAGCCACATGCTAAACAACAAGATACACAGCATGGTTACCAGTGGGAATCTGACCACCAACCAAGGTGTATTCAAACGTTTTAGAATGTTCATGGTTTTCATGACTTATTACCTAGGAAGTATGTTTCCGGTCATCTGAAAGAATACTTTTAGGTCATTAAAGCTAAAATGCTTCATATCAACAGGTACCTAATTTTATTTTGAAGGAAATATTCATTGACGGTGTGTCATTTTAATAATGTGAAGATGCATGCTCTCTCGTTTGCATCTTTACCTTTCCTATTGTTTTCCACTTTGTCTTCTCTAATGGGAATTGTACACTACTTTACTATATTATGATGATAATGTCCTACCATTGTCCTTCATCAAAGCTCTCTCTAGGGAGGCTCTCTCACCCCAACTTACTATTGTCAATGCCTCCCTCACTCAAACCATCTTCCTAGAAGCTCTGAAGACCGGCCAAATGGTTCCATTCCTGTTTCTTTTCCCACTCCTACAGAAGCTTGCACTAGACCCCGATGACATCACTGGCTACTGGGCAATCACTCCCCTACCATTCATCAACAACATAATTGAAAAAGCAGTCGATTTCCACCTCCTTGAACATTTCACTGCTAACTAGCTCCTGTGCGACAATCAAATTTATTTTAGGCCATTTCTGCCCCCCCGGGGGCAGATCGGCCTATTATTAGGCCGATCTGCCACCAGGGGGGGGGGGGGGGGGGGGCGAAATCTCTAGGCGCCAGGGCAATTTTTTTTGTGTGTGTTTTTTTTTTTTTTTTTTAGAGATGAGGAGCGACCCATCAGGCAAGGGTCGCTCCCCTGGGGGGCAAATTGTATTTAGACCATTTCTGCCCCCCCCCCCCCCCCCCGGGCCGGCAGGTAGGCACTTTGCAAGAAACACCTCTGTTTTCTTTCAAAAATTTGGATGTGTCCACGTTGCGCTTTGGGGCGTTTCCTGTCGCGGGCGCTAGGCCTACCCACACAAGTGAGGTATCATTTTTATCGGGAGGCTTGGGGGAACGCTGGGTGGAAGGAAATTTGTGGCTCCTCTCAGATTCCAGAACTTTCTGCCACAGAAATGTGAGGAACATGTGTTTTTTTAGCCAAATTTTGAGGTTTGCAAAGGATTCTGGGTAACAGAACCTGGTCCGAGCCACACAAGTCACCCCATCTTGGATTCCCCTAGGTCTCTAGTTTTCAGAAATGCACAGGTTTGGTAGGTTTCCCTAGGTGCCGGCTGAGCTAGAGGCCAAAATCCACAGATAGGCACTTTGCAAAAAACACCTCTGTTTTCTGTGAAAAAATATGTTGTGTCCACGTTGTGTTTTGGGCCATTTCCTGTCGCGAGTGCTAGGCCTACCCACACAAGTGAGGTATCATTTTTATCGGGAGACTTGGGGGGACGCTGGGTGGAAGGAAATTTGTGGCTCCTATAAGATTTCAGAACTTTCTGCCACAGAAATGTGAGGAACATGTGTTATTTTAGCCAAATTTTGAGGTTTGCAAAGGATTCTGGGTAACAGAACCTGGGCCGAGCCACACAAGTCACCCCATCTTGGATTCCCCTAGGTCTCTAGTTTTCAGAAATGCACAGGTTTGGTAGGTTTCCCTAGGTGCCGGCTGAGCTAGAGGCCAAAATCTACAGGTAGGCACTTTGCTAAAAACAGCTCTGTTTTCTGTGATGTGTCCACGTTGTGGTTTGGGGCATATCCTGTCGCGAGCGCTAGGCCTACCCACACAAGCGAGGTATCATTTTTATCGGGAGACTTGGGGGAACATAGAATAGCAAAACAAGTGTTATTGCCCCTTGTCTTTCTCTACATTTTTCGATTCCAAATGTAAGACAGTGTGTAAAAAAGACGTCTATTTGAGAAATGCCCTGTAATTCACATGCTAGTATGGGCACCCCGGAATTCAGAGATGTGCAAATAACCACTGCTTCTCAACACCTTATCTTGTGCCCATTTTGGAAATACAAAGGTTTTCTTGATAGCTATTTTTTACTCTTTATATTTCAGCAAATGAATTGCTGTATACCCGGCATAGAATGAAAACCCACTGCAGGGTGCAGGTCATTTATTGGCTCTGGGTACCTAGAGTTCTTGATGAACCTACAAGCCCTATATATCCCTGCAACCAGAAGAGTCCAGCAGACGTAACTGTATATTGCTTTCGAAAATCTGACATTGCAGGAAAAAGTTACAGAGTAAAACGTAGAGAAAAATTGATGTTTTTTTCACCTCAATTTCAATATTTTTCTTTTTCAGTTATTTTCTGTAGGAAACCCTTGTAGGATCTACACAAATTACCCCTTGCTGAATTCAGTATTTTGTCTACTTTTCAGAAATGTTGCGGTTTCTGGGATCCAGCGTTGCTTTCATGCCCATTTCTGTCACTGACTGGAAGGAGGCTGAAAGCACAAAAAATCGTAAAAATGGGTATGTCCCAGTAAAATGCCAAAATTGTGTTGAAAAATTGGGTTTTCTGATTCAAGTCTGCCTGTTCCTGAAAGCCGTGAAGCTGGTGATTTTAGCACCACAAACCCTTTGTTGATGCCCTTTTCAGGGGAAAAAACACAAGCCTTCTTCTGCAGCCCCTTTTTCCCATTTTTTTTTTTTTTTAAAACGAATTTTTCACTGTATTTTGGCTAATTTCACAAAGTCTGGGTACCTCTAGAATCCCTAGGATGTTGGAAAAAAAGGACGCGAATTTGGCGTGGGTAGCTTATGTGAACAAAATGTTATGAGGGCCTAAGAGCGAACTGCTCCAAATAGCCAAAAAAAGGCTCGGCACAGGAGGGGGAAAAGGCCTGGCAGCGAAGGGGTTAAATTGAGCTGCATGGTGCTCTTCTAACAAAAAGCAGCATAACATTTTAAAAACATATGCAGGTGATATACAATTCCACCTGACAGTCTACCTATTTCAGAGATACAAAGCTTCAAAGACTGCTTGCATATCATTTGGGTGCCCATTGCCTACCTGAAGCAGAACGGAACCAAGACAGAGTTCCAGTTACTTGTCAGGAACAACATAACAAGATACAATACAAACCAGGCTCGATGACATGAACCTTGACAAATTCAAACTCCAAATTTCACCGAATGCTAACTTATTTGGATTCACCCCAGCATACCAACTTCACCCTCAAGGAACACACTGCCCAAAAAAACATCGTGGTACCAGCTCTCTTTTCTAACAAAAGAGCAACTGTTCCTTCCATAAAGATACTTCAGAACTGGCCTAATACATGGCCTCCCAGACCCTATGCTGGAACTCCTCGGGCATGCTAAAAGCAGCAGCACAAAGAAATATGATCACATTTCTCTTTCAGTTGGCCCCCACCGATCGAACCTTAATTGACTCCTGCTGCCAACCCTCCCCATCTTCAAAACCAGTTGCATTATTTACTAAACAGTCACAACCAGCTGCCCTATTTTGCAGATAAGCTCATCATCTCTGGTGATTCTTGGAGCACCAACAATCAGGACATCATCAGACTGCAGACTGCAGACTACAACAAATAAGATAAACGCTATTTCCATTCATGCACCATGATATGGAACAATATCCCTGTATCCAACAAGACCACCCAACTTGCTTACATTTAAGAGTTGAAGATTTGTCTATGCAAAGAGAAGTACATCACAATGCATTAACCATCCCCAGAACAGCGTCCTATCCTATTACTCATTGACTTTATGCTTGTCTTCGGTCATATGCAGTGCTCCGCTGACTTTTGCCTAGGTTCACGCTGTAGAAATACCATTTACATACATAAACAAATACATACATACATATATTGGTGTACCATTTTAATTCCTCCTTTATCAGATGATTGTTAAGATCAGGTTCTGTTTTTTAAGGCATAAAATGAGACTGAATCTCAGCTCTTTAAAAATCTAAGGATATTGCAACTACTCAATATGAACACAAGGGAAAAACAAAATACAGTCAAAACTGTGCGTGCAAGAGTTCTAATCTCACAATTTACTGTGGACAGTCAACAGCAACAAGAGAATGGGTAATAATACTCTACAAATTACACCCCTCATGACAAACCACTGGCTTTGTATTGAGATAAGTATAGTTTTTAATGGGACCTGTGGTTACACCTTAATCCATGACTGAGATAAAACGCTAAGGTGTCGTCTGAAATAAAGAATTATTAGAAGCTGAGGACCAGCCAGAACATAGGATCTGTGAGACATGGATATTATTTAGTTTCTCCTGATTAAATCCAAGTTGTTTCTGTCGTCAGTAAGCAACTGCTGGAAACCACATACAAAATTGTTCATATTAAATGGACGAATACATATATATGAAAATGCAGAGGCTTCCTTATGGGCCATGGAAACCTGTTTGGTACAAACATTTCTTTCTGCAATGAGATAAAAAACATGAACACTTTCCCCTTGTTAAGTCTTTAACAACAATCACAGTGAGTTTCACTGCTCTTGTACACGACCCTTTCCTGATCTGAGTTCCAGATGTTGGTGAAATGATTATGGGATATGCAACCTACTCCTTCTGTTCCGTTATCTTCGTTGTAAAATTGGTGTGCATGATCTAATAGCAAAGGCAGAAACAAGATTCCAGAAAGCAGTAACATTCAGCCATCAGCAGACAGAAAATTAAAGATAAAAAGTTAACAAATATTATGAAACGTATTACCTCACATGATGAAGATTGAGTGCGGTAACTTGGCACTATCTTAAAGGTGATACTCCCCCGCATTTCCCGCTAGAAGAAAAAAAATACTTGCCTTACAGGTGAAAAACAGCCTATAAAGTAAAATTCCTCCTGTACAAAACAGATCTCTGCATATAACATCTTTACTCAGTATTAAGATGTAAAGAATCATCAGAACAGAGATTTTACATAAGGATTATACATAAAAAAGTAATGGAAAAGGCATTTTTTATAATGCTACTGGTTGGTGGACAGCATCACTAATACCAAGATATGATAAAAAGGTATAAATTAACACTAGTGTACTTAAAGAGCCAGTTGACAGACAAATACTGTTCACACACTACTTAATTTTGACACTACATTTTTTCATTTAGGGTTTCCAATTTGATCCTTTGAAGTGATGTTAAGTGCATGAAATTAAGAAACTATTTGTGTAATGATTAATGTATGCTTCAGAAGGACCACTGTATTTTAGATGATACTAGTAGAGGACAAATTCTCAAATCCCAACTACTGCCGCAATTCACTAAATACAGTTTCAAATGGCAAGGCACAGCCAAGATAGGCAGAACTATAGCCTCCCGGAGGTGTAACTTCATAACACAAAGGTATGGCCTCAAATTCTAAGGGTAACTTAAGATGCACAAGATGTTCAGTTTCCTAATGCAGCATCAAGAAAGGCCAACATAGCTATCAAGTGGCTTCCTTTCAAATTTGACACTGTAAGGCAATTTTAGATATTTATCCAATAGCACTTTGCATGCCTGGGTTGCCACGCCCATTTCTGATTGATATTTCAAACTGCGGATTCCTCACCTTTAGAATATCACAGGCTCCAGATTGGATCAGAACAAAATCTCCCACCAACAGATCCTGTGGCACAAAGTGAAGGCGCAAAATGCATATAGGTGCTTCCCCACACAAGCTGACATTGTTTCCTTTGTTTCTGTGACACAACACAGATCCGGAGCTCTGCTCCTAACTTTCTCAGTTCTCTGATAATTGCCAAAAAAGTGCAACATTTTCAAACAGTGTGTGTGTGTGTGATGGGGGGGGGATAGGGGTGGGGGGGGGGGGGTTGATGTGTTCCCTAAAGCTGCTGGATTCAAGCTTTGCTGCAACAGCGAGAAGCAAATGCCAGTTAAAAATGCATGCAACATATGGATGGAGATTAGATAATGGGAGGTAAAACTCTACATCACCAAGCATGAGAAGAGGTTGCACCAGTGCTTAATTTGTAAATAGAAAAGTGCCGGTGCCCAAAGCCCTCCTCTTAAACACGCGACTGCTGCAACTAAATGTGGAGACACAGATTATTGAGGCGCCGTAATCCTGAAGTCATCTCTGGCCTCTTCAATCCATATAAAGCCACTCCCTGCCCCTTCAGCTCACTCTAGTAGCTTTCTACTTTCTCCCTTTGTGATGCTTTTTCGTTTTTCCCTTCCTCTGTCTTTCCCATATGTGTCTTTTGCTCGCAGTAAATGCGTGGGACAGAAGAATAAGCCCTGGCCCTCAATAATAAGTGCCGGTGCTCAGCACCAGAAACAACAAGCACAAATTAAGCACTGGGTTGCACTCAAAACTGCGGTTTCACTTTTATTCAAATTCATGGGGTCCCACTCAGTCATAGGGCCGGTCCAGCACAAACGCCTGTTCTCGATCAAAATGTTCAGGTAGGTCAAAAACACGCTGTGATTGAAATAACACCAAGCAGGACTCAACCCCATTCTGTCATACAAAATCAGTCACAAGGGCAAAGTTGAAAAGCTTGCCTCAAGCATCATCCAAATTCAGTCCAGTGCCAAAGTTGGGTCTTGGTGCACACCGAATTCTCGGGGCCATCAGGCACCCCGTAGCAAATTGCCTTTGGGGTTCCACGGGGCTGCAGGAACCTCCCAGCAAGCTTCCGCCGGCGGACCCTTCCACTGTGCTGGCTGATGCCATCTTGGGAACCAGTTCCCAACACATACGACACTGTTCTAGGTTTCAAATTTGCATTTAATATCTATGCCAGGCTCCCTCCAAGGCTGATGCTGACCCCACCAGTGCCACATCTGATCCAGACTTCAATCTCTGAACGCTAAACCAAAGTCTACCTGCGCCAGTCCTATGTCATGCTATGAAACTACCAAGGAAACATGAGAAAAGGTCTCATTGTGGCATCACAAATGATTTAGGCAGGGAACGTTAGTAAAACCTTTAATAAACCGCATCTTAACAGGTGATTTAAACAAGGACTGCTGGTCAGCAAAAGCAGAAAGGCCAAAAAGGCTGACAACCTTTACTGGTGCCCACAAGTCGACCTTGCTGGGCAAAGATAAAAACAAAGAACAAGTTTACTTACCTTCGGTAACAGGTATCTGGTAGAGACTATCTAGCTGCAGATACCTTACCTTAGAATTCCCTGGCGTCAGCTTTAAATCCGGAGGTTTTTCTGAGCAGTACCCTGTGCGCGGTCGTTCAGATCCGTATGCATCGACCAGCTCCGCGTGCGTCGTCAGCGTCGTTGGAGCCGTCTATGGTACCACACTCCTTCCAAAGCCTCGAAAGGGGCGAAAGACAGATTGCTGTCGTGCCGGCGCTGAAAGGCCCAAGGATCTGCCAGTGGCTCGAGAATCCTTGAACCTCTCAAGCGTGGAGTCTGCCTTTTCGCCAAAAAGGCGAGAGCCATCAAAGGGCATGTCCATCAAGCTAGACTGGACATCCCCTGAAAAACCAGTAGAACGTAGCCAGGCGTGGCGACGTAGCGCCACTGACGATGAAATCGCTCTGCCCAGCGAGTCGGTCATGTCCAAGCCACACCGGACCGTAAACTTGGCTACATCTCTCCCATCCTTGACAGCCTGGGTGAGAGTGTCCCGTACACCCTCTAGGACCTGGGGCAGCACTTGCGCCACCGTATCCCATAAAGTATGGGAATAACGGCCCAATAGGCAAGAGGTGTTTACGGACCTCAATGCCAGGCTGGTGGAAGAAAAGATCTTCTTCCCAAGCTGATCCAGCCTCTTGGATTCCCTATCCGGGGGAGTGGAAGGGAAGGCACCACGGGAAATAGAGGCTTGGACAACCAAGCTCTCAGGAGTGGGGGGTTGAGTCAGGAAACTAGGGTCCCTGGGAGCGGGCCTATGGCGGCGGCCCACCGTCCTATTCACAGGAGCCCCTGTGCTGGGTTTGGACCACGTACCCAGAAGGACGTCTGTAAGAGCCTCATTGAAGGGCAACAACGGCTCCGATGTTGACACCCCCAGCTGAAGCACTTCTGTCAGGATATTAGTCCTGACTGGCACCATAAGCAAATCTAGGTCCAAGACCTCAGCTGGCCTACGCACCACCACCAAGAAGCACCCTCCTCCGTAGCCACATTAGGAGGAGAGAGCATACCAGTATCTGGAGACGTGTCTAGTCCACTGGCCTCCCCTAGATCCTCATGCCAGTCCTGTTGCAATCCAGTTTCCAAAGGGTCCTCAGACCCCTCCCATTCCTCTCCTGCGTCTGTCTGTTCCAAATAATGCTCAGACAATGATATGGGCCGAACTGGCTCCGTCGAAGTCGACGTCGCTCCAGATCATCCAGAATAATCTGGATCTGGTGTGCGCCGGCGGTGGAATCGTCGACGTCGACCTGGCGCCGGTCCGGATCTGGTATCGGATCCTGGGGTCCCCAACGGCGCAGAGGCCAAAGCCGCCGGCGTCAAATCCGAAGGGGCCCCTGCTGACCCCGCGGGGCCCAAAGACCCACCCGAGGGTACATTCCGCTCAAAAACGAGACGCATGGCCTCGTAAAACTCTTATTTGAGCGGGGGTCGATCCGGTCCCCGGAAAGGGGGGAAGACACGGAGTCGACCCTGGCGAGGGCTCCGCAGAACCGCACTCGGAACGTCGACGTTCCCTAGATGGCCCGTGTGCCTCTTACCTTCGGAAGACCTCGGTTGCGAGGAAGAGGACTTGGGGCTCCAAGAGCGGTGCCGCGACCTCCTCCTACTGCGCGACCTCCTCGGAGTCGCGCCGACCGAAGACGAGTGTCGGGCCACAAGAAGCTTAAGGGATCTCTCCCTCAAGGCTTTCGGCGCCATGGCCCGACAGTCGGAGCACGAGGTGGAATCGTGGTCCTTGTCTAGGCACCAAAGACAGACTCAGTGTAGATCCGTCACCGACATGGTGCGATGACACGCACCACACGGCTTGAATCCTGTCTTTCTCGAAGACATGACTCCAAACAGTCAAAAAAGCATTGACAAACCATCGAAGCAGGGTAGCTCTTTCCAAAACTGCGCTTAACCGGCACGGAAGGAAAAGAACCGACGTATGCGTGCCGAGAAGGCGTCTATATAGACAACCGTGACATTATAGACTGCTCCAACGACGCATGCGGAGATGGTCGACGCACGCAGATCCGAACGACGACGCCCGATGGAGTACTGCTCAGAAAAAACTCCGGATTCGAAGCGGACGCCAGGGAATTCTAAGGTAAGGAAGCTGCAGCTAGAAGTCTCTATCAGATCAAAATATACAACAGTTTGTTGGGTTTCAGCAATGGAATTATCAGTGCCTCTCTTGTTGAATCTAGCCATATAACTGCGCTAGTTTAGGGGCCAATTCATTAATGTATGTGGCGTAAAATTCTATGGGGAGTCAGTCTGAGCCTGGGGTTTTCCCTCGTGCTAGGCTCTTAATGGCTTCTTTGATTTCAGTCTCCTCTATATTGCCTCCTACAGCTTCTTTCTCTTCCTCAGTGAGGCGCTGGCGTGGGAGAGGTTCTAGGAATGCTCGTTTCTCTTCCCCTTACCCCTGTGTGACGCCTATGTAAAGAGTGGTGTAGTAACCTAGGAAATGGCGGTTGATCTCTTCCTGACTGTATAATCTGTGTCCTGTGGGGGTAATGATCTCTACGATGGGGAGTCCCTCTCTTTGAAGGGTTTGCCAGCCACGCTAGCAGTATACCATTTTGTCCCTCTCAGCATGGGCTCTTACCATATCATATATGTAGTCGAAGCAGTGGAGCTTCTCAGTGTACTCCGCTACCTTCTCTCTGGCCTCGCCCACCTCCCTTTGCAGCTCCGGGTCCTCTGGTGTTTGTTTTTCTCAGCTTCTGCTGTCTTGATCTCCCCTAGTAGTGCTTTCCGAACTCGCATTGATGCGGCTATGCATCTCTGTAAGGAAATGCCGCCTTGGCATAATTACCCCCTGACTTTTTGCCTTTTGTTGATGCCAGTTATGATTGAAAGTTTTCTGGGACCCTGTTAACCAGGCCCCAGCACCAGTGTTCTTTCCCTAAACTGTACCTTGGCTTCCACAATTGGCGCAGCCCTGGCACTCAGATAAGTCCCTTGTAAATGTTACCCCAGTACCAAGGGCCCTGATACCAGGGAAGGTCTCTAAGGGCTGCAGCATGTCTTATGCCACCCTGGGGACCCCTTACTCAGCACATGCACACTGCCTCACAGCTTGTGTGTGCTGGTGGGGAGAAATTGACTAAGTCGACGTGGCATTCCCCTCAGAGTGCCATGCCAACCTCACACTGCCTGTGGCATAGGTAAGCCACCCCTCTAGCAGGCCTTACAGCCCGAGGCAGGGTGCACTATACCACAGGTGAGGGCATATGTGCATGAGCACTATGCTCCTACATTGTCTAAGCAAAACCTTAGACATTGTGAGTGCAGGGTAGCCATAAAGAGTATATGGTCTGGGAGTTTGTCAAAGACGAACTCCACAGTTCCATAATGGCTACACTGAAATCTAGGAAGTTTGGTATCAAACTTCTCAACACAATAAGTGCACACTGATGCCAGTGTGCAATTTATAGTAACATACACCCAGAGGGCATCTTAGCGATGCCCCCTGAATACCAGTCCGACTCCTAGTGCTAGGCTGACCAGTTTCTGCCAGCCTGTCACAACCAGACGAGTTGCTGGCCACATGGGAGATTGCCTTTGTCACTCTGTGGCCAGGAACAAAGTCTGTACTGGGTGGAGGTTCTTCTCACTTCCCCCTGCAGGAACTGTAACACCTGGTGGTGAGCCTCAAAGGCTCACCCATTTTCTTACAGCACCCCAGGGCATCCCAGCTAGTGGAGATGCCTGCCCCTCCAGCCACCACCCCCACTTTTGGCGGCAAGGCTGGAGGAGATAATGAGAAAAACAAGGAGGAGTCACCCACCAGTCAGGACAGCCCCTAAGGTGTCCTGAACTAAGGTGACCTCTGCCTTTAGAAATCCTCCATCTTGAGATTGGAGGATTCTCCCAATAGGATTAGGGCACAATGAGGGTGTAGCCACCCTCCAGGACAGTAGCCATTGGCTACTGCCCCCCAGACCTAAACCCACCCCTAAATTTAGAATTTAGGGGCACCCAAGAACCCAGGAAACAGATTCCTGCAACCGGAAACAAGAAGAAGGACTGCTGACCTGAAAGCCCTGCAGAGACAACGGAGACGACAACTGCTTTGGCCCCAGCCCTACCGGCCTGTCTCCTGACTCGAGGAAAACTGCAACAGCGACGCATCCGACAAGGACCAGCGACCTCTGAAGCCTCAGAGCACTGCCCTGAACCAAAGGACCAAGAAACTCTTGTGAGCCACGGCTCTGCTCAACAACAAGCAACAACTTTGCAACTTTCTTGCAACTTCTAAAGACTTCACTCTTCCCACCGGAAGGGTGAGACTTCACCCTCTGCACCCGACGCCCCCGGCTTGAGATCCAGAGAACCAACACCACAGGGAGGACTCCCAGGCAACTGCGACCTTGTGAGTAGCCTGGAGATGCCCCCCCCCCCCAGATCCCCACTGTGACTCATGCTGAGAGAATCCAGAGGCTCCCACTGACCGCGACTGCCTGTAACAAGGAACCTGATGTCTGGACCAAGCACTGCACCCGCAGCCCCCAGGACCAGAAGGAACCGAACCTCAGTGCAGGAGTGACCCCTGAGCGACCCTCTGCCTAGCCCAGATGGTGGCTGGCCAGAGAACCCCCCCCCGTGCCCTGCTTGCACCGCTAGAGTGACCCCGTGTCCCTCTATTAAATCCTATACAAAACCCAACGCCTGCTTTGCACACTGCACCCGGCCGCCCCTGTGCTGCTGAGGGTGTGTTTTGTGTGCCTACTTGTGTCCCCCCCAGTGCTCTACAAAATCCCCCTGGTCTGCCCTCCGAAGACGCAGGCACTTACCTGTAGGCAGACTGGAACCGGAGCACCCCTGTTCTTCATAGGCACCTATGTGTTTTTGGCACCTCTTTGACGTCTGCACCTTACCAGCGCTGAGCTGCTGGTGTGCTAACTTTGGGGTTGCCTTGAACCCTTAACGGTGGGCTGTCTATGCCCAGGAACTTAGACTTGCAAGTGTCTTACTTACCTGACAAACTAACCATTACTTACCTCCCTCAGGAACTGTTGATTTTTGCACTGTGTCCACTTTTAAAATAGCTTTTTGCCATTTGAACAAAAACTGTATATGTTATTGCTCTAATTCAAAGTTCCTAACTTACCTGTGTGGCGTACCTTGCATTTTATGTATTTACTTCAAATCTTGAACTTGTGGTTCTAAAAATAAATTAAGAAAATATATTTTTCTATATAAAACCTATTGGCCTGGAGTTAAGTCTTTGAGTGTGTGTTCCTCATTTGTTGGCTGTGTGTGTACAACAAATGCTTAACACTACCCTCTGATATGCCTACTGCTCGACCACACCACCACAAAATAGAGCATTAGAATTATCTAATTTTGCCACTATCTTACCTCAAAGGAGAACCCTTGGACTCTGTGCACACTATCTCTCACTTTGAGATAGTATATACAGAGCCAACTTCCTACACTGTTCCACTGTATGTTTTGTATGAGACTGCATTTACTCTGAATGTCTTTTGCCCATATATCTTCTTCAACTGCTAGACATTATGGTCCCTTTATTTTCAGCATTGCTACTCACTGACGGTTGCTTTTGCTGCACATCCATTACTTCACAGTGCTGGTGCATTTCCCAGTTGTGATACAGTGACAATGTCAGTGTGGTCTACATTGCTCGTATGCTTATGGTCACTGTATTGAGCCATACCTTTTCTCTGCACTGCAGTCGTAGCATGGAAGTGGTTCCCCATTTCATTGGTACTATTCCCCTTCCTCCTCTTAGATGAGTAGGAACCCAAATACCGATGCACACATAGGAAGCAACTAGGTTAACAGGGAAACTCCCCGCTTTCGTGTGTGTGTGAATGCATTTCTGAATAAGAGAGGTTTCTCTACTGTCTGCAAGAGCAAATGTGTGCTTGAATTTCTGGTGGATCCCAGACATTTCTGGAGAAATTCAGCAGCCCCTGTCCAGGGCAGATAGCAAGGGGGTTTCCATGTGTAAACTTATCATCATGTTCTGTCTTCTCCTCACTTTTGTGCCAAGGACGCTGGGAAAATGGCACCAATAGTATTCTTTTGTCTCCCTAGAGAGACTTATCTGTGTCAGGTGTGGACTCTTAGTGAACAGGCATTGCAAGCACTTGTCCAGTGAATGTGGGTTACCTCAGTGCTCCTCTTGCTTCCACTAATACTGCGCAGGGCTGAATGTGTATGTGGTGCATGTGAATATGATTCACATACCCTTCTTTTTTCCATGGGTATGAGCTCAAGGAACTAGTCCCTGAGACATCCCTGTGCACTCCTGTTTACTGTGAGTGAGAGCCCCAGTCTGCCAACAGGGACAGCCAACACCCTCCGGGACAATGGTATACCCAATGAGTAAAGGGGAGCTGGACAGCTGCACATTTGCCCCACCCAAGACATTTTCTGCCTATTAGGTAGCAATACGCAATGGTTTTGTGCTTGTTTATTTTTGGCAAAATGGCATAAGCTGACTGCTAGGAGCAAGGTGTTGCAATTTCCTTTACATTGCACATTCAATTTGCAAAGGTTAAGTTATTTGATGCAGTTGTTGAAAGGCAAAAAGATTCACCCGACTGAGGGGGGTTCATTTTGGATGTGGGATCTGACTGCGAGTGTTTTAAAACGACAAATGTTGTAAAGGCAAAGGTACATAAAGAATTGCTGGCATTGCCAAGGGACCCAGTGAAGGTGGCCCATGTGTAGCATAATAGTGAGATTTGAAGGAAATGGTAGCTTGATGTTCAGGGAGTGTATCCCTGTCTTCTCCTGACATGCATGCCAGCAGAGGAAGAGAGAGAACATACAGATTATCTGATAGAGGATCTTATTGCAGTCCAGCTAAGGAGCTCCCCTAATTATGCACTTAGCATCAAAACTGCTTCAGACCAGGACGCCGCACTGGGTGGGAAACCCACTGCATTGTCTGAAGCTGAAGTGGCCTGGTGTTGCAGGCAAGATTGTAAATTGTTAAAAGAGGACATGACCAGAGTAGGACTTGGCAGCGTCTCAAACATCCAGTTCCTCTCTCTTATGAGGCAGGAAATGACATAGGCAGCAGGCGCGCCCACAGCAAGAGCATGAACGGCTGATTAAACAATGCAAACATGATAATATACCACTGCCTACCATGATTGGTTCTACAGGGCTATAAAGGTTCGAAGATGAATCCATTGACCATACCTTAGACACAGCCGAATTTCAGGATTTAATATGGGACATATGCACTTATGCAAACAATTATTTGCACAATGTTAAGTTATTAAAGGAAACAAGCAAAGGCTCTACCCAGGAGCAGAACAGAGGTGAGGGAGACACCTGTGAGGCATATCTTGATAAACTGAACCTACCACAGCTGTCCCAAGAAGATAAACAAAAATGTAACTCTGTCCTCAACGCAGAAGAAATACAGCTAGCAATTAAGTCTCTCAAGTCACATAAAGCTCCAGGCCCAGGCGGCTTCACCACACATTTTTACAAAACATTTGTATCCTCCCTAATCCCTAAAATGGTAGACCTATTTCAGCACTTTGCAGAAACTGCCTCTGTTACAGGAATGGCAAGTGAAGCCACCAAAGTGGTTATTCCCAAAGAGGGCAAAGACCTACCATTAGCAAACAACTACAGGCCCATTCCCCTAATTAATTTGGAAGCCAAGATATATGCCAAGATCTTATTCAAACAACTGGAATCGTTTCTGCCTAAATTAATCAGTGGCTCACAAATAGACTTCATGAAAGACTAAATGCCCAATGATAACACTTGTTTGCTATGCCATGTACTAGAAAAAGCCAAGAATACAACCTTAGAAACCATAGCTATCATATTAGATGCCAAAAAGGCATTTGATAAAGTCTTGTGGACTTCTCATCCCATCATTCTTTTATCCACCAAAATTAAATCTTCCCTACAGTCCAAACAAATATTTCAAAACACTAAACTGGCCCTACTAAAACTAGATAGTAGCTTTGATGCCTGATAAATGTTTCTAACCTGATCTCTCTTTGGAATAACACAATATTTAAGATCGATGGCGTCCCACTTCATTGCAAACCTTGACCCTCCAAAAGCATCCACTTTTTGATTCAATTAGGTCCAAAAAAATACCCATTCACTTTCAAAGAGCTTCAGAACCAAAACAATCCAGAACATATGGATTGCTAGGATTACCTTAAACTTAAAGCATGCATATCTAAAGCAAAAGAGTCTCTCAAAGACGCCTCCTTACCTAAGCTGATCAATGTGGCCAACAGATCTGGGCACCAGGTCTCAAGATAATACAAACTCTTACAATTGTTCTCCACATGACTAAACCTAGCTATACAGGACAAATGGGATGAACATGACTCCATACCCCAAGAGAACTGGAAATCGATATGGAAATAGTCTCCCACAAAATTTTACAACCGCTTTCAGGGACCAAATTTTGCCTCTTACACAGAATTTTGGGACCCCCTAACGCCTCCTTAAAGTGGGCCTCAAAGACAACTCTATTTGTTGGAAATGTAATAAAGAAATTGGTGACTTGCCTCACCTGATCTCCCATTCCTGTGCTGTTTCTACATTTTGGGACAGAACATTTAAATTTCTGTCAACATTATTTGGCATCCAGATTGGATGAGAGTTTCACTCCATCATTATAGGGCTTTTGGATCTTTGACTGAGCTCCCCCCAATGACGCATTGCTACTAGATATTCTACTAACGGCCGCCTGCAGGTCTATTACCAATAGAAACACTGCTTCCACTTCTTTCAAGTCTTGGTTGAACTGGATTGCACACATGTGAGAGGTGCAGACAACTTTGCTTTACAATATCCCCCATGGAAACCACAACACAGACCTTTATGGGAAACCCTCAACTTCTATTTTGCTAGTAGTAAACCCCTATAAGGCCCCATCCCCAACTTTCATCTTACCCAACTTCCACTTGTTAGTCAAATATTTGCTATGTAACCTCTTGCAGTGTTTCCTCACAATGCGCATATACCCATTTCTTTTGCGAATCCTCCACGAACTGACACACTCAAAGAAAAATGAGACAGTGTCTTCAAATACTGTTCTCAAATATTTTCTTATGAAATGTATAGTGATTTAATGTTGAGCTATATATATTGAATTACATTCTGTACTATGATATCGCTCTACTACTTACAAAGTATTCAATTCTACACAATTCTGCCTTATCAATTTTCTTTTGCCACTTATGTATCCTCACTTGTGACTTGCTATTTGTTTTTGTACTCTTGTTTTCTTTGGTTGCTTATGCAAAATATATTTTTGTATTTTTTTATGTTTGCATTAATCAAACATTTCAATAACATTTCTTTGAAATTATAAAAAAGTATTGACAAAAGTTGAAAAAAAGCCAGTCAAAAAACGAATAAGGATAGCTCTAAATGGATCAGCACTATCTGGGGCGGTAACAAAAGAACTGATGCTCACGCGCTGGGGTGGCGTCTATAGAGATACTACACACATCATTTCCAACATGGAGCCGAATGACACCACCTACCAGTGCTCAGGGGTACTGCTCAAAATCTTCCAGATCCAGTTGGATACCTGGGAAATATTCTAAGGTAAGGAATGTGCGGTTAGAAGTCTCTATCAAATTTAGGATTCACATTGCTGGTAGAATCCTGGACCAGCAAACTATTGGAAGTAGAAGGCTACATACGAATATCTGGGTCACTGTAGGAAGTTGGCTCTGTATGTGCTATTTCAAAGTAAGGAATAGCATGCACAGAGTCCAAGGGTTCCCCTTAGAGGTAAAATAGTGGTAAAAAGAGATAATACTAATGCTCTATTTTGTGGTAGTGTGGTCGAGCAGTAGGCTTATCCAAGGAGTAGTGTTAAGCATTTGTTGTACATACACATAGACAATAAATGAGGTACACACACTCAGAGACAAATCCAGCCAATAGGTTTTTGTATAGAAAAATATCTTTTCTTAGTTTATTTTAAGAACCACAGGTTCAAATTTAACATGTAATATCTTGTTTGAAAGGTATTGCAGGTAAGTACATTAGGAACTTTGAATCATTTCAATTGCATGTATACTTTTCAAGTTATTCACAAATAGCTACTTTAAAAGTGGACACTTAGTGCAATTTTCACAGTTCCTGGGGGAGGTAAGTTTTTGTTAGTTTTACCAGGTAAGTAAGTCACTTACAGGGTTCAGTTCTTGGTCCGAGGTAGCCCACCGTTGGGGGTTCAGGGCAACCCCAAAGTCACCACACCAGCAGCTCAGGGCCGGTCAGGTGCAGAGTTCAAAAGTGGTGCCCAAAACACATAGGCTAGAATGGAGAGAAGGGGGTGCCCCGGTTCCGGTCTGCTTGCAGGTAAGTACCCGCGTCTTCGGAGGGCAGACCAGGGGGGTTTTGTAGGGCACCGGGGGGGACACAAGCCCACACAGAAATTTCACCCTCAGCAGCGCGGGGGCGGCCGGGTGCAGTGTAGAAACAAGCGTCGGGTTCGCAATGTTAGTCTATGAGAGATCTCGGGATCTCTTCAGCGCTGCAGGCAGGCAAGGGGGGGATTCCTCGGGGAAACCTCCACTTGGGCAAGGGAGAGGGACTCCTGGGGGTCACTTCTCCAGTGAAAGTCCGGTCCTTCAGGTCCTGGGGGCTGCGGGTGCAGGGTCTCTCCCAGGCGTCGGGACTTTGGATTCAAAGAGTCGCGGTCAGGGGAAGCCTCGGGATTCCCTCTGCAGGCGGCGCTGTGGGGACTCAGGGGGGACAGGTTTTGGTACTCACAGTATCAGAGTAGTCCTGGGGTCCCTCCTGAGGGGTTGGATCTCCACCAGCCGAGTCGGGGTCGCCGGGTGCAGTGTTGCAAGTCTCACGCTTCTTGCGGGGAGCTTGCAGGGTTCTTTCAAGGCTGCTGGAAACAAAGTTGCAGCCTTTCTTGGAGCAGGTCCGCTGTCCTCGGGAGTTTCTTGTCTTTTCGAAGCAGGGGCAGTCCTCAGAGGATGTCGAGGTCGCTGGTCCCTTTGGAAGGCGTCGCTGGAGCAGGATCTTTGGAAGGCAGGAGACAGGCCGGTGAGTTTCTGGAGCCAAGGCAGTTGTCGTCTTCTGGTCTTCCGCTGCAGGGGTTTTCAGCTAGGCAGTCCTTCTTCTTGTAGTTGCAGGAATCTAATTTTCTAGGGTTCAGGGTAGCCCTTAAATACAAAATTTAAGGGCGTGTTTAGGTCTGGGGGGTTAGTAGCCAATGGCTACTAGCCCTGAGGGTGGGTACACCCTCTTTGTGCCTCCTCCCAAGGGGAGGGGGTCACAATCCTAACCCTATTGGGGGAATCCTCCATCTGCAAGATGGAGGATTTCTAAAAGTTAGAGTCACCTCAGCTCAGGACACCTTAGGGGCTGTCCTGACTGGCCAGTGACTCCTCCTTGTTGCTTTCTTTGTTCCCTCCAGCCTTGCCGCCAAAAGTGGGGGCCGTGGCCGGAGGGGGCGGGCAACTCCACTAAGCTGGAGTGCCCTGCTGGGCTGTGACAAAGGGGTGAGCCTTTGAGGCTCACCGCCAGGTGTTACAGCTCCTGCCTGGGGGAGGTGTTAGCATCTCCACCCAGTGCAGGCTTTGTTACTGGCCTCAGAGTGACAAAGGCACTCTCCCCATGGGGCCAGCAACATGTCTCTGGTGTGGCAGGCTGCTGGAACTAGTCAGCCTACACAGACAGTCGGTTAAGTTTCAGGGGGCACCTCTAAGGTGCCCTCTGTGGTGTATTTTACAATAAAATGTACACTGGCATCAGTGTGCATTTATTGTGCTGAGAAGTTTGATACCAAACTTCCCAGTTTTCAGTGTAGCCATTATGGTGCTGTGGAGTTCGTGTTTGACAGACTCCCAGACCATATACTCTTATGGCTACCCTGCACTTACAATGTCTAAGGTTTTGTTTAGACACTGTAGGGGTACCATGCTCATGCACTGGTACCCTCACCTATGGTATAGTGCACCCTGCCTTAGGGCTGTAAGGCCTGCTAGAGGGGTGTCTTACCTATACTGCATAGGCAGTGAGAGGCTGGCATGGCACCCTGAGGGGAGTGCCATGTCGACTTACTCGTTTTGTCCTCACTAGCACACACAAGCTGGCAAGCAGTGTGTCTGTGCTGAGTGAGAGGTCTCCAGGGTGGCATAAGACATGCTGCAGCCCTTAGAGACGTTCCTTGGCATCAGGGCCCTTGGTACTAGAAGTACCAGTTACAAGGGACTTATCTGGATGCCAGGGTCGGCCAATTGTGGATACAAAAGTACAGGTTAGGGAAAGAACACTGGTGCTGGGGCCTGGTTAGCAGGCCTCAGCACACTTTCAATTGTAAACATAGCATCAGCAAAGGCAAAAAGTCAGGGGGCAACCATGCCAAGGAGGCATTTCCTTACAGTCACCGATTGCAGGTCTGTGGCATCTGGTTAATGGCCTATTCACTGGTGGACAAGAGAAAGGCTTAGCCCAAGTGCCCATGGGGTTATCATTCAGGGTTTCATTAAAATAATTGAGGGCTCAGAGGAGTGTGGCCCAGGATGGAAAACTTCAGTATGGGCATTTGTCTTGACTTCAACAGAAAGTCCAGGACCTCTGCTACATGCCTAATCACTAATGCAAATGAAGCATTCTCCTTCATTGTGGGCATAAAATCAACATTTTGAGGGGAATTACCGAGCCCCCTGCAAATCCATGGGGGTAATTCGCCCACATGCTTGTCAGGTGGTAGCAAACTCTGGTCACAATTCAAGCCAAAATGGTTATGAAGACTATGAGGACAGCCCTGTGGTAGAGGAAGAGTTTTGAATGAGTCAAACTGTGTAGGAACCAGGTGAGCTGGAGCAGAGTAATAGCACAATCTCTGTCAGCATGAAGAGAGATTTGGTTCAGGGTTTCACACTGGTGCCTACAGGAGCTAGACCTCTGGTGCCAGCAACGCCGGGAGCAACGACAATGAAGGAACTGCTGCAGGTCTTGAAGCCGGAGTCAAAGTTGGCACCAATGTCATGGCAGAACCTGAGACGGGTTTGTGGGGCTCAAACGGTGCAGAGGGTTGATCTGCTGTCAACAACCTGACTTAAGGACCCTGCAGTTCCTTAGGGCCCAAATGCACGCCAGAGGGAGTCAGAAGCGTGCCTAAAATACAGCAGATGGCCTCCTTAAAGCCCTTGACCTGCATTGAAGTCTCCACTGGTCCAAGAAATTCAGGAAGCAACAGGACCAGTTGAGGAATAGACTCCTCGAGTAGGGATGATAAACAAGATCGATTGGGACCTTGACACACTAGTGACTTCTCTTTGCATAGAGAGTGAAAGGATAGGGTTGTGTTATGCTTTAACTTCTTATGCTGCTTCTTCAATATGTTTGTCGACTTACCGGAGGACTGACTGCAAAGACAGTCTGTTGCTGGAATGGCCATCAGTGTGGGGACAGGTCTGTGCCCTCAACTTAACAGCGGGATCTGGGCCTACACTAAGTCTGTGGTTACTTTTGGTGTTCAGCAACATACAATTTTGCTTCACAATCCTTTGCTTTTGTGTGCATGAGAGCACAATACTTCACAGGTCAGAGACATGCCCCAACCCCAAAAACCAGAGGCAGACTTTGTGTGGGTCTTTCAAAAACATTTGCTTCGGACAGTTCATTGCATGGTTTGCACTCTGTAGGTGGGGACACTGTTCCCTTGCACAGTGGAAAAACAAATTTGGAAAGATTAGTCAACAGGTCTAAAGCGAACTGGTGCTGAAAATCCTCCTCTGAAGGCGCTGAAAGAAAGGAATTGAAATAGGCGTGCAGGGGTGGCACCGATATGTGGCTCTGCTCCATTACTTCCAGGGATGCACAAAGTCAACATGGAGCTGCATGGTGCTACCTAGCGACGAGCACTGCTATCAAAACCACCCACCCTGGTGCCTGGGAAATACTCTAAAAGTGAGGAATCTGCGAACTGGAAATTGTGGCGTTCAAGGCCTTACAGCTCTTGCAGTAAATCTGGGACATCCAGAACAGAATCTTTTGAGCTCAGTACTGGGTCTCAGAGTGGATGGCTCTGGAGCCTCAAGCCTGCTCCTTTTCCTGTACGTCAGATGACATATACAGTCTCCGCACTTGAACCTCAGGTTTCAGTGGGTCCAACACCGGGCTGTTTCGCCGACTCCATCCAGTTCTTTTGGAAACAGCTCAGGGACTTCTGTGGTGGAAAATGAATGTCATCCTGATCTGTAGTATCCACGCTCCCTTACCCACCTAGACTTCACGGTTATGAAAGGTGAATCACTGGGACATGTACTCAGTCTGTGATAGTGCAGGGATTTCTTTTATGCATTCTCACTATTGGCTTTCCTGCTTCTTCTGAAGAAAAAAGATGGACCAGACCCAAGTCATTTTAGTTGCCACGGAGGAGGGTGCAGTACGCAGATCTCCTGAGTCTGAAAATTTGCCTTCTTATCTGGCTAACTGTTTGAGAGGACCTCTTAACTCAGCAACAGAGGAAAGCCCTACACTAATGTCTTGCAATCTACACCTCCATGTCGGGAGATTGAGCAGCAAAAGCCATGTTCCTTTGAGTTGCAGTCTGAATTAGTGGATGTAATCGTTGCAGCCAGACATCATTCAATTAAATTGATTGAGGCTGGTAGCTGGGAGAAGTCTGTGGTGTAGTGTGGGACCAGTCGTTCTGATCCTCTTCAGGCCAAACGTTTGGCTGTATAATGGAGTTTAGTTTGTCACTGGCCCAGTAAGCTCTTGTGGCGGGCACAGTTAAGGATTACAAGTTGGACATTGTGGCTTTACTGGGTTTGTCAAATCAGCAGTGCCTTTTCCAAGTCTCATATTGTTATGTGCATTCTGAAATTTTGAGTTGAATGTTTCCTTCGAAACCGTTTGTCATGCCCGAGTGAGACCTCCATTTCCTTTTCGCATTCTTCATGTGCAATTATTTGAACCGATGCATAGTTATTTTCTATGGCTTTGACAGTCAAATCTATCCTTCTTATTGTGATCACTTCTCATTTATCAATTGACTGAAACACAAAAAAAACGAAGTCATCATGCAATCACTGCATGAACTTAGGGGCAGACACACTGTTGGCAGTTAGTTTAGGGCATCTTAAAGAAACAAGTTATTATAAGTGCATAGTTATTTCCTAAGGCTTCGACAATAAAAACTATCATTGTGATCACGTCTCATTTATCAAAGAACTGAAAACACAAAAAAACTAACAGAACTAAGTCATCATGCAATCACTGCATGAACTTAGAGGCAGATGGAGAGGAAGACGCACTGCTGGCAGTCAGTTTAGTGCTTGTTACAGATACAAGTTTACTCCGAAATATTGAAAGCGAGTATGCAAGCACAAAAATACAGGAGGAAAAAGCCTACTCTGCCAAGGGAGGTTTGGCATGAGAAAAATACTTTTCACTGAAACAGAAAGTGACAGCTGATCTAGTCACTCCAATTGCTGTTGATTCATGATAAACAAGTGTCCCCATTGCCTTCTCAGTACTAATGTTTCATTTTGCTGTTGTAAACCCTCTTTCTGAATTAATTTAATTTTTCCTATTATATCTCTTCAGAGTGTGTAATATACAGTCACGTGCATTTCTTTAAGAGCAGGTAACACCTGAATCGCCCCTTTCCTGTTTCACTTTGTACCTTCTACTTTCAGGTGTACACTTACAACTAACTGCATCCTTCCACACTGCCAATTACTCAATAATTTGAGTTCATGCTCATATATGTGCCCCGCAGCTCAGCGATCTTAAGGGCATGTTCAGATTTATCATCATTCATTTAGTAATTCACATGGTATGCTCAGATTTCCAAGTCATCACTTAGTACTCCTCAGGACCTCTTCTTGTTTGTACCCTTCACTTTGTGAACCTTAGCAAATGCTCACATCTCCCACCCATCACATTGTAAGGGCATGCTCATATTAGCAACCCATAATTTAGAACTCCTGTGAGTGACTCCTGACTAACGCAGTTTGATGATGGCAATTAGAGTTTTAGGGATGTACCCTGTGGGTCCCCCGTTGTTTCACAAAGCTCTTTTACAACCTTCTTGAGGGGGAATGAAGTGAAGGAAGCTGGCTCTGTATATACTATACCAAAGAAAGGTATAGTGTGCCCAGAGTCCAGTGGATCCCCCAAAGCCTTACAAAAGCTAAAGTAGATAATACTAACGCTTTCTTTTGTGGTAGTGCATTTCAAGCAGTTAGCCTTGTCAGAGGGTAGTGCTAAGCATGTATTGTACACACACAGTCAAGAAATGAGGCACACACTCAAAAACTAACTCCAGGCCAATGTTTATGCATCAAAAAATATACCTTGTTACTTTATTTCAAGAACCAAAAAGGCTAAGTACAGCTTCAAGAATGTATCACTTTTGAGCATCAAATGTACTTTGTTTGAAATTCACAGCTAAAACAGTTTTCAGGTGAGTAATACTTTTCAATATCAAAAGTAGACAGTGCAATTTTCATAGAAAGCAATGCAGTCCTAGGGGAGGAAAAGTATCAACACAGTTTGTAGGTAAAGACTCGACTTACAATCCCAGTTTTCGGGGGTTAGTGTGTCCACAGGGAAAGGTTCAAGAAGACACCAAGGGTACACCACCAGCAACACAGGCTGGCCAGGTGCAGAGGTCAAAGTTGGTGTTGGGCGCCCAATGGAAACCAATGGAGACTGGGGGCACTCAGAAAGAAACAGTTTGCAAGTAAGTACCCGCGACATTATGGCACAGACCTTGGGGGTTTAGGTCAGAACCAGGGGGCTACAGGTCAGCACCAAACATACACCCTCAGCAGGGCTAGGGCGGCCTGGGGCAGGTTGCAAACGCAGCATCGGGCACCCAATGCCTTTCAATGGAGGGGGTCACAAAGAGGATGCAGGCTTGGTCCAGGGAGTCAGCTGAAGAAGACCGACGGCTGGACACGTAAGTAGAGAGCCCAATGGACGTTGCTGGACCTTCGGTTGAGTTCCCCAAGGCCAGAAGGCTGTGGGTGCAGGGTGTACCTTTAGGCATTGGGAATCTTCACCGGAGCCAGTTGCGATCAGGGGAGGTCCTCTGGATTTAGGCTGCAGGCATTGTAGTGTTGGTCAAGAGGGGTCAAACCAAGGTGGACTCGAAGTCGGAATTGCCTGGGACCTTCTCTGGACCGGTGGGCCACCTGAATTAGGGCGTGGACTTCAGGTGCAGAGTGGCCAGGACTCGTGAATCCAGGAGGTTCTGGAGTCCTTCTTGGGGATTTCTTTGTGGACAGGGCCACTGTCCTCAGGTGTTCTTGGTCCTTGGGTAGGCAGGCAGTCCTCTGGGGGTTTGGAGACATCGCTGGTCCTGCAGGACGCGCCACCTTTTTGTAGCAGAGTCCTGATGCTGCAGACAGGCTGGTAGGGCTGGGGCAAAGTTAACTGTCATCTTTGCTGCTGTTGTGGCTCTTCAGTCATTCTTTAGGATGCCAGGCATATGAACAGCAATGTTCAAGGGTGCCCCTAAAAACTAGATTTAGGGGCGTTACAGGGGTCAGAGGGCAGTAGCCAATGGCTACTTACCCTGAGTGTGGCTATACCCTTCCTATGCTCAGTCCCTTTGGGGATTGGGGCACACACCTAACCCTATTGGCTATCAACATCCAAAACAAGTTGGAGGATTCTGCCTGGAGGGGTTCACCTCAGCTCTGGGTACCCCAGGGGTTGTCCCAGCTGGGGTGGACACTCCTCCTGGTGTTTACTAAAGTTCCCGCCAGACCTTCTGCCAAAAGTGGGGCTTGGTCTGAGGGGCGGGCATCTCCACTGGCTGGAGTGCCCTGGAGCAGGAGAACAAATGTAGGAGCCTTTGAGACTCACTGTAAAGTATGGCTGTACCTACAGGGTGGAGGTGTGAAACACCTCCATCCAGAGTAGGCTTTGTCCCTGACTCCTGAGAGCAAAAAGGCTCTTACCCCACGGCGTCAGAAACTCGAGTGGTAATGGCAGGCAAGCACACACCGGTCAACCATGCACTAGGAAGTTGGGTGAATTTTAGGGGGCATTTCTAAGATGTCCTCTGGGTGCATTTTTAAAAAAATCCAATACTGGCACCAGTGTGGGTTTATTGAGCTGAGAAGTTTGATATGAAACTTCCCAGTCTTCAGTGAAACCATCCTGGAGCTGTGGATTTCATAATGACAAACTCCCAGCCTATGTACTCAATATGAATACACTGCACTGATAGAATAAAAGTAGACACTCTAGGGGCATATTGCTCATGCAGCTATGCCCTCACCTATGGTGTAGTGCATCCTGCCTTAGGGCTGTAAGGCCTGCTAGAGGGGTGACGTATCTATGCCACAGGCAGTGGTTTGTGGGCATGGCACCCAGGGAGAAATGCCATGCCAATTTTACCTTTTTCTTCCCACTAACAATGGCAGTGTGCATGTGCTTGGGGAGGAGTCCCTTAGAGTGGAATAATACACGCTGCAGGCCTTAGGGACCCTCCCTGTCTACAGGCGCCTTGGTAACACTGGTACTTTTTACAAGGGAATTAGCTGTGTGCCAGAGGTGTGCCAATTGTGGAACCAATGGTACAGTGTAGGGAAAGAAACCAGGTGCTGGGGCCCGGTTAGAAGGATCCCAGCACACACTTGGTCAAGTTAGCATCAGATATCAGGCAAAAGGGGCACTTTCCTACATGGACGGTAGAAGAAGCTAGTGTGACATCCCTCTGATGATACTGTTGGTAGGCACTAATTATTTTCCTGTCCCTCCCACTGACATGTAAGATGTTAGAGGGTGGAAACCCACCCACCTCGTCTCTCAATAGCAGGGCAGGATCAATTAAGAGTCCGTATAAGGGTTAGAGAAGGAGTGGGATATTCCATTTCTGGTTTATTCTGTGCACCTTTGTATTGGAACTTCACATGGGTAACAAATGAAAAAACAGGGGTACCAGCTGCTACTGTTGTTAAATTGTGGCACTGTGCATGCCTCATTTGGCATTTAGAGCTGGTTATGGAAAGAGGTTATTTTGAGATGGAGGAGGCCACATGTCCATTTCAACTAAGATAGTAGATTGATTTACAGTGCATGCAAACGTACTGCGCAAAAAGATGCAAAGATGATTAATGTGAACAACGGAGAGCACCATGTTTAGATGTTTAGATTTGTGTCCATTTCAGTGGCTATGTACTGGTCTACATGAAGGTAAAAATAAGCTCATAAGAAGTTTTTTCAACTGCCTTCTCTCTCCCTCCATACCTCTCAACGGGAGGAATTTGCAATGTGATCACAGATATTTATTTTCAAGGCAACATTATAACATGTTTTATCAATTACATACTGGAAGGTGTATGACAGGCACACTGTAGACTTAAAATGTTAAATTCAGTAAATCGAAGAATATACCCGGGTAACTCACAAGCATCTTTTGGAGTTGTTCCACTGTTTGGTTTGCTACACTGATGCCATTTATCTCTCGGATTTCATCTCCTACGTGGAGCGTTCCTGAAAAAAGGAAACAGGTGTTGTTGAGCACACAAATGACAATATAAGCATTTTCCCAATTGTTTAAATTTGATTACACCCAACCAAGGGAATCACTCACTTGTGAAAGGTCTTTTCATAGTTTGTTCTACCAATACTTTTCCCTTACTATTCCATATTTCCTGTAAGCAGGAGGCTGCTTTTCTGAGGTCAGTCAACGGGGACAAGCATTGCCTGTGGAAAGGCAGATCTGCTTTACTGAAGAGCAGGGCAGGGCAGGGCAAATCTCAGACAAGATACAGGATGTTAGCCAACAGACGCAAGTCTCTGTGCCTTGGAAATTTAAGAGGCTACACAACAGGTTCTGAGCACAATGTTAATTAAGAACGAAACTGTGAACTAAAAAAAAAACAGATTTTAAAAAGCAGATTTTATCCTACATTCACGGGTCAAAGAGTGGCAACATTTTCCACTGCTAAGGTGACCTAAAGTACAAGTTACATACCTTTGGTAAGGAAATATTTAGTAAAGACATACTCTAGTTACAGATTCCTTACCTTAGAATATCCACCCAGACGTCAGACTGGATCCGGAGATGTTTTCATCCAGCAATACCCTTGAGCGTCGGTAGGCGGGGTTGGTCGACTCTGCGGGCGCCGTTTGTGTTGTAGTCCCCGTGATGACATCAGTAGTAGTACATAGATGCCGCCTCAGGGCAGTGAGGTCAGTTTTTTTTAATGACTTTCCACGCAGCGCAGAGCGGCTAAGAACACTGGGACTGGTGCACCAGAACTAAGGACCTAACTGGGGAATCCCTGTCCCTAGAAATCAGTTCGCAAAGGGGAGGATGGGTAGGCTGGTAAGGAATCTGCAACTAGAATATGTCTCTGCTAGATATTTCGTTACCAAAGGTAAGTAACTTGTACACCTGATAGAGACTTCTAGTTGCAGATTCCTTACCTTAGAATAGATACCCAAGCAATGCCATCCTCAGAGGTGGGCTGCAAACTAAGATCATACTAGAAAGTCCTGCAGGACCGAACGACCAAAGTAGCCGTCCCGACGGACCTGACTGTCCAGGCAGTAATGTTTAGCAAATGTGTGCAGGGATGCCCACATAGCTGCCTCGCAGATATCCAGGACTGGAACTCCGCGTGCTAATGAAGTGGAAGCAGCAGTTGCTGTGGTGGAATGAGCGCGCAAGCCCTCAGGGGGTTACTTCTTGGCCAAAGCGTAGCACATCGTGATTCAAAGAAGTATCCATCAAGAGATGGTACGTTTCTGCACCACCTTCCCTTTCT
This sequence comes from Pleurodeles waltl, assembly GCF_031143425.1. NCBI lineage: Eukaryota > Metazoa > Chordata > Amphibia > Caudata > Salamandridae > Pleurodeles > Pleurodeles waltl. The sequence continues at coordinate 345,634,642 of NC_090447.1, read as the reverse complement.
TCGTATCCACATATCCGAACAAAGAGTTGATCATCCACCCGGAAATCTATAGTACGATTTAGAAGGAACGCCAATGCTCTTTTGGGGTCCAGACGGTGGTCTCTCTTCCTCAGGAGAAGGATGTGGGGGTGCGTAAAAAGTAGGCAAGGTGATGGACTGGCCTACATGAAAAGGCGTAACAACCTGGGGAAGGAAGGAAGCCTTAGTGCGTAACACCACTTTGTCAGGGTGCACAGACAAGTATGGGTGTTTTGAAGAAAGAGCCTGAAGCTCACGTACTCTGCGAGCAGAAGTGATGGCAACAAGAAAGTCTTGAAAGTGAGGCGCCGTAGAGGGCAATTGTGCATCGGCTCAAAGGGAGTACACATTAAGTAGGTAAGGACCAGATTGAGGTCCCTCAGAGGCATGATAAATGGAGTGGGAGGAAATAAATGGGTGAGACCTTAAAGGAATCGATTGACAATTGGAGACTTAAAGAATGAGGGCTGATCAGGTAACCTAAGAAAGGCCAAGATAGTCGATAAATACCCTTTAAGGATGCCCAAAGCAGAGCCATGCTGGGCTAAAGAAAGAATGAATAAAGAACCACAGAAAGAGGAGCAGAGAGGGGATCAACAGATTTGATGGTACACCATGCCACAAATTTATGCAAACAACAGGGGTATACTGTTTTGGTGGCGGGACGCCTGGCTGCCAAGATAACGTCACAGACTTCGGGTGGAAGGTCAAAAGCTGTCAACTGCCATCGCTCAATCTCCACGCATGAAGGTGGAGACTGGACCGGTTTGGGTGGATAACCGTCCCCCTGCTGCTGCAATAGAAGATCCTCCCAGAAAGTCAGTCTGAGTGGAGGATCGGTGGCCATGCTCAATAGCTCTGGATACCACACTCTCCGTGCCCAGTCTGGAGCAACCAAGATAACTTGGGCCCGGTCGTTGCTGATCTTCTTGAGAACTCTGAGCAGAAGTGGTATAGGCAGAAAGGAGGCCGGAGTTCCACTCAAGATGAAGTGTCTCAGAGTGAGTGCCGTCTTGGAAATTCCAACGTGCAAAACAGCTAACATTACGCGTTCTCTGCGGAGGCAAACAGATCTAACCAAGGCTCTCCTCACTGCTGAAAGAGGTCTTGCGACACCTCCGGACGGAGATGCCATTCGTGATCGGCTATGCCTCGACGGTGGAGTTTGTCTGCCCTGGCGTTCATGAGCCAGACAGATGTTGAACCACCAGGGTAATGTCCTGATGTTCCAGCCATGTCCAGCAGGGTGCCATGAGGCCCAGCAGAATCAGAGTCAGCCTCACCGAAACCCAAGACAGAGGCTGAAAGATCGGAATCATAGCCTGAATATCTTGGACTCGCTTTTTGGGAGGATAAGCCCGAAACTGCACAGTGTCCAGAAGAGCTCCGATGAAAGGGAGAGTCTGCGAGGGAGTCAGATGTGACTTTGGCACGTTGATAGGGAACCCCAGCATGTGCAGGAGGCTCGCCATAGTCTGAAGGTGGGAGACGACTTTCTGGGGCGAGTCCGCCTTCAACAGCCAGTCGTTGAGGTAGGGGAAGACTGAAACCCCCAACCTGCGCAGACCACCTGCAACCACCGCCATCACTGTCGTGAACACCCGAGGGACGCTGGTAAGGCCAAAGGGTAGCATGGTAAACAGAAAGTGCTTGTGACCTACCACGAATCATAGGTAACGTCTCTGGGCAGGTAGGATGGGAATGTGGAAACAAGTGTTATGCAAGTCCAACGCTACCATCCAGTCTCCTAGGTCCAAGGCAGACAAGACCTGAGCCAAGGTAAGCATTTTTAATTTCTCCTTCTTGAGGAAATAATTGAGGTCCTGAAGGTCTAGGATAGGACGTAAGCCCTTGTCCTTTTAGAGCACCAGAAAGTAGCGGGAATAACAACCATGACCTACTTCTGGCACAGGGACCTTCTTTATGGCTCCCTTGGCCAAGAGAACTGTGACTTTCTGGCGGAGAAGTGCCAGATGATCCTCCGAAATATGGTTTACTGATGGAGGCATAGCTGGTGGGGCAAATATGAAGGGGAGTGAGTAGACTCTTCAAACTATCTGCAAAACCCACCTGTCTGTAGTGATGGATTCCCAGTGGGGCAGGTGATGGCAAATCCTGCCACCAACTAGACCAGAGTGAGGGGATGGACTAGGAGGGTTTGGAGGCTTCAGCAGGGGCAGGGGTGGACTGGGCAGACTTCTGGTTCCCTGTCCCATGCCCATGTGGGATTCTGCATACCCAGCCAGGCAGCAGCTGAACAGTATGGGTGGCATGGTGGCTGGGATGGGGACGCAACAGGGAATCCTTTACCTTGGCCACGAAAGGGGCGTAAAGTGGATGGTTGGGGGCAAGGGGCTGTGGAAAGGCCAAGGGACTGATCCGTAGCCCTGAGTCCTGGAACCTCTCCAAAGCCGAGTCCACCTGGACTCCAAAGAGACGGAAGCCATCAAAGAGCATGTCCATAAAAGACTGTTGGACATCTCCCGAAAAAACAGAAGTACGCAACCAGACGTGACACCTCAAGGCCACCATCGTCGCAAACGATCTGCCTAGAGAGTCGGTAGTGTCCAGCACACATCTGATCGTGAACTTCGCCCCATCTCTCCCATCGGTGACAGCTTGGGAGACGATAGCACAGGTCTCCTCCATTATCTGCAGCAGAACTTGCATGATTGTAACCCCCAGAGAGTGGGGTATAGTGGCCCAAAAGGCATACGGTGTTCACAGATGGCAGCGCAAGACTGGAGGAAGAAAACAACTGCTTCCCATATTGTTCCAGCTTTTTTGATTCCCTATCTAGGGGTGTGGAAGGGAATGCGCCCGAGGAAGAGGAAGTCTGTATGACTAGACTCTGAGGCGTGGGGTGTTGGGACAGGCATTTAGTGTCATTCGGGGCGGGCCGATAGTGGCGTGCGATAGTCCTGTTCACAGAAGCCCCTGTGTTGGGTCTGGACCAAGTACCCAAGAGGACATCGGTGAGGGCTTCACTGAATGGTAGAAGGGGCTCAGATGTGAAGCCACTGGCTAAAGCACCTTCGTCAGGATATTTGACCTGACCTGAACAGTAGGTAACTCAAGGCCAAGTGCCTCAGCCGCCCTACTGACCACCATAGAATATGCTGTTCCCTCTGCCGAAGCCATGGTAGGAGACGAAAGCATGTCAGCGTCTGGAGAAGTGTCCAGGCCACTGACCTCGCCAACTCCTGTGCCCAGTCCAAATTAGGGTCATCCCGGTTTTCAAAAGGGTCCAGGGACGCTCCAATCCTTCCCAGAATTCGTACCCATAAGAAAAAGGGTCTGAATCCGACCTGCGGTGAGCAGGCCCCATCGAAGACAGACAGCGTCGGCCAACGCTGTTCCGACGGAGTAGTCGTGGATGAGGATCGGGTCGACGTCGATGGTGGGCACTACTGATGTCAGGAGTGTCGACAATCGAACCAGCGCTGGGGAAGGTACCAGTGGTACGACCGTGAGCGGATCCGGAGGGAACCTCGGTGGCTGTAGCTGCCGGCGTGGAACCTGAAGGCCCCCGACCAAACCCCTTGGGCCCAAAGGTGCCATTTCGGGGTTGGCCTGCCCAAAAATGAGGCGCATGGCCTCATAAAACTCTTTCAATTAGGCAGGGGTCGCTACAGCTTCCAGAAATTTGGGGAAGTGCGGAACGGACCAAGAAGCCGGCTCCGAAGACGGAAACTGCGAGCGTCAATGCTCCTCCCACATCGCATCAGCTAGGCGACAGGGTGAAATTGAAGGATGACGGGACCGCTTTGACTTCTTCCATTCTTTTTACCTTGGCCCGAGGATTTTGAGGAAAAAGAATGGTGGTGGCTCTGCGGGCGGTCTCGAGACCTTCTCCTCGAGTGAGACCGGGACCTGCACCGAGTCGAGCGCCGGGCCGCCATGAGCTTGAGGGACCGCTCCCTCAAGGCCCTCAGGTGTATGGCCGGCACTCTGAGCACCGCTTCAGGTCGTGGTTGCGCTCCAGGCACCACAAACAGACCCTATGTGGATCTGTCACCAACTTCATGCGGTGACAGTCCACACACGGCTTGAAACCGGTCTTCGGGGACATCCTGATGCACCAAAAACTCACCAAAGAACTCAACAAAAGGGTCTAAATCAGCCGAAAAGACACCATGGTAGCTCTCTCTGGAGCAGCGCATAGCACGGAAAGAAAAGAACTGACGTCACCGAACTGAGGCGGTGCGTATTTACTACTCCCACCATCATCATGGCGACTACAACGTCAATGACACCCACTGAGTCGACCAACGCGCAAGGGTATTACACGAAGTAAAAATCTCTGGATCCAGTCTGACGCCTGCGAGAAAATTCTAAGGTAAGTAATCTGCAACTAGAAGTCTCTATCAGGTTAAAAGCTCACGGTATCCGTATTAGCAAAACCTGTTTAATTTTCAACCTGTATTTCAATTCGATTCATATCACACCATGTATCAACGTTTTTAATACATCTATATATGTTTAGTATGCAGGCTCTAATTTTGCAGGCACCAGGCTTTGAATTCAGTCGTCTCTGACCCAATTTGTACTCAGACAGACACCGGGTGCACTTTGCACAATCTAGTGCTCTGACCCCATCTAGCATTGTTTTTGCACATATGCCGTGTTTGGGGCTGCATTAAAAAAAATATTTAAGCTAAGGGCCGGGATTTAGGTCCTATACTGCTGCAAAGCTACAGATCAATTTAGCTTTTAACAGGCCAAACTTTGCTATTTCAGACATCACAATTCTCGCTGAACGTGTGAAAGTGCCTCTGAAAGATAATCTCGCTGACAGATTATGACCACAAACTTTCTACAAACTGACAAAACAGCATCAAAACTTACCCAAAATGAAACAAACATCATCCTGCAAATGGCCACTGCGAACCCTATACAGGCTTAAATAGATTTTCATATTGACTATAAAAATACATTTGGTATGAATTCATTATGTACCATAAACTTTGCTGAACTCTTTTCAAAAATACAATTCTTTAAATTGTAAATTATCAATTTTTACGAATTATAGTGCTTTTTATGTGATACGAGTTAGGAGGTTCTCACCATAAAGACCACCTTTCAAATTTTGGCATCCCCACATTTCCTTTCCCAGAATTCTATGCATCTAATGTTGCATCTACACACATTCCATACACTGCCTTGTACAAGTCGAAAGTACATTAAAATCCAAAAAGGTCAGATGACTTTCTCTTCTAATCCAAACATCTAATCTGTCTGAAACAGTTAGCTCGTGTTGCCTGAAAAGGAAAAATACTAACAACTTACTAGGGGTGCCCAGACTCACAGGTGCACTAAACAGCTTTCACCTTTTGTTCAATTTTCGCTACCAAATTGACAAGCCAATATTTTTGCAAAATCACACATACAGAAGAAAAAAAATGTGAAGTATGATTACCTTGCCTGTGAATCATCCCGCCATGCATAATCCTTGCAACAATGCAATGATTTAGCTCATTCATTTTTAACGTGATTCCCTGGGGAAACAAAACAAACATGCTGGAAAATATTTACAAAATTGTATTTTTACATTTAGTTCTACGTGAACCAGACCTGTCACCTATACAAGTTAAAGGTAACTAAATATCAGTTTTCATTTCTCTCACCAGATCACTTGGAATAAATGGCTCATGAATGTGAAACATAAAAAACATTTAGCAATCACATGGATAGAATGAGTAAAAGTGATACTATATCTATCTATCCATATACGCACACATAGAAATATATATCTATATAATATATATATTATATATATATATTATAATCTATCTGTATTATATATCTATACATATGTATTATTATGTATACTAGAAAAAAGCTTGTAATGTAAAATCAGGTTTTCTCACCAAACTAAGTATATGAATTAGACTTGAATGTGGTGACTGGTGCTGTTGCCTTTTTGCGGGTTATTTATTTTTGGCATTTCCTCGCAGAGTATGTGTAAGCATTCCAAAGACGTAAAATTATTATGGTTCCTCGTCTGATTCTCACCTTGCAAATCTACTGCCTATCCCAATTAAGATTTCGTTCTAATTCATTGTATTGGTTCAAGGATTGATAGGTTAGGTTAAATGCATGTTGTGAATTTAACTAGTCTCTATCTTCATTGTTTAAGTTATTTATAGTGAATCAACATTTTTGTTTCTTATTTCATTTATGCTTATCACGGAAAACATGACAAATCACTGTTTAATAACATTTTATTGTTTTGATATGCCGCCTATTTGATCTTCATCTTCAAACATAAAAGTGGTGTTGTACTTGACACTGTTCATGCTATCCAATTCTGCATGCCCTGCCATTAAAACTGGGCATCATTTTTGACCTGGTGTCCAACAAGTAGAGCATGGAGGTAGCACAGATGAGTGATGAGCAAACGTCTCACAATTTAAAGCAGGGGCATCACTTTCAAGTTTTGGAGGGAAGTATGGCACTGAATTTCTTTTTGGGGGCAAAAGCGCAAAGTGCTTCATCTGCGTCAGAACATTTGGAAAGTCACTACATGCCTTCGGTAAATCAGCTCGGCTCTGGCTAATTCTGCATACATGAAATAAGTAAGGGAGGCATCTTTGAAAAGTAGCATTTGGGTATTGTTTTGTCTTTGGCACCTACGAACTACAGAGAAAATCGATTCATAACTGGACTAATTTCTCACCAGAACAGGTCCCATTTTGAAGCGCATGGGCCCAATTTTGTCACTCTATATTCAACAAGCCTGTTGTAGGAAGCTGACTCTGTAAATACTATATCAAATTAAGATATAGTGTGCACAGAGTCCAGGGGTTCCCCAGAGGCTTAACAGAGGCTAAAGTGGATAATACTAATGCTCTCTTTTGAAGAACTGTGGTCGAGCAGTTAGGCTTATCAGAGGGTAGTGCAAAGCACTTGTTGTACACACACAGACAATAGAAGAAGCAGACACTCAATGAATGAACTCCAGACCAATGATTTTTATACTGCAAAAATATATTTTCTTAAATTATTTTTAGAACCACAAGATTCAAGTTGCAGGTAAGTACCTTAAAGGTTTTGTATTTCACATCACATAGGTATCAACAGTACTTTGTTTGAAATAGGTAAATAATACTGTTTTTGAAATATTGCCTATAATCTGTTTTAAAAATGGAGACAGTGCAATTTTCAGAAACAGTTCCTGGGGGGAAGAAGTGTTAGATCACATTACAGGTAAATCCAACACTTACAGTCTCAGTCTCCGGGTTTTAGGAAGTTCACCGTTTGGGGTTCAAGTTAACCCCAAACACCCACCACCAGCAACACAGGGCCGGCTGGGTGCAGAGGTCAAAGTTGAGCAATTTTAACGTGGGCTCCTATGGAGACAGGGGGTACTCTGTAGGAAGTTGGCTCTGTATATACTATCTCAAAGTGAGAGATAGTGTGCACAGAGCCCAAGGGTTCCCCTTGGAGGTTGATAGTGGCAAGAATAGATAATGCTAATACTCTATTTTGTGGTAGTGTGGTCGAGCAGTAGGCTTATCAGAGGGTAGTGTTAAGCATTTGTTGTACACAAACAGGCAATAAATGAGGAACACACACTCAAAGACTTAACTCCAGGCCAATAGTTTTTATATAGAAAAATATATTTTCATAATTTATTTTCGAACCACAAGATTTAAGATTTAACTTATGTACATAAATGCAAGCTATTTTAAAAGTGGACACTGCAAAAAACAGTTCCTGGGGGAGGTAAGTTTAGTTAGTTTTCTCAGGTAAATAAAGCACTTACACAGTCAGTCTCCTGGGCACAGGTAGCCCACCATTGGGGGTTCAAGGCAAACCCAAAGTCACTGCACAGCAACACAGGGCCGGTAAGGTGCAGAGGTCAAAGGAGGGCCCAAAACACATAGGCGCCTATGGAGAACAGGGGTGCTCCGGTTCCTGTCTGCTGGCAGGTAAGTACCCACGTCCTCGGGGAGCAGACCAGGGGGGTTTTGTAGAGCACTGGAGGGGGAGGGGAGGATGAAGAGGGAGGATGACCGGACACCAACAGGCACACAAAACACATCCTCAGCGGCACAGGGGCGGCCGGGTGCAGTGTGCTGAGTAGGCATCAGGTTTGCTATAGGAAGCAATGCAGGGACCCAAGGGTGTCACTTAGGCGATGCAGGCAGGGCACAGGGGGGGCTTTGCGGGCCAGCCACCGACTGGGCTAGGAAGAGGGCCGCCTGCTGGTCACTCCTGAACTGGAGGTTGGTTCCTCTCGGTCCTGGGGGCTGCAGGTGCAGTGCTTGGTCCAGTCGGGATCCTTGTTACCAGGCAGTCGCGGTCAGGGGGAGCCTTTGGATCCTCTCTGCAGGTGTCCCTGTGCGGGTGCAGGGGGATCGACTCAGGTTACTCACGTTGTCGCAGTCACCTGGGAGTCCCCTCTGCTGTGTTTGTTCTCTGAAACTCGAGCCAGGGGGTGTTACAGTTCCTGCAAGGGGGAGGTGTTAAGCACCCCCACCCAGTGCAGGCTTTGTTTCTGGCCTCAGAGAGCACAAAGGCTCTCACCTCAGGGGGTCAGAAACTTGTCTCAATGGCAGGCTGGCACAGACCAGTCAGTCTTGCACTGAAGGAAATGGTAAAATACAGGGGGCATCTTCTAAAATGCCCTCTGTGTGCATTTTTAAATAAATCCAGCACTGGCTTCAGTGTGGGTTTATTATTCTGAGAAGTTTGATACCAAACTTCCCAGTGTTCAGTGTAGCCATTATGGAGCTGTGGAGTTCGTTTTTGACAAACTCCCAGACCATACACTTAATATGGCCACACTACTTACAATGTCCAAGAATAGACTCGGACACTGTAGGGGCATATTGCTCATGCAGCTATGCCCTCACCTGTGGTATAGTGCACCCTGCCTTAGGGCTGTAAGGCCTGCTAGAGGGGTGACTTAACTATGCCACAGGCAGTATTTTGGGTGCATGGGATCCTGAGGGGGATACCATGTCGACTTTCCCTTTTCCTCCTCACCTACACACACAGTCTGCAATGGCAGTTTGCATGTTAGGTGAGGGGTCCCTTAGGGTGGCACAACACATGCTGCTGCCCTAAGGGACCTTCCCTGGTCACACGGCCCCTGGTACCACTGGTACCTATTACAAGGGACTTATCTGTGTGCCAGGGGTGTGCAAATTGTGAAAACAATGGTACATTTTTTGTGAAAGAACACTGGTGCTGGGGCCTGGTTAGCAGGGTCCCAGCACACTTTTCAGTCAAGTCAGCATCAATATCAGGCAAAAAGTGTGGGGTAACTGCAACAGAGAGCCATTTTCCTACATAATCAGAATCAGATCAGCCAGTAAGTACCCGTGACTCAGAGGGCAGACCAAGGGGGATTAGAAGAGCACTGGAGGGGCCATAAGCAGGCACCAAACACCCACCCAGCGGCGACCCCGGGGGTCACTCAGATGCTGTAGGCGAGGTCCGGGGTGGGTGTCAGGTACAGCACCGGTCAGATAGGGTCGAGGGCAGCCTGCTGAACGATGAGGCACCTGAGGTCGGTTTCTCCAATGTCTGGGGGCTGCCGGTGCAGTGTGTTTTTAGGCGTCGGATATCTCTGTCTGAAGCTTTGCGGTCGGGGGGGGGGTCAGGGGGGGTGGGAGTCTTTGGGATTCCCTCTGCAGGCGTCGTCGTGTGAGGGGGGGGGGGAGGTCAACCCAGGGAGACTTGATTGCAATTGCCTGGGGACCATCTTTTGCTGGTCGTTTTGGGTGCAGGGCAGTCATCTGAAGTTGGGCAGAGGTTGCTGGATGCATCGCTGGTCTTTTTCAGGCTCTTTGAAGCAGGAGACAGGCCGGTAGGGCTGGGCTAAAGCAGTTGTCTTCCGTCAGTTTAGCGGTCCTTCTTCTTGTAGGTCGCCAGGAATCTGGTGAACTGGGTTTAGGGAGGCCTTTAAATCACAGATTTAAGGGCGTTTTAGGGGTAGGAGGGCAGTAGCCAATGGCTACTGTCCACGAGGGTGGCCACATTCTTATCCCTATTGGTCCCTGTTCTCCAAACCAATATGGAGGATTCTGCAATGAGGGAGTCACCTCAGCTCTGGACACCTTAGGGGTGGTCCTGGCTGGGGTGGTCATTCCTCCCGGTTTTCCCAAATTTTCCCGCCGGACTTGTTGCCAAAAGTGGGGCTTTGTCCGGGGGGGCGGGCATCTCTACTAGCTGGAGTGTCCTGGGGCACTGTAATCCGAGGCTTGAGCCTTTGAGGCTCACTGCCAGGTGTTAAATGTCCTGTAGGGGGGAGGTGTGAAGCACCTCCACACAGGACAGGCTTTGTTTCTGATCACAGATTGCACAAAGGCACTCTGCCCATGTAGTCAGAAACTTGTCTGAAAGTGGCAGGCTGGCACAAACTGGTCAGTCCTGCACTAGCAGTCTGGCTAACATACAGGGGGCATCTCTAAGATGCCCTCTGTGTGATTTTTAAATACCTCCCACACTGGCATCAGTGTGGGTTTACTGTGCTGAGAAGTTTGATACCAAACTTCCCAGAATTCAGTGATGCCATCATGGAGCTGCGGAGCTCGTAATGACGAACTACACAATATGATGTTCTTGTACTATCGAAACTGTCTTAAAGAACAAGTTACTTACCTTTGGCAACGCATTATCTGGAGAGACTCCATCTAGCAACAGATTCATTACCTTTGAAACTTTTGCTCAAGCAATACCCCTGCGTGCTCCGTTGAGTGGCTCCATTCGGTTCTGCATGGCGTCATCAGTGCCAAATGTGACATTGAGGTCACCTATTTAGGCGCAACCCAGGCCTGTGGACGAAAGTTATTTTCTTTCCGTACCAGTTAGTGCAGATCCAGAGAGAGCTACCCCCTCTGTTGTTTTTGACAGGCCTTTTTTGACGTTTTGTCAAGGTTTTTTCTTGTTGGTGTGTAGAGGATCTCATCTGGAAGGCAGGGTTCAAACTGTGTGGCGGCTGTCACCATACAATGTCTGTTACGGATCCTCACCTCCTCTGCCTCTGGTGTCTCGAGTGTGACCACGACTCGAAGTCGTGCTCAGACTGCAGGGTCATGGCACCAAGTGCGGTCCCTAGTGCTGCTTGTCCGATGACACCGGCACGCATGACCCCTCGGAGGTCTCCGTCCTGGTCGAGAAGGAGGTCGCAGGACCGCTCCAGGAGCCCCAAGTCCTCTTTGTCACACTTAAGGTCCTCGGAGCACGCGGGGAAGAGGCACAGAAAGAAGAATAAGTCCGAGCAGACTTGGATTTCACCTTGTCCGTCAGTGGAGGCGACGAGCGAGAAACGTTGGCGTTCCAGGCACAGTTCTGCAGAGCCATTGCCCAGTCCAACTTCACCCCTCCCCCCATTTCTGGGCGCATAAGCAACGCCTGCTCAGGTAAAGGAATTTTACAAGGTCATGTGCTGCATAATTGAGTGAGCTGACCACTCTGGTGCGCCTTCAGGCCCCAAGGGGTGGGTGGAGGCCCCATCAGGTTCTGCACTAAAGGTTTCGGCCTCTACTCCGATGGGGTCTCGTGGATCCAGACCGGCACTGGCTGTGGCCAGGCAACCTTCTCCGGTCACGACACTGATGCTCCTGGTGCCCACCAGCTGCTCCAGCCCCATTTTGATTCCCAATGATCTGGAGCCGAAACAGCGTTGCACGACCACAACTTCTACAGAATACACATGCAACATTGGCTTCATCATGGACTTATCACTCACCCTGACCTGCCAAATCAACTCCTCCAATTTTCACACTCAGACTGCTCTGGAAGATCTACAAATGGATCCTAAAGAACTGCTGCAGAACCGTGACCCACACCCTTGTTACCAGCAGACTACATTATGGCAACGCACTCTACGCCGTCACCACCCAGAAGAAACATGAAGAAACTACAGCACATTCAACACTCCTGCGCCAGACACATCTTTGACATTCCCCGCCGTGAACACATCTCCAATCACCTAAGAGACCTCCACTGGCTTCCTATAGAGAAAAGGATTAATTTCAAACCCCTCGTACTCGCATACAAGGCCCTCCACGACCCAGGATCCTCCTACCTCAACCACTGCCTCACCTTCTACTCCCCCACCTGAGCTCTTCGCTCCGCTCAACAAGCTCTAGCCACCGTACTCCCCATATGGAAAACCTTGGCTGGTGGAAGATCCTTTGCCGTCCTCACAGCAAAGAGCTGGAACACCCCGCCCCAGCACCTCAGGCAGTCACCATTGCTGCATCAGTTCAGGAAGAACCTTAAAACTCGGCTCTTCAACTAAAGCTCAGAGGACAAACCACCTCAGCATCTTGTGACCCTTATGGGTAGGTAGCTGTGTTTTTTAAATATTGATTTGATATTCGATTTGATTTGATTTCAGTGCCAACGGCGCCACAGGTGCCAAATTGTTGTCTGAGCCTTATTTTCAGCAGCAAGGCGTGGGAGAAGATTCAGAGGGGTCACTGGCCCTTTAGACCATCAGTTAGAAAGATCTTTGGACTGGTATAAGGAACTATGAGAGGCCAGTGGACTGGACGCCTCTCCAGATTCAGGCTTGCACTCTCCCCCTACAGTGGCTACGGAGGAGGGAGCTTCCTATGCAATGGTGGTGCGTAGGGCAGCGTAGGTCCTCAAACTGCCCTCAGTGGCTGTCAAGACAAACATCTTCACAGAAGTGCTTCAGCCTGGGGCTTCGTCTTCTGAGCCCCTCCTGTCCTCTAATGAGGCACTTACTGATGTCCTGCTGGGAACTTGGTCCAAGCCCAGCACAGGGGTTCCTGTAAATAGGACAATTGCCCACCGCCATCATTCTGCACCTGCCGACCCTAGTTTTCTCACCCAACACTCCTCCCCTGAGAGCCTAGTAATCCAGGCCTCAACTGCTCATTGCATGTGCGCTTCCCCAGACAGGGGGAACCCAATATGATGACCTTCTTGGGAAGAAGATGTTTTCTTCCACCAGTCTGGCACTGAGGTCGGTGAACACCTCATGCTTATTGGTCCGGTTGTCGCACACCATAGGGGCTATGGCTGCGCAAGTGTTGCCTCGGGTCCTGGAGGAGGCCCAGGCCATACTTTCCCAAGTAGTAAAAGATGGGAGGGACGCAGCGAAGTTCACCATTTGGTGTGTTCTGGATACAAATGACTCGCTAGGCAAAGCAGATGTGTTGATGGTGCCCTTACGGCGGAACACCTGTCTGAGAACATTTGGCTTTTCGGGGGTTGCCCAGGCAAACCTTATGGACATACCCTTCCTTGGGACTCGCTTGTTTGGCAAGAAGGCAGACCTGGCATTGGAGAACTGGAGCACTTTAAGGACTCTCAGGCCAAGGGCAAGTCCTTGGGCCTTTCAGAGACCACCTGTCCACTGTCTGCCTTTGGTGGATACGGAAGGGGCGTGGCCACTGCACCAGCCCAATGCCAGCTACCATCCTGCGCAACCACCCCAGGCTGTGCGAGGATGTGGACACAGCGCATTTCGATCCTGATGGTCTGGAAGCTATAGGTTATCCGCCACCCAGTCCATGGAAGTTGCAGCCTCTAAACCCTCCTAGTTTAATTCTACAGGACCATGGTTGCCCAGTTGGAGGGAGAATAGAACACCATGTTCTCCACTGGCAGTCCATACATCCGATGCATGGGTGCTGCAGATCATTCAGAGGGGCTACATCCTTTTCTACCAAACCATTCCTACCCTAATACTGCCAACACATAAGATCATTTGACCTTACTCGGAGAGGAAGTTACAGCTCTCTTGGCCAAGGGTGCCACAGAAAGGGTCCCAATATCAGAAGTAGGCAGTGGTTGTTATTACTGTCACTTTCTGATACCCAAAAAGAACAAGGGTCTTTGCACCCATGCCTCTTTTCTCCCAAAGATGGTGACCCCATTTCATTTGGGACAGACTGTCACCCTGCCCACCCTTCTTTGCTCCCTCACATCACTCTAAGGAAGAGGAGCGCCTCCACCAGCTGACCCCAAAAAGATTGTCATCGTTCTACCTTAACTGCACAAAAGAGTTCCAGGTTCTAGCTCTGCTGACTGTAAATTACTTCCTCAAAAAGGAGAAATTCAAGGTGCTCACCTTAGCTTAGGTCTTATCTGCTCTAGACGGAGACTGGATGGTAGCGTTGGACTTGCAGGATGCATACTTTCACATCCCTATCCTGCCTGCCCACAGACATTATCTGCAGTTTAAGATAGGCCACGAGCACTTTCAGTTCACCGTCCCTCGGGTGTTCACCAATGTGATAGCAGTGGTCACAGCACATCTGCACAGATTAGGGGTTTCAGTCTTCCCCATCCTTGATGACTAGCTGCTGAAGGCCTGCTCGTCCCAGGCTGTCATCTCCCAACCCTAGACTACGGCAAACCTCCTGCATTCGCGGAGGTACACCATCAACGTGCCAAAGTCACACCTGACTCCCTCTCAGATGCTCCCTTTCATTGGAGCTGTTCTGGACACAGTGCAGTTTCAATCTTAACCTCAGGAGCAGCGAGTCTAGGATATTCAGTTTATGATTCCGATGTTTCGACCTATATCATGGATTTCGGTGAGAATGACTGAGGCTACTGGGCCTCACAGCCTCATGCATCCTGCTGGTGTGTCATGCCAGATGGCATATGCTGGCTCTGCAGTGATACCTGAAGTGCCAGTGGGCGCAGCATCTGGGAAATCTCTCTGACATGGTCCAGATCTCAGAGGAAACTGTCAGAAGACCTGCAGAGGTGGGTTACGAGTCGCAATTGGGTCAAAGGGAGAATCCTCTCCCTTCCCCAACCACACCTCACAGTAATGATGGACGCTTCACTCCTAAAATGGAGCGGCCATCTGGGAAGTGGAGATCAGAGAACTCTGGACTCAAGCAGAATCCAGACTACACATTAACATGCTGGAGCTTTGGGCGATACAGCTACCATTGGAAGCACTTCTTCCCTCTGTCAGGGGGAAGTTAGTGCAGATGTTCACAGACAACACCACAGCAATGTGGTACTGCAACAAGCAGGGCAGTGTGGGGTCATGGAACCTTTGCCAAGAGGCCCTGCATCTCTGGACATGGCTAGTATAGCAAGGCATTTCCCTGGTAGTTCAACACCTTGCAGGTTCTCTAAACGCCAGGGCAGACAAACTCAACCGTGAATGCGTAGCATATCACAAGTGGTATGTTCATCCGGAGGTGACACACGGACTCTTTCAGAAGTGGGGGCAGCCTTGGTTATAATGGTTCCCCTCCGTGGAGAATGCTCAATGTCATTAGTATCGTCTGTTGGAGTTTCCAAGGAGACACTCGCTCGCGATGCTTCTCGTCATGAGTAGAGTTCATGCCTCCTGTACACCTTTCCGTCCATACCACTTCTCCCCAGAGTTCTCAAGAAGATCAAGAACGATCAGGCCCAAGTAATCCTTGTGGCTCCAGACTGGGCAAGGAGAGTCTGGTATCCACAGCTTCTGAAATTGAGCATTGATCCTCTGATCAGGCTGCCCCTTTGGGAGGTTTTTCAGTCGGAGCATCAGGGGAGGGTCCTTCACTCGAGCCTGTCAACTCTGCGCCTTCATGCGTGGAGATGGAGAGTGGCAGTTGATAGCCTTCAACCTTTCTACCAAAGTCTGTAAGGTTATTCTGGCAGCCAGGCATTGCTCCACCAAAATGGCATACCACTGCCGTTGGAAATAAATTGTAAAATATTTTACAGAGAAGTCTTCTTTCAGCTATTTTCTCTGATGTTCTTCGTTTCAATCTGTATCTTATCCCGCAGGGCTCCATTAGCTGGGCACTCTTAAGGGCTATCTGTCCACTTTATCAGTTTTTCTGCAGCTGTTTGACCAACCTGTGGAGTCCAGGCGATGCAGAAGGATCCCAGGAGTCGTCCACGAACTGTCTCACACTGGTCGTCAGACTGTAGAGAGGTCAGTGGTCAGCAGGACCACCAACAAGCCTTGGCAAATGCAAAGAAGTGTTGTGCAAAGTTTGCAAGAGTTCTGGGGACCAACAAGGTTCAGGTGACCCAACCTTGGCAGGGAGGTGCACAGCCAGTCCTCAGCAAGCAGGTAAGCCAGCAGGAATTGATGGAACCCCCAGCAGGCAGTCGCGTCTCACTGGCCTCTAATGGAGCGGGGCAGATGCGGTGCAGGGGAGGTGGGGGGGTGCTGGGGTAAATTAATTTTAAAAAATAAACAAAAACTCAGTTTCTCTGTTGCCGTAGCGCCGCTCCTCTTTCTCTCCTCGTCGCTGCAGGCACCGGCTCCCAGCCTGCCCTGCGGCCAATCCTGATGCTGCTCAAAAGCAGCTTTAGGATTGGCTGGGAGCGCCCAGCAAGGGTGCTCCCAGGCGGACTGGGAGACTGTGTAAGCTCTATCCAGCCCGGCAACACAGTGCCGGGCTTGCGAGTGCCTACTTCTCATGTGTGTTTGGCCAGCCCGAGACGGGCAGCTAAACATACATGAGCACTGAGGGGAGTGCTCTGTGCACTACCCTTAAGTGCTCACCTTCCTTAGTGCCCTGCCCCTTTACAAGAAAATGATAATAAACACAGTTTATTATTGTTTTCTTGAAAAGATGCTGCAGCTGCTGCTGGCAGGGGAATGACGTTCCTCCGCCCTAATGGAGTCGCCCCCTGCCAGGAGGACACTATGGCAGCAGGCACAGGGAATCACAGGGAGGCGTCAGCTGTACAACAAAGAGAGATGCTCACATTGCAAGAGTTGCAGAGAAGATGTCGCTCTTGGAGCAGGAGAGTGCTGGAGGTAAAGGCTTCTTGGAGCTAGGAGGTCTTCGGGCTGAAGGGCCAACAAGCCTTGGCAACAACAAGCAGATGCAGTGCACAGAGGTTCCTGCCAAGCAGCTCCAGCAAGGGACCACAAACTTCCCAGTTGCAAGGAAGATAGGTCAGACCTCTGGAGAGCCACAGAATCACCACCTGTGTTGCAGAACCTTGGAGAGTCCGTGGGACAGCATGATCCACAAGCTGGTCGTCGGAGTTGAGGTGCCTGCAGATGCAAAGGAGTGACTCCTTCACTCCAAAGGAGATTCCTTCTTGCTTTCCTAAGTGCAAGCAGAGTCCCAAGGACTCTGGAGGATGCATGGCCACAGGGTTGCAAAGTCTTTACAGAAAGTAGAAACACATTTTCAGCAGAAGCCCTCCTACTGGTCAGTCTTGCTTCTGGTTTGAGCGAAGAACAGCAAAGGTTCTGGTGTCTAGGTTGCAGAAGTGGCTAGCAGAGGAGACTTACAGATGGTTCCTGAAGTCTTGCAGACGAATCTAGGGTCCCACCCTTAGGGGAGCCCTTAAGTACTCCAAGAAGGGGGTTGGACACTAACAGCAATGAGCAACGTATCAGAGGGGGTCAGAGAGGTCACCCAGCTGCACTAACCAGTTAGATGCTCCCAGGGGCCTCTGCTAATTTTATTTCCAAGATGGCAGAATCAAGGGTCCACCTGGCAAACCTCTGTGCACCTCCAAAGGGGAGGGGCTGGATGGGGGGGAGGGATCACCTCCCTGTCCTTTGTGTAGTTTTGCACCAGAGCGAGAACTGGGGTTCCTGTACTGGTTCAAACCGGTTTATGCAAGGAGGGTACCTAATGTGCCCTTCAAAGCAATCTGGTGTCGCTCAGAGGCACCACCACCCCAGCCCAGAGACATCTATTTCTGAGGCAGTGGTCACACCTTTATCCTACAGGAAATCCTTTGTTCTGCCTTCCCCTGCCCGAGTTAAGCTCAGCAGCAGGGGGCAGAACAGTGGCTGGGGTCAGAAGCAGCACATACTGGTATGCAGATTCTGCAAGGCTGTACAAGCAGATATGGGGGAACCACCAGAGTACATGGTATCATGCAACTAACACTGAAATCGGTGTAGCTCCATGATTCTACCATGTTTTCTACCAAACATGCCTAGGTTTGGTGAAGCCATTATGTAGTTGGACCTCTCGTGTTGACCAGTGTCTACTACATACCTTAATATTGCTTCCCCATACTTACAAAGCCCAGAGAATGGAGTCTGGGGTTTGTTGGGGCGCCTCTGCTCATGCACGGGTGCCATCACATTGAAAACCATGCACCCAGCCCTTGGGATCAAGAGCCTGCCTTATGGGTGACTTACAGGGTCAGAGTGCAGTGACCATGATATAAGGCAACCCTTATGTCGGGGTGAAAGGAGAATGAACCATTTCATGCAGGCTGCAATGGCAGGCCTGAAGCCACAGTTTGCATTGGATCTCATGGGTGGCACAATACATGCTGCAGCCCATGGGGGATCCTGGTGTACCAATGCCCTGGTTACCTAAGTACCATATACTAGGGACTTACATGGGTGCACCAGTATGCCAATTGTGGGGTGTAAAGGTTACCTTACAACTAAATGTAGGGGGACAAAGCAGTGACACTGGGGTCCTGGGGTCTAAACATACAGACACCAGGCAAAAAGTGGAGGTAACTATGTCAGAAAGGTGCTACTTTCCTATAGTGTGCAAATACTATTGTGTCTGTGGTGCAACTGCATGCTATACACAGACTGCATTTGAGAGGCCCCACAATTTGCCTTTGTGGACAATATAGCACAGAATTTGTAATCTTTGATTCTAATGATTTTGAGGTTGCTAATCTCTACTCTACAGTAGTTGGATGTGAATCTAAGGTGCTGAGGCAGGAACGTCCTTTGCATGATAAATGGGCAAATACACTTGCCCTGAGCGAACAGACTTCATGTGAAACTGGTATCATGATTTTTATTGGCCAAGTTGCCATGTTATTCCTGCATGTGTGCTAAGACTTGGGCCTGTTCATGGCACTTCCAAGGTTCAGAACCTGTTATTTGAACTGGAGAGGCAAAAAGCATGGGACTACTGTCCATGTCCTGGGTTGCTGAGAAGCAGCATACCATTATTTTTGTGGATCTTAATTCTTTTTCAGGGGTGAGTGAGACCTAGTAACCCCTACTCATGTAAAGTCCTGCTTGCATGTAACACTAAGGTGGTAATTCCAACCCTGGCGGTCGGTGTTAAAGCGGCGGCAAAACCGCCAACAGGCTGGCGTTAAAAAAAATGGAGTTCCGACCCTGGCGGAAACCGCCTACAGAGACCGCCATATCAACACACCGCCCGCCATGGCGGTACAAACAAACAGCGCGGCGGTCCCCGCCAACAGACAGGCGGGAGTCAATGTACCGCCCACAGTATCACAACCTACCAATCCGCCACCTTTTCCGGGGCGGTAGCCCCGCCGATAAAAACACGGCGGAAACAGCCATTTCGAAGGGAAAACGCTCACCTCCATACACCCCACAAGGAATCCGGACAGCATGGAACCCGAATTCCACATACTCCCAGCGATAGTGTTCCTGCTCCTCTACCAGGAGCACGAACGCCGGTGCAGAAGACAACGGTGAGTACTGCACCTATGACACAGGGGAGGGGGGAAGTGAAAAAATTAGGGGGACATACATACGCGACACACCCACCCCCACCCACATCACTACATAGCAATACATCACAGTTACCCCCCCCCCCAAAAGAATGAAAAGATAAAAGGAAAGGATTCTAAACATAGAAATATATTGCAATACAGCCATTAAAATTTATATACACATCGAAAACTCTTATATACAGAAATGTACAAGTCCGAGCATTGTAGCAGGCATTGTCTGTGGACCACTGGGCCCAAATCACATGGGCAAAGCCCACACAGGATACCTGACTCCAACAGAGAGAACACTGCAGGGGCATCAGATAGCAAAACTACAGGCACCTCAGGGGGAAGGGAAGGGGGGGGCACCTCAGCCAGATGAGTGCACGACGCCAGATCCACAAGGGGCCTCCATGGCCACTGTTCAATCCTGGGGAGTGCAAAGCCACAGTCTCTCAAGTCTCTACAGTGGGTGGGCTGCCCACTGCTCAATCCTGGGGAGTGCAAAGCTACAGTCTCTCAAGTCTCTACAGTGGGAGGGCTGCCCACTGCTCAATCCTGGGGAGTGCAAAGCCACGGTCTCACAAGTGGATAACAGTCTCCACTGGTTCTGGAGGGGGCCTGGTGCCCAGAGTGCCTCGTGCAGCCCTGCCCGACACAGATGCGGGCCAGCCCCTGCCGCTCATGGGCCAGCGGTGCCTGCGATGGAGTGGCCAGTGCAGCGGTGCATGAGACGGCAGTGCCCAGTGTAGCGGTGCTTGAGATGAAGGGCCCAGTGCAGCGGTGCTTGAGACGGCGGTGCCCAGTGCAGCGGTGCTTGAGGCAGCGGTGCCAAGTTCAGCGGTGCTTGAGACGGCGGTGCCCAGTTCAGCGGTGCTTGAGACGGCGGGGCCCAGTGCAGCGGTGCTGTAGATGGCGGGGCCCAGAGCAGCGGTGCTTGAGATGAAGGGCCCAGAGCAGCGGTGCTTGAGACGGCGGTGCCCAGTACAGCGGTGCTTGAGACGGCGGTGCCCAGTACAGCGGTGCTTGAGACGGCGGTGCCCAGTACAGCGGTGCTTGAGACGGCGGTGCTTGAGACGGCGGTGCCCAGTGCAGCGGTGCCTGAGACGGCGGTGCCCAGTGCAGCGGTGCCTGAGACGGCGGTGCCCAGTGCAGCGGTGCTTGAGACGGCGGTGCCCAGTGCAGCGGTGCCTGAGACGGCGGTGCCCAGTGCAGCGGTGCTTGAGACGGCGGTGCCCAGTGCAGCGGTGCTTGAGATGAAGGGCCCAGGGCAGCGTTGCTTGAGATGGCGGTGCCCAGGGCAGCGGTGCTTGAGACGGCGGTGCCCAGGGCAGCGGTGCTTGAGACGGCGGTGCCCAGGGCAGCGGTGCTTGAGACGGCGGTGCCCAGGGCAGCGGTGCTTGAGACGGCGGTGCCCAGGGCAGCGGTGCCCAGTGCAGCGGTGCTTGAAATGAAGGGCCCAGTGCAGCGGTGCTTGAAATGAAGGGCCCAGTTCAGCGGTGCTTGAGACGGCGGTGCCCAGTGCAGCGGTGCTTGAGACGGCGGTGCCCAGTGCAGCGGTGCTTGAGACGGCGGTGCCCAGTGCAGCGGTGCTTGAGACGGCGGTGCCCAGTGCAGCGGTGCTTGAGACGGCGGTGCCCAGTGCAGCGGTGCTTGAGACAGCGGTGCCCAGTGCCGCGGTGCTTGAGACGGCGGTGCCCAGTGCCGCGGTGCTTGAGACGGCGGTGCCCAGTGCAGCGGTGCTTGAGACGGCGGTGCCCAGTGCAGCGGTGCTTGAGACGGCGGTGCCCAGTGCCGCGGTGCTTGAGACGGCGGTGCCCAGTGCAGCGGTGCTTGAGACGGCGGTGCCCAGTGCCGCGGTGCTTGAGACGGCGGTGCCCAGTGCAGCGGTGCTTGAGACGGCGGTGCCCAGTGCAGCGGTGCTTGAGACGGCGGTGCCCAGTGCAGCAGTGCTTGAGATGAAGGGCCCAGTGCAGCGGTGCTTGAGACGGCGGTGCCCAGTGTAGCGGTGCTTGAGATGAAGGGCCCAGTGCAGCGGTGCTTGAGATGGCGGGGCCCAGTGCAGCGGTGCTTGAGATGGCGGGGCCCAGTGCAGCGGTGCTTGAGATGGCAGGGCCCAGTGCAGCGGTGCTTGAGATGGCAGGGCCCAGTGCAGCGGTGCTTGAGATGGCGGGGCCCAGTGCAGCGGTGCTTGAGATGAAGGGCCCAGTTCAGCGGTTACGGCCATAGCGGGGAGGTCATTTGCCACCTGGCCTGTGGCTGGCGGGGCCCTCCTGCCCCTCTGTCCTGTGGCTGGCGGGGCCCTCCTGGGCAGCTGTCCCGGGGCTCTTTGTGGCCTCCTGCCCACCTGGGATGGGGCTTGCGGGGCCCTCCTGGCCAGCTGGGCTGATGGCGGTCTTGTTGGGTGTGCTGCCCTTCCCAGCCTTCCCTGATCGCCTGTGGCCCTTCCCCACCTTGGGCGGTGTGCCAGCTGTCTCCACACTCCCTGCCGGAGTCCTGGTAGGGGTTTTAGTCCCTGGTGTTTTCACCCTCTCGCGCCGGCCACTGCCTATCTTGGGATGTTTCTCCGGGGGTGGGCTGCCCGTGCCTTGGCTTCGCAACAAACTGGCTGCCCTGGAGGGTGGGGCACTCCACAGTCCATGGCAGACTGTGATGACAGGGGCCAGTTTTGTCGTGGCTGAGGTGCTGACTGTAGCCCTATCACATGGCCGGGGTGGGGGAGTTGGTGGAAAGAGGTTGAGTTTGGATAGGAAAAGCTTTTTTGGAGCAGTGGGACGGGTAGGTGTAGTGGGTATGGGAGTGGAGGAAGAGGTTGTGGTTGTAGGAGTTGTAAGTCTGGTGGCTTTGGGTGCAGGTGCTTGGGCTGGAGGCTGTCGTGAGGTGGATGGCTGTTGGATGAGTGGCTGCCTGCGTTTGTGTATCTTGGAAGAGGGGGTCACAGACACACTGGGAGAGGACACAGGGGATGTGTAAATGGCAGTGGGGGTGGTGATTGCACGCGTGCGGGGGTTCTGGTGTGTGTGCTGCTGAGGGATGTAGTGGCTGAAGATGTTGTGCATACAGGTGTGAGTGGAGACGTCACAGGGAGGGAGGAGGGAGACGTGGAGGAGGGGGCCACAGTGGGTGTTGGTATGTCTGTATGTGGATGTTGCTTGTGTGATGTGTGGTGCTTATGTCTGGCTGAGCTTCCCTTGGGTGTTGATGTCTGTGCAGGCTGGTCTGATGGTGTGTCTGGGATAGGCAGAGGTACAGGTGATAGGGTATGGGTGGAGGAAGTTGGAGGGGGGAGGCTAGAGACAGGGACAATGGCTGCCATCAGTGCCGAGGCCAGAGTCTGGAACGATCGCTGAAGGGCCGCCTGACCAGAATGAATGCCCTCCAGGTATGCATTACTCTGGTGCACCTCCCTTTCTACACCCTGGATGGCATTCAAAATGGTAGACTGTCCAACAGTGAGCGTCCTCAGGAGGTCAATGACCTCCTCACTGAGGGCAGCAGGGGTGACAGGGCAGGGCCTGAGGAGCCTGGGACGAAGGAGATGCCCACCTTCCTGGGTGAGCGGGCACGGGACAAACGCTGAGGGGCTGCTGGGAGGGCGGTGCTGGTGCGGTGGGTGGCGGCTGTACCTGTTGTTGCGGGGGGCACAGATGTTGCCGCCACCACAAGCGAGCTCCCTTCAGAGGACGAGTCGGTGTCACTGATGTCTGCCCGAGTCCCCGCTGTGGAGCTCGCCTCGCCCTCCATCCCACTGGTGAATTTGGAGTCCGTTGCGTGGCCCTCCATGGCCATGTGGGATGCAGCTTCTCCTCCGCCTGATGATGCTAATGCACACATCAACAGGAAGGCAACAAAAAAGGGTGGGGGGAGAATAAAGACATGTTGAGTGCATGCATTGGCGACACCGTTGGCAGACAGGACAGACACAGAAGCCCCCTGCACTACGCCGCGCACTAGGGGTCGTCTACTCAATCCGTGGGACATGGCCTACAAGCCTATGGACAACATCAGCACACATAGATGACACAGGGCCATGAATAGCTGTACTTGGCACCCTACAGAGGTGGGTGGTGCGGGGGCACAGGGCCATGCCTTACGGAGGGGCCTAGCCTACAGAAATCGCCCTGGCCTAGGGATACCCACAGCTCTCCTCCCCCACCCAGACACCTCCACTGCGCGCAAAGTCAGCAGAATGAGAGAGTACTCACCCCCTTGTGTCTGCTGTGATGTCCTCACGCGCCCATCCAAATCGGGGTAGGCCACCGCCAGGATCCAGGACATCAGGGGGGTCAAAGTCCGACTAGCACCCCTCCCACGTTGGGAGGCCATCCCCAGCTGAGCCTCCGCCGTCTTCCTGCTTCAGCGGCGGATGTCCTCCCATCTCTTCCGGCAGTGGGTGCCCTGTCTGTGGTGGACCCCCAGGGTCCAGACGTCCTTGGCGATGGCACGCCAAATATCGATCTTCTGGTGGGCGCTGACCTATATGAAATGTACAGGGGGAGAAGAATAGTCATCACCTTCTGCACCCTCAATGTGAGTGGCCCCCCATCCCTACCCTTGCCATGTGGCACATGCTCTCACTGTCGTTTGATGCATGCCTCAATCGCTCCCCTCCCCCCCATCTTTCATCCACCCCACTCAACACAGGCATAGCCCATAAAGCATGCTCCCAGTGTACTTACCTGTTGGTCTGGAGGACCATAGAGTAGCGCGTACTGGGGGAGGACCCCATCCACAAGTTTCTCCAACTCCTGTGCAGTGAAGGAAGGGGCCCTTTTTTCCCCAGTCGCATGAGCCATTGTCTCTTCCAGACCGAGGTCACAGCAGCACTTGCAGTGTAGGTCCTCTCCTGTCGAAGATCAGGTATCGAGTGATTAAGCAGATAGAAAATGGCGGTCACGCCCGCGGCGGTGCGTACCGCGACTGCCGGCGCACATGGTCATTGGCTCCTGAGACCCATAGGGTTCAATGTTAACCAATGCTGCTTTGCACCGCGGTCTTCGACCGCCTACCGCCACGGTGTGCAACGCCAGCGCATTTACCTCACATCCCATTGTCGCACTTTAGAGGTCAGGCAGCCGCCATTTCAGGGGCCCACATGGCTTACTTTTTACTGCGTCACACATACCTAGGCCTTGCATCAATACTCATACAAACCATTCAATGGATTGAGAATCGTGTTCTGTGCAAGCTGTGGTTACGTACCTGTGGGTTGATTGACTCTGTGCTCGCTGTTGTCCTTCATAGGCACCGTCCGCTGGGACATGCGAGGAGATGGAGGCATCCTCCGCTGTACAGACCGCTGGTGGACCTGTCGACAATGGAGGAAAGACATGTCATACTGACATACAGGCTTGATCGTGCCACTATTCATGAACTGTGTGCCCAGCTGGAGCCAAACCTGATGTCAGCAATCCACCAACCCACAGGGATCCCACCTGACGTGCAGGTGCTGTCAGTGCTCCATTTCCTTGCAAGTGGGTCATTTCAAATAACAGTGGCCATTTCATCAGGGATGTCCCAGCCTATGTTTTCCAAGGTGTTGTCCAGAGTGTTGTCTGCCCTGCTGAAACACATGCGGAGCTACATAGTTTTCCCTGAGGTGGGGGATTTGCCTACAGTGAAGGGTGATTTCTATGCCCTTGGACATATCCCCAACGTCATAGGTGCCATTGATGGGACCCATGTGGCTTTGGTTCCCCCCCCACAGGAGTGAACAGGTGTACAGAAACAGGAAGAGTTATCATTCCATGAATGTGCAGATGGTGTGTTTGGCAGCCCAGTACATCTCCCATGTTAATGCCAAGTTCCCTGGCTCAGTGCATGACGCGTACATCATGCGGAATAGCAGCATCCCTTACGTGATGGGTCAACTCCAGAGGCACCCTGTGTGGCTAATTGGTGAACCTGGTTACCCCAACCTGTCATGGCTACTGACCCCAGTGAGGAATCCCAGGACAAGGGCAGAGGAACGGTACAATGAGGCCCATGGGCGAACTAGGAGGGTGATCGAGCGGACCTTCGGCCTCCTGAAGGCCAGGTTTAGGTGCCTCCATATGACAGGTGGATCCCTATTCTACTCACCAAAGAAGGTGTGCCAGATCATCGTGGCCTGCTGTATGCTTCACAACTTGGCTTTGCGACGACAGGTGCCTTTTTCTGCAGGAGGATGGTCCAGATGGTGGTGTTGTAGCAGCTGTGGAGCCTGTGGAGAGTGAAGACGAGGAAGGCGAAGAAGACGACATAGACAACAGGAACACAGTAATACAGCAGTATTTCGAATGACACACAGGTAAGAATACACACCGGCATATTACATATACTTTCAGAGATGTGGGCCCCACTGTGTGACATCTGCTTTGTTTGCCCATGGACTACAGCTGTGTGACATTGGTATGTTGGCATCACAATGTAAATAAGCATTTTGGCACGGTCATGTCTAATACATTTGTTCAAAATCACAGCCAGACTCCTGATTGTTTTGTGCAATAACTGTGTTTATTACAGTGCTCTATATTGGTGGGTGGTTGCAAATCGGTGAGGTGAGGTGGAGGAATGTCCATGGCAGAGTCCAGACTATTAGTATCACAGGTGCATTGTCCAAATGCCTGTGGAAAGTGGAGCAGGGGCAAGTTTAAGGATGGACAGGGTGACAATGTGGGACAGTGGGATGACAATCAGGGAGGTATCCTTTCCTGGCGGGGGTCTAGGCATCTTACTCTGTCTTCTTCCTGGATCTCAGGGACCGCTTGCGGGGTGGTTCTCCTTCTGCAGGGGGTGGGGTGCTGGTGGCCTGTTGGTCCTGTGGCGGGTCCTCCTGTCCACTAGCGCCGGCAGAGGTGGTAGGCAGTTCTTGGTCCATGTTAGTGTCAGGGGCCCTTTGTGGTGCCACAGTGTCCCGCAATGTGGTGACTACCAGATTCAGAGCTCCTACAATGGTGCCCAGGGCGGAACTGATGGTTCGTAGTTCCTCCCTGAACCCCAAATACTGTCCCTCCTGCAGGAGCTGGATCTCCTGAAACCTGCCAGTACCGTCGCCATCGTCTCCTGGGAATGATGGTAGGCTCCCATGATGGAGGAGAGGGCCTCGTGGACAGTGGGTTCCCTGGGCCTGTCCCCCCCCCCTGTCGCACAGCAGCCCTCCCAGTTCCCCTGTTTCCCTGGGCCTCGGTCCCCTGGACCGTGTGCCCACTACCACTGCCCCCAGGTCCCTGTTGTTGTTGGGGTGGTGGGTTAACCTGGGTGCCCTGTAGTGGTGGACACACCGCTGATTGACGTGTCCTGGGGACAGAGGTATGGGACTGCTGGGTGGGTGCTGTGCTGGTGTTCCCAGAGGGGGGAAGGTCTGCTGTGGCCTGTGGCTGTCTGAGGGGAACCGACTGTCCTGAGGTCCCTGATGGGCCAGGCTGGTCATCTAGATCCAGGTCGACAGAGCTGCTGTCATCACTGTGGGCCATTCTGGGGGTGGAGTGGAAATTTGTGGACCCTCCTGCGCGGTGACGTGGCACTCGGGTCCTGCAGGGGTATAAAACCATGATTATTGCATCTGCGTGTGCCATGGTGTGCAATGGGTGGGTGCCCGTGTACCCCAGTGCTTGCATTCCTGTGTGGGGGCTTTTGTGACGGTGGTTGGGGGGGGGGGGGGGAGGTATGTGCAGTGGGCATGCTTTGGTGATGGGTGTCCATGCTTTGTGGTCGCATGCAGGGCTTGGTGTTGGGATGGGTGGGTTGTGATGGTGAGACATTTGCAAGGAGTAGGGGTGATGGGGGTGAGGGTGAGGGTATGAGTTGGCATGCTGGTGGGGTGGGGGGGATGAAGTAGTGAAGATGAGACTTACCAGAGTCCATTCCTCCAGATACTCCTGCGAGGCCCTCAGGATGCAGGATCGCCAAGACCTGCTCCTCCCATGTTGTAAATTCTGGGGGAGGAAGTGGGGGTCCGCCGCCAGTCCGCTGAACCGCGATGTTGTGCCTGGATACCGTTGAACGCACCTTCCCCCGTAGGTCGTTCCACCGCTTCCTGATGTCATCCCTATATCTTGGGTGCTGTCCCACAGCGTTGACCCTGTCGACTATTCTGCTCCATAGCTCCAACTTCCTGGCAATGGACGTCTGCTGCACCTGTGTTCCGAAGAGCTGTGGCTCTACCCGTACGATTTCCTCCACCATGACCCTGAGTTCATCCTCAGAAAACCTGGGGTGTCTTCGCGGTGCCATGGGGTGGTGTAGGTGATGTGTGGGGTGGATTGTGTGGTGCTAAGTGTGGTGATGTGTATTGGTGTGTTGTGTGAAGTGCGTGGTAATATTGCTGGGTGATGGTAATATGCGCGTCTGGGTGCTCGGTTCTCTATTTCTCTGTGCGTGGTCTCGATTCTCTAGGAGTGGGGGTTTGTGGGTGATGTGGGTGTGTGTTCTATATTGTATTGGGTGTGTGGGAGTGGTGTTTGTATGTGTATCAGGTGTGTGTATTTTGAATTGTCCAATGTGGCTGTGTTTTGTAAGAGTGTGTGTATTTTGAGCGCGGCGGTGTGTACCGCCAATGGAATACCGCGGTTGAAAGACCGCCGCGTGGATTCGTGTGTCGTGATAGTGTGGGCGTATTTCTGTTGGCGTGACGGTGTCGCTTTGGTTATCGCCAGTTTCTCGCTGGCCTTTGGTGTGGCGGACTTTTTTGGGTGTCTGTATTTTGGCGGATTGCGTGTTGTGGGTCAGAATGACCGTGGCGGATTACCGCAGCGGTATGTTGGCGGTCTTCTGACAGCGGTATGCGCTTTTTACCGCCAATGTTGGAATGACCCCCTAAGACTCTTAAGCTGAAATCTCATGCATGTGACAAATGCGTGTTTATTATGGCTGGGACCATTAGGATCAATTCTGGATAGTCCTTGGTTTAACATGGCACAAGACATTGGCTGGGATACAGCCTCCCTAGACAGCTGAAGTGAAGTGTATTGACTGCATTCCTCTAGCTGCAAGGAGGAGATCGAGACAACCAAGGAAGGACTGCAACAAGGTTAACCAGAAAAATTCTATAAGGACCTTTTTAGCAGGGGACTGGTGGTCGGTCCTTCCTGAACAATGCCATCTGGGATGGTAGCGAGTAAGCAGATTCTGGTAAGGGCGAGGAAGTTTCTGCCTGCAGTGCCTGACCCTTAGTCTTTCCCTCATTGCTACTTCTGGCAGGTCGCAATTTCTTCACAGTTCTTTGTGCCCATGTTTTTGGATACCGCTGCTTGCAGATACCATCATCACTACCTCTTGTGAGAGCCATCACCTTGCACAAAGGCTCAGTCTGCACTCCAGCCAGAAAATTAACATAAAAGAGAACCACCTTAAACTGATTCCAAGGCTTCAGAGAGTGGATCACCATCTGGCAAATTATATAAATGAATGGTCCAAACCATCCTGTTTTGTTCCATTTCCAAGTTATTTTAGACCAAGGAAAGAAGTGCTCAACAGAAGAGCTGTTATAAACCAGGACTGGTATCTGCATAACACAGATTCCCAGAGGTGGAAGATCGCCACCAGTGGTCTGCACAAATTGCTGGAGAAGCTGCCTAATGCCTGAAAGCCTGCTTACATAGGGATTGAAAGTTCCTGGCCCTGCAGGAGAAGAGACTGTCCTGGAGGCAAAGCCATGTTCCCGGTGTGCAGAACACCATGAAAAAGCAAAAGTGTTCGGTGTGACACTATTGCAGACCTCCACAGAGAGGGGTTACACGGCCTTCTTGTGTAAGTCATGTGATGTACTGCATGAAATGACAACGCCCTCAGTCCCCCAAGTAGTAGTGTGCAGTTCTGCATCTCCACAGTGACCCAGGGCACCTTTTCTGCTGCCACCAACCTATTGTGGACAAAAGTATCAGCACTGCTGGAGCGACCACTGTACCAGTTCTGACATACTGTTTTCTTCATTGATGTTATCAGGGAAGCAGGGCCTGCCACAGAAATCCTGCTCCCAGCTGACAGCGAAGCCAACTGTGTGATCATGAACGACACACCCTGATCACCACAGCTTTAAGATGCATCTGCGCAGGCAGGTGAAAGACAAGGCTGTGATGAGAGACTGTGTCCTGCGTTATAACTGCATTTTAAAAGGAGTAACAAAAGCAGATAAAATCTGCAAGATACAAATTTAAATAAACTGACCTACCAGTTCCCACATTAAGCTATTACTTACGTAAGCCAAATAATGAACCACTCCTTAGTCAATTCTGGACCTAAATTTTCCTACATAACTAGATCGCTGTATTATGAGGGGAGCTGCAATTATGGTTCTAGACCACAGGAGCGGAGTGGTAACTGCTGTCTTTGAACTAAGATACTGTATGAGTGTGGTGTAGGAAGCTGGCCTGGTGTGTGGTGAGTACCTATGGTATTATCACCTTATACCAGGTCCAGGTATCCCCTATTAGTGAGATGTAGTCAGTGTCTAGAAGCCAGGCTCTCTAGAGGTAGCTGTGGATGAGCAGCCAAGGCTTATCTAGGAGACATGCAAAGCTCATGCAATACCACTTATAGTCACCCAGCACTTACACACATGAAAGAACCACACAGTGCTACAAAAATAAAGGTACTCTTTTTCAGTGACACAAATACTATATAGGCAATACTCTTATTAGCAGGTGAGTAAACACACTATTATGTAGCTGGACATAGATAGTGACCTATGTCCAGTACACATGTAAAATGGCCTCCCAGGACTCACGAAGTCCAGGAAAATGGAGTTGGTGTTTGTGTGGGCACCTCTGCTCAGGCAGGGGTGCCCTCTCTCACACAGGTACCTGCACCCTGCCCTCTGGGTTAAGAGGGCTTACAATAGGGGTGACTTATAGTGACCTGGTGCAATGACCTGAAGCGAAAGGGTGCATGCACCTTTTCACGCAGACTGTAATGGCAGGCCTGCGGACACATTTTTACGTGGGCTCCCATGGGTAGCATAATACATGCTGCAGCCCATGGGGAACCCCTGGTGCCCCAATGATCTGGGTACCATACACTAGGGACTTATAAGGAGCCACCAGTATGCCAAATGTGGGGTGTTTGTGGTCCAAGCAACCAAGTTTAAAGGGAGAGAGCACAGTCACTGGGGTCCTAGTTAGCAGGATCCCTGTGCACACAGTCAAAGCATACTGACAACAGGCAAAAAGTGGGGGTAACCATGCCAAAAAGAGGTTACTTTCCTACAAGTGGTAAACATAAGCATTTATTTTAGACCCCAGGGTTGTAGAACCCTGTAGCTGAACACCATTACTATGTGCAGTATGTTGTTTTGCTGTGCTATTAAGCTACCTCTCTTTTGTCTAAGACAAGCACTGGTCTTGAAGAACAAATTACTTCCCTTTGGTAACAACGTATCTGGTAGAGACTATATCTAGCTGTAGATTCCTTGCCTTTTAATTATCCCTGGTTGTCAGACTGGATCCAGAAGATTTTTCGTAAGCAGTACCCTGCACGCCAGTAGGTGGCGTAATTCCACTCTGCGAGCATCGTTGGCGTCGTCCACACCGGATGTGACCTCTGCAGCACCTATATAGGTGCCACCCAGGAGCACTGACGTTAGTTTCTTTTCACGGCTTTCCACACCGGAAGCACAGAGCCATGAAGAACATTGACAACAGAAGTGGATAACTAGGGCCCTGAAATGAATAGAGTCCTGTTTCTAGAAATCTATTTGCAGAGTGAGGAGGATTAGTGAGCCTGTAAGCTAGATATACTCTATATCAGATAAGGCATTAATGAAAGTAAGTCACCTGTTTATCTGATAGACACTTCTAGCTGCAGAATCCTTGCCTTAGAATATCTGCCAAAGCAATACCATACCTGGAGGTGGGTCTGCAGATCAATTTCAGATGATTTCCTGTAGGACCAAAAATGCCCATACAGCAGACCTGACCATCTAGGAAGTAGTGTTTGGCAAACGCGTGTAGGGAGGCCCAATTGCTGCATGGCAGATATTCTGACCTGGAACGCCACGTGTTAACACAGTGGTCATAGCTCTGGCTCTGGTGGGATGCTTCTTGGTTGATGCAAAGCAGATTTTAATGCAGAGCACGACCCATTTGGATATGGTCCCTTTCTGCACAGCACAACCCTTTTTAGCTCTAATATACCCCACGAAGAGTTGATCGGTCACCCAGCGGCATAGTAGAACTGCTTACTCGTTTGGAATCCAGACGATGGAAACGCTCCTCATTCTTGGAAGGATGAGGTGGGGTGTAGAAAGTAGGCAAGGTGATGAGATTGACCTATATGAAAAGGCATGTCCACCTTTTGAAGAAAGGAAGCCAATGGGTGAAGCATCATTTTGTCAGAATGGATGGATAAATAGGGCAGATTAGATGATAAAGGCTGTAACTCACTAATTTGTCTGGCAGATGTTATAACCACAAGGAAAGCCATTTTGATCGTGAGCAGCCACAGGGGACAACTGTGAAGTGGCCTAAATGGAGCACACAGACATTTAAGCAACAGATTCAAGTCCTACTGAGGGATGATAAAAGAAGAAGAGGTGAAAGAGACGAACTAAACCTTTCAAGAACCTTTGTACAATAGGAGTTTTGGAAAGAGGGCTGATCTGGTAATCTGAGCCTAACTGCTCACCTGCATTAGCATAAAATAGGGCATTATTCTTATCTACTTCTGTCTCCGCAAACCAACTGGGGATCCACTGGACTCGCTGCACTGTGTACTTCTTTTTAGGACACCATATAAAGAGCAAGCTTTCTACAGGAAGTGCCTGAGAGGGAGTCAGGTGTGACTTCAGCATGTTTATAGTGAACTCCAGTGAATGCAGGAGGTCCGTTCTAGTCTGGAGGTGGGAGACAACGGCCTGGAGTGAGCCTGCCTTCAACAGCCAGTCGTCGAGATATGGGAAGATTAAAACTCTTGGGTTAAGCAGGTAAGTTTGAACCACCCCCATCACATTGGTGAGCACTGGAGGGTCGCTGGTAAGGCCAAGGGGGAGCAAGGAAAACTGAAAATGCTCATTGTCTACAGTGAACTGCAAATAACGTCTGTGGGCAGGCAGGATTGGAAGGTGAAAAGAAGTGCCCTGCAAGTCCAATGCTACCATGCAGTCCCCTGGGTCCAGACCAGACAGAACATGAGCCAAGGTGATCATTCTGAATTTCTCCTTCTTGAGGAAGAGATTGAGGGAACGGAGGTCTAGGATAGGATGTAGGCCCTTGTACTTTCTGGGTACCAAAAAGTAGCAGCAATAGCAACCACAACTTATTTCTAGCACAGGGCCATCTCTATGGCTCTCTTGCTCAAGAGAGCCATAACTTCCTCGTGGAGACGGGACAAATGATTCTCCATCATCTGATCACAGGATGTTGGCATGCATAGAGAGGTAGTCTCCAAGGGGAAGGAGTAGCTCCTTTAGACTATCTGGTGAATGGGGGGTGGCACGGGGGTGTGAGGAAGGGGAGTTGTGTGTGTGTCTATTTAAGCGGGTGCGGGGGTTGGGGGACTCAGATTAAGAAGGATTAAAGGCTGCTGCAGAAAGAGTGGCAGACTGGTCAGATTACTGGCTCTCTAAACCATGAGGTTGGTGAATCCCATGCAGAGGCCGGGCAGTATGTGGGGCACACTGGTTGGCCTGGAATGGACACGGCTGGGGGCCCCTTCCAAATCCATGAAAGGGGCGAAAGGCAGACTAAGGGGAACGAGGAGCCGCAGCGAGGCCCCAGGACCTGCCAGTAGCCCGAGAATCTTAGAAAACGCATGAGCGCTAAGTCTGCCTCATCTCCCAAGAGACAGCCAGATGTGGCTCAGGGCCAACATTGACAAAACCGCACTGCCCAGCAAGCTGGTTGTGTCCAATCCGCAATGGATTGTGAACTTTGCTGCATCTCTCCCATGGGAAACTGCCTGAGAGAGTACAACCCATGACCTGCAGAAGCACTTGCACAATTGTATCCCACAGCGTGTGGGACTAAAGGCCCAAAAGGCATGTGGTGTTCACAGACCGCAATGCAAGGCTGATTGAAGATAAATCTTCTTCCCAAGTGGGGAGTCAATTGTCTTGTTCACAGGAGCACCTTTGTTGGGTTTGGAACAGGTACCCAATAGGACATTCGTGAGGGCCTCATAAACGGGAGCATGGGTTCTGAGGAGGAAGCTCCCGGTTGTAGCACCTGTCAGGAGATTGGTCCTGACGGCCACCAAAGGCAACTCAAGGTCCAGGACCTCAGCTGCTCTCCTCACCACCATAGAATAGAAAGATCCCTTCTTCCGTAGCCACGGTAGGTGCGAATGCATGTCCAGAACCCCCTCTGGAGAGGTATGCAGTTTGCTGGCTTCACCCAAGTCTGCATGCCAGTCCAGAGGGGGTTCTTCCTGGAGCTGGTATTCTAAAGAGTCCAGAGACCCCTCCCATTAATTACCATAACCTAGCCCATAAGAAAGGAGCTCAGGATCCGACATAGGCAGCAAGGCTCCTGCTAACATTGAAGTTCACGCCCATCCAGCTCAGTGTCAGAGTCAGGTATTAGAATGGAGCTGGTGCTGCCCGTGGCCGGAGGTGGGGGATGGGGCATTGGGGAAGGTCAGAGTGGTATGACCGATGTCGGTCCGGATCAAGGACCGGATCTATGGGTGCCCCTAGGGGCCAAAGCCACTAGCGTGGAACCTGAAGGGGGGCCGTTCAAGTCCAGCGATGTCAGACTGCCCGAAAATGAGGCACATGGCATCATAGAACGCTAAGTTGGGCAGGGGTTGTTCTCGCTCGTGGAAACTCGGGGAGGTGGAGACTTGGCCCAGATATAGGGTCCACAGAGCGAGCCCTAGAATATCGATGCTTCCTCATCTCGTAGGCCAACGGACAAGGAGAAGTCCATGAAGCTTCGGCTTCTTAGATTTCTTCTTGTGCCTCGACTTACCCAATCGCCCAGAGGACTTGGAGTGGGACAACGGCGATCGAGGGCTCCGCGACCAATCCCAGGACCTCTTCCCCGACTGAGATCTCTTTTTCTGCTGAGTCAAGCATTGGGTCACCATTAGCTTCAGGGACCACTCCCTCAAAGCCTTCGGAAGCACTGCCTGACACTCAAAGCACAACTTTGGGTCGTGGTCATGCTCCAGGCACCAAAGACACACTAGGTATGGATCTGTCACGAACATCGCCTGATAACAAGAACCGGTCTTCCTTGATGACATTCTCATTGAAACCTTGAAAAATTCTTGGCTTTGTTAAAAAAGCAAGTAAAAAATGACTGAGGGGTAGCTCTCTTCAGATCATTGCTAGCTGGCATGGAAAGAAAAGAGCCAACATCAGCGCTCCGCAGTGGCGCCTATATAGAAATCACATCATATCTGGAGCAGACGCTGCAGAACCAATCAACGCTACCTAATGGCACTCAGGAGTAGTGCTCACGAAAAAAAAACATATCCAGTCTGAAGCCTGGGAGAAATTCAAAGGTAAGGAATCGGCAACTGAAAGTCTCCAGCAGATGTGGTTCCTAAATAGGCGCCACCCCGGGGCGCTTACATCAGTTCTTTGCACGACTTTCCACACCAGAAGCGCAGAGCCATGAAGAAACTGACTACTGATGCATCAAAACGAAGGTCCTGAAAGGGGAGTCCTTGCCCCTAGAAATCAGTTAGCAAAGCAGGGAGGATGGGTGGGTTGGTAAGGTTTCCGAAGCTAATATTTTCTCTACCAGATAAGGCGTTACCAAAGGTAAGTAACTTGTTAATCTGATAGAGACTTGCAGATTCTTTATCGTTGGAATATATACCCATGCAATATCATCCCCGGAGTTCGGTCTGCGAACCAAGTTCATACTAGAATGTCCTGCAGGACTGAACAAGCACTACGGACGTGACTGTCCAGGAAGTAATGTTTGGTAAACGTATGCAGGGATGCCCACGATGCCACATGACAGATGTCAAGGACTGGAACTCTGCATGCTAATGCAGTGGTCGCAGCTGTAGCTTGGGTAGAATGAGCAGGCAAACCTTCAGGGGGTTGCTTTTTGGCCAGTTCATAGCAGATGTTAATGTAAAGTAAGACCATTCTGGAGATGGTCTGCTTCTGCACTGCCTGACCTTTCTTCACACCCACATAACCAACAGGGTTGGTCATCCTCTCACAACTCTTTTTTATGATCACAGGAGAACGCCAATGCTCTTTTTGGGTCCAGTCTCTCCTATTCCTTAGAAGGATGTGGGGGTGCATAAGAACTAGGCAAGGTGATGGATTTGCCCTACATGAAAGGGTGTGACCACTTTTGGCAGAAAAGAGGCCATAGTGCGAAACACCACTTTGTCAGGATAGATGGAAAGTTAGGAAGGCTTAGAAGACAATGCCTGCAGCTCATTCATCCTCTCGGGCAGATGTAATGGTGACAAGGAAGGCTGTTTTCAAAGTGAGAAGCCTGAGAGGACAATTGTTGAGAGGCTCAAAAGGCGTGCACATTAGAAATGTCAAAATCAAATTCAGATCCTATTGGGTCATAGTGAATGGGGAAGGAGGAAAGAGATGTGGCAATGTACAATAGGGGTCTTAAAGAAAGTTGATCAGGCAACCTTCAAATAACCTTTAGGAGTGCCCACAGGAAAGCCCAGCTGGGCCAGGAAAAGGACAAACAACAAGCCCTCAGAGAGAGGTCAGAAAGGGGGTCAACAGACTTGTCTGTGCACCATGCCACAAATTTCTTCCAATGACGCGCACACCATTTTGGTGCAGAATTGCCTGTCTGCCAACATTATGTTACCGACTTTTTGAGGAAGGTCAAGAGCTGTCAACTGTGGCCACTCAATCTCCACGCAAGAACACGGACAATGGAGAGGTTGGGGTGCAGAAGCCTCCCCTGCTGCTGCAACAGAAAATCCTCCCAAAGTCTTGTCAGAGGATTGATGAAAATGCTCAGAAGCTTGGGATACTAGACTCTCGGTGGCCATTCCGGAGCCACAAGGATCACTTGGGCCCAGTTGTTCTTGATCTTCTTAAGAACTCTGTGCAGAAGTGGTATGGGTGGAAAGGCATAGAGGTGTCCAGAGTTCTACATGAGACGAAAAGCGCCTCCAAGCAATTGGCACCTGCGGAACGTGCAAAACTGCTGACACTGCACGTTCTCTGCAGAAGCGAACATATCTAACCAAGGCTCTCTCAACTGCTGAAAGAGACCAGGGGCCACTTTCGGATGGAGAAGCTATTCGTGATCCACTAGGCATTTTTGGCTGAGTTTGTCTGGTCTGGCGTTCAGAGATCCTGCCAAATGTTGAAACACCACGGGTATGCCCTGCTGTTCCAGTCACGTCCAGAAGAGCAGATCCACTTGACAAAAGGTCCACGACCCTGTAGGAAGCTGTCTCAGTTTATGGTGTACACCTATAGTGTGGCACCCTATACTGAGTCTAGGCAACCCTTAGTGATAGTGTTTTAGGTGTCCAGATAGCAAGAGCCCCCCTAGAGGTAGCTGTGGTGAGCAGCTAAAGCTTATCTAGAAGTAATGTAAAGCACTTGCAATACCATAGTAGTCAATCAGTCACTGTACACAGGAAAGAACCACACCAGGTATTGCAAAAATAAATGTTTCTTTAGTACAACACTCAAGACTGTACTAACATTGGTATATCTCCACACTGAAATATTTACACACAAAATATACACTTAGAAACAATTAGAAATAGCAAAGAAATACATGGGGTCCAATGAGGGGGACAAAACCATATACTGTGGTATAATAATGGAGGTGCCCAAACAAGGTAAGTGTGTTAGAATCGTAGGGGCTAGGAGAGTAAGAAAATACCAGAGGTAAGTAACTCTAATCCCACAGGTGTCCGGATGCAAAGGTGTTATCGAGCTGGGTGCCCCAGAGGCTAACACAGGACTGTCGCAGTTGGATTGTTATGGATTCAGGACCCTTCCCAGTGGGCCCAGAGGAAACCAGTTGGCACAAAGAAGGTTGGAGAGTGCCCTCACCCGTGGAGCCCAGGTCCACAGGATGAAGTTCAGTGGCAGCTCGCAGGAGGGAAAAGGGGTGGCACGGGGGAGGGGACAATAATACCTCCAAATATATAATAATTCTTTTTTTTAAACTTACCTTTCTCGCTGTGCTGCTCCGCTCCTCGGTCCTCCACTGCAGGCACAGGCTCCCAGCCTGACTACGTCCAATCCAAACGCTGCTTTCATGTGGCTGGAAGCATGAAAGGAGCATTAGGATGGACAGAGTGCCCCGCCAGGGGGCTCCAAGGCAGAGTGAGAGTCTCTGCCTGCTGTCTCCAGCCTGGCAACCAAGTGCCAGGTTCGAGAGAGCCTAGTGCGCAAGTGTGTTTGGCCAGCTCGAGATGGATACCAGCTGGTCTTCTGCTTCACTCGTCGACCCGGATCTTCATCCGTAGAAGGGTAAGTAGTGGCTCCTGCCCCCACTGGACACTCTATCATGGACCAGAGTCTGTTTCTTTTGCAGATCCACCTTTGGTTTCTTCTAGTCTGGTCCGGTCACAATCCCTTTTCTAAGTCCTCTTGTTAGTCCTTGGGAAAACCAGGTACTAACCTTTGCTCTCCTGGTTGCTGGGGGTACACTTAGGTACATACTTCTTGAGGTCCCTAGTTCTTCCAGGTTCCCTCTAATGACTCTATATCCTTGGGTGGGGACTTCACTTCACAGTCCCCTATTTTAGTATATGGTTTGGTCCTCCCCTAGGGTCCTAAGTATTTTTCAGGAATTCTTAACAATGTGTGTTGTTTCTTGTGCCAATTCCCAATTACGACTGTGTGTATGTGTGTGGACTGCCTATAAGTCATCTAGTGTTGTGTTACTATAATACAGTACTTTTATTTTTGTAAAACTGTGTGGTTCCCTTCATGTGTGATAAGTTACTGTGTGACTATTGTGGTACTGCAGCAGGTTTGCCTGGACCTGGTATAAGGTGCCGACACCACAGATGTCCACCACACACCAGGCCAGCTTCCGACACCTTTTTACAAGAAAACAATAATAATCATTGTTTAGCCATAGCAGAGGAGCCGCCCCTAGTGGAGTGACGTCAGAAACTCTCAGTGGAGTCAAAGAAAGCCTTGGTTGTCCAGCTGATGTTGCAACCCTTGCACCAGGTCAGTGGAACCCAAAGGTGGATTTGGACGCCCAGACCAGTCAGAGATGACCAGGGGGTGTAGGTAGGCAATGCCCACCCTCTCGGAGGTGAAGTGCTGCAGGACAGTGAAGAAGTCCAGCTGTGGAGTCCAGAGGGTGCAGCAGATCCTTTGAGTATCCCACAAGCTGTCCCACGTTGATGGCCAGAAAGTAGGAGGGCCAGTGACCAGCAGGGTCACCAACAAGCCTTGGCAAATGCAAATATTAGTTGCAAGGTACGTTGTAGGTTTTTGAGGACCAGCAAGGTCCTAGTGACTCAACCCTTGGAAGAGAGTCGGGGCAGATCTTCAGCAGGAAGGAAACCCAGCCGGAGTCAATGGAGCCCCCATGAGTTACCCACTGGCAGCAGAGCAGGCACAGGTAGTCGCAGGGAGGCCTCAACAGCACAACAAAACAGGAGTCACACGTCTCAGGAGCTGCGGAGTGGAACCTTATTTTGGAGTTGCAGAGTGCTGGAGGCTGGGGCTTCTTGGAGCCTAAAGATCTCCTTGGAAGAAGAACAAACAAGCCTTGGCAAGAGCAACCGTCTCGATGGACAGGGGGTCTGCTCCAGTGGCTGCTGCAGGGGCCCACAGTCTTCGAAGTAGATTAGAAGACAAGAGAGACCTGAAGAAGACCACAGAATCACTACCTGTATTACAGAGCCTTTTGATGTCTGTGGGACAAGAGGATCCTCCAGCCGGTCATCATTGTTTTGAGGTGCCTGAAGATGCTTCATTCTAAGGAAGATTCCTTCTTGCTTCTTGGATGCAAACAGAGTCTCTGTGACCTTAGAGGATGCTCAGCCACGGATGTTGCAGAAGTCTTGCCGAAGCTGGAGAAACAATGTTGCAGTGGAAGCCTTGCCAACTGGATGCAGTCTTGTTTCAGTCCCAAAGCAGACCAGCAGCGGGTCCGGGGGCCAGGAGCAGAATAGCCTTACAGAGAGTTCCTGGTGTAGAGTCTTGCTCGACAAATCTAAGGACCCACCCTTGGGGAAGCCCTGAAGTAACCCTAAAAAGGGGCTAGTCACTCTCTGTTGTGATCCACCTATCAGAGGCGGTCAGGGACGTCATCTACCTGGCCTGCCCAACCGGATGCTCCCAGGAGGCTCTGCCTACCTTGTTTCCAAGATTAAGAATGAACCGGCCACCTGGCAGAGCTCTGTGCACCTCCCCAGAGGAGGAGCTGGACAGGGGGAGTGGTCACTCCCCTGTACTTTGTGTAGTTTTGCACCAGAGCGGGAACCAGGGGTTCCTGAACTGGTGCAAACCAGATTATGCAAGGGGAGCACCAAATGTTCTCTTCAAGGTAGTCTAGTGGCGCTCTGAGGCCACTGAGCCCATAGACACCTATGTCAAAGAGAGAGGTGGTCACACCTCTACCTTGTAGGTTCTCCTTTGTTCTGCCTTTCCCCTGCCTGAGTTAGGCTCCCCAGCAGGAGGGCAGAAGAGTGTCTGGGGTCGGCAGCAGCGTAGGTGGCAGCCAGACCCAGCAAGTCTGTACAGGCAGAACTGGGGGATCCTCTAAGAACTCCTCCCCACACAGTACATGGGATCATGCAACTAGCACTGGAATCCGTGTTGTTGCATGATTCTAATATGTTTTATACCAAACATGCCTAGGTTGAGCAAATCTATTATGTGCTTAGACCACTCTGGTTGACCAGTGTCCACTACATACCTTAAGATGGCTTCTCCGCAATTACAAAGCCCAGGGAATGGTGTCTGGGGTTTGTATGGGTAACCTGCTCATGCCGGGCGCTCTCACAATTAGGCACATGCACCCTGCCCTTGGGCTGAAGGGCCTACCATAGGGGTGAGTTACAGTGTCTAAGTGTAGTGACCAGGATATAAGGCAAGCCTTATATCTTAATTGAAAGGTCCATGCACCATTTCACTCAAACTGCAATGGCAGGCCTGCAGACACAGCTTGCATGGGCTCCCATGGTTGGCACAATACATGCTGCAGCCCATGGGAGTCCTTTGGTGTACCAATGCCCTGGGTACCCGAGTACCATACATTAGGGAGTTACATGGGTGCACCAGTATGCCAATTGTGGGACAGAAAGTTTACCAGTAATTCAATTTATAGGAGTGAGCACAGATGCAAGGATCCTGAATAGCAATCCCAGTGTACTACAGTCTAAAAACACTGACAAGAGGCAAAAAATGGGGATAACTATGTTGGAAAGATGCTTCTTTCCCACAGACCCCATTTCGCCCCGTTTGTTGCAGTACCACAAGGTGGTGGTGTTATCTGTGAACCCCTGTACCATCCCATTAATAGAGAGAAGAAAGGCCTTCAATGGCAGATGGATCACACAGAGCTCCAATGGGTTGATGTGGAGTCCGGTTTCTACAGGAGACCTAACGCTTCTCATCTTCACCTATCCCAGATGGCTGCCCCAGTCGCAGGAGTGACAGTTGTCACTACTGTCAGATCTGGTTTTGGAAGGGAGAGGGATCTGCCTCTAACCCAATCACAGTTCATTAACCACACCTCTTGATCCTAGGAGTAAAACACTCGAAAAGTGCTTGACAAAAGATTTTTAAAAAGCCAGTCAAAAATGGACTTAGGGGTAGCTCTCTGGATCAGTGCATGCTGGCACAGAAAGAACAGCAACTTCATATCAGGTGCGGATACCGCCGAAGGATGCAGAGCCGATCGACACCACCTAATGACACACAGGGGTATGTTTAAGAAAATCTTGCAGATCCAGTCTGATGCCTGGGGAGAATTCAAAGATAAGGAATATGCAGTTAGAAGTCTCAATCAGATGTATATAACAAAGGTCTCAGTCCCTCTGCTTCACCAGAGAATAACAGGAGTAACAACTTGTCCTCATTTCAAATGCTGGGACCCTGTCTATGGTTCCTTTGTCCAAAAAAGCCTTAACCGCCCCCTGCAAAATGGACAAATTGTCGTCTAACAGCCACTCTGATTTCGGTGGAATACTTCGCAGGTCTGAAAGGAATGGTAGGGCATAACCTTGCTGGACTATTTGAAGTGCCCATCTGACTAGCACCCACCTGCGGAAGTAATACGTTATTCTGCCGTCAACAGGGTGCCTATGTCCTGCCGAGGGAAAGCTAAAGTTATTTGTTAGTGGGAGGGGCATGGGACCGAGCAGTGCACTGCCGTTGGGAGCCTGGATGTTGTCAGGGGGATTCCCGACCCTGGCCTTGAAAAGACTGGTTTGGGTCCATTGCTATGGAGGTGGACCTTGGCGTTGTCTTTGCGTCAAGCTCTTTCTGAAGCCTTGAAAGGGATAAACTGTAAGGCAGATTACCACAAGGGTGAAGAAAAGCCAAGGAAGAGTGTTGTGGCCCTGCTTTTCTTGAAGTGGTCCAAGGGCCAACTCTGCCATATCTACGTAGCAACGGGCGCCATCAAAAAGCATGTCAATTAGTGACACCTAAACATCACTCAAGAAGTCAGTGGATCTCATCCAGGTGTGGTGCTGATGATGGGAAAGTAGTATGCTTCTGGCATAGTTACCCCAACATTTTGCCTGGTGTCTGTGTGCCTAGACTGTAGTACACTGTAATCCTGCTAACTAGGACCCAAGTGTCAGGGTCTGCCCTAAATGTTGTCTTATGGTAACCTTTACACCCCTCAATTGTAATAATGTTGCACCCATGGAAGTCCCTAGTATATGGTACTCAGGTACCCAGGGCATTGGTACAGCAGGGGTCCTCATTGGGAGCCCATGCAAAATGTGATTACAGGCCTGCCATTGCAACATGTGTGAATTGATGTATTCATCTTTCAACACAGATATAAGGTTTGCCTTATATCATGGTCAATGCACTCTGACCCTGTAAGTCACCCCTAAGGTAGAACCCTTAAGCCCAGGGGCAGGGTGCATGGTTCTAAGTGTGAGGGCACCCCGGCATGAGCAGTGGTGCCCCTACAAACCCCAGACTTCATTTTCTGGGCTTTTTAAGTGTGTGGAAGCCATCTTAAGGTATGTAGTGGACACTGGCATGTTTAGTATCAATCATGTAGGAATCATGCAACTACACTGATTCCAGTGTTAGTTGCATGATACCATGTACTCAGTGGGTTCTCTACCTGTACAGCCTTGCAGGGTCTGCATGCAAACCCATGCTGCTGCAGACCCCAGACACGGTTCTGCTCTCCTGCAGCTAAGGCTAACTCGGGCAGGGGAAGGCAGGAAAAAGGATTTCCTGTAAGATAGAGGTGTGACCACCTCTTCTTTAGAAAGATCTGGTCTGGGATGGGGGGTGCCTCTGAGCATCAACAGACTCTTTTGAAGGTCACATTTTGTGCCCTCCTTGCATAACCCGGCTTGCACCAGTGCAGGAACCCCCAGTTCCTGCTCTGGCACGAAAACACATCCCTGTCCAGCTCCTCCACTAGGGAGGTGCACAGAGCTCTGCCAGGTGGCCACTTGATTCTGCCATCTTAGAAATAAGATAAGCAGAGACCCCTGGGAACATCTGACTGGTTAGTCCAGCTGGGTGACGTCCCTGAAACCCCGCTAGGGGGTTCACTGCCGTAAGTGTCCAACCCCCTTTCTGGATGACTTAAGGGCTCCTTGACGGTGGGACCCTAGATTCTTCTGCAAGACTTCAGGAACGGTCTGCAAATTTCCTCTGCAAGACACTTCTGCAACCTGGAAACCGGAACGCTGCTGTTCTTCACTGGAACCAAGAACACGACTGTAACCAGTGGAAGGGCTCCCACTGCATCGTTGTTTCCACGTTCTGCAGAGACTTCTACAACGACATGGCAGTGCATCCTCAAGAATCACAGGGAATCTGCCTGCACTTAGGAAAGCAAGAAGGTATCTTCCTTGGAGTGAAGGAATCATTCCCCTACACCGGCAGGCACCTCAAATGAAAGGCTTGTGGATCCTGCTGTCCCACAGACTCTTCAAGGCGCTACAACACAAGTGGTGATTCTGTGGCTCTCCAGAGGTCCGATCTAGCTTCCTTGCAACTGGGAAGTCTGCGGTCCCTCGCTGAAGCTGCAACTCCTGTGCACCATGTCTGTTTATCGTTGCCAAGGCTTGCTGGCTTTTCAGTCCGAAGACCTCCTAGCTACAAGGAGGTCCGGCCTCCAGCACTCTCCAGCTTTAAGAACAACGTTCTCTCTGCAACTCCTGTGAGATGGGCATCCCTCTTTGCAGTGCTGCAGAGGCCTCCCTGTGCCTTCTGCCAGAGGGTTCCGCTGGGGGCTCTATCCATTCCTGCTAGCTTTCCTGTGTACTGAGGACTGGCCCTGACCTACCTGCCAAGGTTGGGTCACCTGGACCTTGCTGGTCCCCACAAATCCTGCAAACTCCGTGCAGTGCTTCTCTGCATTTGTCAAGGCTTGTTTGTGGTCCCATTGACCCCTCTGCAATTCGACGACTGTCGTGGGAAAGCTTGTGGATGACTCCTGGGATTTCCTGCATCTCCTGGACTCCATAGCTGCACTTCTTTGTCCACCGCCCAATGGGAAAGCATCTCCGAGAAGGGTAGGCATTGCCCTCTGGCACCACCTGGGCACCTTGGGGTGGTCTGGACTCTGTCTGGACTCAGTACCTTCTTTCGTGAGGTCCTCTTCTTCAGGAATCCACTCGTGGGTTCCACTGACCTGGTCCACGAGTCGCAACAGCAGCTGCACAACCGAGGTCCCACTGACTTCAACGGGAGGTTCCGACACAACTTTAGCTCCCTGGTGTAGGTATGCCACTTCTCTGGGTATCCACGGGTGGGGGCACTATGCAACCTTTCTTGTCCTAATGGTTTTCCTCTGGTTCCTCTAGGAAGGGTCAAAAACCTTGAAAACTTAAATCACAACTTTCCCATGTTATCCTATGGACAGTGACCCGGGATACAACTCTGCATGAGGGTGACTTGGGAACTCTACCTACTTAACGTTGGGTTTTATTACTTCCCCAGTCCTAAGGGCCCTTGGGTGGTAGTGTGGGTTGGGAATGATTTTTGCACTACATTTTTTTAGTAAATTATTTGCCCCCTCACCCACTAAAAGAAATAGGTGCCCATGTTATTTTGTGCCATTACTCACCTGTTGTT
Source organism: Pleurodeles waltl (assembly GCF_031143425.1). Classification (NCBI taxonomy): domain Eukaryota; kingdom Metazoa; phylum Chordata; class Amphibia; order Caudata; family Salamandridae; genus Pleurodeles; species Pleurodeles waltl. Next base: position 345,590,115 of record NC_090447.1, on the reverse strand, counting down.
AAGTATATTTTGTAGGCTCATATCTCAAGTTAGGAGATAAGCCAAAGTTAGTCCTAGAGTGTGTTTTACAATAAATAGAACATATTTTTCTAACACCGGTGTGGTTCTTTCCTGTGTGTACATCACCGACTGACCAGTATGATATTTGCAACCGCTTTACACCCTCCTGGATAAGACTTAGCTGCTCTCCACAGCTACCCTTTGAGAGCACTGGCTATCTAGAACCTCCTACACTATCACTAAGGGTTGCCTGGACTCAGTACAGGGTGCTTCACCTATAGGTGTACACCATATACTAAGCCAGCCTCCCACACCTAACCAGCAGTCAGTGGTGTCCAGCTCAAAGGGAACAACATACTTTACTGCATTTTAATTATCTTAGATGATCTGTACAAGATTTGGGTAGTATTCTTTAGGGATTCTTAACGCAAGATCTGGCTGACCATAAACCAACAATGCATGCAATTATCACAGGAGGCAGATGCTGTTAACTGAACAGAGTGAAGCTAGTTGAGGAGAACATCATCTTCCTGAATACTTCCTACATTTAGAGTCCCTATTGAGGAGGTATAGTAGGGAATGAATTAGGGTTGTGCCTACTCATGGAAGCGTGACTAACAAGCTTTCAGAGTATTGCATGAGGAAAGTAGGATCACCAGGTGCAAGTCTGTGTCTTTTGGCACCTTGTCTGTTGACTGGTGGGCATGTGCAAGGTTTGGCCCATGTACCTTTCAGTGTCAGTCACAATTAAATGGGAGAAGTGGTTCTGTGTCTGTTCAGGTTGCAGGACTTCTGTCACAACATTAGTCTTTACTTCAATGGTGGGAGTTGGTGGTCTACACCTTCAGCAGCGCATCTGATCACCACACAAAAGAAGCTGACTCCTCAGCCGAGGGGCCTGCCAGAGAGTTCAACCCAGTTTCTAGAGAAGCGTCTAGTCCTCTTGAGTCCTGAAGGTCCATGAAACGTTTGTCCTCATCATAACAATGGGATGCATCATCCCTGTCATCACTATGTTGACTGTGTTCTTCGTGTGAAGCAAAAGGAATGTGAAGTATTCTAGATAAAGGCAGTTCTATCCAAGCCAGAATGAGGTTGGCCAAAGTCACACTAACATTCTTGTGACTTCTCCTGACAAAAATAGTGGGATCTTGTGCTTCTTTTTTTATTTGGACTTAGCTGACGTCTTGCAGTCTGAGGAGGACCTTTAGCGGAAATGGTCTCGAGAACGGGTTGGTGTCCTAGACTGCAACCGGGACTGGCCTGAAGTGCTCAGCGACACAAGAGCTTAGCTTTGCAGTTCAATATCGTCTTTAATTCCTACAGGTGAAGTCCAAACATGACATGGAGTTGTGCAAAGGCCTTAGGCACCAGAGTGTCTCATGGGTATCTGTCATGGACATCTGCTTGTGACAGCCCCAAGGTTTAAATTCTGCAGTCTTTGGAGGGGACATAATCCTTTGCACACTGAAAGAAAATATTTGACAAATATGTCAAAAAGATTAGAAAAGTTGAGGGAGCGGGCTCTGGATCCATACCGGAAGGTGCAGAACAAAAGGCACTGATGTCAACATGAATATGTGGCTCTTGGTGTCGCTTCCTGGGCGAGACGAGGCTGACGAAGAGTGGCATGATGCCACCTGCTGGCAAGCAGGAGCAATGCTGAGACAAATCTCTGGCCTCTGGAGGTATTCACAAGATGAGGAACCTGTGGTTAGAAGAATTCAACAGAAAACAACATTTTTCCCATAGAGACAGTATGAACATTTAAGAATGTATTTCTCTGTGAGTATGTTACTGTTGTCAAAGAATGATAAGTGTTTCATTGGGGTTGTGGGATTTGTAACCGCATGGTCGGACAGCTTTAGGGGTGAAGAGATTGGGCATGCTTCAAGCAGGTACCCACTGGAATCTCAGTTTCTTAAAAAAATCAAATAGAGGCAATTCAAATGGAGGTAGCTTTGTCTTTTTATGTTAAGGCGTTGTCTACAAAAAGAAGTTTTGTTTAAGAAAATATACTTAACATGCGTAACAATGCTATTTAAATGATGCATGTTGTTTTTTTCCAGATTTAAACTACCAGTGTTTTTCAGTCAACTGTTAACGAAGATGTAAGCAACTTAAGCTCAACCCTTTTTATTTTGGTGCCTGTGAAGATTCAGTCTATGCATGAATGTTGGCAACTCAGAAATTAGTCACAATGTAAAGAGAAGTCCAGTAAGAGCCTTCAAAGAAGGCATGCATGATGTGCTATGCACATACATGTTTATTGCCCAAAATATGCAGGTCTCATTATAGTTTCAACATAATTGAAAGAATGCTGAAATTCAAAGATATCCTAATTTATCTATAGGTCCCTTGTTTGAAAAAAGTCAAATAGAGTTAATGTTAAAGGTACAAGGACAGAATTTTTTGCTTGACTTAGAAACCTTTTCCCATGTTGATTTATACATGCCTTCTGGTATTGACTGGCCTTCCTTAGGGTGTTCCCCAATGGGCTTGACAATTCTGTAAGTCCACTTGAGGTGCTCAAAATTCTGATACATACTTCTAATACAGAGCATGCCCAGCAATAACCCTGGCCCATATTTGAAGGAAGACTGATTGTTCAAGGATACAGGCCATAATACTTACCACTCCTGGCAGGAGCGCAGCATACTTGTCCTTGTTTGTAAAACTAGACCGTGCTTTCTCAAGTGGAGTCCTCACTCCACCTCAGGTGTTTCTGGCTATGGTGCATAGAGCTGCAGGTGCTTTGTGTTTGTGTGGCATCCTTCCAGGTTGTCTTTACCCTCTGCGACATTACAAACTATTTCATTTGAGTCCCCTTTCTAAAGATGGAGTAGTCCGGTGTAGAATCACCAACCCTGCTATATTAAACCAGTTTTTTTTTTCTAAAATGAATCCCACCCTTCACCCTCTTATGTGTTGCACTGGTTGCTGCATAACAACCAGGCCTACTTGGCTCAGTCATTCTGGCTGAAATATACAGGGTACCTTGACCAAGTCTTACAAGCCTAACCTCTGTAGGTCTGTCTGAAATGCCTAGTTTAAAAAAAAATAATAGAAAAAGAACCCAGAATAAGAAATACGTTACCTACCTGTAACGGTAGTTCTCCAGTTTTGGAAACTTTCATAGATTCACATGCTTGAATCCATTCCAGTCGTCGAGATGGGAGTCCCCGGTGTAATACAGAAGCTTTTCCCAATTGCATATTAAACATTAATTGCATTAGGCCTCTAACTCAGAAACATAACACAGTCATTTTGTAAAAAAGGACCAAACTCAATCAATCAGATCACACCACCCTCTAGAACTCTCCAGTGAGGAGCTGTCTTCCCTCAGATTTTTCAAGCATTAGTGCTGTAATATAGTTAGCTCTGAGAGAATAAAGGCGAGCTCCCCTGGGGAGGAGGAGGATGGGTCGCATGTGAATCTATGAAAGTTTCCAATACTGGAGAACTACAGTTACAGTAAGTAATGTATTTCTTACTCCAGTACTTGAACTTTCATAGAGTCACATGCTTGAATCAGAATAGCAAGCAGTGATTAGCACTTTTTCGATGTGTACAATAACTGCATACTATTATATATGAGACACTGTGAACAACCTTTACAACTTTTGTTTGTAGTTGAAAGTCTCGAGAACGGAAAGTTATTAGTCTATAGAAAATGTGACATGAAATAAAACAAACGGATGGAGGGAACACATGGCTCACCTTCATTGTCTAACAGATGTCTAAGGACTGCTTGTCTAACTGCTGCATCTTGGAGTGACTCTGTGTCCAGGAAATAGTGTTGCGTGAAGGTATGTGCCGTCTTCCACGTTGCAGCACGACAGATGTCCGGTATCGATACACCGGAGAACAATGCACAGGACGTGGATACGGCTCTGGTGGAATGTGCTCGTACCTTCATATCCAATGGTCGACCAGCTTGCTGGTGGCAGATGATGTTCACCTTTTTTGATCCATCGAGAAATTGTCTGTTTAGTTACAGGGTGTCCTCTTCTAGGGGCACAAAGGCTATAAACAGCTGGTTTGTTTTTCTCAAGGTTTTCGCTCTATCAAAATAAAACTTGATGCATCTCTATAGATCGAGTGAATGCAGGAATTTCTCTGCGGCAGTCTGGGGCATTGGGAAGAATAACTTCAGCACTACAGGTTCATTAATATACAAGTCCGAAGGCACCTTGGAGATGAATTTAGGATTGTTGCGCAGAATAACTCTGTTGTTTTTTAATTGTAAGAAGGGTTCCTGTATAGTAAAAGTTTGGATCTTGCTGAACCCTATGTGGGGAAGTAAGGGTGAGGAGGAGGTCCAACTTCCAGGTGAGGTACTTGATGTCTGCCCTAAGAATAGGCTTGAAGGGCTCTTTCATGAGCTGGCCTAGGACCGTGTTTAGTTGCCATGCAGGGGGAGGGGCTGTCACCAGAGGAAATGGTCTGAAAAGACCTTTCAGGAATTGTTTTATCTGTCTTTGGGAACACATAGATGGTTTCCCGGAAATTCTCCTATATCGAGAATAGCTGCCAGATGAACTCTGATGGACGCATTGGCCAGCCCTGAGCGTGCTAGCTGTAAGAAGTATGGTAAGACTTTTTCCGGTGCGGAGGAGAGAGGGTTTATGTTAATGGATTCGCAACACAAACAAAACCGTTTCCACTTTAGGCGGTACATTTTATTTGTGCTATCCGCCCGTGCTTTGGCAAGGATGTCCTTGCAATCCTTAGGTATGTCTAAGCGTCCAAATTCTTTGAATTCAGGAGCCATGCCGATAAGCTTAGAGATTTGGGATCCGGGTGTCTTATTTGTCCCTGGTTGATGGTGAGCAACTCTGGAATTGGTTTCATCATGATGGGTGGACATGAAGATAGTAGCAGTAACTCAGTGTACCAAGGGTGACGTGGCCCCGCTGGAGCTATTAGAATTATCTGGCAGGGTTCCGCCTTGATCTTCCTGATCACCCTTGTGAGGAGGGGAATTGGCAGAAAGACGTATGCATAAATCCATGACCATGTGATTGAAAAGGCATCCCCCCACGACCCTTGCTGGTGATACCAACTTACGTATCGGCATTTGGAGTTCTGGGAGGTTGCAAAAAGATCCAGGTTCGGTTTGCCCCACTGGGAGAATATTCCGTTTAGGGTCCTCTGGTACAAAACCCATTTGTGAGGAGATGATTTCAGTCTGTGTAGCTAATACGCTGTTATGTGCACTGAGTGCTGAGTGTACCAATTCCAAAAGGTTGGCGCTTCTCTGGACAGTAGGTGAGCACGCGTTCCTCCATGTTTGTTGAGATAGTGCATTGTGGTGGTATTGTCTGTCCTGACAAGCACTGCTGATCTGCGACTTCTTGAGAGGGAGGCCATTTGCCGCTTACTTGAAGGTCCTGCAGGCATGCACCCCATCCATTCACTGACACGTCTGTTGTTATGGTTAGCAGAGGAATCTGTGGTAAGAAGTGTAGTCCTTTTGAAATGTTTTTGGGAACTACCCATCAATCTAGAGAAGCTATCATGATCTGGATTAAGTCCTTGGAGGACCGTTGCGCCTGCTTCCATTGCTTGTCCAGTTCCTCTTGGATTGGATGCATATAAAGGCGACAATGGGGAATGAGGTTTATACAAGATGACATCATCCCTAGTAATGATTTGTAGCGTCGAACTGAAAGAGACTTTCTTCTTTGAATTCATTTTGGTAAGGAGATTAGCTTCCCTTGTCTGTTCAGTGTCAGGTAGGCTTTGGTTTGCTCTGTGTCTAATATAGCCCCCAGGAAGGCTATCCTTGACGAATGCTGGAGTAGTGACTTCTCTATGTTGAGAGTGAGTCCCAAATTCTTTTAAAAAGGCGTAAGGTCGCTCTGACGGACCTGCATGCTGACTAGAAGTCAGGAGCTTTTACTAGTCAGTCATCTAGATAAGGAAACATTTTGAGTCTCTTTCTTCTCAGCTAGGCTGCGACCGGAACCAGACTTGAGCACAAAGGGAAGGACCGTGATTTGAAAGTGCCTGCCGGCTACCACAAATCTCAGGAGCTTTCTGTGTCTTCTGTGAACGGGAATATGGAAGTAGTCATCTTGTAGATCCAGGGAAGCCATGTTGTCTGCTCTGTTCAGAAGTTGCAGGATGTCTTGCAATGTGACCATATGAAATGTTTGCCTTTTCAGGTATTTGTTTAACTCTTGTAAGTCTAGGATCGGCCTCCATAAACAAGATTTCTTCAGAATCGGGAAGAAGCAGGAATAGAAGCCTCTGCCCCTCTGGGAATACGATACAGCTTCTATTCCTCCTTTGGTCAACATGGTTCCACTTCTAAGCTGAAGAGACGCAGATGTCTATGCCGAACCTGGAGCGGTGGCGTTATTGGGGGTATCTGAACGAACTCTAGGAGGTGGCCATATAGTATTACATCCAGTACCCATTTGTCCTTGGTTATAGGACGCCAGCAATTAATATGGTGCTACAATGTTCCGTGAAAAACTGAAGGGGAAGAACAGAAGGTAGCCAGCACATGAAGACCATCATTGCCTAGGAATAGCTTCTTTAGATTGCCTTCCAAGTTTTCTTCAGTGCGAAGGCCTGCTGTAAGCCGCTGAGGGCGGTTGCCTTTGCTGATAGTGGGGTCTAGTAGTATGGAAGGTGGTGGAGTACGATGGAAATCTGTACTGCTGGTATCCTCCACAAAATGAAGGATGCACTCTGCCCCTGGCTCCATGAAAAGGAACTTTTTTATAGTGTATAGTGCCTAACGATCTGGCAGTCTCAGTGTGTGACTATATGGTCTGAAGCGCATCATCGACATGCTTCCCATATGGCGCCTTTCAGTCACAGGGAACATCTAAAATCTTTGTCTGGACTTCAGGTCGGAAGTTAGTGGCTTTGAGCCACCCTTGATGCCTCAAAACTGCCGAACCAATTAGTAGTCTAAAGCCCATGGCAGCGATGTCAAGTGCACAGTCAATTTCTGTAGAGGACGTTGTCCCTCCATGAGCACCTTTTTTGTCTCAATCTTGGCACTTTCCGGAAGTTCCTCCAAATACGGAGTCATGTCCGACCACAGCTGTCTATCGTATCTGCCCAGGAGCGCTAGGGAATTGGCAGCTCTCACAATGAAGGACACTGATGAAAAATGCTTCCGATATTATCAAGGCATCTCCCTTCTTTATCTGGTGGTGTACAAGGATTTCAGGAGCGCTGTTGCCCCAGCTGTGAAATGACAGAGTCCGGTTTAGGGTGAGCCTTTAGGCAGGCAGGAGCATCATCCGTGGACTTGTACTTTTTATCCAATTTTGTTAACACTGCAGGTACTGTCGCAGAGTTCCTCATTATCTTTAAACTTTGACTCCAAACATGGTCAATTATCGGACTAGCCCTGACCGTTTTCCTGTGAGGCTCCTTGAAATCGTACAGGAAACAGTATTGCTGAGTCACAGGCATGGGGTAAGTCGAATCGGGCGGCTGCCCTTTCCAGCAGGTTGTGAAAGCTACCAATATCTTCAGGTGGCGATTTCACTATAGGTGTTCCAGGAGAGGTATGTGCTGGAATTATATACTCATCCCATTCATCCTGTGGTGTATGGATTTCACCCTCCTCACCTTCTGTGTCAGAAGATGCTGGTACGTGCGCAGGCACAGACTGGGGGGGGAAGCCCGTGATCGAGGATGGGGTTACAACCTGTGGCTACTGAAACTGTTGAGGGGTCGATGGTATGGCGGGAATCATCTGTTGTTGTCCCGATGCAGGTAAAGGTGGAAAACGCTCCCTGTAATCCAACACTAATTGTAAATCCGACACTAAACCGGAAGGCAGACAAACCAGCCCTTGCTGTTGATGTGGCTGCTCGTAATATTGCTGGTCATAATGAGTATTATCATCATCGTCTGAGTACTCCTGACAATTGACCCGTAATTGGGAAGGACTTCTGGCCACCCCATATAGCCCATCACCCTCAGAGTCATCTTCAGCTAAAAGGTGTGAAGGCAGCAGTCTCAGCACCTTACTTGGGGACGTAAGTGATAGGGTTAAATGATGCTTTGTACTTTTTTTCAGACCAATCTGTTCCACTGACGAGAAAAGAACCAATGTAGACAGTCTCTGCCTCTTAGCAGTCCTTTAGCGTCAACGAGAGATGAGTTGCCGTTGACGGTGTCAACAAGGTGATTGTCAACGGAGGCGTTGTCAACGGAAGTGCTATCAACAGAGGTGTCGCCGATGGTGGGAGCGTCGTTGGTGGAGCCATCAATGGTGGAGCTGTCGACGAGGGTTGCATCGATAGGAGGATCGTCGACCAGATAAGCATCATCGATGGGGACTGTTGTCGCGGTGACTAAATGTGGCGCACCATCGACGAGGATGTTAAAATCACCGATGAAGAGTGTGAGCCATCGACGAAGATACCGTGGATGATGGTGTCGTCGACGGTGCAGAGGCTGTTTTTTTTTTAAAGTGTGCTTAATCCGCACAGGTGGCATTGGGGGCTCAGTGAGGATTTTCTTTTTAGCCTTTAAGGTGGAATCTGACCCCTTAGATTTATCCTTCTTTGATGGGCTACGAAACTTTGAGGAACCCTCGGATGACTTTTTAGTCGTTTTTCTCCAGGGTTCTTCAGCGGCCATCAGTTCCTCAGGAGTCTTAATGGCAGACACAGAAGATGAGGCAGTGCCCTCATCAGAGACTGGGTCTTCTCTAGATTTTACTTTTTGCAGCCAAAGAAGACAACGACTCTCTCTGGCCTTTAGGGTCTTAGTTGAAAGTGTTCTACATACCTTACAGTCTCTGGTCTCAAAGTTAGGAAATAGACAGTATATGCAGTCTTTATGCTGGTCATCCATATGTAGCCTCTTCTTCATGCAGGTAGCAAAAGCTCTAAAAAGCCCCTTCTTTGGTGTCTCTGGTATGGTTGTCAGTTTGAAGCACCAAAATGTGAGAATTCCTGAAGAAAATATTAATCCTCAGGAAAAATATATCTGAGAGAAAACTGAGCAGTACTCAGAGGAGACTCCAAAGCATGAAGTGCGGTGGAAAATCTGAGGGAAGACAGCTCCTCACAGGAGGGTTCTAGAGGGTGGTGTGATCTGATTGGTTGCCTTTGGAGTTAGGTCCTTTTTTTATTTTTTTTACCAAGTGACTGATATGTTTCTAAGTTAGAGGCCTAATGCATTTAATGTTTAATATGTAATTGGGCATAGCTTCTGTATTACACCGGCGACTCCCATGTCGACGACGGGGAAGGATTCAAGGATGTGAATCTATGAAAGTTCCAATACTGGACTAACATAAAGATGTACTTTCCCATGACTGGAAGAACATTTCCAAGAAGCAGAAGCATTGGTTCTCCCAAAGTAAAATATATACAGGCCCTTTAGGAATGATTTACCAGAGACACAGCTCATTGCTTTTGACCTTCTTCAATGGGTGGGGAATAAACCCCTTGGTATTGAAAAAGCTTGAGTTCTGTACTTTGCTTGGAGGAAGCGTACATGTTCAGAGGAGTAATACAGGTTACTAACCAAGAAGATAAAGAGGGAAGTCCAGCTGGCTGAAGACTGCATGAAGGTAATCAAATAAAGTTAGGACACTGCAGCCCAGCTCAACATAACATTCTGAAAGTGAGAGAGAGTGTGAGAGGTAGAGAGAGAGAGAAAGAGAGAAAGATATGACCCAGTGGTGATCGCCACTAGGTAGTTATAGTTAGGACCTTTTTTCCATAGATGGAGCATTTTTTGTTTTGCCAATAACCTTGGTGCCTTTCTATGAATTTTCATGAAAGTTTCAAAACGTATACTTTGGTCAGTTCAGCTGCTGTCCTGAAAGTTTTGGGGTAATCCGTCAAGCAGGGGAAGAGAGTAAGAAGGGGTCCCAAAACACTTTTTCCTGATTCTACTTCAATGGGATTTTTTTAAAAAAATTTTAACACAACTACACAGCAAACCACTCAACAGAATGACAACAAATTTGACAAAGACCACACTTTTTGTGATTTGGTGTAAATCCATTCAGTAGTTTCTGCAATATTAGAGTTAAAACAAAAATATATAGATTATATAGAGGCACAGAACCTCCGCGGATCCAGGGGAAAAACAAGACCCTGATTGGCTGTCCGCACCGGCTCGGGGTAGGAAAACCCCATAAGACAAATAGAAGGTTCCTTTACAGTCCCCTTGAGGGCAAAAATAAATAAATAAATAAATAAAATAAAAAACACCCAATTATTGTTTTAGCCCGATCCGCGGATTCACTGGTGGATCCGGAGAAAAACTGATAAAGAAAAAAAAACATCCACTACATCAAACCTTATGCTGTGTACGGTTGAAGGCTGTGGGTTTGGATGCATGCAGAAGGATTAGCTGCCGGGCCTGTTCATAAGAAAGGACCTGTGGCCAACCCCTTCTGCACACAGCCTTGAGTTCTACAAAAAACTATAGAAATTCACTGAAAAAAACTAAGGGTTACAGGCACATTATAGTTAGGTTCAGCAACAGTTATCGTTATGGTTAACTCAAGTAACTATAACTCGCTCCCTATGGTAACTATAACATGCGCCTTCACCATGCATAGATATTTACTCCACATATTACACCATTGATGACGCCTTCTATGGTATCATTGATATTATTACTGCAACATTTGCAATAAAACTATTGATGAGAAAACTGTGCATGGCGGGGCGCGAGTTTTAGTTACCTCAGGGTGTAATTTATAGTTACTTCAGTTAACTGTAACCATAACTGCTGAATTTCTATGGTTTTGTCCCAGGAAATTCAGAAGGTAACTATAACGTCCCTGTAACCTTTGTTTTGTTTGGCACGTGATCAAGGCTGCAGGGACAGCGGAAATGCGTTGTGTTTTGGATTGAAGCTCACTTTTCATACTCTATTTCCTGGATGCCCTGAGTGTGCATATTTACCTGTTTGTTTTTGTTGTTATATACACACACACACACACACACACACATACAATAAGCCGAAGTGCTGCAGAGATACTTTACCAGGACTACAACACTGGTGAGCCTGCACTATCCTGACACACTCAGTCCTCTCCATGTGCCACATCTGTCTGCAAAGAGAGAATGTGGTTTTACTATGAACAATTACCTGTCCCAAATGACTGACTACAAGCAGTAGTAAGAGGAGGCAATTCCAAGGTTTTGGAAAACACCGGAATTCTAGCCCATAGGTAAACACTGGGCACAATATAGTGCTTAGCCTTTAAATGGCATATTAAAATGGGGGAATTAATCTTTGCCCCAGAAAATGTTATTGCCTTCTGATACTTTGTGGGTATCCATATTTTGACTGCCCTTTTTACTTGCCAGCAAATAAAGTCAATTATTTTTTTTAAGTGGATCAGTGGCAATTTATTTTAACATGCTGTTGAGTTTCTAACTTAGATCCTACACTGCTGGACTGGACTGGAGAGACAAGCACCCAAAAAAACAACTTAGTTATGTAATTGGGGAGCACCAGCAACAGTGAGCCTCGGAAACCAGTTGAAAAATTACTGTACACAGCACAGACACTACCTACTGATCAGACCCCAAACATTTTGGAACATGCAAAATATACATTTAAAGGCTCATGTATGCATGTCAAAATACAATGAAAACAACTATTGAATCCTCCTTCTTACCATTGGTTCATCTGTGTTCTTCTGAAATTGTACAAGGCGGACCCGTGTAACATTCTCCATGTCCATATCACCGTTGGCACTTTCTGGAGAATCACCGTTTAGGTAGGGAGATGTGGGAGGTGGCGTAACTCTCAGTGCTTCGTCACTGTAAACTTCATGTGCCACTACGTCATGAGTTTGTAGTAAGGCCTGAGTTTAAGAAAAACTTAATTAGTGCAGCCAACAGCTGCATATAGAGCACTGATCAACAAGTACCCAATCATGTACATTCATCCTTGGAGTTAGGAACTTATCTTAATAAGCAGGCACAGCCAAAAGATTGAACATTCCCTTTCACAGGAAAATTAAAAATTAGACAGTCTAAAAAAACTGGCAAGTACTTTACCCTTGACACTTTAATGCATATAAAGGGTTGTACTGTCAGCACTTGAAATGCTTCCTAGAACTAATAAAACAGACCAGACTGACAAGTTGCTTTTCACTTTAGATTCAGAATAGGGAATAAGGGCAGCAAACTCACCTCATAAAAAGCAAGAGAAGGATTTTGTGTGACTGTGGTGATTCCCTTGAAATGCTCTGTTACAACATAACAAATGTGATATAACCTTCGCTTTCAGTTTTGTTTAAATAGCTGTATCTTAAACTGAACCACGGGTGAAAATCCGAAAACTATTTGACTGTTGTAGGAAAGTGGCTCTTTTGACATGGTCACACACCTCTTTTGCCTTGTTTCTAGTGTGATTTTGACTGTTAGTGTACTGGGTCCCTGCTAACCAGGACCCCAGTGCCAGATCTCTGTCCCCAAAACTGCACAGTCGTTTCGCACAACTGGCAAAACCTCTGGATGCCATTGTAAGGTACCCCTGGTACCTAGGGTTTGGGGTACTAAAGGAAGGCCCCTGAGGGCTGCAGCATGAATTGTGCCACCCTCAGGGACCCTCTCACTGAGTGAACACAGTGCTGCTTTCGCAGGCTGTACAGAACTAATTTGAAAACACAACATGGCACACAGCCTGTGTGCCATGTCCCCTAAACACTGCATGCAATATAGGTAAGTCACCTCTTTAGCAGGCCTTACAGCCGTAAGGCAGGGTGCATTATATTACATGCGAGGGCATATCTGCATGGGCGGATATGCCCCTGCTGTCTTTGCCGATTCTCAGACACAGTAAGTGTCGAAGGAAGCCATTTTTAATACATGTGCTGGACCCTGGTCATTACGAGCTCCCCAGCTACATGATGCTTCTCTGAATCCTGGGATGTTTGGTATCAAACAACTCATAATAATAAGCCCTGACTGGCCCCAGTGATGGATTTATTAAAAACTGCACACAGAGGGCACCTTAGAGGTGCCCCTGAAAACCAACCAACTCCTAGCATGGACACTGACTGGTCAAAAACACTGCAGCCACCTTAGACAGAGGTCCTGAGGTGAGGGCCAACCCTCTCATGGGCTCAGAACAAAAGACTGCTGTGAGCGGGGGTGCTAACACCTCGCCCAGACACGATGGACATTCCAGGGCAGGGAGCTTCAAAGGCCGTGCCGCCTTTGTAATGCGACCCAGGCCTCTCCAAATGGTAGAGAAGGCCAGCCCCCTAGTTCCTGACCCCACTGTTGGCAGCAGGTCTGGCAGGAAAATAATGTATATTAGGGGGTGTGTTCACTTCATGCCAGTCCCACGTCTAAGGTGGACAAGCTGAAGTGGACACTACCTTTTAAATTCCACCATATTGTTTGAAAGGAATTCAGGCCACTAGGGTTAAGGCTATGCCCACTTCCCAAAGGAAGTGGTCATAAAAAGGGTGTAGTCACCATAAGGATGAGTAGCACCACTGGCTACCACCTGGCACTTCCAGTACCACCACTAAATTCAGAATTTAGGTGGCACCTCTGAACCCTAGACGTCAGATTACTGACGACCTAAGAAGAGCTAGACACTACAGAGTCGCATCAGCAGAGAAGACTGCAGGCACCAACCGACTTGGCCCAAGCCCTACTGTCCAGTCTGCAGCCCTCAAAAATCCTGTGCCAAAAAACGACCTGTCCTGAAGCCCAGTAACCTCTAAATCTTTGGGAGGACTGCCTGCCTTTGACAAAGAGCAAGATCTCCAGAGAACGCCAGACCTGTTCAAGAAGTAACTAACGTTAAAAGAAAAAGAACTCCACATTGAGGAATCGCTAAACCACCTCCAGACCCCCTTCAGCACTCGATGCCCACAGGCCGAGTCCAAGTGGCCCACTGGTCTTGTGAGGGTTCCGAAGCAATTTTGAGTCCAAGTCCAATGTGGGCGGACTCCTGCCGGACTCTGCCTCAAAGCCTGCAGCCTCAAACCGAAGACTCTCCCTCACTGCAGCCTGCCTGATAAGCTGTTTCCAATGCTAAAGGACATCCATGCACCCGGAGCTCCTGGGCCTTGGGGAACTGGACCGTCAGTGTCCCTATGTTCCCTAGCATCAGAACTTACCTGGGTAGCTGTGGGTTTTCTTTGTTCAGCCTCCTGGCTTGAGCCTGCAGCCTTTTTCTAAAACTGATCTCCCCACTTGATTTGCATCGAGTGCCCACCGCTGTGGTGGCACTCTGTACCCGGCTGCCCCTGTTACGTTGAGGGTGTACATTTGGTGCTGCTTTGTGGCCCCCCGTTCTTACCTCAACCCCAGGAGATGGATCCCCGACATCACTTTACTCACCCGTGAGAAGCACATCTTCATTCATCCCTAGTCTCCATTGGTTAACACTGGGCACCCTACTCTACATCGGAGGTCTGTACCAGGCCACAACTGTGCCGCTGTGGGTGCACTCTTGGTACTGATTTGAACCTTGCCTGGTGTTGACCTACAACCCTGAAAACTGGATTTGTATGTCGTGCACTTACCTGCAAAACTGCATTTTTCATTTCCTTCCATAGGTTAGCATTGCTGAACTGAAAAAGTGTTGATTTTTTAAACTGCAAAGTATTTATGCTTGTGCATCTACGTATCTGATTACGAAGTTCCTGGGTTTGAAACATATATAAAAAGGAATGTTATTTTTCTAAATTGGCCTTGGATTTATTCTTTGAGTGTGTCTCTCATTTATTGCTTCTGTGAGTACAACAAATGCTTAGCACTACCCTCTGATAAGTCTTAACTGCTCGCCCATAGTACCACAGATCATGCATTAGTCCTATCTACTTTTACCTCTGCAATAACAATTGGGGATCCACTGGACTCTCTGCACGGTGCACTTCATTTTAGTGCACTATACAGAGAGCCAGCTTCTTACAAACTGCACTCAAAATAAATGCTTTTGAAGAATGTTCTGCCAGTTTCAGTGTATCTGTAGGAGAAGTTTATGAAATAATGTATTACACACCAAGATAGCAAATGTAGGAGGCTGACTCAGTTTATGGTGTACACCTATAGTGTGGCACCCTATACTGAGTTCAGGCAACCCTTAGTGACAGTGAATAGGTGTCCAGATAGCAGAAGCTCTCTAGGGAGTAGCTGCGGTGAGCAGCTAAAGCTTATCTGGGAGGAAAGAAAATCACTTGCAATACCACAGTGGTCAGACAATAACATAGTCACAAGAAAGAACCACATAAGTGTTGCAAAAAATAAAGGATTCTTTATTACAACAATACTACTAAACCAACATTGGTATACCTCCTTTTGGAGATACTACATACAATTATATACATAAAATACCCCGCAAAAATAGCACAGATATATACAGAGCCCTACGGGAGGGCCAAACCATATACTAAAAAAGCGGAATGTTAAACTGGGACTCCAGACAAGGTAAGTGTGGTGATTAGCTGGGGGCAGTTAGGAACACCAAAGGTAAGTATAGTCGGTGACCCCAACAACCAGGAGTAAGCCTGTTGCCCACCCAGTTTTCCCATATGCTAATAGGGTGTAGTGGTTGGAGTTTGTGCAATTGAGGACCCTTCTCAGCAGGCCTCGAGGAAACCAGCAGGCAAGAGGATGGATGGAGAGTGCACCTTTTCCCTAGGATACCCAGAAGACAGGAGTACCTACACCAGGGACCCGGATGCAGATGGGAGATTGGACTCTCTCTGAAGACTGTGGATGTCTCGGGTTGTCCAGCTGCTGTCACGACCCATGGACCAGGCCAGTGGAACCCAGGGACCGATTCCAGGTGTGGAGGATCGGCAAAGGAAGGGGACAGAGTCCAGCACCCAAGAGCTTGTCCAGGTAGTACAGGTGGCAATGCCCACATTCCTGAAGACGACGTTCCTGTAAGTTGGTGGAAGAAGAAGTCCAGCTGCGGGGTAAAGGAGCCAATGAAGATCCCAGGAGTCACCTACAAGCTGTCCTTCGACGGTCGCCGGATTGCAGGAGGGTCAGTGACCAGCTAGGTCACCAATAAGCACCAGCAAGGTCCAGGAGACTACCCAGAAGGGGGAATCGGAGCTGGCCCTCAGCACATAGGAAGGCCAACAGTAGTCGATGGAACCCCCACGAGTTACCCACAGGCACCAGACAAGGGAGTCACAAGGAGGACTAACTAGCCCAGTAAAACAGATGTCCCACGCCGCAGTAGTTGGATGACAGGAGCAGATCTTCGGTTTGCAGAGTGCTGAGGGCCAGGGCTTCTGGGAGCCAGAAGATCTCCCAGAGAAAGAATAAACAAGCCTTGGCAAATGCAACAGTTGTGGTGCACATGGGTGTCAGTCCAGTGGCAGAAGTAAGGACCTACCGTCTCCCAACTTCAATAGAAGACAAGCAGCACCCAGAGGAGGCCACAGACTCGCCACCCGTGAAGCAGGATCTTCGGATGTCCAGGGACAGCATACCCCACCAATCGGTCGATGATGCCACGAGGTGCCTGCGGTTCCAAAGAAGTGACTCCTTCACGCCAAGGGAGATTCCTTTTGTGCTATCTAGTGCAAACAGAGACCTTGTGACGGTGGAGGATGCACAGCCCTGGATGGTGCAGAATTCTTGCAGGATCTTGAGTAACAATGTTGCAATGGGAGCCTTCCCACCAGAAGCAGACTTGCTCGGTTCCAGACTAAGACCAGCAGCGATTCGAGAGGCCAAGGGCAGAAAATGTCTTGCAGAGAGCTTCTTGTAGAATTTTGCATGACAAATCTGAAGACCCACCCGTGTGGGAGCCCGTAAAAAACTCTAAAGGATGGTTACTCACTCTTTGCAGTGACCCACTTATCAGAGAGGTTCAGGGATGTCTCCTACTTGACCTAACCAACCAGATACTCCCAGGAGCCTCTACAAATCTTATTTTCAAAACGGCAGAATCAAGGGGCCACCTGGCAGAGGTCTGGCACCTCCCTAGGAGAGGGGCTGGACGGGGGTGGTCACGCCCCTGTTCTTAGTGTAGCTCTGCGCCAGAGTGGGAACCGGGGTTCCTGAATGGGCGCAAACTGAATTATGCAAGGAGGGCACCAAATGTGCCCTTCAAAGCAGTTTGGTGGTGCTCAGAGGCCACCCCACCCCAGCCCTTAGACACCTAATACACAGGGAGAGGTGGTCACACCACTCCCTTGCAGGAAATCCTTTGTTCTGCTCCTCTGACCTGAGCCTGGCTCATCAGTAGGAGGGCAGGACAGTGCCTGGGGTCAGCAGCTGCCTGGACTGGCAGCTGGACCCCGTAAGGCTGCACAGGCAGAAGTGGGGGAATCCCCTAGGAAACACCCAGAGTACATGGTGGTATGCAACTAGCACTGGAATCGGTGCAGTTGCATGATTCAAACACGCTTGATACCCAACATGCCTAGGTTTGAAGTAACCATTATGTAGATGGATCACTCGTGTTGACCAGTGTCCACTACATACCTTGAGATAGCTTCCCCGCACTTACAGAGTCCAGGAATTGGCCTGGGGTCTGTAGGGGTACCCTGATCATGCAGACGCACCCTCACACTTACAGGCATGCATCCTGCCCTCGGGCTGAAGGGCCTACCAGAGGGGTGACTTATAATGTCTAAGAGCAATGGTATGGTTTGGCAGTGAAAGGGTGCATGCACCCTTTCACGCAGGCTGCAATGACAGGCCTGCAGTCACAGTTTGCATGAGCTCACTTGGGTGGCATAATACATGCTGCAGCCCATCGGAAACCCCTGGTGTACCAATGCCCTCAGTACCTAGGTACCATATATTAGGGACTTACATGGGTGCACCAGTATGCCATTTGTGGGTGTAAAGATAACAACTAAATTTAGGGGAGCGAGCACTGTCACTGTGGTCCTGATTTGCAGGATCCCAGTGAACTACAGTCCAAGCACACTGACATCAACTCAAAAAGAAGGGGTGGGGACGACAACCACAACCCAGCTTACTACAGCAAAGATAAACAAATAAGGTTTTATTGCAACTGAAATCTAGTGCATAGAGCTCTGCCTAAACACCTTTGAATCTGGGATTTCCGTAGTCTGCAAGAAAACTCACCTCCATGGACCTACCTACCAACAACCTCAGCTGTGAAGTTTTGTTGTGGGGTCTACATTATTGTAGCATCAAGGTGAAACCTGTGACCCCGTTTCAAATTTCTTACAGTGCACTCCCAATATGCCTGTAGGTGTCCTCGCCATTATGGGGGAATGTAGTATCGTGTTCAACATACATGGGGCTAGAGGAGGCTCTTGTCACTCTTGCTAACCATTTATTAGTCATACTAATGGTCGCCATTTAGGTTGTGGGAGATCTGAATCAATTTTAACTTCGTGTCTGTCCATTAGGTAAACGGAGAAAATGACTCAGCCCGTTATTAATAAAAAACTGTTGCTGCCCAGGTTTAGTCACAGTTAGATTCGTATTGAGTGCTGATGATCTGAAGACGATCACAAATGTAATAACATTTATTGGCACCACTTTGCCATGTCTTAGAAAAAGAAGCTTTCAACAAAATTTGTTAACCCAGCTCATCGCAGAAACAGATCATTTGAATGTTTTATTTACATCTGAAATTTATAGCCGTGGTTATGTTACCACTTTCTAGAGTATGGCTTTTTACATCTTGTTTCAGGCAAACTCGCAAATTATTTATGTAGAGTTTGATATTAAATATTGATACAGTAAGTTGGTTATGCACCTTTTATTAAGTGGGTTTCTTTTATTGCTGTATGGCATTAGATGTAATGGCTCTTCTGTTACGTCTTTTTGTATGATGTGAAATCAACAATAAATATTAATGAATGAATGCATTGTCAACATAATTGTCCATCAACCTATGTATTTTGGTGATCAAACTGGCACAGTATTCCAGTGAGCTAACATCTTCTGGTAAGAAAGTGCGCCACACCGCACGTGTTTCATCTGGGATTTTCCAGGAGGGCTGGGGTCTTTCAGGGGTCGTTTTTTAAGGCAGATGGTTGCTGCTGGCCCCTCTGTTACTTTTTCAAACTACCCCAATTTATTACAGCAGGCACAAAGGGTGCTTTGGGAGAGAAAAGAGGGAAAAAAACAAAAGGAGATAGAAAGAAATGAGAGCGGAGGAAGGGTGTGGGGCTGGGTTGAACATTTTGACGGGGCTGCTTTTGGCTCCCAAGCAGCCCTGGTAAGAAACGTGAACATTTGTGTCTCACCAAAGCCTTATTACATCTACTCTCGAGTAAGCAATAGCATTTGTACAGGGAGTGCAGAATTATTAGGCAAGTTGTATTTTTGAGGATTAATTTTATTATTGAACAACAACCATGTTCTCAATGAACCCAAAAAACTCATTAATATCAAAGCTGAATATTTTTGGAAGTAGTTTTTAGTTTGTTTTTAGTTTTAGCTATGTTAGGGGGATATCTGTGTGTGCAGGTGACTATTACTGTGCATAATTATTAGGCAACTTAACAAAAAACATATATACCCATTTCAATTATTTATTATTACCAGTGAAACCAATATAACATCTCAACATTCACAAATATACATTTCTGACATTCAAAAACAAAAAAAAAAACAAATCAGTGACCAATATAGCCACCTTTCTTTGCAAGGACACTCAAAAGCCTGCCATCCATGGATTCTGTCAGTGTTTTGATCTGTTCACCATCAACATTGCGTGCAGCAGCAACCACAGCCTCCCAGACACTGTTCAGAGAGGTGTACTGTTTTCCCTCCTTGTAAATCTCACATTTGATGATGGACCACAGGTTCTCAATGGGGTTCAGATCAGGTGAACAAGGAGGCCATGTCATTAGATTTCCTTCTTTTATACCCTTTCTTGCCAGCCACGCTGTGGAGTACTTGGACGCGTGTGATGGAGCATTGTCCTGCATGAAAATCATGTTTTTCTTGAAGGATGCAGACTTCTTCCTGTACCACTGCTTGAAGAAGGTGTCTACCAGGAACTGGCAGTAGGACTGGGAGTTGAGCTTGACTCCATCCTCAACCTGAAAAGGCCCCACAAGCTCATCTTTGATCATACCAGCCCAAACCAGTACTCCACCTCCACCTTGCTGGCGTCTGAGTCGGACTGGAGCTCTCTGCCCTTTACCAATCCAGCCACGGGCCCATCCATCTGGCCCATCAAGACTCACTCTCATTTCATCAGTCCATAAAACCTTAGAAAATCAGTCTTGAGATATTTCTTGGCCCAGTCTTGACGTTTCAGCTTGTGTGTCTTGTTCAGTGGTGGTCGTCTTTCAGCCTTTCTTACCTTGGCCATGTCTCTGAGTATTGCACACCTTGTGCTTTTGGGCACTCCAGTGATGTTGCAGCTCTGAAATATGGCCAAACTGGTGGCAAGTGGCATCGTGGCAGCTGCACGCTTGACTTTTCTCAGTTCATGGGCAGTTATTTTGCGCCTTGGTTTTTCCACACGCTTCTTGCGACCCTGTTGACTATTTTGAATGAAACGCTTGATTGTTCGATGATCACGCTTCAGAAGCTTTGCAATTTTAAGAGTGCTGCATCCCTCTGCAAGATATCTCACTATTTTTGACTTTTCTGAGCCTGTCAAGTCCTTCTTTTGACCCATTTTGCCAAAGGAAAGGAAGTTGCCTAATAATTATGCACACCTGATATAGGGTGTTGATGTCATTAGACCACACCCCTTCTCATTACAGAGATGCACATCACCTAATATGCTTAATTGGTAGTAGGCTTTCGAGCCTATACAGCTTGGAGTAAGACAACATGCATAAAGAGGATGATGTGGTCAAAATACTCATTTGCCTAATAATTCTGCACTCCCTGTAGTTATCCTCAAAACATATCACTAGACTGCAACCAGTCCTAAACAGAGAGGTCTGCTTTACTCTGCCGCAGAGCACACATAATTACACTGAGGCAGGATTTCTGAACCCACACTGGCTAACATTTAAGAGCTGTGGCATGCTTAAGGATCGTTTTCAGAGCATGGAGATGTAAGGTTTTCGAAGGGGAACAGAGATCAATCCGACAAAGAATCTCACTGAGATCTAGCAGCAACGCCCCCACAAACAATACTATTTAGCAAAAAAGGAACTTGAGATTTAGCCTTTCAGTACATGGAGCAGAGGGGGTCGTGAATTTCCGTCTCTAAGAATATCCACATGCCCAATTTCATCCAATTGTATAACTCATTTACATCTAAATTAAAGATCTATTTATTGAAGTAGACAGGTATCAATCAGCTCCTGACTTTTTGATGCACATACTTATGCTGCAGTTATAATTATTACCATCACAAGTGAATGAGCTCAATACCTTTTAAGAGGCTTACGAGTAATAGTCCCACATGAGACGTAGCATCACTGCATAAATGGCAGCTTTCATCCCACTGGACTACAGTGTTGTTTCTGATATAGGGTTACTTTATATTTAAAGGTCTGGCTTTAGACAGCTTTGGATGCCTAAGAGACCTTATGCTATCCATTCTTAAAATAGTACAATAAGCAAACAGACAGAGAGTTTTGGGTCACGATTCTTCACTCATTGGCCTTCATGTTCTATTTGTGTTTTGCCTTTGCTTGGATATGTTGTCCATCAGGGCCACAGCACTTTAAAGTGGTTCTGTTGTCCCATTTGTGTTCACACTAGCTTTTTGTGATGATGCTCAAGCAGTCTTTTTGTTACACTAGAGCCAGTGAGTGCCCTTTTATGCATTTACCTTGCTGACACAGTAAAATTTTAATTGCTGTCTAATGCCTTTTTTAATTTGGGAAGTGCTGGTTGTTTGGATGCCTTAGCCTGTTATAAAAGCACTATTTACAGCTATTTACAAATCGTCCTTCCACTTTTTTGTTTTTTTTTTAAACTTTTTGATTAGATTATTTAACAGTATTTAATATATATTAACGTTAATATACGTATAGGTATTTTTGTTCAGAAATGAAAGACATGCACGCACATAAGCTTTCATAAAGATGCAAGGATAATATTGGCATTTATGACATATCAGCTATGCAATGTTTTGTTGTGTATGCCTTTTACATTTACCGTTCAGAATGCAAACTTTGTCATCCGACAATTCCATAGCACTCTTCTTTGAAGCTACAGCTTACCTCCGCTAATGTAGTTTGTCCAGCAAAAGGGTCTTACTTTAAATTTCTATAATTCTAAAGCTCAGAATGCTGCATCAGTATGACATTTTCTTTTTAAGAGACTTGGGGTAGCACAGAAAAACCTTATGCAACTATCACCAAACACCTAGCCTAACAAAAAGGCAGATGTATTGGCTTTGACAAAGCTTGTTTATAGTAGGTCTTCTGTGACTTAGGCAAATTAAGATTTCAAATATCATTAGTTTTGCACTATAATTTTATTATCATTTTAAGGTAAAACTTTTTTGTCCAAAAATAAAAAGCTCACCATTAAAGCACCAACCAAACGTATATAACACAGACTGCAGAATTCAGCAAAAGTGTGAAGTAAAACAAAGCAATAACTATTAGAATGGAGCAAGAGGGAATGCAAATGGTACTCTCCCACCATAAAGGATCATGGTGGGAGCGATCTTAGGCTCAAGAGCAAATCTGGCACCCACTTTCCAAATAAGAAATTCGTATTCACTACACTGCTACAAATTCTCAACAAGTCTGCAATCATATTGGCTTTCCATTGGTATTTTCCACTTTGTTTCTCTCCTAATAGAACTGTGCAGCCCCTAACAAATGTTCATTGCTGAGGGTTAGCCAGAAACTGCGGATATGATGGTGGATACTAAGGCCAATTATTACCATTCTATTAAGGCAAGCGGCAGAAATTTTCTATAGATATTACTTTCCTTTCACTGCATAATGCTGTCATTACATAAGCAGTATGAGCACACTGTTTCTACTCATGGTGAATCAGCTCGCATTCTTAATGTAGTCATCCATCTGCCAGTCTTGAAGGCCCTGTCTAAGGGCTGCCAAATTACACACAGTATTAAGCAGTGTTAAATGTTCAAGCAATGCCTGATCTGCTTGATTCCCAGCAAGCAACATTTGTGTGCATAAATGGTAGGGCCTTTCTGGACTCCTATTTTAAAAAAAAATATTTTATTGAGTTTTTGCATTCTCCGTTGTTTCATATTCACGGGAGAGGCTTTTTGGGCTCTAATAAACCAGACTGATAAAGACTGCCACCATGACATAAAAGGACACAACCCCCCACACATCTGAACCGAAACTCTAACAATTTCAACTGCTTGGGATGTAGTGTAGTTTTCATGCTGCCTCATGAAACGACTAACAAAGTATACTACTTTAGTTTTAGCTATAGATGACTTGATATGTAGTTTCCAAACCTAAGTGTAAAACATGTTTCTCTTAAACACGAATTTGTTTTTATCTTCTATGTATGATGGATATGAAGAGTAGTACCTGGGGAGTGGAAAAAGCCTATAATTGTACACAGCAGGTTTAATTCAATCGGTATACCATCTTTTAAATTAGCCCACAACTTTTCATGGTTCACGAGATCAAAAGCAAATTTAACGTCCAAACATGCCACAAAGTTGCAAGTCGCATGGAATAGTACCACTGCTCTCTACCTGGTATGAAAAAAAAATTCTGTTCAAAAGTAGATAACCATGAAAGAAATGTCCTTGCACAGGTGACAACATTTCTTCATCAGCAAGCAGCTTCTTCAGAGCTTGATCTTCTGAGAGATTTTTAGTCAGACAGTGTTAATCAGGATAATGGACAGTTTAGTTACCTTTAGTAATACAATTGCTGTCTGATACTCAATTGCTGATTCCTCAACTTTAAAATATACAGTTGCCAGACTGAGTCGGATGATTTTTCAGCATAGTCTCAGCATGCAACTAGATGGTGTTGTGTGGCTATGCATCGACATCACTCTGCCTCTGAAGTGATGACTGCAGGTGCATATAGGAGCCATTGTAGTGCGCTGACACCAGTTCCTATCTGGATACCGTCCGGCCCCTGAGAGCCCAACAACTAACTGTTCGCGCCATTGTGTAGATCTCTAATAAGTTGGGACCTTTTTGGATAGAACAGAGTACATATCAGATCTGAATACAGAGGCCTACTCACCAGGACGATATCATTCTCTGCACTCTTTTGTCTTTCTTTGCCTCAGAGAACCCCACAAGAAGTTGCTCATCCACTAAATGGTCTATGGTGCAATCGATGTAAAACCTGAACCCTTTTTTGGGGTTTAAACAATAGAGTCTCTTCTCCTCTTTGAGGGATGAGGTGGGGCAAAAAACATCAGGAGGGTGATCGACTGTGATGTGAAAGGGAGTAACAATTTCTGTTAGAGACCCCGCTCTAGTCCTCAGCTTCAGTTTGTCCAAAAAGAAGATGGTGTATGGCAGTTGGATTTATAATGCTTGAAAGCTCACACACAACAAGCTCAGGTTATCACACAATGAGAAAGACCACATTTAGGGTCAGAAGATGGAGGCAAAATCTGCTCAGCAGCTCTAAAGTGGTAAACAAGAAGAGTAAGATTCAAATTAAGGTCCCACTATGGCATCACAAAAGGTTTAGGCGGAAAGATGTGGACTATTGATCTGGTAAGCGCAAAAAGGGAAGTGTTGATTGATAATCTTTAACTGTGCCCATTGTTCATGCTGGACCAAAGACAAAACAAACAGCAAAACATCAGACAGTTTAGTCTACAATGAGTCTGAACTGCAATTGCCACTCCAAGCAGAAGTTTGTCCAGCTTACACAGACTTAGCAGAAGGACGCCTGGCCATAGGGAAGACATCCACGACTTTGGAAGGGAGATCAAATGTAGTCAACTGCCACAGCTCAATCTCCATGCAAGAAGCTGTAGACTGTGTAGGCCAAAGTATAAGCTCCTGTCCAGTTGCTGTGACATAAGCTCTTCCTGGCCCAAACTAAAGCCACTAGGATAACTTGGGCCTGGTCATTCCCAATCATCTACAGAACTTATAGCAGGAAAGGTAGTGGCGGGAAGGCTTACAAGGGTCCAGTGATGCATAATAAGTGGAATGCATCGCTATGTGAGCCTTCTTGGGAACAGCAGGTTGTAAAACTGTGGACATTGTGCATCCGCTGAGGTAAGAGGTCAGGTCCAGGCAGGGTTCTCCCCAATGCTGGAAGACACACTGCACCGCCTCCTGACATAACGGCCATTTGCGGTTCACTTGGCGCCACCGGCTGAGTTCATCCACCCTGGTGTTTAAAGATCCTGCCAGGTGGTACATGACTAGGGAAATGCCCAACGATTCAGCCAATTCCAGAGACACAGGGCCTCCAGGCACAGGGCCAGGACCCTACCCTATCCTGTTTTCTGCAATACCACATGGCCGGGGTGTTGTCGGTGAGGATCTGACCAGTCTCCCATTGATGAATGACGGAAAGGCTGTCAACACCAATCAAATGGCTCGCAACTCCAAAAGACTGATGTGGCGGCGGGCCACTGCCAGAGACCCCTCCCAGATGACCTACACAACTCAGCAGTGATGGACCAGTCATCACCTTTAGTTCTGTGTGGGGCAGGGAGAGGGTTCTGCTGTTGGTCCAATGGCAGATGAGCATCCACCGTTGCAGATCTGATTCAATTTCCTCCAAAGTCTGGATGAAATCTGATTCCCTTGGTGCTGGGTCGACTGTGACTTCAGATCCCACTGCAGAGCCTCCATTGCCACTTGGCATGGTTGCCAAACTTGATGGAGGAGGTCAGTAGCCAAAGAAGCCTCAGCGCGACCATCACTGAGACCCAAGACCACGGCTGAAACATCAGAATCACAGCCTGAATGCCCTGGACATATTGATCTGGAGGAAAGGTCCTAACGTGCACCATATTCAGGATGGCTCTCATGAAAGGGAGCCTGTGTAAAGGAGTCGGTGCGCCATCAGCACACGGACTGTGAACCCCAGTGAAGTAAGGATGTTTTATCATTATCTGGAGTCCATGACCGATTGTGGTGAGCCCACCTTCAACAACCTGCTGTTAAGGTAGGGGAGACTGGTACCCCCTAACTCTGAAGGTATGCTGCTACCACCACCATTATCTTTGTGAACACCCTAGGGTGGCTGGTGAGGCTGGTCTATCTAGAACTTCAGGTAGTGTCTGTGGGATGGGAAAGCGGAAATCAGCATCCTGTAGGACAAACACTACTGTTTCCTGGATACAGGGAAGTAAAAACCTGGCGCAGCAGGAGCATCATGAATTTGTCTTTCTGCATTTGTCTTCTGCTATGTTCCATAATGCATGGGAGTACTTAGCCAGCAAATAGCTGTCATTGGCTGATCTAAAGGCGAGGTCAGCTGATGAAAATATAAATTTTCCAAATGCCTCAAGTCTTTTTTACTAGTTTAATGAGGGGAGGAAGGGGGAGGGGCAAGGGGTGGAGGTCTAAGAAAAATAATTGGGTTTAACTTTGCTAGTAGATGCCTGCACTGTCAGGTTCTCAGAAGTGGGCTGCTGCATCAAAGGCAGGGTCATCCAGAGCGGATCAGTGACATTGGGCCAAATGTCTGGTCACAGGCGGGTAGAAACACGGGTTTTATCCAAAGTGTTCATGAGAGTTTCTTTGAACAGCAGTAAATGTGTGGATGTTGACTGGGTTGTGAAACCTCTGTGACGAGGCTGGCCTTCAACCACAAGAGAAGGTAACTGTAAATCAAGACCTTCCATCAGTCTGATTACAACAGCGAATCAGGCTGACTTCCATGGAAAGGTACGGGGAAGAACCCAGCCCAGTGTCAGGGGAAGTGCCCAAGCCACGCCCTCTAAAAGGTCCATATAACAATTATCGTCATAATGAGGGGCACGCTCATCCCTGACCATCATTGTCAAAGGCTGGTGGACTTTGGTCACATTCCGATCTGAAACGTTGTTGAAGTACTGGATGGCAGCTCTTAGGCAAAGGCTCTGTTTAATGGTGTACTTGGGTCAGGTGTGTCAGACCTCTGCTGAGAAGTGACTTCAGTGAGATTGCGACTGGGTTGGTTTGGAGTTAGACAGGATAATGTGCTCAGCGTCAATGTGGAAGGAACCTGCATGGAATGAGATGCTGGGGATGGAGTCAGTTCCAAAGTTTAGCTGAACCCGACCTAATGGCACACCTGGGCTATGGAGAAAGGTTTTCTGGATCCAGTTTGGCATCTGGGAGTATTTTAAAGGTGAGGTTCGAAGTATCGTTCAGAAAGCTGGGGAAAATAAAGGTAGGCAACACCATTTGAAAAATATACATTAATTTCTGCTGCCCATCAAGATGATAAACACTGAAAAAGCTTTAAACCATGTTGAGGATTGAGGCTTTCTCTGTTGGCATTGACGTCCTTGATGATCTTTTCCACAAACAGTTGTTCCGCTACATCTGTCATTATCCAGGCACCGACCTCTAGCCTGCCCAATGCAGAATATCTTCAAAAGTGAAAATTACTTCATATGACATCTTTCTGAAATTATTCTTCAACACCTTTGCACAGGTTTTAACTTTACTGAACGATCTTTCAAAGCACATTGTTGACCCTAACCACCCAAAATGCTTTTGAGACCAATCACCAGGCCCACTGACCTGAGCTCCTTTCTTCTTTTCATCTACAGGTATTTTTTCTTTGTAGTGATAAATGGTTTATGAGATGAGATCCAAATTTAGCACTATGATTCCAATGATTGCCGCATAGCACTTTTGACCTCTGCCTAGTGTTTATCAAACACAGTCTCTCTCTTCTGTCAATTTTCAAAAATGGCAGAATTCTCTCAAATAGATCCCAGCATTTTGGAAGAAACGGTCCTAGTCTGACCATCAATATGAGTGCTGTTTAACACCTTGCAGTAATTACTGCATCAGCACCCTCAAAGGAAACGCCAAAGGTATCACAAAGGGCTTTTAGATTACTCTCCAAAGATTGCCTAGTTCCACGACTGGTGATTATTACCTTAGGTTTCCAAGCTTGAGCAATCTTTTCATAACCTCTTCAAGGATGTTCAAGAGGAGGAGATCCTTTACTCCATAGGGAAGGTTTTCCAAGAGGTTTTTGATGTCTGTTAAAAGGTGGTCACTGAGGCATTGAAACCACTGGGGAAACAGCTGCGGATACGGGCTACAAATCACCTTGAACTCCTACTCCAGCGGAAAGCCTATCCAAGTATCCTCAAGATCTCTGAAACCCTACTGCTACTAGGAACCTCAAACCAGTCAGGAGCTATGGCAAAGCACAAATGGGGGGATTCCAATCCTCATTATGATGCCTCTGAATGCCTTAGGGACCGCCTTTTTTTAGTATCTGCTCGCTTTCCAATGCCCCCAACTTCCTGACGTGGGTATTAGAACATGAGTTCTACCCTCACATGGGGGAACGGCAGACAAGGTCACTAAGGACCACCAATGGTTCCAACTGGAGCCTGGACCCAGACACTCCTTATGTGACACAGCAAAGTAAAAGGGCTCCGACCCTTTGGAAGAACGAGAGTTCCTGTGGGATATGCTTGACCTAAAGGATTTGTACCACTCAAGGTCACCCACCAGGATACTGGGGAAATGGCAGTTCAGTACATCACAGCAATAATTTCCAAATCTCTGGGCGAAGAGGTCAGGGTTCGTCTCAGGTTCAATGCCCCAGACCTGCCTTCAGGGGTAAGGTAACCCAAACACCAGAGACAGATGGCAACAAGGAGGCCTTTTTGATGAAGTTTGTTGAAGACTCAAAATATGCAATTCATTTGTACTGGAGGTCCTGGAAGACATCATAGGTCCTCTCACTAAATTTTTAGACATACCTGAAGAAGCAATAGCCTTGGTGACTATGAAGTCGCCTGACATTCTTTAAGGTTGGACTCAACACATCTTTTGTTTCCTAGACAATGCTAAATGTATTCTTTCTATGCAAAAGAGAATCTCCTTGTTCAACAAAGTGGATCCTAAATTGTGGAACTTGCAACGTCAGAGACTGCACCTATTGTGGTAGGAGGTTTCCTTCAGAGAACATTTCTTAAAGGAACTGAGTAGATTTACCACCACCTTCTCTTTGCTGGCTAGACCTCAAGCATAGTTTCTCAAGGTCTTTGGCCTTTATTTTTTTTTAGAGGGGTTGGAGGGGGAGGGGAGGGGCAGGACTGAGCCAGTCACATCAATGTGCGGAGCTCTCTAGAGAATGGGGGGAACATCTTTTCAAGACCAAGAAAAATGTGGGTGCTTCTTCTCCAACTGAGAATGGCATGGCAGAGATTGTGCAGACCACACACGAACTGACAAAACCTGTGGGAGTTTTACAAGTAAAGATTATCCCTTTTTTCCCATCTAAAGCTGGGAGACAAACCAGCAAAGTTTTCACCAGCATGGCAACCTATAACAGATATAGGTTCTTTAACCTGTCCTGAGTTTCCAGATAGAGTTCTATGGTTCCCCAAGACTGGAACGAAGCCTTGTCCTTTAGGTTTTTCCAATAGGGGTCTGCACTTGTAGACTCAGAAGACAAGGAACTGGAAACCAAAGGGGCCACAGCCGGCTCTACCTTTCACCCCTAAGGCTTCTTAGGCAACCTTTGTCTCATCAAGAACAACAACAAGAGGCTTTGTCTCTTAATAAATCTCAGGGAATTCAATAAGTTTTTATCACCACTTTAAAATGGAGGGGAAACATGTTGCAGGATGTTCTTTGGTTGGGGATCTCAATAGTTCACCTAGACGTGAAGGATGTTCTTCATTGGCACAATTTTCAAACCCTGTTGAATGTTCCTTCAGTTTCGTTGGAGGGGCCATGTCTTTGAATTACAGGTCCTCCCCTTTGGGCCATCATGATCCCCTAGGTGCTTCACAAAACTGAAGTCTAGTGGTGGAGTTCCTCAGGGTGAGAGGCCCGAGACTGAATCTATCTAGATTACTTTCTTGTTAAGGACCAACATCAAGTTCTTCTGCAGGCCCACATGAGACACAATGGTGCTCCTTCTGCAACTACGCTTCGCAATCAATGCACAGAAATTGGAACTCGCTCCAACTCATTCTGTGGCCTTTCTGGGTTTCACTTTGGTCTCGTAAGTGGCCAGTCTCGGTCTTCCTCTGCAAAAGATGGGTAATATCAAGAAGGAATTGTTGAAGGCTTTAATTAAGGACAACATTTCACTGAGTTTTTGGGCAGAGCAGCAGGGCTTCTCTTATCCTCTATCAAATCCATCTTCTAAAGGCTCCTACATTATAGAGCTCTTCACAGACAGACGGCGCATGACTTCACGTCTTCACAGACTGCCTGTTTCAGATATTCAGAGTTCAAGTCTATTTCGGAGGAGGCCTAGCTGAAACTCCGGTAGTGGCTTGTTCATATGAAGGCCTGGAATGCCATGCAATTTGTTATTCCAGTCCAGACCAGATCATAGAGTTGGATGTCACCCAGAAAGGCTGGGGAGCATGCAGTGGAGAGGTTTCCAAAGGTGGAGAGTAATCTACTGACAAACATGGACTCCACATCAATTTCTTAGAACTTCAGGCCAGATCACTTGCACTGCTGTGCTTGAGGTGAGACAAGGTCACCTGTGGTGTTCTACTCAGGATGAGAAATATCTCAGTAGTCAAACACATCAACTGCCATAGGTACAAGATCCAGACTCCTAAAATATCTCAGCAGATTTCTGGCACTGTGCCTCGAAAGGCATGGAATCAAGAACACAGTGACAATTTGGAATTCCAGAAATCTAACAGATTCAAGTAGTTTATGCTGGATAAGAAGGTGTTCCCACTTTTGATGGACAGATCGGGTCCTTGCAAGACGGAACTCTTTGCGTCTCGACGTAAGCGGCAGCTGCAGGAAATTTTCAGCTGCAAAATGGACTGAGAGGCAGCCAGGGTCTACTTTTTTCTTCATAAATGGAGTCATGGTTGCAGCTATGCTTTTCCATCCTTTGCCATACTTGCCTGGCTGACAATGCAAGTCAGAGGACAACAGGTGAAGGTGGTCCTAATAACTCCCCAGTGGAAAGCCAATGTGTGGTTTTCAGTTCTTCTGGAACTTTCCTTGGATTTTCCAATTTTTCTCCTGCCTCATTAGCATTTTCTGACCTGTGCAACTGCACTAATTACGTTTAGAAAGGTTTCTTCGACTGATGTGTCGGTGGAGGATAGATGGTCAATCCCAGGTCTTTTGAGACTGTCTGCTGAATTCATTAACAGGGCTTGGGCAGACAATACAACATGGAGCTACTAATCGACTTGAAGGCTGCTCAGTTGGTGTCTGGAATGGGATTTAGATCCCTTGCGGCTGAGCCTTATCCATCTAGTTAACTTTCTAAGAGAGCATGCTGAGGCAGGATTAACCTACTGGACCACAAATGCCTTCATATCAGCCATTTTGGCCGGATGCCTCCACATTAAGGGTTCCCAGGTGGATAAACATTCTCTCATTTGTAAACCTTTTCAAGGTATAAGATCATCTGGATCTCCTGTCCCCAGGTATTCCCATCTTTGGGATGTTATTCAGGTTCTCAACCTATTCAGTTTCTTGCCCTTACAATTGTTATCTTTCCCAGAAAAAGCTTTCAGGCAAGCTGGCAGTGCTTCTATGGCTAGCTTACTGCAGAAGGGTGTTGGATGTCTGTGCACTGGATTTATCGGGCAGGGTGTCTACCTCTGATGGGTTAACGTCTACCATCACCAGCAGGAGGAAATCCAATACATGATCGATTACTTATCTTGGGTTTTCAAACTTTGTTTGGTCAAGTGCTTGAAGGCTTATGAGGTCATGACAGCATATATGAGACCAGCAGGTGTTCACCAGCCCTTGACAGCCGTGAAGAAATCTACTGGGACTGTGTCATAGGCCACTAATGTCCAATGGGTGCATTGAGCTTTGGCGGACGCAGGTGTAGACACTTCTGTCTATGGATCTTACTCATCAAGAGGTGCTACAGCTCCTTAGAGGGGAAGGAAAGGGGATATGAATGCTTAAGACTGGTCCTCTAAATCAACTTTCAAACTATTTTATTTCAAACCAGTGTTGGGATGGCCTCTGTGGTTGAAGGTAAGCTTTGAAAATGCATGATCCTTTCCTTCAGCCCAGATATAAAAAGTAAAGTTCCCTAGTGTTTATGCCAAAGTTTCAGTTCTATTAAGCACAACGCTGCTAGGATTATCCCATCTAGTCACTCCTAACACATTTGTGCGGTTTCCTTTTTCCCACCATTTGAAAACGGATAACTAGTAAGATACAAATATCCTCTCTTTATGACTTGTTGCTAAATGCACACATTAAAGAATGATTAGGTTTTTGAGATATTTAACAGGAATGGACAATGGTCATGAGATTCACTATTTTTACTTAGGTGGGCATGTTGTTCTTAAATGTTTTGAAGTTATATTTCATTGTTTTTTTGTTTTTTTCTCGTTTCTTGTCAGTGCCTGTGAGCAAAGAAACAAGTGTGATGTTAGTTTTGGAGGATGAATTCCTCATAATTACAGTCGGAAACTAGCACTGGCAATGCCAATGGGTCTGGCTTTAAAGGAATGGTGTTCAGTAAAAGCATTAAAAGTAGACAGCATGGGAACAGATATGTATTTGTGTGGAAGCAAAGAACTGTAGAGTAATGTTGATGGAGGTTAAAGGGTCAGGTAACTATTACATTGTAAAATCAGTGTAGGTTATAGACTGCCCTTCTCCCGTCTGTGCTGCTGCCAGAGAAAACATCCTACATTATCTTGTTACCTAAGCCACTTTAATAACAATACAATGTGGTGGTGTGTGCCCCTGAAAGTTCAATCTCGGGCAGCTGGATAAAAAACAAAATGATCGCAGCTGTGTGGAAGGCAAGCACTTTTTTGTGGAAGCACACATTTGTCCAATCAAAGCATGTACTCCTGGCTCCCAATATGTAGGTGGAGCCAAAGCCCCATTGCTGGAGAATCTCGCATAACTGCATGGCGAGAGCTGCTCTGTGATCTTGGACCATAAAAAGGAAGCTTATGACAGTTTTTTTTATTATATTCTGTGCCTTAGGATAGGTCAGTTGGGGGAAGATTGATGACAATTTGCACTGATGGTTTAGGGAAAAATAGTTTGTTTGTTTTAATTCACTGATAACATGTTTTGTTGTTCTTTTGTGTGAAATTCTAGAGTTAGATTAAGGATAAGAGAATGGATAGCTCTTGCCTTCATGTCCTTAAAAGAACAAATGTCCTGTTACAAAACCCATGAAGGTTTGCATTAGCCATTAAAATAAAATAAAAATACCCAACAAACATTTAATCCAGATCTTTACCAAAAACTTGTGCAAACAATCTCTTGTAATGATGCTAACATTGGTATCAATATATCTGCTAGATTCAACAGTGATAAAAATATACAAATTCATGATGAAATATGAATGATACAAGAAGGGGGTGATGGTAAAGCAGATCTTCACTTATACCTACATAGGCAGACCACTAACAGTATTAAATAGTGAATAAGATTTAAAAATCAGAGATAAGGGTTTTAAAATCATTTTCAGAAAATCCCTAGTGCAATTGCCAATTTATGAAGCTACAATTCAAACATATTTAAAGAGAGGACTTTCAAAGTAATTCCATCAGCATATCTGTAACTTTCAATGTTGTAAACAAAAAAATACAGATAGACTTCTCCCTGAGAAGTTGTTTGAAATATGGAAAACGTCATAATTTATCTCACTAAGGCAGACACCGTCCATATTATTAATTTATTGATGCCTTGTTCAAAGCATATACAAGTTGTAAAATTATCAGAGCGCTTTTTTAGATAACTGTACATACATACATGCAGCACACAAGAGCATCTGAGAACTTCACAAAAGTCAATTATATCTGGTGGGATAAGTAAATGTTAACAGATCACACCATTTTTTCCCCTATAAATGAGGTGGAGAGTAAGCAAGGAAACAATGCATTCAGGTATCAAAAAAGCATCAAAGCACTTTACAGAGGTCAATATACATGTAAAAGTTAAAGCTTACAGGTTCTGCAAATATAAGAAAAATACTTAAAGATTAACAATATGTGTAGGATAGGGAAGAGCCAAGCTCGATACAACCGCTGTTATCTATACAAAGTAAATATCATTACAAACATCAGTTTGGTTAGCTGAAACATTTATCAAATTAATAAACAGAATAATCTGCCCCAAACCTCTAATCAATTACAATGTAATAGAAATTAAATAGTTACTTGCCTTCAGTAAAACTCCTGATGAGACTATTTAACAGCAGATCCTTCACCTGAAGAATGGTTCCCAAGAGCCAGACTGGATCCAAATATTTTCAAAGAACTTTTCCCGCTAGGTGGTGTTGTGTGGATCTGCTAAGGTATCGTTCTGTCACTGAAGTGACAGAGTGGAGCCAACTATAAATACCATCACAGTGAACTGTCAAAGACTCCATCCATGCCCTTGGATGCGGGGCACAAAACAATTGTTAGTACCAGTGGGCAAAGCTCTAATTTGGGACTTTTTAAAATGGACAAAGAGGCCACTGCACAGAACTGGGAGGTGGGAAGGCAGTGAGGAATCACCCTTTCACCTTTAGACTAGATACCTCAGCAGTACCTTCAAAGGTGGAAGGTCTGAGAAGTAAACTTGGATGAGGAAGGCTTGCAGGACTGAGCAGCAAACTGTCACTCTTGTCGGAATGGACTGAAGGCAGCAGGATTTTCTGACTGCATGTAAGGACGCCCATGTCACAGTCTAACAGATGTTCAGTAGTGGCAACTCTATTGCCAATGCCATTACAGCTGCTTTGGCCCTGGTGGAAAGAAGGGGGAGGGAGGGATCTTCTTAGCCTGTGCGTTCAAGATTTTAATGCAGAGGACGACCAAACTTAGAGAGAGTCCTCTTTTACACCACCTTACTTTTTCTTGGTACCTGTGAACCCCACAAAGTGTTGATCACTACACAATTGTCGCATATGCATAGAGTAGAAACTCAAAGCTCTCTTGGAGTAATACAAGGGGAAACCTTCCTTTCAAGGAAAATTTAGGGGGTAAAAACACTGGCAAGCTGACTGAGGCTTGAATGGCATGCACATCAGGAACATCAGGAGTAGATTTAGTTCCCACAGAGGTACGATGCAAGGTTTTTGGAGGAAATATATGTGTCAGACTCGTCAGAAAATGCATGTAAACTAGCTATTTAAGGGAAACATAAAAAGTCCAAAAGTGCCAACAAGTAGCCCTCAGCTGTCACCACTGCAAAACCGAGCAGCGCAAATTATAAAACAAACAATACATCCACACCACACCCACACTAGCCGACACACTTTTCCCAGTACTCTGATTGGATGGATGAGTATCTGGCAGCAGGAATGAATTCTACCATGCCAAGCACAAAATCAAACGAATTTAGCTGGCACTGCATAATTTCCATGCATGGAGGGGAAAGATTGTGGAGATTCGTAGCAGGACTATACCCCATCACCTGAAAGGGTAGTCATATCAGAGGATAAATGCTCAGGGTATGTAGGCAATACACTATCCTGGCCCATTCCGGGGACATTAAGATGACTTGGGCTTGGTCTTTACTAACTTTCCTCAGGCAGGAGATACAGTGACGGGAATGCATGCAGGTGACATCTGTCCCATCACAGACTAAATGACCTTTTGGAGGAGATTCCACTATGCAGAAGGTCTGACACTGTTTATTCACAGGTTACAAACAGGTATAACCAGGGCATGCCCCATTCATCAAAGCTGCTCTGTACCACCTCAGGATAGAGACACCTCTCATGGTCTGTCTGCTGATGTCTGTTCAGCTTTCTGCTATAGCAAACCCCACCAGGTTGTAGGCTGCCAGAAAGATCTTCCGATAGTCTAACAATCTTCACAGACAGAGTCTCCTGCGACTGCTGAAGATTGGTAGGAAGGCTTTAAGGCCAATCAGATCACTTGAAGATTCAAAAGACTGATATAGAGCTGGCTCTTCGCTGAAGATCAGAGGACTCTGATCTCCAACTCCTCCACCATCTGTCCCCAATTGCAGAAGTGATGGGTCTGTCAAACCTGTACATTACCGGTGGGGAAAAGAAAATAGACTGCCACAGTTCAGGTGGCACTCATCTGCCACCACACAAACCCCTGAACCATCTCTTGTGAGATATGAACACAGTTGTTGGAGAAGTAATATAGGACCTGGACACATTGAAACCTCAGGTTCCAGTGGAGGGCTCACATGTGCCATCTGGCATACATGAAGAGTAAGATCCACAAGGCTATGAAACTGAGAAGCTTCAGCGCATCCTCACTTTAACCCAGGACTCAGTCCAAAAAACATGAATCATATTCAGAATGGTCCAGACTGCCTGCAGTGGTAGAAACGCCTTAAGCACTACTATGATCAAGACAGCCCCAGTGAAGGGAATCATCTGTATTGTGTTCAGAAGGGACTTAATCTTGTTGATGGAAAATCCTACAGAAATCAAAGATAGGCTTTCATCCCAAAACAGTCTGTGACCGGTAGCTTTGACCACATATTTAGCAGCCAGTCGTCAAGGAACAGGAATACATGTAACCCAATATGAGCCACAGTTAACGTCGGTGGGACTACAGCTAGGGTATATGTAAACACAGGTTATGCACTTCCAGATACAACATTCAGTCCCCAGGATCCAGAGAGTTTCTGAGTCAGAGTGGGCATTCTGAAACTGTCCTCCTTTTAAAAGGCATTCAATAAACGAGGTCCATTATAGGTCAGAAATGTCTGTCTTTTTTAGGATGAGAAACTAGCATGAATAGCACTCCTAGCCCTTCTTGAAGTACAGCACCCACACAGTGACACATTTGGCCAGTCGGAAATGGATTTTAAGCATCCAGATAGCAGCATGGTTCTCCTGAAATCTATCTGATGTGTGGGGGATAGTAATAACTGGAGATGAAATGAGAAGCAGTGCCTAGCCCTTTTGAAAAATTTGTAAGAACTCCGAACTATCAACAAACAGATCTCCAGTTAGGAAAGAAATAGCACTTTATGAATACAGGAACCCACGCCAATTCACTAATGAAAGCTAAGGACCCCCAACTGAAACAATATTGATGATTTGAAATGCAAAACAATACATAACTGATTAAATACCTTGTTTACTTCACAAATGATTAAACAAAATCAAAATTTACATTTTAATGGAAAGGCTGGCGCTTTTCTAAATTCAACTGAGGCTACCTATCGTCCATACTATATTCTGTTTCATTCAATTGTGCTCTCCCACAAATCAATCTGGGGATACCCACTCAGTTTTAGTCACCAAATTCCATCTTTATAGAACATTTGAATGTTTTTAATTTTACATTTTGCTTCTTTAATTATATATACTTTATGAACCTGATATTATTATTTAACATTCTAAGCATTTGCAGACCCCCTAAATAGTCATTGAAGGACCCCTAAGTGTCCCCAGACCACAGGCTAAGAACTGCTAGTCTAAATCCATTAAAGGGCATGTCCATAAGGGACACTTAGAGATACCCTGAACACTGGGTTGACTGCATCCCGGCGTGTCTTCAAAGCACTACACTGGTGCCAATAGCACAGCCTACGCAGTCAATGACTTCAACGCCTCTATGCAACATTGTAGGAAGCCGGCTCTGTACATACTATATGAAAATGAGATACAGGGCCTGATTATGACCTTGGTGGATGGGATACTCTGTCACAAATGTGACGGATATCCTGTCTGCCCTATTACAATTTCCATTATATCCTATGGAACTTGTAAAACGGTGGGCGGCATATCCATCACGTTTGTGACAGAGTATTCCATCCGCCAAGGCCGTAATCAGG
Source organism: Pleurodeles waltl (assembly GCF_031143425.1). Lineage (NCBI taxonomy): Eukaryota > Metazoa > Chordata > Amphibia > Caudata > Salamandridae > Pleurodeles > Pleurodeles waltl. The sequence goes on along the minus strand of NC_090447.1, from coordinate 345,552,411 downwards.
CCCATAGTGTGCACAGAGTCCAGGGGTTCCCCAGGGGCTTCACAAAGGGCAAACTAGATAATATTAATGCTCTCTTTTGTGGTATTGTGGTCGAGCAGTTAGGCTTATCAGCAGGTAGTGCAAAGTATTTGCTGTACACACACAAGCAACAGAAGAAGCACACACTCAATGACTTAAGTCCAGATCAATAGTTTTTATATAGCAAACATGTATTTTCTTAATTTATTTCTAGAACCATAAGATTCAAGTTTCAGGTAAGTACTTCAATAGATTCATATTTCACATATATACCAATAGTACTTTGTTTGAAATTGATAAGTTATACAGTTTTTTAAATATTGGCAATTATCTGTTTTAAAAGTTGACAATGCAATTTTCTGAAACAGTTCCTGGGAGGGGGAAAGAAAAGTTAGAACGGTTTACAAGTAAATACGTGACCTACAGTTCCAGTCTCTGGTAGTTAGGAAGTCCACAGATCGGTGTTCAAGTAAACCCCAAACACCCACCTCCAGCAACACGGGCCGGCCGGGTGCAGAGGTCAAAGTTGAGGCAAATTTAACATGGGCTCCTGCAGAGACTGGGGGTACTCGGAATCAGGCCTGCCTGTAGTTAAGTACCCACGACTTCGGAGGGCAGACCTGGGGGGTTTAGAGGAGCACTGTGGGGGGCCACAAGTCGGCACCAAACATGCACCCTAAGCGGCACTGGGGTGGCAGGGTGCAAACAAGGCGTTGGGTTTCCAATGCTGGTCTATAAGGGGACCTCAGGTGTCACTCAGATGCTGCAGGCGAGGTCCAGGGGGTCGGCTCTGGTGAACGTAGCTGCACAGTAGGTCAGGTTCTCCAAGGCCTGGGGGCTGCGGATGCAGTTATCTTTTAGGCGTCGGATATCTTTGTCTGGAGCTTTCGCGGTCAGGGGGATCCTCGGGATTTCCTCTGCAGGCGTCGCCATGGAGGAGTAGAGCGGTCAACCTAGGGTGGGCACTTGCTCACAATCACCTGGGAACTCTCTCTAGCTGGTTGGGCTACCTGGTCACTGGCCAGAGGCGTTGGGTGGTCAGGACTCATGGATCCGGAGAGGCTCTGAAGTCCCTTACTTGTTGTTTCTTCTTGGACAGTGCCCCTGTTCACAGGAGTTCTTGGTCCTTGGTGATGCAGGACAGGCCTGTGGAGCTTGGCAGACGTCGCTGGTCGATAAGGATGTGTTGCTTTCTTGTTAGGTTAGTTGAAGCAGGTGGCAGGCCGGTAGGGCTGGGGCCAAGTTAGTTTGTGCCCTCCTTCTTCTCTGTTGGGGTTTCAGCTTAGAAGTCCCTCTTTCTTGTCAGGTCACCAGGAATCAGGTGAGCTGGGTTCAGGGAGGCCCTTAAACCCTGGATTTGGGGGTGTTTCAGGGGTCAGATGGCAGTAGCCAATGGCTACTGTCCCTGAGGGTGCTACACCCTTCTTGTGTCCACTCCCTTTGGGAAGGGGGACACAAACCTAAACCTATTGGTCCTTGTCCTTCAAACCAAGATGGAGGATTCTGCAGGGAGGGGGTCACCCCAGCTCTGGACACCTTAGGAGTGGTCCTATCCGGGGTGGTCACTCCTCCCTGCCTTCCCTAATTTTTCCACTAGACTAGCCATCAAAAGTGGGGCTTTGTCCAGGGGGGCAGGCAACTCCACTAGCTGGGGTGCCCTGGGGCACTGTAACAGGAGGCTTGAGCATTTGAGGCTCACTGCCAGGTGTTACAGTTCCTGCAAGGGGGAGGTGTGAAGCACCTCCACCCAGGACAGGCTTTGTTTCTGACCACAGAGAGCACAAAGGCTCTCACCTCACGTTGTCAGAAACTTGTCTGAAAGCAGCAGACTGACACCATACAGGGAGCATCTCTAAGATAAATCCCACACTGCCATCTGGCATCATTGTGGGTTTATTATGCTGATAAGTTTGACCAAACTTCCCAGTATCCAGTGAAATCATTATGGAGCTGTGGAGTTCGTAATGACAAACTCCCAGACCATATACTCAATATGGCTACACTGCACTTACAATGTCTAAGAAGGGACTTAGACACTGCAGGGACATATTGCTCATGCAGCTATGCCCTCCCTGTGGTATAGTGCATCCTGCCTTAGGGCAGTAAGGCCTGCTAGAGGGGTGACTTACCTATGCCACAGGCAGAGGTTTGTGGGCATGACACTCTGCCTTTTTCTGCCCACCAGCACACACAAGCTGCAAAGGCAGTGTGCATGTGCTTGGTGAGGGGTCCCCTAGGGTGGCATAATACATAATGCAGCCCTTGGGGACCTTCCCTGGCCACAGAGCCCTTGGCATCAGTGGTACCCTTTACAAAGGACTTAATTGTGTGCCATGGGTGTGCTAGTTGTAAAAGACAAAGGTACAGATTTTGGGAAAGAACACTGGTGCTGGGGCCTGGTTAGCAGGATCCCAGCACACTTTCAATTAAAGTTTGTATCAATATCAGGCAACAAGTGTGGGGGATGAGGGGTAACCATGCCAACAGTGGCAAAAATATACTTTGCTGTGTCCTGGTCATCTTAGATCATTTGGGACAGTGAGTTCCTGATGTCATTTGGAACCGCTGGCGAGATCTTGCTGGCCAAGTCCCAAAAGGCATGGGTGCATCTATCCCAAAAGTACACAGCATTCAAAGAGCTAAAAGTCAGACTAGCTAAAGAAAAACATTTTCTTTTCAAAAGGCATTGACAGGTTTCGATTCCCTACTTGGGAGTCTGAAGGAAAAACACTCCGACTGACTTTAATTTTGGATGTTTGCACCAAAAGACTCTGAAGCGTACAATGTCTTGTCAAATAATAATGGTCACCAGAAGCTGGTCTGTGACGTATGACCTTAGGTAGGCTGGCCAGAGAGACTGAGCATGGCTTAGAACAAGTGACCATGTGATTGCCTCACTGAATGATAAGTGTCGCAGATTAAGTTGGACCTGGTTGAATTATTTCAGTCAATAAATTAGCTCTGGTTTCCAGTGTAGGTTTACAAGTGTAGCACTTCTTGTGCTCTACACACTGCTACTGCAAAAGAGGCACTGGTGGTGAATCCAGTTTATTTGCTAGTGAGGTATTTAGACCACTGGAATTTTGTAGGTCTAAATACAGCCCAGCCCTTCATCACTGTAATGCGGTGGAAGGGGATATTTTTTGCCTCCTCGTCATTATCATGTTCTAAGGAACATTGGGTACCCCCTAAACCGCACAGGAGACAGAGATCTCTATTCACGGATAGCACTAGCTTTGCGGGCGAGGCTGAGGATGAAGGTCTCGCTGCATAACCATTGATTGTTCCTTAGTTATTTCATAGAGTGACATAAGTCTGGCATGGGTCGACAGATAATCAGGGTTACTAAACTGGCATCAGTGGAAGCAGTTTTGGCACGGACAAAACTGCCATAGACTTTGGGCCTGGAGTGGAAGTCTGGACTGGCATGAACACGGGCCCAATAATGCCACCATGGGAAGGACCCCTGGAAGTGGTCCACCTGGGCTCTTTGGCAGCAGTGGGTACACCAAAGGGAGCAGTAGCACCTGGAAAATGTGCAGCATGGACTCTTTGAAGGACACTATATGTTGAAGGATAGATGATGGCCTGGGGAATTCCAGGTGCACCAAGACCAACTGTAGGACTGACTTAAAGTAAGAGGATGCCAGACCCTTCTAGTGACGCCTTTATGACTTCTTTCTAGACTACAAGTTGCGGGATGGGACAGGTTGCGCTTGGCTTTCTTTCAACATAATGGAAGATTAAGGGGAGCATTGCTGAAAAACCTTTTGGATCCAGTCTGGTGCCTGGGAATATTTTAAAGGTGACTAACAGGCAGTTGGAGATACCCATCAGAAATCTCTTTTTCCACCTACCAAGTAAGAATGTGCTTTGGCACTCTAACCTTTAACCATGTAAGGAAGGGGATACAGATCTCTCCACTGGCTTAAAGAAAAGCATCATATTCGTTCAAAATGCTGTGTTTAGTTGACATGGCCATTATTGGCAAAGTAAAACGTTATTTGACCAACAAACTGTGTTAACTAAAATAAGAACTCCAAGGCCAGTAGGGCAAACCGTAATACAATCAGATATAGTAAAAAAAAGGTGGGTCTGAACTTTGGGACCAACATTTTGATACTCTCCCCGAAGTGATTCTCTCCCAGAAGTGATCAGGCTAGAAGACCATTACTTAAGATTTTGCCACTAAATACACTTTTAATAATGTCCAGTGCAATACTGTTACTGTAATTTGTTAACAGTTCTCCAACTATACTGTAGACAATCTGGTGCCACAGCAGCAATAATCACTTTTTGTATTGCAAATGCAATCAAACAATGAATCAATCAAAATCAATATTAAGCAGAGAATATGCCTCAATAACAAATGGCAACATATTAAGGACAAAACAAAACTGTTCTTGCGTTTAAGGGGTTATTTGATGGTGTTATAGCAGCTCTTGTAATGGAAGCTTTTCAGATGCAGTAACAATGGTACAAAAACGTATGATTCATTATTGGTCCAAGGCACAATGTATTTTGGTCTCTTCATCCAAAGGTGGGTGGCAGGATCACAAAATGAACATTTGAACTTTACAAGGTCAGGAGAACTCATCATACTCCATTTGTGATAGGGCACTGAGGGTCTTCAACAATATAACCAATCATGAATTTGTGAGGAATGATCATTTTTAATCCATGGGGTCTAATATAGGATGCTGACTATCAGACCTAAACATTCTTTAGGGGTATAAGTACTTTAAAAACTAAAGCAGTTAATTTAAAGTGCGTGGATGTGAGAAATTAGTTGTAAACTGAAGGATGTCGCACTATGCAACATTCTTGGTCACCTGGAAATTGCTAGGTTTCCAAAGGGAGAGAGGCTCAGTTGGCCCTACTGTCGGATATCCTAGCGGAAGGCCATCCGCCAAAGGGCATTCAATTACTCTGTATAAAGTACTGCATTGTCTAAGACAGGCTTTCCAATGAACTATTGTTCAGGTTCTCAACTACCGTTCTAGTCACAAATGTGGTAAATTTAGAAATGTCCGCATACAATCATGGTGGGAAAAACTTCCCAGAGTGTCAGAAGAATTTATTTCTGTTTTCCAGCCAGAAACACTTTATTTTTATTTGTAAAACAAGACCAATACTGAGCGGGCTTTACATTATTGCAGAAAGTGCTCCTAACTTTTCTGCAGGGGCACTTTAAAAAAAAATGCTCTGCACCAAGATGGAGAACTAAAATATAGCATGCAATCATCCACTGCTCGAGCAGAGGCAGGGCTTCCACCATACTGGCTGATTGGCAAACTACTGGCTGATGTCTTTTTGACGCCTTCAGTCTATTTAAAGCAACAGCACAACTCTGCTTTATAGATATAGCGTAAGGCAAGACATTTTGTTTTTACTAAGCATACTTATCAATAGAGGCTTTCAGGCAGTCTTATTCATCGACTGGTTTGTTGTTGCGTCATTCACATTTTTCTTCCACCCACTACAGCATACATCATGGAGCATTTCATCTCACTTCTGCCATTAGCTGTGTTAACTGTAAGGGAGAACACTTTGCCTTTTCCCAAGAAGCACATACCTAAAAAAAGTAGTTCCCTTCAGTACCAGAGACTGCTATGGCAAACTGTGATTTGCGAGGCTAACTTAACAGGTTTGCCCATGTTTACTCATGTGTTTACTGGTGAGGGCCAGGCTGCTCCTTAAAAATAAAGGTTTACAAAAGCCATGACAAAACAAAGTAACAAATGACAAAGTCAAAGGCTGGCAGCAAAATCCTAACATTTTGGCTTTGCCAATGCTTGCTGATTTTGTGACAGACCGCTTCAGTGGTTGAAGAGGAGGATGATATGATGAGTTAAATTAGGTTTCTATGCCAAAAAAAGAACAATTCATTATCTGCCTGGCCATATTAGAGTATTGTACAGTAGCAACATTTCCTCTGGTACTTCACATTTTTTTGTGAGATAATACAAGCAGAGCTGTACAAAAGCAGTATGACCATATGCGCTCAGTTTAAGATTGTAAAGCAAGATTAGAGCTACATGCTTTTCATCATTGTGTGCATTACTATGCTCCAAAAGAATCACAATAGATCTGTCCACATTAACCAATGTTGTGACAATTGATTTTTTGGCAGTGAATACAGACTGTCTGTAAACAATTATGTACGATATTTTAGATTTGTAACGATACCCATTTTAGACGTGTATTTTTTTTGTATTCCCGTATTGATCTCTGAATAATGTATGCACTGGACAAAAACCAGAAGATGAAATACTCATAGTGAACCAAGGTGGATTCCATTACATGAGTGTATTCAAACCATATATGCTTTCTTGTGAGTGCTCTATACAGGCATGTGCAGTACTTTGTTATTAAGCAGAAGCAGGTCGCAATTACTACTCACTGTGACCAGTCTCAGCCTAAAGACTTGCTAATCCACTTTTTGTATGAACTTCAATCTAAAGGAGAAAAAAACAACTTGCAAAACTAAAAAGCCCATTTTGGAAAATGCAAGCACACAACGCCCAGCATTACTGCTTAGCCAAATAATGTGATCAACATTTACGGAGTAAAGAAGCTGCAAAAAACAAGCTGTCCAAAAAAAATTAAAGATTACGACCGATGCACAGATAAATTTTTGCATGGATAAACAAAAACCATTGATCAACTCTCCAATGTAACTAACAAAACTGCCGTCCTCATCACAAAAAAGCTTTAATAAGGTTAAACAAGCATTGGCAAAGCAAACAGGTCACGCCTTAACAGACTCGTTGCTTCTGCCAATGCCTTTTAATCATGCTGTACAGCATCTAACCATACGAGAAAATTAAAAAAAAAAAAAAAAAAAAAAAAAAAAAAAAAAATGACAATGCAGTAGCTGGACAATGTCATTCTGTAGGGAAGTGCATGCATTAAACACGGATGTGCATTCCCATAAAATGACGCACCTCAGTGGCCATCTCATGGCACTTTTTGTGTTTTTTAAATGTTTAATGGGGATTTAGGTCGCAAAGGACGCGGGCAGAAAAGAAGGAGGTGTGAAGGTGGGAAGAAGCACACAAATGAAAGCAAGCAACATGGAACAGAGTCATGGTCAAGGAGCACGAGGATGAACGGAAGCAACCTGGGGGATCGGGTAGAAGCACGTCGACGAACGGAAGCAGCATGGAGAGTTCACAGAAGCACACGGGCGAATGGGGGCACACGGGCGAATGGGGGCAAATAAGAGCGCAGAAGGCAACATGAGCAGGTGTGTGGGCCAGAAAGACACGGGTGAGAGCGCGACACGGAGCAGAGAGAAATACTTGAGGCTGCTCGTAAATATAGGTACGCGCACGGAATGCTTCAAGAAATGAAACTTCAGCTTCCAAATTGTGAGCAGTGGAAGGTGTAGTGTTGCGCCAGTGGTGACACTGTGCGCTGGACACTGAATAAGTTGTGTGGTGTAGAGGGGTGTGACCACTCCTCTACACCTCGTGGTGTTTCCCCCTGTTGAGGGGCCTGCATTTGGTTTAACCCGAGGTCATGTGACCTGGGTAATAAAGGAGCGGCCGGCCGAGGGGCGTAGTCAGAGTTCGCCCCATCAGACATGCAGGACTACCGTGTCTGAGTGCGGAGGCTGTGGACACACGTCGGGCTGAGACCCGTGTTTAAATAACTACCCGTGTCTGCTGTCTTCATTTTATGGTAGTGCCGGCCGTCGCCGACACTACAGAAGGCCACAACTTAAGTACTTCAGCGTTACGCAAGGTAGGGGGCAAACACAAGAAGAAATAGTAAAGCTGGCACTTAATAAACAAGCATTGGCAAAAACCAATAGGTCTCGCCTGTGCAAGAGTTTTTTTCTTTTCTTTTCTCCCCCCACCCCCTTTGCTTTACAGTAGTATGGGTGCATAGATGTTGAGGGAATTTTGCAGGTACACCGAAAGCGGGATGAAATACCCTTGTTCTTTTTACAGAAACACTGGCAGATTTGTTTCTTCAACTAAGTAAAACACGTCTTCTCAAATGGGGAGCAAAAAAAGACCTACAGAGGCCAACATTTAAATTCAACCTATATTTTGTGTTGCTGTAGTTATTTGAGCTTTCACAAAAGTATCGGTCTACCCTCGGCAGGTAGTTTCTCGCACGAAACCATTCATTTGTACAGTCTAGCCACAGGAGGACAATATATGTTTTTAAAGAGAAACACCTCAATAAGACAAAGAGGACAGTGAATTGTCTTAAATCATGACTGAAATGTAACATGAATTTAGTCAGTTAACCAGATCTTATCAACTTTATTAGCCGCAGCGGCTTGAGATTTCACTGATAGCATAACTGTGGAAAACATTTAGCTTCTAACAGTTTTCAGGATGTTCAAGTATGAGGTAAAGATGATAAAACATTTACTATCAAATGGAGGAAGCAGGAGTAGGGCGACAAACTGGCTCTATGTCAAGGGGACCTTGATTTGAAAACAAACAGTGCTATCTGTGTGCTGTAGTTGTTATGCATTTTAATTGGGCCAATTGGAGCACCACATGTGACTGTAGGAGGCTGGCCCAGTGTGTGGTGGACACCTATGGTGTTACACCTTATACTGGGTCCAGGCCACCCTTATTAGATAGTGTTACAGTGTCTAGGAAGCCAGGGCTCTCTAGTGGTAGCTTTGGTGAGCAGCCAAGACTTAGCTAGGAGTGTTAAGCACTTGCAATACCATAGGAACCACACAATAACTGATCACACATGAAACAAACCACACCGTGTTGCAAAAATAAAGCTACTTAATTACAGGAACACCAAACTAGATTTCTATAGGTAAACTCCCCCCACCTCTGGAGGTAAGTATATAAAATATACTCAGGTAAGTTTTGAGAAAAAGCATAAAATAGCTGGGGGCCTAACCATGTTCTACAAAGGGGGACTGTGAGAATGGGGCCCCCACCAGAGGCTATGGAGTAGTTAGCCAAGGGCTGGGAGGGAGTGGAACCCCAAGAGGTAAGTATCTAGAAGATCCCCCAGCGATCAGAAGAGAGATAAGTTACATGGTCGTCCCATGGGCTAACAAGGGGACTCGTAAAGGGAATACTGCAAAAGCAGGACCTGGCCAATGGAATCCAGCGGTGGATTCCAGATTAAGAAGACCTGCAAAATATAGGGACAGGGTCCAGTCCACGCAGGAGTGTCCAGGTGGGGCTGGAGGCAATGCCCACCATTCTGTGGGTGAAAATCCGGGTTGTCGGTGATGGATAAAGTCCAGCTGTGGGGCCCAGCACCTGCAGAGGAATCGCTGAAGTCACCTAGGAGCAGTCCCTTGTCGGTCGCTGGATTGCAGATGGGTCAGTGGTCAGGAGGACCAACAACAAGCAAATGCAACTGGAGCTGTTGGAGATTTGCAGAGCTGAAGAGGACCAGGTCTTGGGGTCATGACTCTTGGAGGGGAGTCCGGACTGACCCTGAGAAGACAGGAAAGCCAGCAGAAGCAGTCGGAGTACCCACAAGCAACCCACTGGCAGCAGGCACAGTAAGTCGCAATCAGCACACCTGAAGAGGAGTCCCACATTGCTGGAGCAGCAGAGAGGAGACAGTCCTTGCAGATGTAGAGTGCTAGGGGCCGGGGCTACTTGGAGCCTGAAGATCCGTTGGGGCAGGAGTCAACAAGCTTTGGCTGCTGCAACAGTCACAGTGCAGACGGGTTCTGTCTTGGAGGAAGAAGCAAGGGCTCACTGTCTCCCTAGTCGGACAGAAGGCAGAAAGGACCAAGAGGACCCCTCAGAACCACCACCTGTGTTGAAGAATCTTCGCAAGTCCAAAGGACAGCAGATCCCAGCAGCAGGATGTCGTTCCTTTAGGTGCCTGCGAACGCAGGGGAGTGACTCCTTCAGTCCAAGGGAGACTCCCTCTTGCTTCTTTGGTGCAGCTTAGTCTTGCCAACCCCAGAGGATGCACAGCTGTGGAAACGCTGCAGTTTGCTGACAGGAGCCGTAGAAACAATGTTGCAAGGAGAGGTCATCTCTGGTGTTGCAGTTTTGTTTGGTTTCTGTGAAGTCGAGCAGCGGTTCCGGTGGCCAGGAACAGAAGATGTCTTTGCAGAGAGGTCCTGGTGAAGTCTTGCATGACTAATCTGGAGACCCATCTGCAAGGGAGACCCTAAATAGCCCTGAAAGGGGTTGGTCACTCTCTGAGGGGACCAACTATCAGAGGGGGGTCACTGACATCAGCTACCTAACCTGATCTAAACCTGACCAGTCAGCTGCTCCCAGGGGCCTCTGCACATCTTGTTTCCAAGATAGCAGAATCAAGTGGCAACCTGGAGGAACTCTGGACACCACCCTTGGGGTGGTTATGGACTGGGATGTGGCCAGCTCCCTTTCCTTTGTGTAGTTTTATGCCAGAGAAGGGACCAGGGGTCCCTTGACTGGTGCAAACTGGATTATGCAAGGAGGGCACCAAATGTGCCCTTCAAAGCAGTCTGGTGGCATTGGGGGGGGATGGGCAGTTGGGGGAGGGTCTAACCTTCCCCAGCCCAGTAATGCCTATTTCCAAGGGAGAGGAGGTTGCATCTCCTTTCCTAGAGGAAATACTTTGTTCTGCATTTCCCTTCTCGAGCTGGTCAAGCAACAGGAGGGCAGAATCCTGTCTGAGGATCTGCAGCAGCCTGGGCTGCCCGCGGACCCTAAAAGACTGGTAGGAGCAAGTACTTGGGGGTCCTCTAAGGCAGTGTTCCCCAACCCCCAGGCCGCGGACCGGTGCCGGTCCGTGGATCAATCGGCACCGGGCCGCCCGAGGAACTTCAACTTCATTTCACTGTGGCGGGCGGCCGAGGCGCAGAGCATTGCGCCCTCCCAAGCGGGCCACGGAAAAATTAACAAACGTTTACCGGTCCGCGGCGATAAAAAGGTTGGACAACACTGCTCTAAGGAGCCCCCAGAGTGCATGGAATCATGCCACAAATACTGACATCAGTATTTGGGTATGATTCCGACATGTTTGAAACCAAACATGCTGAGGTTCAGAGTTACCATTACGTAGCTGGGCCACTACCTGTGGCCAAGTACATAGCTAAAATGGCTTTCCCGCACTTATAAAGTCCAGGTTATTGGACTGGAGTTCCTAGGGGCACCTCTGCTCATGCAGGGGTGTCCACACAAACCGGGACCTGCACCCTGCCCTTTGGGCTGGAAGGGCCTACCATAGGGGTGACTTATACTGAGCTGGTGTATTGACCTGTAGTGAAAGGGTGCATGGGAACATGCAACCTTTCACCCAGGATGCAAATGGCAGGCCTGCAGACAGCTTGCATGGGCTACCATGGGTGGCATAATATATGCTGCAACCCATGGGGGACCCCTAGTGTACCAATGTCCTGGGTCCCTGGTATCATATACTAGGAACTTACAGTGGTACACCAATACGCCAATAGTGGGGTGCACGAAGTACCAAAGCAACTAAATTTGGAGGAGTGAGCAGAACCACTGGTGTCCTGGTTAGCAGGATCCTAGTGAAAACAATCTAAGCACACTGACATCAGACAAAAAGTTGGGGAAATCATGCCCGAAAGAGGGGACTTTCCTACAGCGAAAACAACAATACTGTATAAGTATCTGTAAAACCAAAGTCCAGAAATGGAAAACTGGTCTCTGGGTGACATGGAACAAATTTCACCATGTTTGGGATCTCTTAAAAAACGTACTGACCATTAGATGGTATGGCGGGATGTCATTGTGTTCACGCAAGCGAAAACGCACACTGTGTTTTTATATTACACTTAATTTTCTGCCACGTTTGATAGAGCTTTTCTGCTCGAACCAAAGTCCTGCCTGAAACCTTTTTACACCAGGGCTTCCCTAACATAATTTCACACACTTTTCTTAAACAAAATTATGCAATTTCAACGCATAAAAAACATTCCATCTTGCTCAAGTGTGTGAGGCGCTCCTCAGCACAAAGAAAACAGAACAGACATCTGGCACAAACCTGAAAAACACGAGCGCTCGGGTGAAGTGCTCAAAAACAGCAATAGCGCTCAGAGGGAAATCCGTCACAGCAAATGTGACGATGAACAAGTTACTTACCTTTGGTAACACATTATCTTGTAGAGACTATATCTAGCTGCAGACGCCTTCCCTCCGAATTTCCCAACCAGCAGACTGGATTCCCTGCCTGCGCCATTTGGTGGCTTCATTCGGTTCCAAGTGGTGTCATCTATGTGATATCGCGGTCACCTATATATGCGCCACCCAAGTGCGTGGACCTCAGTTACTTCTTTTCAAGATTTTCCATGCCAGAAGAACAGCCATGAAATTAACTGACGATTGTGTCCAAACTAGAGCCCTAAAAGGGGTTCACCCTAACCCTAGCAAACTAGTCTGCAGAGGGAGGAGGCATGGGTGGGTGTAGGGAATCTACAGTTTTAGTTTCTACCAGATAATGTATTACTGAAGGTATGTAACTTGTTAATCTGATAGAGACTTCTAGCTGCAAATTCTTTACCTTTGAATAGCTACCCAAGGCATACCATTCTGGCAGTGGGCTGCGGACAAATCTTCTAGAAACACTGGAACACTAGAAAGTCCTGCAGGACCGAATGGTCTCTGCGGACCTGACTATCTAGGAAGTAATGTTCTTCAAATGTGTGCAGTGATGCCCATGTTGCTGCCTGACAAATGTCCAGGACTGGAACACTGCATGCAAACTCCGTGGTCGCAGCTTTATCCATGGTGTAAAGGACAATCAAGAGGCTGCTTTTTGGCTAAGGTGTAGCAGATTTTAACATAGAGAAAGACCCAGTGCAAAATGGTTTGTATCTGTATTACCTGACCTTTCTTTGCTCCCACATAGCCCACAAAAACTGGTTGTCCACCCGGAACTCTTTTGTGTGGTCAAGGTAGAACGACAACACTCTTCTTGGGTTCAGTCGGTGGAGTTGCTCCTCTTCCTTAGAAGGATGGGGGGGAGCAAGGAAGGTGGGCAGGGTGACAGTTTGCCCCAAATTAAATTGGGTAACCACATTTGGAAGGAAAGAGGCAGTAGTGCAAAGCACTACTTTATCAGGAAACACTGAAATATGTAGGTTTGGATCCCAAAGTATCCAGCTCACGCACCCTTCAGACAGATGTTATAGCCATGAGAAAGCTGTTTTGATAGTGAGCAGCATGAGGGGACAATTATGAAGTGGTTTAAAAGGAGCACACCACAGGAATGTAAGAACCATGTTCAAGTCCCACCGAGGCATAAAGAAGGGCAAAGGTGTAAACGTAAATAAAGAGGGTTGGTCAGGCAGCAGCAGAAAATTGAAAGAGCAGACAGATAGCCCTTAAGAGTGCCCAGAGCCCTGTTGGGCAAAATACAGAATGAAAGAAGATCATATAGGGAAGCAGAAAGATGATCTACAGACTTCTCTGTACGGTATTTTACAAAATTGTGCCAACAGCAGGCGTATACTGTTTTGGTGGAGGAACCCCTGGCTGCCAGAATAACATTACAGACTTCGGAAGAAAGGCTGAAAGCTGTCAACTGTTGCTGCTCAATCTCCACGCATGAAGGCGTAGAGTGGACATGTTCAGATGTAGGACCCTCTCCTGCTGCTACGACAGAAGATCCTCCTAAAGGGGCAGCCTGATCAGAGGATCGCTGCTTATTTTCAAAAGGTCGAGATACTAGACTCTCCGTGCCCAGTCCAAAGCCACAAGGATTGCTTAGGCCCAATCGTTCTTGATCTTCTTGAGAACTCTGGGCAGAAGTGGTATGGGGCAAAGGCGTACAGGAGACCTGAACTCCACTCGCGATAAAAAGCGCTGCTGAGCAATTGCCACCTTGGAAACTCGAACGCACAATACTCCTGACATTGCACATTCTCTTTGGAGGTGAACAGATCTAACCAAGGCTCTCTCCACTGCTGAAAGTGTCCTTTCACAACCTCCAAATGAAGATGCCACTCATGACCCACTAGGCATCAACGTCTGAGTTCTTCTGCCCTGGAATTCAAGGAATCTGCCAGATGTTTAACCACTAAGGTTATGCCCTGCTGTTCCAGCCATGTTCAGAGACACAGGGCTTCTTGACAAAGGGTCCACAACCCTACAGTGCCCTGCGTGTTGCAGTACCACATTGCTGTGGTGTTGTCTGTGAACACCTGCACTACCTTCCCCATGACAGAGGGAAGAAATGCTTTCAATGGCAGCCGAATCACAATGAGCTCTAGCAAGTTGATATAGAGCCCGGACTCTGCTGGAGACCAGAGTCCTCTGAGACCCTTTGCCATATGGCCGCCCCATCCCAGAGTGACGCATCAGTCAATACTGTAAGATCTGGTAGGGGAAGGAAGGGGGTCTGCCTCTGACCCAATCATGGCTTATAAGCCACCACTGCAGGTCTTTTGCAGTTCCCTCCAAGATATGGACCATGTCGGAGAGATTCCCCTGATGCTGCACCAACGTGAACTTCAGGTCCCACTGCAGACCCCGCATATTCCATCTGGCATGATTCACCAGCAGTATGCAGGAGGCCATGAGGCCCAGCAGCCTCAGGGTCAGTCTCACTAAAACCCAGGATACAGGCCGAAACATCAGCATCACAGTCTGAATATCCTGGAATCTCCGCTATGGAGGATAAGCACAAAATTGCACTGTTCCCACAACTGCTCCGATGAAAGGGAGCATCTGAGAAGGAGTAAGGTGTTATTTTGGCACATTTATAAAAAACCCCAGTGAATGCAGGAGGTTCACTGTAATCTGGAAATGGAGTGACAACAGACTGGGGCGAGCTCGCCTTCAACAGCCAGTCATCAAGGTAGGGAAAGACCTGTGCAGATGAGCTGCGACTACTGCATTCACCTTGATGAACACCTGGGGGGCACTGGTAAGGCCAAAGGGGAGTACGGTGAACTGAATGTGCTTGTCGCCTAACTTGAACTGCAGGTAACGCCTTTGGGCAGGCAAGATGGGCATGTGGAAATACACATCCTGCAAGACCAATGCTACCATCCAATCTCCTTGGTCCAGGGCAAACAAGACCTGAGCGAAAGTGAGCATCATGAATATCTCCTTCTTGAGGAAGAGATTCACAACAACTTTTCTTTGTGCCTCTTCCCAGAGTGTCCCGAGGTCCTTGAGTGGAAGGTAGAGGACTTGACGGTCCTGGAGCAGTACTGTGACCTTCTCCTGAACCGGGATCTCTGAGGAGTCGTCCTTGCCAGAGTCGACTGCCCTGCCACAAGCAGCTTCCGAGGACCGCTCCCTCAAAGCCTTTGGCGCGGTGGCCCGGTAATCCAAGCACGACTTTGAATCGTGGTCGCGCTCGAGACACCAAAGGCAGACAAGATGAGGGTATATAGCAGACATGGCACTGTGACAGGCGCCACATTGTTTGAACCCTATCTTTCTGGATGACATCCTCAACACAATTTGAAAAATATTAGACAAAAATGCTGAAAAAAGCCTGTCAAAAAACTACAGCGGTGAAGCTTTCTCTGGATCAGCGCAAACTGGCATGTAGAGACTAGAACTGACGTCTGTGCACCTGGGTGGCGCTTGTATAGGTGACTGTGAGGTCACATCTGGCGCCCACTACACCACGCCGCCCTAATGAAGCCACCCGACGGCACACGCAGGGATACTGCTCAAGCAAAAGTTTCTGGATTCAGTCTAACTCCTGGGAAATACAAAGGTAAGGGATCTGCAGTTAGAAGTCTCTATTGGATAAACAGGAATGTAGTGACCGAAATGAGCACTCATGTTACGGGCAGAAATCAAATGGATGAGTGCAACATGGAGGGGGTGGGGAGATCCAAACCAGCGAAAGAGAACACCAGCATATTTAATTTCCACAAAACAAAAAGCAAATGTAAATTTCAAAAACTTTACACGCACGTAATTATGAAGCGGGCGCCGGGGAGAACTAACAGGCGGACGTTGCCAGTAAGAAGTACACTGCCTAGCGTAGCCATAAACAGGATCTGGCACTCACCCAAACGCTGTGTAATCGGGACAGAAACATTATGATTTTCGGTTTTCAATTAAAACCGAAATGGAGAATCCGTAGAATTTTTAGCAATTAAGTTCGGATTGTTAAACCTCTGTAAATATTTTTGCTTTTAAATCACAACAGCGGACGTTGATTCAGTCTTTTTAATGGAGATCAGGTCAATAATAAAACAGGAACAAAACTATTCTACATCTCTTCTTCAGTAGCACTAGGTTAACACAAATGACGCTTGATCAAACTATCCAATAGTCTTGAAATTATTTCAAATGTTACTTGGGTCCGGTGTAGAGATATAGAACTATAAAACTATTAGGACTACTAACGTACACAGTGATCTCTCCTTCCAACATGGCTCCACGGTAGCGCCCAAGCGCCTCACAGCCTAGACAGGACTGTACCGACCATGCAGCTGATGTACACGGCGATCTGCATGCCATGAAGACAAGAGACTAATAACCTGCAGATCATCGTGTACGTTACCTGCACGTTTGCAATATTAGAAATGCCATAGGCTGGGCATGTTTTGTTCAGATAGCCAAAAAACACAACAATCCAAAAACATGAGCCAATGTAAAAGAAAAAAAAGCAAGCTGACACTGACATAAATGGCCAGAAGGGAATGGCTACATGCAGTAGAACCAGTCTCCATGGGAGGGAGCAACACACCAAAAGGAGGGACAAATATAAAAGAAACAGAACAGGAAAGCAAGCATTTTCAAGGGGCAGACAAAAGAACGAATGAAAAAGGATAGGCATGTTCTAAACCCAGAGAGTAGATACAGCATGTCTCGAAGAAACAGTGCATGTGCTGCCCAGGCAAGACCTAAAAATGAAAAGCAAACAAATGAGTGACCAATGGTAAGAAATGGGCGGGCTCTGACCCCACTGCAAGCTAACAAAATGTCTCGTAAACAACAGCACATGTGCTGTCTCATGTGAGACCTAAAAATCAATGAACACAGATAATCTATGTCCTTATGAAAGAATGTTCTGTGTTTAGCCCAAATTGTTAGAAAGCTGTCTTTTGGAAATCTAATGAATGGATCTTTAGTCAACTACAATCTCTGCTTCAAAACAGCTACATGTTAAACTTAGAAACCTGCACAAAGCACTCAAACATGAAACCCAAGAAGAGCTGGATTCCTTCTTTGACAAAGTCGAGTGAAAAGGACTGAAGTATTGAGAACCTCATTAACAGTAAAGTCACCTTTCAAAAATCTTCAGAATAGGTAGAAAGGAACAATATCCATCCTCATACCACTCCTGAAGCCAACAATTCACAAAACGCTGCAATTATTTATTTTACTATCAAAATGATCAGCCTAAAAAGGCAGACATGTTTTTTTTTTTTTAACTGTAATTCTTGTACTTTGCAAATTTCCTCAGTGTCTCATGGAACAGTTTTGAATCATCCCTTAACATGCATTCGCTCACTGCACTCTTTCTACCAATCAAAGCCTACTTATCAGTGGTGCTAGTACACACACATCGTTCATCAAAGCCTCCACCTAAATGAGAACACAAACTAGCATCTACACTCTCCCAGTAAGTGGGAGAGTCATAAGAAAGTAACCTACTCCATTTCTAAGACATGGGGTCACCTGGCCACAGACACCAGGGCTGCCTACCTGTAAAGAAGACTCAACCACTTCATCACAGACAGGCAGGGACCCTGGTAGGCAGCCTGACACTGGACTGAACAGTCATTTTTGTATAGTTTCCTCCAACGTCTCTGAATTGGAAAGTACCCCAGAAAATCAGAAACAGCTGAGAGTATTCAGTTAGCCAGGTGCTGACAACTGATCTTGCCATATCTGGTTCTTCACCCAACTCCAAAGGAGAGACCTCTTGTTCATGTCTGAGGGGGGAGAGCTCCGTAACTCTCAAGTGTCAACCTGAGCACATAGTTCCTGAGAAGTCAGCCTTTGTTTACTTGGCCTTTTTGCAGAGAAGCAGGATGCCCTGATGATTGTTAGGGGCTGCTCAGATGGAGATCACTACAGAAACAAATGGCTGAGGTTCTGCTGTTAGCGTTGGTCAAAGAGATCAATCCAAACACTTGTTTGTTGGATGAAGACGTAACATTCTGGCTGATTCGGTGTGCACTTGCACATGCCTGCAAAATCTACCTAGCACCCACACAAGCTTATCTCAGAACATGTCTGGGCAGTCCTTCTCCACAGCCAATCATCTAAAATTATATATATATCCCTCTGGCAAGACACAGATATTTACTCTGATGAGGTATCTCAAAGCTCATCGGACCTCAAAACTGGTTGTAGCAAAATGGATACATAAATATTTTGATTACAATGTTCTGATAGTGTAAGCACACCTACATCAAAATATATCAAGACACTAACAGCATTTTACTAATAGGATTTTACAGGCACAAACAACTGTTGCAACAAAACTCCACTGACAATGGGTTATCAATTCACACATTTCAGTTCTGAATTAATGGGATGACCTTACCATGAAATGAGGTTGTGTTAAAATGCGCTTAAGTTCCTTTGCATCATTGTTCTCTGGGTAACATGAAATTTCTTCCAATACCTGGAAAAAAGATGACATATAAGCGTATTCCTACTTTCTGTAAACAAATGGCATTCAGTGTGCTCGTGAATTATGGTGCACAATTCAGCAGTCGCCACTTAAATCTGAAAAACTTATGTCAACTTTTTCAGCTGGTGTGAATTACAACTGGAACAGGGGACTCAGTAGGTGCAAACTTTCCAGGCAACTCCAATTATAATCTATTGTACTGTGAACTGGAATACATTCAATTGTATTTGTGTCAGTCATTACTTATATATTTCTAAAAATTTTCAGTTTTTAAAAACTGGAACAAGGAAAAGCATAATCCCAAGGAATTAATTTATAGCCTTATGCTAGTGTTAATAAGAAATTATAAATGTTAGTGCCTTCAGTAAGCATATAAATGCAAATGATTCTTTTTCTTAGGACAGATACCATAATTTTCCCACACTGTGCCACCAAATACATACTTTTGGTTCTCATCCCCTCTTATAATATGTTTAAGGTAAACAAAAGTCATGCTCTGCAGTGTACTTTAACCACAGATGTATGACAAGAGTGATGGATAGGAGGGAAAATAGAAGTAACTTCATCAAGAAACTGCAGTTAATTCTTTTAATATATTCCACTTGGATTCACTGATTAATATACAGTAATGTGAAAAACAAAGTTGAAGATTTTGTGCTTTTATATATTAAGGCATATTTTACCAAATCAACCTGATTTAGTCTCCATCAGGCAATAAAAAGTCTGTTTTATATAACCGCGTGGAAAACAACACACGTTCCATTTTGTCATCATTTATTAAAAGAAATGAGCCAACATTCAGTTGAGCATTAGTACATTAGAACTCTTGCTTCTTTGTTCCATTGAAACCCCAACAGAGCAGTATTTGGATGCCTTACTCATCGCTGATATAGCGGAATACAATTAGTTTTCCTCTGTTGTGTCCTATTCAGTTACGCTTTTAAAAATAAAAATGAGTCTCTGAGACAGGTACGAAACCAGTTGCACAGAAGAGAGGCTGCCACTTTCTGAGGCTCTGGCCCAGAACTCCCTGCCTGGACTGATTTAATGAACAGGGTTGGAGCACGGGGACTTACAGCAGAAAAGGACAGCATTTCCATGGACACATTCATGACCCAAGTTGAAAAGCAATCGACCGCAAGCCGAAGGAAAAGCTATTCCCTTTTATGGCATAGCAATAAATCAAGACAGCACTGCATGGTCTTTAGCAGATTATGGGTTCACTCCATGCTGGGGCATATCAACTCATTGCTGAAGATGAAGAGAGATAGTGAAGGCTGCAGTGTACCGCTGGTGGCACCTCCTTAGTGAAGACTTCTGTGGCGCTGATGCATTAAGGGAGAGGACTTAACTAAACAGGACCTTCGTGGGACTGAAGAACCTAAGGAGAATCAATCCAACAACCCTGAAGAATGACATTGGTGGGTTCCCCATCAATGTAATTTGCAGGGTAATTCAAAGACTTTGAGAGGAACTGCTGTAACCATTTCCACTTTGACTAAGGAGCAAAAGATGTTGGCAGAACTTGGTAACTGTGGTGTAAATCTGGTTCTTATATTGGCAGCAATGGTGGAGCACCTAAGAATAGGTATTGTGAGTCTAATGTGTGTTTTGAGGTTTCTGGCTCAACAGAAGGGTGAAACTGTCTGAGTTAATGTAATGGTATCTGAGAAGTGAGGCTGCTGCAGAACATATTTCTTAGAACATCAGACTCCCTGCCCAGGGGCCTGTAAGTGCATCTTCAAATGATGAAGCTGAACAAAAGGCTAACATACAAACAGCTACAGAAGAGGTATGGTCATGAAAGCGGCAGTTAGTAGGAGTGTGATCAAATTTAGTGATTTGAGCATGAAGATACAAATTACATGTTGTGAAATGTAAAGTGTGAGGAAGGGAAGAGGTTGGTTGTTTAATCTTGGAAGCTGCCCTGTGGTACCCTGCAACACTCACAATGGTGCACAATTAGAAACTACAAATGTGGGACAAAGAAATACAATACAAAACATTATAAAATATACAAAAGAAATCACTTTAATGGAGATGAAAACAACTCTAGAGCGCTACTCAGAAACCCAGAGAGATCATTTCATGGAGAATAACAATGGCATTCTGGTTTATAGTTACACAACCTTTCAAAAACCTGAGTCTCAAATATTTAACATGCACACCAATAAGTATTTTACTTTCTTGCTGTGAAATTTTTTTTTCCCAGTGAGATACAATACATTTTGATTGTGATTCATACAAGGTGATTCTTTCTCTAGTTAAGTTTGAATTTTTCACAATACAGCTAAAAAAAAAAAAGGGACAGGGGCTACAGAGTCAAACAATACAGCAATCACGACTGTCAAGTTATTTATACCTGGTGCTGTATCATTTACTGTGGATTTTAAAAGGGCTGCAGATAGCTTCAGGACAGGTGCCCTTGGCACCCTAATTTCACACAATGGATCACACTTCACTTCTTACTGCTAGAGTCATTGCACTTTGAGGGAGAGCAAGGACACTTTTGAAAAAGTTTCCCCACATTACTGCAAGCTTACTCATATCATTCAATATTTATAGTGGGCTACTATTCAGGATCAAAGGCTCAATTCTATTATTTATCCCTCTTAAGGGGACTAGCGAAAAAAACGCTGTGTAGCCTTTTAAACTTAAACAGACCTGTGAACATATTTTCTATTTTGGTGGTTATATCCAGGCCCAAATATTTAATATATTTAAAATATTTAATAGAAGTTGTGGCCATGAAAAGTGTCAGGTGGAACTAATTCTGTCTCACTTCCGTCTCTGTAAGCATATGTAGTATCCTTGATTTTCATTGATTCACTCTGAAACCAGAGACTAGTTCAAAATCTCTTAAGTAGGCCATGGGGGATGGTGATTAAGGCTTAGGATTTGTTCAGGATTGTAAGAGGTCAATTGCAAAGAGAAATGTCTTATATTTTTCTCTTGAAGTGTAAACTTCCACATTTCATGATGATTTCTTACCGAAAAGCTACAATGAGAAGGGGTACCTTTGTCTTACTCCTCTTTAGAAGGTAAAGGTTTGTGACACTCGACCACTACCTCACATCTTGCATTATGGAGCTTTATAATCTGCCATGCTCCACCCTCTCATCTTTGGTACCAGGACAACCTTCAAGATTTCCTCCAAATATTTTCAGCTGACTGCTAACTGCCTTCACAACATTGAGGCTCAGCAGTACAGCTGGGGTTTGCTAACATGTCACTTTTTCAACTAGATGAGACACACGTCTCATGCTGTCTCTCCATGCATATCTTTTGGGATGCTCACATGGTCTGCTTCAACCAAATAGGGCATCTCTTCCGTTTGCCTGTTGATGAGGATCCTAAAGTTGACATGTAGTAATGCTATTGGGCCAAGCATTCTTTTCCAGATTTGTGAATCACAGTATTAGCAGTATCTACATTGCAGGGCATAACACCAGAGTCGCAACTGAAAATGTTGTAGAGGATGGGCAGGTGCTTTATCCAATTATGGGAGAAATGATTTATAGAAGAGCACACAGAATCCACCCGGGCCCAGGGATTTACCTGAGTTTCTCTCTTTGACCATTTGTTGGGCTTCCTTGACTTCAATACGGTAATTCTTCTCTTCATGCTTTCAGAAAAATTGATATTTTCACATGTGGATACAAAGTTTCTCATTTTCATTGCTGCATCCTGAGCTTTTGAATATAGTTTCTGAAAAGGGCCCTGAAAGTCTGTTGATTGTCTGGTTGCCTACGCTCCCTCAGTGAGCGGGACTCTCTTTTTGTATCTCTAAGATCGATGGTGCCTTACTTGTCAGACTAACAGTTTTCCCACTTTGTTGCCCTTCTAACAGATAGTATGGCACAGCTTTCAAACATTTTTCTCCCCTAGTTGTTTTAATTACTGTCCTCTTATTATTGTTAGCTTACAATGATTTCTAAAAGTGTGCAGTTGTTTATCCAGAACCTTCAAAATCTCGTAGCTCTGTTAGTCTATCCTCTAATAGACTTCTCTCTCTCCCCCTTTCTCAGCAATCATTGCTATTGCTCTTGCTCCTCCTCTCATGTTTGCCTTAAAGGCGTCTCATCCAGTTGCTAATGAGGTGTCACCTTCCCGATTAAGGTGAAAAAAGCTGTCAATTTTCTGGTCTACATGGTCTCTGAATAGCTGACTGCGTATTCACCAGTGTGTTTCTGATCTACCTCTTAGTTTATGCCCCCCATTACCACATGTGCATGGTGTCAGAGAGACGTTATTGCATCCTAATTTGAGACATGAAAAGGTAGTCAATGCAGGAATATGTTCTGTGCATATGCATAAGTATTAAGAGTAGTCACGCTGAGTAGGGCTGTAGGGCCCTCAGGTGTCTTCACAGCCCCAATAATAATTGTCCCTATTACTGAAATTAGCCTCTGTTAACACAATATACCCACTCCTACTATTTTACAAGGGGATAAAGCCCACTACCCGTTAGGGAAGGATCTATGATTCATTCCAGTATGATCTTTTGGTATGAGATACGTCTCCTGTAAAAACCACTATAAAAGGATGTAGGAAGTTGCCTCTGTATGTGCTATTTCAAAGTAAGGAATAGCATGCACAGAGTCCAAGGGTTCCCCTTAGAGGTAAAATAGTGGTAAAAAGAGATAATACTAATGCTCTATTTTGTGGTAGTGTGGTCGAGCAGTAGGCTTATCCAAGGAGTAGTGTTAAGCATTTGTTGTACATACACAGACAATAAATGAGGTACACACACTCAGAGACAAATCCAGCCAATAGGTTTTGTATAGAAAAATATCTTTTCTTAGTTTATTTTAAGAACCACAGGTTCAAATTTAACATGTAATATCTTGTTTGAAAGGTATTGCAGGTAAGTACATTAGGAACTTTGAATCATTTCAATTGCATGTATACTTTTCAAGTTATTCACAAATAGCTATTTTAAAAGTGGACACAGTGCAATTTTCACAGTTCCTGGGGGAGGTAAGTTTTTGTTAGTTTTACCAGGTAAGTAAGACACTTACAGGGTTCAGTTCTTGGTCCAAGGTAGCCCACCGTTGGGGGTTCAGAGCAACCCCAAAGTTACCACACCAGCAGCTCAGGGCCGGTCAGGTGCAGAGTTCAAAGTGGTGCCCAAAACGCATAGGCTTCAATGGAGAGAAGGGGGTGCCCCGGTTCCAGTCTGCCAGCAGGTAAGTACCTGCGTCTTCGGAGGGCAGACCAGGGGGGTTTTGTAGGGCACCGGGGGGGGGGGACGCAAGTCCACACAGAAATTTCACCCTCAGCGGCGCGGGGGCGGCCGGGTGCAGTGTTAGAACAAGCGTCGGGTTCGCAATGGAAGTCAATGAGAGATCAAGGGATCTCTTCAGCACTGCAGGCAGGCAAGGGGGGGCTTCCTCGGGGAAACCTCCACTTGGGCAAGGGAGAGGGACTCCTGGGGGTCACTTCTGCAGTGAAAGTCCGGTCCTTCAGGTCCTGGGGGCTGCGGGTGCAGGGTCTTTTCCAGGCGTCGGGACTTAGGTTTCAGAGAGTCGCGGTCAGGGGAAGCCTCGGGATTCCCTCTGCAGGCGGCGCTGTGGGGCTCAGGGGGGACAGGTTTTGGTACTCACAGTCGTAGAGTAGTCCGGGGGTCCTCCCTGAGGTGTTGGTTCTCCACCAGCCGAGTCGGGGTCGCCGGGTGCAGTGTTGCAAGTCTCACGCTTCTTGCGGGGAGATTGCAGGGTTCTTTAAAGCTGCTCCTTTGGATAAAGTTGCAGTCTTTTTGGAGCAGGTCGGATGTCCTCAGGAGTTTCTTGTCGTCGTCGAAGCAGGGCAGTCCTCGGAGGATTCAGAGGTCGCTGGTCCCTTTGGAAGGCGTCGCTGGAGCAGAGTTCTTTGGAAGGCAGGAGACAGGCCGGTGAGTTTCTGGAGCCAAGGCAGTTGTTGTCTTCTGGTCTTCCTCTGCAGGGGTTTTCAGCTAGGCAGTCCTTCTTCTTGTTGTTGCAGGAATCTAATTTCTAGGTTCAGGGAGAGCCCTTAAATACTAAATTTAAGGGCGTGTTTAGGTCTGGGGGGTTAGTAGCCAATGGCTACTAGCCCTGAGGGTGAGTACACCCTCTTTGTGCCTCCTCCCAAGGGGAGGGGGTCACATCCCTAATCCTATTGGGGGAATCCTCCATCTGCAAGATGGAGGATTTCTAAAAGTTAGAGTCACCTCAGCTCAGGACACCTTAGGGGCTGTCCTGACTGGCCAGTGACTCCTCCTTGTTATTCTCATTATTTTCTCCGGCCTTGCCGCCAAAAGTGGGGGCCGGGGCCGGAGGGGGCGGGCAACTCCACTAGCTGGAGTGTCCTGCAGTGCTGTGACAAAGGGGTGAGCCGCCAGGTGTTACAGCTCCTGCCTGGGGGAGGTGTTAGCATCTCCACCCAGTGCAGGCTTTGTTACTGGCCTCAGAGTGACAAAGGCACTCTCCCCATGGGGCCAGCAACATGTCTCTAGTGTGGCAGGCTGCTGGAACCAGTCAGCCTACACAGATAGTCGGTTAAGTTTCAGGGGGCACCTCTAAGGTGCCCTCTGTGGTGTATTTTACAATAAAATGTACACTGGCATCAGTGTGCATTTATTGTGCTGAGAAGTTTGATACCAAACTTCCCAGTTTTCAGTGTAGCCATTATGGTGCTGTGGAGTTCGTGTAAACAGACTCCCAGACCATATACTCTTATGGCTACCCTGCACTTACAATGTCTAAGGTTTTGCTTAGACACTGTAGGGGCACAGTGCTCATGCACTGGTACCCTCACCTATGGTATAGTGCACCCTGCCTTAGGGCTGTAAGGCCTGCTAGAGGGGTGTCTTACCTATACTGCATAGGCAGTGAGAGGCTGGCATGGCACCCTGAGGGGAGTGCCATGTCGACTTACTCATTTTGTTCTCACTAGCACACACAAGCTGGTAAGCAGTGTGTCTGTGCTGAGTGAGGGGTCTCTAGGGTGGCATAATACATGCTGCAGCCCTTAGAGACCTTCCCTGGCATCAGGGCCCTTGGTACCAGAGGTACCAGTTACAAGGGACTTATCTGGGTGCCAGGGTGTGCCAATTGTGGAATCAAAAGTACATGTTAGGGAAAGAACACTGGTGCTGGGGCCTGGTTAGCAGGCCTCAGCACACTTTCAATTCAAAACATAGCATCAGCAAAGGCAAAAAGTCAGGGGGTAACCATGCCAAGGAGGCATTTCCTTACACAACCCCCCCCCCAAACGAAAGAGGATGAGACTAACCTTTCCCAAGAGAGTCTTCATTTTCTAAGTGGAAGAACCTGGAAAGGCCATCTGCATTGGCATGGGCAGTCCCAGGTCTGTGTTCCACTATAAAGTCCATTCCCTGTAGGGAGATGGACCACCTCAACAGTTTTGGATTTTCGCCTTTCATTTGCATCAGCCATCTGAGAGGTCTGTGGTCAGTCTGAACTAGGAAGTGAGTACCAAAGAGGTATGGTCTCAGCTTCTTCAGGGACCAAACCACAGCAAAGGCCTCCCTCTCAATGGCACTCCAACGCTGCTCCCTGGGGAGTAACCTCCTGCTAATGAAAGCAACAGGCTGGTCAAGGCCATCATCATTTGTTTGGGACAAAACTGCCCCTATCCCATGTTCAGAGGCATCTGTTTGCACAATGAACTGCTTGGAGTAATCTGGAGCTTTTAGAACCGGTGCTGTGCACATAGCTTGTTTCAGGGTGTCAAAGGCCTGTTGGCATTCTACAGTCCAGTTTACTTTCTTGGGCATTTTCTTGGAGGTGAGTTCTGTGAGGGCTGTCACAATGGATCCATATCCCTTCACAAACCTCCTGTAGTACCCAGTCAAGCCAAGGAATGCCCTGACTTGAGTCTGGGTTTTTGGAGCTGCCCAGTCCAGAATAGTCTGGATCTTAGGCTGGAGTGGCTGAACTTGGCCTCCACCTACAAGGTGTCCCAAGTAAACCACAGTTCCCTGCCCTATCTGGCATTTGGATGCCTTGATAGAGAGGCCTGCAGATTGCAGAGCCTTCAAAACCTTCTTCAGGTGGACCAGGTGATCCTGCCAGGTGGAGCTGAAGACAGCAATATCATCAAGATAAGCTGCACTAAAGGATTCCAGCCCAGCAAGGACTTGATTCACCAACCTTTGGAAGGTGGCAGGGGCATTCTTTAAACCAAAGGGCATAACAGTGAACTGATAATGCCCATCAGGTGTGGAGAATGCTGTCTTTTCTTTTGCTCCAGGGGCCATTTTGATTTGCCAGTACCCTGCTGTTAAGTCAAAGGTACTTAAGAATTTGGCAGCCCCTAATTTGTCTATTAGCTCATCAGCTCTAGGAATGGGATGAGCATCTGTCTTTGTGACAGAGTTGAGACCTCTGTAGTCCACACAAAACCTCATCTCTCTCTTTCCTTCTTTGGTGTGAGGTTTGGGGACTAAGACCACTGGGCTAGCCCAGGGGCTGTCAGAGTACTCAATTACTCCCAAT
The DNA here is from genome assembly GCF_031143425.1 of Pleurodeles waltl. NCBI lineage: Eukaryota > Metazoa > Chordata > Amphibia > Caudata > Salamandridae > Pleurodeles > Pleurodeles waltl. The sequence goes on along the minus strand of NC_090447.1, from coordinate 345,525,382 downwards.
TCCAGCATCTTGTGGACTTCCACCTTGATGCTTTCCTTAACTTGGTCAGACTGTCTAAATATTTTGTTTTTGACAGGCATGCTGTCTCCTGTGTCCCCATCATGGGTACACAGGTGTGTCTGACCAGGGGTTAGGGAAAAGAGTTCAGCAAACTGCTGCAGGACCTTCCTGCAGTCAGACTGCTGTTGGCTAGAGAGGGTGTCTGAGTAGATCACTCCATCTACTGAGCCATCTTTAGGGTCTGATGAGAGGAGATCAGGGAGAGGTTCACTCTCAGCTTCCTGGTCCACATCTGTTACCATCAACAGATTTACATCAGCCCTGTCATGGAAGAGCTTAAGGCGGTTCACATGGATCACCCTCTTGGGGCTCTTGCTTGTGCCCAGGTCTACCAGGTAGGTGACCTGACTCTTCCTTTCTAGTACTGGGTAAGGGCCACTCCATTTGTCCTGGAGTGCCCTGGGAGCCACAGGCTCCAGAACCCAGACTTTCTGCCCTGGTTGGAATTCAACCAGTGCAGCCTTTTGGTCATACCACAACTTCTGGAGTTGTTGGCTGGCCTCAAGGTTTTTACTTGCCTTTTCCATGTACTCTGCCATTCTTGAGCGAAGGCCAAGTACATAGTCCACTATGTCTTGTTTAGGCTCATGAAGAGGTCTCTCCCAGCCTTCTTTAACAAGAGCAAGTGGTCCCCTTACAGGGTGGCCAAACAGAAGTTCAAAGGGTGAGAATCCTACTCCCTTCTGAGGCACCTCTCTGTAAGCGAAAAGCAGACATGGCAGGAGGACATCCCATCTCCTTTTGAGTTTTTCTGGGAGCCCCATGATCATGCCCTTTAATGTCTTGTTGAATCTCTCAACAAGGCCATTAGTTTGTGGATGATATGGTGTAGTGAATTTGTAAGTCACTCCACACTCATTCCACATGTGTTTTAGGTATGCTGACATGAAGTTGGTACCTCTGTCAGACAGCACCTCCTTAGGGAAACCCACTCTGGTAAAGATACCAATGAGGGCCTTGGCTACTGCAGGGGCAGTAGTCGACCTAAGGGGAATAGCTTCAGGATACCTAGTAGCATGATCCACTACTACTAGGATGTACATATTTCCTGAGGCTGTGGGAGGTTCTAGTGGACCAACTATGTCCACACCCACTCTTTCAAAGGGGACCCCCACCACTGGAAGTGGAATGAGGGGGGCCTTTGGATGCCCACCTGTCTTACCACTGGATTGACAGGTGGGGCAGGAGAGGCAAAACTCCTTAACCTTCTGGGACATATTGGGCCAGTAGAAGTGGTTGACTAACCTCTCCCACGTCTTGGTTTGTCCCAAATGCCCAGCAAGGGGAATATCATGGGCTAAGGTCAGAATAAACTCTCTGAAACCCTGAGGCACTACCACTCTCCTAGTGGCACCAGGTTTGGGATCTCTTGCCTCAGTGTACAGGAGTCCATCTTCCCAATAGACCCTATGTGTTCCATTTTTCTTGCCTTTGGACTCTTCCGCAGCTTGCTGCCTAAGGCCTTCAAGAGAGGGACAGGTTTCTTGTCCCTTACACAACTCTTCCCTTGAGGGTCCCCCTGGGCCCAAGAGCTCAACCTGATAAGGTTCCAGCTCCATAGGCTCAGTTCCCTCAGAGGGCAGAACTTCTTCCTGAGAAGAGAGGTTCTCCTTTTGGTGTTGTGTTGCAGCTGGTTTCCCAGCTGACTTTCCTTTTCTCTTGGTAGGCTGGGCCATTTTTCCAGACTCCAGCCCTACTTTTTCACCCTGTGCCTTGCACTGTGCCCTAGTCTTGACACACACCAGTTCAGGGATACCCAGCATGGCTGCATGGGTTTTCAGTTCTACCTCAGCCCATGCTGAGGACTCCAGGTCATTTCCAAGCAAACAGTCTACTGGGATATTTGAGGAGACCACCACCTGTTTCAGGCCATTGACCCCTCCCCACTCTAAAGTTACCATCGCCATGGGATGTACTTTAGTCTGATTGTCAGCATTGGTGACTGGATAGGTTTGTCCAGTCAGGTATTGGCCAGGGGAAACCAGTTTCTCTGTCACCATGGTGACACTGGCACCTGTATCCCTTAGGCCCTCTACACTTGTCCCATTAATTAAGAGCTGCTGCCTGTATTTTTGCATGTTAGGGGGCCAGGCAGCCAGTGTGGCTAAATCCACCCCACCCTCAGAGACTAATGTAGCTTCAGTGTGACACCTGATTTGCTCTGGGCACACTGTTGATCCCACTTGGAGACTGGCCATTCCAGTTTTAGCTGGATGGGAGTTAGAAGTGGTATCTTTCTTGGGACAGGCCTTGTCTCCAGTTTGGTGTCCAGACTGACTACAGTTTCGACACCAGGCCTTTTTGGGATCAAAGTTTTTACCCTTGTACCCAGGATTGTTTTGTGAAGAGGCTCTGGGCCCACCCTCCTGTGCAGGTTTTTGGGGGCCTGTAGAAGACTCTTTACTATTTTTATTTTTGGCTGTCTCACCACCTTTCCCCTGGGGAGGTTTTGTGACCCCTTTCTTTTGGTCACCCCCTGTGGAAGTTTTGGACACCCTAGTCTTGACCCAATGGTCCGCCTTCTTTCCCAATTCTTGGGGAGAAATTGGTCCTAGGTCCACCAGATGCTGATGCAGTTTATCATTGAAACAATTACTTAATAGGTGTTCTTTCACAAATAAATTGTACAGCCCATCATAATCATTTACACCATTTCCTTGAATCCAACCATCTAGTGTTTTTACTGAGTAGTCTACAAAGTCAACCCAGGTCTGGCTCGAGGATTTTTGAGCCCCCCTGAATCTAATCCTATACTCCTCAGTGGAGAATCCAAAGCCCTCAATCAGGGTACCCTTCATGAGGTCATAAGATTCTGCATCTTTTTTAGAGAGTGTGAGGAGTCTATCCCTACACTTTCCTGTGAACATTTCCCAAAGGAGAGCACCCCAGTGAGATTTGTTCACGTTTCTGGTTTCACAAGCCCTCTCAAAAGCTGTGAACCATTTGGTGATGTCATCACCATCTTCATATTTAGTTACAATCCCTTTGGGGATTTTCAACATGTCAGGAGAATCTCTGACCCTAGTTATGTTGCTGCCACCATTGATGGGTCCTAGGCCCATCTCTTGTCTTTCCCTTTCTATGGCTAGGATCTGTTTTTCCAAAGCCAATCTTTTGGCCATCCTGGCTAACTGGATGTCCTCTTCACTGGAGTTATCCTCAGTGATTTCAGAGAGGCTGGACCCTCCTGTGAGGGAGCCAGCATCTCTGACTATTATTTTTGGAGTCAGGGCTTGAGAGGCCCTGTTCTCCCTGGATAAGACTGGTGGTGGGGAATCAACCTCCAAGTCACTATCATCCTCCTCGGTGTTATCCACAGAGGGGTTGGCTCTATCATACTCTGCCAACAGCTCCTGGAGCTGTGCTTTGGTAGGTCTGGAGCCCATTGTTATTTTTCTTATGTTACAGAGTGACCTTAGCTCTCTCATCTGGAGATGGAGGTAAGGTGTGGTGTCGAGTTCCACCACATTCACATCTGTATTAGACATTATGCTTCTAAAAGTTGGAATACTTTTTAAGAATCTAAAACTAGTTCTAGAATCTAATTCAAACTTTTACAAACTTTTAAACTCTAAAAGAAATGCTAACAGGGACTAACACAAGGCCCTAGCAGGACTTTAAAGAATTTAAAAAACTTTTCAAATTGCAAAAATCAATTTCTAATGACAATTTTGGAATTTGTCGTGTGATCAGGTATTGGCTGAGTAGTCCAGCAAATGCAAAGTCTTGTACCCCACCGCTGATCCACCAATGTAGGAAGTTGCCTCTGTATGTGCTATTTCAAAGTAAGGAATAGCATGCACAGAGTCCAAGGGTTCCCCTTAGAGGTAAAATAGTGGTAAAAAGAGATAATACTAATGCTCTATTTTGTGGTAGTGTGGTCGAGCAGTAGGCTTATCCAAGGAGTAGTGTTAAGCATTTGTTGTACATACACATAGACAATAAATGAGGTACACACACTCAGAGACAAATCCAGCCAATAGGTTTTGTATAGAAAAATATCTTTTCTTAGTTTATTTTAAGAACCACAGGTTCAAATTTAACATGTAATATCTTGTTTGAAAGGTATTGCAGGTAAGTACATTAGGAACTTTGAATCATTTCAATTGCATGTATACTTTTCAAGTTATTCACAAATAGCTATTTTAAAAGTGGACACAATGCAATTTTCACAGTTCCTGGGGGAGGTAAGTTTTTGTTAGTTTTACCAGGTAAGTAAGACACTTACAGGGTTCAGTTCTTGGTCCAAGGTAGCCCACCGTTGGGGGTTCAGAGCAGCCCCAAAGTTACCACACCAGCAGCTCAGGGCCGGTCAGGTGCAGAGTTCAAAGTGGTGCCCAAAACGCATAGGCTTCAATGGAGAGAAGGGGGTGCCCCGGTTCCAGTCTGCCAGCAGGTAAGTACCCGCGTCTTCGGAGGGCAGACCAGGGGGGTTTTGTAGGGCACCGGGGGGGACGCAAGTCCACACAGAAATTTCACCCTCAGCGGCGCGGGGGCGGCCGGGTGCAGTGTTAGAACAAGCGTCGGGTTCGCAATGGAAGTCAATGAGAGATCAAGGGATCTCTTCAGCGCTGCAGGCAGGCAAGGGGGGGCTTCCTCGGGGAAACCTCCACTTGGGCAAGGGAGAGGGACTCCTGGGGGTCACTTCTGCAGTGAAAGTCCGGTCCTTCAGGTCCTGGGGGCTGCGGGTGCAGGGTCTTTTCCAGGCGTCGGGACTTAGGTTTCAGAGAGTCGCGGTCAGGGGAAGCCTCGGGATTCCCTCTGCAGGCGGCGCTCTGGGGGCTCAGGGGGGACAGGTTTTGGTACTCACAGTCGTAGAGTAGTCCGGGGGTCCTCCCTGAGGTGTTGGTTCTCCACCAGCCGAGTCGGGGTCGCCGGGTGCAGTGTTGCAAGTCTCACGCTTCTTGCGGGGAGATTGCAGGGTTCTTTAAAGCTGCTCCTTTGGATAAAGTTGCAGTCTTTTTGGAGCAGGTCCGCTGTCCTCGGGAGTTTCTTGTCGTCGTCGAAGCAGGGCAGTCCTCAGAGGATTCAGAGGTCGCTGGTCCCTTTGGAAGGCGTCGCTGGAGCAGAGTTCTTTGGAAGGCAGGAGACAGGCCGGTGAGTTTCTGGAGCCAAGGCAGTTGTTGTCTTCTGGTCTTCCTCTGCAGGGGTTTTCAGCTAGGCAGTCCTTCTTCTTGTTGTTGCAGGAATCTAATTTCTAGGTTCAGGGAGAGCCCTTAAATACTAAATTTAAGGGCGTGTTTAGGTCTGGGGGGTTAGTAGCCAATGGCTACTAGCCCTGAGGGTGAGTACACCCTCTTTGTGCCTCCTCCCAAGGGGAGGGGGTCACATCCCTAATCCTATTGGGGGAATCCTCCATCTGCAAGATGGAGGATTTCTAAAAGTTAGAGTCACCTCAGCTCAGGACACCTTAGGGGCTGTCCTGACTGGCCAGTGACTCCTCCTTGTTATTCTCATTATTTTCTCCGGCCTTGCCGCCAAAAGTGGGGGCCGGGGCCGGAGGGGGCGGGCAACTCCACTAGCTGGAGTGTCCTGCGGTGCTGTGGCAAAGGGGTGAGCCTTTGAGGCTCACCGCCAGGTGTTACAGCTCCTGCCTGGGGGAGGTGTTAGCATCTCCACCCAGTGCAGGCTTTGTTACTGGCCTCAGAGTGACAAAGGCACTCTCCCCATGGGGCCAGCAACATGTCTCTAGTGTGGCAGGCTGCTGGAACCAGTCAGCCTACACAGATAGTCGGTTAAGTTTCAGGGGGCACCTCTAAGGTGCCCTCTGTGGTGTATTTTACAATAAAATGTACACTGGCATCAGTGTGCATTTATTGTGCTGAGAAGTTTGATACCAAACTTCCCAGTTTTCAGTGTAGCCATTATGGTGCTGTGGAGTTCGTGTAAACAGACTCCCAGACCATATACTCTTATGGCTACCCTGCACTTACAATGTCTAAGGTTATGCTTAGACACTGTAGGGGCACAGTGCTCATGCACTGGTACCCTCACCTATGGTATAGTGCACCCTGCCTTAGGGCTGTAAGGCCTGCTAGAGGGGTGTCTTACCTATACTGCATAGGCAGTGAGAAGCTGGCATGGCACCCTGAGGGGAGTGCCATGTCGACTTACTCATTTTGTTCTCACTAGCACACACAAGCTGGTAAGCAGTGTGTCTGTGCTGAGTGAGGGGTCTCTAGGGTGGCATAATACATGCTGCAGCCCTTAGAGAACTTCCCTGGCATCAGGGCCCTTGGTACCAGAGGTACCAGTTACAAGGGACTTATCTGGGTGCCAGGGTGTGCCAATTGTGGAATCAAAAGTACAGGTTAGGGAAAGAACACTGGTGCTGGGGCCTGGTTAGCAGGCCTCAGCACACTTTCAATTCAAAACATAGCATCAGCAAAGGCAAAAAGTCAGGGGGTAACCATGCCAAGGAGGCATTTCCTTACAAAGGATCATAGCTTCCAATCTAGTTTCAGATTTTGTTGCTTTTTTACTGTGGGAATTTCAGACTAACATAAAGCGCGGGGATTTTAAAGGTATGTATGGTTTGGACTAAACTTATCCAGTGCTCAGAGTACATCCGTAGTTAAATGGTGCGTCTAAGACTGAGGTTACACTCTGAACAATATACTAATTTTTAAAAAATGGAACGTATCTACTAATTTAAAACACTCAACACAGATCCTCAAAGGAAGGTGGCATGTATGCTTAAAAGAGTGTCCATCCATAAGTTTACAGATTAGTGTATTTTCAGCCAACCTAAAAAAATAACACCTATTTATAGGAGTATATCACTGACTTCACACCATCCACTCGAGGCTCAACTCAAAGGCCTCAGGCTATGTTTTCTTAAACTTCCTTTAAGTGCTATTAAATAAGTGTAGATCTAAGTCTCACCCCTACAAACTCTCACCAAGCATGTGCAGATTAACACTTGACAATTCATTTCTCTTTACTTCTCTTTTACACCTTTGTCAGTCCATCAAGGTTCAGGTAACAATTGAGACCTCTTGTAGGTTTATTTCTGACTTCAGGATGGCCTTGTACATTTTTTCCCTATGTCTTTTTCATGACGGCTTCTTTAATTTTCTAGCTGTCTAACTCTGCTACTGTCTCTCTTGATCATTAGAGGCTGGTTCATTAGATTTCCTCCCCACCCTGTGAGCTCCTTTGAGGTTGATATTCGCACACTATGGATTCTTGAGATAGACTTAGTTAATTTCAGGCATGTGCAAATGTTATCTCCCTCCACGCCCTCTTTCAGATTTTGGATTTAGATGTTGTAACTGCGAGACCTGTTCTCCTGCTCGCTTTTATTTTGTAATTGATAGGTTTGTGTCTCTAGCTGAACTAAGGAAGTGCGCAAGAACTGTTCTCTGCAATCATTTTTTCGAGGAGGTATCACATGTTGGTGAGAGACCTTTACGTTGTCCTTCGTCAACACTAGGTTTATCTGGAAGCATAATGGGTGTTGCAGCTTGGTTGTCTTATTTTACCCTGTAAATTTCCTCTCCATATCCTCTGCTGGGTTTAGGCATTGAAAGGATAGGCTAGGCACCATTCTCTATTTATTTGGCACGGCGGATACTATGCAGGTAGGATTGTTGTCTTTGTATATTGCTTCTGTGATAGGTAAAGGTTTCCCCAATATGCAGCTGTATTATTAAAGTAAAGTATTTTTTGATTGGTCAGCATGATAAGCCACTTGAATTTGGAAACAGTTTTTAATGTTGAGAAGATTTAGTTGGGAAGTTAGTTGAAAGATGCCATCTTGACGGCTGTGGTAAAACAAAAAACTGATCTTTTTATAGTACTCCATGCCTTTTTGAGGGCAGGACGGTGCTGGTTCAAACTGTGGCCTTGTTGCTTTTTTCAGGGGTGTTCCGGTCAAAAGTCCTTCTGATTATCACATTAACTTCAAAGCAGATTATTTTTCTGAAGCAAGCTGAATGCCTAGCTATGACATATTAACTTGTGGTTGCTTCTAATGCTTCAAGGTGGTCGTTATTGAGGATGTTTGGCATTTCATTTTCTTCTGTTGAAGATACACTATGAAATAAAGAACTGATCAACCACTTATCTAAAAACATGGAATATAGGAAGCCAGTTTGCTCTGAAGAAGTTTGGTTGAAGTAATTGAGATTTCAATGAGAGACTTTACATCTTCAAGTACCTCCTTGGTGAAGCAAAAAAAACAAAAAAAAGAATACTTTCCTGTCGAAGGGCACATCCACCACTCCGACAGGGGTTTTTGAGTGGGCTACTAATCAGATGCCTGTGCTTAAAGTAAGGACACACTAGAATGAGGTTTAAGTAGCTACCATCATGTTGACCCTTACCAAGGAAGAGATTTGCCCATTCTTTAGACTTCATTTTGCAGCTGTGTGGCTTATTGTGCGTGAACACACACCAATTAGTGGATCACAATAGTAATTATTTTTTCTCCTGGGAGTTTAATGAGCAAAAGTGTATTTAGTGATTTATTTCGATTTGTATTGATTCATTCTTCAGATAACTAACTTACCCTTGTCAAAAATTATTTTACTATTTGATTAATTCAAGGGTGTTGTAAAACACTATTTCATGCTTTAGATAGATGATTTACAAGGCAGATACACTTTAAAAAAATATGTTGCTGTATGTTTCTATCTCATGTGTTTTTAATTATAAGAGTTTGTTTCTGCTACTACATATGTGTACGTACTACGGTGCTTCACTGATAAATCGAGTTTGAAAGGTATTTTCTAGCCATCTTTCCTGGAATTATGCAGAAGAACTCACTTTGCTGCCATCTTAGATGGTCCATACTGTGGATTACTATGTAGGGAATACACAACCTACTCCTTTTGTCTCTCCCATAACTGGATGTTTTTATCACACTTTTTCCTCTAACCTTTGTGTTATCTACTTCAGTTACTGCTCGCTTCTTCTGGGTTTTTATTACGCTTTCATCGGTTGAGGGGTTGATTTTATCACATTTGTGTTTCTTACTTTAAGGGACCTGTTTTAGCAACATTGAATTTGAAAGATCTGTAAGGACTACTAGCGATCATTCAGTCATTCTTCCAAAGGGAGAGGGTGTTGCTGCCCACTCCCAAAGCAAATCCTTTGTTCTGTCTTCCTGGGCTTCAGCTGGTCAAGCAGCAGGAGGGCAGAAACCTGTCTGTAGGATGGCAGCAGCACGAGCTGCCTGGGAAAACCCTGCAAACTGGTATGCGCAAAGTTGGGGGTCCTCTAAGGAGCCCCGAGAGTGCATGGAATCATACAACCAATACTGGCAACAATATTGCGGTATGATTCCGATATGTTTGATACCAAATGCCCATGTTCGGAGCTACCATTATGAAGCTCGACACAGGTACTACTGTGTCCAGTATTCGGGTGAAATGGATACCCCGCACTTACGAAGCAGATGAAAATGGAGCTGGAGCTCATAGGGGCACCTCTGCTCATGCAGGGGTACCCTCACACACAGGTACTTGCACCCTGCCCTCTGGGTTAGGAAGGCCTGCCACAAGGGTGACTTTCAGTGACCTGGTTCATGCTCCTTTTCACACAGACTGCTATGGCAGGCCTGCAGACACATTTTACATGGCTCCCATGGGTAGCATAATACATGTTGCAGCCCATGGTTAAGCCTTGTTGCTCGAATGCCTTGGGTACCTAGGTACCACATACTAGGGACTTACATGGGGGCACCAGTTTGCCAATTGTGGGGTGTACTAAGTCAATAACAACCAAACAGAGCGAGAGAGAGCACAGTCACTGTGGTCCTGGTTAGAAGGATCCCAGTGAACACAGTCAAAATGCACTGACCGCAGGCAAAAAGTGGGGGTAACCATGCCAAAAAGAGGGTACTTTCCAACAAAGCGTACTAAATGAGAACACACTGGATTCTCAGAAATATAAATCAACCTTGCAGGCGGCTCCAAGTTATTTGCCCTCAGCTTTTAAATACACAACACATTTTGTGGCAATAAGACATTTTAGTGCAGGTTATTATTAGTGAGGATTATTAAGAGGGATTTTCATAAAAATTACATGCTGCCTAACATGCTTTCTATTATCATAATATTTAACGTATGTTAATTTATAATTGTTAAACTTCTGATATTTCCACTAAAAGCCCTGCAGCTTGCATCTGGGCATGATTCCTAATTACAGCACTGGTGCCAGTGCCTTGGCCCTCACAGTCTGTTGTGTCAAGACCGACCTTCAACACATATTTAGCAGCTTCCTGCCCACCCTGAATGCTTGGGCAAATCTGGTCCTGAATTAATCTCAGGGACAGCTGGCATGATTTCTCTGGACATGTTCCAAAGGTTATTGATTTAATAGCCCAGTAGACAGACTGCTTTTAGGGACGAAGGACACAGTACTAAAACAGAAGAGGAAAGAATTCTCTCCCAAATGTGTCAATGTGCTTTGATTCACTATCTGATGAAACAGAAAGGAACATGTTCAGGTTGACCTAGCTTGAAAATGCCTGGATCATTATACTTTCCGGGGTCAGGTGTGGGGTGAGAGAGACTGGGTGACCAGAGGCTGGCTTATGTCTCCTAGGCACTGGGTGACCAACTGGGAGATCACAGAACAGCTTAATTCAAGCTGCCATTAAAGTATCTGTTAGGATGTCACAGAAAGGCAGCAATAGGTCCCACGCAGCTGTCCTAGGCTGTATAAATCAGTCTACAAGTTTGCTTTTGTTTCAAACAGAAGAAGCAGCAATCAAGTATTTTAACTGCCTTGCAGACAAACACCACAAAGAGGCACTTTACTCTGTCTGAAGCCAGTGGAGAGTTTAGTTGAGCCTCAGGAGAAGTGTCCAACCCACTGGCATTTTGTACATCTGCGTATAATCGAGCATCAATATAGTGAGGGGTGAGCAAGGTGTCTTCCTCCTCATCATTGTATGGTATTTTCTGGAGCCCCTGAACTGTGCAAGAATTGGAGTAGGGCCTCTAGCCAGCTATAGTATTGGTGTAAAGGGAGAGGATGTAGATCATCCACTGTTGGATACTGTGCTTTTGTGGTTACATAGTGCATCATAGGTCTAGCGTATGCTGACTCTGGCTCAGAGATTGACTTCTGGAGTGGATCTGGAAAAGGAACTGCCAGAGACTGGGTTAGTGCAGTCAGGACCAGTGTGGGGGTGTAGGACAGAGTGGGAATGTGTGCCACCGCAGGCAAGGAAGCTGGAGGATGTCTAGTGGGGTGAGTTGGCGTAATGGAAGGACCTGGTGGCAAACGTGCAACTAGTGAAGGCTCTTCAGCGGGATCCATCATCCATCTGAGGGACTCTTTAAAAGTCTCCATTTGCTGCAGTTTTAGGAAAGTGCCTCTTTCGACATGGTCATCCTCCTCCCACTTTTCACCTGAATTCTAGTGTAATTTCAACTGAGTGCACTGGGTTCCTGCTAACTAGGTCCCCAGTGCCAGATCTCATCCCCAAAACTGCACATCATTTTTCTCCATATGGCAAACCTTTAGCACCGACTGTAAGTCCCTAGTAAATGGTACCCCTGCTACCAAGGACCTGGGGTACTTATGAGGGTACCTACAGGCTGTAGCACAAATTGTGCCACCCTAAAGGACCCCTCACCATGCACATGACCAGCTGCCTTTGAAGGCTGTGTGTCATGGTGCAATCAAAAGTGAAAACACGACATGGCACATACTCTGTGTACCATGCCCCCTTAACACTGCATGTAATATATGTAAGTCACCCCTCTAGCAGGCCTTCCAGCCCTAAACGCAGGGTGCATTATATTACATGTGAAATATACTCCTGCTATGTCTTTGTTGATTCTCAGACATAGTAAGTGGACAGGGAAGCAATTTTAATACACATGCTGGACACTAGTCACTACACGTTACCCAGCTACATGATGGCTTATCTGAATCAAAAATCTTGTATTGGTGAGCCCACCCTGATGCCAGTGTTGGAGTCATCAATACCTGCACCCAGAGGGCACCTTAGTGGAGCTGGCTGAAAACCTACCCAGCTACTGGTGTGTTCACAGACTGGTCAAAACCAGTGCAGCCACCCCAGACCGAGTTCTGGCCCCCTGCAGAGAGACACAGCACTCTCAGAGGCCTAGAACAAAGGCTTGCTCAGGGCGTAGGTTCTAATACCTTGCCCAGAGCCGAATGAACATTCCAGGGTGGGGAGCAAATGCGACCCAGGTCTCTCCAGATGGCGGAGATGACCAACCCCACTTTTCGCAGCAGCACAGGTGGTAATATTAGGAAGATTATGAGGTGTGCCCACTTCATACCAGTCCCACCCCTAAGGTGGACAAGCTGAAGTGGACCTTACTTTTTAAATTCCTCCATCTTGTTAGGAAAGGAATTGGGCCACTAGGGTTAGGGTTATGCCCACTTACCAGTGGAAGTGGTCATATAAAGGGTATAGTCACCCTAAAGGTGATCAGCCTATTGGTTGACATGTGGAACTACTTTAACACCCCTCTATTGTTTTTTTAGGTGGCACCCCTGCCCCCTAGAACTCAGATTTCGACAACCTATGAAGACTTGGACAAAGGAGAGTTGCACCCACAGAAGAGGAAAGGAAGAAGCAGCTAACCTGAAGCCAGCCCCTACGGCCTACCTGCTGACCTCGAAGGATCCTACACAAAAAGCCAACTTGTCCCGCCTTCAATATAGACTCAAGTCTCCCGTGGGCAGCGGACTGGCCCTAGAAGAAGAAGACACTCCAATGAAAGGATCTTACAGCTAGCTGCTGGAACCCCAGAAACCAGACACCAGAAGTGACCACTGCACCCGATGTCCATGACCCGAGATGAAATCAACCAACAATGCCAATGCGGGTCGCCAGCTGCCCAGAGACTCGGTCCAGTATGGTCTCACCGAACTTGGACTCTCCAGAGATGCCTGCAGCCTCTTCATGCAGGCACCCTCTCCCACAGGCTTGTGAAGGGAGAAACTCCAACATCTCCTGCAACTACTGCACCCATGACACCTGACCACGACGACATCCCCCAGCTCCTAAGAGCTCGAATCCACCATGGGTCTAACCCTGCCAGACTCCCTGAGGACACCTGCAGCATCAACACACAGGACCGCCTGATCACAAGTGCTCCCAGATGTGAAAATCCGAAGCCTATAGACACCCCTGCATCCATAGCACCTGGGCACTGGAGAAGGGGACCCAAGGTGCACCCATGTCCCCAGCACCCTAAGTCTATTACCTACTTGTTGGGGAAAATTCAACTTGGTCTTCTAATGGTAGGACTACGACTTACCCAAAGCCTCGGTATGAGATCTGGACTTGTCGCAGATATAGACCTTTAACTTTGTTCAGAGACGTAGAGCTTCATTTTCTGCTCCCTAATTGCTTTTAGGTGCATCACTGCACATTTCTTGCAGGGCTAAGAATTGTGACAGGAACCTAAACATCACAAATAAACAGTGTGTAGATTTCCAAAATATTCATGCAGGTTTCTCAACTCACTCCCTCTTCCCAGATTAGCCACTGTTGTGACAAACAAGTTACTTACCATCTGCAACGAATTATCTGCTAGAGACTATCTTGTTGCAGATTCCTCACCTTAGAATTTTCCAGTCAGTCTGCATCCAGAGACTTTTTCTTGAGCAGTACCCCTGCGCGCCGTTGGGTGGTGTCAGTCAATTCAGCATCCATCTTCGGCGTGGTGCCAGATGTGACGTCAAGGGTACTATATAGGCACCACCCTGGAACACTGAGGTCAGTTTCTTTTCACAACTTTCCTAGCCACAAGCGCTGAGCCATGAAGAACACTGACTCTGGTGCGACAGAACTAGAGCCCTCAAAGGGAAGTCCCTGTACCTAGGAATCGGTTCGCAGAGCTGGGAGGGTCGGTAAGGAATCTGCAACTAGAATGTGTGTCTGCCAGATAACTTGTTACCAAAGGTAAGTAACTTGTTCCTCTGACAGAGACTTCTAGTTGCAGATCCTTACCTTAGAACAGATAACTAAGCAATATCATCCCCGGATGTGGGTCTGTGAACCAAGATCATATAGGAAGTCCTGCAGGACCGAATGGGCGAAGTACCCGTCCTTTCGGACCTGACTGTACAGGCAGCAGTGTTTGATGAACCTGTGCAATGACACTCATGTTGCTGCCTGGCAGATGTCCAGAACTGGAAGTCTGCATACTTACAGTAGTTGCAGCTGTTGCACTGGTGAAGTGAGCACGCAAACCCTCTGGGGGTTGGTTCATAGCCAATGCCCAGCACGCTTTAACGCAGAGAATAACCCATCTGGAGATGGTACTCTTCTGCACTGCCCGACCTTTCTTCACACCCACATTACCCACAAAGAGTTGATCATCCACCCAGAATGCTTTGGTACGACCATGATAGAACGCCAATACTCTTTTTTGGGTCCAGGCGGTGAAGTCTCTCCTCTTCCTTAAGAGGGAGTGAGGGGTGCGTAAAAAGTAGGCAAGGTGAGGGACTGGCCTACATGAAAGGGCCTGACCTCTTTAGTTAAAATGAAGCCCTGGTACAAAGGACCACCTTATCAGGATGGAAAGAAATTACTTTGATGAAAGAATGCAGCTCACCAACCCTGCGGGCAGAAGTGATGGCTTCAAGGAAGGCTGTTTTTAGAATAATAAGCTGAAGTGGACACTTAGGAAGTGGCTCGAAAGAAGCACACATCAGAAAAGTAAGACCCAAGTTCAAATCCCATTTGGGCATTATGAACAGTGAAGGAGGAAACATAGGGGCAAAGCCATGAGGCAATCTACCAAGAATAGTAGATATAAACAAGGAGGGTTCCTCAGATAATCTCAGGAAAGCAGATATAGCAGACGAATAACCCTTTAGGGTGCACAAAGCAGAGCCCTGCTGGGCAAGAGAAAGAACAAACAAGAGGACATCTGATAGAGGAGCAGATAGGGGTTCAACAGACTTAACTGTGCACCATGCCACAAAGGCGTAAATTGTTTTAGTGGATGGACACCTGGCTGCCAAGATAACGTTACAGACTTTGGGAGGAAGGTCAAAAACTGTCAACTGCCACCGCTCAATCAAGAAGGCAGACAGTGGACAGGTTTGGGTGGAGAACTGTCCCCAGAACTGTCCTGTCTAACCAAGGCTCTACCCAATGCTGAAAAAGACCTTGCGCCATCTCCGGGTGGAGGTGCAATTTATGATCGACCAGGCATCGACGGATGCCTTCATCCGCTCTGGTGTTCAGAGAACCCACCAGACATTGAACCATCAGGGATATGCCTTGATGTTCCAGCCATGTCCAGAGGCGCACTGAACACTGACAAAGGGTCCACGACCCCACTCCGCCCTGCTTGTTGCAGTACCACATGGTGGTGGTGTTGCCCATGAACACCTGTGTGGGAGGCTGGCTCAGAATATGGTGTACACCTAAAGATGAGGCACCCTCTACTGATCCAGATAACCCTTAATGATAGTGTCAGTGGTTCCAGATAACCAGCGCTCTTAAAAGGTAGCTATGGAGAGCAGCTAAGGCTTATCGGAGAAGGTGTAAAGCAATTGCAAATACCACACAGTTCAGTCTGTGATGTACACACAAGAAAGAACCACACCAGTTTTAGAAAAAATAATGTATTATTTATTAAAACACAGGCACTGAACTAACTTTGGTATATCTCCAAACTGGAACTATCTACACACACTCATATTCTTAGAAACAGGTAAGTAAAAGCATACAATAACATGGGCCCCTTTGGGGAGGCCAACCCATCTACTAAAATAATGGATGCGAAAGTCACAACCAACCAAAACTATCACCCCAGGATCTTCAGGACTGGGGAAGCACTAAAACACCAAAGACAAGTAGCTAGGATTCCCTAGGTGCCCGTATGCAGAAATGATACCCGGGGTCAGGTGTCCATGGGATAACATGGGGAAGTCACATTTGGAGTTTTTGTGTTTTAGGACCCTTCCCAGAGGACCTCGAGGAAACCTGTTCGGACAAAGAAGGTTCAGGAGTGCCCCCACCCATGGATCCCCAAAGAAGTGGAGTACCTACACCAGGGAGCCCAGGTGCATATGGGTGAAGCTGTGTCGGAAACTCCCGTTGAAAACAATGGTGTCCTCGGCTGCCCAGCTGCTGTTGTGACCCGTGGACCGGGTCAGTGGAAATCAGGCATTGATACTGTACAAAGATAACCTAAGAAAAGAAGGGACAGAGTTCAGACCATCCGGAGATGCCCTGGCGGTGCAGGAAGGTAATCCCCACATTTCTTGAAGATGCTTTCCTGATGGGCAGTTGTCGTGGAAGTGCAGCTGTGGAGTCCAGGCAATGCACGAAAATACCAGAAGTTATCCATGAGCTGCCCATTTCGGTCATCGGATTACAGAGGGGTCAGTAGGACCACTAATAAGCCTTGGCAAATGCAAGTAAGAGTTGCATGGAGTGTTGCAGGATTTGGGGACCAGCAAGTTCCAAGAGACTCAATAGGTGTGTCAGGTCCAGCCCTCAGCAAGCAGAAGAGCCAGCAGGAATCGTTGGAGACCCCCAGGAGGACTCTCTGGCAGCAGGCACAGGGAGTCGCAGGGAGGCCTCAGCACCACAACGAAGACAGATGCTCACATCGCAGGAATTCACGGTAGGATGTTGTTCTTGGAACTGTGTGACGCTGGAGGCAGGGGCTTCTCGGCGACAGGAGGTCTTCAGACTGAAGACCCAACAAGCCTTGGCAACGACAAATAGACGCAGTGCACAGTGGTTCCGGTCAAGCAGCTCCAATGAGGGACAACAGACTTCTCAGTTGCAAAGAAGACAGGTCAGACCTCCTGGAGAGCCACAAAGCCACCACCTGTGTTGTAGAACCTTGAATAGTTCGTAGGACAGCAGGATCCACTAACCGGTCATCAACATTGAAGTGCCTACGGATGCAGGGGAGTGACTCCTTCACTCCTAGGGAGATTCCTTCTTGCTGTCCTAAGTGCAGGCAGAGTCCTTGCGGCTCTGGAGGATGCACGGCCATAGATGTTGGAGTCCTTGCAATGCACAGCGACAAAGTTACAGTAGGAGTCGTCCTACTAGTTGCAGTCTTATCTGGATTCCCAGTTAAGTCCAGCAGTGATTCCAGTGTCCAGGTTGCAGAATAGTCTTGAAGATGAATCTAGGGTCCCACCCTCAGGGGAGCTCTTAAGTAAACCAGGAAGGGGGTTGGACAGCTTCTGCAGTAACCCATCTATCGGTGGGGTGTCAGGGATGGTACTCTGGTTGTCTGACCAGTCAAATGGTTCCAGTGGCTTCTACTTGTAGGAGGCTGGTTCGGTTTATGGTTTACACCTATGGTGTGGCACCCTATGCTGAGTCCAGAAAACCCTTAATGATAGTGTTTAGGTGTCCAGATATCAATAGCACTCTAGTGGTAGCTGTAGTAAGCAGCTAAAGCTTATCAAGAAGGAATATAAAGCACTTGCAATACCACAATAGTCAATCAGTCAGTGTACACAGGAAAGAACCACACCAGGTGTTGCAAAAATAAAGGTTTCTTTATTACAACACTAAAGACTATATTAACATTGTATAGCTCCACTTGGAGACATCTACATGCAAAATATACACTTAGAAACAATCAGAAACAGCATAGAAATACATGCAGCCCTATGGGGGGAACAAACCATATACTAAGAAAGTTGTATAAGAATGGAGATACCCAACCAAGGTAAGTGTGTTAGGATCCCATCCGCTGGGGGAGTAAGAAAATACCAGAGGTAAGTAACTGTAATACCAGAGGCGCCCGGGTGCAGAGTAGTTATTGCGCCAGGTGTTCCAAAGCCTAACATGAAAATCAGTTGGCACAAAGAAGGTTGGAGAGTGCCTCCACCCATGAATATCCAGAAGATCGGAGTACCTACACCTGTGAGCCTAGGTGCATAGGGGTGAAGTGGAGTCGATGGAAGCCCCGGTTGTCCAGCTGCATTGCGACCCGTGGAACTCAAAGGTTAATTTCAGATGAGGAACCTGAAAAAGAAAGTGACTGTCCAGACTACTCGGAGATGTCCAGGTGGTACAGGTAGGCAATGCCCACCCTCTTGGAGGTGAAGTTCCTGCGGGAAGGTGAAGTTGAGCTGCAGAGTCCAGGGGAATGCAGGAAACCCTTGGAGTCACCCACGAGCTGTCCCACGTCGGTCGCTGGAGTGCAGGAGGGTCACTGACCAGCAGGGCCAACAACAAGCCTTGGCAAATGGTAGTTGCAAGGTAAGTTATAGGTTTTTGAGGACCAGCAAGGTCCTAGTGACTCAACCCTTGGAAGAGAGTCAGGGCAGACCTTCAGCAAGAAGGAAAGCCAGACCGAGTTGATGGAGACCTCACGAGTGACCGACTGGCAGCAGGCGTAGGCAGTCCTCAACAGCACAACAAAATAGGAGTCCCACGTCGCAGGAGTTGCAGAGTGGAAGCAGATCTTGGAGTTGCAGAGTGCTGGAGGCTGGAGATTCTTGGAGCTAGAAGATCACCTTGGAGGAAGAACAAACAAGTTTTGGCAAGATCAACAGTCGCAGTGCACAGCGGTTCTGTTCCAGTGGCTGCAGCAGGGGCCCACAGAATCACAAAGCTTACTCAAAGCGAGATACCCACATCTCCCAACATTTCGCGAGCCTCCTTCAGCGGACCCCATACTCCTCCTGTGCAATGTGAATGACTGCACATTAGTAAAGGAGAAATTTGGAGCATGTCTGCAATGTCCGTCTCGAAAATACAGAGTGAATGGGCTATGTAAAGAATATTCCTGAAAGATGGCATGTTATGCATGGGAGCATTAGATGGTGGAATTTTAGCTCAAGGACAGATACAGACTGGATACATGATTGCTGTGGTAATCAGAATAACTTCAAAATGATATGCGATAAGGTAAAAAAAAAGACCACAAAAGAAGTAAAATCAATCAAATATAAACGCATTTTGGCACTGCACCATAGCAGAAATAAGTGACTTAGTGGACAGTGTAAATGTACATAGTGACATCCGCACTTTCAACAGGTACTTTTTTTAATTAATGAGGTAAACAGCAAGTTAAGGGTCATATAAAAGTTTGAGATACTGAGACACTGCAAAGGCAGTAGAATACAAGAAAACAACACCTATGCTACTAAGGCTTCTCGAGTAACTTTCAACATCATTGGATACTTGGGCACACTTGGGAATAATGGGACTTAAGCTGTGCTCTCACAAAGACACAGGGCTGAAAGGAGAAGTTGCTCTAGGAAGCATTACCTCTTTGGCTCTCTGTACAGCATCACTTGGTGGATTTCGGATTTGAGGAGAAGATTTTGTGTTTATTTTATCATACAGCTGAAAGAAAAAAAGAATTCATAATAAATTCAAACACAAATTAGAAACATTAAAATATATTTTGTTATATTTAATGTGATAAGGTCTATTAAGCAGAAGAGCGACCTTCTACTAAGAAATGAGGTACATATCTTACATTTGACTGTCAATGGTAGAATTATCTTGACTAAGCTTTTAATAGTGTCAATGAAGGCCACAACACTGTCAGCTTCAAACGTTTACAATGCTTTCAAATAAACAGCATATAAATAACCATTGTAGCTGGGCACCTCTACTTGGCCTCCATGTTGCACGGATATATTTACATGCCTACGGAGGGCTGACCAAGAAGCTAACACTTTTTTTCTTGACATATATATACACCCACCAATCAATCTACTGAGTCAGCCTCTGGACAGCAATGGTCTGAGCTGGGTAAGTTAACAAACGTGTTTTCTAAGCAAGTTGTGTTGCGGAAATGCTAGGATAAGGATGGAGATGAGTACTGGAACCATTTTGTAGAAACTGCATTGCACGAGCTGGAGGTCCACATTGGCTTCTGCATACTGCAACTATGTTCCTAACCCATTACCAGTGTCTCAAGTATAGAGAAGTATGATGTAAGAGATCTAGGAAACTCCATCCAATGAGAAGCAGCACAGGAGCAAGGATAAATCACCCTACCCTTTTGAGTTGCTTGTGTGTGATGGAAATGGAAGTGAGGAAGTTAGATACTCACTTTCCATTTTAGTCCCCAAAAGTGTTAACATTAAAGTGCTAAAACCTCATTAACACCCGAGGAAGAAAGCATCAACAACCTGCCTTTAACATAACATTTTACTAATGTGTATGTTCCTCTTCACATCATCCTTTCCCTCCTTGTTGTCTTCATAGAGAGCATTCCTCTTTGCTCTCAAGTCCACCATAAAATAGAAAGAGAAAAGATTATGGGCCTGATTTGCATCTTGGCAGAGGGGACACATCACAAATGTGACGGATATCCTGTCCACTATATTACAATCCCATTTTATACTATGTGGATCGAAATACAGCGGACGGGAAATCCATCACATTTGTGACGGAGTGGTCCATCCGCCAAGATTAAAATCAGGCCCTATATCTCTTTGCTCTTAGCTCTTGTGTTCGCTCTGAGCGGAATGTGAACTTGTGCAGTTATCAAGCTTGAAAACTCTGGCGTACTGGTAATTTAGGTCCAGAGGACACCTGCTCCGTCAGTTCCAACTCCCAAACCCTTCTCCTTGTAGGGCTTCTTCCATGGTAAAATCTGCTAATCGAGGGCAATACTCTCATTTAGGGGGGTGTGGCTAGCAAGATGGCAGACTAGACGCACCCGAGTGAAGCTTGATCGGGCCTAATGTAAACCCTGCATTGATCCTGAACCCCTGGCAATAATCGACCACTTCAAATGCCCTAAACTTGATCCTCCTGCACTCGAGGCACGATTCAGAAACTGACACAGGCCAGGCACACGCATATCTGGCAAAACAGTCTACAGTAGGGACAGGCTGCGTGGGCGTGCAAGATGGCAGCCGCCAGAACATAACTCCATTAACGGAGCCTTCCTACCAAGGTTCCGATGGACTAATGCATCGATACTACTCATTGCGCGGCTGGATAGCCTTACATAACTCGGATCAGAGGCGACCCTCCAGTGCGGAGCCGAAGCACCAGGCCAGTACAGCAGTTGGGTGATGGCGGTGTCTGACAGCTCCAGAGAACCGGGGTGGTTCAATGCACTGATGGCGAGGCAGCAGCCTGGAGCCCAAGGAACCACACTTGCCCCCCCCTTCCCCTCCCCTTGTGGGCAAAGCCGACAGAGAGGGGTGGTGAGAAACAGGGAAAGGCGTGGAAACAGATCCTGGATTGAGACATAAGAGAACACACTCATCTCGGCATATGAACAGTATGGAGCCGGCCCGTCTTGTCTAGAGGAAACGGTGACTGCTGATGGCCAAACTGCCACCACAGAGGTGAAAGGACCTGCATTGGGAGACACCTGATTGAGAAGGGGTGGGCTCGCCCTAGGGAGGACGAGAACAGAGCGGCAAAGCCAAGATAAAGTGCGACCTCCTCTTTCAAAGAATGACAGCTGCCAGAGAGAAGCCCTGGGAGGGCTGCTGCAAGTGGAGGGGAAGACCTGAATGCCTGAAACTTGCCTATCCCCAGCTCATAGGGGGGTTCTGCCCGGTGTTGCTACTCTACTCATTGTAGACACACCTGCACGGAGGACCTAACCAAAGTCATCAGAGAAACTCCCCACCAGCCCAGATGACTGCAGACTTCTAGCCACAGGCTAGCGAGCCCTTACATCCCCTGTGACAACTCAGTTACACCTTAAGCCCCTACACGGCACACGGGGAGGAGGGCTTACTATGTGACACACGTGGCAGAAACTAAATCGCAGGATGGAATCGACTGATGCATCCTCCTTGTCACCACCAAGGAAGTGGACATCATAGCACTCAGGCAGTCCTATTCCCTACACCTGGAGGGGGGGGGGGGGGGGGGTTATAAAGAGTGGGAGAGAGGCCCATAAATATGCTCCTGTCCCAGTAATAATATCTGTCTGAAGCCGCTCTTGGGACCACCCAGTCTCCTGACTCTTGCTAAACCCCTAACCAATATTAAGGCTAAAAATAAGGACCCTAAGACATCTTAGCAGGGGAACCTAGACATGTACACCAGAGTGACAGATTACCTCCAGGAAGCGGGCACACAGCCACCATCAACCAGATAATGCAGCGCTCCTGTTGGAGATATATCAATCCAGGGCGACTCTGAAGTTGCGCATTGGGGAGGTCCGATCGGACGTTACACCACTAAATCAGGATCTCAGGAACGTCGCCGAGAGAGTCACAGCGGCTAAAAGTCGCATATCAGAGTTAGAAGATACCTAGCAAACAAAGGTTTCCTGGGATCTGGGAGAGACCAAAACAGTTGTTAAAGACTTGTTATGGAGAGTCAATGATGTGGAAAACCGAGCGAAATACAACAACATCCGCTTAGTCGGTTTCCCAGAAGCGGTCGAACAGTCCAATATTCTCGAATTCCTGAGTGACTCGCTATGGACCCCCTTCCCAGTGGGTGCATTCTGGACATGCTTTATTATAGAAAGAGCTCATAGGGCATTGGCGGCCCATGCACCCACCAAGAGCGATAATAGCAACATTTCTCAATTTCCAAGACCAGGACATGCTGTTCAGAGAAGCCAGACAAATGTGAGAAGTTAAAGATGAATCCTCCAAGATAATTTTCTTTCCAGGCTATTCATTTGATGTGCAGAAACAACATAGGTAATTTGATGCACTAAAGGCTAAGCTTTCTACTATGCAACTGAAATAGATGTTGCTCTTCCTTGGCAAAATAAAAAACATTTTTAAAGACAAGTCATATTTCTTCCCCACCCCAGAGGAAGCGTGGCAGTGGATAGACAAAAGGTCACAACTCTGCCCATCCTAAGGATCCACTGGAAGGGTAAGCAAACACTAGCAGCCCAACCAAAAATGTGGTCCTCCGTGAAGAAATGCAGAGAGAAGAAGTAAGCCAGGGACCAGACTCCAGAAGAAACTAGAAGGACCAGACACGGAGGGAGAGGCCCCATCAGATACAAAGGACGAAATGGGACTCGCAGAAAACCACTCATCTCTGGTGGGAGCTGAAAATGAGCTACCCTGGAACAGCTAGAGAATACAACAGACCATAGCAATGATGAGACTTTACACTCAAAAATCTCAGCAGGGGGACAGTGATGAACTAGAAGATACATGAACAAACAGAGGGGGGGGGGGTTGATGAAGCCCCGGGGGAGTAAGTAGACCAACCTCTCCGGAAGCCTACACTTGAAGGTTCACCTGTAATACCTGAAGGACACCCACTCCCCCTTTACCCCCATTGCATGGTTCCAGTTGAAACTGGAGACGTAGGATTGGTGTGGATGACAGAGTGTTGCTTTCAGTGTGTGAATGTAAGACAGTCCTGAAATGATTTATCTCTACATTAGCAGTGCAGAGCTTCTTGACTGAAAGACTGGGATAAAGGGCCTCCAGTGTGAGTAAGTGTGTGGCGCGATTGGATGGGAAGGGGCTGGTAGCTGGAGTGGTTGACCCAATATTGTCTAATGCTCCCTCCAATATTATTTCAGACTTTAGAGTGAATGTGAAAGTGTGAGTGATCATCGTAGGTAAGATGTCTTAGGCATATAAGTTCAAAAGTTGGGTTAGGTTGGCTACAGACCTCTCAGGCTTGGTCCTGCAACACAGTTACCTTCCAGGTTATGAGAGTGAATGTGTGCTGGGGGTGGGAGGTAGGGCGAGAGGAGCGGGGAAGAAGTTTTTCAGTTTTGTTTATGACACTGGTCCTCAATTATAAAAAGGTTAAGACAGCGGAGAACAGGCCTAATTTTGCTGGAAACATGCTATATGGTAATGTTGTACATATATTCACAAACCGGTATGCATACTGCATGATACTGAATCTAGCCACAGCCACTGCTCCATCCTTACGTGGAACGTAAATGTACTGGGTAGTAAAATCAAGAGGAGACTAGTAGCAAACTACATCCAACACATAAAACCTCTAAGAAACACATCTACAAGGAGCTGTCAATTTCTTGCCAGAGGAGCATATACTCTTTTGGCACAAGCAGGGCACAAGTCGTGATCTCTGGGAGTAGCGATCTTGATTAGGAACACCGCCTGTTTCATATACAGAGAAAATGGGTGGACCATCAGGGGTCTTATGTGGCAGTCCAGGGCCTCTGTGGTAGACAGAGTGTAGGAAAGAGCCTCTTTTGACATGGTCACTGCCTCTCTCCCCAACCCCCCAATCTTTGCCTGGTTTCTGGTGCAATTTCAACTGAAAGTGCACTGGGTCCCTGCTAGACAGGTCACCAGTGCCAGATCTCTTGCCCTAAAACTGGAGTATTTTTTTTCAATTGGCAGACCTTTAGCTACCACTAGGACGTGGGGTACTAAAGAAAGGTCCCTCATGGCTGCAGCACAAATTTGCCACTCTGAGAGACCCCCTCACTAAGTGCACACAGTGCTGCTTTCACCAGCTGAGTGTCATGGTGCAGTCCTAAAATGAAAACACAACATGGCATACAGCTTGTGTGCCCTGTCCCCCTTACACTGCATGCAATATAAGTAAGACATCCATCAGGCAGACCTTCCAGACCTAAAAGCATGGTGCAGTATATTACATGTGAGGGCATACCTGCATGAGCAGATATACCCCTATGTCTTTGTCAGACATAGTAAGTGAACAGTGAAGCCATTTTAAGTACATGTGCTGGACACCGGTCATTACAAGTTCCACAGCTACATGATGGCTTCACTGACCATAGAGATGTTTGGAATCAAACATCTCTTATTATTAAACCATCACTGAATCCAGTGATGGATTTATTAATACATGCACTCAGAGAGCTCTTTAGAGGTACCCCCTGGAAAACCTACCAACTCCTAAAGTGGGCACTGACTGGTCCAAACCAGTACAGCCACCTTAGACAAAGTAATGGCCTCGTGAGGTGAGAGCCAATGCTCTCAAGAGCTCAGATCAACGGCCTGCACCAGGCAGATGTGTGACCTCCTCTCCCAGGCAGGATGGACATTCCAGGCGGGGAGCTTCAAAGGCCTTGCAGCCTTTGAAACGCAACCCGGGCCTCTCCAAATGGGGGAGCAGGGTGACCCCATCCCCCTCTCCCCCAAGCCATTGCTGACCCCACTTTTGGTGGCAGGACTGGTTGAAAAATTAAGTTAGGAGGAGTGCCCCCTTCATACCAGTCTCATCCACTGGGGTGGACGAGCTGAAGTAGAGACCACTTTTTCAATCCCCCCATTTTGCATGGAAGTCATTACGCCAACAGAGTCACCAATCAATAACAATATGCCCAACACCCTTCAAAAACTAAGAAATAAATGGGAGAACTAGAAGATCTAGACTGGGAGGCAGCACCAAAGTTCGTGTGAGATGTAGATTTCAAATCACAGTGGAGGCTTATTCAACTTAAAATCCTACACTGAACGTACTATGATAGGGTGTAACTATTCAAAATAGGTAGAGCCCCCTCACCAGAAAGTTTGAGATGTAGGGAGCAGAGGGGAGCCCCCTTCCATATACTCTGGACGTGTCCAGAAATAAACACATACTGGGGAAAGCTTCTTTTGGAACTGGGCACTATATTGGGGACAAGG
This sequence comes from Pleurodeles waltl, assembly GCF_031143425.1. Classification (NCBI taxonomy): domain Eukaryota; kingdom Metazoa; phylum Chordata; class Amphibia; order Caudata; family Salamandridae; genus Pleurodeles; species Pleurodeles waltl. The sequence goes on along the minus strand of NC_090447.1, from coordinate 345,499,846 downwards.
CCTGCAGAGGACACAAAGTATATTTTATTGGAAACATTTCAAGTAACCCCAGAAAAAAGCCTGCCACACTCAACTGATGAAGGGCTAAACCCAGAAACGTGCCTAGAGATATAGAGCACAAACTGCACCCACTTAGGTGAAAAACTACAGACTACACAAAAAGTAAGCACAAACCTGTACTGCGTTTACCATAATGCAATGAGGCAAACTGCATGCTGGAGTGTGAGGCAGTGTGTTCCCATTTGTTTGCTATATTTTATTGAGCATCCACAATTACATAGATCTCCCCCGTCACAAACTAATATTCTGCAATCTGGGCTTGATATTAGCAAAAAGGGTCCTAGCAAAACAGTGGGGTGCCCCTAGGACATCTACACTAGGGGAATGGGAAATGGGTATGGACCTTTATATGGCGACTGAGAGGGTCTCCTACAGGAGCAGAGGCTACCTACGCAAATTTAACAAAATATGGGGTGATTGGATAGGATACTATTATTTAGATACACAGGACACAACACAGGATGTGAGGCCCGATTAGACCAACTGACCATCGCACCCAGTCAACCCCCTATTGATGTCATGTGGCTACATGTGGTCTGTAAGTAAAACAGTGTGTAAAGCCTCCTGTGGTACAAAAGGTCTCCTGCTGCTTTTTAATTTTTGTTTTGGGCACCTGTTGATGCAATGTGTGTTGCAGTTTACAAAATGCAATAAAATTATTAAAATAAATTCTCTCATTCAATAACTATACACCGGATCAGGCCTTAGTGGTTGATTCAATTTCTCATCCACTAAGGGTAACTGTGTATTACAGACCGATTATATTTATGTATTGCAGTATACCTCAAGAAATCAGACTTACATGGCAGTGGTGCAGTAACTCTTTAAACCAACATGAACAGAGAAATACCGTTTTGAGAATGGATAAAAAAATGTTTGCCAATGAATGAAGTGTATACTGAAAGAGGTGTACTTCTGAGGTCTGAAATCAGCATGTGTTTACTATATAATAACATGAAAGTAAGATGCATATGATCCGTGCTGCATCAACAAAATAGCCCTTATTCGAGTAGGCAACCACAAATGGTTTTCAAGTACTCCATGTCTCAAAGCAGAGAATACAAAAACTGACTATTATTTTGTCCAGTTACAATGCTACAAAGAAATCTTAGTTGGGTCAGGAAATAAAAACATCAAGTAATACTGTCAAATGGTATCTACTTTATATCTAGAAGAGCAGTTTTGAAAATGATCGTGTGGGAGAGTAAATTAATTAAATGAATAGAGAGGATATCTCATATCTGGCAAGCAAATGGAAATGTATACAGACAATAGATACCTTAAAAATAACATATTCAAAAAATAGTAGGGAGAGTGGGAAAGTGGCAAAACTTCTAATTACACAAAGCACATGTAGAGCTTAAAAATCTAGATGCATATTGTTAAGAAGAAATTATTAGGATTTTAAAAGCTGATCTGCAAGGACAAACAAAAAATCTGCGACCTGTCCACATTTGTTTTGAGCAGTGCACAATATATTGCTTGGTGCATACTACTAACAGTGAGAATAAGGTTAAAGAAGAATACTTTAATTAAAAAAAGTTGGACCTATTGAATGCATGATCCTGTTGATAACACTATCATAATAGTTACTCCTAAAATACAAATGTGAAGAAATTAAAGATATTGACATTTTAAACTTATGCGAGCCTTTGAAAAAAGTAATGATTTTAAGTGATAGAAAGCAGATCTGGTAACTGCACTTACTGATTGGGGGTTCCTCCTGTGCCTCTAGTCAAAAGGCCGAATGAAAGTTGTAAGGTAAAGTAACATTACCGTACATTATTATCTATTTCAGTTTTAACCACTGCTGAGTCAATGCTAAGTCAATCAGTTCCCTTTTAGTTCTCTGCTATAACCGAGGGTGTAGGGGGTAATAAATACGTGCATGAAATCCCACGAGGATTCATGGGCTAAGAGGGGGGAGCCAAGCACAGAAAACGACGCAACAGCTACATTTTAAATTCAGAAAATGATTGTAAGTGAGAATGTAATTTTTTTGATCAACCAATCACAAAATGCATACTTTCAACTAACATTCAGGAAAATATATAAAATAATCATAGGTTTACGAAAGAGAAAGAAAAGACTAAAGCAGTCAAAAGACTGGTAATGTTTTTAAGAATCGGGTTGCAGTGGGTGTTTGCATATTTTCAAAATTCAGAATAAGATACTTCCTTTGGTTTAGCAACAGTATACAAGTCACTGTATTCCCTACAAGGCACGAATATGTGGTGTAGTCAAATGTGGGTTGTACAAAGAACCTTAAGCCGTTCAAGTGAATGGAGAGGCAGCTGTAAGCGAAGGAATCACGAAAATACACATGGCGAGGCCCTACGCTGTATCACCATAGTAATCCAACAAAGGGTTCGAGGTCCACTAGTAGATTATATAGCCTCATACTGCCAATCTTCGGAATCCATCGACAAACAACATGAATGGAAACTTCGCAGTTTTCAAAGTTTATTTGGTGCAAGCAACATGTGCGAAACCCTAGCACACCTGAAGCTGTGTTGAGCGTGGAAAAGTAGTATTATTATGACAGTGCCTGTGCACTACAATATACCGGAGTAATTTTAAATAACGCACTTTATATTATCTATATGGTATTGCTACACCTCTCCTATAACAGAGCATGGACTGAAAAGTCAAAACGCGTCCTTGGCTCTGGTGTTATGGGCACATAGATCTGTAAATTGTTGCACCTCGTATTATGAGTCACCTGTTTTGATTTATCCATGTCTACCTGAATATGGCCGTTTGGTAAACAGCTCGTGGCTCTCAAACTCCAACTCAGCTTTCCCAGTTCCTCTGTTACTGGTTCAACTGCTTTACGCTGAAGGAGTATTGGGTTGTAGATGCCCTTACGTTCCCCCTTCTTCGTCATGAAATGGCGCACTCTATCATAGGAAGGACTTAGAGGGTCTCAAGCTGAAGCAGTGTATCAGGACAAACTGGCCGAGTCTTCCAAACCCCGCCTCTGTTTGCTGAGACTTACCTAGGGAGCTGTCCTCACACGCATGTGCCAACCCTTCTCGAGCTCTGAGAGATGATGCTGTATTGCCTCTTTTGGTGTACTGCCTCATTCCACTTCAAGGCCATGTGACTGTTAAATTCTACACCTGTCAAAGAGGTAAGCACAGCAAGACCAATAGTCCACTGACTAAATCCTAACAGGAGGAAGTCCTCATTCACTCAAACACACAAAGATCACATTGGAAGAGGGGTCCACTGATGGTATATTGGATCCTATTTAGTTTTAATGGAAATCAGAAGTTTAGCTTAGCCTTCGGCTTGCAGGCCTGTACCCCCGTCACCTAGTGACTTTGAACCTACTTAGCTTGCTCTGTTTTAGCACATTTATTTAATCATTTCTTCCAAGAAAGCTGCTATGTTTATAGTTAAGATGTTTTAGTTTCATGTTATCAGTGCTACTCTGTAAAGGCGTCACTATCAGCCTCAAACATAAATGAGATACATAGGTATTCACAATATGTAGTTTCCAACTTTTGTGTGACAGTAACATAATGTACCTTTTTAGGGAACTGTTTATATAATTGCTGCCACAAGCATGCCTTCTTATCTATTGTTTGGGAACATACCTGCATCAGGGATCCTACCAGATCTGTATAAATACATCTGACACAGACAAGATAATCAGAAGGATCCCTGCCAGATGGCATCAGCGCTACCTATGCTACACTTGATGCTGACCCAGTCTTCATGTCCCCACGGAGTCTGACCTAGAGACCTCATTCCAAGGTAACGAGGGTTGGGGGGGGCTCTTCTCATGGACATTATACTGGCAGATTAGGTCTAACACAACTAGCTCTCTTTAGGTTAGAGATTAGGTTCATCATGCTAGGGTATTAGGGCCTACTTTACATCTATTATATATTCCATGATATTGCAAGATGGTCGGGGTCTTTGTATTCATGACTCTTGTTTTTACCATTCTGTTCCTTTCATTATTCATTATCCTAATCATTGCAGCCCATGCAACTTATGGTAGATTGCAGTCTTGTTAATAAAACCTACTGAACACTTCACTGCATCTCTTTCATTGCCTGTGTGTATGACTGAGATGGAAAATGTCACTTACCCAGTGTACATCTGTTCGTGGCATTAGTCGCTGCAGATTCACATGCTGTGCATAGTCCGCCGTCTGGTGTTGGGTCGGAGTGTTACAAGTTGTTTTTCTTCGAAGAAGTCTTTTCGAGTCACGAGACCGAGGGACTCCTCCTCCTTTGTTTCCATTGCGCATGGGCGTCGACTCCATCTTAGATTGTTTTCCCCGCAGAGGGTGAGGTAGGAGTTGTGTATGTTAGTAATAGTGCCCATGCAATGGAATGAATAAGTATGTACAAAATAAAGGTTAAGGTAATATATTTACAAATGTACAAATGTTGGAGATTACTTCCAAACGGCTACAGGCTCCCGGGGAGGCGGGTGGGCGCATGTGAATCTGCAGCGACTAATGCCACGAACAGATGTACACTGGGTAAGTGACATTTTCCGTTCGGTGGCATGTGTAGCTGCAGATACACATGCTGTGCATAGACTAGTAAGCAGTTATCTCCCCAAAAGCGGTGGTTCAGGCTGTAGGAGTGGAAGTAGTTTGAAATAAAGTTCTTAGTACAGCCTGACCTACTGTGGCTTGTTGTGCAGATAGCACGTCTACACAGTAGTGCTTAGTAAATGTGTGAGGCGTAGACCATGTTGCTGCCTTACATATTTCGTTCATTGGAATATTTCCTAGGAAGGCCATGGTAGCGCCTTTCTTTCTGGTTGAATGTGCCTTTGGTGTAATAGGCAGCTCTCTCTTTGCTTTAAGGTAGCAGGTTTGGATGCACTTAACTATCCATCTGGCTATACCTTGTTTTGATATTGGGTTTCCTGTATGATGTTTTTGAAATGCAATAAATAGTTGTTTTGTTTTCCTAATTAGTTTTGTTCTGTCAATGTAGTACATTAGTGCTATTTTGATGTCTAATGTATGTAGTGCCCTTTCAGCTATTGAGTCTGGTTGTGGAAAGAACACTGGTAGTTCTACTGTTTGATTTAAGTGGAACGGTGAGATAACTTTTGGTAAGAATTTTGGATTGGTTCTCAGAACTACCTTATTTTTGTGTATTTGAATAAATGGTTCCTGTATAGTAAACGCCTGAATTTCACTTACTCTTCTTAGAGATGTAATGGCAATGAGAAAAGCAACTTTCCACGTTAGGTATTGTATTTCGCAAGAATGCATGGGTTCGAAAGGTGGACCCATGAGTCTTGTTAAGACAATGTTGAGGTTCCATGAAGGAACAGGTGGTGTTCTTGGTGGTATAATTCTCTTTAGGCCTTCCATAAATGCTTTAATGACAGGTATTCTAAACAGTGAAGTTGAATGAGTAATCTGCAGGTATGCAGATATTGCTGCGAGATGTATCTTTATGGAAGAGAAGGCCAGATTTGATTTCTGCAAATGTAGTAAGTATCCTACTACATCCGTTGGAGATGCATGTAATGGTTGAACCTGATTATTATGGCAGTAGCAAACAAATCTTTTCCATTTACTTGCATAGCAGTGTCTAGTGGATGGCCTTCTAGCTTGTTTTATGACCTCCATACATTCTTGTGTGAGGTTTAAGTGTCCAAATTCTAGGATTTCAGCAGCCAAATTGCTAGATTCAGCGATGCTGGGTTTGGATGCCTGATCTGTTGTTTGTGCTGTGTTAACAGATCTGGTCTGTTGGGTAGTTTGACATGAGGCACTACTGACAGGTCTAGTAGTGTTGTACACCAAGGTTGTCTTGCCCATGTAGGTGCTATTAGTATGAGTTTGAGTTTGTTTTGACTCAATCTGTTTACTAGATATGGAAGAAGAGGGAGAGGGGGAGGGGGAAAAGCGTACGCAAATATCCCTGACCAATTCATCCATAGAGCATTGCCTTGAGACTGCTGGTGTGGGTACCTGGATGCGAAGATTTGGCATTTTGCGTTCTCTTTTGTTGCAAATAGGTCTATTTGAGGTGTTCCCCAAATTTGGAAGTAAGATTTTAGAATTTGGAGGTGAATCTCCCATTCGTGTACTTGTTGGTGATCCCGAGAGAGATTGTCTGCTAGCTGATTCTGGATCCCTGGAATAAACTGTGCTATTAGGCGAATGTGGTTGTGAATTGCCCACTGCCATATCCTTTGTGCTAGGAGACACAGCTGTGTCGAGTGTGTTCCCCCCTGTTTGTTTAGATAATACATTGTTGTCATGTTGTCTGTTTTGACAAGAATGTATTTGTGGATTATGATGGGTTGAAATGCTTTCAACGCTAGGAATACTGCTAACAATTCAAGGTGATTTATATGAAACCTTCTTTGATGTACATCCCATTGTCCTTGGATGTTGTGTTGATTGAGGTGTGCTCCCCACCCTGTCATGGAAGCATCTGTAGTTATCACGTATTGTGGCACTGGGTCTTGGAAAGGCCGCCCTTTGTTTAAATTTATACTGTTCCACCATAGAAGCAAGATGTATGTTTGGCGGTCTATCAACACCAGATCTAGAAGGTGACCCTGTGCATGTGACTATTGTGATGCTAGGCACTGTTGTAAGGGCCTCATGTGCAATCTTGCGTTTGGGACAATGGCTATGCATGAGGACATCATGCCTAGGAGTTTTAACACCATCTTTGCATGTATTGTTTGTGTTGGATACATGGCTTGTATGACTTTGTAAAAATTTTGAACCCTTTGTGGACTTGGAGTGGCTATCCCTTTTGTTGTGTTGATTGTCGCTCCCAAGTATTGCTGTGTTTGGCACGGCAGAATGTGTGACTTTGTATAGTTGATGGAGAACCCTAGTTTGTAGAGGGTTTGTACGACATATTCTGTGTGTTGTGAACACTTTGTTAGGGAGTTGGTCTTGATTAGCCAATCATCCAGGTAGGGGAACACGTGTATTTGCTGCCTTCTGATATGTGCAGCTACTACTGCTAGACATTTTGTAAAGACTCTCGGTGCGGTTGTTATACCGAACGGCAACGCTTTGAATTGGTAATGTATTCCCCTGAATACGAACCTTAGGTATTTCCTGTGCGAGGGATGTATCGGTATGTGGAAATACGCGTCTTTTAGATCTAAGGTTGTCATGTAGTCTTGCTGTCTCAACAGTGGTAATACGTCCTGTAGCGTGACCATGTGAAAGTGTTCCGATTTGATGTAGGTGTTTAGTGTTCTGAGATCTAAGATTGGTCTCAGTGTTTTGTCTTTTTTTGGTATTAGAAAGTACAGTGAGCAAACTCCTGTGTTTCTTTGTGGACCTGGTACGAATTCTATTGCGCCTTTTTGTAGTAATGCTTGAACTTCCAGATCTAGCAGGTCTAAATGCTGTTTTGACATTTTCTGTGTTTTTGGTGGGACGTTTGGAGGGAGTTGGAGAAATTCTATGCAATAACCATGCCGGATAATTGCTAAGACCCAAGTGTCTGTTGTTATCTCCTCCCAAAATTTGTAGAACTGGCTTAGTCTTCCCCCCACTGGTGTTGTGTGAAGGGGTTGAGTGACTTGTGAGTCACTGTTTGGTTGGCGGGGTCTTGGGACTTTGAAATTTTCCCCGGTTTCTAGGGAATTGTCCCCCTCTGTATTGGCCCCGAAAGCCTCCCCTTTGGTACTGTCCCTGGTAGGTAGACGGTGTTGTTTGTGAGGTACTAGCTTGTGTGGTTTGACCTCGAAACCCCCCTCTGAAGGTTGTTTTGCGAAACGTGCCAAAAGTGCCTCTGCCCTGCGGGGAATAGAGTGCGCCCATGGCCTTAGCTGTATCAGTATCTTTTTTTAATTTTTCAATTGCCGTGTCCACTTCGGGTCCAAACAATTGTTGTTCATTGAACGGCATATTGAGCACTGCCTGTTGTATCTCAGGTTTGAAGCCGGATGTGCGCAACCATGCGTGCCTCCTTATGGTTACCGCGGTATTTATTGTTCTTGCAGCTGTATCCGCTGCATCCATAGAGGAACGTATTTGGTTGTTGGAGATATTTTGTCCCTCCTCAACCACTTGTTTTGCCAGTTTCTGGAATTCTTTGGGTAGATGCTCGATGAGATGCTGCATCTCGTCCCAATGGGCTCTGTCATATCGCGCTAGGAGCGCCTGCGAGTTAGCGATGCGCCACTGGTTTGCAGCTTGTACTGCAACCCTTTTCCCAGCTGCGTCGAACTTGCGGCTCTCCTTGTCTGGAGGTGGTGCGTCGCCTGATGTGTGCGAGTTGGCTCTTTTACGAGCTGCTCCTACGACAACTGAATATGGTGGCAGTTGTGATGTGATAAAAGCAGGGTCCGTGGGCGGTGCTTTATATTTCTTCTCCACCCTTAGAGTTATTGCTCTGCTTTTGACAGGGTCTTTAAAGATCTGTTTAGCGTGCCTTAGCATTCCCGGGAGCATAGGAAGGCTTTGATAATTGCTATGGGTGGAGGAGAGGGTGTTGAAAAGGAAGTCATCCTCGACAGGCTCTGAGTGTAACGACACGTTATGGAACTCTGCTGCCCTAGCTACCACCTGTGCATACGCTGTACTGTCTTCAGGTGGTGAGGGCTTAGTAGGGTACGACTCAGGGCTATTGTCTGATACTGGGGCGTCAGAGATCCCACGCATCCTGGTCATCTTGGCTCATAGTGGTATGAGCTGGTGAATGTGACAGAGTCTGTGCCGTTGATGTATGAGTTACCGGTGGTGGAGAGGGTGGTGGAGTTACCTTCTTTACCACTTTTGCTTGTGGTGTCTTTTCTTGTGGTTGGAAATCGAGTTTCCTTTTCCTCCTGATTGGGGGAAGAGTGCTGATCTTCCCTGTACCACTTTGTATGAAGATCCGCTTTTGGGTGTGGTCTACATCTGTGGTTTGTAAATCTTCCTCAAACCTGTGTTTGCGCATTTGGGAGGACAGTGAGTGTTCCTCTGAGTACGAACTGGCTGTCGGTTCGGTTGCTGGTCGTTTAGGCACCAAAACCGTGTCTTTTGTTGTTTTCGGCTCCGACGAGATTTTTCTCTTTTTCGGTGTCGAACTTTCTCGGCGTCGACCATCTTCGGTGCCGCTGTCTCTGTGCCGAGCAGCCTCGGTGGTGCTGTCTCGGTGTCGACCCTTTTCTGCAGCACTTTCTCGGTCCCGAGATTGCTGCGTGCCTGTGTCTCGACCCGAGTCGGACGACCTCGGCACCAGTTCGCCTTTTTTCGGTGCCGATGGACGGTCACCTACTTTATGGGTTGAGCCATGGCCTGTTGGCAGTGGCGTCCCCTGGGCTTTGTCTGTTTTCCCGTGTGGTGTTTGCTTCGACGTCTTACTCACGGTTTCTTCGACGTCGAATTCTTCCGAGTCCGATTCATGGATGGAGAAGGCTTCTTCTTCTTCTCCCTGTTCCTCGAACCCTCGGTGTCCTGTCGGCGTGGACGCCATCTGCAACCGTCTGGCTCTTCGGTCACGGAGCGTTTTCCTCGAGCGAAACGCTCGACAGGCCTCACACGTTTCTTCCTTGTGCTCGGGTGACAGGCACAAGTTACAGACCAAATGCTGGTCTGTATAGGGATATTTACTGTGGCATTTAGGACAGAATCGGAACGGGGTCCGTTCCATCAGTGTCGATGTTGCACGCGGTCGGGCCGACCAGGCCCCGACGGGGGATTGAAATTACCCCGAAGGGCTACCGGAGCTCTTCAGGATTCGGTGTAGATTCTAATCTAACCCGATACCGAACGAAACAATACCGACTTAGTTTTCCGAAGTTATGACTATCTTTCCGCCCCGAAACACGGAGCGAAAAGGAACACGTCCGAACCCGATGGCGGAAAAAAAACAATCTAAGATGGAGTCAACGCCCATGCGCAATGGAAACAAAGGAGGAGGAGTCCCTCGGTCTCGTGACTCGAAAAGACTTCTTCGAAGAAAAACAACTTGTAACACTCCGACCCAACACCAGACGGCGGACTATGCACAGCATGTGTATCTGCAGCTACACATGCCACCGAACATGTTATTCATGTGAGAAAGTGGTAATGTTTGTTTAACCACGACCTCCCTGGGATGTCGCACTCTTGAGTTCATGCGTAAAGGCCGCCACAAATCACCTTTTACTGTTTGTTTTTTTGGATGAGGTACTGCTTGTGAGCCGGGAGGGTTGGGATGACAGTGGTGAGATGTTGTAGGACTGGCCTGGTCACCTACAAACCTAAGTACTGTCATCCTTAAACCAGCAGTCTTGCCTAGAGCTAGAGTCAAACTACAACATGGCACCAACGATGATGTTTAAGCACTAATTTACGGATACCCTCACTATCACTGTCTCACTCACAACAGGTACCCTAAGTACAATTATACAGAGATGTCTGTGATCCTGGGGAAGATCCTCCTCAGCTGAGCCAGGAGCATCTATCTAGGCTGTAGATTGTTCGAGCTCTATTAAAAGGATTTTTCTCCCCACTTGGTGTTCCATCTCTTTACCCATTCCACAATATGGCTAACACCATTGACATTCCTGAGAATGCTAGACAAGCACTAACTCTACACCTGGTAGTGCATGGCTTAACAGACGAGGGCGGGGATGTCACCTTCATTGTAGAAGCTAGTGAAGCTTACCAAACAGAAACATTTGACTCTTGGGTCACCTTTCCTGAGGAATACAAAAGATCATACACTTTCCATACATACAGAATTGCAAACGTACCACAAAGGTACCAAGCATACCAGTATCTTGAGATACCGATTACTTATCAAGAACATCAGAAAGGGTTTAATGGTGCCCTACCACATGTAATACAACCTGTGAGATTGGGTCCCTTAGGTAATGAAGGACCAACGTGGCCTATGGTTGCCACGTACACACCTCACCCAGGTATACAAAACGAGCAGGCAACTGATCTGCGAAACCTATACAATGAGCTAGTAACATTATATAGACAACTTGTTCAGTTCGTAATGCGAACTCTGAACACTACACCAAAACGCTCAGCACCATCAGCACCTGCTGGTTACCATCTGGCTACTACTACTATGACTGGGATTAATCCACAAACAGTACATTCTATCATGGGCAAAGTGCTCACAGAACAAGAGAAATTTAAGTTCTGAATAGCCCAGTAAACAAGTCAGCTAGAAGCTGTGTTTTCCCATACGGGCCCACAGGAAAAAATAGAATTCTTACAATGTGCTTGCCTTTCGGGATGGTTCCCTAAGTGGATAAATGCGCCACATGGGGTACAATCTTCGCTGCAATTCATGCTACCACACATCGTACCACAACACTTCCCAATTTACTGAAAGCGTTAAAACAAATTCAGAATGAGCATGGGGCTGCACCAGCCCTGGAGATGAAATGAATGCGTAAGTTTGGTGCAGTCTCCTCAATAATACTCAGTAACATTAAAGGGGAAGTGGTAGCACTGGCTATACGCCAGCGACTACGAGAGATTCTACATCTGGAACAGGAGAAACAACTACCAAAAATAATTTCCGACACCTATACCAGTATTGGACGGGATGGATTGGCAGCCAAGCTGAAAACGCCTGAAGTACAACTCCTGAGGAAGGTACTAAACAAGCACAGGAGGGTTCTAAAAAGCTCTGGGATAGACAAAAGCAAATTAAAGACAGACTAAGTCAGAGAGCAGATTCGCCACACCCGAAGAACTCCGAAAAGAGATATAATGTCAGAAACAGAGAACATATAAAAGCTCCTGACACATATACTGATTCACGTCACTCTCGTTCCTTTCAAGACACACCGGATAGATGTAGCGAGAGAGTAGGCCGGTCAGAGCAACGTCTTGACTATGTGAAACAGAAGAACGACTCACCACAGTCTTCAGACAAAAAAGAAGGTAAGACCCCATAACAAAATCCACAGTTTAAAAAGAAAAAGGTGACAGCACTGTCAACGAAAAATGCCAGTACACTTTAGAACATTGTTGAAGAACAAGCAGTGGGCAGTAACACTGCTAGACAGCGCGACAGAGGTCACGATATGTCGCCAGAGTCTGAAAGATCATATGGATGTGACCGCAACTAGCAACTTTATTGCAGTTGAGACTGCGGACGGGTGTGTTCTCCCACCAAACAGGGTCTACGATTTAAATATCCAAATTGTGGGAGACAGAGCGCATCATTAGTGTGATATTCTGGGATGAACTTAGTTGTGATATCCTGCTGACCGAGAGGGACTGGCCATCCGAGCACGTCTGTAAGCTCCCACATGAGGAAGATGTCATTATGTCTTCTTTCTCTGATCTTGTTCAAGAGGCGGTAAAACAAGCCTACGCTGTCAACTGGGCTTTAGCACAGCCACATGCTTTATAACGCATCCATGTAGGTTGGGACAAGGATTCTCCTTGCCAATTAATACCTTGTCGCATAGGCTCTCGTTATTCTAATTAGACTACTGGATTTTGAGCTGCAGAATCGCCTGCGGTGTGAGAGACTGAGTCTTACCGACTACAGGTGACACCTGTCGCCCCAATGCAGGTTTTGCTCCGGCTAACTAGCAGTGCCTCATCTCTACCCAAGGGCAGGGATGATTGGGCAGCTGAGCGCATGACATAATTGATTTCTCAGGGAAACCGTGGTCGCTCAGGTCCCTATCTGTTCCTCTCAGTTAAATAAGTCTCACATACACAATGACAAACAGAGACAGTATATGTTTCAATAAGGTTTTAATGAAGCGACTGCATCTTAGACAGCAAATCATGTGCTACAATAACCAGGACGTTACAGCATGACAACATTAAAATTGTGACAAGGAGAGTAAAGCATAGAAATAACGCTACCATGCTGTCACTAGAGTCAATAGACTAATTCCTACCTAAGCTATGATAGAGCACAGCGTGTTAAGCTCTAATTCTGCCCTTCAGGTTCACCTGGGAAGACATCATCTCCCATACCTGAGCAAAGGCCTGAAGTCTGCATAAGCAGCTGTAGTGAAGCGTTCAGCAAACAGCATACAGTTGTGGTTCTCTGGCTTGAATCTTCCTAAAACATGTAAGGAACAGGGAAGTGTTTTTATAATAAACAGCTGATGTTCTGAGGAAATGTCCCTACGTTAGGATGTGCTTTTTTCGATGAATGTCAGAGATAAAACTTGTACCGAGTTCACCAGCAACTTATCTTACTACAGCCTTGAACGAAGCACAGAGTGAGCAAGAATGTCTTGTTTGAGAACATAGTGCTGGCCTAGGCAAAAACAGCTAGAGAGAACTTAAACAAGACTGCAAAAGTGGCTATTCTAAGAATAATAAAATGAAGCTGAATAAAATATATCTAGGTTAAAGTGCACAGCGGCATGCCTAGTATGTTAAAATAACATGCATGGAGCTATAACTAAAATAGCTACACAAGATCCTGTTAGGTCTAGACCCCAGCCTCAGCCACAATATCCTGTTAAACACAAAGCCAAAGCTCTGGTGAGGGAGATCCTGACTCAGCTTGAGTTCCAGGGAGTAATAGAGCCCTGTGTCTCTGCAATGAATATCCTGTTATTCCCAGTTGCAAAACCAGACCATTCATACAGAATAGTCTTAGATAACAGACACTTAAACAGTCATACATGCACATACGCAATACAAAATTCACAGAGCACAGTACTAATTAACCTCTGAGCTGCTTGGCCTCCCCCCCTCCAAGTGCTGAGCCCTTCTTTGGATATTTGGGGTAGTTTGCTTAGGCCTTCATAACTTTTTGTCCACATAAGCTATTCACACCAAGTTTGTGTCCTTTTTTTCCAACATCCTAGGGATTCTAAAAGTAACCAGAGATTGTGGGTTCCCCTGGAGGAGACTAAAAAATTTGTCAAAATACAGCAAAAATCGTATTTTTGTCAAAAAATGGGGAAAAAAGGCTGCCAATGAAGGCTTGTGTTTTTCCCCTGAAAATGGCATCAACAAAGGGTTTGCGGTGCTAAAATCACCATCTTCCCAGCTTTCAGGAACAGGCAGATATGAATCAGAAAACCACATTTTTCAACACAATTTTTGCATTTTACTGGGACATACTCCATTTTTACTATTTTTTGTGCTTTCAGCCTCCTTCCAGTTAGTGACAGGAATGGGTGTGAAACCAATTCTGGATCCCAGAAAGCTAAACAGTTCGGAAAAGTAGACACATTTTGGATCCAGCAAGGGGTCATTTGTGTAGATCCTACAAGATTTTCCTACAGAAAATAACAGCTGAAATAAAAGAAATATTGAAACTGAGCAGAAAAAAACAGCAATTTTTTTCCACTTTTTTACTTTAACTTTTTCCTGCAATGTCAGATTTTTGAAAGCAATATACTGTTACATCTACTGGACTCTTCCGGTTGCGGGGATATATAAGGCTTGTAGGTTCATCAAGATCCCTAGGTACCCAGAGCCAGAAAATGAGCTGCACCTTGCAATGGGTTTTCATTCTATACTGGGTATACAGCAATTCAGAGTGAAAACTAGGTATCAAGAAAACCTTTGTATTTTCAAAATGGGCATAAGATAAGGTGTTGAGATGCAGTGGTTATTTGCACATCTCTGAATTCCGTGGTGCCCATACTAGCATGTGAATTACAAGGCATTTCTCAAATAGACGTCTTCTTTACACACTGTCTTACATTTGGAAGGAAAAAATGTAGCGAAAGACAAAGGCAATAACACTTTACTATCCTGTGTTCCCCCTGAGTCTCCCGATAAAAATAGTACCTCACTTGCGTGGGTAGGCCTAATGCTCGCGACAGGAAACGCAACCTTGTCACATCACATTTTTACATTTGAATCTGATTATTTTTGTTTGCAAAGTGCCTAGCTGTAGATCTTTGCCTCTAGCTCAGCTGGCACCTAGGGAAACCTACCAAACCTGTGCATTTCTGAAAACTAGACACCTAGGGGAATCCAAGATGGGGTGACTTGTGGGGCTCCCACCAGGTTCTGTTACCCAGAATCCTTTGCAAACCTCAAAATTTGGCCCAAAAAGCACTTTTTCCTCACATTTCGGTGACAGAAAGTTCTGGAATCTGAGAGGAACCACAAATTTCCTTCCACCCAGCTTTCCCCTAAGTCTCCTGATAAAAATGGTACCTCACTTGTATGGGTAGGCCTAGTGCCAGCGACAGGAATAGATCACGCAACGGTCAATGTTGGTCCTTACGTGAGGCAACTGTTGACCCTGGGATGATCCATTCCTGACGCAGGCACTAGGTGCAGGCACTCAAGTGGGGTTTTGTTTTTATCAGGACAGGTGAGGAATCACTGGGTGGAAGGAATTTTGTGGATCCCAGCATATTCCTGTGGTTTGTGTGACAGAAATGCAAGAAAGAAATAGAGTTTTTATTCAAAATTTCAGCTTTGCAGGGTATTCTGGGTAAGAAAACGTTGGGGAATCCACACAAGTCACACCTCTGTGGACTCCCCAGATGTCTAGTTTTCAGAAATGTCTGGGTTTAGTGTGTTTCCCTATATGGCCGCGAGCCCAGGACCACAAACACAGGTGCCTGCCTTACGAAACCAGTTTGTTTTATGATATATAATTTTGATGTTTCCACAATACGATTTGGCCGGTGGAATTTGGGGCTGAACTAAATTGGGGAGCTCCAAAGAGAGCACTCACTCTCTATGCTTGCCGCCGCATTCACCGGTCTCTGGGTTGGGCTAAGCAGTTATTGTCCCGTTGCAAAGACTGTGCTTGCGAAGGGACAGCAGGACTGTCCTCATCACCTCCCTCATAATTACTGGAAGAGGCGTTATTGACTGGGACTCCTCAGATTGAAAAATCGCTCCCTGAGTCTGTGCCATTGTCCTATCCCTCAGATGCTGTCTCAGTATCTGCTGTATCAGTCTCTGATCCTGTGTGAGAGCTGTCCTCTATAACCCGAGTGAGGGCGTGAGCAGCAGTCATCCATCAAGATGCCATCTCTGCTATTGGCTAAACTGTTGCTCTGAAACACTAGCCTACGTAGACAATCATAAAATTGCTCGTGTGTGTGATACGTGCAACAGTAGAGGTCACCTTACCTGCGCTTCTTCCCTCAATCAGTACGTTCTTTCAAAACACTCAAAAAAACACCTTGTCACATACCAATCGTCACAGTCTTTCGCACCTCTAGCGTCCAGTCCAACAATTATTATTGGTGCTCCAACTCCCATGTCCTCCTCCTCGGATTCCCTCAATACGACCCAGCAAAAGTGCCCTTCATCTCTCCATAGCCGCACCCCGCATTATCCTAATTATTGCAGCCCATGCAACTTATGGTAGACTGCAGTCGTATTAATAAAACACACTGAAAACTTCACTGTATCTCCTTCATTGCCTGTGTGTATGATTGAGACCTGTTATTCATGTGAGGAAAGGGGTAATCTCAGTTTAACCTCAACCTTCCTGAGATGTCGCACTCTTGAGTCCATGCGTAAAGGCGGCCACAAATCACCTTTTACTGTTTGCCTTTTTGGTGAGGTACTGCTTGTGAGCCAGGAGGGTTGGGACGACAGTTGCAACTTGTTGTAGGACTGTCCAGGTCACCTACAAACATAAGTACTGTCATCTTTAAACCAGCAGTCTTGCCTAGCGCAAGAGTCAAACTACGACAATGGTCTCTATGAAACATTACCCAATAAATAAAAAATTACACTTGGGTGTGTACACATGCTAAAGTAGGCACCACCAACACAGATGTTGAATGTTTGTGTATGACACCAAAAACGGCAAAAACAATATTAACAATTTTGGTAATACATATGGAGGTGACAAATGTGATGGATCAGACAACCTCAGCATCCGAAGAAAACATACAATGTTTCTGCCAATGTCACTGTAAAGATTCAGGCTGAAGATAGAATCCTAAGAGCCTGCTATTTTCGTCCACAGTCTTAAAAGAATTATCAGCAAAGTGACTGAAAGCACTACCATAAGGCAGATGCCCCGAGCTTAGGAACATGTCTACCACCAATATCCAAGAACCAGATCAGCCCAGAGCTCCCAGTATCACAAGTATTGTGTAACAGACTGGGGCATTACACCATACATACAATACAATTAAACATAACACACAGAAGCTGAGAAAGGGGCAAATGCAGCCCTATTTCAGATCCCAAAGACAGCCCAGATGATATGGCAGACAAGCTTCCCTCATCCATTGAGGGTGTGGTGGTCAGTTGCATCTACAACCTAATTGTCTTCAACAACTGCACTTCCAGAAACGTTCTCTTCACAAACAGGATAGTTGGTCACACTCTCCATTTGATGTTTTCTCCTAATGGAGAAACTGCTAAACATGCATCTCGTACAAAGACAGTATGAATACAGCCTACAGTCTTGCTTTATAGTAGGATGACTAGAAATCATTACAAACGCATTTAAGGATAAAAAACACTAAAGCCATGTATAGAACTGGAGCAGACTAACAGCTTGAGAGCTCAATAACAACAAGTTACTTACCTTTGGTAACAAATAGTTGCAGATCTCTTACCTTAGAATTTCCACAGGCGTCAGACTGGATCCGTAGACTTTTCTTCGAACAGTACTCTTGCGCACCATCAGGTGGCGTCTGCCGACTCAGCTTCCACCGCTGGCATTGAGGTTGCTGTGATGACATTGCAGTCCTAAATAGGAGCCACCCCGGTGTGCTGATGTCAGTTTCTTTTCACAACTTTCCACGCCAGGAGCGGTGTGGCACCGTATATTGAGTCCAGGAAACCCTTATTGATAGAGTTTGGGTGTCCGGATAGCAAAAGCTCTTTAGGGGTAGCTGCGGTGAGCAGTTAAAGCTCCCCTAGGACGAGTGTAAAGCATTTGCAATAACACAATAGCCAGTCAAGAAAGAACCACTCCAGGTATTGCAAAAATAATGGTTTCTGTATTACAACACTAAAGCTATACAAAGATTGGTATATCTCCACCTGGAGATATCAACACACAAAAATATATTTTTAGCAACAAGCAGAAAAAGCATAAGAATACATGGGGTCCTACTTGGGGGAAGGGGAACATATACTAAGAAAGTGGTATAAGAATTGAGGTGCCCAACCCAGGTAAGTGTGTTACAATCCCAGGGGCTAGGGGAGTAGGAAATCATCAGAGATAAGTATTAGAAATCCCACAGGTGCTCGGATGCAGAGCTGTTATTGAGCCAGGTGTCGCATAGGCTAACCCAGAATCATCATGGTTTGATTTTTATGGATTCAGGATCCTTCCCAGTGGACCCAGAGGAAACCAGTTGGCACAAAGAAGGTTGGAGAGTGCCCCCACCTGTGGATATCAAGAAGACCGGAGTACCTACACCTGGGAGCCCAAGTCCATAGGCGTGAAGTGGAGTCTGAAACCTGCTTTGAAGACAATGGAAGCCTCGGCTGTCTAGCTGCTGTCGCGACCTGTGGACCAGGACAGTAGAACAAAAAGGTGGATCCGAGACATGAAGAACCTGAAAAAGAAGGGGACAGTCTGCAGACCATTCAGGGATGTCCTAGGGGGCAGGTAGGCAATGCCCACCCTCTTGGAGTTGAAGTTCCTCCAGGGCAGTGAAGGAAGAAGTCCAGCTGCAGAGTCCAAGTTGATGCAGGAGATCTCTGGAGCTACCCACAAGCTGTCCCACGTCGGTCGGTGGATTGCAGGAGGGTCAGTAGTCAGGAGGACCACCAACAAGCCTTGGCAAATGCAATTAGCTGATGCTAGGAAGAATGCAGGTTTTGGAGGACCAGCAAGGTCCTAGTGATGCGACCCTTAGAAGGGAGTCAAGGCAGGCCTTCAGCAGGAAGGAAAGCCAGCCCGAGTCAAAGGAGCCCCTTCCCCCCACAAGTGACCCACTGACAGCAGGCACAAGGAGACACAAAGCCTCAGCAGCACAACAAACAGGATTCCCACATCACAGGAGCTGCAGAGTGGAAGCTGAATCTGGAGTTGCGGAGTGCTGGAGGGTGGGGCTTCTAGGAGCTCGACGATCTCTTGGAGGAAGAGCCAACAAGCCTTGGCAAGAGCAACAGTCGCAGTGCACAAGGGTTCCATTCAAGTGGCTGCAGCAAGAGTCCACCATCTCCCAAGTTGGTCAGAAGACAAGTTGGACTCGGAGAGGACCACAGAACCACCACCTGTGAGCAGAGCATCATCTTGAGAGGCAGGGGAGTGACTACTTCACTCCACGAGAGACTCCTCCTTGATTTTTGGATGCAGGCAGAGTCCTTGTGTCCCTGGAGGATGCACAGCCATGAACGTTGCAAAAATCTTGCAGGAGCTGGAGAAACAATGTTGCAGTTGGAGCCCTCCCACCTGGATACAGTCTTGTTTCAGTTCCAAAAGCAGACCAGCAGCAGTTCCGGAGGCCAGGAGCAGATGTCTTGCAGAGGGTTCCTTGTAGTGTCCTGCTCGAGGAATCTGAGGACCCATCCTGGGGGGGGGGGCGCCCTTAAGTAACCCTAAAAGGGGGTTTGTCACACTCTGTAGTGACCTAGCTATCAAATGGTGGTGTTCAGGGGGGGGGGAGGGGGGGATTGGTGTGGGAAGGGGATTGGTCACAGACATCATCTACCTGGCCTAACCAGTCAGAAGCTCCCAGGGGCTCTGCCTACCTTGTTTCCAAGATGGCAGAATCAACCGGCCACCTGGCAGAGCGCTGTGCAGAGCCGGCCTGGGGGGGTTGGTGTCACACCTCTATCCATTGTGTAGTTTTGGCCAGAGCAAGAACCGGGGTTCCTGAACTTGTGGAAACTGGATTATGCAAGGAAGGTACCAAATGTGCCCTTCAAAGCAGTCTGGTGGCGCTCAGAGGCCACCTCACTCCAGTCCAGAGACACTTGTTTCAAAGGGAGAGGTGCTCACACCTCTTCCTTGCAGGAAATACTTTGTTCTGCCTTCCCCTGCTTGAATTAAGCTAAGGATGGCAGGAAAGTATCCGTGGTCTGCATCAGCATGGGCTGGCAATCAGACCCTGTAAAAAAAGGGGTGTTGGGGGGGAGGGGGGTGTCACTCCCCTATCCATTGTGTAGTTGTGGGCCAGAGGGGGAACACCAGGGGTTCCTGAACTTGTGGAAACTGGATTATGCAAGGAGGGCACTGAATGTGCCCTTCAAAGCAGTCTGGTGGCGCTCAGAGGCCACCTCACCCCAGTCCAGAGGCACTTATTTCAAAGGGAGAGGTGGTCACAACTCATCCTTGCAGGAAATCCTTTGTTCTGCCTTCACCTGCTTGAGTTAAGTTCATCAGCAGGATAACATAAGTCCTTCTGGTGGAATTCGCCCCATTATACCTGCTCATCTATGCATTTAAAGATTAAAATGAGTTTCTGACTATTTCTGCCTTCTGTTGCCTACAGAATGTACTATTACTTTGTTCTACACTAGCAAAGAGTATACAATATAAGACTGAGGAGACTAGAGTGGAGTTAATCAAAGTAACTAATTAGAACCTGGAAACTAAAGGAGAAAGAAGACCTTGCTTGAAGTAACTAAATCGAGCCATCTTGCAGTCCCAGCAGCATGCAGGATTACATGATGAAAAGAAAGAACGCCAACATGAGTGACCCAGTCTCTGTAATTCAACAATGAATGTAATGATATTTTAAAAAAGAATCAACAGGGAGATAGGTTAAAAACTAGGAGGGCTGTGCTAGCAACTAAAATAAAAGGACAAGGGTTGTAAGCTATAGATGTTTAAAGCTGTTCGGAGGATGTGATGTAGGGAGGCCTGGAGGAGAGGTTCTGTAGAATTTACAAGAGATTCCACTATCTGATCTAATGAATAATGGAGCAGCTTATGGACAACAGAGGTGTGAGCACGCAAGTGCTTGCCTCATGCCATGCAGTAAGTTCTATCAGTGTGCACTGCAGCAAACACATTTTGGGATACACTGACATACGGTTGACAGGCCCACCCTGAGACTCAGTGCCAGTACCAAGTATGCTTATCTACAGTGCTGATACACACCGTTATTTATTATTTAAGGCACCTTCAGCACAATGATAGGCACACCTGAAATTATATTGGTGCCTTTACTGTGTGTGTTTACTTACAAGCGGTGATAGGCACACCATAGGACACTACATATTTGATACCAATCATTCTGTGTCTCAGTCAATATATACAATGGAAGCAGCAATTATACCTCCACCATTATTCCTCTCAGAACCTTGAGCTCCACCAATTGAGTGGGTGGAAATATTTGTAAATTGTATTCAGGCTCTGGATGGGAGGGAGTTGAGATTGTCTAGGAAAAGAGCATTATTAAGTACACTGGGCAAAGAAGGCCAGCATATTTTCAAGTACTTACCTGGAGCTGTAGGAAACGCGAAGGACAACCAATTAGCAAAGTATATTTAGAAGCCAAGGCAAGATTGAAGAAGCGATTTGCCAAAGAAACAAACGTAGCTATGTGCAGGCATAGGTTTTAAGCCCAACCACAGAAGACTGGTGCATCAATTTATAGCGAGATTACGTAAATTTTTGGTAAATGCCAGTACAGAGAGGGTGTTTGATAAGAAAAACATTAACAATAGTGTAAGTACTTTTAAACAGGTTGAGATTCAAAAGCAACCTGGAAAAATGTATACTAGGTGTGGAAGTAGCCTAAATAATCCTGTACCAGTTCAGCATAAGGTGTGTAAAGTACCTATGATTACAAGACAGGAAGTAAAATTAATACTGGAAGAGATGGTAGAACAGGGAATTAGAGAAACAATAGAAACATCTAGTTGAATATCACCTGTTTTGATAACAGGTGAATCGGATGGCAGTTTTAGACTTACGCACAGAAAATCAGAACATTGGGGTAAATAATCACCCTCTTCCCAACACCAATGAGTTAGTGCTGCTATTATAAGGAGGTACATTTTTCTCCAAACTTGGTCTGAGAAACGCCTATTATCACAATAAGCTGCATCATCATTCCAAACACCTCATAGTGTTTATCAAAATGGAAGGGTTATTCAAGTTTAATAGGATGCTGTTCAGGTCTCTCATTGGCAACTAGGATCTTTCAAAGGCTAATGGGACATCTTAAAAGGAATTGATGGTGTTGTCTATTTTCAATATGATATATTGGTTTTGGGGGGGAAACAACTGAGAACCACAACATGATACCTAAGTGAGTGTTAGACAAAATTGCAGACGTGCAGGGGTGTGGAATTCCTATAGCCTGATGAACAGGACATATTGTTTGAGATCAAGGGCAACAAAATGTCATGTTTATTTTGTTTGTGGGACAAGTAGACCCTATCCCCTTGTAGCACAACCCCTTTGGCTGCCAGTTTACAGTACCACATTATGAAGCAGAGACTGGAATTGCCTGGAGTTGAGGTAATATTTGTGTCCATATGTCAATGCTGTTCGAACTTGTATTTATGGTTCATTAATGTAAAGCCTTTATTATTAGGGTGAGCACTATAAATACATGTAAGCTCTGACTGCACTACTTACAATAGTTCTAGTAAACAAAAATATGTACACATGTTTGCAAAGTTTAACAATATGAGGCTATGTATAATGCTCCCAGAATTCTCTCTGATTAAATGTAAATATGTGCAGAAGCTTGAATGCAAGATTGATGAATATGTGCTTTCAAAATAAAATGTTTTAAAAAAATGCAACTGGGAAAAAAGTGTTTCGCTAAACTACTGTGAAATGTTAGTTACCATCCCTTTGAAGCATCATTGAGTAAAATATATTGATGCATGCTAGTATTTCCAAAAATATTCATAATGGAAAATCAGTGTATCCAGTTTCAACAAGATTGTGGAAAACATGAAAATAAACAAGTATTGGTTGTCAGTCTTTTGGTTTTGTCAATGTGTTTCTTGATTTGACATGGCTTTTGTAAAACATTATTGTTGTGGAAGCTGCAAAGCCCTCACCATTGTAACAAACATTGACAAAAAGCAAAAATATGTTTTGGTCTCAAAAAGCACACATTAACATAGTAGTTCCTGGCGCTGAACAAAACTACTTTGTGTGCTGATACGCTCCTTGTGAACGAGCAGATTATTATCACTCAGTGAAGCCAACTGATCAATGGACAGACACAGAGGGAGGTAAAATGCTAATAAAAACAAAAGGTCTTGATTAACGCATGACCTAATTAGGGGCCCAATTCTTAAAGAAAGTCACAAAATGATACCCATGGTATATGCCTTTGCATTAGTGCAGATTAACATCTTTCATGAACTTACAAGAATTTACAGAAGTAGACCAGGAAATAATACACCAAGGAAGTATTTGTGAACTGTTCTTTAGCACTAGCAAAGATCCATGAGTATATTTACTCATGCGAACAATTTGTTGACCGTTTACAAGTTCACTTTCCCTCCAACCATTTTTTCACATCCATGCAAAAAGCTTTAGTTCTGCCTTTGTTAGGAGTAAATTTCCAAACATGCGAGTTAGTAGATTTTCGCAGACTCCAAAAGGCTTTCCAACCTTGGAACTATACCCATTACCTCCCGCCCCAGTAGGTAGATCTGCGGAAAGGTGGCAAAATAAGGAAAATGCTAGTATTAAAGCCCTGCTATAGTATTAGTCCTGGCATAATCAGAGAAGATTACATTGGAACTCTTACATAATGAAATTGCTGCAATAATCTGTACCCGCACTATGTGGCACCAAAGGAATAAGTAGATTTTTTTTACAGGACAAGAGGATTTATGAAGCAAACTGTGTCATGGACAAGTAGATATTTTATTAATTTCCCAATCACTGAGACACAGGACTAACACTTAAGAAAGAAAAGTGTACATTTTGTGAGAAGGAGGCTGAATACACATTGAGAGCCTCAGGAATCAAACCAAAAGGAGACTTGGTGGAGTCTATGAGAAAATCACCTGGTCCTACAAAGACCAATTGAGGTCCTTTCTTAGGCTCATTGAATACTATATAAAATCTGTCAAACAAAAAATAAATTGCTGAAAAAACAGCCTATAAAAAAATTGTTAAGAAAAGGTTTCATGTTTGTTTGGGCACAGGATCAACAAAATTCCTTTGTTCATTCAAGGTATTGATCCCATTTTATAGTAACCTCATGTCAATATTAACAGTTGACACCAGTGAAGTAGGTGTGGGTGCTGTATTGTCACAAATACACAAAGATGAGGAAAAAACTGTAGCTTTTGCTTCCTACTCGTTGACTTTGGCAACTTATTCAGTCATAAAGAGGGAGGCACTGGCTGCTGTATGGGCAGCAGAGTATTTCAGTACGTATTTGTGGGGGGCTTGTATGATCTCAAGTATAAATCTATTAGAGATTCTGTTATCTGGAGGAGCTGACAAAGGGTCTGCGAGGCTAGCTCGTTTAGCAGCCCGCTTACAAGATTGTCAGTACAAATTACAATACATCCGGGGATGGAAGAAATGCCCAAGCAGATGGGTGGTCTACATTGCTATTGCTTTGACAAGATGTAGACACAGTAGAAATTGAAACATTTGACAAAGGAGGGCAGTGCCAAGTGTATACGATCTAGGGGAATGGAGCAAAGGAGCCACTAGGAAAGAAAGGTGTTTTTTGAAAGTATGGACCAAGATGAAGTGCTACAACAGGTGGAAGACATGATTTTGAAAGGGAGCAAGTGTGAGAGTGCAGTGTTACCAGCAGTAAGGCCGTATGTTAAGATAATAGATGAGGTGTTATTGTGTGATGGTAAACTTATTTCAAGGGGTGATAGATCTGTATCACCCAGAGAGTTTAAGATTCAAACTTTTCAAAATGGTGCATGAGGGCCATATGGGGAAAACACTCACAAAGAAGAGATTGCAAAGCATGGAGAAAAATGTTGCTGAGTGGCTGGTGCAGTGTGTGGATCATAAGGATGGGGAGAAAAGGGTGCGAGTGGGTGCACAGTCTGTCATGGATGAGATAAAAGGTCCAGGACTCCCATGGCATACGGTGTGCTTAGATTTCATTGGACCAATGAGTCCCGTGGAAGCTGAACTGAGATTTGCCCTTGTCATGGTAGATGTATATTCTAAATGGCTCGTGGTAAAATGTATGCAGGAGATCACCAAGAACACCATTAAGGTGTGGCAGGAAGTATTCAGGGAGGAAGGTTATCCAGTGAAATTAACCATGGATAATGGGTCCCAATCGTCGTCAGAGGAAATGACAAAGTATTTACATTTGTGTGGTCTTTTACACTCCAGGACAGCATTATATAACCATCAGGGCAATTGAGTGGTTGAGAGAGCAAATTGTATGGTTTTAGGTGTGATACAGATGGTTGTGGAAAGGAGAAGGGATGTGAGGGGAATAGTGTGTGGTTTGGGAATATTGCACCACAAAAAAAGGGGTCACAAAAGAAATTCAGTTCAGTGCGATAAGGGAACGTAAAGCAAATACTAAAATGTCACCAGCCTGGATGAGAATGTTACTAAATCAAAGCCAAAGTGGTGATGAAGGTGAGAGTAAGTTTTTGCTATAGGATGAGAGACCTGCCAGGTTTGCCCCTTGTCCTCACTAATCTCTGCACTGGCAATGGCGCGCCTGAATGGGGTATTCGTGTTGGGGATAGATAGCATTTTATATATTTATATGCCGATTACGCCCTCCTATATCGGCACAATGAGGTTAGGTTATTAAGTCAACTGATGGCACTCCAACACCAATCTGGTGGAGCATCTGGGTTGTGGGTGAACTGGGAGAAATCCTCTTTGTTTCCCCTTGTGGCTCTATTGGAGGAGCAATGGGAGCGGCTTCCGACTACTCTTCTGACATGGGCCCTTGATACCATTAAGTACTTGGGTGTTAGAATTTACCATTCAGAAAGGGATCTTAAAGATGCTAATATTGTTAGAGCCTTAACTGACATGCAGTCCTCCCTCCAGTTTTGGACGTCAGTCCCCCTTTATCCAACGGGCAGAGTCTCCACCTCCAAAATGCTATTACTTCCTAGGCTATTATACTTTTTCTTAGCTACCCCAGCCCTGATACCGAGCAAAACATTTGCCGACATGCGTTCTATGCTGATAGCGTTGATATGGGGAGAGGATAGAAAATGGGTGATACTGGACAAATTATATGCACCACTGGAAAGGGAGGGACTAAGCACAACCAATGATAAGCATTATTACACCCTGTCGCCCAACCTCAATGGCCTATGCACTAGCTGGCCTCACACAGTCAGAACAAACTGGGGGATGGCTTCAGGGATCGCTCCCCAAATCAGGTACAGAGATGGATGCTGAGAACTGGCCCAGAACTACCGGGAGAGGGCATTAATATTTTTATGAGATTTGCCAAGAAATGTTGGTATACCTATAAACGCCTGAAACACTGTCACCCATATGCACTGGGGCTGCCCTTGTGGGTACTGCTGGGTTGTACAGACATGCACTCTTGACCGTATGCAGCTGCCTGGGAGAGGACGGGCATCATAGAATGGGGAGACCTCTTTTCAGACAAAGGTACTGGCCACATTTGATAGCCTGGTGGACGATTACGGCATATCACAGGGCGCCTTCTTGACAAACGCCACACTCACACACTATTTAAAGCAGTACTGGGATAAAACACACAAGGAACCTGCAACATCTGCATTGTTACAGGTGCTGCGGACTCTGGGAGGCACATGCTGAGCTGTTACTAACACCTACAGTGCTTTATGCATAGACAGAGAACAACCCCATCACATGCTCAGAACTTACTGGGACTCTGCCCTCCATATAACACTAACAGATAAGCAATGATCACAGTGCTGAAGACCATATCTACTAATGCCAGACTTAAATACACACAATTCAATTGCCTGCACCATACCTACCTCACTCCCAATAGACTGGCAAGTATATATCTGGGAGCAGTGGACATATGCGTGAGATGCCAATCCAGTGAAGCTGATTTCATACACATGGTCTGGACATGCCCTCACATAATTCCCTACTGGGAGACCATTAACAGGATCCTTACCATGATAGTGGGAGATCAACTCCTCAGGGAAGGATTACATTATATATAGGGGGTAAATTCTGCATGGCACAATGTAAACCTTTTAACAAATTCAATGACCTGGTGTTGATCCTAGCAAAACGCTGACTGGCTATGCCCTGGAAATCTGCCACAGCTCCACCTACCACTCTATGGCTATCTGACTTACGCACAGGGATACTTGCAGAGCAGCAGGTGGTGCATACAGCTGGAACACGTGGCAACCCCTCCGACCAAGCCACCAGACTGGCAGAGATTCTTGAAAGGGATTGAAACACACACTGCCTCACAGGTAATCTGAAAGGGCTCGCTGTACCTTAAGCAGTATGGGTTCATACAGACTAGGGGCATCACATACTCATCATTTGGTAACCCCGACCCCCCCCCCCCCCCCCGACTTGCAAAAGGTAGTGTAAACTGAACTAGCGAAGCCCCGCCCATCCTCTCGCTCACCTGGCCACATGCAGGTACCAGGGCTCAGAATAACAGGATGCAATACTCCTCTCACTGCCCTTGCGCAACATCATAATATACAATTCATCTCTCACTCACAAACCCTGATACACATACTTTATTGTTCAATGCTGTAACTGTTTAATGTGAAGGATGTCATGGATTATATATATATACACACATATATACACACACACACACGCGTAAAGATTGCAGGATACAGTTCCTTTACAGGTGACATAACGCTGAGAATATACAACATATGTGCCAAAAAAGAGATGTGCCACAGCGTTCCTGCTAATTAGCAGCAACAAGACTGTAAATCAGACCCAATTGTATGTAATTATGTTATCTGCAACAAGTATTATGTATCGTAGTGTTTACCACTCTTTTAGCCTAACTCAATGAAGATCTATTGAAAAAAATGTGAGTAAGTTCGAAGGGAAATGTGATGTGAGGATAAATGTGGGTGATTTAGTAAAAGTGAAGCCTTGGAGTCTTGATGGTGGTCTAACCAAGTTTTGTGGTCCATTCACAGTGCGAGATGTACATGGTTTGTTTGATATCTTGGAAAATGGACAGCAATAAAATTTAAGGAGAGTAGCCTTATATATGATAAACAGAAAGGTGGTAAGAAGGATGCTGAGGAGAGCTGCAGTGACTTTATGATGATGGAGGATGGTGATGTTTTCGTAAGGAGAGTCCATAGTCAGAGAGAGGGTAAAAAATGGTGAAGATGATGTGGGTGGTGCACAGAGTTGCTAAGGTACAGTGTACCACCCAAATACCTAGATGACTATATTTGCAAACCACAATCACGTTATGTTTACTTATATTGTGACTGGCTTGTAAAGAAAAGAAAAAAAAAAAAACGAATTATTTGTATTTCTGTAAAGGGAGGGAGATATGTGGTATTTGTATATCATCTTTTGTAAAGTAAATGAATGTGCAACTTTAAGCTTAGAATGTTAAGGGAACTTTGGTTCATTTGTTCTCGTGTAATATGACTGTGTTGGGTTCTCTCTGGAAGCAGATGTTTGCTGCCTGAAGAGGTAACACCAACTGCGGTCATCCGTGTCCGACTAAAGCACTTTCTTCAATCATAACTTGGTGAGTGGAGTACAATCATAAGGTAAGGACATTCTGCTCTTTCACATGGAGCATATATGCACACAAATTAGTCTCTTTCAATGCCAAAGATTGGCTTCGGCAGGGTGTGCTTTTTGAGACAGTAACATATTCTTGTATTTGGTGACTTTTTTTTAACGGCCACGTAGATCTCCCAACAATAAAGTTTTACAAAAACAATGAAAATACAAAACGAGCATTGACAAAAAGGTTGTTAGCCAACATTCATCCAATTGGCTTAGTCAATGCTTGTCTGTAAATACAAGGGTTTTCGTTAAGCCAATACATTTGTTAATAAATATGAGTGAATACATTTGGTAGTCCTGTGTGGAAGATCAGTTAATGTTTTCATATAATTGCTTAAAGGTTTCTACAGTGTGACTGCACGTAAATAGCATCGCAACAATTTTAGAATGGTAACAAACCAGGAGTTGACAAGGACGGGCCTGTCAGAGCATTCGTGCTGCCTAGGGGAAAAACTCCTGGGTTCACAGATCTGTTTCTCAAACGAGAATTTCAGTAAAAATTGATGTAAAGGTGTTCATTTTGAAGCATAGTATGCTCATCGCCTAGAGTGAAATGATATAATGTGAAGATGACTTTGAAGGCCAGTCATCAGTTAAGTTTGCACATTTGTAAGCCTACAAAGGGTAGAAGACTTCCTGCACTCGCAAAGTGCTGGTGTTGCCACCAATTTCCTTCAAAGTGACAAGGGTAATAGTTCCTTTAAAAAAAAAAAAAAAAAAGCTGTCACCCTAAATTGGGACGGGCGGAGCGACAGCTATAAACTATGAAGCAGCTGCAAGTGCCCCCTTATGCCCATAGCTGCCACTCGCGCAGCGGAAACTGTTCCAACTGGAATAGCTTCCTTTTTGCAAATGTTTATTGACTGACGCTGGCACCCAGTAAGCTTTCAATGCTTGGCAGAAGAAGTTTACTTATTTTTAGATATGCATTTTTGTAAAGTGAACTTGACCTCTGGTTATCAGCGCAACATACATGAAACAGTGATGCAACGCTACACCAAATAGAGTAGGAGGGGGCTGGACGGCGGAGAAGGATTACATGATAAAGAGTGCCGGGCGCAGAGATATTAGATAAATCCGTGCAGTTGTTTAGATGACGGGAAAAAGGAAGGTTTGGTCAATTATTTTAGGGTGATCAGATTTTCACCAACAAAAACCGGGACGGGCAAAAACATAGAAATAGGACTAAATATTGACAATCCTGCTCAAGTGTCCGTTTTTTTGGTTTTATATTTCTTGAACTGAAGGGTGTGATTCTATACTTCTTTTGCCTCCAGGCCGACTGGTGGTTCATAGTAGGTATTCGAGTTTGTTCAGGAATAATCCTTGAAGGTAATACAGACTTTTTAAATGTATATTCTTTTTGGGTCACGTGATAGAGCATTTTTTTGTTTCGACCTAGCCCTAGCTGCTGAGTGGAACACTGCTTTGATCGGGCTAAGTAAGAAACAGGAGCACCAGCAAGGACATAACTTCTGTAAATCAATTCCAGAGAGAAGGAGGGGAGAGTATGGAGAAATACCCAGAAGACGTTGGGTAGAGGAGTGGGTGCTAAGTTTTCTAACGCATTTAAGAAGGTGCGAACTTTAGAAGCCACTGTTCGGCAATGGAGAGATTAGATTTAAGCTACGTGTCCAAGTTGCAAGGTATTGAGAGACTTTCAAAGAAACCACAAGAAAGGTTTTGATGAGTGGGTGGATGGTGGGGGGCAGCCCTCCATTTGATTTGCTTCCTTCTTTCCTTGTGATTTGCAAATAATCACACTGTTGATACGGGGTGCGATTACAAAGTGTTATAGTCGCTTACATATAAAATACACACCCTGCAAATTGTTTACAGAGCACACAGTAACACTGGCCCTCAGTTCCTAGTAGGTAAAGATTATTATGTTCCGGCTAGCCATGTAATATGTTCTGTCAACAGGCATTCAATCCCAGTTAGTGGAGGTTTTTCATGAAGAATCAGCCCTAGGAAACAAGACAGTCTGGGCAGGAGCAGTGCAAGCTTCCCTCACACACATTAAGCAAGGTACAGGCAGCACTAATGCGAGCTTCAACACATAAGAGTGCAAGCTCACTATCACACACTCACTCATTTGTGAAGCTTAAAGTTTCTCCTAGGTCTGAGGTAGTTAGTAAAGGCAGTCAGCAAAGCGACAAGAAGGCCAAACCAAGAGGCCGGTAATGCCTAGTGAAGAAGAGGAATGAATGCACGGGGCATAGCTCAAATTGAGAGCCCTTTTGCTCGTTTCCAGCAGAAATGCTTCCTATTAGATACTGCTTCAAGTCCTGAAATTGCACAAGAGCCAGTGCTGCAAATGTAGACATCTTACGGCCTATTCAGCTGGGATCTGCAGTCCCTGATGGCCTGGAATTAAGGAAAAAATAAAACACTGGCTAAGCTACTGGCTAGTCCAAAGTGTGGGCCCTCTAGCCGGGCAGACATCAGCTACATCATCATGCATATATCTACATCACCAAGGGCAGGGGACTCTGGAGAAAGCATTTGCTTGTGGATTTGTGGTTCATTTGTATGGAGCTACATGCACATCATGAGTTTACCTTTTTGTTCTTTATGTAAGTTTTGCTGTAGTATCATAGCTTGTTGTTTTGACTCAAAGTGATTGAAGTGGAGATGCTTGCTTACTAGCCCTCAGGTGAAATGTGTTGTTTAGTTGGTAAACCCTTTTCTATATCTACATATTTACTGCATCTATTCTTTTCGTCCAATTATATAAGTTAGAGTAAAATGTACTATTTACTGCTCGTAAAATAGTGATTGCAATTTGTGAAAAGTATTTTTGTGACCAGTAAATATTCTTACGAACTTTCCTAAGTACCATTAAGTTAGATTGTTAAAAAAAAAAAAAAAAAAAAAAAAAACAGGATCAGATTGAGTCACAATCCAACCAACCTAATTGATATTCATTGGGTAGGGCGCAATTTGTGTTGCAGTCCTATTAGTCAGAATCACAGGGATGGTCTCCAGTGCTCAGCAGGCCATCAAGCTTGTGATGGATTTTCAGTAGCTAATTAAGTGTTTTGTTTACAGATCTCTTGGACCACTGCCTACTTTTAAACAAACTTTTTTACACTCACAAAGGGGAAGAGGTTCCAATGGGATGCCTTCACTTTTGCGAATGTGGTATCACCTCCTCAAGGTGTCTGTAAACTTTCAATGTTTGGTGACTGGATTTTGGGCGCAAAATACTGACATTTAAAATACTGAACTGGTTTTTGGAAGGGACGCTTACACACGCCCCTTCCAGATATCGAATTGGTATCCATTTGGATTACCACTGTATGAGTTGTGAAACTTCTCCAACTCGTAACATGGAATTAGGACACAGAAAAAAGCATATACACGGTCACAGACGCCATATTGGTGCATTTGCAACCGCTGAAACGCTTAGTACATCTGGACTTTAGTTGGGCACTTCAGTGTAGCTCTGGAGCTCAGTATAATTACACTATGGCTTCTCATGGGATTTCAGTGTGCAACCTCGGTATTTTTTCTGTGCCAGTGGCACGCGAGGAAAATCCATCAACGTGCAGTAACTTACGTTGTGTTGTTTCTACATTGTGGGTGCGGTGCACTCAAAGTGCACCTGCTTGTTTATGGATTTGCTCACGTCACTGGACAGAAAAGAGTTGCACACTGAAATCTTGCTTTTGAGCATAAATGAAACTTAGCAATTATTCACAATACACGAGGGGAGTGCATTCCACCTTTGTTCTAAATATAAGTAAAAAACTGTCCCTTGGTTAGTTTGCACCCCAGATTGACAAAGTAATCACATTTGAGAGCAAATTGCAATAGTCATCGGAGGCCAAATGGTAACATTGCGTAATACAACAACTGGAATCATATTGATGGCATTCATAAAACCAGCAATTGTTTGTGTTGTAGTTGATGAACTGTAAAGGACTCAGTAAACACATTAGTAATGGACATCCATGGTTTATATGCATCACATCTAGCATTTATTATTTATATTATCATTGTAAATTTTTGAGTGAGCAGTTATTGTGGAATTTTTAAGGATCAATAACGATTTGTCAGCTGTGAGTTTTATTTTTCATTTTCTCACTTCCATGTTTTATTTTTTTTATTTTTCAAGGGTGTATTTTTAAACTCACAGTTTTATGGAGGTGGGGCGTGCATGGCTGAATGTACGTATTTTGTTTATTTTGATTCTGTCGCACTGTGATTCATGGGACATTCGCTTTTTTTACGGCACGCTAAAAAGCATTAATTTCACCTGTTTGTGGGGAGCGTTTGAAGGACTGTTTGCTACGGCCCGTCCAGTCCAGTTGACGGAGGATTTGATTTGTTTTATAGATAGTGTACAGGCAGACTAAGCCGCAAGTACATATTATTCAATGGTACAGTGCCGGTTCAGAGTGCGCAGTCACTTGGGAATTGTTTAACTGGGTTTTAGAAATATGTTTGTTTGATGCACGGCCTTGTTTAGCATGGGGCACAATTATCAAGTTGGTGTATCTTACTGGTCACGCATTGAATTATTTTTATTTTGGTTTCTTTGTGTTTCATATTTTGCATGCGCTTAAGGTCACGTTATTTGTAGCACAATCTGTTGATGGATGCACAAGTGAGTATTTATTTGGTAGCATGTCATGTATACGCTATCAGTCTATTCCAGTGATTAATATTTCATGTTTTTAGAGACATTGTTTGCGATGGTCACTGATGTAATGCCTTTTTGTATCGTAGTTACCCCTGACGAAGGGCTGTTGCCCGAAATGCATTGGGTACATAACATCATGTTACATGTGCTGAATTGTGAATATCGACATGTTGCGTAAACAAACCTGGATTAGCATTTCTCACACATTTGAACATTGGAATCATGATGCCTCTGCATGAGTACTGAAACAATTGAGAAATGTAAATAATTGATTAAAAGAAAAAAAAACTGATGAAACTGGATTTAGGACTGTTGATTGCAGTGACTTGCGTTGGTGTTGGTTGCGCATCCTGGGTCCGGTGTACTCGAAGTGCACCTGCTTGTTTATGGATTTTCTAATGGGATTTGCCATTTTATGATGATTTGTTTTTGCAATTGCAGACCTCGCAAAAAAGTGTGGAAAGTGAGGTGCACCCAGTAATTACCAGCAGTTCACATTAATTCAAACAGCCCCTTCATCAGCTTTTTTTTCTTCTCAATGACTACTTGTCAGGCATCCAAAAAGTGGACTGACTAAAGCCGGATAGGGCTGTTGCCCATCATCAAGTTTAATTCGGAATATTATCAAGCCTTTGTGCCAAGAAAACCTACTTTACACCCAAAACATATTAAAAAAGTACAATCCGCACTTCATAAAACATTACAATTTACAATGCAGTACTTTACTGAAATACTTTAATTACTTAATTACAACTTGTTTTAATGCTTATTGTAATGATTTGCAGGTTTGTAGTGACACATAAAAATAATGATAAAAATCTGCCTTTTAATGATGGTAAACTAGTAAGTCCTGTTAACTTGGCATTACACTTGCCTGTGATGAGAACTAAGGCTTGCCATTAAAAAAAGAAGACAAATTAAACTACTGTTACCCCGGCTAGGTGTTATCACAACAGGTGCTACTGGCAGGGGTGCAACTTCTGCTCCTATAATTAGTATCTGTACTCATAAATATTACTGGTTTTCCATTCTGCCACCAGTGGCATCAGTACTACCAAATTTACCATCACCTTGGAGGAGAATTGACAGGCTCTGTGCTTACTTGCTTGCGTGCCAAGAGACCCAACCTCATAAGTTTTTAGATAGCACAAATAGCGCTAGGGGCTTGCTCTCTGGGATTTGCTAAACAATCTGGTCTCCAATGCCAGCACGAAGTTAAGATGGTTATCCTAATTTATGAGGCAATTTATTGCAGCGTGCCAGCCACAATGAAGCTTTTAAATATGAGGGACCACTAATACTACTCCCCCTATAACTAATATTACTGGTATCAAACGGGGAGGAAAGCTCCGAGAAATGAATGCTCGCAAAGGACATATGCGGTTACCTGAAGGTCACGAGTTCAAATCTCAGCAATGCTAACCATATCTATCCTTCTGAAGATGATAAACTGAGCCCTATTAAACTGTGTATAAGTAACCTCCTTTCTTTACAATACTTCGGAATGGCAAAAGAGCAGCACGAAATGCTACAGGGTGAGTTAATATTATTGCTTTAATCCAACAGTAGTTCTGCGGTGGTGCTGTTCACGCATACGTAGTTAGTGTTGCTAGTATACTGTAGTGTTCATTTAATCGCTATACTACACCCTCGCTGCTCGTGGTTTCTTGGCGCTGCCCTGAGAAGCCAGTGGGTACAGTGAAAACGTTTTCAATTGCTTTCAATCTACATAGTTACGTGCGAAGGAGCATTCAAGATTTGGCTGCACATGAGAGAAATCGGTCTCCTGTCTGCGCTTTGAAAGCTTTATTTAGCTACTAGTATTGGCGACAACAGAAGAGTTACAGGTACTACAACACATCCTACTGCAACTGCTAGTTAGGTGCAAGTTATGTAGCGGGTTATCACTGCTACACATACCTCTCTAAATAACCCAAGATAATACTAGAGGCAAAAGACAGAATAACATGCCTTCGATGGAAAATATCCGACGTTAAATATGTAAGAATATATCCATCGCTTCGGTGTGTTCATATCGGTCACTCTGCACACATGCTGGAGTAACTCCCCTATTCGCAAGCACTTGCCGTTGTACAGGCTGAACTATACTTTTTAAAAGTGTAACATCGGTGCAAAAGTGTTTTTTTTTTCCAAACCAAAAATCTCTTCTAAGTTTAAGGCTTAGCTAACAGGAAATGTCAGTGAAATATTTGTGAGTCGTACGACTTAAAATTTTGTTATCAAAAAAAGGTCAACGGTTTTCCAGTAAAGCGTTCGCTCTCATTACATCAGTATGCCGCTGATGCGTTCATGGAAACAGCAGCACTGTGGGCATGAATTGGTGCGCAACACAATGAAGCGGCAGCAGGCGCGGTGACGTAGGCAGCAAGGGTGGCCGCTCGCGAGCACGCCTCGTTCAATATCTGCCGAAAGGTCTAATATTCCAGCTCGGAGGAAACGCTGAAACTCTGTAAACTGCATCTCCTTTTTTATCAAGCCCATGAAACAACGTAAAAGCCAGGGCTGCTGGGTCCACTGCAGAAGGATGCTTACCACTCACCTTCTCTGCAAAAGTGACGTTTGTGTTTAATCACGCGCCGCCTCAACATCGGCCTTCCTCCCTAGTGGCATGCTGCTGACTAAATCGCAAGTTCACATGTCTGGACAGACGGACAAAGCTAGAAGAAAAGCCCGGGTCTTAGCACACAAAGGCCTATATTGTTCATCCGCCAGAGAGAATTTTACTTGTAAATTGAGCATCCCCCATGGAAACGGTCCCGCCGAGAGATGACCGGTCTCCCTGGTCCACAAGGGGCAGTTGAAACCAGGAGAGACGCAGTGGCCGCTCTTAGTAGATTCTATAGTATAAGCCAATGTCCTGGGTTTACCATCCCACGCACGTTTTCTGGGGAAATCAATTAACAAGTGTGCGTTTGAGGAAAAAATCCAAAACGGGAGGAGAAGTAAACATTTAATAGACCAGTCTATTCTTAAACGAGAATTACGCGTCATTTGGGGTAAATGCGTTCATAAATATGAAGCCTTGGAGAAATTGTTATATCTGGGCGCACATTTGCATTTCTGATATGAAGTGTATATGGATGCCTTAAATAAAGTGTTATGCCTACATGAACATTTGCATTTTTACCGAAAACAAACTTTCAACTTACAAACATTAAACACATTGTTTTAACAGTTTTCTCATCTTGTGTTTTGAAGGCACAAACTGACAAAACTTCGTGTACAAACAAGCACTGGCAAAGTTAACAGAACTGGCGTTGGGTCCTCACTTTTGTCTTTGTCCATTCTTATTTTGTTTCGTCCTGGTTTTAGTAAAAGCTATTGTTGGGTTATAATGTACCAGACGTGTATATGAGAATTGACATATACCCTATTATTGGGATCTCCAGAGAGCCAAGCACTATAGTGAGCAATGCCTGGAAGTCTCTGTAACCAGAGACAAACGTTATTCCTTATTCTTTTCTCTTGAGGGGTAAAACATTTGAGCGCCGACTTTCGCTGGTAGTGTTTCGACCCCCAGTCCAATAGGCAAAGCATATTATTGGAGTACATCTCCAAGCCATTGGTCATGCCGCTGATGCCAGCAGGTAGTTCTCTATTTTTCTTCTGTTTCCTAACTGACCTTTCAGGGTCGGTTTTCACTTGCTTGTTGTAATATACCCCCAGTCAAGATTACCCTACAGTTAAATGTGTGCGAGTAGCTCACTGTTTAAGAAAGGCGTAAAAAACGAACATGATAGGGTGGGGCCTGGGAAAAATGTCCTGCACAAGTGCTCTAAAGTGACATTTCTTGCTGATTTGTGATTCTGTAGTTAGTTATAATCTTAATGCACGAACAGAAGATCAATGCTTGTTGAACTGTCTGAAAAAATACATAAGCAGCAGTATATATGCAGCGTCAAGCATTTTCTGTTTGCTCAAGCCAATATTTACACCAAAATGTCCATTTAAAAGCCAAGCAAGCTACGATAACAGATGAGCAAACACCACTTATGAGCAAGGACAAATAGAGCGCAAGTGGACAAAAAACATTTAGGCTGGATCTCACAGATTTGTTAAAATTGGAGAAGGTAACATTCACATACTTACCAAAGGATCTGATCACAAATAAGATCTTTGCAGAACAGACAAACGACTGTGTTCGACAAAATTACCTGTATGTTGTGTTAAACCGATTTGATGGTTATATACGAATTAGGAAAGGTCTTTTGGGCGATGAGTCCTTTAGGCTATTGGAAGGGTATTTAACATACTTCAATAATAAATGATCAAAAATAACCATTTCAAACTAAACAGTATTTGATCACACAATTATTTAAAGCTGTGTGAGCATTCACTGACTGAAGTTGTAACAGCATTTAAGGAAAAGGACAATCAAAGTTAATTTAGTGTTAAAGTAAGAGCACAGTTTGCAAACATCTGACAGATCGAATATTGAAAGACTCACATCTAGGAGCGTGTGTAGATGCTGATCCTGGAAAACACTATGGAGAAAATCAAGGTCTTTTTCGCTGCAGTCGGTAAGTGCATGAATCTCCTCCAAGCTATCCAGAACCTGAGAGACTGCTCCTGTAGGCAAAGAAACACCTCTTAGAGCAAAGGCTTGTGGGAAAACGACCTTTGGAACAAAAATGCCTGCCTTCCACATGATTAATCTGATCAGGAACAGCAAATGTCTCTCTACAAAAAGCACTATATCGGGGATTTCAAGTAATACAATCTTTTACCGTGAACGCTGCATGATTAATTTGCTTGATTAAAGAAAGGTAGGTACACAAGGAAAATAACATTTGGTATGTGGACAACAAAAAGCTTTCGAATCGGAGAGCTCATGTTGATCGAGGGCACTGCGCCAGGTCTTTTTAATGGTAATATATTAAAAAGCTATTTTCGGCTATCTTGTAGACTGTAGGATTCTTCTTCTGTTTTTTACACTTTGTTACCATAGATCTGCACAGTGTTCTTCAGTACACATGCTGGCTAGTGCTGGTGCAGTGACCCTACTAAGGTCGCTCTGATCATTTACGTGTCCTTTTGATAGGCTATCACAGAGGTTCTCTTAAGCTGTGGTCTTTGCACCTAGTCCAGGACGCATAGGTAGGTGTCCACAACTGTTTGGAAAAGTAAATAAAACTGGCAGATAAATTAAGTAATGCACATCAAAATTGCACACACGATTCCAAAAAGAAAGGTTCTTCATAGACCAATAGGTTCTACATACCACAGAAAAGAAAAAGTTATTTCTTTTAAAGCACAAGCCCTCACTCACCTTACGGTGACATGCTTCATCATAGGGCTGTGCTCCTCGTCAGGCTGGCGCTGCAATGTCTGACGGGCCCCACGAGGGGGCTCTTTGCCGGAGATCTTGTTTAAGGAGAAATGCACAACCGGTCAAAAAGAAGTGTGGAGGATTGGTATAGTAGTGGTTAAAATTGTCTAGAGGTAGAAAATAAATACGTCTTTAATTTGGTGTAGATACCTCTGACAAGGTTAAAAACAATAAATAGGGAAATGGTAAAATAATGTCTACGCTCCCCATAAAAAGAGAAATTATTATTAATAGCAATTACTGACTCTCACATTGGGGAGTAGTATAAAT
The DNA here is from genome assembly GCF_031143425.1 of Pleurodeles waltl. Taxonomy (NCBI): domain Eukaryota; kingdom Metazoa; phylum Chordata; class Amphibia; order Caudata; family Salamandridae; genus Pleurodeles; species Pleurodeles waltl. The sequence continues at coordinate 345,461,049 of NC_090447.1, read as the reverse complement.
GAAGCAAGTAGACACAGGGTCCCCTGTGCTACTCGACATCACAGGTCAACATGTTTCTCGCTAAATGGTAGTCAAAAATGATCTTAGTGCGATTCGTCAGGACCTTAATAAACGTACCTAATCCTTTAGATATTTGGAAAACCCTTATTTAGGGAGAACAGAGCCCTCATAATTTATATGTGGGGCCTCATCAGGGAAAGTAATAACTTGAAGCTATCCTTGGATATGGATAGAATCGTGTGGGAAGACCTAATGGTATCAACACTCCCTGGAACTTGAAAGTTCCAGGGAGTGTTGATATTGGGATATTGGGAACTTCACACACGGGACCAGGAGTCTTTTCTCCGAATATCCCTTTCTTTTGCCCCTCCTTTATTGTTTTTTGAAGATAAATTAAGTACACATCGATAAAAAAGCAGAATTAAAACTGTTAAAATGCTCTATACAAGTGAAAGAGTCTGAAATTAGAAGCTAAAAATAGTTATCTTTCCTTGAGTCATGGGAGCAGCGCAAGTTTGGCAAACCAAATCTAGTACCAACAATAGGTGGCCTCAATTGAAGCAGCACTCGTATATGCCGACAAAAACAGAGTATGCACTAACAGTATGTAGGAAAGTGCCCTTCTTGGCATGATTACCTCCCTACTTTTTGCCTGATATTGATGCATACTTGACTGAGAGTGTGATGGGACCCTGCTAACCAGGCCCCCAGCACAAGTGTGCTTTCCCTGAAAATGTACCATTGCTTCCACAATTGGCACACCCCGGCACACAGATAAGTGAGTTTTAAAAGGTACCCATGGGACCAAGGCCCCAGTAGCCAGGGAAGGTCCCCAAGGGCTGCAGCATGTATTGTGCCATCTTGGGGGAATCCCTCATCAAGCACATGCACACTGCCTTTGCAGCTTGTGTGTGCTGTGGGGATAAAAAGACAAAGTTGATATGGCACCACTCTCAGGGTGCCATGCCCTCAAACCACTGCGTATGGCATAGGTAAGTCACCCCTCTAGCAGGCCTTACAGCTCTAGGGCAAGGTGCACTAAACCACAGGTGAGGGCATAGGTGCATGATCAATATACCCCTACAGTGTCTAAGTCCATTCTTAGACACTGTAAGTGCAGTGTGGCCATACTGAGTATATGGGCTAGGAGTTTGTCTTTACGAACTCAACAGCTCCATAGTGGCTTCACTGAAGTCTGGTAAGTGTGGTATCAAACTTCTCAGCACAATAAACCCACACTGATGCCAGTGTGGAATTTATTGAAAAATGCACCCAGAGGGCAACTTAGAGATGCCCCCTGTCTTCAAGCCAAACTTCTAGTGCAGGACTGACCGGTCTGTCCCAGCCTGCCACTTCCAGACAAGTTTCTGAACGCATGGGGGGAGAGCCTTTGTTCTCTCTGTGGCCAGAAACAAAGCCAGAACTGGGTGGAGGTGCTTTACACCTCACCCTGCAGGAACTGTAAAACCTGGCAGTGAGCCCCAAAGCTAAGGTCGCTTGTTACATCACCCCAGGGCAGTCCAGCTAGTGCAGAGGTCCGCCCCCGGACAAAGCCCCACTTTTGGCAGCAAGTCAGACAGGAAAATTAGGGAAAACAAGGAAGAGTGACCACTTCAGCTGAGACCACCCCCCTAAAGTGTCCAGAGCTGAAGTGACCCCCCTCTTGCAAAATCCTCCATCTTGATTCGCAGTACAAGAACCAATAGAGTTAGGTCTGTCCCCCCACTCCCCAAAGGGAGTGGACATCGAAAGGGTGTAGTCACCTTCGGGGAAAGTAGCCATTGGTTATTGCCCTCAGACCCCTGTAACGTCCCTAAATCAAGGATTCAAGGGCTACCCTGAACCTCTCGTCAGATTCTTGGCAACCTCAAGAAGAAGAAGAAGAAGAAGGAAGAAAAGAAGGACTGCTAAGCCGACCCCCAGCAGAGAAAATTGAAGACACCAACCGACTTCGCCCCAGCCCTGCAGGCCTGTCTCCAGCTTCTGAAGCCGTGCATCCAAAAGGCAACGCATCCTGCAGGACCAGCGACTTCTTAAAAGCCTCAAGAGGACTGCCTGCATCCCAGAGTACCAAGATCTCCAGTGGACAGCAGCCCAATCCAGAAGGAAACATCAGCAAAGGACTCCAGAACAGTCCCGGATCTGCGAGTCCTGTCCACTCTGCATCCGACGCCCACGGCCCGTGTGGTGCCCCAACTGACTAGAGCTGGTACCCTGGCGATTCTGACCTAGTGTGCCCTGCTAGGTTGACCCTTCCTGTCTAACACACTGCCTGCAGCCTAGATCTGGAGGACCCCCTGACCGTGACAGAACCGGACAAAGATTTCCAACACCAAGAGGTACGCCTGCAACCGCAGCCCCCCGGGCCTTGGGGAATTCGACCTTCGGTGCAGCAACGCCCAGCAGGAGGCCCCCTCGTATTTGTTTGATATATAACTGTTTCTAATTTATTTGTACACTATTTTCAATATTTTGTGGTTCTGACTGCACAAGTTCCTTGGATTGGGTCTCAAGCTTTCAGCAGAGATTCTTTGGGGGTCCGTGGAAGTCAAATGGTTAAGAATGGTTGAGTTATCACACAAGGGCCATGGGACCCAAATGAAACAAAAGTTACTCAATGCATGTTTATATGTTAAAGGACTGCTTAAGATTGTCAAGGGAAGCATTTACATCATCCCAAGTGTATCCAGGCCCACTGACAAAGGGCAAATGCACTTCTATTTTTGTGCTCTCAGATATAGTCACTATGAAGATAAATCAAGAACCCTTATTTTGCAGGTTATATTCTTCATCTCAGTCACTGTGCAATACTGTGTTTTCATGAAGCAATCAGCTGGAAGCCAGTGCTCATTTTAAAATAACAAAACGTGTCTACAGGAAATCAGATGGACCATTAGGGAAACTAACAAGTTGCTTAAACAGGTCATTTTCTTCACAGGTCATATATATACCCGTTACCACTACCTTACAAAGTGGTCTTCAAACTTTTTAATGCTGTGTCCCCTTCCAGTGAAAGAAACTCATTGGGCCCCCTGAGTATTTCACAATGATTCTATTAAATTGGCACTGTTTAAATATGTCAAGACTTATTTAAACATAGAATTTAAGTTCTCTAACCTAGTTAAAATTATAATCAAGTGCATGATTGCTAAACGTACTATTCTGGTAAGCTAGGCCTTTTAAAGTGTAAAAGTATGCACGGTTTTATTGTCAGAAAAGGGGGAAGAGAAGTTTGAAGACTATTTGGAGTCCCTTTATTTGACACACACTCCCTGCCAGATATAAATGACAAAAGACGTTGGTGATGACCCATTAGAGAGCGGATGACTGCTGCTCATCTTTTTTTCAGCTTAAAACAAAGCACTGGTATCAGCATGATGTTTCTTTTGACCAGAGCTTGTTGTCTTCCCAGGAACCAGCTGAGGGCCCATCCCCCAGCTTAAAGACCCGTGCCTTACAAAAAGGACTCCGTACGTTAAGGAAAGGATAGGTATGCGCCATAGCACTTAACCCCTTCTGTGACCATTACGTTCTCGGCCTGGAGTTCGGAGGGAGCACTAGCGCTCCCTCTGTGGGCTTCCCTGTCCACTCCACCAAGGCAGGGATGGAAGGGGAAGCCCTTCCCCTACCACCCCAGACCCCCACCCGGCCCCGCAGTGACTTCTGATGACGTCAGCGCGCAATCACGTACTGATCTCATCAGAGGCCACTTCCCCATCCCGCTGGAAGCTCACTTTCCAGCGCGATCGAAAGAGAAATGCTCAGCATTTCTCTTCCGATCATGTGATGGGGGCCCGAGAGGCTTCAAAGGGAAGGAAAGGAATTTCCTTCCCTTTTGTGACCCAACTTCTGAAATGCCCACTAGACACCTGGGATTTATTATATATTTAGAAATTGGCATAAGGGGAGCGATCCCAAGGGCAAGGGTCGCTCCCCTAGGGGGCAAATTATATTTAGGCCATTTCTGCCCCTCTTGGGGGCAGATCGGCCTATTTTTATGAGGCCAATCTGCCTCATATGGTGAATTCACGCAAGGGGAGCGACCCCTCAGGCAAGGGTCGCACCCCTTGGGGGGGGTGATTTATTTTAGGTAATTTCTGCCCAGCCCCCCCCCCCCCCCCCCCCCCCCAGGGCAGATTCCAGAACTGTCACCGAAATGAGAGGAAAAAGTGTTTTTTGGTCACATTTTGAGGTTTGCAAAGGATTCTGGGTAACAGAACCTAGTCAGAGCCCCACAAGTCACCCCATCTTGGTTTCCCCTAGGTGTCTAGGTTTCAGAACTGTGCAGATTTGCTAGGTTTCCCTAGGTGCCGGCTGAGCTAGAGGCCAAAATCCACAGCTAGGCATTTTGCAAAAAACTGCTCTGTTTTCTTTGTGAAAATGTGATGTGTCCACGTTGTGTTTTGGGGCATTTCCTGCTGCGGGTGGTAGGCCTACCCCCACAAGTGAGGTACCATTTTTATCGGGAGACTTGGGGGAACGCTTGGTGGAAGGAAATTTGTGGCTCCTTTCTGATTCCAGAACTTTCTGTCACCGAAATGAGAGGAAAAAACTTTTTTGGGCAAATTTTGAGGTTTGCAAAGGATTCTGGGTAACAGAACCTGATTTCAATGAAAAAATGTGATTTTGTGTTTCCTGTCGCGAGCATTAGGTCTACCCATGCAAGTGAGGTACTATTTTTATCAGGAGACTTAGGGGAAACACAGAATAGAAAAACAAGTGTTATTGCCCCTTGTCTCTCTCTACATTTTTTCCTTCCAAATGTAAGACAGTGTGTAAAAAAGACGTCTATTTGAGAAATGCCCTGTAATTCACATGCTAGTATGGGCACCCCGGAATTCATAGATGTGCAAATAACCACTGCTTCTCAACACCTTATCTTGTGGCCATTTTGGAAATACAAAGGTTTTCTTGATACCTATTTTTCACTTTTTATATTTCATTAAATGAATTGCTGTATACCCGGTATAGAATGAAAACCTATTGCAAGGTGCAGCTTATTTATTGGCTCTGGGTACCTAGGTTTCTTGATGAACCTACAAGCTCTATATATCCCCGCAACCAGAAGAGGCCAGCAGACGTAACAGTATATTGCTTTAAAAAAAATCTGACATTGCAGGAAAAAGTTCCAGAGTAAAACGTGGAGAAAAATGGCTGTTTGTTTTCTCCTCAATTTCAATATTCTTTTATTTCAGCTGTTATTTTATGTAGGAAACATTTATAGGATCTACACAATGACCCCTTGCTGAATTCAGAATTGTGTCTACTTTTCAGAAATGTTTAGCATTCTGGTATCACCCATTTCTGTCACTAACTAGAAGGAGGCTGAAAGCACAAAAAATAGTAAAAATGGGGTATGTCCCAGTAAAATGACAAAATTGTGTTGAAAAATGGGGTTTTCTAATTCAAGTCTGCCTGTTCCTGAAAGCTGGGAAGATGGTGAATTTTACCACCGCAAACCCTTTGTTGATGCCATTTTCAAGAAAAAAAAGACACAAGCCTTCTTCTGCAGCCCTTTTTTCCCATTTTTTTTTTTTTTAAAAAGCTAACTTTTTGCTGTATTTTGGCTACTTTCTTGGTCTCCTTCAGGGGAATCCACAAAGTCTGGGTACCTCTAGAATCCCTAGGATGTTGGAAAAAAAGGACGCACATTTGGCATTGGTAGCTTATGTGGAGAAAATGTTATGAGGGCCTAAGCGCGAACTGCCCCAAATAGCCAAAAAAAGGCTCTGTACAGGAGGGGAAAAGGCCTGGCAGCAAGGGGTTAAAAACGAAATGACAAAGAAATGTTTACTCAGCATAGAAATGACAGTTTCGTAGCCCATATGCCTCATTATTTTACAAACTTGTAGGAACCTTGAGGTTAATGGTGGAGAACCAGGTGGCAGGCATCACATGAATGCACCTTCCACATGGCTTGGGTGAGAAAGATGAAAGGGCTAGTCTTCTCAACGGGAGTTAGTCGAGGCAGAAGATGGACAGTGGAATTTGAAGAAGCTGAAGATCCTGGAAATGTGACTGTATACGTGTCTACAGTAAAGAGTTCGTACCAGCAAACTATCTACAAAGTTGTTAGGTGCTGTTTAATGTTCTTGCTCGTGACGTTTACGGGCTAGTGTCTACCTGGGAGTTTTTGATCTTAGCGACTGACATTCATATTTCTACTACAAAGTAACAGAGTTTTGGAGTGAGTGCTCCCATGCTTGTAGAGGTAAAAAAGGGCAGTAGCTCGATTGGTGTAAGACTTTCACCCACTTGCTGAACAACAATAGAAGGAAGGCTTCTATGTACTAGAAATGGCATACCACTCACAGTAGCTAACGTCCAGAGCCATGATCTATGCAAAGTAATCTATTAAGTCAGAGACTGGACCTCCACCGTGCTTAGTGGAACTCCATGTCATTCTGGAGAAAGACAAGGTGGCTTCATTAGTAAAATTGCTCTAAAAGAATGACCATTCCAGATCTTGTATCACTTCAAGGAGATAGGCAACAACCAAGAATTGAGCTCCTACTGATGTTGAGAAGTAATCAAAGTCAAGGCTTTCTGGAACCATTACACGTCACTGTAGAGTGTCAGCTTGAAACTTATAGAATGCTTTCTGCATGGTTAAAATTCACCCTTGTGGAATAAACACGATGGTGATGCCATTGATTGTAGGACTTAACATTGTTAAACTTGAGACCCACTTGCAACAAAAGATGTCGCTTGCTGGAAGGTGCTTTCTCTGCTTTGAACAAGAAATGCCTCATGTCAGATCTAAAGAAAGAGGCACGGAAGCAAGCATCTTAGGGGTAGATTGCACAAGATTATTCACCTTGTTTTATGACACTGAGTCAGTATCAAATTCTTGAAGGATTTATTTAAGAAGATTCTATTGAAAATGTACAACAAGAAAGAGTATGGTACACTGACCTCTCCCATGTGTCACACTTCAGAAATCAAGAATAGAATCCCTGATTGATATCCAAAATTAGAACCATCTCTTATGTCCCCAACTCCAAGAGTTTTAACATTTTCACCAGCAGCGCTTGAGAGACTCTGTGAATGGAAGGTAGATAACTGGAACTGGGGCAATGACAGTGAATCCTTGCCGCACAGAGTGACCCATGTTATCCCACCCTCCAAGAACCTTTGCTGTTTTGGACCCTGACCCTGACCTCAGCTGTCTGGTCAGGTAGATGTGTAAGTCACATAATCAGTGCATGATTCTAAACCTATCAGCCTTGAATGTTTTCATGGGGACATTCTTTGTAGAGAGCTTGATAGCTAGCTTCTGCAAGACCTCAACAAATTCAGCCACGTCAGGCACCTATGCTGATGTCCATAACTAACTTGACACTCCCAGCGTCCCCCACACACATGGTTTAAGCCAACACCTACACCCCTCCACTAGCAAGGAGCAGCTCATATAAAGCCAAGGCATTAGCTAATGGCATTGCTAAGACAGCAAGCACATGTTTCTGACACCAAAATAAAAATGGCAAAGATCGCTGTTCTAGAAAATCTTGAGGTTCGATAAACACTCAGCACAACACAAATATGACTATTCAGGAAGTCTTGCAAGCTTATTACATCAATAAAATGAATGCAGATTCCACTAGAATAGGAGCTCTCTTAAAGGCTGGCAACAACTGAATCAACCAGTAGTTCTAGGCCCCTTCATCTTCTCTTGTCTGCCATCCAACTGTCTTATTTTACTTCCTATAGATTTGAGTCACATTTTTATGATGACCTCTTAAAACATGCAACAAAAAACCAAGATAATAGACCAAGCCTTCAGCTGACATAAGAATGACCACTGCCAGCTCCAGACTTACAAGCAATGGCCACAGCATTTCCACCAACTGCACTCGGCATACCATACCCTTGGACTGGACAACTTACATTTTAATAGTCCTAAAAACTCTGCACGAACAATTAACTCAGCAACACTTTCTGATGTTTATCACCTAGAGCCACTTTGAGCAGGTATAATATACCAGTCAGTGACTCAATGTTGTTCTATAGTATGCATGACTATACCCCTTAAGGCGATCAACGTGTGAATAGGGCTTATCTGGTCTATCAACCGTAAAGAAAACATGAATGTATTAAATGTTTTGTGGTGTTCTAATGTTTCCTTATGTAGGTAATTGCGATGATTTTAATTAATTACGCAATAAAGTGAGATGACTAGATTTTGTTAATTTGATTTCTCTTTTTTACTGAATACCTGGCTAAGATCGCTGCTAGTTTATGCAGGGAAGCTTTGATATCTACCCATTTTCATAAACTTAATTCTAAAAAAAAACTGAAACTCTTCTCTTTCCTTCTTCATCTAAGTATCTCCCCCTTTCTACATCTATTTTCTTTGATCATCTAAGCTGCAATTATCTATACCCTCGTGCAATCTTTGTTTTGAATTTTAGACAAGGCTGCATTTACTCACTAAACTGCTTTAATTTCCAAATCAAAATCAATTTGTTTCTTCCATTCTCATCGATGAAACTTATGTTGGAAACTCTTGTTTTGACCTATCTCGTCGTTGTGCTCTTTATGGTGGTCTTCCTAAATATATATCACAGCTTCTCTTCAAAGGTGTACATTTTTCTGCTTATAGTCAAGCAAATAATTGACATAACCAGGAAACAAAGATGACATTGAAACTGCAGCTACTGGCTTGCATCCACCAGCTTAATTAGCCTTAAATTAGTTGCACTTTCACCAAACATGATCTCTAGTCTTTTCAACTTCATCAACGGAATTTCACATGAACAGAACATCAACCAATGACCAAGCATAAGGTCTATCACCACTGAATGACCAATGCCACTGCTGTACATGATCAAAGCTTCCTTCTTTCCCAAGCATCTTAAACAGATAGATCCTAACTATCCTGAAGGCCAACTTCAACCCACTTAACAACACCAACTACTGCCTGATTATTCAAGTTAGTTTCCTTGGCAACATGAAAAAAAAATCACAGCCTCTACCAGCTCCATGAGGACTGACACATTTGATCATTGTGTTCTGTTCAACATCCCTATCTCGTGATGGGAACTCAACAACTCTTTCAATGGTTCACGTCCTACCTGACAAACTGATATGTTGGATGAGGTGGCTGTGACCGTAAATTGTGGAAAGAGCAGCCCATCAGAAGGTGGATGACAGGGGCTCACCGTCTTAGCGCAAGAATATGAGAGACATGGACTGGGACAGATTTGGATTGACTGCTCAGCAGCAGATCCTAATGTTCTCTCAGATGGAGCAGCAGAGTGTGTATGTGTAGGAAAATGCCTCTCATGGCATGGTTACCCCCCAACATTTTGCCTTATGTTGATGCTAGTTATGATTGAAAGTGTGTTGGGACCCTGCTAACCAGGCCCCAGCACCAGTATTCTTTCCCTAAACTGTACCTTTGTCTCCACAATTGGCACAGCCCTGGCACACAGATAAGTCCCTTGTAAGTGGTACCCCTGGTGCCAAAGGCCCTGTGGCCAGGGAAGGTCTCTAAGGGCTGCAGCATCTTTTATGGCAACCTGGGGACCCCTCACTGAGCACATGCACACTGCCTCACAGCTTGTGTGTGCTGGGGGGAGAAAAAGACTAAGTCGACATGGCACTCCCCTCAGAGCGCCATGCCCACAATACACTGCCTGTGGCATAGGTAAGTCACCCCTCTAGCAGGCCTTACCAGCCCTAAGGCACTATACTACAGGTGAGGGCATAGTTGCATGAGCACTATTCCCCTACAGTGTCTAAGCAAAATCTTAGATATTGTAAGTGCAGGGTAGCCATAAAGAGTATATGGTCTGGGAGTTTGTCAAACACGAACTCCACAGTTCCATAATGGCTACACTGAATTCTGGGAAGTTTGGTATCAAACTTCCCAGCACAATAAATCCACACTGATGCCAGTGTAGGATTTATTGACAATTACACACAGAGGGCATCTTAGAGATGCCCCCTGTATACCAGTCCAAACGCTAGTGTTAGGATGACCAGTTCCTCCCACATCCAGATGGGTTTCTGGCCTCATGGGGTGAGTGCCTCGTCACTCTGTGGCCAGGGACAAAGTCTGCACTCGGTGGAGGTGCTTCTCACCTCCCCCTGCAGGAACTGTAACACCTGGCGATAAGCCTCATAGGCTCAAGCCTGGTATTACAGCGCCCCAGGACACTCCAGCTACTGGAGATGCCCGCCCCCACAGACACAGCCCCCACTTTTGGTGGCAAGTTCGGAGGAGATAATGAGAAAAACAAGGAGGAGTCACCCACCAGTCAGGACAGCCCCTAAGGTGTCCTGAGCTGAGGTGACCCCTGCCTTAAGAAATCCTCCATCTTGTTTTGGAGGATTCCCCCAATAGGAAAAGGGATAGGGATGTGCCCCCCTCCCCTCAGGGAGGAGGCACAATGAGGGCGTAGCCACCCTCCAGGACAGTAGCCATTGGCTACTGCCCCCCAGACCTAAACACACCCCTAAATTTAGTATTTAGGGGCAACCATGAACCCAGAAGATCAGGTTCCTGCAGTCTGAAGAAAGAAGAAGGACTGCTGACCTGAAAGCCCAGCAGAGACGACGGAGACAACAACTGACTTGGCCCCAGCCCTACCAGCTTGTCTTCAGACTCCGAGAACCTGCACAGAGATGCATCCAGCGGGACCAGCGACTTCTGAGGACTCAGAGGACTGACCTGAATCTAAAGGACCAAGAACCTGTCCAAAAACAGCATCCAAGAAACCAACTTTAAAGAGACTCTCAGCTCACTCCGGAAGCGTGGGTCCTCACACTCTGCACCCAATGCACCCGGCTCGAGTTCAGGAGAACCAGCAGAGAGGAACCCCAGGTGACTCCAACGACATGGACACCCTGAGTCGAACTCCCTGCACCCCCACAGCAATGCCTGCAGAGAGGATCCAGAGGCTCCCCCTGACCGCGACTGCCCGGTAACCAAGGAACCCGACCCCTGGACAAAGCACTGCACCCGCAGCCCCCAGGACAGAGAGGAACCAACCATAGGTGCAGGAGTGACCAGCAGGTGGCCCTCATCCTAGCCCAGTCGGTGGCTGGCCCGAGAAGCCCCCCCTGTGCCCTGCCTGCATCACAAGAGTAACCCCCGGGTCCCTCCATTACTTTCAACGCAAAACCCGACACCGACTTTACACACTGCACCCGGCCGCCTCTGTGCCGCTGAGGGTGTATTTTGTGTGCCTGTGTGTGTTCCCCCCAGTGCTCTACAAAACCCCCTGGTCTGCTCCCTGAGGATGCAGGTACTTACCTGCTAGCAGACTAGGACAGGAGCACCCCTGTTCTCCATAGGCACATATGCTATTTGGGAGCTACTTTGACCTCTGAACCTGACCGGCCCTGTGTTGCTGGTGCTTTTTTTTTGCAGTTAACTTGAATCTCCAACTGTGGGCTGCCTATGACCCAGAGACTGAACTTGTAAGTGCTTTACTTACCTGAGAAAATAACTATTACTTACCTCTCCCAGGAACTGTTGATTTTTGCAGTGTCCACTTTTAAAATAGCTTATTGCCATTTTTGCCAAAACTGTGAACATTACTGCTTTAATTCAAGGTTCCATACTTACCTGTGTGAAGTATCTTAAAATTTATGTACTTACCTAAATTCTGAATCTTGTGGTTCTAACATAAAATTAAGAAAATAATATTTTTCTATATAAAAACCTATTGGCCTGGAGTTAAATCTTGGAGTGTGTGTTCTCATTTATTGCCTGTGTGTGTACAACAAATGCTTAACACTACCCTCTGATAAGCCTACTGCTCGACCAAACTACAACAAAATGGAGCATTAGTATTGTCTAATTTTGCCACTATCAACCTTTAAGGGGAACCCTTGGACTCTGTGCACACTATCTCTCACTTTGAGATTCTACATACAGAGCCAACTTCCTACCGTATGTTATTGTTGGCAATTGTACAGTGCACAATCAACCATTAACATTCTCTGAGAACGTTACAAAAGTCTAGGTGTGACTTTACTGAAACAGTTGTGATCATTTCCATCACAGATTTTGTCTGATTTAATGAAATCTGGTGTGGAAGATGACACAAATGCAAGAAGCTTATAGTAAAGCATGCCTCTAGAACCACAATTATTATTCTGAAAAGAAAGACCCCAGAGTCAGTCTGATAGACGACAAACTCTCTCAGGGACCTTCTTGAAAATACCCTTTTGAAGTTCAGCGTCTATAAAAGTCTCTTCGAGGCATCAGGACAATTTGGTATACTTCACAGGGAACTCAAGACAGACCAGGATCCAGAGGATGATTAGGCAATAACCAAGATAAAGATGGCAGCAGATCACCTGCAGTAACAAAAATGCAGCCTCTGGGTTCACTCAAGTGCAGTGTGTGTCAGTGGGAGATCGCAGGGTCAATGGAAGAGGCAGGTGTGCTCATTCACACCATGTGACAAATTATAAAAATGGTAGTGCTGATTTACGCTCAACAAGTGGAGGTTTCTGCCTATGTTGTAAAAGGGCAGTTGTATGAAAATAAACATCCTACAGCCTCACTAAAAACAATATAATTTTGGACAAAAGTAAGGACCTCTGAGTCATCATACTGAACTTCTATAGGAGTAGGCACTGGTTGAAACATTAAAGACCTAGTAAGGAGTTGAGCTTTTCACCTATTGCTTGGTTTCCGGCAGAAGTTCTTGTGGGGCCAACTATTGATTTGGGTATAATAGGAATGGAGAAGGGAAGAGGGATCACTATATTTCCCCTAACAGAGCAGAGTGAACCTTATGGTGCAGAGCTAAAGGAGATGGCAGAGCACTTGGGAAGTCATTGAGACTTCTTAGCTTCTGATAAGGTCTGTGTTCATTCTTTGCTCCAATCTGCCACCTGACTTTAGTTGAGCTGTAGGAAGAGGTGATTTTCGGGGCACGGGACAAAAGGAAGTCACCACCTGGTCTAGTTGCAGATTCCTCACCTTGGAATTTTCCTCCAGGCATCAGACTGGATCCGGAGATTTTTTTCTCGAGCAATACCCTTGCGCGTTGGTCGACTCTGTGGGCGTTGTTGGCATCGTAGTCGCCGTGAGGAACTCAGGAGTAGTACATAGACGCCACCTCAGCACACTGACGTCAGTTTCTTTTCACTACTTTCCACGCCAAAGCGCAGAGCCGCAAAGAACCCTGAGATTGGTGCGCCAGAGCTAAGGCTCTGAAAGGGGATCCCTGTCCCTAGGAATCAGTTTGCAAGTGGGGAGGATGGATGAGAGGGTAAGGAACCTGCAATTAGAATATATTTCTACCAGATATATTGTTACCAAAGGTAGGTAACTTGAACATCTGATAGAGACTTCTAGTTGCAGATTCCTTACCTTAGAAAAGATACCCAAACAATGTCATCCTCAGAGGTGGGCTGCAAACCAAGATCATACTAGAAAGTCCTGCAGGACCGACTGACCAAAGTAGCCGTCCTGACGGACCTGACTGTCTATGCAGTAATGCTTAGCAAACGTGTGCAGGGATGCCCATGTAGCTGCCTGGCACATATCCAGGACAGGAACTCTGCGTGCTAACGCAATGGAAGCAGCAGTTGCTCTGGTGGAATCAACATGCAAACCCTCAGGGGGTTGCCTCTTGGCCTAAGTGTAGCACATCTTGATGCAAAGAAGTACAGATCGAGAGATGGTACATTCTTGCACCGCCTTCCCTTTCTTCGCACCCACAAATCCAACAAAGAGTTGACTGTCCACCCGGAAATCTTTAGTACGATTTAGATAGAACGCCAACGCTCTTTTTTGGGTCCAGGCGGTGGAGACTCTCCTCCTCATGAGAAGAATGTAGGGATGCGTAAAAAGTAGGCAAGGTGAAGGACTGGCCTACATAAAAAGGCGTAACGACCTTGGGAAGGAAGGATGCCTTAGTGCGCAACACCACTTTGTCAGGGTGCACAGACAAGTATGGGGGCTTTGAAGAAGGAGCCTGAAGCTCACTCACTCTACAAGCAGAAGTGATGGCAGCAAGAAAAACAATTTTGAAAGTAAGGAGCCGTAATGGACAATTGTGCATCGGCTTGATGGAGTACACATTAAGAAAGTAAGGTCAAGATTGAGGTCCCACTGAGGCATGATAAATGGAGTGGGAGAAAACAAATGGGTGAGACCTTTAAGGAAACGATTGACAATAGGAGACTTAAAGAATGAAGGCTGATCACGTAACCTAAGAAAGGCCAAAGTAGCCGATAAATACCCTTTAAGGGTGGGCAACGCAGAGCCCTGCAGGGCTAAAGAACGAATGAACAGAAGAACCTCAGAAAGAGGAGCAGAGAGGGGATCAACAGATGTGTTGGTACAACATGCCACAAATTTATGCGAACGACAGGTGTATACCGTTTTGGTGGAGGGACGCCTGGCTGCCAAGCTAACATCACAGACTTCGGGTAGGTGGTCAGAAGCCGTCAACTGCCACCGCTCAATCTCCACGCATGAAGGTAGAGATTGGACAGCTTCGGTGGAGAACCATCCCCTGCTGCTGCGACAGATGATCCTCCCAAAGAGGCAGTCTGAGTGGAGGATCCATGGCCATACTCAATAGCTCAGGATACCATACTCTCCGTGCCCAGTCCGGAGCCACTAAGATAACTTGGGCCCAGTTGTTCCTGATCTTCTTGAGGATTCTGGGCAGTAGTGGTATAGACTGAAAGGAGGCAAGAGCTCCACTCAAGATGAAAAGTGTTTTCAAGCAAGTGCCGCCTTGGAAACTCCAACGCACAAAACAGCGGACAATGAGCGTTCTCTGCGGAGGCAAACAGAACTAACCAAGGCTCTCCCCACTGCTGAAAGAGACCTTGTGCCACAGCTGCCTGGAGACGCCTTTCGTGATCGGCTATGCATTGACAGCTGAGTTTGTCTGCTCTAGCGTTCAGAGAGCCCTCCAGATGTTGAACCACTAGGGTAATGTACTGATGTTCTAGCCATGTCCAGAGGCATAGTCCCTCCTGACAAAGGGTCCAGGACCTTACTCCGCCCTGTTTGTTGCAGTATAACATGCCGGTAGTGTTGTCCGTGAACACTTGTACTATTTTCCCTTTGAGAGGACCGCTGAGGACCAGAGGCCTCTGATCTTCACCTCTCCCATGTGGCACCCCCATCCCAGAAGTGACGCATCTGTCACCAAGGATAGATCTGGCTGGGGGAGGGATTTGCTGTGGACTAAATGTGGATTCGAAAGCCACCACTGCAGGTCTTTCGCAGTCCCCTCTGAGATCTGGACCACGTCGGAGACATTACCCCAATGCTGCGCCCACTGGAACTTCAAGTCCCATTGCAGAGCCCACATATGCCATCTGGCATGTGTCACTAGCAGGATTCAGGAGGCCATGAGGCCCAGCAGCCTCTGAGTCAGTCCATTGAAACCCAAGAAAGAGGCTGAAAGATCAGAATCATAACCGGAATATCTTGGATTCACTTTTCAGGTGGATAGGCCCGAAACTTCACTGTGTCCAGAACAGCTCTGACGAAAGGAAGCGTCTGAGAGGGAGTCAGGTGTGACTTCGGCACGTTTATAGTAAATCCCAGCATGTGCAGGAGGTTTGCCGTAGTCTGAAGATGGGAAATTACTTTCTGGGGCGAGTCTGCCTTCAACAGCCAGTCATTGAGGTAGGAGAAGACTGAAACCCCAACCTGCGAAGATGAGCTGCAACCACCACCATCACTTTTGTGAACCCCGAGGGGCACTGGTAAGGCCGAAGGGGCGCATGGTAAATTGAAAGTGCTAGTGACCTACTACGAATCATAGGTAACGCCTGTGGGCAGGCAGGATGGGAATGTGGAAAAAGGCGTCCAAGTCCAATGCTACCATCCAGTCTCCTGGGTCCAAGGCAGACAGGCCCTGAGCCAGGGAGAGCATTTCAAATTTCTCCTTCTTGAAGTAATTGAGCTCCTGAAGGTCTAGGATAGGACATAAACCCTTGTACTTTTTGGGCATCAGAAAGCAGCGGGAATTACAACCACAACCTACTTGTGGCACAGGGACCTTCTCTATGGCGCCCTTGACCAAGAGAGACGCAACTTCCTGGCAGAGAAGTGAGAAATGATCCCCTGGGATATGGCTGACTGATGGAGGCATGGCTGGTGGGGCAGATTCGAAAGGGAGGGGAATAGTCCCTTCGAACGATCTGCAAAACCCACCTGTCCGTAGTGATGGATTCCCATTGGGGCAGGTGGTGGCGAATCCTGTCGCCAACTGGACCGGAGAGACGGGACGCACGACGAGGGTTTGGAGGCCACAGCAAGGGCAGAGAAGGACTGGGCAGACCTCTGGGTTTCTCTGTCCCACGCCCACATGGAATTCCGCGTCCCCAGCGGCTGAATAGCATGGGTGGCACGGTACCTGGGAGGGGGATGCGACAATGAGCCCCTTCCGTGGCCACACAAGGAGGACTGTTGGGTTCAGTGGAAAGGCCAAGGGACCGAGCCGTGGCCCGGGAGTCCTTGAACCTCTCCAAAGCCGAGTCCGCCTTGTCTCGAAAGAGACAGGAGCCATCGAAGGGCATGTCCTTAAGAGTCTGTTGGACATCCTCTGAAAAAACAGATGTACCCAACCAGGTGTGGAGCCTCTTGGCCACCATCATCGCAACCGATCTACCTAGAGAGTCGGCCGTTTCCAGCCCACATCTGATTGTGAAGTTTTCCGCATCTCTCCCATCGGTGACAGCTTGGGAGACGATAGCAGGGGCCTCCTCCAGTATCTGCGGCAGAACATGCGTGACGGAATCCCACAGAGGGTGGGTATAGCGCCCCAAAGGGCATACGGTGTTCATGGACCGCAGTGCAAGACTGGAGAAGAAAACATCTTCTTCCCAAATTGTTCCAGCCTTTTTGATTCCCTAATCGGGGGTGCAGAAGGGAATGCACCCGAGGAAGAGGATGCCTGGATGACAAGGCTCTCAGGCGTGGGGTGTTGGGACAGAAATTTAGGGTAGTTTGGGGTGGGCCGATGGTGTGCAATAGTCCTGTTCACAGGAGCCCCTGTGTTGGGTCTAGACCAAGTACCCAATAGGACATCGGTGAGGGCCTCATTGAATGGCAGAAGGGGCTCAGATGTAGAAGCCCCTGGCTGAAGCACCTCCATCGGGAGATTCAACCGGACCTGAACAGTAGGCAGCTCAAGGCCGAGGACCTCAGCCCCCCTACTGACCACCACAGAATAAGTGGCTCCCTCCCCTGTAGCCATGGTAGGAGAAGACAACATGCCAGAGAATGGAGAAGTATCCAGGCCACTGGCCTGGCCCAACTCCTGTTTCCAGTCCAAATTAGGGACATCCTGGTAATCATAAGAGTCCAGGGACCTCTCCAATCTTTCCAAATTCGTACCCATAGGAAAAAGGGTCAGAATCTGACCTGGGGTGATTAGGCCCCATCAAAGACAGAGGTTGCGTCGGCCAATGCCGTTCTGACTCTGACTCATCGGTGGATGAGGACTGGGTCGACGTCGATGGTGGGAACCAGCGACGTCAGGGGCGTAGACAATCGAACCGGTGAGGGGGAAGGTCTCAATGGTACGACTGGCGCGGGTCCAGAGGGGAACTCAGCGGCATAAGTCGAAGCCGCTGGCGCGGAACCCGAAGAACCCCCGACCTAACCCCTTGGGCTCAAAGGCGCCATATAGGGGTCGGCCTGCCCAAAATTGAGGCGCATGGCCTCATACAAACCTTTCAATTGGGCAGGGGTTGCTCCGGCTCCCGGAAACTCAGGGAAGTGTGGAGCGGACTCAGAAGCAGGCTCCCAAGACGGAGGCCTCAAGTGTCGATGCTCCACCTGCGCCGCATCAGCTGAGCAACAGGGTGAAGTCGAAGGGTGACAGGATCTCTTCGACTTCTTCTTACCTTGTCCCAAAGACTTTGAAGAAGAATGGTGGTGGTGAGTAGTCTTAAGACTTTTCCCTCAAGCGAGACCAGGAGCTATGTGGAGTCAAGCTCTGGGCCGCCATAAGCTTGAGGGACCACTCCCTCAACGCCTTCGGGTGCATGGCCTGGCACTTGGAGCAAAACTTTGTGTTGTGGTCGCGCTCCAGGCACCACAGAAGGACCAAATGGAGATCCGCTACTGACATAATGCAGTGACAGTCCTCGCATGGTTTGAAACCGGCCTTCGGGGACATCCTCAACACAACAAAAAATTTGACAAAAGGGCCGCTGATCCGGAGAGACCAGGGTAGCTCTCTCTGGATCAGCGCGGAAAGAACAGACATCACTGCGTTGAGGCGGTATCTATGTACAACTCCTGATGTCATCACGGCGACTACGATGCCAACGACACCCATGGAGGTGACCAACGCCACCACCCAACATGCAAGGGTATTGCTTGAAGAAAAAATCTCCGGATCCAGTCTGACGCCTGGGGGGAAATTTTCAGGTAGGGAATTTGCAACTGGAAGTCTCTATCAGATTACACAGACAATGCTTCTTGCAAATGATTCAGGTAATGCCTCTTTTGGAGGACCCTCTCTATCTCTTCATACCAGGTAAAACGCTAAAGTGTTTTTTTTTTTTTGGTTTTTTTTTAAAGACGCAATCTGCTAATGTGGTATTTTTTCTGGGGTGCCCCTGCCTATTTTTGGGCCCAATCAAACACTGCCACTCACCCTTTCATCCTTCAGAGGTCGATAAAATGACTAAAGTTATTTGGGGTTGGGATGGAACATACCAACACATTTTATTGACCTTGCCACAGGAAAGGAAGCAACACTAAACAAATGCAAAATAGAAGACCAGCCATTAACTCAAAAACCAAGGCATTCTTCTCAGCCGTTAAACTTTACAACTGGAGCAACTGAACTTTATTTGTAAATAAAGACAGGATATGTGGCAACAAACTACAAAAGTCATTTGGACTTCTTACCATAGTAGCAAAGCAGATTGTCACTAGGCGGGTGAATTCGCATTCAGTAGACTGTGAACACCACTGTCCTATCCAAAACACAACTGAATAATAGTTGTAATAATGCCAAAATGCACCCCTTTGTGGAGAATTAGCTCTGACCTATGGTCGCCGAGGGATTCTGTTCACCTACCATGCTCCCCGTCCCCCTGGAGTCCATACACTAGTTCTGCAGTGCGATCATGTCTGCCTGGCTGTCTTCCGAGAGCTACATCGTATCCATATATTGATTAAAACAAGGCTGCTGTTGCTCTCAGTCGGCCCAAAACGAAACTTTGAAAGCTGCAGAAAACTCAGTTTATATGTTAATATCATTGTGCCACCTTCACTTAAAGCTTGAGACTAAAGAACAAATTAAGGAGGCGAGCGTAAGGGAAGGATCCTGAAGCTGGCAATTCCGGAGAGAACAGTTTCAATTGTTTGCTTAAATAGTTACTTTATGTTTCCCAAACAGCGCCCCCGGCAACGCAAAATCTGGCTTCCCTCATTGGTGATCCTAGCGGGGGTCTTTTCGTGCTCATAGGTCATGCCCTGCTAAGTATCTCAATACTCAGGATTGTCCAGGTGAACTGTCGGGGGAATCATACTGGTCAATTTGACCAAGCTGCACCCCTGGGCTGGTCCCCTCACCTGAATCATTTATTCAATTGCTAAACTGATGGTGGGAATCTATGGGAGGGTGCAGGGACGAAAGGGGCAGTGGGGACAAGGGGAATCGAAGGGAGGCTAAGGAAAGTAAAAATACGATTTTATAGACACTCTAGAACAGGTAATGTACTAATTCGAGGCCTGGAATGAAAGCGTTATTATGAGGCAGCGTTTTATATATGTTCACATTACATTGGTGCACCACGTTATTTTAGAAAAGCAGGCCTTCTTTTGGCAGGATGCTGCAGGTGTGTTTTTTTTCCTTGATAAAACTACTTAGAATACCGCAATGGTTCTAAGTACTGCCTTTGCCATTTAAAAGGTTTCCACAGTCGGGCATTTCAAAACTGTCTTTAAAATAACTTCTGGGTTGAGTAACCGTTTTCTTTAGCTCATGAGACCCCGCTTTTGTGGGTTTGTAGCACCTCATCATGCAGCACATACTGAAGGTACCACATTGGTGTACAGGTAGTTTTATCACAGAAGAGAGTTCCCAGGCACGCTTGGATATTTAACGTTTTCATCTAATTCCTCGTAGGTTAACATTTGCAAAGTTCTATTTCAAAGCAACAACATCCTTCTATTTGGAATGTTTAAAAATTGGGCTTAAGCACACAAACCCTTTGCACAGTGGCACCTGTGCAAATTTTGAGTGTGCTTTGTTCGGTGTCATCTTTGTGTGATCACTTACTGACCAGATCACCTTGAATGCTGGGACATGTAGTCTATTATGAGTATAACCCTTCAGGTCCCAGCCTCTAATTTACAGTTAGCTAAAAAATGACACCGAATGAAGATAAACTCCGTCCCCCAGCACTGTTAAGATAAGGCCGGCTGGCAGCAAAGCATATGAAATAACGTGGGGCAGTTTTGTTACCGCATTTAAGACTGACCCTGTTACATGGGATAATTGCACAATTGCCGATATGTTTTACTGTGGGCGAACTACTTTTTAGGTTGAGCTTAACAGTGAGCAAACACTCTTTGCAAGACATGTATTCAATATGAGCTTTTAACCACGCTCACTCTTGCCATTTGTTTTTGGTTGTGCTGGTCTTAAATGCCTCATTTTTCATTGGTCCATTTTTCAAAATGCCCCTCCCTTTTGTGCTAAATTTTCTCCCAGGGGGATTTCACTAAGAGAACATTTTTGTTGGCCATCACAATGCGCTCACGCTTCCTCCTGTTACTGCGTGTAATGGCCCCTCCTGAAGTCTGGTTTCGGTTTTGCCTTCTCGCGGCTATGCTCTATGGCAGAAAGTATTCCAAGACGGCAAGTTCAGAGGTGCACACCCTAAATTATTCTATTAATCAGCATATGGAATGATGTAAAAGTTAATCAGGCCTGTAGCAAAAAGAAGGTCTCTGTTATATGCGACCAGAATCTAAAAATCCAGCAGGGAAAAGATCCTCGGTCTGTCCAACATTATCTACAGTCTGGGTGTTCCCATGTCACGAAGATTCTGGAGTGTCCACCTGAAAGTCATTGTTTTAGGGAATGATAGTGTATTAAGCACAATTAGACTAAGGGTACATGTCACAGAATGCACTGGTTCATCTAAAAGTCTGGCAATGATTTAAGTATTCTCCGGACAGTCATATGTTTATTTGTCTGGAGTTGGTTTTCTCTGTGATGTCTGCTCTTATAAGGTAAAGTAACCTTTCCCCTGAGGCTCTTTGAGTGTGTCGTTTTTGTTTCTAGGAACTTATCTATTAGGGAAAATATTGTTGCGCAAACTGAACAAACGTGAAACAAGCATTGTCAACTAACCCTTGCCTCGCTGTATGGATGACCGTCGGCGACGTGGCTTCTTTTGTCTAGTTTTGAATTTGCCAGACAAGTACGTAAATAAAAAACAGCCATCTCTATCTAATAAAATATTCACTTTCCAGTATAAGTAGATACTGAGGAGCTATATCAGTTCTTTAGCGCTGATACTTAGGGGACAATGAAATAAAATATTTTAAAGCTATGGTGCCCGCTAAATAAGTGTCCACTTTTAAAACTGAAAATGAATAAAATGCTGGTCATAAAGGGAGCCTAAAATGCAATGCGCACACGCTTAAGTACACTGAGCAGCTATCACGTGATTTGTGAACAAGCGCCCTTCTTTGGCACTTCATACCTGGTACTACATAAAGCACTGGTTTCCGCTGAAACCCATTAAAAACGAATAATCGATGCACATAATTACTTGGTCCCACTTTCAAGCACATTGTAGGCAGAGCAGAGCTGTGGAGTTTTTTTTTTCTTCGTTTTTTTTTTTTTTTTTTAAACAGTTGAGTCTTGTTGATGGCTCTACTGCAGAAAGTATTCCATTACCGCAGAGGTAATGCCTTTACAGCAGTAGCAAGTCCACTACAGCGGTCTCAGGGCTGCTATTCCAGCCGCAGCCATGCTTTTACCGCCGTGAAAGTACCATAACGGAAGTTTCAATGGCAGGGTTGACCAATTTATGTGTCAAGAGAAGTCTAGGTATGAAATCACGACGTCAATAGCTCTAACTCAAGCAAGTGCGACACACATTGCATTGCAAATATGTTTTTTTTTTTTTAATGCCGTACACGCGCTCACTACACGCAGCCCGAGGCTGTTGACTCGTGGCAGCCTTCGGGCTTCTCGGCCCTTGTCAGCAACTTTTTCATGACTAGGGGCGTTCTTCCTGATTTCATTCCTAGCAGGGGCGAGTCGGTTTCTTTTTTATAAGAGATAGTGACACTTTCATTCTCATTCTGAAGGAGTACCCATTCTGGTGGACGAGTGCGGTGCAAGCTGACAGCGCCTGAGGGTGAGAGGCACGCGTCTCTAGGAAACAGAGGCAATGCCCTCCTCTCACATTCTTCAGGTTCTTGAGCTGCTTACACTTCTTTGGCAATACCTTCCCGCCTAAAGTTGATTCGACAATAATCGCACAGAAAAGCAGTGCAGGCTCCTTACATTCCCTGAGGTGGTTTTCCGCGTTTCCCTTCGACTCCAGATAAGCGGTTCCCCGCGGAGCTTAACAGCTCAGTCTATTTAGAGGGCGTTATTACGATCAAGCCTAGGCAAAACCAATTCAAGTCCACAAACAAGCCTTGGCTGCTACAATTTCATATTTTGGCCTAACGATTACCAGGGTGTTTCTTTCCCTATTTTACATTGTGACCCGATTTAATTATGGCCAATCACACTGATGACGTGTGGGAGTCCATGGAGAAGGAACAAACACACCTCCCTATTGATGAGGAGTTGGCAGATGCTATAGATGCATCTTTGGAGAGGGTGGTCTCAAAAACCTTACAACCCCTGAGCCAGAAGCTTATAGAGATTGCTGTCCGAAACTTAGTTTTACCCCCAGCTGGGGAAGGTTCGAGGTCATTGCCTCCAGGGGCACTCATGTTACCTCTAAAATCTCACACAAGGCTAGCCCAATTGCCAGGGCTAAAGGTGTCAACTTCCTCCTCCGATGCCTTCCAGCGGCCTTGCCAAGCCTTCCTAAAAAGGCACTGTGACCCCCAGGAGGCGCATGAGAATGCCCAGCCCCAAGGACGATTCCTGTTCACCTCAGGTGACAGACTAGAATGTCGGGGAAGAATCGGACATCCCTGATGGGGACTCAGGAGACAAACTGGGCCTGAGCAGACTATGGGGACCGGGAGGTGGCGCCAAGAGGATCAGGCTGGATGATGATGATGGCGGGCAGGACTACACAGATGTGCTGGGTATGCTTAACCTGAAGGACATTTACCACTCAGTGGACTGGGTCCCCGCAGAGAAAGTGCACGTTACATAGCCAGCCAGATATGCAAGCCCATGGTCCAAGACATACAAGGCCGTCTGAGGGCAGAATGCCCTAGACCATCCCTGGCCAACAAAGTATCCTGAAGGTCACAGATTGTTTCTAAGATGGCTACTTTCATTGCAAAGATTATTAAAGGCCCCTAAAAAAAGGTCTAGACTGATCCTGGTGGGCATGCCAGGATAAGGTCTTGGATGTCGTGGGACCACTCATGAAGATCCTGGACATGGCAGAAGATGATATTAAATCCAGCAACCTCATTAACCCTACCATGCTCTCAGGTTTGGCTCAACGCTCTCTGTGTTTCTTGGGTAATGTGAATGGTGCCCTCTCCACAGAGGGGAGATGCTCCCTTTTGATTAAAATTGAGCCCCAGTTGGGGGCGCTGGCCACTACGGAAGCGGGTCCTGTGGCAAAGGGGGGCCTCTTTGGGGATCCCTTCATTAAATAACTTACCCACGTTGTAAATACTTTTTCTTCCTTGGATATGGCGCAACAGTATATTAAAAAAGTTTTTAACAAGCAAATGTTTGCTGGGGCTGGAAGAGGTGGGGGCACTCCTCTGGCCAATCCTTCTCTTCTAACCCCCACAAACAAAAAGAGATCTATCCAGTGGCAGGATCAGAAAGGTTTTTGAGGATTTCACCCCTCAAGAGGACAAGGAAGAGGCGTTTCATGGAGCCAGCAGCACACTTGGAGGTGCCTATGATAAGTAATGCCCCTTCTTTCCCTCGCGAGGTAGGGGGCAGCCTCAGGTGGTTCAGCCAAAAGCGGGTGTCCATTACAGGGGATTAATGTGTTCCTTAATCTATTCAGGGATTTTCATATAGAGCTTAATGGGATCCCACAACAACATACTCATGCCCGTCCCTTGGTTTTATCCTAGAAAGGAACATGGGTAGCGGACCGCGAGGTTTCAAAACTTTTACAGAAGGGCACAATAACCCAGTCAGTTCTCCATCCTAAAAGGTTTGTGAGCAATATTTTTCGTGTTGAAAAGAAAGACAAGGGCTTCCGTCCAATTATCAATCTCCAGTGCTTCAACAGGTGGGTGGTATACCGCCATTTCAAGATGGAGGGGATCCACCTCTACAAGGATATTCTGCTGCTTAACGACTGGTTGGTGATACTCAACCTAAACAACGCTTATCTCACTATACCCATTTACCTACTGCACAGAAGGCTTCTCCCAATTTGAATGAGGCGGTCAAGTTTACGAGTTCACATACCTTCCATTCGGACTATCCTCAGCGCCTTGGCGTTTCTCCAAGGCAATGAGACCAGTCATGGAACGGTAGTATCACAGGGGGGTCAGGCTCACAGTGTAGCTAGAGGATATCCTTCTGATGCATCAGAACAGAGACACCCTTAGAAGCTAGGCTTCCTCATAAAATGTAAAAAAATCAGACTTTATTCCAGCCCAAAGAAGGCCTTTCTTGGGGTTCAAAATAGATACTGTACAACAGTCCCTTCATTTATCGCAGAAGAAAATGGTGTTAATTTGCAGGGAACTGCAGAAAACACTGGAGAGGAAGAAGATCTCTCTCTGTCATCTGGCCAGAACAGTGCATCTCAGAAGGAGTTTGACGTATGCTCAAGAGATATCCCATAGCCCGGAAACTCGTACGGAGCTTCATTGGTGGCTCAACCACAAGCATGCCTGGAAGAGCAGAGCCATTTTTAGCATGGCCCGAGATTTGGTTATAAAATCCAACGCCAGTCGGATGGGATGGGGCGCTCGTTGTGGGGATATTACTACAGGAGGAAACTTGTCAGAGCAAGAAGAGTCCCTTCACATCAACTGCTTAGAGCTCCTGGCGGGATCCTTTGCAATTCGGAACCTAGCAGCCAATAAGGTGTCCTGCTGCATCCTCCTTAAGACGGACATCTCCATAGTGCGGTATATGAACCGCCTGAGGGGCACTCGATCCAAGGTCTTGGCAGACTTAGTTAAAGGATTCTGGGCCTTTTGCCTACAACACAATCTTTTGGTGATGGCGGAGTACATCCCGTGGAGGCTCAACCAGACTGCAGACTGGCAGTCTGGTCAGTTGAAGGATTTTAGCAATTTACAAATCCTTTTCGCTTTCACCAGATTATGAATCGGTGGTGCCCATGCCAAGTGGACCTGTTTGTGTCCAGACTCAATTACCAACTTTCACGGTTTTTCAGTTGGCATCCGGATCCTCTGGTGGAAGCGACTGACATTTTTCTTGAGGACTGGTCCCTATTTCGGGAGTATGCATTTCCCCCTGAACTCGATGATCGCAGACTCATGGCATTGGTCAGGCGACAAAGCGGAGGTGATCCTTATAACTCCGCTCGGGGGGTTGCAAGCCTGGTACCTAGTTCTTCTGGAACATTCCATGGATTTTCCAATCTCACTTCGCCATACTCCTCAGCTACTGAATGATCCTCATGGCAACTTATATCCTCCGGTTCAGGACAGCAATCTAATACTGATGGTTTGGAGGATTACCGGGGCTGCTGGGTAGTCCCAGGCCTTTTGGCGCAGGCTGCGTCACTTATGAATCGATCTTGGTCGGACTCAGTCAAACGCTATGGATCAGGCTGGTGTAGGTGGTCACACTGGTGGTTGCGACGGGATTCAGACAAGGGGTTGGCATACCGTACTGTAAATACATGCATTTTGGCTATTCCTGTGGGCCATACACCCCTCCATGGTATTCCAGTAGTGGAACCACCATTTGTTTGGCTGCAGTCCTGGATAAAAGTACTGCTTACGATATAATTCGCTTCTCAAGCCAAGGTCAGTCCCCCGAGTTACGCTTGACTCCCACTGTTGTTTATATTACAGCATGCTGATTGCTCAGATTATCCTTTGGGGTGTTTATAATGTCCTATAATGGGTTTGTCTTTGATAACTTATCGGGCTTTTGGGTTTGATTTTTTCCCCCAGTACAACTCTTATGGTCTCTTTATAGGGTTTAGCCAGACTGTTTGTATATATATTTTCTTGTTTAGTGTTTCGTTTTCACAAAATAAATTGTAATAGCTTGTGTGCACAATTAAGGTGTTGGTGAACAGGAGTGGGCTTTCCCACACCTGGTGTTAACTGAGGTTCTTATGCTGATAAATTTGGTTTGGTAATTTGTCTGTGTTATATACATTTAGGCACTGTTGTTTTTGTCCTGAGGAGGCCGTAGTTGATAAGGCCGAAACGCGTCGACTATATCATATTAAGGAGTGACTGTTGGAATTTTGGAAATATTTGGACTGAATAATTCGGGGAGTGGATCGAACTTTCATCTCAGTGAATAATTGCCTTCACTGAACAGGATATTTTCCTCCCACAACTGTCACTACCTGGAATGGTGACTGCTTGCCACTTGATGGTTAAGCAGCTTTTATTTTATGTATCACAGTGCTTCTTTCGTTAGGCTTGTTTTTGTTGTATTTGTTATTTGTGGATTACTTTTTAGATGTACAGGCGATTTGTGGACTCTAGGATTTAATTGATTTATTTGTAATAAAGAAATGACTATTCAGTAAAAAATTAAGGTTTTTGCTTAGATATTTAGTACAGATCTATCCCTGCTGGATACCTTTCCTTTTTGCTTTTTGAATTATCTGTTAGAGACAATATCTAGCCGCAGATTACTTATCTTTGAATTTCCCAGGAGTCAGACCGCACCAGCAGACTTTTGCGTGAACAGTACCCTTGCGTGCCATCAGGTGGCTTATTTTGGTTCCACGTGGCATCATGGGCGCTGGAAGTGATGCGATATATCCACCTTGGAGCGCAGACGTCAGCTACTTTTCACGACTTTCCATGCCAGGAGTGCAAAGCCATAAAGAGCACTGACATTGGTGTGTCCAAACTAGGGCCCTGAAAGGGATCATCCCTATTTCTAGAAATCTGCCCAGAAACAGTGGAGGAATGAGTGGGTCTGTAAGGAAGCTGCAACTAGATATTGTCTCTACCAGATAATTTGTCAGCTAAGGTAAGTAACTTGTTCATCTGAAAGACATCTAGCTGCAGATTGCTTACCTTTCAATAGATAGACAAGCAATACCAACCCCGGTAGTGGGTTGTTTACAAATTAGTTTAAAAAAAAGGAAGTCCTGTAGGACAGAATGGGCAAAATGTTCACCTCTGCGGACCTGACTGTCCAGGTAGTAGTGGTTGACAAACATGTACAGGGATGCCCACGTTGCTGCCTGGCAGATATCCAGGACCGGGGCACCATGTGCTAATGCAGTGGTCGCAGCCTTTTCTCTGGTGGAATAGCTCCTTAAGCCCTCCGGAGGCTGTTTCCTGGCCAGAGAGTAGCGGATTATAATGCAGAGAATGACCCAGCATGATATGGTTTGGTTCTGTATTGCCCAACCTTTCTTTGCTCCAACATAGCCCAGGAAGAGTTGGTTGTCCACCCAAAACTCTTTTGTGCAGTCAAAGTAGAACGGAAACGCTCATTTTGGGACCAGACAATGGAGTAGTTCCTCTTCTTTCAGAGAGATGTGGAGTAGTGTAAAAGGTGGGCAGGGTGACTGATTGTCCTGTCACCACTTTTGGTAGGAAAGAGGCCCTGGTGCGAAGCACTACTTTGTCCGGATACACAGCCAAGTAGGGAGGCTTGCATGACAAACCCTACAGCTCACTCGCCTTCCTGGCAGATGCTATTGCCACTAGAAAGGCTGTCTTGATGGTAAGCAGCCAGAGAGGACAATTTTGCAACAGTTCAACGGAAGCACACATTAAGATAGGTGAGAACCAGATGAAGCTCCCACTGAGGAACGATAAAGTGTAAAGGGGGAAACTTTGTTCAAGCCCTTTGAGAAACCTATTAACAATAGGAGACTTAAATAAAGAGGGAGAGTCAGGCGGCAGGGACAGAAAGGCTGACAGAGCAGCGAGATAGCCCTTAAGAGTATCCAGAGCAGAGACTTACTGGGTAAGGGTAAGAATGAAGAAAAAAATATCAGAAAGAGTGGTAGAAAGGGGTCGATAGACTTTTCTGTACAATATAATACAAACATTTGCCATCGGTAGGCGCACACAGTCTTAGTGGATGGGCACCTGGCTGCCAGAATAACATAACAGACTTCCGGAGTAAAGTCAAAGGCTGTCAACTGTTAATGCTCAATCTCCATGCACTAAGGAGGAGAGACAACAGGTTCAGGTGGAGACCCTCCCCTGCTGCTGCAACAGAAGATCCTCCCGAAGAGGCAGCCTGATTGGAGGACCGATGCTCATTCTTAAAAGCTCAGGATTCCACACTATCTGTGCCCAGTCTGGGGTCACAAGCATGACTTGAGCCCGGTTGTTCTTGATCTTCTTGAAAACTATGAGCAGAAGTGGTATGGACAGAAAAGCATACAGGAGCCCGGAACTCCACTTGAGCATCTCCAGGTGATAGCCACCTTGTAAACTCCAACCCTCAAAAGAGCGGACATTGTGCGTTTTCTTTGGAGGCAAACAGATCTAACCATGGCTCCCCCCCACTGCTGAAAGGGTGCTTGTGCACCTCTGAATGGACATGCCACTCGTGATCTGCTAAGCATTGACAGCTGAGCTTTTCTGCCCTGGATTTAAGAGAACCTTTCAAGTGTTGAACCACCAGGGTTATGTGCCCTGCTGTTTGAGCCAAGTCAGGAGATGCAGGATCTCTTGAAAAAGGTTCCACAATCCCACACACGCTCTGCTTGTTGCAATACCACATTGCAGTGATGTTGTCCGTGAACACCTGCACAATCTGTCGCTTGACAAAAAAAGAAATGTTTTGAATGCTATACAAATAACATGGAGCTCCAACAAGTTGATGTGGAATCCGGATTCTGCCAGAAACCAGAGTCCTCTGATCTCCACCCTTCCTAGATGGCAGCCCCTTCCCAAGAGTTGCACAGCTGTCAGCACTGTGAAATCTGGTTGGGGGAAGGGAGAGGAGTCTTCCCTTGACCCAATCGCGGTTGGTCAGGCACCACTGCAGGTCCTTTGCAGTTCTCTCCAAGATCTGGACCACGTCGGAGAGATTCCCCTGATGCTGTGCCCACTGGAACTTCAGGTCCCACAGTGCAGTGCCCACATATGCCATCTGGCATGATTTACCAGCAGTATGCAGGAGGCCATGAGGCCCAGCAACCCCAGAGTCATTCTTACAGAAATCCAAGACAGATGCTAAAACATTGGTATCATAGCCTGAATATCTTGGATTCAGTGAGGATACACCTGAAACTGCACTGTGTCCAGAACAGCTTCGATGAAAGGGAGCATCTGAGAAGGGGTCATGTGTGACTTTGACACATTTATTGTGAACCCAGCGAATGCAGGAAGTCTGCCGTAGTCTGAAGGTGGGAGGCAACAGCCTGGGGAGACCCCGCCTTCAAAAGCCAGTCGTTGAGATATAGGAAAACTGATTCCCATTGTGGGAAAGTGCCTCTTTTGTCATGGTCACCCTCCCCGCTCAAACTCCCCCCCCCCCTTTGTGCCTGATTTCTTGTGTAATTCTGACAGAAAGTGCCCAGGTTCCCTGCTAACCAGGACCCCAGTGCCAGATCTCTTCCCCCAAAACTGCAGTCATTTTTCCCCAATTGGCAAAACCTTTAGCACCCACTGTAGTGGGTTAGTCCCTAGTAAATAGTACCCCTGGTACCCAGGGTCTGGGGTACTAAAGAGGGAACCTAAGGGCTGGAGCACAAATTGTACCACCCTAAGGGACCCCTCACCAAGCACATGACAAGCTGCCATTGCAGGCTGCGTGTCTTGGTGCAGACAAAAGTGAAAACATGACATGGCCACATCCTGTGTGCATGTCCCCTAAACACATCATGCAACATATGCAAGTCACCCCTTCTAGCAGGCCTTGTGGCCCCAAGGCAGGGTGCATATCTTACATGTGAGGGTATATCTGCACAAGCAGATATGGTTTGCTATGTCTTTGTCAATTCTCAGACATAGTGAGAGACCAGGGAAGCCATTTTAAATACATGTGCTGGAAACTGGTCACTATGAGTTTCCCAGCTATATGATGACTTCACTGAAGATAGGGATGTTTGGTATCAAACATCTCGTATTGGTGGGCGCACACTAATGCTACAGTAGGATTCACAAAAACCTGCACCCAGAGCGTACCTTAGAGATGCCCCCTGAAAAACCTACCAGCTACTACTGTGTTGACTGACTGGTCCTGACCAGTTCAACCACCTTAGACACGTTTCTAGCCACCTAAGGTGACAGCAAACAACCTCGAGGGTCAGAAACAAAAGCCAGCACTGAGTTGGGGGGGGGGGGGTGCTGTTAACATCTCTCCCAGGCAGAATGGACATTCGAGGGCGGGAAGCTTCAAAGGCCAAGCCACCTTTGTAATGTGACGCAGATCTCTCCAGATGGTGGAGCTGCCCACAACTCCACCCCCCGAACTCAGAGCCTGGCTAACTACTAAGAGGACTCATAGGAGTCGCACCTGCAGAAGAGGAAAAGAAAAAACAGCAGACTGTACCAGTCCCACCAGTCTGCCTGCTGACCTCGACGGACTCTGCCCAAAAATACGACGCGTCCTGTAGCTGAGCCTCCAAGTAACCCTGAAAGATTGCCTGCCTTCTACAAAGACTCAGACTCCCGGGAGCAGCAGATCTGTTCTGTAACAAAGTTTCAAGAAAGGACTCTGTAGCCTCTTGAACAGCAAATACCCGACATCTGAAGTGACCTATGCACCTTATGTCCACCACCCAAGGTGAAGCCAACCAATGGTGCCATCCAAGTTCCCCAACTGCCGAGTCAGAGTCCACTCAGGTTTCACCCCTATTGGGCTCCAACAAGTTACCTGCAGTCTCTGCACACAGGCCCTCTCTCCTGCAGCATTGTGGTGAGAGAAAACTCAACATCTCCAGCAACCACTGCACCTGTCGCTATCTAAGGTGAGTCACCGGTGCCAACGATGTCACCCGACTCCTCTGAGATAGAGTCCACCCTGCCCCCCCTCCCCCACTGCTGGACTCCAGCGACACCTGCAGCCTCAGCACACAGGACCCCTTGACGGACGCCAAAAGACACCCCTGCATCATCACCCCTGGGCCCTGGAAAAAAAGCACCAAAGGTGCACCTACATCCCCAAACACACCAAGTCTACTACCTGTTTGTTGTCCGTGACTGGCTTTCTAGCCAGAGCCTGCAGCCTGTCTTCACAAGGACTAACTCACATAGGAGGTTGAGACTACACTGGAGACTTAATTCCTTCTGTTCTCCCCAGAATCTGGTTCAGGAATGAAGTGTGTTATGTTAATCTGGGTGAAGGTCTACTTTATGGTTACAGCTCCCTTCCAACTAGCTGTTTTCTAGTGGGTGAGCAACAAAAGAGGAAGACTCAATAGGTAGGTGCTTCTTGGCTTTTCTGTGCCTGGAGGGGCAGGGGTGAGAAGAAATAACGGGATTAAAGCTGAGCACTTTCGAAGACTGTCCTCTTTTGCTTTCTCTCATGATACACCACCACTAAAAGAGAGCAAATTCAACTGCAGGAAAGGAGTCATTAGGAGTAGCATAGACTTCCTTGGGAGGGAAAGCAGCAGAGGGCACATACAAAAGGAACAGGTTCTACTCCCCTGTACAACACCCTGCAGTCACCCAAGCAAACAGACTGAGCACCCTAGCTCACACTTGAGGTGTACTCAATGTTTCTGAGCAAAAAGTCAACAGCATCACACCCTGAAGGAAACGGGAACAGACTGCGATTGTGACACAACCCATAGGGCAACAGAATAGTCACAGTGGTTGGTGCATTGCTCCCTTTTCCTGGACCTTCAAAACTTGATCCAGCTCTAACAAGAAGTCAGGTATAGGGACAAAATGGTCAAGCCACGAGGTACAATAGCCCCCCAGGGATGTTTGTACCATTTGCGTAGTGGCAGTGAAATGTGACCTCCACATAGGGTCTCAGTGGACCGTCTTAGAACGGGGTGTTTTGTTGCCTCATTGACACAAGGGTGTTTGGTACCTCTCCCAGTTTTCATGCCAGCAGTCACTTTCTTACTTCCTGAGGATGAAATCTAAGGTCTGCTGTGGGACATGCATGCAAGACAGGAAGTTGTGGTGGGTGCAGGTAGTGACGGCAGCACATAGAGGAGACAAGCACGCGACCCGATGAGCGTTCCACACATAGAAGACACAGGCAGTAAACAGATCAGTAGCAGACAACTGCTAGCGACAAGAGGTGCACGATGTGAGGCAAAGATGTGTGGCATAAGTTACTTGAGCTCAAGCAAGGACAGAGAAATAAAAACTGAAAAAAATAAAGATGGAGAGAAAAAACGGCCTCACTTGAAAAGTCAAAGACGCCAAGACATGTAGATTCTCAACCAATGATGAGTTTTAAAAAGGAAAATGATGACGGTGCACCAACAGGCAGGGTGAAAGAATACATACGTATGACGAACACCAGTTTACAGGATCGCACAAATCTGAAACTACAGAAGCAGTTTTCGATCCCACCACTAGATGGACCAAACCCACTGACTGCGAATGTGAGCGACAGCCAAGCTGTAAAAGTAATAACGAGTAACTTCCTGGAGCAGAGTATATACTTATTATGGACTACTTCGCCAAAAGGCCAGGAAAAGAAGGCTTTGTCAAGCAAATGTAAATTTTTTGCACAACTGTAGAAGGTGCTGTTGGTACCTAAAAATCAATATAACTTTCTACAGTTTCATAATCCAGGCCTGCAGTAATCTTCCATTCATGTTAGTTGATTATGTAACTTGGTATATTTGCTTGGTTTGGCCAAAGTGTAGAAAGACTCTTGAAACACACTACAGAGCTGCGTGGGTCACAATTTTGGTCCCCGCCCTGAGGCTCAGACGCAACATCGCTCTGAGTTCCACGCAACAAGCATGGATAAAGTTTACTCCTTTCAACCCCAAATTTCCTCTCAAAGGAGACGTGCGCTGTTGTTTTTACTCTGTTCTCAACCAATAAGTTTAATAAGTCGCCGCTGAGAAATGGTTCTCAAAATCGGCTAAAATTATAGAGAGAAAGGAGGATCGTCACACCATACAGATGACCAGTCCCGTACCAAACATACCTCTGATGCATGCAATAGTACTTTTTAGCACTGTATGAAGACACCCCACCTACGATTTTGCAGAGGATACCGGCACACAAAGACCAGCTTTTTCTCGGGGGATAAAAACTTTACAGAGGTTTTTTTAATGACACTAAGAAATCCTATCATAGTGTACTACTAAAGAACTAAAAACGGTTATTTCCAATTTGTACAACATACCACCACCATTCCATTTATGAAACCGTTATTCTTAGGTGGTTTCTATAAAATAAATAAACAAACAAACAAATAGATGGAGAGGTCCTTCCTCCGAGTGGTCATAAATGGATCACTGCAGTCATCAACCGACTTCATAAGCGTGCCACTTGGGGTTTCTGTGCAACCCTGAATCTCCATTATGCGACTAAACTGCCGTAAAAGCTCATGGCGTGTTTGAGTGCAGATATACAGATGTTAGACTGAAAACAGATATTTGTTGAAAATGTGAGCATCACATTCAAAACGCGGTGCCACTGCAAAACAATAAAACACACAGGAAAAATACACAGATTGAGGTGCATGCTATTTTAAAATATACGGTGTATGTCACAAATGGCTTAAGAAGGAAATATTACTGGACTGAGATTTGCTATGACCACTCTTAATAACATTTAACACCATAAACCCCAGTATGTATGTGGGCACATGCAAACGTTTAGTTTCAGGATAACATTACAATTGCATTTCTTTACGGTACAATATGATTAACAAACGCACACAGCATAGCATTCTAGGCAGAGGAATTCGAGGAAATAAAAGGGATACCTACTTTCTGCTGCTAGAAGTCCTAGTAGGAAGGCAGTGTTGGGACAAACAACGTGAAGATATCAGAAGAAGCAAGTAGAAAAGCTGCAGCCAAGCACTAACCAGACAAGCAGAATAAAAACTCTTATAGATTTGCAGAGCTGTATAACATTTTTTACTCCTGCTAGCCACGAGTAATTGCTACCCCTTGAATAAAAAAAATGTTACCTTAACGACGATTCGTTGTAATGGAAGGAGGTTGAAGTGAAACATCCACCTCAAACACAATGCAAACATGACTTCTGGCCGTGCACCATATGTGCGGCCCAAAGGCATTCTGTTAATTGAAGGCCTATTACTTTTCAGCACAGTTTACAGCAGTCAAATATAGCTCAAGCTTGAAAACCTTAATTTGCTTCCAAATATACATTTGACCTACGGGCTTTGCTTTTCTGCAGCTCCTTAGAGTAGTTTTAGTGCACCATGCCAGGTGCTACCTCATAATTCAAACAGTAAAATACCTCACTGAGTTACGGAGCCTTGCTCCCGCAGGAAGGGAGGTAAGGAAGGGGTGTTGTGTGTCTGTCTGTCTCGCTCTGTCTCGGAGGGCAAGAAATGGAAACAATCTGAATCCAATGTGGCCTAGCACAAGCTTCTCATATGCTACCCATGCTGGACAGTAGCAAGGAAGGCAGGGATTACACACAGGTGGAATGTGAGAGAAGCAGACTCCAGTCTACGTTCGGCAGCAGTAAAAAGGTACTCTCATGGTGCTGATATACAGATTAGAACATTGGGATGTTGGGATCTCCACTGCAGACAATGGAGCGCTCTGGGCTTTAACCGGTTGGTAAAAGCCCGGAGTGTCAACATTCCAGTGTTCTCTTTGTTCACATCAACAGCTGTGAACAAAGGTCTCATTGAGCCCCCCTCAGGCTCCTGAGGACTTTGTTTTATGTATTAGAACATTCGAACGTTGGCAGCTCCATTGAAAATAATGGAGTGCTGCGGGCTTTTACTGGCCGGGAAAAGCCCGCAGCGCCAACATTCGAATGTTCGCTTTGTTCACAGCAACAGCTGTGAACAAAGCCTCACGGAGCCCGAGGGGATTTTAATCCCCTCGGGCTCCGTGAGCAATTTTTTTTTTTTTTAATAGAACATTCTGCCCTGAGTGGCAGAATGTTCTAATAGCCTTAGAACCCGCCGTAGCGGGCTCTACCGGCTATTAAAGGCCCTTTCCCTTGTTAAATGCCCTCGCCGCCTTTAATAGCTAGTAGAGCCCGCTACGGCGGGTTCTAAGGCTATATTAGAACATTGGAATGTTGGGGGCTCCACTGCAGATATTGGAGTGCTCTGGGCTTTTACTAGCTGGAAAAAGCCCTGAGCATCAACATTGCAGTGTTCTTTGTTCACAGCACCAGCTCTGAACAAGGCCTCATGGAGCCTGAGGGGATTTTAATCCCCTTGGGCTTCGTGAGGAATTTGTTCTATTTCAGAGAATATTCTGCCCTCTAGTGGCAGAATGTTCTAATAGCCTTAGAACCCGCCGTAGCGGGCTTTACCGGCCATTGAAGGCCCTCTCCCTTGTTAAAGGCCCAACGCGGGAGCGGGCCTTTTATGGCTGGTAGAGCCCACTACAGCGGGTTCTAAGGCTATATTAGAACATTCTGCCCTCTAGTGGCAAAATGTTTTAATAGCCTTAGAGCTACTGGCAATTAAAGGCCCACTCCCTTGTTAAAGGACCGAGCCGAACTGGAGCAGGCCTTTAATGGCCAGTAGAGCCGGGCTCTAAGGCTATGCAAGAGCAGCATGTTTCTGGTCAAGTTGGGAAGTGAAGGAAGCTGGAAATTAGGAGGATGGGACTGGAAACGATTTAAGCACTCTGACTTTATGCCAGGTTGAGACTGGCACCCGCTGCTGTGATTCACAAACCCAGCAGCAAATTGACCTCCACTTTGCACCTAACTGTTACAGTGCTAAGGTCCTAAAACATCAATCACCTATCATGTTTCTATTAATTGTATAGTCCGTCCTTCAAACCCATTTTCTTCTCTTAGTTCCGAATTTCTACTGAATTCTCCATTTTAACAAGCATATACACTGGAGTTTTGCAGGTTCATGACCACTTTGTTCCCACTGACCCCACCCAACAACTTTTATATTAGTAATTGAAATACTGCTTTACAATTAATTTCTGACAATCATTCTCATAGAAAAGATAGCATAAAGTTGAAATAAATACACATTAACACACTGCACAAAAATGGTCAGTGTAAATTTCCTCGAATAATAAAGTGCAATCAATTAGTGCTAATCACATTGCCTTAGAGGAAGAAAGGTAAACGCAATACCTCAGAAAAGTATACAATTAAAATTATGCTATCGAGAGGTATGTACAGTAAAAGGAAAGTGGAGCCACCAACAAATTAATGTATGGGATGCAATCTTATAAATTTACAGCGTAAACATTGTACATGCTTATGATTAAGGCATTGGGCATCTTTAGACAAGATGGGTCTAATAAGACCTAAAGAGAAAGAGAATTCAATTTGTTTAAATACAAGTATTATAATGAATACACTATCACCTGCTCAATCCTATAAATAAAGTACTTTCAACTTGTGTAAATAGCATAGTCAAATGACTTTGAAACCAGTAGAAGTGATAAAGCAAACATTGGTTGTGAAATGTATGTATTACAGAATGAGAATTACAAAAAAGTATCAAAAACCTCCAAGGATACATCTGCTAAGGTGAAACTACAAGAACATTTTCCAATTGTTATACAAAGCCGCTTTTTGAAGAGGACATAGAACAAGGGAGGTTACAAAAAGTCTTAGACAACAATGACTGATATGCCAGTGCTAGACGTCAATACCAAGCTAATGCTAGATTGTACCTGTAGGAAGCTAGCTCTTTATATAGTGGACCAAAAAGAGGCACACTGTGTAAAGAGTCCAATCAAACCCCAGAGGAATCACAGAGTCACAACTGACACCCTGAATTCTATCTTTTGTGGTAGTGTGTGGTAGTGTAGGAAAGCAATTAGGCATATCAGAGGGTAGTGCTAAGCATGTATTGCACACACATAGGCAAGTTAGACACACTCTAAAAAATCTGACACCAGTTTATACAAATAGCACATACTTTCATATAAATTCTGATACCAAGATCATCAGAATCAGGTGAGTATTTTTTGAGATCTGAATGTTTCCAATTCTGAAAAGTCAACATAGTGCATTTTTCTGGAGCAGCAAAGTTACCCTAAGGGAGAGAAAACATATACAGGAAAACAGGTACCTCACAGCAACTCATAGGACTGCTCTCCAGGATGTAAGGTAGTAGGCAGGGTGAAAGGCCTCAGGAGGTTGTGGGGGTCCAGATGCAGAGGTGGATTAAGGCGTTGGGTGTCTCTTTTGTTTCATTGGGAAACAGTTTGGCCAGATGCAGAGATACAGTGGGCTGTTGAGTATCAGTCACTGGAGATGGCCGCAGTGGAGGGGGAACCAGCAGAAAGAGTCTGCAGGCGATGACGGGAAGTCCACAGAGGGCGAACTCAAGATGGTCTTCATTTCTGGCAGGCCTGAGAAACGCACTGACACCATTGGCCCCCTTCAACTCGGGCTAGGAGGTACGGGTACAGTGGTACTGTCTGGCGTCTGATTTTGGAGGTCCTGGGACCTCCCAGTTCTCCTGTGTTACCTGTCCCTGTAGATGCAGGGAAGCAGCTTTTCTGCTCCAAGGGAGATTCTTCTGGCGATTGGTAAAGCACTGACAGCAGCAGGACAGGTCAGATGCTCCACAAGGGTCAGGTGCAGCTGGCAGGGTTGGCGTCAAGTCAGTTGTGCTCCTCGGTTCTCGGTCAGCAGTCTTCTTTGTCCACTCCTTTTGTGTTCAACAAAAAATCTCAAGTTCTGCTATCAGGAGGCCCCTAATACACTATGTACCCCTGGGGTGCTAGAACTGCAACTTCAGTGCCGGCCACAACAAGCAGAAGGTACTCCCAACACCCCAAAACACCAACACCCACCACAACCTCATCAACTGCCTCTTCCTGAACATCATCTCCCTTTACAAGCACGCCACCGAACTCTAGGATTTCATTGTCACTGTCCGTCCGGACATCACCTTCCTTACCAAAACCTGGACCAACCCCAACCTCGGAACCGGACATCGCCATCCCCGATGGATACAGCATCCTAAGGAGGGACCGGCCCTCCCGCCTGGGCAGAGGACTCGCAATCGTACACAAGTCCTCACTACTTACCAAGGCCACCTCAGAAGAACAGTGCACCACCATGGAACCCCTTCACTTTCTGGTCCACACCGATCACAACTCCTCCATCCACGGCACCATGGTCTAGAGACCACCGGCCCCCGCCCATGCTTTCATCTACAACATTGTAGACATCGCCACACCCCAGGCCCTGGTGTCCGATCACTAACTCCTCCTTGACAATCTGAAATTCCACCTCAAGGACCGCAACAATCCAAACACCACCATTCTACTCTACAACCTCCCCACCCTCGGCCTCGGAGAGCTAATCACCGCACCCGAGCACATTGCAGGACACACACTGGACCCCATCTTCACCTCAAGCAACAGGATTACCATCAAGACCAACTCCACCCTAGACTGGACCCACAACCGTTGCCTACACTTCAACATCAACACACCCAGCAGCTGCATCTGCGCCTCCAGAACCCCCCACAGGAAATTTTACGAAATAACCAACGAGCAACTCACCACAACCCTCGCCAAATCCCTCCCACCACCATCTGATGATGTCAACACCGCAGCGTGCAATCTCAACACAAGGATCACAGAATGCACCTACACTCTAGTCCAACCCCCCCAAGTGCACACCAAAGAAAGCCAGCTGGTTCAGCACTGAACTTCAAGAATCCAAATGCGCCCGCAGGCGCCTAGAGAAAAAAATGGAGGACTAGCCAAACCAGTGAAGACCTCGCCTCCTTCAGAGCTGCAACTGCCATCCACCACAGACACATAAAGAACGCAAAAAAGAACGCACTCCGGGAACGCATCAACTCCTCCACATACAACATGAAGGAACTTTTCTCAGTCATCGAGTTTACAAATCCCCCCTCCGAAGCCACCAGCATCCCTCAGTCGCAAGACCTCTGCGACAAACTTACCACCTTCTTACACTGCAAGATCCAAGACATCTACGAGAGCTTCCTCCTGGAAAAATAACCCAGCACAAGAACGTACGACCCACCCACACCCCAGAACCCACCCAGACCATCCACAGCTGGTCCACGCTCACCATGAAGGAAACAGAAAGCATCATGAACAGCCCCCACAAACCCTTTCCCGCACCACATCTACGACAGAGCCAGCACATCCATCGCCCCGAGCTCAGGAATACGATAAACCGCTCCATCAACACTGGCACCTTCCCCAAGGACTGGAACCACGCAGAAGTACGCCCCCTTCTGAAAAAAAATCCTTGGCCTGCCCATCAGAACTAAAGAACTTCTGGCCCATCTTTCTGCTACCCTACCCGGCCAAAGTACTGGAGAAAGCCATCAACACACAACTATGAAATTTCATCTAGGTCAACAACTCTCTAGACAGCTCTCAGTCCGGGTTCTGCAGCACCCACAGCACGGAGACAACTCTTCTTGCAGCCACCGACGACATCCGATCACTTCTAGACCGCGGCCACACCGTAGCACTCATACTGCTCGACCTCTCAGCAGCCTTCGACACGGTCTCCCACAGCACACTATACACCAGACTTCAGAACGTAGGAATCCGCGTAATAGCCCTGAAATGGATTCACTCTTCCTCTCCAAAAGGACTCAGAGGGTTAGTCTCCCTCCCTACACATCTAAACCCACAGGAGTCAGCTGTGGAGTTCCCCAAGGATCCTTTCTGAGTTCAACTCTTTTCAACATATACATGACCCTACTCACAGCCATCGTCTGAAGCCACGGAATGAACATCGCATTATATGTCGATGACACACAACTCATTATTTCCCTCACCGAAGACCCGGACACGGTCAAAAGGAATTTCCACTTGGGAATGGAAGCCGTCGCCACCTGGATGAGAGAAAGCTGTCTCAAGCTCAACTTTGGCAAGACAGAGCTCATCATTTTCAGAAAAGCCAACTCAGCATAGGACGACTCCTTGTGGCCTATATCTCTCAGCACCCCGCTTTCACGGACTCAGCACGCCAGCAACTTAGGCATCATCCTCGATTCCTCCTTATTTATGACTTGACAGGTAAACTCAGTCACCTCCTCCTGCTGGCACACCCCTCCGCAAACTCTGGAAATTTTTCCAATGGATCCCAGCAGCCTGCCGCAGGACAGTCACCCACGCCTTAGTCACAAGCAAGCTTGACTACAGCAATGTTCTGCAAGACGGCATCACGACGAGAAACACAAAAAAGTTGCAACTCATCCAGAACGCCGCCGCCAGACTTGTCCTTAACCTCCCACACCAAGAATATACCTCCCAGCACCTGAGAACCCTCTACTGGCTCCTGATAGAAAAACAAATCACCTTCAAGCTAATCACCCACACGTACAAAGACAACGTCGGACCGGCCTACCTGAACCACCACGTCTCCTTCCACACCCCCGCCAGATCCCTCCGCTCCGCTGGCCACTATTCCTTGTATTTGGAAAACCACCGCCAGAAGATGATCCTTCACCCACATCGCAGCAAAGAGCTGGAACAACCTGCCCCTATACATCATACAAAGCCCATTGCTCACCATCTTCAGGAAGAACCTCACAGGTGAGTAGCCACGCTTTACAAAAACTGATTGATTGACATCCCTAGATGACCACTTCCTTTGGGGAGTGGGCATCACCCTGTTCCAGAATCCTAATTCCACCACATACAAGATTGTGGAATTTCTAATTTTGTGTTCACTTTGGGTAGGTCACCCTAGAGCAGAAGTCTTCAATCTGGGGGTCGCAACCCCCCCCGGGCGGCCGTGGAGTCCTGTAAAGGGGGTCCCGCACTCCCCCAACTGATTGTTATAATGCCTCAGGTGAACTTTGATGTATTCAGTCTCCTGTGGTGTGAAAGCCACAGACAGCAAAGGAGGCCTTCACAACAGGGCACCTGCTTCCTGAATGAAATGCAAATGTGCTCTACCTGCTGATCTGCAACTGTAAATGATGCTGGCGAGCTGATCAAATCACAGCTTTGTGATGACAACATTTTTTTTTTTAGGGGTAGTGCAAAGAGTTAAGAAGTGTGTGTGCTTTTAATTGTAGTTACACAGCGCTTACTTCACCTGGAGGTGTTAAAGGGGTAAAGGGACAGCTATTGAAAAAAAAGGTATTGCATATGTTCTGGTATTACTTAAATCTACATTTTGGAAACACAGTTTTATCTTAAACCTCTTTGTAGTGATTTTCTTATACTGCATGTGCATTATCTAATAGAAATTTCCTAATGCACTACAGTGCATTTCCCAATAAGTAACAACTTTCTTTTATTTATTTTTCATTAAAGCTGGCGGTTATTCTGTTTGTAGTTACCTGACAGTGAAAGACTTAAAAACAACTTAGAATATTTTGGGGTTTATTTATGAGAGGCTTGAGCTGCTGGAGCATCAGTTTCTTGACGTTCCAGCAGCACAAGCCTCTCAATCATAAGTATGAGGTGACGCACAGCCACCCTTCTTGGCTCTGATCGGCCTCATAGATTTAGAGTAAGCAAGGCAGCGCAAGCCACTGCATTGCCTTACTTTGTGTCAAGGAGAGGTTCCGTGGGCTTTGTGTTGGGTGTTCCCACGCAACACCCATGGATTTTGACGCTGCCCCAGATTTACAAAATCACGTAAACTGGAGCAGTGCCAATACCTTACGCCTCCCCAGAGCAGACATAATGAGGAGAAATGTTTTCATTTCTCCTTGTTTTCCCTCTTTCCATGTGTGTTGCGTTCTGCAGCACATATAGAAAGAGGCACAATGCCTCTCGGGATTGTTTTTGTGCAGGAAGCTGCCCCTTCCTGCACAAAAACTATCCTGCCTACGTTGGCGCTAGGCAGCAATTTGTGCGCCAGCGCAGGGGGAAAGGGCATGAATGCACTGTATTTCAAAATACGGTCCATTCCTGCCCTTTTGTACTGGCGTAGGGCAGTGTAGCAAGACGACTTGTGGCACTGTCCTGGGCCAAACCCTCATAAATGAGGGCCTTTGTTTGTAGCTGCACCGTTCGCCACACCCACACTCACTGACCTTTAGTTTGGTAAACACTGTTTAATATTAATATTATTTCCTCACCGTAACAATGATTTGCTGTGGGAAATGGGGACATTTATTATTGACAATGATAAGGAGTACCAGGTTCTAGAAATTTGTGTCAGGACGGGGTCCTTAGACCTAAAAATCTTTGAGAGGGGGTCCCGGCATCATAAAGTTTGAAGACTTCTGCCCTAGAGGGAGGTGTATCCAGCCTGCAAGTGCAACATGCCTCCAGCACAACTAATTTCCCCACCTGTCCAGG
Source organism: Pleurodeles waltl (assembly GCF_031143425.1). Taxonomy (NCBI): domain Eukaryota; kingdom Metazoa; phylum Chordata; class Amphibia; order Caudata; family Salamandridae; genus Pleurodeles; species Pleurodeles waltl. The sequence goes on along the minus strand of NC_090447.1, from coordinate 345,418,425 downwards.
CACCAAATGGGCCCTGGCATCACCTCACCTCTGAAGGAAGCCAGATCTCCCTAGTTTCAGTGAAGCCATCATGTAGCTCGGGAACTCTTATTGACCTGTGCCCAGCATATGCACTTAAAATGGCTTCCCTGATCACTTACTATGTCTAAGAATCAACAGATATAGTAGGGGCATATAATTACCCTGTAATATAATGCACATTGACTAAGGACTTAAAGGCCTACTGTAGGGGTGACTTTCAAATATAACAGACACTGTTAGAGGACGTGTCCCACAAGTGTGTGTCATGCTGTGTTTCCACTTTTTGGAGCACCTTGTCATGCAACCTGTATTAGTTTGGTGCTTGGTTCCTTAGAGTGTTATAAGTTCTGCTGTAGTTCTTAGGGAATCCCCTTTAGTACCTATGCCCTAGGTACCACTTACTAGGGACTTACAGAGGTGCTAAAGGCCTGGTCACTTGGGGATCAAGTGCCCAGTTGTCTTGTTCTTGAGGAAGGAACACTGGCAACCTGGTCAGCAGGAACCCAGTGCACTCCAGTTAAAGTTCCATCAAAAGATATGCAAAAAGTGGGGGGGGACTACTCCAACCAAAACCCAGTTTCCTACAGTACCATAGCTGAAGTGTATGCAAACCAGCAACTGCATATCATATACAAATGTAGGCTCTGATGAGGTTCCCACCTCTTTCCATACATCAGTATGAAATACCAACAAGGACTCGTGCTATCTTTTTCAACTCCTTTCTACACAACAGGTAAAGTAAAGCCTACAATGTTGTGATCTATAATTTCACCCACGCAGAATTTTACAAAGATCTTACATTTATATGGCTGTAAGAGAGCAATTACATTTTCAAATGTATATTAAAATAGCTGCAAACAACAGAACAGAATACATACACATAAAAGAGAAAATTTGGAAAGTAATCAATGACAGACATACATCAAACAATACAGCCCCCGGTCATCATGATTCTTAATACCAAGAAGCCAATTAACTTGAGTTCTAGATACTTTTGGCTTTTGCCCAATCAGCTTTGGATAACATCCAACCCCCGCTTACATGAATTACAATAACTATACAAGATATGGTGCAGAAACTGAAAAATTGTGAAACTGAATTCAATAACCTGGAGCAAAAGAAAAAGAGAGCGGGGTAGGAACTGGTAAGTTTACAGGGGCGCATAGCCTGCAGTGCATGAACTACCAGCTCAAAATTCTTTAAAGCACGTAATGGGCTGAAAAATAAACCTAGTGCTACAGATTTATGTATAGTGGCAAATGTCTAGCTGGTGGGACAAATCAACGAAGAATCTGAGTATCCAAGGCTTTTATGGGGTTTAGGAAGACACTCTACAGTATCTAGTTTCACATTTCTAAAAGCTATGAACACCCTTCTTATGCCACAACTTCTAAAGCGATTCAGTTCACACTGTGCACCTTCTTCACAAGTGGTACTATCTCTCAAAGAAGAATACTCCATAGCTGTTGTGTAAAAAGGCAGAATCGTGATGAGTGTGCATGGTCTTTTACTAATAATGTTTTATCAAAAGGACTCTCTAGTTTTCTAGTAGTTCTGTTCTCGTTTCAGACAAGGAAGTAGTGGATAGCCTTGTGATCATTTCATGAGAACTGTGGCTTGTCAGACACGAGGATTGTACTCAGGAAGCCAGCTGTGCCCTAACATTTGCACAGCTTAGTCAGCACCCACACAATCGAGAGAAGTGCTAAAAATAAACATGACTCCTCATGAAAGAACTGAGCTATCCAGCAGATTTGAGCGTGCATAAGGAGAAAAAAAAAAATCACTGTAAAATACAGAAAATGACAAACATCCCTCTTCCAATAACCACCCGTTAAACATCGAGTAAAGCCATAACATTTAGTCAACAAGCTACACGACAGAGGTAGGGTGCTTTCTCATCTTTATCTTCCGCCTGCCTTATTTCCTTCCTCTTTTCGAATGGTTTCACAAAATATAGATGTTAGGGCAGAAAAAAATAGCTCAAACTTTCTGCAAACGTGGTGCAAGGAGAACAAGGAGTTAAACATGCGGGTCAAATAGAGGGCAAACCTAAAGCTTCAATCAGGTGATAAAATAAGCAAAACAATTTTGACGCATGTGCTCAATATGTCAACATAACATGCTAGAAAAAACCTGTGTAAAATTAATCATACAGGTTTTCCAATTGACAATTATGGACGTGTTGTCCCATTTTAACGGATCTCTGAGACACATGAACTCCGTGGTGGGGATAACGTATGGTTTTGTCATGTGATTTGTAAATGTCAAGGCATATATTAATATCGGAAATTGACATTTCAAGGTATGCCTTAAAAGAAAATGAACATCTGCCTTGTACTGTTGCCACATTTCGCTGCCACATCCTCTTTAAACCGGATGCAAGAAAAAGGCGAAGTTACAGGTATGTTCTACCAAACAGAAATGTAATCTATCGAGAAAATCACCTATCTGATCACTCAAAAGAGCGATTAGGAAACGAACGGTATTTGTGAACAGTTTGTAAGGAACACCTATAAAAATAAAAGTACAGTTTTCACAGTCACAATGACCCGTAACGTCTCTTAAAAATAATCCTTAAAATGATTACTCTTAAGCATATTCAGAGTGACCGTCTTTTTAAATTTAATAATCTCGTTGTGAATGATTTCATTCTACGTTTGACGTAGATTTCTGATTTTTGAGTGTTTAAAAAACAATTCCAAGAGTGACGCTGGAAATTTGCGATATCTATTGATTCCCGTCAGTACTCAGTGTGCAAAATGTACTTATGCAGAAATGTGATTATGTACATTCAAAAATTTTCTCTGTGAAGAAACTACTTCCCCAGAAGCCTATGAAAAATGTGCGCTCTCATTCCCTTTTCCAACCTGAAAATGCACTTGCTCCTACCTTTCACAGCCAAGCTTAATTTGTGCCAGTGGTGCCAGCAACCCTGACTCAGCACTGCCGGTGCGGGGATCTTAAGAAAAACACTGCACCACTTGGACTTTTTTGGGGGTTTTAAAAGTGTAAGGACTGTTCTTGGAAGAAGTTGTGTGTGCGTTTCCAGGTTAAAAATGTTCAAGGCTATTAGAGTGTAGGCGTTCACAGTATTTTTCAGGCAACTAATCAAAACCACATATAACACCTCTTTCTTAGAAATGTAGAACAGTGGTGGAAAAATCTTCTTACTGGAAACATTTACATTGTCTTAAGTGCACTTTAGGATTGTAAAGAGAAATTTACTTACCTTCGTCAATGCTTTTTCTGCAGATTCCTCACCTTAGAATACTCCCCTAGCGTCAAACAGGATCCAAAACATTTTGAGCAGTACATCTGCGCAGCAGTAGGTGGCATCGATCAGCTTCACATCAGAAGTGATGTGCATGGTGCCTATATAGGCGCCTCCGAAGCATACTGACACCAGCTTCTTTAGTGACTATTTCTTCACCAAAAACACAGAGCCAAGTTAGAACGATTGTTTGACCAGTGTACAGAATCAAAAAGGCTGATAGGGTTAAGAGCCCAGTCCACAGAGCGTGGAAGATGAGAGGCTTAATGAGTAATCGGAAGTTAAAGTCTCTACCAGAAAAAGCGTTACTGAAGGAAAGTAACTTGATATTCTGATCAGAACTTCTAACCTCAGATTCCTCACCTTAGCACTCTTATGAAGTGGGTACTGGGTACTGGGAAAGAACAAGTCCTGGAGGACCAAACAGGCAAATGCCTCTCTCGACGAACCTGCCTGTTCAAGCAGTAATGTTTCATGAACGTATGGAAGGATGCCCACGTAGCAGCTTGGCAGATGGCCAGGACAGGTATCCCACATTCTAATGCATTAGTAGTGTCCTTGGCCCTAAAGGAATGGGGCTGAAAGCCCTCAGGAGGCTGCTTTTTAGGTAGTGTGTAGCAGATTCTAATGCTAAGTACAATCCATCGAGAGATGGTTCTCTTCTGCACTGCTTTGCCTAAGAAAATGAGTCACATGTGCACAATAGGTGACTAACAGTGAGGGCAGATCCAACAACTACAAGAAAGAAGATATGGTTGAAACATTACCTTTAATGGTGCCCAAAGAACACGTTTCTTACCTTTGGCAATGAATTATCTGGTAGAGACAATATTTAGCTGCAGATTCCTTACCTTTAAATTTTCCAGGCATCAGACTGGAACCGGAAGATTTTTTTGTAAGCAATATCCTTGCTTGCCATCAGGTGGCTTCATTGGGTTCCGCATGGAATTGTCAGCATCAGAAGTGACATTGCAGTCATCTATATATACAAACCTCAGCGCAGATGCCACTTTTACTTTTCAAGACTTTCCATGCCAGCAGCACAGACCCATTAAGAGCAGTGACATCGGTGTGTCCAAACTAGGACCCTGAAAGGGATCATCACTAACCCTGGAAATCTATCCACAGAGCGGGGAGGAATGGTGGGATTTGTAAGCAATCTGCAGTTAGAAATGTCTCTACCAGCTAATTCTTTACTGAAGATAAGTAACTTGTTCATCTGATAGAGACGGATAGCTGCAAATTCCCTACCTTTGAATAGATACACAAAATACCAACCCTAGTGGTGGGCCACAGACAAATTAGCTAAAGTATGAAGTCCTGTAAAACAAAATGGGCAAAATGTCCATCCCTAAGAACCTGAATGTCCAGGCAGCAGTGTTTGGCAAACGGGTGCAGGGATGCCCATGTTGCTGCCTGGCAGATATCCAGGACTGGGAATCAACGTGCTAACGCAGTGGTCACAGCCTTTCCCCTGGTGGAATGGGCCCTTAAACCCTCAGGAGGCTTTTTCCTGGCCAGATCATGGCAGATTTTAATACAGAGACCGACCCAGCGTGAAATGGTTAATTTCTGTACTGCCTGACCTTTCTATGCTCCAACATACCCCACAAAGAGTTGGTCGTCCACCCAGAACCCTTTTGTGCAGTCAAGACAAAATGACAATGCTGTTTTTGGGTCCAGACCGTGGAATCGCTCCTCTTCTTTAGAGGGATGTTGAGGAGCGTAAAAAGTGCACAGGATGATAGATTGATCCAAATTGAATGGGGTCTCAACTTCTGGTAGGAAAGAGGCCCCAGTGTGAAGCACTACTTTATCTGGAAACACAGTCAAATAGGGAGTCTTGGGTGATAAAGCCTGAAGCTCACTTACCCTCCTAGCAGATGTTATTGCCACTAGAAAGGCTGTCTTGATGGCAAGTGGCCGGAGGGCACAATTGTGCAACAGTTGAACAGGAGCGCATATAAGGGAGTTGAGAACCAGATTCAGGTCCCACTGAGGCATGATCAAGGGCAAAGGGGAAACAAATGTACAAGTTCTTTAAGAATGAAAATGTCACTTACCCAGTGTACATCTGTTCGTGGCATTAGTCGCTGCAGATTCACATGCTGTGCATAGTCCGCCGTCTGGTGTTGGGTCGGAGTGTTACAAGTTGTTTTTCTTCGAAGAAGTCTTTTCGAGTCACGAAACCGAGGGACTCCTCCTCCTTTGTTTCCATTGCACATGGGCGTCGACTCCATCTTAGATTGTTTTCCCCGCAGAGGGTGAGGTAGGAGTTGTTTATGTTAGTAATAGTGCCCATGCAATGGAATGAATAAGTATGTATAAAATATGGTTTAAGTAATATATTTACAAATGTACAAATGTTGAAGATTACTTCCAAACGGCTACAGGCTCCCGGGGAGGCGGGTGGGCGCATGTGAATCTGCAGCGACTAATGCCACGAACAGATGTACACTGGGTAAGTGACATTTTCAGTTCGGTGGCATGTGTAGCTGCAGATACACATGCTGTGCATAGACTAGTAAGCAGTTATCTCCCCAAAAGCGGTGGTTCAGGCTGTAGGAGTGGAAGTAGTTTGAAATAAAGTTCTTAGAACGGCTTGACCTACTGTGGCTTGTTGTGCGGATAGCACGTCTACACAGTAGTGCTTAGTAAATGTGTGAGGCGTAGACCATGTGGCTGCCTTACATATTTCGTTCATTGGAATATTTCCTAGGAAGGCCATGGTAGCGCCTTTCTTTCTGGTTGAGTGTGCCTTTGGTGTAATGGGCAGCTCTCTCTTTGCTTTAAGGTAGCAGGTTTGGATACACTTAACTACCATCTGGCTATACCCTGTTTTGATATTGGGTTTCCTGTATGAGGTTTTTGAAATGCAATAAACAGTTGTTTTGTTTTCCTAATTAGTTTTGTTCTGTCAATGTAGTACATTAGTGCTCTTCTGATGTCTAATGTATGTAGTGCCCTTTCAGCTACTGAGTCTGGCTGTGGAAAGAACACTGGTAGTTCTACTGTTTGATTTAAGTCGAACGGTGAAATAACTTTTGGTAAAAATTTAGGATTAGTTCTTAGAACTACCTTATTTTTGTGTATTTGAATAAAAGGTTCCTGTATAGTAAACGCTTGAATTTCGCTTACTCTTCTTAGAGATGTAATAGCAACGAGAAATGCAACCTTCCACGTTAAGAATTGCATTTCGCAAGAATGCATGGGTTCGAAAGGTGGACCCATGAGTCTTGTTAAGACGATGTTGAGGTTCCATGAAGGAACAGGTGGTGTTCTTGGTGGTATAATTCTTTTTAGGCCTTCCATAAACGCTTTAATGACAGGTATCCTAAATAGTGAAGTTGAATGGGTAATCTGCAGGTATGCAGAAATTGCCGCGAGGTGTATCTTTATGGAAGAGAAGGCCAGATTTGATTTCTGCAAATGTAGTAAGTATCCTACTACATCCTTTGGAGATGCATGTAATGGTTGAACTTGATTACTATGGCAGTAGCAAACAAACCTTTTCCATTTACTTGCATAGCAGTGTCTAGTGGATGGCCTTCTAGCCTGTTTTATGACCTCCATACATTCTTGGGTGAGGTTTAAATGTCCGAATTCTAGGATTTCAGGAGCCAGATTGCTAGATTCAGCGATGCTGGGTTTGGATGCCTGGTCTGTTGTTTGTGTTGTGTTAGCAGATCTGGCCTGTTGGGTAGCTTGACATGGGGTACTACTGACATGTCTAGTAGTGTTGTGTACCAGGGTTGTCTTGCCCATGTTGGTGCTATTAGTAGGAGTTTGAGTTTGTTTTGACTCAATTTGTTTACTAGATATGGAAGGAGAGGGAGAGGGGGAAAAGCGTATGCAAATATCCCTGACCAATTCATCCATAGAGCATTGCCTTGAGACTGCCTGTGTGGGTACCTGGATGCGAAGTTTTGGCATTTTGCGTTCTCCTTTGTTGCAAATAGGTCTATTTGAGGTGTTCCCCAAATGTGGAAGTAAGTGTTTAGAATTTGGGGGTGAATCTCCCATTCGTGGACTTGTTGGTGATCTCGAGAGAGGTTGTCTGCTAGTTGATTCTGGATCCCTGGAATAAACTGTGCTATTAGGCGAATGTGGTTGTGAATTGCCCATTGCCATATCTTTTGTGCCAGGAGGCACAGCTGTGTCGAGTGTGTTCCCCCCTGTTTGTTTAGATAATACATTGTTGTCATGTTGTCTGTTTTGACAAGAATGTATTTGTGGGTTATGAAGGGTTGAAATGCTTTCAACGCTAGGAATACTGCTAACAATTCGAGGTGATTTATATGCAGCTTCGTTTGATGTACGTCCCATTGTCCTTGGATGCTGTGTTGATTGAGGTGTGCTCCCCACCCTGTCATGGAAGCATCTGTTGTTATCACGTATTGTGGCACTGGGTCTTGGAAAGGCCGCCCTTTGTTTAAATTTATACTGTTCCACCATAGAAGCGAGATGTATGTTTGGCGGTTTATCAACACCAGATCTAGAAGGTGACCCTGTGCCTGTGACCATTGCGATGCTAGGCACTGTTGTAAGGGCCTCATGTGCAGTCTTGCATTTGGGAAAATGGCTATGCATGAAGACATCATGCCTAGGAGTTTTAATACCATCTTTGCATGTATTTTTTGTGTCGGATACATGGCTTGTATAACCTTGTAAAAATTTTGAACCCTTTGTGGACTAGGAGTGGCTATCCCCTTTGTTGTGTTGATTGTCGCTCCTAAGTATTGCTGTGTTTTGCACGGCAGAATGTGTGATTTTGCATAGTTGATGGAGAAACCGAGTTTGTAGAGGGTTTGTATGACATACTCTGTGTGGTGTGAACACTTTGTTAGGGAGTTGGTCTTGATTAGCCAATCGTCTAGGTAGGGGAACACGTGTATTTGCTGCCTTCTGATATGTGCAGCTACTACTGCTAGGCATTTTGTAAATACTCTTGGTGCGGTCGTTATACCGAACGGCAACACTTTGAATTGGTAATGTATTCCCTTGAATACGAACCTTAGGTATTTCCTGTACGAGGGATGTATCGGTATGTGGAAATACACGTCCTTTAGATCTAAGGTGGTCATATAGTGTTGTTGTTTTAGCAGTGGTAATACGTCTTGTAGCGTGACCATGTGAAAGTGTTCCGATTTGATGTAGATGTTTAGTGTTCTGAGATCTAAGATTGGTCTCAGTGTTTTGTCTTTTTTTGGTATTAGAAAGTACAGTGAGTAAACTCCTGTGTTCCTTTGTGTACGTGGTACAAGTTCTATTGCGTCCTTTTGCAGTAATGCCTGGACTTCTAATTCGAGAAGGTCTAAATGCTGTTTTGACATGTTTTGTGTTTTTGGTTGGACATTTGGAGGGATTTGGAGAAATTCTATGCAATAACCATGTTGGATAATTGCTAAGACCCAAGTGTCTGTTGTTATCTCCTCCCAAGCTTTGCAAAATTGGCTTAGTCTTCCCCCCACTGGTGGTGTGTGAAGGGGTTGAGTGACATGTGAGTCACTGTTTGGTTGTAGGGGTTTTGGGACCTTGAAATTTTCCCCGGTTTCTAGGGAATTGTCCCCCTCTGTACTGGCCCCGAAAGCCTCCCCTTTGATACTGTCCCTGGTAGGTAGACGGTGTTGATTGTGAGGTGCTGGCTTGTGTGGCTTGACCCCGAAACCCCCCTCTGAAGGGTGCTCTGCGAAATGTGCCAAAAGTGCCTCTGCCCTGCGGGGAATAGAGTGCGCCCATGGCCTTGGCCGTGTCAGTGTCCTTTTTCAATTTCTCAATTGCCGTGTCCACATCGGGTCCAAACAAATTTGTTCGTTGAACGGCATATTGAGCACTGCCTGTTGTATCTCGGGTTTAAACCCGGATGTGCGCAACCATGCGTGCCTTCTTATGGTTACTGCGGTATTTATTGTTCTTGCAGCTGTATCCGCTGCATCCATAGAGGAGCGTATTTGGTTATTAGAGATATTTTGTCCCTCCTCAACTACTTGTTTTGCCCGTGTCTGTAATTCTTTGGGTAGATGCTCGATGAGATGCTGCATCTCATCCCAATGGGCTCTGTCATATCGCGCTAGGAGCGCCTGAGAGTTCGCGATGCGCCACTGGTTTGCAGCTTGTACAGCAACCCTTTTTCCAGCTGCGTCGAACTTGCGGCTCTCTTTGTCCGGAGGTGGGGCATCGCCTGATGTGTGCGAGTTGGCTCTCTTGCGAGCTGCCCCTACTACAACTGAATCTGGTGGCAGTTGTGATGTGATAAAAGCAGGGTCCGTGGGCGGTGCTTTATATTTTTTCTCCACCCGTGGAGTTATCGCTCTGCTTTTGACAGGTTCTTTAAAGATCTGTTTTGCGTGCCTTAGCATTCCCGGGAGCATAGGCAGGCTTTGATAGGTGCTATGGGTGGAGGAGAGGGTGTTGAAAAGGAAGTCATCCTCGACAGGTTCTGAGTGTAACGACACGTTATGGAACTCTGCTGCCCTAGCTACCACCTGTGCATACGCTGTGCTGTCCTCAGGTGGTGAGGGCTTGGTAGGGTACGACTCAGGACTATTGTCTGATACTGGGGCGTCGTATAGGTCCCAAGCGTCCTGGTCATCTTGACTCATGGTGGTATGAGCTGGTGAATGTGACGGAGTTTGTGCCGGTGATGTATGAGTTACAGGTGGAGGAGAGGGTGGTGGCGTTACTTTCTTCACCACTTTTGCTTGTGGTGTTTGTTCTTGTGTTTGGAACTCAAGTCTCCTTTTCCTCCTGATTGGGGGAAGAGTGCTGATCTTCCCTGTCCCACTCTGTATGAAGATCCGCTTCTGGGTGTGGTCTACGTCAGTGGTTTGTAACTCTTCTTCAAATCTGTGTTTGCGCATTTGAGAGGACAGTGATTGTTCCTCTGAATACGAGCTGGCAGTCGGTTCGGTTGCTGGGCGTTTTGGCACCGAAACTGTGTCTTTGCTTGTTTTCGGCTCCGAGGAGAATTTTCTCTTTTTTGTAGTCGAGCCTTCTCGGCGTCGATCATCCTCGGTGCCGCTGTCTCTGCGTCGAGCAGCTTCGGTTCCGCTGTCTCGGCGTCGACCCCTTTCGGCAGCACTTTCTCGGTCCCGAGATTGCTGCGTGCCTGTGTCTCGACCCGAGTCGGACGATCTCGGCCCCGGTTCGCCCTTTTTCGGTGCCGATGGACGGTCACCTATTTTATGGGTTGAGCCATGGCCTGTTGGCAGTGGCGTCCCCTGGGCCTTGTCTGTTTTCCCGTGTGGTGCTTGTTTCGACGTCTTACTCACGGTTTCTTCGACGTCGAACTCCTCCGAGTCCGATTCATGGATGGAGAAGGCTTCCTCTTCTTCTCCTTGTTCCTCGAACCCTCGTTGTCCTGTCGGCGTGGACGCCATTTGCAACCTTCTGGCTCTTCGGTCACGGAGCATCTTTCGGGACCGAAACTCACGACAGGCCTCACACGTTTCTTCCTTGTGCTCGGGCGACAGGCACAAGTTACAGACCAAATGTTGGTCTGTATATGGATATTTACTATGGCATTTAGGACAGAATCGGAACGGGGTCCGTTCCATCGGTGTCGATGTTACACGCGGTCGGGCCGACCAGGCCCCGACGGGGGTCGAAGTTACTCCGAAGGGCTACCGGAGCTCTTCACGATTCGGTGTCGATTCTATCTAACCCGATACCGAACGAAACAATACCGACGTAGTTTTCCGAAGTTCTGACTATCTTTCCGTCCCGAAACCCGGAGCGAAAAGGAACACGTCCGAACCCGATGGCGGAAAAAAACAATCTAAGATGGAGTGGACGCCCATGCGCAATGGAAACAAAGGAGGAGGAGTCCCTCGGTCTCGTGACTCGAAAAGACTTCTTCGAAGAAAAACAACTTGTAACACTCCGACCCAACACCAGACGGCGGACTATGCACAGCATGTGTATCTGCAGCTACACATGCCACCGAACACTTATTTACAATGGGAAACTTATGTAAAGAGGGTTGGTCAGGAAGTCGCAGAAAGAGCAAAGAGATAGCTCTTAAGAATACCCAGACAAGAGCCCTGCTGGACAAAGGTAAGAATGAAGAGAAGAATATCAGAAAGAGAGGCTGAAAGAGGGTTGATAGACTTTTCTATACAATATAATACAAACTTTTGCCATTTGGCCGGCGCATACCATCTTAGTGGGGGCATGCCTGACTGCCAGAATAACATTATAGACCTCAGGTGGAAGGTCGAAGGCTGTCAACTGTTGCTGTTCAATCTCCGCGCAAGAAGGCAGAGAGTTGATGTCTTCCGGTGGAGATCTTTCCCCTGCTGCTGCGCCATAAGATTTTCCCATAGGGGCAGTCAGATCGGAGGATCGATGCTCATTCTCAGAAGCTTGGGATACCAGATTCTCTGTGCCGACTTTGGGCCACAAGGATGAGTTGAGCCCCATCATTCTTGATGTTCTTGAGAACTCTGGGCAGAAGTGGTATGAGCGGAAAGGCTTACAGGAGGCCTGAACTCCACTCAAGATGAGGAGTCTCCATGCAATACCTGCCTTGGAAACTCCAACGTGTAAAACCGCTGACATTGCACGTTCGGAGCTGAACAGAACTAACCAGGGCTCTACCCACTGCTGAAAGAATCCTTGAGCCATCTTCGAATAGAGACGCCCTAGTGATCTGCTAGAAATTGACGGCTGAGTTAGTCTGCCCTGGGGTTCAGAGAACCTCCCAGGTGCTGAACCACCGGGATTATGCCCTGCTGTTCCAGACATGTACAGAGATGCAGGGCCTCTTGACAAAGGGTCCACACGCCACCCTGCCTTGCTTGTTGCAATACCACATAGTGGTGGTGTTGTCCGTGAACACCTGATCTATTTTTCCCCTTGACAGAAGGAAGAAATGCTTTCAGTGCTAGTTTGATTGTTCTGAGCTCCAGCGAGTTAATGTGGAGTCCAGATTCCGAAGGAGAGCAGAGTACTCTGATCTTCACCTCTCACAGATGGCTGCCTAATCCCAGGAGTAACTCATGTGTCACCACTTTGAAATCTGGTTGGGGAAGGGAGAAGAGTCTGCCTTTGACCCAGTCGCTGTTCGTCACCTTCTACTACAGGTCTTTTGCAGTTCTCTCTGAGATCTGGACCACATCGGAGAGATTCCTTTGATGCTGGGCCCATTGGAACTCCAGGTACCACTATAGTGCCCGAGTATGCTATCTGGCATGATTCACCACAACAGGATGCAGGAGGCCATGAGCCCCAGCAGCCTCTGAGTCATTCTCTCCGAGATCCAAGACAGAGGCTGAAACATTGGTATCATAACCTGAATATCCTGGACTCCCTGCTCAGGAGGATAAGCTTGAAACTGCATGTGTCCAGAACAGCTCTGATAAAAGAGAGCCTCTGAGAGGGAGTCAGGTGACTTTGGCAAGTTTATAGTGAACCCCAGTGAATGCAGGAAGTCCGCCATAGTCTGAAGGTGGGACACGGCTAGCCTGGAGCAAGCCCACGTTCAACAGCCAGTGGTCGAGATGGGGAAAACTTATACGCCTGATCTCGCAGATGAGTTGCTACCCTCACCTTGGTGAACACCTGAGGGGCACCGATAAGGCCAAAGGGGAGCACGGTAAACTGAAAAAGCTATTGGCCTACTTTGAACAGCAGGGAACGCCTGTGAGCAGGCAGAATAGGGATGTGGAAATGCGCATCCTGTAAGTCCAATGCTACCAACCAGTATCCTTGGTCTAGGGCAGACAAGAGTCAAAGTAAGCATCTAGAATTTCTCCTTGAGTAAGTGATTGACAGTTCTGAGGTCTAGAATAGTCGACGACCCTTATTCTTTTTGGGAATAAGAAAGTTGCGGGAATAACAACCATTGTCTACTTCTGATATTGGAACCATCTCTATAGCTCCCTTGGCCAAGAGATTCATAAATTCCTTTCGTAGTAACAACAGATGATCCTCCGGAAACCGTTGTTGTGTTGGCGGCATAGAGGGTGATGAGGATTTGAAGTGGAGGGAGTAGCCCCTCCGAATGATCTGCAGGACCCACCCGTCCAATGTAATGAAGTGCCACTGTGGAAGATGGTGACACATTCTCCTACCAACTGGACAGCCATGATCCCTTATTAGGAGACTAGGGGGGCTTAGAGGCTGCAGCTGCCGGGGAGGGTTGGTGGTGGACGGTTTCTGGCTACCTGACCCACTGGGGATGAAATACACCACGTTCATGTCAAGGATGGGGAGCTTGACAGGACAGTGGCTGGCATAGGGTTGGTGCAGTATCACACCTCTTCCGTTGCCACGAACGAGGCAAAAGGTAGACTGGGTACATAGGGTCACTGAGAGGCCCAAGGACTTGGCCGTAGCACGCTTGTCCTTAAAGACCTGAGTCTGCCTTCTCTCGGAAAAGACATTTCCCGCTGAAGGGCATGTCCATGAGGTTGGCCTGGACATCCCCTGAAACACCACATGTTCTCAACCAGGCATCGTGTCTAAGAGCCACTGTTGAAGAAAGCACTCTGTCTAGTGAGTCTGTCATGTCCAATCCACACCTGACAGTTAACTTTGCTGCATCTCTCCAGTCCTTAACAGCTTGCGAGAGGATGACCCAGGCCTCCACCAGAACCTGTTGCAACACTTGCGCAACTGTATCCCACAATGTGTGGGAATAACGGCCCAAAAGACGTGGTGTTCACCAACTGCAATGCTAGGCTGATAGAAGAAAACATTTTCTTTCCCAAGGTGTCCAGCCTTTTGGATTCCCTGTCCAGGGGAGGGGTAAGGAACGCGCTGTGGAGGCTTGGACTACCAAGCTCTCAGGGGTGGGATGTTGGGTGAAAAAACTCAGGTCAACTGGGGAAGGAATAAGAATGGGGCTGGTGCCTCCGGTGGGTGCCAGCTGTGCCAGGAGCGACAGGACTGGTACCGGAGAAGGTCGCATTGGCACAACCAGCGCTGGTCCAGATCCGTGATCTGATCCACAAAACTCCATTGGAAGCTGAAGGAGTCCGTGCAGAACCTGCTGGGGCCTCCTCCGACCCCACTTCAGAGGGCTTGGGCCGCTCAAATATGCGGTTCACTGCCTCGTAGGATTCTCTTAACTGAGCGGTGGTCGCTCCTGGAAATGTGGGGAGGTGCAGAGTCGGACCTGGCAACGGCTCTGTGGAACACTGCCTGGAACGCTGATGTTCCGAGGTTGTCGCAGACCTGCAGGTCAAGTAAATTGAATAATCTACTCGACCTAACTGTAAGGAACTTGACCTGTAAACGGGTTTCAAATTGTGTGATCCTAGGCAAATATTTTATTTTACAGAATCTGCTTTTTCTTCATTCTCACATATGAGTCTGCAAGTATGTGAGTTCAGACTTTCTGGAGATAAATTTTTGATCTAAGGGATGAAAGGCTGAGTTAATCTGCACTGGTGTTGAGAGATCCCACCAGCTGCTGCACGATTAGGAAGATTTCCTGTCGCTCCAGATAAGTCCAGAGATGGAGGGCTTCCTGGCACGGGGTCCACGACCCACCTCCGCCTTGTTTTTTGCAATACCATATGGCAGCAGTGTTGTCCGTGAACACCTGAACCATCTTCCAGAGTCCTCTGTTCTCCAACTCTCCCAGATGGCAGCGCCACCCCAGAAGTGAAGATTCAGTCAGCACTGTCAGGCCCCAGTGGGGAAGGAAGAGGGCTATGCGACTGGTCCAATTTCAGTTTGTCAACCACCACTGCAGATCTTCTGCAGTCTCCTTTGAAATCTGGACCAGGTCGGAAAGATTCTCCTGATGCTGCACCCACTGAGACTTCAGACCCCACATGGGCCATCGGGCGTGCTTCACAAGCAGGATGTAGGGAGCCAACAGACCCAGCAGCTCTAGGTAAGTCTCTCCAAAATCCAGGACAGAGGTTGAAACATCGGGATAATAGCCTGAATGCCCTGAACTCTCTTCTCAAGATGATACGAAAAACTGCACCATGTCCAGAGTAGTTCCACTGAAAGGGAACATCTGAGGTGCCTGAAGCGACTTCGGCATGTTGATAGTGAACCTTAGACTGCAGGAGGTTCACTGTAGTCTAGAGGTGTGTGACGACTGTCTGGCCAAGCCCGCCTTCAGCAGTCAGTCAGTGCGGTAGGGGGAGACCGAAAGGGAGAAGAGTAAACTAAAAACGCTCATGGCCTACTGTGAACCGCAGGTAACACCTGTGAGCTTGCAGGACGGGGATGTGAAAATGTGCCCTGCAAGTCCAGCACTACCATCCAGTCTCCAGGGCAGACAGAACCTGCCCAAGGTAACCATCCTGAATTTCTCTTTTTCAGAATGACATTGAGAGGCCTCAGATCTAGTATGAGGCAGAGACTTCTGCCCTTTTTCAGCAGCTGAAAGTAGTGTGAACAACCACCACACCCCACTTCAGGTGTTGGCGTCCTCTTGATAGCTCCTTTGTGCAACCAAGCCTTCTCTTCCTGATAGAACAATTGGAGATGGTCCTCCATAAGCAGTTTTGGGTATGGTATCAAGGGTGGAAGAGTTTCCACAGATAGAAGGGCACAACCCCTCTGCACAATTCAGAGCACCCACTTGTCAGACATCACTTCGCTCCATTGGGGCAGGTGTTTCAGATCCTGCCACTAATGTTTCCACTGAACTCTGGAAAGCACGGAGTGGAGCCAGCCGCCGGCTGTGGAGTTGGGGAAGGGGGTCTCAAAGCACAGTATTTGGATAGGGAAATTGAAGAGCACTTAGATAATTTATTGGAACACATTTTGGAGTGGGAAGACAGCAGTTCTTGTGAACATCTCCAAAAGTGATCTATAGATCTACCTCGGGATCGAGAATACATGAAGCCTTCTCTCTGCCGCACCACCAACCGCTCGGCTTTGGGTGGACTAACTGGCACATAGGGCATGACTTAGGGTTGTGGTCCAATACCAGACACCAGAGTCAGATCGAGTGGGATCAGACACAGAAGTTTATCTGTGACAGTCCCCACAAGGTTCAAAACCCAGTGGTTTGTTAGGGAACATATCCCTAGCACACTAGGAGCAATTGCTCAAAAAAGATCGATGAAGGGTAAAAATACAAATAAAAAAGTGGCCAAAAAGTGACAGAGGTAGCTCCTCAGATCATGCTGTTGGTGCAGAAAGAAAGAAACTGATGTCAGGGTGCCAGGGTGGTGCCTATATAGGCACTGTGCACGTCACTTCCAACATGGACAATGCCGATATGGAGTCCAATGACACCACCTACCGGCGTGCAGATATACTGCTCAAGATTGTCCAAATTCAGTCTGATGCCTCTGGAATATTCTGAAGTGACAAATGTGCGGTTAAATGTCTCTGTCGGGAAACAGAATTTACTAACTTAAACACACTTTGCTAGACTACGTAAGTGTTTCGAAATGTTTCTGAATTGTGTCCTGCATGTTTAAAAATCACAGTAAACCCTCAGTCTCACCCTACTTCAAGAGATCCAGAACATACAGGAGTTTCCCTATTGAATTTCAATGTGCTAGCATGCTACCTTGAATGTTCCTTTCTTGAGACTGCCTCTGTACTAAGCACGCCTGAGGACTCTCCCTCTCAAGAGTCTTAACACAGCACAATGGACATGGTATTTAACAAGTTACCATATTATTAATCTTGTTAAATCCAAAAGCTGTGGTGAGCACTAAAAGATATGCCCATTTCTGGAAGTTTTTAGTTGTTTTTAATCATCATGTAAAATAATCTGACAACATGTCAAAAAAAAGAAAAGAAAAAAAAAGCCATTCAAAAAGTGACTGAGAGGTAACTCAGACCAGGTCACTGCTATCTGTCGTGGGAAGGAACAAACTGATGTCAGCACGCCGGGGTGGTACCTATGTAGGTACTGTGTGTAAGCCTGGGGATATTCTAAGGTAAGGAATCTGAGGCTAAAAGTCTCTATTAGTTAGAACATTACTAGTGCTCGAAAAATGCATACCAACTGCTTTCAATTCATGGATATTTAGTAGGAATGTTGTCGGGCAAATAAATTGCATTCAGAGTTGCTATTCAACATTTATTGTGTGTACAGCACTCTCTCTCTGTTATGTGGATGTTCTTCTATAAAGCATCTGGAAGCCAAATGGCTGCTGTACAAATCAATGCCAGTAATTTAGGAAGGCAAAAAGTGTTTAACGTTAGACATAAAACAAAAGCTCATGCTTTATAAATTACCTGAGGATGTAGGGTCTTCAGAGAAGTCAGGCAGGTCTTCAGGAGGATCTCCATAAAAAGAGTTAAATTTGTGGCTCGATACAGCTGCTAGAACTGCCCCCTATGAAAGAATGGTTCAAAAGATCAGTCACAGTCTTAACTAGGAGTTTTCACATGTTATAAAACAATGTAGTATAGCCAATGAAAATCACTGAAACATTATCAAATACTTATCTATAACCAAAGAGAGACTAGATAACCTCTAATGTGCGTATGAGATGAGAAAGGACACTTACTTTCAGCAACCTGGTTGAGTAAAGATTAGTGAGCAGGAAAGTTATACTTGCTAAAAGCACAGCAACAATTCATTGTTTGATCCGGAGCTTCACAATTAGTATGCATCTCATTTACTAAACTGCGTTTGAGATTTCCAGAACGTCTCACATTGGCAAGCAAATCAAAATCAGGTAAAAATCCAGAGAATAAGAACAAATGCAAGAATGAAAATGTCACTTACCCAGTGTACATCTGTTCGTGGCATCGGTCGCTGAGATTCACATGGTATGCATGAGCTCGCCATCTGGTGTTGGGTCGGAGGGTTACAAGTTGTTTTTCTTCGAAGAAGTGTTTTCGAGTCACGGGACCGAGTGACTCCTCCTTCTGTGCTCATTGCGCATGGGCGTCGACTCCATCTTCGATTGTTTTCCCCGCAGAGGGTGAGGTAGGAGTTGTACTATAGTAATAGTGCCCGCGCAATGAAAAATGTAAGTATGTACCTATTAAAGGATTAAATAATATATATACAAATGTACAAAATGGAATGTAACTTCTGAACTGCTACAGGCTTCCGGGGAGGTGGGTGGGTCCATGTGAATCTCAGCGACCGATGCCACGAACAGATGTACACTGGGTAAGTGACATTTTCAGTTCGATGGCATCTGTCGCTGTAGATACACATGGTATGCATAGACTAGTAAGCAGTTAGTTCCCCATAAGCGGTGGTTTAGCCTGTAGGAGTAGAAGTTGTCTGAAATAGAGTTTTTAATACAGCTTGACCTACTGTAGCTTGTTGTGCGGATAGCACATCTATACAGTAGTGTTTGGTGAATGTGTGAGGCGTAGACCAAGTGGCTGCCTTACATATTTCCTGCATTGGGATGTTTCCTAAAAAGGCCATTGAAGCACCTTTTTTCCTTGTTGAATGTGCCCTGGGAGTAATGGGCAGTTGTCTTTTTGCTTTAAGGTAGCAGATTTGGATGCATTTAACTATCCATCTGGCTATACCTTGTTTTGATATTGGGTTACCTGCATGAGGTTTTTGGAATGCAATAAAGAGCTGTTTAGTTTTTCTGATGTTTTTTGTTCTGTCAATGTAGTACATTAATGCTCTTTTGACATCTAATGTATGTAGTGCTCTTTCAGCCACAGAATCTGGCTGTGGGAAAAAAACTGGTAGTTCTACCGTTTGATTTAGATGGAATGGTGAAATAACTTTGGGTAAAAATTTTGGATTAGGTCGTAGGATGACCTTATTTTTATGTATTTGTATAAAAGGCTCTTGTGTTGTGAACGCTTGAATTTCACTTACTCTTCTTAGAGATGTAATGGCGATGAGAAAGGCAACTTTCCAGGTTAGGAATTGTATTCCGCAAGAGTGCATGGGTTCAAAAGGTGGGCCCATGAGTCTTGTTAGAACCACGTTTAGGTTCCATGAAGGAACAGGTGGTGTTCTTGGTGGTATAATTCTTTTAAGCCCTTCTATGAATGCTTTGATAACTGGTATCCTATACAAGGAAGTTGAATATGTAGTTTGCAGGTATGCAGATATTGCTGCAAGGTGTATTTTAATAGAAGAGAAGGCTAGCTTTGCTTTTTGTAAATGGAGCAAGTAATTTACTATATGTTTTGGAGTTGCGTCTAGTGGTTGTATCTGATTATGATGGCAGTACCAAACAAATCTTTTCCACTTACTTGCGTAGCAGTGTCTAGTGGATGGCCTTCTGGCCTGCTTTATGACTTCCATACACTCTTGGCTAAGTTGTAAGTGTCCGAATTCTAGGATTTCAGGAGCCAGATTGCTAGATTCAGCGATGCTGGGTCTGGGTGTCTGATCTGTTGGTTGTGTTGCGTTAACAGATCTGGTTTGTTGGGCAGTTTGATGTGTGGTACTACAGACAGATCTAGCAGTGTTGTGTACCAGGGTTGTCTTGCCCACGTTGGTGCTATTAAAATGAGTTTGAGTTTGTTTTGACTCAATTTGTTTACTAGGTAAGGAAGGAGAGGGAGATGAGGAAAAGCGTAAGCAAATATTCCTGACCAGTTCATCCATAGGGCATTGCCTTGGGATTGCTTGTGTGGGTATCTGGACGCGAAGTTTTGGCATTTTGCGTTCTCTTTTGTTGCAAATAAGTCTATTTGTGGTGTTCCCCAGAGTGTGAAGTAGGTGTTCAGAATCTGTGGGTGGATTTCCCATTCGTGGACTTGCTGGTGATCTCGAGAGAGATTGTCTGCCAGCTGATTCTGGATCCCCGGAATAAACTGTGCTATTAGACCAATTTGATGGTGGATTGCCCACTTCCATATTTTTTGAGCTAACAAGCTTAACTGCGTTGAATGTGTTCCTCCTTGTTTGTTTAGATAATACATCGTTGTCATGTTGTCTGTTTTGACAAGGATGTATTTGTGGGTTATGATTGGTTGGAAAGCTTTTAGTGCTTGAAAACTGCTAATAATTCTAGATGATTTATATGCAGTTTTGTTTGATGTATGTTCCATTGTCCTCTTATGTTGTGTTGATTGAGATGTGCTCCCCACCCTGTCATGGAAGCATCTGTTGTTATTACGTACTGTGGCACTGGGTCTTGGAAAGGCCGCCCTATGTTTAAATTTATACTGTTCCACCATAGAAGCGAGAGGTAAGTTTGGCGGTCTAGCAACACCAGATCTAGAAGGTGACCCTGTGCTTGAGACCACTGTGAGGCTAGGCACTGTTGTAAGGGCCTCATGTGCAGTCTTGCGTTTGGGACAATGGCTATGCATGAGGACATCATGCCTAGGAGCTGTAGTATTGTTCTTGCTTGTATTGTTTGGTTTGGAGACATGTGTTGAATGACCCTGTTGAAATTGTGGATCCTTTGTGGAGTTGGCGTTGCTACTCCTTTTGTCGTGTCTATTATGGCTCCTAGATATTGCTGTACTTTGCGTGGCAGAATGTTTGATTTTGCAAAGTTGACGGTGAACCCTAGTTTGTAGAGGGTTTGTATGACTTGATTTGTGTGGTTTGAGCATTGTGTGAGCGAACTGGTTTTGATTAGCCAGTCGTCTAGATACGGGAACACATGTATTTGCTGCCTTCTGATGTGTGCAGCGACTACTGCTAGGCATTTTGTGAATACTCTTGGAGCGGTTGTTAAACCAAAAGGCAATACTTTGAATTGGTAATGTATTCCTTTGAATACAAACCTTAGATATTTCCTGTGTGATTGATGTATTGGTATATGGAAATATGCGTCCTTGAGGTCTAGGGTTGTCATGTAGTCGTGTTTTTTGAGCAATGGTAACACTTCTTGTAGTGACCATGTGAAAGTGGTCTGATTTGATGAATGTGTTTACTACCCTGAGGTCTAGAATTGGTCTCAGTGTTTCGTCCTTTTTTGGTATCAAGAAGTACAGTGAATAAACTCCTGTGTTTATTTGTGTGCTTGGTACTAATTCTATTGCATTTTTTTGCAGTAGTGCTTGAACTTCTATCTCTAGAAGCTGTGAATGGTATTTTGATAAATTTTGTGATTTTGGTGGTATGTCTGGAGGGAATTGCATGAATTCTATGCAATAACCATGTTGGATAATTGCTAGGACCCATGGTTCTGTAGTTATTTTGTCCCATGCTTCGTAATATTGACGTATCCTCCCCCCCACTGGTGTTGTGTGGGAGGGGTGAGTGACGTGTGAGTCACTGCTTGTTGGTAGTGGTTTTGGGGCTTTGAAATCTTCCTCTATTCCTAGGGAATTGCCCCCCTCTATACTGGCCCCGAAAACCTCCCCTGTACTGTCCCTGGTAGGTGGGCGGTGCGGACTGTGAGGTGCTAGCTTGTGTGGCCTGACCCCGAAACCCTCCTCTAAAAGGTGTTTTGCGGAAGGTGTTATAAGATCCTCTGCTCTGCGGGGAGTAGAGTGCGCCCATGGCCTTGGCAGTGTCAGTGTCCTTCTTGAGCTTTTCTATGGCTGTGTCGACCTCCGGACCGAACAGAAGTTTTTCGTTTACTGGCATGTTAAGCACTGCCTGCTGAATTTCTGGCTTGAATCCAGACGTTCTGAGCCATGCGTGCCTACGGATGGTAACCGACGTATTAATGGTCCTTGCGGCCGTGTCTGCTGCATCCATGGAGGAGCGTATTTGATTGTTGGAAATGTTTTGACCCTCCTCAACAACCTGTTTTGCTCTTTTTTGCAGATCTTTTGGGAGATGTTCAATGAGATGCTGCATCTCATCCCAGTGGGCTCTGTCGTATCGCGCTAGCAGCGCTTGTGAATTTGCGATGCGCCACTGGTTTGCTGCTTGGACAGCAACCCTCTTCCCGGCTGCATCGAACTTCCTGCTTTCTTTATCTGGGGGAGGTGCATCCCCAGAAGTGTGTGAATTTGCCCGTTTTCTGGCAGCCCCTACCACCACAGAATCTGGTGGCAGCTGAGAGGTGATGAATACAGGGTCCGTAGGAGGCGCCTTATACTTTTTGTCCACCCTAGGCGTCACTGCCCTACTTTTAACTGGCTCCTTGAAAATGTCCTTTGCATGGCGTAGCATGCCTGGGAGCATCGGCAGGCTTTGGTAGGAGCTGTGGGTTGAAGAGAGGGTGTTAAATAAAAAATCATCCTCTACTTGTTCCGAGTGTAGTTCCACATTATGGAATAGTGCTGCTCTAGCCACCACTTGTGAGTAGGCTGTGCTGTCTTCCGGTGGTGATGGCCTAGTTGGGTATGTGTCTGGGCTGTTATCAGACACTGGTGCGTCGTACAAGTCCCACGCATCCTGATCTTGGTCATCGTGGCTCATGGCGGTGTGAGCTGGCGAATGTGACGGGGTGTAAGCTGGCGAAGCCGGAGTTACAGGTGGAGGCGAGGGAGGAGGTGTTACCTTTTGTGCTGTTTGTTGCTGAGGAGTAAACTGAAGCGTTCTCTTTCGTTTGACAGGTGGAAGGGTACTGATCTTCCCAGTCCCCTGCTGAATAAAGATACGCTTTTGCGTGTGATCCACGTCAGTGGATTGCAGTTCTTGTTCAAATCTATGTTTCTTCATTTGTGAAGACATAGAATGCTCTTCAGTATAGGAGCCTGAAACAGGGTCTGATGTCGCTTTTTTCGGCTCCGAAAACCCTGTTGATTGTTTTTTCGGCTCCGAGGTAACCTTCCTTTTTTTCTGTGCCGAAAATTCTTGGCCTCTATGGTCTTCGGCGCCACTGTCTCGGCGTCGATCCGTGTCGACACCGAACTCTCGGTGTCGATGCTTCTGTTTAGCACTCTCTCGGTCTCGAGGAGGCTGCGTGCCGGTGTCTCGACCGAAGTCGGACGATCTCGACACTGAATGGGCCTTTTTCGGTGCCGATTGTTGGTCACCGAGAATTTGGGTGGAGCCATGGCCGGTTGGCAGTGGCGTCCCCTGGGCCTTCTTTCCTTTTTTAGTTCTGATCTCGACGTCTTACTCACAGTTTTTGTAGAGTCTAGCTCGTCGGAGTCTGAATCCTGGATGGAAAAGGATTCCTCCTGTTCCTCTTCTGTCTCGAACTGTCGACGCTCCTTTGGCGTGGACGCCATCTGCAGTCTTCTCGCTCGACGGTCGCGCAGAGTTTTTCGGGACCGGAACGCCCGACAGGCCTCACAGGATTCTTCGCTGTGCTCGGGTGACAGGCACAGGTTACAGACCGAGTGTAGGTCCGTATAAGGATATTTGTTGTGGCATTCGGGGCAGAATCGAAACGGGGTCCGTTCCATCGGCGTTGTTCTCCACGCGGTCGGGCCGACTAGGCCCCGACGGGGTGCCGAAATCTACCCCGAAGGGCACCGAAGCGCTTCGATGTTCAACGCGTCGTCGTATGTGTCTATCTCGAACCGGATCGCAACGATACCGTCGAAAATCTTCTGGTTTCAGCTATCTTTCCGTTCCGAAACTCGGAGCGACAGGAACACGTCCGAACCCGATGGCGGAAAGAAAACAATCGAAGATGGAGTCGACGCCCATGCGCAATGAGCACAGAAGGAGGAGTCACTCGGTCCCGTGACTCGAAAACACTTCTTCGAAGAAAAACAACTTGTAACACTCCGACCCAACACCAGATGGCGAGCTCATGCATACCATGTGTATCTACAGCGACAGATGCCATCGAACATGAGGTTATGAAATGAACTATCGCTAATTATTCAAACACTGTAGCCAATGGGTTCCACAGACTTAGCCCACCAATATGTTTTGCTTTTGGCTACCCGTTTATAAGACTGTGAGAGAGTCTCACTCTCAGTAAATTCACAGTAACTGGACTGAATCTGTTAACCATCAATGATCACCTTTTAAGATGAGGCTTCTGTTGCGTAATAAGGGTAGGAGGATTTGGGTTGGTTACATGTGAAAGTATGAGTACGTGAGTCTATGAGTGTGGGCTGTGCGTGATACTACCATAGTCCCCAGCCCAGTATCTGTGCAGAAGGTTCTCTGCAAGAATACGTACTGACCTTGGGTAGGCTTGTTAATCTGAGTGGGCATTTTTAGTGCATGTCTGTAGTGCTTACTAGAAAATCTGTGATGTTTTCTTTTTATACAAGAGGCAAAGTCTGACCTGAAGTGCAGGTTCACTCCAGCAAGGTACCAAACTGGGGTGAAACATGTATACAGAGGCTGAATTCACAGTCCCCAATAACCCCAGCCACATCTTATGGACTTCAAGAATTGTGATATTTCTCTGTCTGAGCTTATAATCAAATTCCATACCTTTGCTTCTCCTCCATACCCAGGCCAAATTAATCACTCTGCTCTCCACCAGAGTGACAAAAGGCTTCCCTACACAAAATGGCACTCAACAGTGAATGACTCAGTTCCTTGAAAAGGAAGGGTGAGGATGAAATCTGCATCAAATAATTAGCTCATCACCCTGTACATGGGATAGGACAGCCTAGACCCAATGGAAGAAAGGACAGAGACCAAGACCTCTGGAGTCAACATAGGAGGGCTTCATCTTTGATGTTTTGGAGGGAAGGGATCAGGAAGTGATGTTGAGTCTGGATGGAGCCAACATCTTAAGGAAGCTTTTACCAGAGTTAAATTAAACTTGCCATTCAGAGTTAAACTGAAAATTGCCATTTTGGATTTTTCCAGAATGTTGTGCAGGACAACTGGGAGGGATGATGTGTCATAACAGGATTTACCATGGGTGCCTGGCACCTAAAACTTCCTCTCTGACTTAGAAACCCCTGCACCCGGAAGAAGCAGTTGCGAAGACCCTTGGCCTAGGAGCGGCAACAGTGAATCAATGCCCAGCTGGAAGGTATTTGGGATGCTGAGTCCCAGGACTAGGATGCGTTTTCTCCAGTGCCAGCAGCGCTGGCTTGCTTATGCTCCATGACGGCCAGTTAGGGAAATGGATCTGGACCCTGCTGCCACTCAGTTGTCCTTCAAAATGCCAAGAGGTTCTAGGGGCATGGGGAGTGCAGCAAGAAGGGTATTCTGCTAGCTGGTTGCAGAGCGCTGCACAACATGCCCCAACCGGGAGGAGAGGCTCACCAGGAGCCAGGCAGAGGATAGGTCTGGCACACAGAGCTGCAAAATCCAGCTCCCTGCAAAATGCAACCCTATAGAGGCCGGGAGCCCTGAAGAAAATGCTCTTGATGTCCTGGCCACCAGGAGCTAAATGAGCCAAAGACTGACTCTAAAGGGCCAGGTATAATCAGTTTTAAAGTTTTGCTACACAGAAAGAAAACCAGCTGCACAGTGCTTCTCTGTCTTTGTTTGAAAATACCCATAGATTGGGCCAGTGATGCAGCTCTGGTAAATTATTTCATTTCCCGAAGCGATGGGGCCATCTCCTTGAGGTAATTTCTGGCCCCTAGGAGCTAACCTTCCTGAGACTGCCACAATAGCTAATGTCCCAGGGGACCCCATCACCAAGGGACACAAGGCTGGATGTGCAAGGTGTGTTGCTCAATCTCCATACCTGTGTCTGGGGAAGGATGGCAGGGCACTTAGGCAGACAGTCTCCTGTAGAGGCAGGAGAAGAAAGGAGCAGACTTGCTTCTGTCTGTGGGCGGGAATGGAAAAGAGCCCTGGTGGGTGCAGCCGGAGCTGAGAGCAGAGGAAAGTGCTCCCACACCAGTCATGGAAGGAGGGCTGGGTGGTGGCGAGGCCTTAAGGCTCCGCCCCCCCTCCAGTGGGCCAGTATCTACCATGCCACTGGGGTATGCCCCTGGTGGGACTGGAGACCCCCTGGTAAAAAGCTTGGCCTAAGTGTCTGGGGGCACTGACAATTTAACCCTCAGGAAATGTTATCAGGGGTTTAAAGCATTTCCAGAGCTGGCACTTTTACTCTTGAGCTCTGGAGTGTGGGGACCTCTTCTTGTTGGTCCTCAGGCTGCTTGTGTTTTGCTTGTGGACTGAGAAGAAATACTCAGACACACATGTTGGTTTAATTTCAACTGCTTTATTGACAACATGGTTATTGAACAATGAACAGTGGCGATTATATAAAAAGTTTATGACTGGCAATTTCGTTTACATTTAAATGATTGTGTCATACTGAAACATGACGTGTACGATTTTATTAATGATGTGGCATCCTGACAAAGCCTGTAGGCCTGCCTTATATATAATGAAACCCCCTTAAACTGTAATCCTGCATTTGGTACAGATGAGGTGTACTGTAATTATGAAGCTCAGGACAACCCACTAGGGATGAAATGTGATAGAAAGGTGTCACCACAGGTATTTACACCCACCTGATATACATATTTGTGATATTAATGCATAGTATTTAGTAGCGCGTGTGTGTGTGTAATGAAAGTATGTTTCCTTTTAAAAGAAAAAGCACTGGCTCTACAATTTATTGAGTGTTGTTGCGTGTCAGTGACTTGGGACTGTTTAGCCACACCAACTCTTTTTAGCTGGCCTTGGACTGCTCTGCTTCACTACAATCAGACAGTCAAGCACTACAGTGGGGTTCTTGGGCTCCAGTAATGAGACAATTACGGACATATTACATGTGAAGGACTCCACATCCTTCACAACTAATAACCTAAGTTCTTATGAACACTTGATAGGGTACCCTCCCGGCCAACTTGCTCATTAACTGAAAATAAGTTTGTCTCCTTTTAAGTGCATTCTGTGATTCAGCAGAAAAGGAAAATGTTACTTACCCTGTAAGCATCTGTGCGTGCCATGTAGTGCTGTAGATTCACATGCTTTGCATACTCTTGCCATCTAGTGCTGAGCTCAGACGTGTACAAATTTTTTTTCTATGAAGAATTCTTTTTAAGTCACACGGTATAGTGACTCCTCCTATGACTAGTAATGCACATGGGCAACGGCTCCATTGTTCAACTGTTTTCCTGCCAAGCGAGTAAGGTTGAAGATGGAACACACAAGTGACAAAAGATGACCATGCGAGTCAATACTGAAAAGCAAAGCACAACATGAAGCTTTCAGGGAGCCGGGTGGGTGCATGTGTACATACAGCACTACGCCCCATAAACAGATGTTTAGGGGGATAAGTAACATTTTCGATGTGTAGCTGTAGATACACATGCTGTGCACAGACCGTAAAGTAGCTCTCTTCTAAGTGGTGGTTAGCAGAAGGATGTTGCAGAGGACTTAAGAAGTGTACACAGTACAGTTTGAGCATGCTGCTGTGCTAGTACATCCATAGAGTAGTGTTTGGTGAATGTGTATGGTGGGAACCAAATAGCTGCCTTTACAGATATCAGATTTTGGGATGTTACCCAGAAAAGCCATGGAGTCAGCTTTCTTGCATGCAGTGTGGCCTAGGGGGAGCAGGGTGCTGTCTCTTGGCCACTGAAATAGCAGGTCTGAATCCACTTGACTAGCCAGTGAGCTATGCCTGTTTTGAAATGGCACTGCCTTTCCGTGGTTTAGTGTAGTCAACAGATAACTATTTTGTTTTATGAAATGGTTTCATCCTGCCAGTGTATACATGAGGTCCTTCTTCATATCTAATGTGTGAAGGGGGTCTCAGTGCTACTAAGGCTCAGGCATGGGAAGAACACTGGGAGTTTCACTTTCTGAATGAAGTGTAAAGGGGATATCACCTTGGGCAGAAACATTGGGTTAGTTCTAAGTACTACTTTGTCAGCATGAAGCTTAAATAGAGTGAGAGCTTGGATCTCACTCACACCACTGATGGAAGTGATTGCAACTAGAAACACTACCTTCCATGAGCAAAACTGGTGAGGGCATGTATGAGGGGCCTCAAAAGTGGATATCATAAGCTTAGTGAGGACTACACAGGTTCCAGGACGGAGCTAGGGGCAATGTGCTATGACCCTCTTAACTTTCTTTATAAAGACCTTAATAACAGGGAATTATGTAGTGTGTTCCCTGTTCTGTAGATATGCTGCCGCTGCAGCCACATCCAAATGAATGGAAGTGTAAGCTAGAACGTGAGTGGATCAATGTGTTTGGGTAGGACAAATCTCTTCCAATTTGCATGCTCAAGCAATGTGATGGCAAGCCTTTGAGGATGGGCATTCACTCAGCTGGTAGATTGTGGTAGTCAAACTCTAGGAACACAGGAGCCAAATCATTAGGTTGAGCTGCTTGGGGTCGAGGTGTTTGACTGTGCCCTGGTGTTGAGTAAAAAAAAAATCCAGCCACTTGGGAAGCTTCTCGTGAGGGACTGCAGACAACTCTTGAAGCGTCGTGAACTGAAGGTTGTTTGGTTCATGTGGGAACCACCAAGATGAAGGTGACAGATGTCTGCTGTAGCCTTTGGACCATGTACGGAAGAAGTCGTTGAGGCAGAAAAGTACAGGCAAATATCCCATAAAAGTTCATCCACTATACATTGCCCATGGACTGTAGGTGTGGAAACCTGGAGGCGCAGATTGGGTATTTGGTGTTTTCAGTGGATGAGAACAGATCTATGTTGGGGAACTCCCAACACTGGAAGCATGGGAGCAAGACTTGGGGGTGGAGTCCTCATTAGTGGACTTGTAGCATCCTGCTGAGCAGGTCTATGAGGTTGTTGTCAGCTCACAGAAGGTACTCTGCTAACAGATGTACTTTGGGGTGGACCACCCAGCGCCAAATGTCCTACACTAGCGCAGAGTGCTGGGGAGAAAAAGTGCTCCCTTATTTCCGAAGGGAGTACATGGCAGTCATGTTATCTGTTTTGGCCAGCACTGTTTTGTGATGGACATGGCAGAAGAAAGCTTTGAGAGTCAGTTGAAATAACAGTAATTCCAGATAATGGATGTGAAAGGTCTGTTGAAAGTTTGCCCACATACCCTGAATGATCATATCTCTGAATAGCACTCCCCACCCTGTGAGACAGGAGACCGCAGTGATGGTCACATGAGGAACCGGGTCTGCCTTGTAACAGGTTGCTGCTGTTCCACCAGTGCAGAGAGGGATGGGTGCTGGCCCAAGTCAACACTAGAGGCTCCCAGAGTTCCTGCGCTTGTGACCACTGTCCTGCCAGGCACTCCGGAAGTGGGCACGTGTAACTGTGCGTGAGAAAGGATGGTGATGAATTAAGCCATCATGCTGAGCAGGCGCAACTGTCACAACTGTTAGCTGTAAATCTGGCAGGAAAAGAAGCAGCAGAAGCTGGAAAAGCTTGGCCCCATGCAGGGCTAGGATAAGCCCTTCCCGTAACTGAATTTAGAATTGCCTCTAGGAAGGGTTGTGTCTGAAGGGGGTGGGACTTGCCCACATTGTTGATAAACCTGAGATTGTGTAGAAAATCTAGGGTGATCTGGTGTGAGCCAAGCACTGCTGTCTGCTTGCACTCCTGATCAGTCAGTTGTCGAAATATGGGAAAACGTGACCATCGCTCTTACTCTGGTGAGTGGCTACCACTGCAATGAATTTGGTTAAGACTTTAGGAGTCGTAGATACCCCGATGGGCCAAACCTTGAATTGAAAATGTTATCCACTTACCACGAGCCTGAGGCATTAGCGGTTCCCAGGATGGATCAGGATATGGAAATAGGCATTCTTCAGGTCGAGGGCTGTCATGAATTTGCCTTGCTGCAGAAGAATGATGTCCAGAGTGTCACTAAGTGGAAGTTCTCTGACAGGATGTAGTTGTTGAGGGCCCTGAGGTAGAGTATGGCCCGAGGGACCCCTCTTTCTTGGGGATGATAAAGTACAGGGAGTACATTCCTTTGCTATGTTGGTATGGCAGCACTAACTCTATGGCCCTTTTGAGTAATAGTGTGTCCACTTCCTCCTGGAGGATGCGTATGTGTTGTGTGGCGAGGGAGTGTTTGTTGGGGGATACTGAAGGGCGAAGCAGTGAGTTCTGGGCAGTAGCCCTGTTCTACAATAGACAGAACCAACCAGTCTGAGGTGATGTTTTGCCATCATACAAGGAACTGCTGCAGACGTCCCCAGACACATGTAATGTGATTGGGGGAAGGGAGAGGGAGTCACTGCTTGACAGGAGTGGCTCTCTTTGCAGCACTACCTCAGCCCTTGAGGTTATTTCCCCTTTAGGCACCTCTGGAATGCCCCCGGAGAGTTTTTCTACTGCTGCTTTTGCCCTTGTTATGAGGTTGAAGCCTCTGGAGTGGTTGCTTCTGTGACGCCATAAAACCGTGAGCAACGAAAACAGCCATGGGACGATGGGGACTGAAGAGACTCCACTGTCTGGGCTGTGTCCTTTTTGGTCGTCTCTAGCATCTGATCAACTTAAGGTCCAAAGAGGTGTTCCCCATCAAAGGGCATGTTGATCACATGCTGCTGATTCTGGTTTAAAGCCAGAGACACAAAGCCAGGCATGTCGGTAGATGAGAACACTTGAGTTAATAACCCTTGATGTGGTTGTAGCAGTATTAACAGTAAGTTTGGCCTTCCGTTAAGAGCTCCTGAGTGCTCTTGCCTGTACTGATCCAAATAAGTGTTGGATCAGGTCTCCTCTCTTGCCCCACTGTGCTTAGTGGCACCTAGAGAGTAGGCCAACCATATTAACAATGCGTTGATGGGTAACAGATTGAGTGGCCACCCATTTTCCCGCTGCATCGATTGTTTTACTTTCTTTGTCAGGCGGAAGGGCATCCCTAGTACCCTGTGCATTTGCACTTTTACAACTGTACACCTGACTGAGATTCTGGTGGAAGCTGCCGTCTGAGGTAAGGATGGTCTGAAGGAGAGGCCTTATACTTTTTGTCAACCCTGGGAGTAACAACTCTGGCCTTCAAAAGGTTTTTAAAGAAATCATAGGTGGATCTTAATATAACCTTAAGCATGGGTAGGTACTGAGTTGAGCGCTGAGCATGTGAAAGCATTTCCACTAAGACGTCATCCTCCTCTGTGACGGTGTGTAAGTCCACCTTGTGAAAGCTGATAGCCCTGTGAATGACCTTGTGGTACAAGGGGTATCACTTGGAGAGAAGGGCTTGGCTGGGTAGAGGTCAGGGTCCTTGTCACTCGGGGAACAACATCAATCATCCAGGGATCATCCTGGGGCTCAGAGTTGTACGGGTCAGTAGGATCTAGGAGACTAACCTCCTCAAAGGAGGAATGTGCGGATTCCTATGGTCAGGAAGGCGAAGGTGGTCTGTGTGGTAGAGGGGGCGAAGGGTTTTAGGTGGAGGGGTGGTTCTTCTAAGTGGAGGAGGAGGAATGAGAGGGTATAGTGTTAGTGCTCAATACTTTTTTCAGCTTTGGAGGTGGTGGCGGCTCCAGTGCAAGCTGTTTGGCCTGTGCCTATAGTGGCAGTTTGGCAAACATCTTGTCTGTTTGCAGTGGATTAATAGTCTGTTCTGCCTACTGTCCAGCTCCTTTTGAAGGTACAGAATAATGGAGGTGACAGGATCCTCGGAGCCGGCTGAGGTATGTGCCGTGGACAGATGAGTTGGCGCAGACATCTGGTTTGGTTTCGAAGCCTGTCTGGATGTCAAATTCTGCTTCGGCT
This sequence comes from Pleurodeles waltl, assembly GCF_031143425.1. Taxonomy (NCBI): domain Eukaryota; kingdom Metazoa; phylum Chordata; class Amphibia; order Caudata; family Salamandridae; genus Pleurodeles; species Pleurodeles waltl. Next base: position 345,386,853 of record NC_090447.1, on the reverse strand, counting down.
TCAAAAAGCCCATCTGCGCTGGTGCAGAGGTCCAGGAAGGTGTCAAGGGCATTTCTGGTGCAGAAGAAGGCCTGTTCTTAAGCAGCTGTTTCAGTGTTGTGATTGGAGTCTGCATTGACTCCAAAGCCTTGTGTTGATGCCGGTCAAGGCTGGGATGCAGTGGTGTCCTGGAGGGCTGTTGGGCTGGTAGTCGGCTCAACACCTGACCCCCGGTTGGGGAGCGTGGGGGTTGTAAAGGGGGATGTGTAGGAAGCTAGCTATCTATGTAGTGTCCCAATATATGGGGGCACTATGCAGACAGTCGAGGAGACCCTTATTGGCTTACAGGGTTACAAATAATATTCACAAAAGCTCTTTTGTGGTAGTGTGGACGAACAGTAAGGCTTATCAGGAGGTAGTGCTAAGCATTTGTTGTACTCACAGAGGCAATAAATGAGATGTACACTCAAGAAGGAACTCAAGACCAATTGTTAGAAGAATAGATACTTTGTTTATATTCTGTTTCAACATCAGAATACTGTTGCAAGAATAGATGCTGATGCACTTTTAAAGAGAAATATCAAACTACTGGTAGTATCTTTAGAGCAGTAATGCAAACCTATGGAGAGAAACACAAGTATTGCATAAAAGCATTCAACAGCAACTTACAGGACCAGTTCTCAGGAGTTAAAGTAAGTACGGGCACTGTCCAAGGCACCACCAACAGGTCACCTCAGGGGGCTCTGGGGCATCCAGGTGCAGAGGTGCTTTACGACATTGGGTACCCTGTTGGTTTCAATGGGAGATTGTCCTAGAAAAAAAAGTTTCAGGTGAGGACCGGGGGTCCAGTCCAACTGAACCAACGGGGGGGCTCACGTCTTGCGTTGCTCGGGGAAATAGGGGCACAGTTAGTCCTCTTCTCCTCGGGCTGGGGCAGCCGGGTGCAGAGGCGTACTGGACCATCGGGTTTCAGTCACCGGAAGAGGTTGCAGTAGAGGGGGGCCTCTAGAGAGAGGATGCAGGTGAGGGCTGTGGGTCCAGTCCGATTGAATCAACAAGTGAGCTCAGGTCTCAGGAGGCTCTGGTGTAGGGGCACTTTTGGTCCTCTTCTCCTCAGCTCAGGGGAGACGGGTGCACAGATGAGCAGGACCGTCAGGGAGTCCGTCACCTTAGGTGGTTGCGGTAGAGGGGGGGCCTGTACAAAGAGGCTGCATCGGAGAGTCCAAAGTTGAGACACTAAAAGTGGGCTTGTGTCCTGGAGGGCTGGGGAACCTCTGACTAGGGGCACAGGTGCAGTAGTGAGGCCTGTGTTGGATTTTAGGCACTTTAGAGTCCTTCAGGTTCTTCTTGGGTGCTGGCAAGGTGCATCCAGGCTTCTGGAGGCAGCACAGCTTAAGAACACAACGACTTTGGTGTAATGGTCGAGGACTGCAGGCAGGCTGGAAGGGTTGGGACAAAGTCGGTAGCTGCTCCTCCGTTCTTGCCTTATGGGGCTCTTCGGTGTCCTCCTTCTTGGGTCCAGAGAATCGGTCTTCTGGTATCGGGGAGCCACCTAAATACTGAATTTAGGGGTGTGTAAGGTAGTAGCCAACCCCTATATGACCACTTGCTGTGGGGAGTGGGCATATTCCTTTCCCAGAAGGCCTAGTTTCAACTAAAAACAAGATGATGGAACCCTTACGTGAGTGTTCATCTTGGGTAGCCCACCTTAGGGGTGTGTTTAGCTAAGAGGTGGTACATGCCTACTGACTAAGTTTCCTGCCTGTCCTGGTGCCAAATGGGCCTCAGGGCAGGGGGTGCCTACATCAAAGTCTGGGGATGCCGGGGGTTTTGTATACTAAAGGAGGCAAGGTCTTTGAACACCTTGGCCCTGCTATGCAGATCTGCTAGCCATCCTGCAGGAGTGGGTGGTATTGCCCCTCTCCAGAGCAAGCATTGTTTCTGACCTCCAAGAGCGTGGGTGCTCAACATTCAGGAACCTGTCGGTGGTGTCAGACTGGTTGAAACTAGTCAGTCCACGCACCAAGGGGCTAGCGAGGTTCAGGGGCACCTCTAAGGTGCCCTCTGGGTGCACGTCATAATAAATTAGAGGCTGGCATCAGCCTGGATTTATTAAGATGAGGTGTTTAATACCAAACACCATAGAGTTCAGTGAAGCCACTATGTGACTGGGTCACTCGTGTTGACGAGTGCCCAGCAATACCTTAAGATGGCTCCCCTGCTCACATGCAATGTTCAGCAAGGGGGCTGAATATCAGAGGGGCATATCTGCTCGTGCAAATATGTCCACACATCAAGTATAATGCACCCTGCCTTAGGGCTCCTAGGTTTGCCTCAGGGGTGACTTACATATACTTAGATGCAGTGATTGGGACATGGTACACCAAGGTTGTGCCATGTCGTGTTTTGACCTGGCCTACACCGGGACACGCAGACTGCAATGACAGCTGTGTGTATATCTCATTTTAGGGGGGTCCTTGAGGGTGGCACAATGGAGTCCTTAGGGACACTCTACCCTGCCCATGCCATAGGTACCACTTACTAGGGACTTACATAGGTAGAGGAGTATCGGCAATTTGTACACAATGCTACTCGTTTTTAGGGAAAGAGCACTAGTACTCTGGACATTTTTAGCAGGGATCCAGTGCACCCCAGTCGAAAAACCTCAGTACCAGTGGGCAAAAGTAGGAGGAGACCAAGTCAAAAAACGGCACTTTCCTACATGGTGGGACACAGTACTCATTGTCAAAGTCTATGGGAGTTGGCCCAGCGGAGGTGGTTGATCTTTAGCATCAGAGTCTGATGGAAATCCTCCTTTCCAATATGGCCTGCACATTCTCGAAAGGGTAACTGAGGAGAAGAGCCCAAGAAGGGACTGGGCCTCAAACAAATCAAAAATATCCCAGGCGTGGAGCCCACACAACCAGGACGAAGTTGAAAACACTGTTGTGAGCACAATTATTTTGTGCCAATGGGGATGGAAGCACTGAAAGGCTGCAAAGAGGTTGCCACGGGGCATCTACTCAGAGGTTCAGCAAGACATGTCCAAACCGGATGGTGGAAGAAAATCTTAACGATGGAGCTGATGCCCATGCTCATTACCAGTCACAGGAGAAGTCACTATACCTTGTGACATATAAGACTTCGTTGCACACGTCCGAACCAACACTAGATGGCAGGAGCATGCAGAACGTGTGTTTCTACAGCTACTAATCTAGGGAGCCTATTGAATATTTTCAGCACTCAAGAAACTACACAATTTTCTAACTAGACGTTTCCACCTCTAAAGATCATAGAATGGTAAGAAAGGTGACAAACGTAGTGACTAATACAACTAACCCAGTCTTCAAAGAAAAATGGCATACGTGAACCATAATTTGCGGTGGCATTTTCACTGTGCACGCAAAGAATTCTTCCACTTCTTGCTTCTGCTTCAGAAATGTAACATGTTCCGTTTTTACAATAGTGCTTTTTTAATGCAAACATCAAGTCCTGAAGAAAACTTACCATCTGGGAATGTTTTGACAGTGTAGACGAGTGATCAGATTCTCCTTGCTAAATGAACTATTAGCCAGGAAGACCCCTCCTTCAACTTGCATTAATGAAGTCATGTGTAAGTAACTCCTCAGAGCCTATGCTGTGACAAGCTGCTTGAAAGAAAGCTTGTCTGCCTGGTTCCCGACAACACATATCCTTTAAAGAGTGGGTTGCTGCAGGTTTGCATTTTCCTAGCATGAGTAAGAACAAGGTCTGCCGATGTTTGTAAAGCCCTGACATTTTTGATAGTTAGTAGGCTTCTCCACAGTCCACTCTAGGCAATAGGACATGAATCAGGAATTATCTATAAACAAAATCAAGGGTAAACATCAAATATGTATAGAATTGGAAAAAAAATCATGAAGGATCAGATTATATTGTTTTTAGGAGAGATTAAATCAAGTGCGAGTCGTATTTTAGGGTCGAGCGCACAAGCGCTCCGGCCCTGTTGTAATCTCTCTTTGGGCTTTTAACCTCAACCATGTCACGCCTGTCACTTTTGTTGGTTTGTGGGCTTGCCTTTTAAAATCCGCTTGATTTCATTATTGAAAGACATACATACGTCATATGTCTTTTCTGGTGTATTGCCCTCTTCAAGCACACCAGCCAACTACTGAAAACATACGAGACTCCATGTTTTCCGCCTGGTTTCTGCACTACTTTATCTTTTTATTTTCCACGCAGTGCGATCGCACTGGGTTTTACATAGCGAGATTGAGCTAGTTTTTTTTTTCTTTCAATTTATGTGGCAAGAAAAGTCCGGTTAGGAGTTTACAACGCTAATAGCTCTAACTCTAGCAAATCCAAGACCCGTTGCACTGCGAACGCTTGTTGTTACATGGTATTTGTATTTCTGGCATATCGAAATCATCACCTCTTACCACAATTACTTTTTGAAGTTGTCACTCTCCAACCAGTCTATGGCTTTGAAAATGATGCACTGTTACATAAAACCAGGTACAAATTCAGAAAATAATTGAAGATCTGTATACACTTTATGATGCGATTTAGCTTAAAATATTATACATATTTATTTTACATGTTGTTTCTAGCAGTGTTAAATTATTAACTACAAACTGCTTCTGTTTGTACAGACTAATAATTCCTATAACGACAAACAAACAGCATCATTTCCTATGGTATACAGTAGTTCAGAAATACCTTAAACACAGAGACTATTTAAGAGCTAAATGAAAAAAAGCTAAGTAAATCCGAATAATACAATTACCTTTAATTTTCTTCTTGCATTGAATTTCCTCAGTTGCTCTACTGTTTCTGGAAGGTGGATTTTGTAGGCGTAACGGTCCCTCTCCTGCAACAGATTTAACAAAAATTGTAAACAATCTATAGTTCCAAAATTATAAATCAGGAACTATGTACAAAAAATTGTTATGCAACCAGAATAATTTTTTGGTTTTTATATCGTGCTCATAACAAATTATAAAAGGCTAGAAAAAAGAGGGGCTAAATGAAAACATTGTGAACAATAGAAAAAAAAACATTTACAATCATTTTAGTTCAGTCAAAGTAGTACTGTTGCTTGCTAGCTACCTTTACACAGAGAACTATTTCTGAGGAGAGAAAACGACATTGCCTTCTAAGAGGCAGTGTGATAAATATAATTTATTGAATTTATTTTAAAATAACAATTAGAAGCTATGGTATAGCGTGGTAGCTTTTCCAATAGAACAAAATAAGACTTTCTAAATAAATACAATTCAAGCAAGTGCACATAAAACAACTACTAGAAGCTGCAACACTTTACACAGGAAATATATCCCACAGACAGATGAAATAGAACATAAACAGAAAGGCTAAGATTATTTGACACCAACCACCAAAATCAAAATTAGGTTATCCATCTATCAAAAGGGAAAACTGACGTGTATTTACATTAACAAATTAGCAGCAGGGGGCGTGGAACACCTATTGCCTGATACCAAGGCCATACTGGTTGGAGTCGAAGTCAATTGAAATGCTTATTTTGTGATGCTGGTCCGGTCAAGGTTTACTGTATCGATTCTGGCTTGGAATATTCCCATAAAATTTAATCATACATATTTCACAGCAAATGAACTAACAATGACTTGAACTGAAATGATCTAAATGGGTACGTCTTTCTTGACCATATGAGCCTCCTATAGAAACAAAACGTGTGTCCTTAGTTTGCATCAAGCAAAAAACTAACTCTCTTTACAGGTGTGTTTTGTTTAGACTCCATAAACTGTAAGTAAACTACATGGACCAAAGACACAGCATATTAACACAGTTGAGGACACCATCAATGACTAACAAAGAGAATACAGAATGTAAGATAAATAGAAAAAAATTGAGAGTTGCAAGAACTTGAAATGTACAAGTAGTGCAGTCACTGATCTTACTAATTAAGCCAATGTATAAATTAAGAACATTTAGAAATTCTGAAACACATAGCATAAAGGTCCACAAAACAACAGAACATAATTTCACCCATATCTCAGACTAAATTATATTGCTACTGAAATATTCACTTTCAAAAACAGTAACTACTGGGAGACCAACACAAGATTTCTCCAGCATAACAGGCATTTCACCCAGGCCTAATTCTTACCCTATGTCCAAACCGTCCATTTAACATTGAGAGGTCTTCACTCTGTACTTCATCTCTTTGCCCTTAGCTACTTGATCCAAAGAAGCAATATCTTAACTATTGACTAATTGGTGTACTTATTTGTACACACCATCATAAACAGGTTGAATTTAATGGTAAAATGTAACTTTAACTACCCTTTTCATGATTCTCCACAACCGGGCAGAACTCAGAACAAAGATTCTTGCATTACTTACAAATAATCACCAGAACCAAAAAACAATACCAGAAAGCTAAAACAACACTGTAAGACGAATAAGCAATAAATCAAAATTATCCGACAGTCCAAAGGCCATTATATGTTACGTCACCTAGAAGTCACATCTAGAACATTTTACTAAAGGCAATACTTGACAAAATGCATCTTTTAAGACCCACTGGATCTCACAGTGTTGTTAACCTTACAAAGGTGAATCTACAACAAGCACTCTAGTAACTCCATCTACACGAAAGCATTCATTCATCAATGATTTCCAATACCTCTGACCAGCAAGAAACGGATCGCGGGCAGGGTCCTGGTGTGCAAGGAGACTAACATCATACACATGTGACACCATCAAAACTGACACACATGCAGATGGTAATTTCAGAACAATATCGTAAGGATTTGAAACTATGTAAGACAGTGTCACAGATGGGCACGGGTCTGTGCAGCTCCTTTCAGCATGCAACACCTACTGGAGTATGGCAACCTTGTGACATTTAAAAAGCAGTATAAATCGTAACCAAACAAAATGGTACCAAATGCAAAGGTGCACAACACTCGCAAATGGAAGACCAATTGTGTGTAAACAGAACAAAAGTTTTAAACCCAGTACTAAGGACTATAAAGATAATGATAGATGGCAAGTATAATACAAATAAGCTCACAAATTCATACATAAAACTATGTCACTATCAATGTTCGCGCATAAGAAAAATAAAAACTCTTAAATTGTAAACAAAAAACACAGAATTGCCTATTAGATTATTGCAAAATCTGTAAGCACTCATTCAGCTTTTTGATGTTTTGAGAATGCATGCCTTTTGCTCCCACTCTTGACTTTGAAGGTTATTGCATAAAAGAAAATCTGTTCCAAATTGTGTCCCTTGCCTTCTTTTGCTAGAAAAAGAGCTTTGTCAACCACATCTTTATTTACCTGCTTGAAACTCATCACCTCTGTATCACTACTTCATAGTACTTATACAATTGTCTTGTGCTTCCTAAATATTGTTTAGAAATGCAAAAATAAATAAATAAATAACAATGAAATGTCATATCTTTGACCAGAATTGGTTTAGCCCAGGGATCTATGTGTTCTCTCCAATTAAAAATCGTAGGGGTGGCTTTTTTTGTATGAAGTCTACATTTCTCCTTTATTCAGTCCTCTGCAAATGCCAATGTCTTTATTTTGTTTCATCAGAGAAAACTCTTGCGCTCACATAATCAGTTTGCCGTACCCATATTAAGTGTTAGTTAAGCAACCTACTACATCCAAAGCTCAAATTTAGTATGCTGCTGCCAGAAGTCTTGACTTTTAGGAAGGATCTAAATAGAGTGATTTGAATGCTACTGTCATGTTTAGTTAGGAATATGTCTTTTGTTAAAAACTTCAACCTGAAAGGGCTCAGATACTTTATGCGACTATACAGAAAAAACACAGTTAAGAAAACTGGTCCTGGAGAAATATTCTCTATGAGCCTACAATATTTCCAAATTAATGACCTTGCACGGATGTTGAATCCACCTGGTGAATGCCCTTCATGGTGAGCCACTTTTTACCAGGATCACACAGAAGCCATCTTTTAAATTTAGTGGGGCAACCACAAGCCTGCCTATCTCTTCTGTCTTTTTTTTGCATGTAGGAATTCCACCTGTCTTCACTTGCTTACTACACATCTTTCTCCCTCATTTCCCTTTAATATTTATTTCTACACAACAGCTCTATTTTTTCTCTGTAATGTGCCAAGGCCTTTTCGTTTCCTCCTTCAATCAATCTTAGATCTGTTATTAGGAAAATAATTTGTGGTGAAATTCTGAGAAGGCATATAAGTATACACAATTTAGCAAATAAATGTAGCTCAACTGTCTTTTCAAAAGAATTATGGGATGAGGTCCGAGCTCAGCACCTATGCCGCCAATTCCTACATCGCAGAGGTCAAGAATTCAGGTCTTGTGATTGATCAATAAATAATAAGTAATTGACTATAATCCTCTCTAGTGTTACATATGCCTTATTAAACAAAGATAGATTAGTTTTAAAAAACAAAACTAGAGTCAAAAGCATTGGGGGTAGGGAGGGGTTAAGTGTTTTCACTCTTATTAAAGTGGATAACCTCTTTGGATCAAAGGAGGAACATTTAAATATGCAGATCTCATTCTCTTTTCCCCAATAAACTCCTGACTTTGTGCAAAAGGTGCTATGGAAAAGGGAATTTCCATTGCTTGTTTAATCAGGTTTTCAACTTAATTTCAGTTATTAAATAATTTCTTAGTTGACACTAACTCTCTTAATTGTAAAAGTATAATAATTATTTTGGCTTTATTGTCTTTGATTTAGAGAGTCTTCTGGTATAATTTGCAAGGGGAAAATCACACTAAACCTGTCTCATTTCTGCCTTTATGATACTCAATGCACTTTAGTTTCAACACTATAGATCTCAAATCTAAACAAATTCTCTCACAGTCTAACTTTCATATTAGTGACAACTTGTATATGGACCAGTTGGTACTAATGTATTAGCTAAGAATCTCTTCTTGGTTATTAGCTAAAGAATCAAAAAGTGATCCCAAAGGATTGGTTTCTCAGCACGTATTTCCAAGTTAGGGGTTAGTTCTTTAAAAGAGTAAAGAGAATGGGAGTCACAAATGCTACCAGAATAGAATTCTAATTCCTTGCAAGGTGATCTCCTTATTATACTTGTCTATCCTCTCTTTTTGCTGAACTTTATCAATGGCTGTAACATGGGAAAATACTGAGAGAATAATGGATACACTTACCAAGTGTTTTTCTTTAAGACGCATGCAGCTGAGCAGGATCCTTGTAAAAGATTTTTAGTACTTAGAGTCTCTAGATTAATAGGCATTTAATTTCCATAAATTAAAAGGTATTTCTTCAGGCAGGACCAAGCAGCAAGGACACATTTTTATTTCAGAATCTAAAGATGAAAGGAATACATACCTCCTCCTAAAATCCAGCCCAGGTATAGTGGATGAACATATCTCTCCAAAGTGATCGCAGGCTTAACTAATCCTGACAAAACCCAACTGTTGAGTAGCCAACACAAAGGCGGGGAAGTGGTCCTTTGTGGTCATTCAGCTCGTTCAGTACAACATGGCATTTTCTTTTTAATCAGACATACTAACCTGTAAGACGCGCATTGACTTTGTGACAGCAACTGTGGCATGAGTAATTGAAAGTGAGAGCTCTACAGTCTACAAATGTGCAAAAGAGTTATAGTTTCTCACAATACAAGGGAGAATTATTTTTTAACAAAAAGGGCTTTTGGTCTTAATATTTTTTATTCACGTAATAGCATGTCGTATTTTTGGCATTAACTTATGCAGTCTGGGAACTTCTAGCTTTGCTCCAACGTTTCTAGGGAAACAGTGCTACCTAGTGCAAAATTAATTCAGCTTGTAGTGGGGAGAACACGTGTTCTAACAAATAGTTTTTAAACAAAAAGCAACTAGTGCCTCAACATTTTGCTCTGCTGAGTGGATTGGTCTTCTTATTTTGAATACAACTGTCTGAATGTAGGCCCCATTACACTCACATACTAGTATCCAGTCAAGTTTATTTTTTCTTATGAAATTATTTCCAGAGTTTAAAATGTAATATGTAGCGTTATTTGTCAGCATGAGGTTTAACTTGAAACAAACGTATGCTGGAACTACACATGCCTTTACAGTGTGGTCTTCACCACAAATGTTCATTAAAAGGATGAATGTTAAAGGCATATGTGTGGTAAAAAAATGTTTAAACCATATGTATAAATAAATATGTGTATTTATGATAAATATATTGTAATACATATATGTATAAATAAATAATAGATATAGGTATAATAGAACTCCTTAACCCACCCCCACGCAAAACCCTGAAAAATCCCTTGCCATCCAAAAACGCTCACCCTAAACCCTAAAAATGACCTTGCTACCCAAAACCTCACACCCACTGTAAAATGCCTCTGCTATCCAAAACCTCATACCCACCCTAAAAATGTCCTTGCCAACCAAAACCCACCTTAAACCCTAAAAATGTCCTTGCCCCCCAAAACCCCACACCCACCCTAAACCTTAAAAATGTTCTTGCCATCCAAAAGGCAAACCCACCCTAAAATACCCTTGCCACCCAAAAAATCCACATCCACCCTAAATAATTCCCTTGCCACCCAAAAACAAGACCCATACCCACCCTAAACTCTAAAAATGTTCTTGCCACCCGAAACCTACACCCTCCGCCTGCTCCGCAGAATCTTCAAGTGGATTCCCATCGAAACCAGGAAGACAGTCACCCATGCCTTGGTCAGTAGCCGATTGGATTACGGAAACCCCCTATATATGCAGGAATAACAAACAAACTTCAGACAAAACTGCAAAGAATCCATAACGCATCTGCACGCCTCATTCTGGACATTCCACGGTGCGACCACATCTCACCCCATCTCAGAGACCTACATTGGCTACCAGTATCGAAAAGGATCACTTTCAAAATCCTCATCCAAGCACACGAGGCCCTCCACAACACGGGTCCAACCTACCTCAACGACAGACGTACCTTTCACACCCTGACCCGCAACCTTCACTCTGCCAACCACGCCCTCGCCTACGGTCCTCGCATCCGCTGCACGACCACCGGAGGAAGATCATTCTCCTACCTTGCCACAAACACCTGGAACTCTCTACCACTCCACCTACACCTGACCGATGACCTATCTTTCAGGAAACACCGTAAGACCTGGCTTTTCGACCAGTAGCTTCCCCCCCAGCGCCTTGAGACCTTCCGGGTGAGTAGTGCGCTTTACAAATCCCTGATTAATTGATTGATTGAAAGCTCACACACATCCTAAACCATACAAATAACCTTGCCACCCATAACCCCACATCCATCCTAAACCCTGAAAATGCCCTTGCCACCCATAACCCCACACCCACACAAAATCTTTAAAATGCCCTTGGCACCCAAAACCCCACACCCACCCTATACATACCTTTACCTCCAAAAAAACACACTCACCCTAAAAATGCCCTTGTCACCCAAATACCCACAACCACTCTCAACCCTAAAAATGCCCTTCCCACCCAAAAACCTAAATACAACCTTTCCCAAATATCTATATCTATATACAGAAAATAATACGTAACCTACTGGCGGTCACCAGTAGGTAGTTGTAGATAGGACCTAGTTTACATAGGAAAAATCTTATAGAGATACAGACCTGGGTGGTTCCGACTGCGTTATAATTGCTGTTTCCCACTGGAAAATCCCTGTAGGTAGCCTAGTGTGGGTCCAATTGGGAATTTATGTATGACTTATAAAAAATAAATAAACAAAATCCTTTCTTTTATCAAACTGATTGTCGATTTTTATTATTTTACCTGTGTTGGCATCTGCTGGCCTTTTATTTCCATTAGACTGAACGCTTCCTGAAGTATCACCTTAGATGATTAACTCCAGTGGTACTAAGTTGAAATTAACTGCTGATCTGCTTTTAGATCAATATATAGACAACACAGAGCCCGATTCAGATCTTGATGGTATTACCGCCAATTTGTCATAGCGGCGGACCAGAGAACGCTTTCAAGTAGACAGTGTTCCGACTGCCATATTTAGAAGTAGTACGGCTGAGCTGTTGACCGCCACGACAGAGTGCTCTTCCTAAGCCATATGTCATTGCATCTATATAGTGCTTTCTACCCCTGATGAGGCATCAAAGTGCTTTTTGGCGTGTAGAACGATACTCCAGAACCCATGAGGAATTAGTATATGGAAATATGAGTACAGTATTAGCATTTTTCTGAGTTAATTTGAGTAGAGGATATGGGAGTTTGTTAGCTGGATTGACTAGAATAATGGAGGGATAGAGGAGGGATGAATCCAGAAATGTTAAGTGGGAGTTTATTGTAATAGGATGAGGCTTGGGATGAGTAAGGGAGAGATGGGAGAGGGAAGAATCTGTGGAAAGGGGTATATATGTCCCCTTCCACTAAACAACACATCACATACACACTATTAACCAGTGCCATTCCACCACAACACTTACATGCAGAAAACATACATTGCCACACATCCAGGACAAAACATACACACGTTGACACTGCACCCACACATGATACAACCATGAAAACTACACAACTACACACATCTACACAAACACTCAAAAGCACTACACAACTACGACCACCCCACAACAGTCACCTGAATGTGTTACAAATTGCAACACAACACACAACCAAATATACACAACATCAGACCCATGTGTAAATGGAACACAATCTGACACCACCATTTCACCCACTCCAGCTCCCTTCGCCTCTACCAGTCAATCCAATCACACACACATACACATAATGTATATTGCCACCGACATGACATCTGTGCATGTGTGCCATATGTGCCTTGTACCAGTGTGGCCCCATCCAGATCCAACACAATTGTGTTCCCAACATATGTATGTGACAGTTACTTAAAAAACTTGCTGTGACACGTATATGACTACAGTGGTCCCAAGCTCATGTGCAGTGACCACATAACAGAGTGGCAATACGGATTCCTCTACCTTTGATTCTGACAATTGGGGGGAGAGGCAGAGGGAGGTCTATTCTCCGTGGTCCAATGGCAGCAGTGTCAGGAGGTCTTGTCCAGTCAAAAACAGAAGTGGAATTGAGGAAAAAAGGTAGGTTTTTACCTTCCCACCCCGCTCCCCCAATCCGCCAAGTCAGGAGTAAAGGTAGTGTAGTGAAATATGTGTTTGACCACTGACTGTGTTGCACAACTTTGCACCTGGATTAGCTGCCCAGTGTTAACCAGTTACAGACTACATTTTGTGTTCAGTTTAGCTGGCTATTGACTTTATCGTAGCATGAGACACTGCCACGTTAAAAGCTGATCGTACTTTTCCACATTGTAAACAGTGCTTTGTTTTCGTGCTTTTTCTCACCAAGGGCTTTGTTTGATAAGGATGTACTAAGACGGCAGGGAACGGCCTTGTTTTGATTTGACACCTTGGGGTTGTGGCCAAACCCAACGTGTTATTTTCAAAGCATGCCTAAACTAGCCAGGATGTTTGAATTGCGAAAAGAGGGTTTTTTTCCAGAAAGCTCCTTTTGTTTTTTTAAGATATAAAAAGATCCAGTGTGACAGTGAGTGACAGACCTCAGTCAGGATTTTAGACATCAAATGCCAGACCTCTTTCCTGTGAGGGTGGAGATCTTTCTCGCAGTCGAATTGGGTCATCGTCTTGCTAGCATGAGAAAGATGAAGAGCCTGGCAGGTCCTACGTGATGACGTTTTACTTCATTATTTGCTTTGCAGTATAATAAAAAATACATATACTTGCTGTGTACCTTGCAGTGGAGAATCATTTTGGTATATTTTCCTTTCATTGCTGTGACTATTTTTAAATGTGTGCTTTCAACATGCTAATCTCCTGTTAGGAACCTCGTGGTGAAATTATAATAAATGTCTTCTTTAAATTGAGAAGTGCATTCCAGAGATTTTTGCCAGCTCGGTCATTAGTGAAAGCAAAACAGGTTGCACTGCCAGAGTTGGCTTGGCAGAAAGGCACATCCAAATCTGCCCGGCGGGAAGGGTGGCTGGAGTCCTGCCATCAGCTGCTTTCTCCCATGGCACCATCAACGCGGTTGGGAAGTTCTGGCGGAGTCTGCGGGACTCGGGCGAGTTATTAGCTATGGGATAGCCAACATCTAAATCGGGCAGGCGGACCACCTAATAGGTGGACAGGTTTTTCGTTGAAAAATCAATGGCAGGACCGTTGCCGCCAGGATCTAAATCTGGCCCATAGTCTTTCAGTGATTTAAAGTTCAGATGCCAAGCCTTGAAAATCTGCAGATGCGTACACACAAAATTACAACTTCTTACCCCAAGTGCATAACATTTAGATGCGCCAAAGGAAGAGTGAGGGTAACATTCCTAACTCACCCATTTCTCAAACCCAATCTATTCAGTCTCTCCACTGCAGATTTAAGGAGAGTCACAAAATGTAAAAAAAAAAAAAAAAAAAAAAAAGCTTTTCCTTATTTATTTTTAACAATTTTTTTTTTCAATTTGTAACATTCACAGCCTACATTCACCCAGTGTTAAAGGATGTAATCGCTGCACTGCCTCATAATGTCTGCATCATTTTTCCTGGTTCATTCAATTTAAGTAGTGTGGGACAGGCAATGCAACTGTTTATTAATGCCCATTAGGTTACAACATGGGTGTTTCTGTTATATGCATTGCATTTTGCTATTTGACCAACTTTAACAAACATCCACAACTGCCCTTATAGAAGTGAATAATAAATCTGGAAATATCTGCAGGAAAAGAGGAACTCCCGTATGAGCAAGTGATAAATCTGCCCTTAAAGCTGGCTTTATGAATGACTTGTCGATTTTGCAAGTGAAGTCTGAACCTTTCCTATGTGTCAGGTTTCACTTATGAATGAAAAAAGCTATGCCAGTCCGGCTCAACAGGTACCATGCCTCTAGTGTTGTACTGACCGAGGATTGGTTGGATACAGCAATGCTAGTTATCCATCAACTTAAAATGCTTTTTATTAGGAATATTTGACTGGTGTAAAATGTGATAGTGTAAACACCATATAAATATACAAGCAGAAAGTATAATCTTCTGTTGGTCGCACATTCTCCAGCTTTCTCACAGCTCAACATTTACTTTGACTCAGCCTCTTAGAATTATTATATGCTTCAGCTACTCATACAGCACAAACATCTCCAAGGGCTGGAGAGCGCTTCGCAACAAATGGCAAGACATAGTTAACAGAAGTAAGCATCTAGTGGAGGACATGTATCAAAGTAGGGGGAGTGATACATTGTGAGGCTGATTTTGAAAAGGTCACTATATCTTCAATAGCTCTTTTGAGTGTTTGGGTAGATCTGTGAGTCTCTGAAGGGTCAGATACCAATGATACATCAACTTATATCTTTGCTATGTAACTAGAATGTTTTTATGTTCCTCTTATATTTTTGCCCATTCAGAGTCAGAGATGGGTCTGCCCAAAGGTATTTCCAATTTTCTCTGGAAGACCCACTAACCTTGTAATTCATCTTGTTTCAGTATCTTATAAATGACAGAATTCATACCTGTAGTGTTGGGCACCTCTTTATATATTTTTCAAACGTTATGAGTTTTCTTGTTGCTACTTTTCTTGTAGATAGGTTTGTCTCCCAGTGGAGTAGCTGTTTGTAGGTTAGCCTGCCTTTCTCTGCAATGTGAAAGTCTTTCCTGCACAGTATAGAAAGCTATATGTTCCCCTTCTAGAACATGAGACGAGATACTTTCAAATATAGAGGCAAATCATTCCAAAGTTTAGGGCTGAAATAACTGAGACAAAGAACACTCAAATGAGAACACTTCACATGCGAAAGAGAGATAGGAAGATGTGCTGTGCGCAAAGAGATCTAGTGGAAGAGTTGTGAAAACAGCAATGTGAGAGAAGGTTTCTCGTTTTGATATAAAATCCTGTCAATAAAACAGAAAGTTTTGAAAACCTTTTTCCCCGGAAGCCAATGAAGTCAAAATCCCAATAATGTGACATGATCAAAATAGCACCATTCACAGGCTACCCATGTGGCTACATTTGGATCATTTGGAGTTTATATAACGAGGAGTCTGGCAGGCCTAGATATGGCATATTATAAAGATTGAAGGACACAGGCAAAAGGTACATGGGCTTGCAAGTGGCTAGGTAACAATGGAAGGATCTGTTGCAGCAATTTTAATACATAATATGACGAGGAGACAGTTTCGATTTGGACTGAGAGGGAAAGATAGCAATCAAATATAACTCCTAAGAACGTTACATTAGTTGCAGTAGCACAAAGATTACCCTGAAACTGAAGATACAGAGAGTGCTGCCAACAATCTCTCTGATTCCTACAGATTAAGAGCTCTGATTTGTTGGTATTTGCTTCAATGAACACATCTAATGCCCGGACGTTTTGCAAATAGGTCATAAGGCCCAGGGTTGAGAGGTGAGCAGATAATCAGAGGATTATCATTGATTTACAAAATGGCCATAGAGTCATATGATTGGATTAAGGAGATGAAAGGATATGAATAATTGTTAAAAAGCATAGAAGGAAGAGAGAATCTTTTAGGAATGATAGGACAGGCTAAAGATCAATAAGGATCAAGCATTAACAGGTTGAATATTTCTCTAAGAAAGGAAGAAAACCAAGCAGCTAGTGAGTCTTTGATACCAATATAAGAAAATCGATTTCAAAGTATGAAGTGATCAACCACACCAAAGGTTGCCAATAAGTCAAACAGAATACTGGCAGGAAAGTCACCTTGATTACAAATAAGCCTTAATTCATCAAGGGTCGGTGCTAGGGTGTTTTGACTAAACAGAGCATGGTGAAAACCAAGTTCCCAGGCTTTAAGAAGGTTATCTTCTTCTGGGTACTTTATGAGCTTGATTGAGTTTCCCCAAATAGGGTAGCAAAGTGATTTGTCTATAGTTCTCCAAAGGTTTTCTATACAGGTTGCTTCTTTTTTAACTAAAGCAAACACTATACCAGCTTTCCATTCGAGACAGTTTGATGATTGAAGTCAGATAGACCATGTCCTGTATGGAAGAATGAAGTAAGGAAACTGGACAATAAAGTGTAGAGTTACACTTAATCCAATGAAGCAGAAATAGTCTCATCAAGGTTGGTGCTCTCATTTTATATGTGCACAGATACAAATACAAAACGTTTCTACAGTGCAAGGCTAACTCCCAAAAGGGGGCCTGGCACTAGCAGTGTCAGAATGCAAGGACAGCAGGACAACAAATAATAGGCACCATCTACTTATCAAACAAGTGGGTCTTCAAACGTTTCCAGAAAACAGATTCAAACGAAGCCAGATTCAGACAGAGCCAAATGAAGATAGGCAGGCAGGGCATTCCATAGTTTGGCGGTCACATAAGAAAACAGACCACCTCTCCTTGCCCTATTAATCCTCGGGCACCAAAAGCAAGTTTTGTCCACTGAACCTAAGCATTCTCTCCTGCCGATAGGGCAGCAGTCTTTTCCTCAGGTAATCAGGTCCTTTCAGAGCATACACTCTATTTGCAAATGTGAGGACTTTAAATTTAATGTGGCTAGTGATGGGCAGCCAATGTAACCTGCACAGACAGGGTGTGGCAGATGCGCAATCTAGAAGTTCTGAACCTGTCGGGCTGCAGCATTCTGGATAATCTGTAGCCTATAAAGCAAACAGGATGGAAGACCCAGATATAGACTATTAGCATTTTCCAATTTCAAAGTTATCAAGGCATGGATGGCAGCTTTGCTGCAATCCTCAGGGATCAAATGAATAATTTTCTTGATTGATTTCAGCATACTAAAACCAAAAAAGGGGAACCCCTAACTTCAGAGCCCACCAATTGGAAGCATCCGGGCGAGACTTTGTGCCAAAGAAAACAATCTCAGTTTTATATGAGTTTAATTTGAGGCAGTTCTCACTTAATCCAAGCCCCAACATCTCTCAAACAATCCACGAATGCAGACAGTGCCCCAAATTCCTTTTCCTGGAACGAGAGCATCAGCTGTGTGTCATCTGCATAAGAGATGATTCTAATGCCCCAAGCTTCAACCACGTTGGCTAGAGAGGCCAGATCGATATTAAAGAGTGTTAGGCTCAAAGTAGAGCCTTGAGGAACCCCACAGTTCAATGGTTTAGCTTAAGAAGTGAGAGTGGAAGGAAAACCCTTAGCTGATAGCAAATAAAAGGTTCACCAACTAGAAGAAATGATTTACTGAAGAAATTGGACAACAAAACAGAAATGCTGGACAATCTGACAAGGGATTTCGGCATGTATGATGGGTGTGCATGCAGGGTCACCTGCTTAATCTCGGTCTGGTAGGATGGAGGAAATTGATAAGCGTGCTTTGGGACTACATAATGAGAAAAAACAAGAGCTGGCTAAACAAATCTACAGAAATGCGGAGACAGAAATGTGGAACTGATTCTTAGTAATATAGGGGAGAGACTACGATAGTGGTGGTGCATGTGGCGAATATCAGAGAGCAAACCCTACGAGAAGAAATCTGTAAGAAAGCAGTTGTAGTAGGCAAGTGCATGCTGCTGTTTTAATCTAACCACAGCACAGATAACGTGGCTGGCAAAAGACACGTGATGGCTATCATGAATGAGGTATTTTTACGAAGTTTCCGATAACGCTGATGGTGGAATTTCAAGAGAGAAAATATGTCTTTGCACAGGCAGATTTAGCAAATGCACTTCTAGAGGGTTTGCAGTTGGAGGCTGGGTGAGTTTTAAAAAAAACATTAACTGAATTAATTTTTCTCTGGGGGGGAGGGGGGGATGGGGGGTGGGCGGGGACCATTTTCAGGCTTGAGTTTCATAACGTCTTTTCCCTTTTCTTCCTTAAGCTCCTGACAGATAAACTGTTTTTAGCTCACGGTGTCACACGGTGCAGCGAACTGATTATCTGAAAGTTGATGTTCTTGTGCTTCCTTTTCCGAGTCAGATTTTATCTTCATGCTGAGTTAATAAACCTATTTTAACATAAATTTAAAAAATGCAAAAACACTTAATTAGATACATTAATTACCTGGACACATACACATTTCTCCCTCCCATCGTGGGGAGAACAGGGGGTCTCAAACTGTAATTTGTGAAGGAAGAGTGTGAGGGTGTAGATCGCGATTTCATGATAGTTTGGAAGGAGGAAATGCATGGGGGGGGGCGCAAGGACTTTGGAAGGACGCATGTTTGCTGTAGGTGGGGCCCCAGCCACTTGCTAAGAGGACGGCAAGTCTCAGCAACTCAGGAAAGGGGGTTAAGTCTCCAATATATGACCCGGCAATTTGGGAAGTGGAGCAAAAGGGAAGGAAGTATGGTGTTTGCAACTTGTGGCCCCATCTACATGGAAAGTAGAGATAGTGTAGCAGGGTCCGCACACACATTTAGAAAAGTAGGTGACGCCTGTACAAAGAATCTCAAAATATAGGGTGGGAGAAGACAGATGCTCGCAGCAGGACTCCTCAACTGTTCGAAATTGGGAGGTGTTGTTTGAGATATTACAAAACTAAGTGAAACACAGAGTAGCAACAGGGCTTTCAAAAAGTTAAGATGAGAACGATGCTTGTAGCAGTTGGCTCCAAAGCAAGTTGGAAAGAAAGGGATGCATGTTACAGGGTCCCTGCATGCATTAGGTTTCCCCGAAGAGTCTAGAAAGAAAGATCAGGGAAAACACTGTACCAAGAAGTTAGAAAAGCTGCAAAGGTCATTTTTCTACAGCATAGCTAATATAACCTCTTAGGGAGGATGCAAATGGCCGCAGATAAGGGAGAGATGAAGTGGTTGACCCAGCCATATAGGTAGGAGGGTGTTACTGGCAGCAGGACAATGGACACCTGAAAACAAGGGAGCTACCTGCAACAGAGTTTCCTCCTTAGTTTAGGAACAGAAAGCTCCTGCAGAAGCACTCTTTAAAAAGTGGTTAGGTGGAAGGCTACCAGATGCATTGGTGTATCGTCTGCCATTTTCTAGATAGAACACAGTTTCGTCATTCCCATTTTAAGTAAAAAACATCTGTGGGGTTGCCATTATAAGGTTTATCAACAAACCCTAAATCTGTGACTGAAAAAAACAAGTAACCTACCTTTGTTAATGCTCTTTCTGTGGACACGCACACACTACATATTTCTCACCTTAGAATACTCACCAGGCACCAGACTGGATTTGGGAAGCTTTTGCTAGCAATGCTCCCATACACTGCTGATGGAGCAGAGCCACATATAGACAGCACCCCTGCAAGCTTGATGTCAGTTTCCTGGTTGTCTCCTTCCATGACCCATGATGCGCAGAATAAACAGTTTTAAGTACCAGTCTGTAGATTCTTAACTTAGGAATTTTTTATATGTTAAAAAACAGGCCACTTCACGGAATGGAGAAGTGAGAGGGCTGTGACGAATCTACAATTAGATGCCATCAGAAAGAAGATTACCGAAGGTAAGTAACTTGTTCTTCCAATCATCTTTCTAACCTCAGACTGCTCACCTCAGAACAGATATCAGAGCAGTATTTCCTCCGGTGCAGGGTCTGTGAAGTGAACTCAGACCAAAATATCTTGCAGGAATGAGCAGGTGAAATATCCTTCCCATTGTACCTGGCTGTCAAGGCAGTAGTGCTTCATGAACATAGCACTGACACCCACGTTGTAACCAGGCAGATGTCAAGGACAGGCACTCTGCATGCCAACGAAGAGGTTGCAGCCTTTTTTGGGCCAGAGCAGAGCAAATTCTAATTCAGTGGAGTGTCTATTTCAACAGTGTCCTCTTCTGCACAGCCTTCCCTTTCTTCGCCCGAGAGCACCACAAATAGTTGATCGTCCACATAGTGTTTCCTGGTATGGTTATTATAAAACCTTGAAGCTTGGGGTCCAGGCACTGAAATCTCTCCTCCTTTTTCGAGGGAAGAGGAGGGATGAAGAACCCCCTTAAGGTGATGGATTGTCCAATTTGGAAAGGAGTCACAACTTTAGGCAAGAAGGCCGGCCATGTTCTCCGCACCAGTTTGTCTGAAAAAAAGGTGGTGTAGGGCAGTTGCACTGACTGTGCCTGAAGGTCACTCATACAATGAGCACAAGTGAGCACAATGATTAAAATGTCTTTAGAGTCAGAAGACACAATGAGCAGCTATGCACTGGCACAAAGATTGTACACATGAAAACTGTCAAGACCATATTAAGATCTGACTTTTGTGTGATAGACGACATGTGTGTCAAAACTTTAATAAACAGCATTAGAATAGGCAACTTAAACAAGCATGGTTGGTCCAGCAAGCACAAAAAAGGCTGAAGGGGTGACAAATAACCATTTAACCCCTTAGCTGCTGGGCCTTTTCCCCCCCAGTGCTGAGCCCTTTTTTGGCTATTTGGGGTAGTTCGCGCTTAGGGCTTCATAACTTTTTGTCCACATAAGCTAACCACGCCAAATTTGCGTCCTTTTTTTCCAACATCCTAGGGATTCTAATGGTACCCAGAGTTGGTGGTTTCCCCTGGAGGAGACCAAGAAAATAGCCAAAATACAGTGAAAAGTTTGTTTTTTCCAAAAAAATTGGAAAAAAGGGCTGCCGAAGAAGGCTTGTGGTTTTTCCCCTGAAAATGCCATCAACAAAGGGTTTCTGGTGCTGAAATCACTATCTTCCCACCTTTCAGGAACGGGCAGACATGAATCAGAAAACCAAATTTTTCAACACAAATTTGGCATTTTACTTGGACATACCCCATTTCTACTATATTTGGTGCTTTCAGCCTCCTTCCAGTTAGTGACAGGAATGGGTGTGAAACCAATGCTGGATCCCGGAATGCTAAACATTTCTGAAAACTAGACAAAATTCTGAATTCAGCAAGGGGTCATTTGTGTAGATCCTACAAGGTTTTCCTACAGAAAATAACAGCTGAAATAAAAAAATATTGAAATTGAGCTGAAAACAACAGCCATTTTTCTTTATGTTTTACTCTGTAACTTTTTCCTGCGATGTCAGATTTCTGAAAGCAATATACCGTTTTGTCTGCTGGACTCTTCTGGGTGCGGGGATATAAAGGGCTTGTAGGTTCATCAAGAACCCTAGGTACCCAGAGCCAATAAATGAGCTGCACCCTGCAGTTGGTTTTCATTCTATACTGTGTATACAGCAATTCATTTGCTGAAATATGAAGAGTGAAAAAGAGGTATCAAGAAAACCTTTGCATTTCCAAAATGGGATCAAGATAAGGTTTTGAGGAGCAGTGGTTATTTGCACATCGCTGAATTCCGAGGTGCCCATACTAGCATGTGAATTGCAGGGCATTTCTCAAATAGACGTCTTTTTTACACACTCTCTTATATTTGGAAGGAAAAAATGTAGAGAAAGATAAGGGGCAATAACACTTGTTTTGCTATTCTATGTTCCCCCAAGTCTCCCGATAAAAATGATACCTCACTTGTGTGGGTAGGACTAGTGCCCGCGACAGGAAATGCCCCAAAACACAACATGGACACATCCTATTTTTCTTTATAGAAAACACAGCTGTTTTTTCCAAAGTGCCTACCTGTAGATTTTGGCCTCTAGCTCAGCCGGCACATAGGGAAACCTACCAAACCTGTGCATTTCTGAAAACTAGAGACCTAGGGGAATCCAAGGAGGGGTGACTTGCGGGGCTCGGACCAGGTTCTGTTACCCAGAATCCTTTGCAAACCTCAAAAAGTGGCTAAAAAAAACAAGTTTTCCTAACATTTCGGTGACAGAAAGTTCTGGAATCTGAGAGGATCCTCAAATTTCCTTCCACCCAGCGTTCCCCCAAGTCTCCCGATAAAAATGATACCTCACTTGTGTGGGTAGGCCTAGCGCCCGCGACAGGAAACGCCCCAAAGCGCAACGTTGACACATCCAAATTTTTTGAAGAAAACAGAGGTGTTTTTTGCGAAGTGCCTACCTGTAGATTTTGGCCTCTAGCTCAGCCGGCACCTAGGGAAACCTACCAAACCTGTGCATTTCTGAAAACTAGAGACCTAGGGGAATCCAAGGAGGGGTGACTTGCGGGGCTCGGACCAGGTTCTGTTACCCAGAATCCTTTGCAAACCTCAAAAAGTGGCTAAAAAAACAAGTTTTCCTAACATTTCGGTGACAGAAAGTTCTGGAATCTGAGAGGAGCCACAAATTTCCTTCCACCCGGCGTTCCCCCAAGTCTCCCGATAAAAATGATACCTCACTTGTGTGGGTAGGCCTAGCGCCCGCGACAGGAAAGGCCCCAAAACAGAACGTGGACACATCACATTTTTTCATAGAAAACAGTGCCTACCTGTGGATTTTGGCCTCTAGCTCAGCCGGCACCTGGGGAAACCTAGCAAACCAGCACATTTTTGAAAACTAGAAACCCAGGGGAATCCAAGATGAGGTGACTTGTGGGGCTCGGACCAGGTTCTGTTACCCAGAATCCTTTGCAAACCTCGAAATGTGGCTAAAATAACACGTTTTCCTCACATTTCGGTGACAGAAAGTTCTGGAATCTGAGAGGAGCCACAAATTTCCTTCCACCCAGCGTTCCCCCAAGTCTCCCGATAAATATGATACCTCACTTGTGTGGTTAGGCCTGGTGCCTGCGACAGGAATAGATCACACAACGGTCAATGTTGGTCCTTACGTGAGGCAGCTGTTGACCCTGGGGTGATCCATTCCTGACACAGGCACTAGGTGTAGGCACTCAAGTGGGGTAGTGTTTTTATCAGGACAGGTGAGGAGTCACTGGGTGGTAGGAATGTTGTGGATCCCAGCATATTCCTGTAGTTTGTGTGACAGAAATGCGAGAAAAATAGAGTTTTTTTTCAACATTTCAGCTTTGCAGGGTATTCTGGGTAAGAAAACTTTGGGGAATCCACACAAGTCACACCTCTGTGGACTCCCCCGAATGTCTAGTTTCCAGAAATGTTTGGGTTTAGTGTGTTTCTCTATATGGCCGCCGAATCCAGGACCAAAAACACAGGTGCCTGCCTTACAAAACCAGTTTGTTTTGCCATAGACAATTTTGATGTCTCCACAATATGATTTGGGTGGTGGAATTTGGGGCTGAACTAAATTGGTGAGCTCCCAAGAGAGCACTCTCTCTCTGCTTGCTGCCGCATTCACCTGCTCTCTGGGTTGGCCTAACCCACTATTACCCAGTTGCACGAACAGCTTGCGAAGGGACAGCAGGACTGTCCTCATCACCTCCCTCATAATGTACTGGAAGAGGAGTTTTCGAATGGGACTCCTCTGACTGAAAAATCACTCCCAGAGTCTGCGCCATTATCGTATCCCTCAGATGCTGTCTCAGTATCTGATGTCTCAGTCTCTGATCCTATGTCAGAGCGGTCCTCTATAACCCGAGTGCAGGCAGCAGTCATCCATCAAGATGCCATCTCTGCTATTGGCTAAACTGTTGCTCTAAAACACTAGCCTACGTAGACAGTCACAAAATCGATGGTGTGTGTGAGATACGTGCAACAGTAGAGGCCACCTTACCTGCGCTTCTTCCCTCAATCAGCACGTACTTTCAAGACACTCAAAAAACACCTTGTCACATACCATTCGTCACAGTCTTTAGCACCTCCTGCGCCCAGTCCAACAATCATTATTGGTGCTCCCACTCCCTCCTCCTCGGATTCCCTCATTACCACCCAGCAAAAGTGCCCTTCATCTCTCCATAGACTTTACTAATGTACTCAGCTATTTACATAAAATACCGATGTGCTCTTTGCAGTAGGCATATAAACCTTCTGCGCTTCTTTATGGCACTAAAACTGCCACTAGACAAGTCGGACCCTTTTCCCCCCAGGGAAACCACACACATATTGACAAAAGTGATATATATATGACAGCCAACCACCTGAAACTCAACTCAAGCAAAACCGAAATAATCCTCTTTGGCCCACACAAATACACCTGAGACCCCCCATGGTGTCCCACCACGCTAGGCCCTGCACCCACCCCCGCCAACCACGCACGCAGCCTCAGCATCATCCTAGACTCCTCCCTCTCGATGACCCAACAAATCAACGCTCTTACCTCCTCATGCTTCAACAAACTCCGTATACTGAAAAACATTCAAATGGATCCCCACAGAGACCAGAAAAACTGTCACTCACGCACTCATCAGCAGCAGGCTTGATTACGGAAACGCCCTCTACGCCGGCACCACTCTAAAACTCAAGCGCAAACTACACGCATCCAGAACTCAGCAGCACGACTCATCCTCGACCTCCGCCGACACAAACGCATCTCTCCACACCTCAAATCCCTCCACTGGCTCCCCATTGACAAAAGGATCACCTTCAAGATCCTCATCCTCGCACACAAATCACTCCACAACACAGGCCCTGCCTACCTCAACGAGAGTCACCTTCCACACCCCCACATGAAACGTCCGCTCAGCTGACCTCTCTCTCGCCTCGAGAGTCACCTTCCACACCCCCACACGAAACGTCCACTCAGCTGACCTCTCTCTCGCCTCTGTCCCCCGCATCAAACACACCACCACCGGGGGCAGATCCTTCTCCTACCTTGCACCCAAAACCTGGAACGCACTCACAACCCTCCTTCGCAAGACCCAAAACCTACTTCTTTTCAGGAAGGGCCTCAAAACCTGGCTTTTTGAACAGTGAACCTCCCAGCCCCTTTCCCTCCCCCCACCCCCCACACCCCCCAGCGCCTTGAGACCCTCACAGGTGAGTAGCGCGCTTTATAAATCTCTTTGATACAGATCTACCTCTATATATATATATATATATATATATATATATATATATATCTACATAGATATATCTATAGATATATCCATGTACCTAGATATATCTATCTACATAGATATATATAGATATATACATATATTTTTTTTTTAGTTGTTGTATGGTTTCCTTGGGGGCCAAAATGGCCCGCAGGGAAACCCTACAACATCTAAAAAAAAAAATGCCCCCACAGGGGGTCACCCTGGCCACGGACGACTCCCTGTCATTTCATTATTTTTTTTTTTTGAAAAAAAAAAAAAAAATCCCCTGGGGCCCCTACCTTTTTAAAAAAAAAAAAAAAATTATGCGGGGGTGGGGGGGGGGGGACGGGGGGCGTTTTCCGGGGGGCCGCCCCCCAAAAGTGAAATCCCTAATGTCTAGTGGGGTTTCCTGGCCCCCGATCGCAGCTGTGCTGCGATCGGGGGCCAGAAACAGTTTCAGAAGGCCTCGTAAGAAAGGGGAGAGTCTCCCCTTTCTTACGAGGCCTTTTCAAAGTGTTTCCTGGCCCCCCCGATCGCAGCAACCTGAAAGTGTTTCCTGGCCCCCGATCGCAGCGCAGCTGCGACCGGGGGCCAGGAAACACTTTCAGGAAGGCCTCGTAAGAAAGGGGAGTGTCTCCCCTTTCTTACGAGGCCTTCCTGAAAGTGTTTCCTGGCCCCCGATCGCAGCTGTGCGGGTGGTGGGTGGGGCGAGACACGGTAGGATTTATTAATGCCCTTCCTGGTGTCGGCCACTGGTCGTGACCCGCACCAGGGAGGGTGTGTGGGCGTCGGCCAGTGGCCGACGCCCGCAAAGCGGTTAAGGTGCCCACTGCAAGGCCTTGCTGTGTCAAAGACAAAACAAACAAAAGAACAACCAACAGTTTGACTTGCAAACGGCCTGTCTTGCAGACTCCACACCAGGCCACATATTTGTCCTAGCATCTGGATTACCTGGACTTTACAGAAAGGTGTCTGACGGAAAGTATAACATCCACAACTTTGGTTGACAAATCAAATGTAGCTAACTACTGCTGCTCAATGTCCACGCACTGTGATATAGATTGTGCATCTTCAGGTGAAGGACCATGCCCTGATGTAGCAAGATCCTCCCAAAGTGATAGCCTGATCTGTAGGCAGATACTCATGACCAAACTTTCCAGGTGCACTCTCTTCTGGCCCAATCTAGAACTACTAGGATGACTTGTGTCTGTTCATTTCAGATCTTTTTCGAGCGCTCGAGCCAGAGGTAGGACGGCGTAGAGAAGTCCTTTGTTGTAATCCAGCTGGAATACATCTCCGTGCAAGTCCCATTGTGGAACATTCAATGGACAAAACTTTTGACAGTGGCAAATAGATCTAGCCAGGATTCTCCCCACTGTCAGGAGATACCCTGCACCATCTTCAGGATGTAGATGCCATTCATGAGCCGCCAGATGTCTTTGGCTGAACTTGTCCACCCTGTCATTCAAGCAGCCCACCAGGTTGTTAATCAGGAAAATGCCATGATGCTCCAGCTAACTCCAGAAGCACAAAGCCTCTTAGCACGAGGCCCAAGACCGCACTCTGCCCTGCTTGTTGCAATACCACGTAGTGGTGGTGATTTCCATGAAAACCTGCATCAGCATCCTCTTGATGAATTGCAGGACAACTTTCAACACCAGACGGATGGCCAAAACTAACAGTGTGCTATGGAGTCAAGTTTCTGCCACAAACAAGAGTCCTATGATCGACACCTCTTTCGGAAGACCTCTCCAACTTATCAGTGACTCGTCAGGCACCGCTGTCAACTATGGACGGGGAAGGGGGAGGGTCATGCAGCATATCAAATAGTGGTCGCGTAGACACCATAGCAAATATGCCTTCTCCTCTGAAATTTAAATGTCATCCGATAGGGTTCCTTGGTGGTGAGCCCATAGGCACTTCACCCTCCACTGGAGAGCTTGCATATACCACCTGGCATTGTCAACAAGAATGCAGGAGGCAAAAAATCCAAGAAGACTCAGCACCCTTTCACCAAGATCCGGGACCTTGGCTGAAATATTTGGAGCATAGCCTGAATGTCCCATTCTTGTTGCAATGGAGGGAAGGCCCAGCTGCACAATATCCAGGACAGCTCCAATGCAAGGGAGTCTTTACAAAGGAATCGGGTAGATTTTGGCTCGTGAATTGTGAAACTTAAGGAAGTCAGGCGGTTCACTGTCATCTGGAGGTAGTCCATGACTGACTCTGGTGAGAACTCACCTTCAACATGCAGGAGGTGAAAACTGGTATTCTCAACCTCTTAAGATTGGCAGCGACAGCTGCCATCACGTTTGTGAACACCGAGGAACACTGGTAAAGTTGAAGGGGTGCACAGCAAACTGATGCTCCTGGCCCAACTTGACCAGCTGGTAATGTCTGTGGGACTGCAGGACGGGCATTTGAAAATACATATCCTGCAGTTCAAAGGACACCATCCATTTGCTTGGGTCAGATAACTAAGTCTGAGATGGTCAGCAGGTCCCTGTCTTTCAGCATGAGTTAACTGATAGTAGCAACCTTCCCCTATATCTGAGTCCTGAACACTCTAAGGCTCCTTTCAAAAGTACAACTCTCACCTTTTGCAACAAGATCAACAGGTGTTTTCCTGAGATTCACTCAGTAGGCTGAGGGGGCAGGAAGGACTGGCAAAGCAGAAGGAAAAGGTAATGCATAGCCATGCTGAACAATCTGAAGGACCCATGTGTCAGACATTTTAGATTGCCACCCTGGGAGAAAGTGCTGAATCCTGCTTCCTTTATGATGGTGGTGTGCCACTAATGGCAAGTTCAAGTGACTCGGTAATGGCTGCCACCTGAGAAGGACGCAGGAAGTACTAATGCTTTCGTAGGCCTGCACTTTGCCTGCCAGATCCATGTCACTGCACTTAAAAGAACTGGTGTGATTGCAGCAGCGGCTGGGGAGACAGGTGCAAACTACATGGCAGAATCAGAGTTTTTGCCGAATAACTGTGAGCCATCATTAGACAGAAGACAGATCAAGAGGGGCCTTTATGTCTCCAGAGAATCCATCAGAGAGCATCCATGCCTGGTGGCCAAGGACAACACTGGTGCCAACAGGCCTTCTCAGACAATCTGTACATCTGTAATATAAATGCCAGCACAAATCACATATTTGGCTTTATCTAGACCATTCGGAGTTATTTGAGCCATTAAGGGCCCTAAGGTCTTTCCCGGACCACCATGAAAATCTCAAAGGCTATGCCCAGATGGCATGCATATATCAGCCCAATACACAGCTGCATTGACCAATCCCAATGTTAGACTAACCGAAGAGAACATTCATTACCTGAATCTCATTAGGCTTCCCATTTGGGCTACTGTAGGGAATTTATTTGGGCTTGCCTTGCTGATTGAAGCCTTAACAACCAGACTCTCTAGACTAGGATGTTCAGTAAGAAAATGAGGGTCGCCAGATGCTGTTTGTGACGTCTGACAACCTGCATATTCACCAGTGGGAAAGAACAGGGCTTTGACTAGGTGTCCATTAAAGTGTCAGTGAAAACCTCAGAAAAACCAGGATCAGATGTGGCTGGGCCAGATTGTAAGATTTCCGTAAGAACATTTGTCTTAACCTCAATACAGGGCTGTTCTAGGTCAAAGACTTCTTGTCAGATTATTACTATAAATGATGAACTATCTTCTGTTGAATGTCCAAACGGCGAGCGAGTTCAACTCTGAATTATTGTAACTATTGAGACCACAGGCCCCTCTTAAGTCCATGTAAAACTTAAAATGAATCCCCAATTCCCCCCCCCCCCCCTTTCACCACCATCATCTCTTGGTGATGGCAAGTTTTGGTCAGAATCAGAGTAAAACGATATTGAAGCCTCTGATAGCACAACTGCCCTAGTAGAGGCATAGGATCAGAATCAGGTTATAATGTGACTGGTTGTGCTTTTGTAATTTTGAAAAGTGACATCATTTGGGAGTGTCCTGAAGTCGGTTTGTGGTCTGACATCAGAAGCAACACGGACCCTCCTCCAGTAGTACTGGTATCAGCATAGACAAGGGAGGGACTGCCGCAGAAGATTGGTCATGAAAACTGTAACAGAAATGTAAGGAGCCTGTAGGAGGTGCAGGCGGTCAGACGGCACAGAGGATGGATCTGCTGATGGTAAGCGGACTGATCACCCCTATGGATCCTTAGGGCTCAAAGGAGCACCAGAGGTAGCTGGAACAGTGCCAAATACCAGCAGTGAGGCCTCCGTAAAGGCTTTAATTGCTGCATGCTCGCAAATAGCTTTGGAAATTCTGGGTTCACTAGATCTGGAGGGACTGTCTGACATTCTGACACCCTTGTATCTTCTTTTTGGATACGTAGTGGTGGGATGGGGTTGAGTCCCACTTTGCTTCCTTGTGCTTTTTAGGAGGTTCGCTCAGTTTATGGTGTACACCTAATGGTGTGGCACCTTATACTGAGTCTAGGCAACCCTTAGTGACAAGTGAATATGTGTCTAGATAGCAAATGCTCTCTAGGGGTAGCTGAGGTGAGCAGCTAAAGTTTATATCCAGGAGGAATGTAAAGCACTTGCAAGACCACAGTAGTCAGGCAATAACTTACTCACAAGAAAGAACCACACAATTGGTGCAAAAATAAAGTATTCTTTATTACAGCACTAATGTAGACTAGCATTGGTAGAGCTCCCTTTGAAGATATCTGCACACAATATACAGAAAATAACAAGCAGAAATTGCATAAAATATACAGGGCTCTATGGGTGTGGGGGAAGCAGATACTAAATAAGTAGAATGCAAAATAGTGAACCCAACCAAGGAGCTAGGGAAGGATGAAAAAAACAGAGGTAAACACAGCAAGTGTCCCCAGCGACCAGGTACAGAGAGGTTACCTACCCAGTCAACTAGACTAACACAGGGAAGTAGTGACTGGAGTTTGTGCATTTCAGGATCCTTCCCAGTGGACCCCGAGGGAACTAACAGATAAGAGGAAGGTTGGAGTGCCACCACCTAAGGATACCCAGAAGACAGGAGTACCTACACCAGGGGACCCGGATTGCAGAGAGGGGAAGGGACACTCAATGAAGTCAACAGAAGCCTCGGATTGTCAGTCAGCTGTCACAACCCGTGTACCAGGCCAGTGGAACCCAAGGACAGATTCCATGAAGGACCTGAAAAGGAAGGGGATGGAGTCCAGCACCCTCGGAGGTGCCCAGGTGGTGCAGGTGGCAATGGCCACCCTCCGAGAGGTGAGGTTTCTGCAAGTCGGTGGTGGAAGAAGCCCAGCTGCGGGGTCCAGGAGCTGCAGAAGATCATAGCATTCACCTATGAGCTGTCCCTCAATGGTCACCGGATTGCAGGAGGGTCAGTGATCAGCCAGATCACCAACAAGCACTGGGAAATGCAAGCAGGAGCTGAAGATGGATTTGCAGAGTTTTGTGGACCAGCAAGGTCCAGGAGGCTCTAACCTGGAGGGGGAGTCAGGGCTGGTCCTCAGCAGGTGGGAAGGCCAGTAGAAGTAGTTGGAGCCCCCACGAGTAACCCACAGGCGATGGATACAGGAAGTCACAAGGAGGCCTCAGCACCACAACAAAACTGAAGTCCTATGTCACAGGAGTTGCAGGACAAGGGCTGATCTTCTAGTTCCAGAGTGCTGGAGGCCGAGGCTTCTTGATGCCCGAAACTCTCCTGGAGGAAGTCTCAACAAATCTTTACCAAGAGCAGCAGTCGCGGTGCACAGGGGTTCCAGTCCAGTGGCAGGAGCAGGGGCCCCCAGTCTCCTAAGTTAATCAGAAGACAAGCAGTACCCAAAGGAGACCATAGACCCACTACCTGTGATGCAGAGCCTTTCGATGTCCATGGGACAACAGACCCCACCAGGAGCAGATGTGTTTTGGTTCCAAAGCAGACCAGCAGCAGTTCCTGAGGCCAGGAGCAGAAGATGTCTTGCAGAAAGTTCCATGTGGCGTCTTGCTTGACGTATCGGATGACCTACCTACAAGAGAGCCCTTAAGTAACCCTAAAAGGGGGTTGGCCACTCTCTGAAGTGACCCACCTATCAGAGGGAGTCAGTGACATCATCTATCTGGCCTAAACAGTCAGATGCACCCAGGGGCCTCTGCCCATCTTGTATCCAAGTTGGCAGAATCAAGTGGCCACCTGGCAGAGTTCTGTGCACCTCCCTAGGGAAGGAGCTGGACTGCGGGTAATCACTCCCCTGTCCTTTGCGCAGTTTTGCACTAGAGCGGGAACCAAGGGTTCCTGAACTGATGCAAACCGGATTATGCAGGGAGGGCACTAAATGTGCCCTTCAAAGCAGTCTGATGGCGCTCCCAATCCTTAGACACCAAATACACAGGGAGAGCTGGTCACACCTCTCCCTTGCAGGACATCCTTTGTTCTGCATTCCTCTGCCTGAGCCAGACACACCAGCAGGAGGGCAGAACAGTGTCTGGGGTCGGCAGCAGCGTGGGCAGGCAGCCAGACCCTGTAAGGCTGCACAGGCAGCACTGGGGGACCCTCTAATGAACCCCCAGAGGACAGGGGATCATGCAACTATCACTAGAATCGGTGTAACTGCATGATTACAACATGTTTGATACCAAACATGCCTAGGTTCGGAGAAGCCATTATGTAGTTGGACCACTCGTGTTGACCAGTGTCCACTACACATACCTTAAGATGGCTTCCCCGAACTTACAAAGCCCAGGGAATGGAGTCTGGGATTTGTAGGGGTACCTTGGTCACGAAAGGGTGCCCTCACACTTAGGGACACGCCCTGCCCTTGGGCTGAAGGGCCCACCAGAGGGGTGACTTACAGTGTCTAAGAGCAGTGACAAGGACATAATGCAATCCTTATATCTGTGGTGAAAGGTTGCATGCGCCATTACACGCAGGCTGCAATGGCAGGCCTGTAGACACAGTTTGCTTGGGCTGTCATGGGTGGCACAATACATGCTGCAGCCCATTGGGGACACCTGGTGTATCAATGCCCTGGGTGCCTAAGTACCATATACTAGGGACTTGCATAGGTGCAGGAGTATGCCAATTGTGGATGCAAAAAGTTTACCAGCAACCAAATTTAGAGGAGAGCGCACATACACTAGGGGCCTCATTAGCAGGATCTCAGTGAGCTACAGTCTAAACGCACTGACATCAGGCACAAAGTGGGGGTAAATATGCTAGAAAGGTGGTACTTTCCTACATGCTTAAGTTGTTACCTAAATTTTAGCTTACCACAGGACTTAACGCGGGAGTGACCTTGGGAGTAGGAGAAAGTTTGCGCCGTCAACTTGGAGCAGGACCTATACAAAACTTGTGACAACGTCTTGTATTCTGCAACATACAGCTTCATCTCTCAGTGGCGGTCACCTTAGGGTCCATAAGGTCACAACTGTTGCATGATTTCAAGTCTTGCCCTGAGCCTAAGCACCAGAGATCACCTCGTGCTGGCCCTTGACAGACATCTGTCTTTTATAGCTGAAGCATGGTTCAAAATCTCTTCTCTTAGGAAAGGACATTGATTTTAGTGCAGTGTTTTACTCTGTTTTAGCAGTCGTCAGAAGCCAGATGAAATTGGGAGATGATCATAGGATCTGCATTGGAAGGAGCAAAAAGAAAGGAACTGACGTCATCGTCAGGGGTAGTGCGTCTATGCAGCTCTGGACCGTCACTTCTGATGCAGTAAGGGAGTCAACGCAGAGCTGAATGTAGCCACCTAGTGGCGTATGAGATAATTGAGGATGAAAGTTTTCCAGATCCAGTCGGGCACCTGAAAACATTTCTAAAGTCAGGAATCTGCGGTTATAAGTATCCATCAGAAACCTGTATCACCAAGCAAATTGACTCCAATTCTAGTCAACAAATATATTTTGCTGTCTCCTCAGCAGTCCAATGACCTCAAACGTGCATACTGTTCAAAGGTGTCCCTCATTTTGCTGGGTCCAACATCTTAATGCTTTTACCATCTACTAAAAGAAAACCATTAAGAAATAACATACTGTTAGGTACTGCCAGGGACTGGTGCATGAAGTAAACAACAAATGGCAAAAGGGTCCAGAAATCTGGGGCACTCCAAGGAAGAGGAGGATGTCGTCAGCATACAGTGACACAAGGTCCTCAAGGCCCACACTTAATCTCCAGCTCCTCACCTGAGCATCACAGTGTAAAAGACAGGCCTGTGGCTCAATTGTCAAGGCAAATAATAAAGGAGGGAGGGGTAAATGCTGAGGCGTCCCTAGGCGGATATGGAACGTGTCAGATGTCACGCCGTTTACTCGCACCTGAGCCATAGGGTTCTGGTAGATGAGACAGATCATATTCCGGAATCTTGGCTTGAAGCCAACTCGCAAAAGGCCCCAACAACACTCCTCTCCACCCCACCCCGAGGAAATTTCCAGGATAGGTTATCAAAGGTCTTGCGGAAATCCACCAGGAGGAGTGCCAGCGCACCCTCCAGTCTCGATGTTTGAGAGAGGGCCACCTGGACCCACCAGATGCAGTGACGTGTGCTTCTATCCTGGCATAGACCAGCAGCGATCCCGGTGAACAAGGTAGGGCAAAGTGCAGGCCAGGCGGGTCGCCAACACCTTTGAATACATTTTTATCTAAGCATTAATAAGCAATATGGGGCTGTAGGAGGAGCACTGATCTAAGGGAAGGTCCTCCTTAGGGATGACCACGATTGTAGCGCAGTCCAGATCAGGGGGAAAGGAGCTGCACTGGATCACCTCTATATAGCCGATCAACAGATGGGGCACTAGATGTGATCTGAACGAGCAAGTTACTTACCTTCGGTAATGAATTATCTGGAAGAGTCCAGTGGTAGCAGCCTTGCCCATGGTAGAATGAGCCCTTAACCCCTCAGGAGGCTGCTTCTTGGCCAGTGAGTAGCAGATCTTAATGCAGAGAACGACCTAGCATGAAATGGTTCGCTTCTGCACTGCCCGACCCTTCTTTGCTCCCATGTACCTCACAAAGAGTTGGCCATCCACTCGGAACTCTTTTGTGCAATCAAGGTAGAACGACAACCCTCTTTTTGGGTCCAGTCGGTGGAGTGGTCTTTCTTCCTTAGACACATGCGGTGGCGCAAAGGTGTACAAGGTGATATTCTGACCCAGTTGAAATGGGGCACCAACTTGGGAAGGAAAGAGGCATGTGTTCTGAGAACCACCTTGTAGAAAGCTGGCTCTGTATATACTATATCAAAATGAAATATAGTGTGCAGAGTCCAAGAGTTCACCAGAGGCTTAACAGAGACTAAAGTAGATAATACTAATGCTCTCTTTTGTGGTAGTGGGATCAAGCAGTTAGGCTTATCAGAGGGTAGTGCAAAGCATTTGTTGAACACACGCAGGCAATAGAAGCACACACTCAATGACTTAACTTCAGATCAATAGTTTTTATATAGCAAAAATATATATTTCTAAATTTATTTCTAGAACCACAAGATTCAAGTTGCATGTAAGTACATTAATAAATACGTATTTCACATATGAATCAATATTACTTTGTTTGGAATCTGTAAGTTATACAGTTTGAGAATAAATGGCAATCTGTTTTAAAAGTTGACACTGCAATTTTCAGAAACAGTTTCTGGGGGGGGGGGGGTAAGAAAAGTTAGTACGATTTGCAGGTTAGTATTTGACTTACAGTTCCAGTCTTTGGGGTTTAGGAATTCCACAGGTTGGGGTTCAAGTTAACCCCAAACATCCACCACCAGCAACTTGGGTCCGGCCGGGTGCAGAGGTCAAAGTTGAGGTTACTTTAACATGGGCTCCTATGGACATTGGGGTCACTCGGTTTCAGATCTGCTGGCAGGTAAGTACCCGCGTCTTTGGAGAGCAGACATGGGGGTATAGAGGAGCACCAGGGGTCCACAAGTAAGCACCAAACGCACACCCTCAGCTGCACAGGGGCGGCCGGATTCAGGGTGCAAAAAGAGCATCAGGCTAACAATGCTTTCTATGAGGGGAACCCGGGGGACACCTAGATGCTGCAGGCTGGGTCGAGGTGATCGGTTTGGGAAAACAACAGGCTGGATAAGTAGGAGGGCCGCCTGCTGAACGTTTCTGCACTGGTGGCCAGATCCTCCAAGGCCTGGGGGCTGTAGGTGCGGTGTACCTTTAGGCATCAGATATCTTTGTCCGGAGCTTTAGCGATCAGGGATGTCCCTCTGGATTCACACTGCAGGCGTCGAGTGAAGCAGGAGAGGTCAACCCAGGGTAGGCACTTGCTCGGAATCGCCTGGGGATCCTCTCTAGCCGGTTGTGCCACCTGGACATGGGCCGTGGACGTCGGGTGTGGAGTGGTCAGGACTCACGCATTCGGAGTGAGGCTGGAGTCCTTGGTGGTTGTTTCTTCTTGGACAGGGCCGCTATCCACTGGTGTCCCTAGTCCTCGGTAATGCAGGCAGTCCTCTGGAGCTTGGCAGGGGTCACTGGTCCTGCAGGATGCGTCGCTTTCTTGTTGAAGGTTTTTTTAAGCAGGACACAGGCCAGTAGGGCTGGGGCCCAGTCGGTTTGCATCTTTCTTCTTCTGTGCTGGGGGTTCAGCTTAGCAATCCTCCTTTTTTCTTGTGAGGTCACCAGGAATCTGACGACTTGGGTTGAGGAGAGCCCTTAAATCCTGGATTTAGGGGTTTTACAGGGGTCAGAGGGCAGTAGCCAATGGCTACTGTCCCAGAGGGTGGCTAAACCCTTCTTGTGTCCACTCCCTTTGGAGAGGGAGACACAAACCTAACACTATTGGTCCCTGTCCTCCAAACTAAGTTGGAGGATTCTGCAGGGAGGGAGTCTCCTCAACTCTAGAAACCTTAGGGGTAGCCCTAGCTGGGGTTGTCACTCCTCCCTGTTCTCCCCAAGGAGGGGGATGCAACTCCACTAGCTGGGGTTCCCTGGGGCTCTGTAACAAGGGGCTTGAGCCTTTGAGGCTCAACTGCCAGGTGTCACAGTTTCTGCAGGGAGGAGGTGCGAGGCATCTCCACTCAGGACAGGATGTTTCTGGCCACAGATAGCAAAAAGGCTCTCACCCCATGTGGTCAGGAGGAGAGGAGAAGAGAGGAGAGAGAGAGAGTGTGTGTGTGTGTGTGTGTGTGTGTGTGTAAGGAAGGGGGGAGTAACCATGCCAACAAGGGCACTTTACTACACACCTTGTCTGGATACATAGTGAGATATGGTGGCTTAGATGACATAGCTTGCATCTCACTCACCATCTTGGCAGATGTTACTGTCACTGAGAAGGCTGTCTTGATGGCGAGCAGCCGGAGGGGACAGTTGTGTAACAGCTTGACGGGAGCACACATAAGAAATGCGAGGACAAGATTTAAGTCCCACTGAGGCATTACAAAGGGCGTAGGGGGGG
This sequence comes from Pleurodeles waltl, assembly GCF_031143425.1. Lineage (NCBI taxonomy): Eukaryota > Metazoa > Chordata > Amphibia > Caudata > Salamandridae > Pleurodeles > Pleurodeles waltl. The sequence goes on along the minus strand of NC_090447.1, from coordinate 345,349,881 downwards.
GGGGGGACATATGTACAAGCCCTTTGAGGAATGAATGTACAATGGGATATTTGAACGTAGAAGGCTGATCAGGCAGCCAAAGGAATGCTGATAATGTGGAAAGATAGCCCTTGAGAGTACCAAAGGCAGGACCCTGCTGGGCAAGGAATAGTAGAAAGAGAAGGAGAAAGAGGATCAATAAAGTTTTCTGCACAATAATATACAAAACGTTTTCAACGGCAGGCATATAGAGTTTTAGCCCAGGGATGCCTGGCTGCCAATATAAGTTTACAGACTTCAGGAGGAAGGTCAAAGCCATCAACTGCTGCTGATCAATCTCCACGCATGAAGGCGCAGAGTTGACAGGTTTGGGTGGAGAACCTTCCCCTGCGGCTGCAACAGAAGATCCTCCCGAAGGGGCAGCCTGATCGGAGGAGCTATGCTCATTTTCAGAAGCTCGGGATACCACACTCTCTCTGCCCAGTCCCTAGCTACTAGGATTACTTGGGCTCGGTAGTTCTTGATCTTCTTGAGAACTCTGGGCATAAGTGGTGTGGGCGGAAAGGCGTACAAGGAGGCCTGATCTCTATTTGTGACGAAAAACATCCCTGAGCAATTCCCGCCTTGGTAACTCTAACACGCAATACTGCTGACATTGTGTGTTCTCTGCTGAGGCAAACAGATCTAACCAAGACTCTCCCCACTGCTGAAAAAGCCCTTAAGCCACCTCCAGGTGGATGCACCATTTGTAATCTGCTAGGCATCGATGGATGAGTTTGTCTACCCTGGCGTTCACAGAACCTGCCAGAGGTTGAACCACCAGGGTTATGCCCTGCTGTTCCAGCCTTGTCTGGAGACGCAGGGCCTCTTTACAAAGGGTCCACAACCCCACACTGTCCTGCTTCTTGCAGTACCACATTGCGGTAGTGTTGCCCGTGAACACCTGCACCATCTTTGCTTTTACAACAGGAAGAAATGTTTTCTATGCCAGTCGGATTGCTTGGAGCTCCAGTAAACTGATATGGAGTCCAGAGTCCACCAGAGGCATCTGATCTCCACCGCTCCCAGATGGCCACCTCAGCCAAGAAGTGACTCATCTGTCACTACTGTGAGATCTCGTTGGGGATGGGAGAGGAGTCTGCCTCTGACCCAATCACAGTTCACTAACCACCACTGCAGATCTTTTGCAGTTCCCTCCGAGATCAGAACTGTGTCAGTAAGATTCCTCTGATGCTGTACCCACTGGAACTTCAGGTCCCACTGCAGAGACCTCACATGCCATGTGGCATGTTTGACTAACAGGATGCAGGAGGCATGAGGCCCAGCAGCCTCAGAGTCTGTCTCACCGAAATCCAGGATAGAGGCCGAAACATCGGTATCATAACCTGAATATTCTGGACTCGCTCTGGAGGATAAGCCTCAAACTGCACTGTGTCCAGAACATCTCTGATTAAAAGAAGCTTGGGAGAGGGAGTCAGGTGTGACTTCGGCACATTTATAGTGAACCCCAGTGAATGCAGGAGGTTTGCCATAGTCTGAAGGTGGGTGACCAGAGCTTGGGATGTAGGAGCCTTCAATATTCACACATCTAGGTAGGGGAAGACTGAAATCCCTAACCTGCGCAGATGAGCATCTACTAATGCCATCACTTTGGTCAACACTTGAGGGGCACTGGTAAGACCGAAGGGAAGCACAGTAAACTGAAAGTGCTCGTGGCCCACCTTGAGCCGCAAGAAACACCTGTGGTCAGGCAGGATGGGGATGTGAAAATACGCATCCTGCAAGTCCAGCACTACCATCCAGTTTCCTCAACCTAGGGCAGACAAGACCTGAGCAAGAGTAAGCATCTTGAATTTCTCCTTCTTGAGGAAGAGATTGACATCCCGTAAATCCAAAATAGGGCGAAGACTGTTCTTTTTTTTAATCCGAAAGTAGCAGGAATAACAACCACTGCCTACTTCTGACATTGGGACCCCTTTCTATGGCTCCCTTGGCCAAGAGAGCCGCAACTTCCTTGCAGAGCAAAACTAAATGATCCTCCATCAGCCATTCTTTTAGTGGAAGCACAGAGGGAGGGAAAGAGTGGAAGGGGAGAGAATAGCCCTTCTGTATGATCTGCAAGACCCATTTGTTCAAAGTTATGGACCGTCAGTGAGGTAGATGAAACTGAATCCTCCCTCCAACTGGACGGGAGTGGTCTTGCAGAGTGATACTAGGAGGACTTGGGTGCTGTAGAGGAGGGGGGCTGTGTGGTGGCTGACTTCTGGCTAGACCCTCTGGGTCTGAAGGTACCACAACTTTGTCCTCATACTGGATGTTGAGTTGACAGAGGACAGTGGTTGATTTGTGGGTGGCGTGGTACCACACCCCTTCCGAAACCTCAAAAGGGGCGAAGGGCAGACTGGTGGCGAGCTGGTGCCGAGAGGCCCAAGGATCTGGCCATAGCCCTAGAGACCTTGAACTGATCAAGCGCCAAGTCTGCCTTTTCTCCAAGTAGGTGCCCAAACCACATCGTATTGTAAGCTTTGCTGCATCTCTCCCATCTTTAACAGCTTGTGAGAGAGTGTCCTGCATGTCTTCCAGACCTGGGGCAGCACCTGTGCCACTGTATCCCATAAAGTATGGCAAAAACTACCCAATAGGCATGAGGTATTTACAGACCTCAATGCCAGGCTGGAGGAGGAAAACGTTTTCTTTCCAAGGTGATCCAGTCTCTTGAATTTCCTATACGGGGAGCGGAAAGGAAGGCACCATAGGAAGTGGAGGCCTGGACCACCGAGGTTTACGGGTTCGGGTGTTGGGTGAGGAAACTAGAATCATTAGGAACTGGTCTATGGCGGCACCGACAGTCATATTTACGGGCCCTCCTGTGCTGGGTTTGGGCTACGTCCTCAGCAGGACATCAGTGAGGGCTTAGTTAAAGGGTTACATCGGTTCCAATGTATGGCGGCGGCCGACTGTCCAATTTAAAGGGTTACATCGGTTCCGATGTGGAAACTCCCCTGCTGAAGCACCTCAGTCAGGTTAGTCCTGACTGGCACCATAGGCAAGTCTAGGTCCAAGAGATCAGCTGCTCTAAGCACCACCATAGCATATGAAACTCCCTTCTCCATAGCCACAGTAGGAGATGAGAGCATACCAGTACCTGGAGAAGTATCAAGTCCACTGGCTTCCCCTAGTTATCAGTCATCAGTCCATATGCTCCAAACCATATTCTAAAGGGTCATGGGACCCCTCCCAATCCTCACCTGTACCTGGTTGATCAAAATAAGCCTCAGGCACTGATGTGGCACCTGTCTGCCCCGTCACAGTCAGAATCAGCATCGTTCTGGCTCCGTATCATCTGGAATGAGGATGGGACTTGCACCACCAGTTGGCACCAGCGAAGCGGGGAGCATTGACGACGGGAACGACGTCGGAAGAGGCTGACTGTCTGCACTCAGCATCGTTCTGGATCCAGTAGCGGATCCTTGAGTCCTCTGGCGTGGAATATGATGGGGCCCCTGCAGACCCCGTGGGGCCCAAAGGGACACCAGCAGGGGCGGCCCGCTTGAAAAAGAGGCACATGGTGTCGTAAAACTTTTTGTTAGGCGGGGTCGCACTGGCTTCTGGAAAGGGAGTGAGACCTGAAGTTGGCCCTAGCATCAGTTCCATGGCACCATACCTGGAACGTCGACTTTCCCGAGACGCCTTGTCAGCCGACGGACACGTCAAAGTCGAAGTCCGCTTGGACTACTTCTTTTTGTGCCTCTTCCCCGAGTGCCCGGAGGACCTCGAGTGTGACGAACAGGACATAGGGCTTCTAGAGCAGTCCGGCGACCTCCTTCTCCATCGGGACATTGACCTCCTAGGAGTCATGCCAACCAAAGTTGACTTCCAGGCCACCATGAGTGTCAGAGACCGCTCTCTCAAAGCTTTTGAGGCCCTGGCCCGGCAGTCAGAACACAGCTTAGAGAAGACGTGGTCTCTGTCGATGCACCAGAGAAATAACTTATGGGGGTCCATCAACGGCATGGTGCAATGGCATGCACTACATGGCTTGAACCCAGTCTTCCTCAATGTCATCCTCGCACAGACTCAAAAAAGAATCAACAAAAACGTTGAAAAAAGGCCTGCCAAAAAAGGCAGATGGTAGCTCGAATCCGGACCTGCGCTTAACCAATGCAGAAGGAAAAGAACTGACATATGCGCGCTGGGGATGGTGCCTTGATAGGTGACCGTGACGTCACAGATGGCTCCAATGACGCTGACAATACGACGCAGATCCCAACGATGCCACCCAACTGCGCACGCAGGATACTGCTCAGCAAAAAATTCTGGATTCCAAGCTGACGCCAGGAGATTCTAAGGTAAGGAATCTGCAGCTAGAGGTCTCTATCAGATAGTTTATAATATTTAATGGGGTAGCCCTCAGGGCCCGGCGTCTTTCCTGATTGAAGGTCTGAAATGGCAGGATCTACCTATTCCCTGGTCAGAAGTTGGTCCAGCTCACCAGCTAGTAGTGTGTGGATAGAGGGCATCAGGATATCCCAGAGAATCTAGTTCCCCTGTCCCACTGGGGTGTCGGACACCACAGATAGAGGTCTTTATAAAATGTTGCAAAGGTTTAGGCGATTGCCGGCAGCTCCTCCTGAGAGGCTCCTGTGGAGTCTCTAAAGGTTGATATTACCCTGGTCAATGCATTGCGAGTCGCAAGCCAATATAACAGCTTCCCATATTTATCTCCAGTTTTGTATACTCTTTGCATCCAGGCTTGACAACATTGTCTTTATCTAGCATTTTCATTGTTGCAATTTTAGAATTAAACCCAGGCTTCACATCGATAATTCAAGTGAGGCAGAGCTCTGCAGGGCATCCAGACTCTTAGCTTCCATGCATCATATTACAAGGTCCCTTTGTGGCTGAGCTGAAATACAAGCAGTGACTATGAAAAGGTTTCATAATTAAATGCAGATTTTCTTTATTTTTCATCTAATGTCAGGTTCCATATTCTCTGCCAGTACCAGCTTTTTAAGCCAACAACACTTTTTATCATGGGGTGATTATAATTATAGACATATATGCAATATGGTGCTGGAGAAAAAGCCTTGACTTGCATAATATGTCAAACACAATATGGAGTCTTGTAGCTATGAACATGGGCCTGTGGGGACACGTGAGCAGTGGCAACTATACAAAGCAGGAAGTTTTAATTTTAGTACATATTCACCAAGAGCTCCCCAGAGGTGCATAGCCCAAAGCTGCCTGAGGAACGTTACTGAGGGCTCCACAGATGCCCGTCACCCAGCACTCTTCCAAGATGCCACACCCAGAACTTCCCCAAAGGCACTTTGGCAAGAGATCCCCCGAGGCACATTGTTAGTAGCCAAAAGGTGCCCAAAACTCTATGCTGCTCTCCCACGAAGCACCTCGCCCTCAGACCTCATGGTGTACCTCACCCAGTGGTACTCTATAACAGGCCACACTGTACCCTCACCCTCAATATAGACTATGGTATGCAGCAGTGTATTACCCTGAGCCTCCTGTTGCACGGGGTTATGTGTCTGGTTGAATTATTTATTGTATGTTTGTTGGCTCGCTGCATCGTGAACATGAAACAATCAAACATCTGACCACTGGTCTTTGTCAGTGCTTCTTGTTATATACTAAGTTCTCAGAAATCAAAACTTCACCTTAACATATGCTAACATATATCTCCAGCCACAGAAAACTGAGTTTCAAACGGGGACATGAACACACTTCAATGACTTAAGGAACAGGCGAGGATAGATTAAAAAAAAGCTGTAGAACAGAGAGTTCTACTTCATGCTGCTGATGTTATTTGGAATCGTACGAACACCACAGGGACTTCAGGTACAACAACCTTGAGCAAGATCCTTCTATGCAGAAGACAGGTGCTCGCTAGCACATTTCTCGTTTCTGGGGCCCCCGGTGCATAAAAATAATCTGACAAAGCCAAAAGGTCCCTCTTGAATTTTGACACCTGATAGACTGCTGCAGTGAAACAAAACCTGGTTGCTTTCTGTATCAGATGTATCTATGAGACAAAGAACACTAAGGGGGAGACATACGTCTCTGTCAGAAGAGCACTAAATCATCTTTTACAGAACTGGTCTGCATCTGTCAAATCGGATCAAAAAAGGGAATTGTTTGAATATGCTTTGGGAGGAATCAGTATTCTTTTCTCAGTCCTGGTGGTCTTCTTTAATTTTACACTGTATAGCTGTGTATACCCAATGGGCTGTGGATTAAGTCTTTTGTCCTCCTTGGCAAGTCTTGATCACAAATAATTGTTTATTTAAGGACGTCTTTTGTTAATCCATTTGTAACTTAAACCTGCAAAATTGACATTCACTAAATGATTTGGGGAAAATCAACAACTACACAGAAAAGCCGCAATCATGGTTAAAAAGACAAAGGCCTATGGAACAGGTTCAAATTCACAGCCAAATACTCCAATAGCTCATTAATAGTTTAGGTTACCACTAGCCAGGACTTTCAAGCCATAGGTGAAGAGAAGGAATTCAAGGCCCTCTCAAGTAAAAGGGACAGTCAAACAGTCAGAATCTGGGGAGAGAATACCATGAGGAAGAAGAGCAATGTACACTTTCAGCTTGTTATCAATGCTACATGCCATCATGCACTTCTCAGTGTTGTATATACCTTTAGCCATGGATGATTCAGTGCCTCATACACTGTTATCCTTTCAGCTGGGTCCAGCATAAGCATGCGGCGCACCAGGTCTTTGGCACTTTCTGAGATATGGCTCCATTGCCTAGGATTCATCTGGAAAAAGGAGACAGGAACAAAACCCTAAAATTAGGCATGTTCGGCAACTATATCTCAATCACCTTCACAGATCATGACATCTTAACACGCAAAGGTTACCAACATTTATAGCCTCTTTCTTCATTCAGTTCAATTAAGCAAGCACAATCTTGAAATTTTAGGAAGAACCTATCTGTTCTGGTGCTAAGCTAAAATACCTTCCGTCCTCCTCCTTCCTCAGCAGTAATTGCATGCCTATGTCGCCCTAATCTGTGATAGGTAACACATATTAAACAAGATATTACTACAGACTTGACCTCCTTTAGTGGAGTTGAGCAAAATCAGAGGGAGCTGATGTGGGAAGTTGGCTCTGTATTTACTATCTCAAAGTGAAAAATAGTGTGCACAGGGTCCAAGGGTTCCCCTTAGAGGTTGAAGGTGTCAAAATTAGATAATATCCTTGTTCTATTTTGTGGTAGTGTGGTCGAGCATTAGGCTTATCAGACGGTAGTGTTAAACACTTGCTGTACACACAGAGGCAATAAATGAGGAAAACACACTCAAAGACTTAACTCCAGGCCAATAGTTTTTATATAGAAAATACCTTCCTTAATTTATTTTAGACCCACAAGATTCAAGATTTGAGGTAAGTAAATAAAATGCAAGGTACTTCACACAGGTAAGTATAGAACTTTGATTTAAATCAGTAGTACACACAGTTTTGGTTAAAATGGCAATAAGCTATTTTAAAAGTGGACACAGTGCAAAAATCAACAGTTCCTGGGGAGGTAAGTTTGGTTAGGTTTCTCAGGTAAGTAAAGCACTTACACAGTCAGTCTCCTGGGCATAGGCAGCCCAAAACACATAGGCGTCTATGGAGAATAGGGGTGCTCTGGTTCCAGTCTGCTGGCAGGCGAGTACCTGCGTCCTTGGGGAGCAGACCAGGGGGTGTTTTGTATAGCTCGGGGGGGGGGGGGGTGTTGAGAGACACAAACAGGCACACAAAACACACCCTCAGCGGCACAGGGGCGGCCGGGTGCAGTGTGCAAAGTAGGCATCGGTTTGATACAGGAAGCAATGGAGGGACCCGGGGGTCACTTAGGCGATGCAGGCAGGGCACAGGGGGGCTTCTCGGGCCAGCCACCGACTGGGCTAGGAAGAGGGCCGCTTGCTGGGCACTCCTGCACTGGAAGGTGGTTCCTCTCTGTCCTGGGGGCTGCAGGTGCAGTGCTTGGTCCAGGCGTCGGGTTCCTTGTTACCAGGCAGTCACGGTCACGGGAAGCCTCTGGATCATCTCTGCAGGCATCGCTGTGTGGGTGCAGGGGGGTCGACTCAGGGTACTCACATCATCGTAGTCGCCTGGGAGTCCTCTCTGCGGTGTTTGTTCTCTGGAGCTCAAGCTGGGGGCAGGGGATGGGGGGAGGGGGGTTCAGGTGCAGGGTGAGAAGTCTCACGCTTCCAACGGGACGAGAGAGTTCTTTGGAAGTTGCAAAGTTGTAGCAGTTTTTGAACAGTGCCGCTGTTTTCAGGAGTTTCTTGGTTCTTCGGGTTCAGGGCAGTTCTCCGAGTCCTCAGAGGTCGCTGGTCCCGGTCGGATGCGTTGCTGTGCTGGTTCTTTGAGTCTGGAGACAGGCCGGTAGGGCTGGGGCCAAGTCAGTTGTCGTCTCCATAGTCTCTGTGGAGATTTTAGGTCAGCAGTCCTTCTTGTTGTAGGTTGCAGGAATCTGATTTCCTGGGTTCAGGGTCGCCCCTAAATACTAAATGTAGGGGTGTGTTTAGGTCTGGGGGGCAGTAGCCAATGGCTACTGTCCTGGAGGGTGGCTACACCCTTTTTGTGTCTCCTCCCTGAGGGGAAGGGGGCACATCCCTATTCCTATTCCTATTGGGGGAATCCTCCAATCTCAAGATGGAGGATTTCTAAAGGCAGGGGTCACCTCAGCTCAGGGCACCTTAGGGGCTGTCCTGACTGTTTTTCCTCATTATCTCCTCCAGCCTTGCTGCCAAAAGTTGGGGCAGTGGCTGGAGGGGCAGGCATCTCCACTAGCTGGGATGCCATGGGGTGCTTTAACAAAATGCATGAGCCTTTAAGGCTCACCACCAGGTGTTACAGTTCCTGCAGGGGGAGGTGAGAAGCACCTCCACCCAGTGCAGGCCTTGTTCCTGGCCACAGAGTGACAAAGGCACTCACCCCATGTGGCCAGAAACTTGTCTGGTTGTGGCAGGCTGGCAGAAATTGGTCAGCCTAGCACTAGGAGTCGGACTGGTATTCAGGGGGCATCTCTAAGATGCCCTCTGGGTGTATTTTACAATAAATCCCACACCGGCGTCAGTGTGCATTTATTGTGCTGAGAAGTTTGATACCAAACTTCCCAGATTTCAGTGTAGCCATTATGGAACTTTGGAGTTTGTGTTTGACAAACTCCCAGACCATATACTCTTTATGTTTACCCTGCACTTACAATGCCTAAGATTTTGCTTAGACACTGTAGGGGCATAGTGCTCATGCACTTATGCCCTGACCTGTAGTATAGGCACCCTGCCTTACGGCTGTAAGGCCTGCTAGAGGAGTGACTTACCTATAACACAGGCAGTGAGAGGTGGGCATGGCACCCTGAGGGGAGTGCCATATCGACTTAGTCATTTTCTCCCCACCAGCACACACAAGCTGAGGCAGTGAGCATGTGCTGAGTGAGGGGTCCCCAGAGTGGCATAAGACATGCTGCAGCCCCTAGAGACCTTCCCTGGCAACAAGGCCCTTGGTACCAGGGGTACAATTTACAAGAGACTTTTCTGGGTGCCAGGGCTGTGCCAATTGTGGGAACAAAGGTACAGTTTAGGGAAAGAACACTGGTGCTGGGGCATGGTTAACATGGTCCCAGCACACTTTCAATCATAACTGCCATCAACAATAGGCAAAAAGTCAGGGGGTAACCATGCCAAGGAAGGCATTTCCTTACGACTGAGAACTATTTTCTCCTGGCAACACAGTGGCTCACTGTGGTAATTCAGAAAGATGCTGACAGATTGGGACAAAGTTTCACTCGCAATGCAGGTCTTTAGAATGCTCCTGCCGCAACTTGGAAAATTGGCCTAAGACTGTCAAATCTGGCAACCCACTAGCATGATCTGGGAGTGCAGGGTTATTGCACTTCAAACAGCCACCTTATAACCCATGTAAGTATGTGCGTTCCTGTTGTAAATCCATCTGAGTGATCAGTTCAAGTCTCTTTTAAAGAGGCCCTTTATAAAGTGACGACTGAGTAAGTGCCTAGACCTGGTATGGCCTGCAGAATCTTGAGGTACCATCCTTCAATGTAACTGTTCTTACTACTATACTAAAGTGCAAGAAGTCCTGATGTACATGGTATTGAAACCTCCAGATAGACCCCTAATCCAGGAAACATACTTGTCCCCTACCAAATCAAATAAGCTAAAATGGAACTGGATGAGGAAGGCGCTTTACACCTGTGACATGGGTGGTTCACCTTAACACGACACACATACCCCAACGATCTGGTGGTGGGGGATTGGCTATCCTTTTCTGTAAATCACTCCATTTTTGGATAGTAGAGATCTGGAGGGAGGGGACATATGAGTTTGCAAATACAACAAGAGACTGTAAGCAGCTTGCGGTGGGCTTAATTGGGCACCTGCACAATAAGGCTTTGCAAGCAAGCTGCCCAGACAGTAAGTAATTCAACTAGTTTAGGCATTTTCTTGTCTAATTACATATTTAGCACTCGTATGTGCTGGTGGAGATGCAACAGTTTGATTAAAGGATGTTGACAGGAATGACATCTTGTGTTCTAGGTGCCCATGAAAGCTCATGCAAACTGTGTATGCGCCAAGCCTGCCATTACAGCCTGCATGAAATGGTGCTTGCCTTATATCATGGTCACTGCACTTAGCCACTGTAAGTCACCCATCTGGTAGGCCCTTCAGCCCAAGGGCAGAATGCATGTCCTTAAGTGTGAGAGTACCACTGCATGAGCAGGGTACCCCTACAAGCCCCAGACTCCATTCCCTGGGCTTTGCAAGTATGGGGTAGCCATCTTAAGGTATGTAGTGGACACCTGTCAACACAAGTGGTCCAACTACATAATGGCGTCTCTGAACCTAGGCATGTTAGGTGTCAAACATGTTGGAATCGTTTCACTACACCTATTCTATTGCTAGTTGCAACATACCATGTACTCTGGGGGTTCATTGAGGATCCCCAATTCTGCCTGTGCAGCCTTGCGGGTCTGGTTGTCCATACTGCAGCCAACCCCAGACACTGTTCTACCCTCCTGCTTATGAGCCGAGCTCAAGCAGGGGAAGGCAGAACAGAGGATTTCCTGCAAAGGAGAGGTCTAACCACCTCTCCCTTTGAAATAGATGTCTCTGGGCTTGGGTGGGCTGGCCTCTGAGAGCAAACAGACTTCTTTGAAGGGCACATTTGGTGCTCTCCTTGCATAGTTCAGTTTGCACCATTTCAGGATCCCCTGGTTCGTGCTGTGGTGTTAAACTGCAGAAAGTCCAGCTCCTCCCCTAGGGAGATGCACAGGGTTCAGCCTGGTGGCCGGTTGATTCTTCCATATTGGAAACAAAGTGGGCACATGCCCCTGGGAGTCTCTGACTGATTAGGCTAAGTAGATGACGTCCTTGACCCCTTCTGATTGGTGGGTTACTGCAGAGAGTGATCAACCGCCTTTTAAGGTTACTTAGTAAGAAAATAAGTTACTTACCTGTAGTTCTCCAGTATTGGAATCTTTCATAGATTCACATGCTTGAATTCTTCCCCGTCATCGAGATGGGAGTCCCCGGTATTTTAGAAAAGCAATGTCTTATTAGACGTATACATTGTAGGCCTTAGGCCTTTAGTTTAGTATCATATCACACGAATTTTTTTTTTTTTAAAGAGGACCAAACGTTAGAGTCAACCGATCAGGTCACACCACCTTTTAGAACCCTCCTGAAAGAAGCTACTTTCCCTCAGATTTCTTAAACACTAGGTGCATACATGTGGTACAACACTGAAGAAAATAAAGGGGAGCTTCTCTTGGGAGGCGGATGGGTCGCATGTGCATCTATGAAAGATTCAAATACTGGAGAACTACAGTTTCAGGTAAGTAACTTATTTTCTTACTCCAGTACTGGAACTTTCATAGATTCACATGCCTGAATCAGAATAGCAAGCTGTAAGAAGTACATTTTTCCATATATAATGAGGTTAAAAAATAAAAATAACAGGCAGATTCAGAAGCTATAGAGACAAGCATTTGCAATGCAACGGGTCTCGCGTTTGCTCATGTTAGAGCTGATTGCGTTGTAAACTCCTAACCCGACTTTTCACCTATCTGGCAAAAGTGCATTTATGTACACAACCCGAAAAAGTGAAATTAACTATGTAAAGCGCTCGACTTCTGCCAAGCGAGATCGCGCTCATAAATTAGAGAAAAAGAAGTCCACGAGCCCGATGGAAAAGAGCTAGCCTCGCATGTTTTCTGTACTTGGTCGCTGCGCTCGAGGAGGGCTAACCACCGGAAAAGGCATGAGGTATGCTTGCCTTCGACTAATGAAAGCAAACAGATTTTATTAGGCAGGCCCACGAACCAATAAAAAACACTGACGTGACGTTGACAGGGCTCCGAGCCCTTTTCTAAATACAAAAGCGTCTCGCTGTGATACGCATGCGCGAGCGCATGCAACGCAGCCTCGACCCTAAAAAATGTGCTTAAAATGTATTAAGCGGATGGTGGGAAGATAGAAATGGCTCACCTTTATTGAAACAGGTGTCTTAGTACCGCTTGTCCCCCTGCTGCATCTCTCAGGACTTCCGCAGCTAAACAGTAGTGTTGAGTAAAGTTGTGTGCAATCTTCCATGTTGCTGCACAGCAGATGTCTGGTAACGCCCCCGCAAACAATGCAATGGAAGTGGACATGGGTCTTGTGGAATGTGCAGGCACTGCAGAGTTCAAAGGCTGACCCGCCTTTTGATGACAGAAAATAATAGCGCTGGAAATCCATCTAGAGATGCTCTACTCTGTTAGAGGACATCCTTTCCTTGGTACACAGTAGGCCACAAACAGACTATTTGTTTTTCAAAAATTCTTGGTTCTATCCAAGTAGAACTTGATGCATCTTTTGAGATCCAGTAAGTGAAGAGCTCGCTCAGCTGATGTTTGAGGCTTTGGAAAGAATGATTTGAGAATTACAGGTTTATTAAGATGAAAGTCTGACAGGACTTTAGGAATTAATTTCGAGTTAGTACATAAACTGACTCTGTCTTCTCGGAATTGAAGGAATAGTTCTTAGATGGCAAAAGCCTGAATCTACGTGCAGTCATGAGGGCGAGACGAAGAGCCACCTTCCACGAAAGATCATTCGTATCTGCTCTGTGGATTGGTTTGAATTGCGCTTTCATCAATAGCCCAAATACTGAGTTGAGCGGACAAGTCGTAGGAAGGGCTCTAACTGGTGGAAAAGTCCTGAACAATCCCTTGAGAAATTGATTAATGAGCCTGACGGACCACAAAGATGGTTTATCAGATGATCTCCAAAAACGAGAAATGGCAGCAAAATGCACCTTAATGGAAGCGTGCCCCAAACCTGACTGTGCCAGATGTAAGAGGCAAGGCAAAATCTCTTCTGGAGACAAGGAAATGGGATGCACTTTAGCAGTTTGACACCATAGACAGAATCTTTTGCATTTTAAGCAGTAGGTTTGATTAATACTGTCCATCCGTGCCCTGGCAAGTATGTCAATGCAATTGTTAGGAATGTTCAGATGACCAAATTCTCAGGAGCCAGGCTGATAAATTGAGAGAGATGGGATCTGGATGCCAAACTTGTCCCTTGCTCATAGTCAGTAACAATGGGATCGGCTTGAGTCTGATGGGAGAAAGTATTGACAGAAGGAGAAGCTCTGTGTACCAATGTTGACGCGGCCACGCAGGGGCTATCAGTATGACCTGACAGGGCTTGTCTTTCATCTTGTTAAGCACTCTTGGAACAAGAGGAATTGTAGGAAAGGTGTAAGCAAATATTGCAGACCATACAGTCGAAAATGCATCTCTCCACTGCCCCCAATGGGGAAGCCAGCAGGCACAGAACTGCACTTGGCGTTCTGGAGAGTCGCGAAGAAATACAGATTCACTTTACCCCAGTGGAGAAAGATGAGGTTTAGTGTTCCCTGGTCTAATTCCCACGCCTGCTTCTAATGGATATCTAGAGCTTCCTGAAGACGACGCATATGCAGGCAACAGTACGGTATGAGATGAATACAAGAGGACATCACACCACAAAGAGATTTGTAAAGGCGAGCAGAAAGTTACTTTTTTTTTTTTTTGCAGTTGTCTTGCTGGGGTTGTTAATTTTTGCTGTCTCTCAAGTGTGTGGTAGGCCATATTGAGGCTTGCATCTAGTATTGCTTCCAAAAAGGTTATTCTCCGTGATGGTTTGCCCGGGTTGGGAGTGAGCCCTAGCTCGTCGAAGAGGCGTAAAGTAGCTGAGGTGGACACCCTTGCTGACTGTTTGGTGGGAGCTTTCACCAACCAGTAGTCGAGACAGGGAAAGACTTGATGCCTCTGTTGCCTGAGATAAGATGCGACTGGTGCTAGGCATTTGGTGAAGATGCAGGGAGTAGACTTGAGACCAAAGGATAAAATTCTGATGAAACTGCTGAGTTTCTTCTATAAAAACATCTCTTCTAAATCTTTAGCTCCTAATGTGATGGTTACCAATGTATGGTTTAATGCGGATTGTGCTTAGGCAAAGTTGGCACTAAAAACTGCAATCATAAAAGGCTCCCTGGGGGAGATTCGATCGACTAGATGTACATACAAAAGGCCACAATCCAAGCTAAAAAGGCTTGGGAAAATTCTGTTTGCCAGGATCTGCTTGTTGCAATTAAATTAAATAAGAATACGGACATAATTTGGGAGTTACTATCCAAAAGACAAAGAGGGAGTAAGTGCAGCATTAAGAATCATAAACAACCAGAGACTTGGGTAACTCATTTTTCCCAACTTAATGCTGCTCCCCAGAATCCATCTAACAGCTGTTTATGTGACTCAGCCACCTCATTACCACTTACTTCCAGTGATACCCTTGACCTATTTGGCCAGGATACTTATACTCCAGTAACCAGCATTTTTTTCTCTTTGGAGGAAAAATCAGATGCGATTAATTCTTTAAAATCAGGCAAGGCGCCTAGACCTGACAAAATACCTGGAGATTTATATAAATCAGATCCAACTATTTGGTCATGGTATATAAATCTGCTCTCAAATAAGATTGCCATTGGTGGTGCTATCCCAAGTACCTGGAAAGGTGCTGAAATAATTCCAATTTCCAAAAAAGGAAATGCTAACTTGCCCGTTAATTACAGACCCATTAGTCTCATTGATTATCTCCAGAAAATGTTGGCAAAACAGCTTTTGGAGAGACTCACGAATTGGGCACAAGATCACCAGGTTTTTTTCTCCACTGCAGGTGGGGTTCCGTTCCCAAAACCAGCACAATAGACCAGTTATTTAGATTGGTGCTTCTATATTGGAAGTACGTAGTTCTTGCCAAGCAACCTTTACATGTTGTTTTCGTGGACTTGCGATCAGCCTTTGATGTGGTTCCGAGAGAGAAGCTATGGGAAGTACTACTTAGGCTAAAAGTTCCATTTAACATAGTTGATCTTCTACGGCGATTACATGAGAATACTTATGCACAGGTGAGGTGGGGAGATGAAGGAGAGTTGACAGAACAAAATCCTATTCAGAGGGGTGTGCGCAAGGGTTGTTTTATGGCCCTGTTTTTATTTACTTTATTTAGCAACGAGGTGGTACCAATATTGCTCTTTTGTCAGAATGATGCCCCTATATTGAATGCTCACAAGATCCCCATTTTACTCTTTGCCGATGATTCGCTCCTAATCTCTAAGACTCCTATGGATCTTCAAATTCTAGTTGATAAGTTTAAAATCTTTTGTGTGGATTATGGTTTGGAGTTGAATGCTAATAAAACGAAGTTAATGGTGGTTGGCCCGGGTTCCGTGGCAGATGCACCATTGACTTGGATGGGTCTTTATTGACTCGGGTTCACTCAATAGATTACTTAGGTGTGAGGATATCAAGTAATTTGCATTGGGAGTTAAGAGTGCAGGGCTTCTTCAGCATAGAGCAGCCGCTATCTTGGGTTTTTATAAAAGTTTGGTCTCGAAAGCTGCTTCTCCTGCCATTAAAATCTATTTGGCCAAGGCGCAGGGAGCAGCTGCCTATGGTGCTGAAATATGTTGTTTTTTTTTATTGTAAAAAACTATCAGTGGGAGAAAATAATTTTGCTAGGGCTGTAACTTCTTGCCCGTGTAGTACCCCTTTAATACCATTGTTTTTGGATCTTGGGTTCAAACGTATAACGGATGTGATAATTTTAAGACCACTACTCTACTGGATAAGAATCTGGACTGTACACAAGCTTGTTACATACAGGGATTCCTTTTGTGATCTTTTAAAGAGACCAAATGTGACTTCCATCCCATGGGTCAAACATGTGTCTAAATGGTTTCATATACTGGGATTGACTACTTTTCGGGAAAATCCCCAAAGCTTGGAAAAAACTCAGTTTTGTTTTGAAAATAACTTACTGGTCCTATGTAAGAGCGGAGTTAATTTGTAGTAACTCCAATGGACGTCTCACTAACTCTTTTATGGACTTCAAGTGGGTTCCCCACTTTGAACCATATTTTGATTTTATACCTGATCTGCGGGGGAAGGGGTTGTATGCATGTTTTCGGTTTGGGAATCTTCCACTGTTATATTCAAGATGTTGGGGGTCTACTCCATTATCCGATTTATGTCCTGTATGTTATGGTAACTCAGAAACGGTGGAGCATTTTATGTTTTTCTGCCCTGCTTATTCCATTCCACGCACAAAGTGGATTTGTACTATCTGTCGAGCTTTGGGCCTGAATCAGTGTTGCACAGCAATGAGGATTTTAAGGAGCGATAATTCTAAGCCCTTGATTGAGGCAGTTAGCAAGTTTCTTGTGGCTGCATGGCACATACATAGTCGTTTTTTAAAATAATAGTTTTTATGAATTACTTTTAGCATGCAGTATTTTTTGTTTTAAAATGTATGCTTGTGATTATATATTATAAGATGGTTACATAATGCTATATTATTGTTATATTTTCTTGGAATTTTTATTGTATTTTGATTGTATATGACGATGCTTTGATGGTTATGTTGCCCGAATAAAGCTTGTGGTGTTGATGATGATGATAAAATTCTGAATTGAAAATGTTTTCCGGCTGTTGTAAAACTTAGGAATTTACTGAGCCTCAGATGGATGGATATATGAAAATAGGTGTCTTGGAGGTCTAGGAAGGACATGTAATCTCCCCTGTTGAGGAAGTGCAATATGTC
This sequence comes from Pleurodeles waltl, assembly GCF_031143425.1. Lineage (NCBI taxonomy): Eukaryota > Metazoa > Chordata > Amphibia > Caudata > Salamandridae > Pleurodeles > Pleurodeles waltl. Next base: position 345,332,733 of record NC_090447.1, on the reverse strand, counting down.
TTGGAGTGTGACCATGCAAAACTATTGTTTCTTGAGATATTTGGTGAGTTCTCTCAAGTCGAAAATTGGTCTCCACTGTCGTGACTTATTGCGGATTAAGAAGATACGGGAATAAAAACCTTTTCCCTTGTGCGAGCAGAGAACTCTTTCGATCGCTCCTTTTTTCTTCTAATCTGAGCAAGTGGAGTTTTTTTTGTACTTCCGGCTGTGGTGGTGTTAAGAGGGTCTTAATTCAATTCAGACATTTTTTAGAATTTGTACAATGTCGAGGACCCATAGTGGTTATCTGCCTCCACTGATGCAGCTTGTCGATAGTTCTCCCTGGTACAGGGGATGGGAGAGACAGAGTGGTAGCTGGCTGTTGGTTGAAGTCATTGCCTGCTGGAGGTGTCTTTGCCCTGTCTTCCAGACTTTCCTCTGGGAGGAGGTCGGTTGCACGCTGCCGATGGTGGTTGTCTCTGATGGTGCCGAGACTGGATCTGTTGAGTACTGGAGGTGTATGCTGGATAGCAATACTGGTGATATCCTCCATGAAAGGAGGGTTGATTTCTTCGTCTAGCGCCACAAAAAGGCGCTTTTCTGTACTGCAATGTGGCTAGTGACCTAGCAGTGTCCATCTCTGATTTGATAGTTTGGAGAGCTTCGTCATCATGCTTCCCAAACAAAGCCTCTCAGTCGTCTGGCAAGTCGAGAATTTTTGTTTGAACTTCCGGTCTGAAATTTGTAGCCTCAAGCCATCCTAGACGCTGCAGAACTGCTGCTCCAGTCAGTTGCCTGAATCCAGCAGCGGAAATGTCTAAGGCGAAAAACACTGGCCTTCCTTCAACACCTTCTTTGCATCCCCTCTGATATTTTCATGAAGCTCGCCCAAATACTGGGACGTATAGGACCATAGGTGTCGGTCATAAGGGCCGAGGAGTGCTAGCGAATTTGCAGCCCTTACAGTAAGGGCAGACATTGTCAACATTTTTTGCTGATGTTACCAAGACATCTGCCATCTTTATCAGCTGGTGTTGTCAAAGGTGGAGGGTTTTCGTGATCGGCGTTGTGCTGCCTGCAAGATGACTGAATTAGGTTCAGGGTGACCTCTGAGACAGACAGGAGCATCCTCTGGGGCTTTGTATTTTTTATCCAGGTTGGGCAACACAGCAGGTACTGTGGCTGGATTGTGCATTATTTTTAAGCTCTAGTTTGACACCTAACCAATAATAAGTATGGCCTGACTGTTTTCTGAAAGGCCTCTTTGAAGTTGTAAAGGTAACAGTCCTGTTGTGCTGCAGGCATAGGCAGGTTCAAACATGTTGCCACTCTTTCAACAAGAGTTTGTAGAAACCTCCTATATCTTCTGGAGGTGAGTCAACTAGAGGTGGTGTTAGAGATGCTGGCATAGGCAAGATGTAATCGTCCCATTCATCTTGATGTGTTTGAATTTCACCTTCCTCTCTCTCCTCTTCAGAAGATGTTGGATCATGTAGTGGCACCACCAGTGGACAGCGGTGCAAAAGCAAATTCTGAGGAGGAATCGGTTGAGGGGGAGTAGAATCAGTAGAGGCTGGAGCTTGCAGAGCAGAAGTAGGTACTGATAGGAAACATGTCCTATAATTCTGCTAGCATAGATTGAAGATCTGATATAAGAGCTGACGGAAGGCATACCATGTCTTGATGGTACTGTTGAGGCTGTTAACAGTCTTGCGAGAAATATTGTTGATCATAATAGTTGTCTTCATCTGAGTAGTCTTGACACGAAGATCAGACAGGCTCCTTGCCGCTCCATAAAGGCCATCTTCCTCAGAGCCATCATCATCCAGACGGTGGGATGGCAAGAGTGTTGAGACCTTGCTTGGTGACATTAAAGATGGTGTTATTTGTGTCTGTTTCAAAGACTTTTGCCTTATTTGGGTTGTGGATGATGCCACTGTCGAGAACAGGCACAGTGTGGCTGGCCTTTGCCTCGTCGTTAGTGTTTTAATCGTCATCGACTTGGTGGAGTTTGTAGTGGTTTGACCGGTCATCGACGGTGGAGGAGCCGATGAGAGAACCATCAACGGGAGAACTGCTGATGAGGTGTTTGTCATCGGAGACTGCATCAACAATGATGCCATGTCTTTGATCGATGGCAGCGGAAACTGAGTCTTGGACGATGACTTTGTTGACTCAAAGGACCCCACCGTCGACACTGTAGTAGTGGTGACAGTAGTTGTAACAGTAGAGACTTTGGACGGCATCGTTGACGTTCTTGTCGATGGAGAGACTGTCGATCCATCCGTCAGTGGTGCAGAAGCTGTTTTTTTTTTAAGACATGTTTCACCTGAGGTGGTGGTGATTGAGGTTCTGAAGTGGATTTCTCTTTGGATTTTGAAGGGAAATTGGACTCATTTTCCTTTTGTGGCAATGTGGCACGTCTACGAGGCCATTTGGCGAGGCTGTGATGTTTTATAAACCCCTCTAAGACTATTTCAATGCCTTTTTGGGAGGTTCTTGAGAGATAGGAGTAACAGAAACCTCTCTAGCTCACTTTACCGGCATTTAAGAGGATGAAGTAGAGGAGGTGTCACTTTCTTCACCAGAGACAGGGTTGTCTCTGGATTTGAGCCTCTGCAGCAAAGAAGTCGTCCCTCATGGTCTTTTAAACTCCTCATAGAAAACGTGCGACATACCATACAGTCTCTTGGGTAAAGACAATATATACAGTCTTTGTGAGGATTATCTATATGAAGCCTCTTCTTGCAAATGCCACAAAGTCTAAAAAAGCTCATTTTTGGTGTCTCCGACATAATGGGTATCAGGTTGAAGCACCAAGCTGAAGAGAATGTCTTTCTACAAAGAAAATGAGAGAAAATGAGAAAACAATGCTTTTGAAGCAGCTGACTGGAAGAAAACTGAGCAGAGCTCAGAGGAGACTCCTTAGAACGACGTGCAGTGGAAAATCTGACAGAAAGCAGCTTCTCTCAGGAGGATTCTAAAAGGTGGTGTGATCTGACTGGTTGAATTTAAAATGTGGTCCTTTTTTTTTAAAGACCGTGATAGGATACTAAACTAAAGGCCTACGGCCTACAATGTATGTGTCTATTAAGACATTGCTTTTCTAAGATACCAGGGACTCCCATCTCAATGACTGGGAAGGAGTCAATCATGTGAATCTATGAAAGTTCCAATACTGGAGTAATCCATATTACACACTAGAAAGTATTTGCTTGTCTTCTAACCAATTTGGAGGCAATGAATGTACCCAGGATCTTACATGACCTTGTACAGCAAGGAGACTGGAGGGTAACAACAGAGTACATTTTCAGTTCCCTTTCTTACAAACTGGAACCACAAACACCTACTACCAAGACTGAATTAACTGACAGATACAGTGACCCTTAAAATGTTTGTTATAAGGGGTCCCCCAAAGAGCGCTATTTGCTTTAAACAAATCCATAGGTACCCCATCCGGCCTGGGGCTTTGCCAGGGGGCTCAGGTTAACTGCTGTAATAACGTCCTTAACCTCCATTGGCTAAGTGATATTACATTTTCCCTGGCCAGCGTGTAACTTCTGCAATAAATGGCAAAAATCAGAAAAAATAATTATGTAATCTATATTACTACATTTGCCATTGCCCTTATATGTTGGAGGGAGGGCTGTTTCAGAGCACCTGTAACAGTTGGAAAAGACCAGACCCGCGAGGACTTAACTCTATTAGCTGCCTCTCCACAATGAACATGTTTAAAATGAGTCCATTCCATCCCATGAAAGTCCCTCAGCCCACAGGGCACAGTGTTGCTATCATTGCATGTGTGTAGATTAAAATCTCCTACCCAAATAACAAGACCTTCCTTATTGTGACTGAGCTGTAGGCCTACAATGACATCTTATAAATTAATGACTTTCTCTGAATTAAGATCAAACAAACTGCAGTAGAAGTTAATCAAAATAATATCAAACTAGTCAGGTAGTATAAAAAAGAGCATCTGGTAGAAACCAGCGAAAATAACTTCTCTGACATTACGTTTGGCCAACTTAATTGCAATGAGAGTGGACAGTTCCCCTTTAGGTCTTCCTGAGCGGGAGAGGGCAGCTGAATAGTTTATACAACAAAAACATTTAAATTAAGCTCAGCTAGGGACCAGGGTTCCTGTAACAAACTATGTCAAGTCCACTAATAAATTACACCCAGTCTCGGTTCAAGAGCTTATCCCGAATACCAGCAACATTCCAAGATAGTATCTTAATGCCATCTCTGTTAATAAGATTATTTACTTGTTGAGCAGCCATACATGTTAATTGAGAGGAAAGATCAATTGTGTGCCCTCTGGGAGCCTCACTTCAAATAATGTTGGTGGAGTTATGGTCAGCTGCACAAGTTGTTCGTTGAGGGAAGTGGAACATGCCTCACATTTGATGCTCATAAGTGCAAGTATTTTCTTGTGACTTGACTGTCCTTTCAAGATATAGTCAGTCCTGGGCCTCCAGAGTAGAGCTTAAAAGTTGTTCCTAAAGGGGACACTGAAAAGTGGCTGTACAGGACGTGCAAATATAGTAACTGGTACAAGGAAAGCTCCATTTGTAGCCTAAAATGTCTAAAGAAACAACGCAAAGGCAGGGCCTTAATTCTACTCTGCACAGGTTTCATCCAAAATAGGTGCTGCAATAGGGATGTGACAACATGAGGGTTCTTAAAATTAATGATGAAAGTCTCCTGGAGATTCCTTTAGGTGGATGCCTTGCCATGGAGTCCTTCTAACAGAAAGGTCTTCCTTCGATAAATCATGGGACCATCCTAATTCAGATTTCTGCCACAAAAGTGTTTTCTTTTTCAAGGTCATGTGGTTTTCCCCTCTATGGTGTGTTAACACTGGGACATCCATTAGAATAAATAAATATGTTGTACACTCTGGAGGGAGTTGTGGATAGTCTTTAGTGGGCCTACTAACCTACAAGGCCTGCTAATACAGGAGTCAACCAATGGGCTTTCTTCTATCGCTTGGGCCACATTTGACTGTAGAACTATCAGATTTGTAATGCACCTGGAGAACTGAGTAGTAGGGTCAAGGCGCACAGTTGTCAGTGGCTGAGCATATGTAGGTTTTCCCAAATTCTCATGCTGAGGGGATGCTCAGAGACCTATAAAACAGCCTCTAATTATGACATTTTCTTGGAGAAAAAAAGAAGAATGGAAGTCATATAGCATACCTTCCAGTTTATTAAACTGCTTTGTACAATAAGCAAGGATCCTTGCTTCCAGAGCCTGATAATTACTGTCTGATTGCTTTGGGCTGCCATGTTGCTTCGCTGAGGTGCATCTTGCCTCCCCCTTCTTGGTAACTGGGGAGTGGCTCACAAACCCCTCGGCCATTGTGCCAACAGCATGGGCCCTCTTCTTCCTTTTCACCAGGGGTCAGTTGAGGGGGGTGGGAAGGATGTACCCTCTATGACTTGGGTACATGTATTTAGTACAGGGCCCATATTATCCTGTTTCCGACCACTATTATACCTTCTATTGCAACTGCTGCTTTGTTACTTTCCACACACATGCTCTCTGAGGCTCTCAGGAAGGAAGCAGTAACTGTAGAAATTGATTGTTTCCTGACTGCATCAATCTTGCCCTCCAGCAGTCTAATTTCTGAAGTAACCACATCCATGACCGTTAAATAGTTGGTAATGGACCTGTGTCCAGAACTAGAGTCCCCCCCCTTATTCTAAATGGGAATGACTGACTTTTCTCTTCCCCATGGATGCATAGTGTACAGACAATCCACCTATACTATCTAACATAAAAAAGGTGGTGGTTACCTCTGTGGCTGGAGGAGTTCCTTGATTCTATGCCCAAAAACCAGGGACCAAGAATATGGGCCTGCCCAGTCTCCTCCGGGCTCAGACAGTGTGCAGACAGGTCTGCTCTCCGCTCAGTCTTTGCCCGGGTGCGACCCGTGCCATAGGGAGAAACAGCTGGAGTTAAATGCATTTTGGCACTAACTGACTCCTCCTTGACACGTGTGTTTCTTGGTTTTGCAGTCTCTAGGACTCCTCTACCCCAACAGCAGCACAGGGAAAGCTGAAGAGGCATCCCACGCTGCAAGGAGAAGTATCTGAATATAAGAGCCCTCCAATGCTGATGGGCTCCTCCCCGGTTCATGTGTTTCTGGGCCTTGTGGACCCGAGACCTCCTCTCTCCCAACTGCAGTAGCACAGGCAAAACTGAAGTCCTAGTCAACAACAATCTTTTGACTGCTGAAGCATCAAATGAATGATAGCGTTGAGGGAGCCACAAGTAGATTAACATTATGGCACGTCCATAGGCAATGACCTCAGGTCGCGGTTTTTATAAGGCACTATCTCCACCAAGATGCACCCGGGGCCTTTCCGAAAGAGATAGACAAAGAGTAGAAGAAAATTGGCTTTCCTGAATACAAAGTCACTAAATTACATATTTCCATGTGGTTTATATTCCAGTGCAAGTCAGTTCTTACTGTGTTGAGTTTGAGAATAACCAACTGTAGGCTATAAGTGGAATGAAGCTGTTTTTAGAACACAAGGTATCAATCTAGTTTTCAAAATCAATGTGCCATCGCAATACTTTGCTTTATGAGCCAATGTTTAGAGTGCGAGTGGAAAAACCTACTCTTCATATAAAGCCAGTGCCCTTATTGAGGGCCTTGTAAGACTTGAGGGCACCTCCAATTGTTCTACCTGTGATTTGGATCATTTGTAACCTCTCTAATAAAGACTCAGAAATCGCAAAGAAAAAAGCATTCCCATAATCCATTTGGTTCAAACACCTAAGCATCAGAGATTAAAAATTGGGCTTTAATATACACAAAACGTTTAATATTGTAATGTCATTTAATTGTGAAGGAAAATTCAGGACCAGACATATTATTCTGACATTTGAGACTGAGACCTAATTAAGAGTTGGCTGGAATTTGGCACCGGGGGACCAGGACATCCAAAACGCTTTTGTGCTTGAGGAAGGTGGTGCAGCAAAGACATCCACAAACAGAGCTTCACAACTTTTCGGTGAGACTACGGATATCCCTTTGCCAGTTATTTCACTGCCCAATTAGGTTTTGAAATTACAAAGTGGAGGATTAAAGATAAAGAAATACTGGTTTGTCCAGTTAGTTTGTAGCTGAGTTCCCTGAAGATGGATGGCAGCTGGGAGCCCAGACTATAGTGAGTCCTTCATGCGTGTAAGATCGGAGGACTATTATTGAAAGTCAAGTCTACGTAGACTCTTCATGAGAATATACACCAGATTGCTTTTTCTTTCCCCTAGGAAATTTCTCTTGCCACACAATGATTAATCAGTTTTAAAGATATACTTCAACAGGTGGTAGAAGCCAACTGTAAAATAACAAATGGAAAAGAGTGTTAATTTTCTGACCACAGCCTTAAAAGATGAGGATGGAGGAAAAAATAACGTTAAGATAATCTTTACAAATGACTTCCACTGTTCCTCGGTTACACATTGAGTGATTATCATCATTTCAAATCTATTTTGACACAAGAAGGGCTCATGATCTGGTTGGTAACTCTAACCCACTTACATTGAGTGATAAAAAAAAAAAAAAACATTGCACAAAGAAATATACTCTGTTATTCAATCTAATATAGGTGTTGCATGAGCTGGAAGTAGATCTTGGGCTAATGAGGGAGACATCTGCCAATTTTTAAAAATGAGAGTTAATTGCAGAGATATCAATAGAGCCTGGTAGATGAATATGGATGGACACCTTTGAATTTTTGGTAGAACTGCAGAGAGAGAGAAAATACTGTTTTTTCCCTCAGGGGGAATACACTGCTGTCAAGACTACTTTTTCGCCTGGAACAGGAAAAGTCATATAAATAAAGGTACTAGAGGACTTCCACATGTTTTTGCTGTCAACAGTTGACTCTGTATGCTGTAAACATACCACTTGATATGACAGGAAAGTTGGTAAGTCACAGCCATATGGTGGTACTAGTTGTGTGGAAAAAGGCAATGGCGTACTGGCATAAATGGGTGGGTCTATCCTTGCCAATCAGTTAACTGGCTTGTTGCAAATGTGGGTTCTTATGCGTATCCTTTATCTGGAAGGCATAACGACAGGCTAACCTATAAAGCTCTTTGAGCATCTCAAGCAAGAATCTAGCCCTGAGAAACACATTTTACAGATACCTGAAGCAAACCCAAAACTGCTAAATATGCACGTTGAAGGTCATATTTGACCAATGTCTACCAGAGGTGCAGATAATGCCTGGTAAGGAAGAGAATACACCAACTACCAGGATCTAGTTGGCATTTCCAGCACTGACACTGGGAATATTTGGGATGAAGTGAAGGGAAAAGAGAAGTGACTCTTCAAAATTAAAGTGATCAGGGTGTGTGAGATGCACATTTGAAGATTACAGCAATTTAAACTGAAAGTGGAGAAATGGTGAAGGACAAGATTAACCATGTGTCTAATCAGGATAAAATGGGAAGACAGACTAACGCCCCACCTCATCACTCCCTTCCCTGAGGCAGTTGAGAAGAATGAGGGTGAGGAATCTTAAATATTTGTGTTCCTTCACAGCTCACCTCAAAGTACTACACACCTCTGAATTATTCTCCTTCGACACAGAACACAAGACTCCACGGAAGAGGGAAGTGTAAAGCACCATTATGCCCCAAGAAGCTAACCCGCTCCTCCTCCAGTGCTGGTTCCAAATGGGGCTCTCAAAAAATGAGTATATTCACTAAAAAGATACTCCCCTTTGAGATTAAACAGATATGGACAGACTCAAACAATTTCAATATATGGGATATGTGGTAGAAGAGATGTTATCACTGTCAATGTACAAAAACCAACTAGGCTAAAGAGATGGACACTGGACAGCACTGGCCCCCTACTCTTGGAAACAATATCTTCTCTACATCCGATAGGTGAAGGTGTCATTGATGAGCTGTTCATGGAAATGGTCAGGTCAACAAGCGACAAGATATACTCAATTTGGTCGATACATTTTCCTATTTCGGCCACCCCCCTGGGGGTACGAAAACCACTAGACACCAGGGATTTTATTTCCTTTGTTTTTGGGCAAAAACAAAGGCCCCAGGGGCAATTATTTTTTTATACGTTTCACCCCCCCCCGGGCTAGATCGGCCATGTTTTTTGCCGATCTGGCCCCCCCCGGGGGGGGGGGGTGAGGGATGGGTCGAAACTCACTAGGCGCCAGGGATTGTGTGGTGTGTGTGTGTTTTGTGTGTTTGGGGGCACACCTTGGGCAAGGGTCGCCCCCCAAAGGGGTGAAATTTCGTATTGGTCATATCTGCCCCCGTGGGGGCAGATGGGCCTATTTTTTTAGGCCCATCGGCCCCCAAGGAGGGCAGAAACCACCAATACGGCAGGGATTTTTTTTTTGTTTAGTGCTGGGGGTGCCCCCTTTGGCAAGGGTTGCCCCCTAAAGGGGACACAGAGCTGTTGGCCAGATCGGCCAATTTGTTTTTACAACCATCTGTCCCCAAGGGGGGGCAGAATCCACTTAGGCCCCAGGGATCCTGTGTGTGTGTGTTTTGTGTGGGGGGGGCGGCACCTTTGGCAAGGGTTACCCCCCCCCAAAGGGGGCACGTTAGTGATGGCCATTTCTGCCCACCTTGGAGGCAGATCAGTCTATTTTTTTTAGGCCCATCTGCCCCAAGGGGGGCAGAATGCATCAAGATGTCAGAGATATTTTATTTTGGTTCCCTTTGTTTTTTTGTGTGCTGGGGACACCCTCATTTGCCCCCTTTGGCAAGGGCCGCCACTCCAAACAGGGTACAGAGCTGTTGGCCATTTCTGCCCCACTTGGGAGCAGATCAGCCTATTTATTTTTTATTTTTTAGGCCCATCTGCCTCCTAGTGGGGCAGAAGCCACTTAGGCACCAGGGACAATTACTAAGTTCTTGGTGGCGGGGTGTTTGTCAACTGGCGAAGTATTTGTATTTGTGATTATAACAGTTTATTTCTTCTTTTTGTTCTAGTTCAAAACTTTTGCTTCCTTTGCTGTGGATCCTTGCGGTTTTGGCAGTAGTTGTCCTGCGGTTTGCATAGTTGCATGTTTTAGGTAAGTGAAAGCAATTTACTCCAAAGGAGTATTGTTGACATGCATGAATGACACGTTTATAGGTGGTGTACTAAATGCAGTATTGTGTGTGAAATTGTCCACAATGATATTTGAGTTGTCACATGTCTAATTTGCTTTTTTCTTTTTAGTGGGATATCACTGGTGATTGCTGTGCAGAGTAGTTGCTGGTGAGTAGATTTTTCAGGCAAGTGAGTGGTATAGTTTTTTAGTACATAACTCTTTGTGATAAAGCTACACTTTGTTTATTACTTATTTTAGTGCTAGTTGTTGTTGGCAATCCATTTGTTGTTAGTGAGGATCATGGCTAGCCGCAGAGTGACCGCTCAGCAGGTTGTTGGCATGCTCTTTGAGTCGTCTTCAGATCATGATTACAAGACTGACTCTGCATCTGAGGCAGAGGAGGAAGTGAGAGATTCTGGCAGTGAGATTTTTCTGTCTGAGAGTATTCTTCTGATGAGGAAGCTACTCTCAGTGCAGATGAAGGGCCTGTTTTAGAGGAGGATATTGATGTGCCAAGAGTGCAGCAGCCTGGGGCTGAAGAGTTTCCCATTAGAAGACCTGACACCTGGATTGCCCCAAACATGGAGCAGCCACAGTTACCTGCATTTACTGGTCTCCCAGGGTGTAGAGTCAATACGGAAAACTTTTTGCCAGTCCACTTCTTTCACTTGTTTATGGACGATGTATTTTTTGAAGAGATTGTGGAGCAGACTAATTTGTATGCAGAGCAATATTTGAGGGACAACGCTGCCAGACTTAGGCCTCAGTCTAGAGCTACTCAGTGGGTTTTTAGGTTTGACTTTTTTGATGGGGTTGATCAGGAAGCAGTCACTGGCTTCTTATTGGTCTACTAGTCCCTTGATGGCAACGGCTATATTTCCTGCAACTATGACACGTAATCGCTATTTGCTTCTTCTTCGTATGCTGCATTTTGTAGACAATGCTTTAGACTTGCCCCGAGATCACCCTGATTGTGACCGTCTTTTTAAGATTAGGCCTGTCCATGATCATTTTGTAGATCGTTTTTCAGAGGTCTATGTTCCAGGCAAAGAGATAAGTGTGGACGAGTCTTTGGTCCTTTTCAAGGGGCGTTTAGTTTTTAAGCAGTACATTCCTAGTAAGAGGGCACAGTATGGGATTAAATTGTATATGCTTTCAGAAAGCAGTACAGTATATATGTATAATTTCCGGGTCTACACTGGTAGGGATTCCAGTATTGACCCTCCTGGTTGTCCGGCCACTTTTGGAGTTAGCAAAATAATTGTGTGGTAACTTGGTAGACGACTGTTTAACAAAGGTCACCATTTGTACGTAGATAATTTCTACACTGGAGTGCAGTTGCTCAAGGAGTTGTTTAGAGTGGACACTGTTGCTTGTGGCACAATCCGTTCTAACCGGAAAGGCTATCCAAGGGAGCTTGTCTGTAAAAAAAACTTGAGAGGGGACAGTGCAGTGACTTGCGGAATAATAAGCTGCTAGCTCTGAGATTTTCAGACAGGAGGGATGTGTACATGCTAGCTACCATCCATGATGAGAGTGCTTCCCCTGTGACTGTTTGGGGTCAGGTTGCGGAAGTGAGTGCATTTTGGACTACAATAGGCACATGGGTGGTGCTGAAAGAGTAGATCAGAGGTTGGAACCTTACACTGCTCTTCGTAAGTCTTACATGTGGTATACAAAGTTGGCCCTACATTTATTTAATTTGGCAACTTTTAATGCTTTTATTGTGTTCAAGGATTGTTCGCCTGAGTCAAGGATGACATTTGTTAAATTTCAGGAGTCAGTGATAGAGAGCCTTATTGTGGTGGAACGGGCAAGAGTTCCTAGAGTAGAAGTGGTGGAGGAAGTGCCTAGATTGAAAGATCGCCACTTTCCAGATCACATTCCTCCCACTCCCAAAAAAGACTTGCCCACAAAGAAATGTAGAGTATTTGCCTGGAGAGCAATGCGGAGGGAGAGCCGGATGTACTGTCCCAACTGCTCTTCAAAGCCTGAGCTGTGTGTGCCCGGCTGTTTAAGAAGTTACCACACTAGCAAATTTTTTGGGAAAATACAGTGAGCGTAAACTGCCTGTTTTATATTTTCATATGTTCAGTTTCACGGTTGTATTTAGTTAGAGCTTTTGTGTTTGTAGTTTTGTACTTATTTTATAATTAGTGGTTTCTTTGTTGTTTATAAACAAAAAAAAGTGATGGCGGTGTGCGTGGGGTGGCGCTTGGCTGGCGGTGTGCTTGGGGTGGCGCTTGGCTGGCGGTGCCAACCCAACTCCAGTCCACACACTCATCAGCTGGTGTGATTGCTGTATCAGGCATGTGGGCGTATGAAAGTGATGGGCCCTTGACTGGCGCTGTCTGTCGATGCAAGTGTTGTAAGGTGCTGGGCCCGTGGCTGGCGGCGTGAATGGTCTTGTGCATGTCATGTATGAAAGGTGTGTGAATGGACTGTAAAGCGGTTGGTGCCTTGCCGGGGCTTTACAGCTCACGAGCTGTGAGTCACTGGTTCATTTTGTTGGCATTTTTTTTAGTCATTACCAGTGCATTTCACTTTTGTGAAATCTCTTGTTAATAAAATTTGATCTACTGAACCATCACTCACTCTCGTGCCAAATCCAACCAGTATGTGTGGTAAAAATGTAAAAACCTGCTCCACTGTAATCAGGTGTCCCAGCACACTTGTGACACGCTAGGTGTCTCAGGTGGGACCCCGATGATGAAGAATGCCACCAACTTGATTGGTGGGCGAGGGGTCTTTTTCACATAACCTAAGTGTGTTTCTTTTCACAATTTTAGTGTTTGGCACATCACAGATGTATGTGGACACATGAAAATGATATATTACAAAACTACCTGTGTTGGGGGGGGGGGGGCACCTATGTTTTTGGTCCTGGGTGCGGCCTTCATCTAGGGAAACCTACCAAATCCAGACATTTTTTAAAATTAGACACCCCAAGGAGTCCAGGGAGGTGTGGTGTGGCTTGCGTGGATCCCCCAACATTTTCTTACCCAGACTCCTCTGCAAACCTCAAAATTTGCCTAAAGCATATTTTCCTGTTCGTTTGTACGACCACCGCTCCAGCAAAAAATTCCAACTCTCCAGCATTCCCCTCAGTCTCCAAAGTAACATGACACCTCACTTGTGTGGGTCCCCAAAGCAGAGTCAGCCTAAAGATGTATAAAAGAAGAATATGTGCTTATCAACTCGCTGTGCTATCCCTATAATCTCTACAAGTTTGGGCCCTTTTTCTGTTGCAGGCACCTGGCCACCCACAAAAGTGAGTTATAATTTTTATCGGGAGACTTGGGGGAACGCTGGGTGGAAGGAAATTTGTGGCTCCTCTCAGATTCCAGAACTTTCTGTCACCGAAATGTGAGGAACATTTATTTTTTAGCTAAATTTTGAGGTTTGCAAAGGATTCTGGGTAACAGAACCTGGTCAGAGCCCCACAAGTCACCCCATCTTGGATTCCCGTGGGTCTCTAGTTTTAAAAAATGCACAGGTTTGGTAGGTTCCCTAGGTGCCGGCTGAGCTAGAGGCCAAATTCTACAGGTAGGCACTTTGCAAAAAAACACCTTTGTTTTCTGTCGAAAAATGGGATGTGTCCACGTTGTGTTTTAGGGCATTTCCTGTCGCTGGCGCTAGGCCTACCCACACAAGTGAGGTATAATTATTTTTATCGGGAGGCTTGGGGGAATATAGAATAGCGAAACAAGTCTTATTGCCCCTTGTCTTTCTCTACATTTTTACCTTCCAAATATAAGAGAGTGTGTAAAAAAGACGTCTATTTGAGAAATGCCCTGTAATTCACATGCTAGTATGGGCACCCCGGAATTCAGAGATGTGCAAATAACCACTGCTCCTCAACACCTTATCTTGTGCCCATTTAGGAAATACAAAGGTTTCTTGATAGCTATTTTTCACTCTTTATATTTCAGTAAATGAATTGCTGTATACCCGGTATAGAATAAAAACCCACTGCAGGGTGCAGCTCATTTATTGGCTCTGGGTACCGGGGCAGTAGATGTCGACGGCGTCACAGGCCTTCTAGGCGACGCCATTGGTACTGGCACCGAACCAGCACTTCCCGGAGGAAGGAAAGGCATGAAGGGCGTCGGTCTGTATGAAGCCGGAACACCCAAGTCACAAGCCAATGGACTCGAAGGTCCCGAATGACCACCTCCTGGAGCCTTTGTGGCAAAGATGTTGAACATCGCATTAAGAAATGCGGCAGGGTCTGTCCCTGGCGCCGGGAATGCCGGATATCCTTGCGGAGCCGGTGCCTGAGGCGACGCCGGCGTCGCTTCGGGCATCTCCATCTGCGCCAGAAAGACTGCCGGCTCCTGGTGAGGATCGACTTCAGAGTTGTCCGAGGCAGAGGTGTCACAGTCGGACTAACTTCCAAAGTCGTTCGACGTCGAGCCGACGGTGCCCTCGAGCGGGAACGGTCCTTACTTGACCGGCATCGTGAATCATGCCGGTGTCATGAGTCTCAATGACGCCTGTGAGATTTCGACGACCTGGAAGAAGACCCACGACGATGATGTCTCTCCTTCTTCTTTGACCTTGCCAAGAACAAGCTGGCCTCTTGCTCCTTGAGAGCCTTCGGATTCCTGCGCCGACATGAACTGCACGCTTCAACCTCATGGTCAGAGCTCAGACACCACAAACAATTCTCGTGTGGGTCTGTGACCGACATTCAGCCGCCGCACTCCCTACTGGGTTTAAAACCCGACTTCCGTGGCTGAGACATTGTAACACACGAAGTGAAACAGTAGCTCCCTGGTGGCTTTGAAGAAAAAACCATTACTCGAAGGCACGGAAAAAAGGCCACTGATGTCTGCACGTCGAAGACCTCTCATTGCCTGGATAACGTCATACGGCGTCGCGTAGGAGTCGGGCAATTGTGACGTCATCGTCTATGTGCAGAGCTAGAAGAAAATTTCAGTTGAATGCTGGCACGTGGGGAACATTCTTTAGGTGAGGAATCCACAGGTAGTTGTATCCATCAGAAACATATTTAAACTGCCTGTAAATGGAAGGCGCAGGAAGTGATTGAGATTTAGGATAGAGATGCTATTAGACCTGGCATCCTTCGCGTGGTTCCCCTAACTTTTTGCCCTCTGACTTCCTACTTTGCTGACCTCGTTTTTGCTGGCTTTAGGACTCTCAACACTTCCACTGCTAACCAGTACTAAAATGCAGGTGCTCTCTGCTTAAATAATGGCAACATTGGCTTACCTACAATTGGCATACTTAACGTACTTATATGTCCCTAGTAAAGTGCGCTCCCTACCAGTGCCCAGGGCCTGTAAATTAAACTCTACTGGTGGGCCAGCAGCACTGATTGTGCCACCCATACCTTTAATCTTGACTCTGGTCTGCCACTCCAAATCCTGTGTGCAGTTTTAAAATGCCATGCCCACCTAGCAGGTTAACCCTCTTGCAGGCTCAAACCTTCTTTTTTAATACATATAAGTCACCCCTAAGACAGGACCTGGACAGTCCCACGGAGAAGGTGTAGTATATTTAAAAAGTTAGACATGTAATTTAAAGTTTTAAATGTCCAGGTAGGGAAAAACTCTTGAATTTGTTGTTTTACTACTACTACTAGGCCTATCTCTCCCATACATTAACATTGGGATTGCCTTATTATATTTTACAAATCTTACAACTGTAAAGAGGTGGGAGCCCCAAGTTTGGTGCCCCTGAAATCACAATTTAAAATCACAACTGATGGTGAAGTCTGATTTTAAATTGTAATTCTGAAAATGCAATTTTTAGAAAAGTAGGCTTT
Organism: Pleurodeles waltl; assembly: GCF_031143425.1. Lineage (NCBI taxonomy): Eukaryota > Metazoa > Chordata > Amphibia > Caudata > Salamandridae > Pleurodeles > Pleurodeles waltl. The sequence continues at coordinate 345,316,872 of NC_090447.1, read as the reverse complement.
TTCTTACCTTAAATCATCATCTTGTAACTTTCTGCCTGTCTCTGAATACACGTCTTGGTGGGTGACACCTGGGCTCTTGTGAATTCCCTCCAGGTAGTCTCACACAAAGGGAGCTTAGGTGTGACTGATGGACCATCAACATCCTAATAGCCCATCCTGGGCAGGATGGGACAGTGGGGCTGACACCTGAATGGGCTGTGTCCTGATCCCACATCAAGGGCTGCATAACCCCCTGTGGATGTGTCTGGAGCAAGGGCAGGAATGGCAGGGACTCTGTGCACGTCAAAGGCCTCTCTTTCAGGTCTCCCCTACTTCAAAGGCACCAGAGGGTATTAGAAGTGGACATCTGAGCCCACCAAAATAGTACACTTCTGGAACTGAGGACATTCTGCCAGGGAGAAGGACTGGTGTGCTTCTGAAGGGACTGCTCACTCTGCTGGACCTTGCTGGTCTCCTGCTCTGCTATGCCTGCTACCCTCCTTGCCCGGGAGTAAGAAGGACTGGACCTGCATTGCTACATCCCCAGAACCAAAGTCACTCCAAGGGTTTGCTGGCTTGCCTCCTGTTCTTAAGCATCAGGGAAATCAAAGACTTCACTTCATCCTGCAAGAGCACCTGAAATCTGTAACCGCAAAATCCACGCATCGCCATCAATGTACTGGTCAGAATCAATGTTCAACACTGATGCAACGCCATTGCCACTAGGGACAAAGTGCATCGCCAGCTGCGTGGCTTGACAATGACGCATTGTCTACACTGCTAAGGAGATGCTGCATCTTGATTTGGGCGGCTCAGAACAGACACATCGACTACATTCAGCGAGATTGCATCGCCTCCTCTGCCTCCACTCATCAGGCCCCGCCAACATCACAACAAGGTACTTTTTCAGCAGGGCAAGGTTGGCCCCTATATACTACCTTTGCTCCAATAGCGGTCGGCCGTACTTTTCAGATTTCACCCAGTCTAGCACGACCAGGTAGCCCCGGTTGGCGCTTTATACTTTTAATCACTATATTGTGTTGCATTTTAATTTTTTTAAATTCATATCTCTACTTCTACTTACTGGATCTTTGTTGTCTGATCTTCTTTTGTTCATTAAATTAAGCTCTATTTTTCTAACCAGATGTGGTGTATTTTATGTGGTGTTTTCTCTCTTAAGTATTGCACACATACTTACACATTGCCTCTTAAGTAAAGCCTCCCTGCTCTGTGCTAAGCTGAGTCTAGGTTAATTTATGGAGTGTATCTGAGTTACCCTAACTAGGATTGTGGTTCCTGCATGGACAGGGTGCATACCCCTGCCAACTAGAAGCCCAATTTCTAACAGCCGGCAGGGGAAGATTACATAGGAGACACTTGTATGGGTGACTGCAACATTGAAAGATGTGCCCAACTTAAAAGGTTTTCAGAGGTGGGAAACCCTAGGTATAGCGAAGCTGAAGAGATGTGTGTTGCGAGAGCGGGCTGATGAATTATTGTCAGCCGCACAAAGAGCACAAGAATGTTTCTCTCAGTGAGATTAAAAGACTGGCAAGATCACCAGAGGCACCCCATCTGCATAGTAGGGTACTTTCTGAGAGACTGTCTAGTGAAGAAATATCAGCCAAATAAAAGACCCTAAATAATCCTCCTGAGTGTCTAACACATCTCAGAAGCTCACTGGAAACAGGCATAGGTAGGCTGCAGAATGTTGACTGGGTGGGGGTTTTGATGCACTTGAGGGATCAAGAGAACTAGCCTACAACTTATCCAATTTAAAGTCCTCCCCAATGCTTAATATAATAGAAGCAGTTTGTTTAAAATGGGTCTACCACTAAAAGTAGGTGTTAGATGTGTGTGAAGGAGAGGGCGCACTGTTACATACAATTTAGGAGGGTAGGCTTTTGCAGACATTGTGGGAAAAAATAGCAGAGCAATTGTCATTGATAACATAAACCAGAGCCCTGATGACACAATCACAATCTTATTAAAAATCAAATCAACAAGGTGTGTCTCATTGTTGAGTGCTTCAAGGTTAAAGGGGACATTGATATTGATAAGGCCCTCAACAGGAATAAACTAAAGCACATTTTTTGGCATCGAAGGTTTTAACAGCTAGCCCCTTAACATGAAATGATGGGAATGATAAGAATTTAGGTGATGGCTCTGTTGTAGATTGCCTACATGATGGAGGTTTGGAAAAGGGACAGCATTTTCAGAGGACTTAGGAGACGTTGTGATGGGGCAAAGTCCTCTGCATAGCGTGGAAAAAGCAGTGCCACCCAGCCCTGCATTTTTTTCGGAATAAACCTGTGTTTTTCCTGCAATTAACTCAACAATCACTGAGTTCTCTACAGGTGCTCAATCTGTTTTCCGTTTTATTCAACCGCGGAGCCCAACTCTAATGACTGGGGGCCACACTCAAATTGCAAATGAATGGCTAAAGAGTCTACACTCAATAATACTTTTTGACTGGTGGTGGGTGCAGTGATTTAATAGCCCAATGGTACATGCATTTTACATGTGTCCTGATCGGAAGGCTACCTCATTTGAGGTCATGAAATTCCACACAACTGGATATCCTTTGCCTTCATTGTCAACATGGATATGTGAGAGTCTCCGCCTGAGCAGGTGTCTTAATGTTGCACATGGTTCATGGATAACTTGGAGAAAGGTGGGGTCCAACTGAGCTGTGTGTGTGTGTGTGTACTGCACAAGCTGATGGCTTTTTTTATGGGTGCAGACTATGTCCCTTGTTGAAATCCCAGCTTGCAGTTGCCTTCTTCAAAACATGTTGTCCTTGGTGGGTTTGAGTGATGAACAGGCCAATTGTTTATCGGAGTAGCAGGTAGCTGCCCCATATAACAAACACAACACAGCAGATCCAAAATTCAAAAAAAGTATTTCATTACTTACTATTACCACATATTCGCTACAGCCAGGACAAAACCACCATGGTATATTAGTCCAAATGTGAAAATGAACATCTTTATATTAGCTTACGTGTGACTCATTCTACACTGTACTATCTAGTATGCATTTCTAGTTTCCACAATGCCCAGAAAACAGTTATTACAATTTTCTATAACGGCACAACAACATCACACAAATTTTCACAATAAAGCATTAACTTACATATTGGAGTCTGTTTACACTACCTCACATTATGCAGATATCACCTCAGTATGCACAAGACCACAGTAATCGTTACCTTTGTCCATGACACAATACGTTAATGCATTCATTTGGCTACATTACACAATGTCTCGGTAATTATCGCATTTGTCCTGTTTCTATATTGAAATAGAAATGAGAAAGTTTGCCTTGGACCGAAAGAAATCCGCACACCTATCCAGTTTCCACCAGACCCCGATTAAGCACACGAGTCATAGTTTTCTCTATAGTGCAGTAATGCGCAAATTATCCAGGTCCAAACCACACTAAATAAAACAAGTTTAAGTTACCAGAATGCCATAGAAATGTACCTATTTGCCCAATGTACCTATACTGTGGAAATGCAGATATGACACCCACCATGGCAATAGTAACGTGCATGAGTGCCCCGTTAGAACAATCCTGCATTAATGTACTTATCGGCACAGTTCCAATTGCAGCAATAACTAACTTATAACCCATTTTTATAATGCACAAAAAATATATTAGAATTTCAGTAACTTTGTACAACATAACAGTGTTACTGATCAGGAAATGTTCTTTTCTGTCGGTTTCTCTTGCAATTAAGGATATGTCACGCCAGGTAGTGAGTTCTCTAGATTTAATACCTATCTTTACATGTTAAAACACACTAGGTATACTCTGCTATCATACTGAGACATGCTAAAATAAATGATGCACTTTTACAACCTTGAAGGCACGTGCAGTGTGAGGCCATCAGAATTTCCTAAGGTAGCACATAAACTGTACTCTACTAACAATACTGGCATTTTTACAACATGGTTTTGTTTACCTTATATTTTCCTTTAATAATGCCTTCAAATAATCTTTCCTTCGTTCCATAAAAAGGTAAGCAGCCACTCAGCAGAATAAAAAGGATCACTCCACAACCCCAGACATCTACAGGCTTCCCATAAGGTTCTCTTTTTACCACCTCAGGAGCCATAAAATGTGGTGTCCCCACTCGCCCTATAAAGGAATGAATGAAAAGGTTGTTAAAGATAACACGTTTTAATAGAAAAACAACGGCATACTGTATTTCAATCACAAATAATTCCATAGTGTGATAGTAATTATACGTCACTGTGTCATAACATCACAGAAATTATTACGTTTTCTTTAACAGTTTTCAATACTTCAGGCGGGTGAAACCTGTAGCAGTTAAACGCTGGTAAACCAGGAGCTCTGGTGATTCACATTTTAATTATGGAGACTTCAAAACCAATGTTCCCGGATATTTTTTTTATTCTTCCGGTCACCTTTATAACAACTAACGCTGTGTGATTTGGAAACCAAGAAAGCAGCTACAAGGCAGTTAAGGTCAACTACTCCATATACCAGGAGGAGCTCGACTAGGCCAGCTGCCAAGTGACAGACAAACATTTTGATCTTGAGTATGAAACTACAGCAGGAAATAACCAGTACATTTCCATATTATTTGGACACAGGGACGGCACGCACGTAAAAGTGCCTTGAAGAATATGAAAAATCAATAATTGAAACACTAACCTACTATACCTGCCTTGGCATGCCTCTCTTTAAAAAAATATATATATTTTGCAACCATATGTAATAGACATAAAAAGTGATAAAGTAATAAAAAGTACAACTCTTCCCTTTAAAGGTAGAGAGGTGCCTGCTAAAAAAAGATGACATCACAAAAATAAATATAACTATGAAATGACAGAATGAAAGTGAAGAATAGTCTACCAGGCCTGACTCTGAAGACAGCCCATGGCCGAAGTTGGCTGGCCCACCGTCCCCTGATGTAGGCTGTAGTGTGAGGAAGCAAAATGTGAATGACACTTGAACAAAGCAAGACCATCAAGATCACTATAGCTGTTTCTAGGCAAGGCATAGAAAGATTAGTGGATGATAGGGTGTTGCAGGCTATAACTGGATCTAAGGGTTTCTGCTTGGTTTGGCTTCCTTGTCATCCAATGGTATAAATGTGCCTAGGAAGGAGGAGGGAGTAAATGTCTGGGTCCTACCATTCTAGCCTCACAGCTGGGAGGGAAAGTTGGGTAAAATAGTATGAATCATGACATCTGTGAACCTCAACCTGCACTGAATGCAAAGTTACTTGAATTCACCCTGGTCACTAACCGCAGACTCAGGGAACACATTGTGAAAAACAGTCAGCCTACTACCAGCTATCTCTTTTACAGAAAGTAAAACAGTTTCTTCTAGAAAGCAATGTCAAAACTGCTGTTGAAGTCCTCATACTCTCAAATCTGGATCGTAGTAAAATCCTAATCCATCGCATCCAAAGTTCCATACTGGCACTCCTAAAGGGCATCCTACATGCAACATCAGGTCTCATCTAGGACCTGAAGAAATAAGACACCTTCATCACATCCTGATTTCTGTTGGAACTCAATTGGCTCCCTGCCAGCCTGCACCATCTTTGAAACCTGTGGTATCATTCACAAAGCCATCACAAACAGTACGCCTGCTCATCTTGCAAACAAGCTCGCCATCTCTGGTGGTTCGGGGCACACCTGCAGCCTTAGACACCACCAGACTGCAGACTAAAGTAGCAGGCATTTCCCATCTATGTCCCCAGGATATGGAACAATATTCCCACATCCAGCAGGAACGCCCCAACGCTGCTCCAAATTATGAAGATTTGAAGATGCACCTCTTTAAAGCACTCTCCATAACAATAACAGCACATAAATGGAGCTTCTTGGGTGAATATATTATTTTTAACAAACTGGAATCATATGACTTCTGGACTTCTGGACAACTCGTTTCACTCACGTGGCCTTCAGGTAGGTCTTCAGTTAGCTACCTGACAATCATGGATTAGCTCCTGCCATACAAGCCAAGTCACACCAACAAGATGCTCCAGAGTCAGAGGGTTTTCGGCAGTTTTAAGGAAGGCAGAAAAAAATGTTCTCCTTTCCTTTCACAACTTGTTGAGGAAAACGTTACTAATAGAGGTCCACTATTTATTCAACTTCAGGGGCACAGACTTGAGCAAACCACAATGCAATCTTTTTTTAAAGTTCATAATTTTTCTACTTTCAGGAAAAAGTGTAATCTCGGGCCTTTGACTTGACCTTGTCAGGATTTTTCATGGAGGAAGTGAAGGTCAGAGAAGTCAAGGTAATTTGCGTACTGAAGTAAGACTGATTCAGCTAGATAGCTATGGTCCCCAGGCGGCGGATTTTACAAAACAGGAAAAGGGGAGGAGCAGAAAGATATATAAAGGAAATCTTATTATATAATGAAAGAAATAAGAATTTCTCCTTAGCCTATGTCACAGCTACAATTCAGGGAAGGGGGCGTTAGACAAAGGGGAGGCCTCTGTTTGTTGAGGGCAAGTAAAGCACACAGAAGAAACTAATTGGTTACTTACCGGTAAGAGTAGTTTTTCAGCCTGAAGAGTTTTCTGGATTCAAATGCTGTGCATTATTCCGCGATCAAGTGGTTGGGTCCAGAATTGTCTCTTCTGCACCCTCCCTTTTTAGCGTCACCGACCACCATTTGGTGCTTGGTCCGTCCCCTGTGTGACGTCAGAAAGCGCCCCAGAAGTTCCTGTGCGGGGTAGCCATCTTCAGATACTTTTTCCCACTCTTCGGTCTTTCCTGTTTTCATTTCCAGGAAAGTTGGGGGGGGGGGGATTGCATGTGAATCCAGAAAACTCCTCAGGCTGCAAAACTACTCCTACTGGTAACCATTTAGTTTTGCAGCATGAATCCTTTTCTGGATTCACATGCTGTGCATTAGATTATGTAGTGTTTTCCCCTTCCTTTATGCATCTGGATGTTCACACAATAATGCTTTGTGAATGTGTGTGGGGATATCCATGTTGCTGTTGCACAGATAGTGTCTATGGGCATGTTTGCCATGAATGCTAGTGTTGCACCCTTTTTTCTTGCTGAGTGTGCTTTAGGGTGGTGAGGTATCCATTTGCCAGCCAATGTGTAGCATGTTTGGATTGTCCCTATGATCCATTTTGCGATAGTTCCCTCTGTTACGGTTGACCCCTTACTGGATTTGGCATATGAAACAAACAGTTGGTTTTCCTTACAGGGCTGTCTGGTTACCTCTAGGTAATATATCAGTGATCTTCTCACATCAAGGGTATGTAATCCTTTCCAAGTGTGTCTGTGGACTCCTGAAATGGAATTTTCCCACCACCATAGGTAGGAACTGGGGATTCGTTCTGAGGACTACCATGTCCTTGTGACTCTGCATGTATGATTCTTCTATTGTTAGTGCCTGAATATTGCTCACTCTTCGTAATGATGTGATTGCTACCAGAAAGGCAGTTTTTAACTTGTGAACTGGAGTTCTGCTTTGTGCATAGGATCGAATGGTTTTGCCATCAACTGCATTGATACTGTGTTCACGCTCCACATTGGAGCTGGTGCCGATTTGCAGATTCTTTTGGATCCCTCCAAGAACCTCTTTATAACAGGTCCTGTGAAGAAATTGTTACATAAAGCTCCTCTGGGAAGGGAAGTTAATTCCGCTATCTAGCAAGTGTGTGAGATAGGTTATTACTGTTTCCTGTCTAGATATTGTCTCAAAGGTGTTTCTGCTCTGGGCACCATAGGTAACGTTTTCCATTTTGTTGCTTAGCATTTCCTTGGTGGCATACATTTAAAACCCAATTGTCTGTGGTAACCCTTCCCACGCTTGTGGGTACTGTGCTATTCTGCCTCCCACCAGTGTTATCTATGGGTTTTGAGATATTTTTGAGTCACTTAGCTGTTGCTGCCCCTTTAGAGGATTGGCCCCTTGCTCTCCCTCTACCTCGAAAGGGCTGTCTTGCGGGGTGTTGCCACTGCTGGTAGCCGGTTTGGCGGCCAGTTTGTTGTGTGCTCTACTGGGGCTGTTGTTGCTGCTACTGTTGCCCTGACACAAAAGATCCCCTTCCTGTGGGTCTTCTTCTGAGGGAGTTTCCTCCCCTTCTTGAGTTGCTTCTATATTGGAGGACCCCATTGCCTTTTCCTTTTTATTGTCCTTCTTAATTTGTTGCAAGGACTCGTCTAACTCTTGGCAAAACAAAGCATCTCCAGTGAAAGGCTTGTTTATGATTGAGGCATGCACTTCCGGCTTGAACCTGTTTCCCCTCAGGGTTGTTCCCGTACACATTTGTCTACTGGCTGTGTTGGCGGCATCCTGCGCTGATTTTAGGCAGGTGTTGGTGATGGTTCCCCCCTCTTGGATGATTGCTTTTTCTCTTTTTCTATCATCTTCTGGAAGCCTTTTGATTAGCTCCTCGATCTTGTCCGACTGCTAATGGCCATATCTAATGAGGAGGGTGTGGCAGTTTGCTATACGCCATTGTGTTACTTCCTCCCTCCCCATCTTTCTCCCTACCATGTCCAGCCTTTTGCTTTCCCATGCAGGAGGGGCCCCTGTGGAGGTGTGTCCATTGCTCCTCCTCCTTGCTATAGTGATGAATATAGAGTCCACTACTGCATTCACCTTGATGTATTTGGGTTCCTTTGGGGAAGGTTTATATTTTTGTCCACTCTTGGTGTCAATCCTTTTTTTGCAGAGGGTTCTTTGAAGGCCTCCTTGCCCTGGTCCGGTATGCTGGGTAGCACTGGGAGATATAGATTCCACCTTGCTTGATGGCATGAGGGTTTCCAATAGGAAGCAGGAGTCTCCCTTCTCTTCCTCTAAGAGTACGCCATATGTTTTTGCTGCTCCCTTTAATTAGGCTGTTGTAGACTGTGATGTATTTGGGGGTGAAGGCTTCGAGGAGTAGCTGCTGACCTCCTCTTCTGGGCTCTCTGTATCAAGGTCATTCCACCTGTATTTGAAGCTCCCTGTTGCTTCTGCCTCCTCGTGGTCGTGGAAATCCTCCTCCGCATTTTCTTCGTAGGGCTCGGGGGTTGCCGGTGCCTCGAGGGCGGTCTCCTCCTCTTCAAAGTCTGTGCTTGTCGAAGGTTTTGGTGGAACCTTGAATTGTTTTAGCGCTTTGTTGAACTCTTTTTTGCATTGTAGGAGTGCTGCAATTTCAGCCTCTAGTTGACGCCTATTCTTTTCCACTTCTAGTGCCTTTTCAACATCCTGTGTCGTTGATGGTCTCTTCTGTGGCGTTGGCTTGTCTTGCTCAGATGGTTTAGAGGTTTCTTTCCCGATGGAGGTTTTTGCCTGTTTTGGCCTTCTTTGGTATCCCTGGTCTGTGGTCAGTGGACCTACATTGCTCATGGCTGGACCTGGATCATCATTTTCTTGGACGTCAGGGCTGCCTTGTGAGACATTTCTCGGGGATATTTTCCCTCGAGGCTTTCAATGGTCTGTTTACCTTTTCAAGCCTCCTTTCAAAGTTCTTTGTTGCTTTCTTGGGTGCACATTTTTTATCTGTGTTCCCCTGGAGAAGCTCAATATCCGACCCCCACCATGGGTCGATTCTGTACCTCCAACATGGTCTTCCTCGTCGCTGGGTAGGCCTAGATCCTTCAGGGATGCCTGGGTTTTTTGGCTCTGCACAGCTGTGTGGTATTCCTTCCTCTGCTTTTGACGCATCCTGAGTGTCTTGAGTATAAAAGCAGCAGAGGCCTTGCACCCCTCATCCCTTTGGTCTTCTGGCAGGCAGAGATTGCAGTCTTCGTACGGGTTGCAGTGGTCAAATTTGTTGTGGTAGTTCGGGCAGAATTTAAAGGGCGTGCTTTTCCATGACTTCTAGATTGCTTCATTCTCCTGCCACATGCAAATTCCGTTGGTGTCCCCCAACAGGGGATATGTCTGGCTGTTCCCCGTCTCTCTATCGCTCTTCTCTTACCTCATTCGACACTATTTTTTTTTTTTTACAAAAAGTACCTTGATTTTTTCTCGATTTTTTCTACTTTTTTTTGCTTCCAGATCCAATGGTGGACTTCCAGTGCACAGTCCGACACCACACAAGGGACGGACTAAGCACCAAATGGCTGTGAACAATGCCCAAAAGGGGTAAAAAAAAACAACAACCAAAAAAAAAATGGAAAACAAAAAATAATAAAATAAAGAAGTGCCAATTCCAGACCCAGCCACTATGATGGTGGAATAATGCACATCATGTGAATCCAGAAAAAGGATTCATGCTGCAAAACTACAACTTCTTACCTCAAACAGTGTCTTCAAAGGGAACCAATAGCATTAACCTGAATTAACATGTGAAATGTTCACACCAGATACTTTATGAAGCAGCAATGTCAATACCATGCCGTTTACTCTTCAAACCCCTAAAAAGTGCATGACCTGCAGCACCCAACAAGTCATTGGTCGATAGTCTTTTGAGAAAATTAGACCAGGTAAAAACGTTTCAATAGATTTCAGCAGCTGTGACGAGAAACTAAGTCAAAATCTGAAGCTTGTTTTGCACTCAAGTTTTTAATCCTGGGCATTTTAACATTTAACCTTCACTCCCATCAACTCTAACTCTGTCTTGTATTTTAGATTTGGTTCCTCTACTCTGCATTATTCTCATTTGTTCTATTACCAACCATTGCTGATGTATTTTATTAGTGTTTCCAGTTTGAGCTCGGATTATCTTACTAAGTTCAGCAAATGCTCTAGCTCCAGGTTCCCTAAAATCCTCTTTTTTGAATCTGCACTATGGTGTGCAACTGCACCAACCTGACTGTCTGAATAAAGCTCTATATCAGCTCTAACACCTTTGCTAAAGCAACAAGAGTTTATTAAAGACAGTAGTATGGTCTAAAAGCTTCCTAAAAGGACAGTCAATGCACCACTAACTGGACAATGCATATTCTGTTTTCACCAGATCACTATGCCATATTGCCTTACAATCCTGAATGACTAAATCCTAATCAATCCAACACCTATCTCTACAAGCTTATTTCTCCACCCCAGAGAGCAGACTATTAGAATAATGTTTCATTTCATGTTCTGCATATACTGCAAATATACTATTGATTTGTTACTTTTCTAGAAAAGATAGACTTCTGAATGCAAATGAGCTAAATTATTGGTTTCCGTAAATATGTTAAAGTATAACAATATATAAAAGAAATCTATTTTATGTTAAGAAAAAGCAACCATTACAAACATTGTGTGCCCACAGGACGCACTTTAAAACTAAATTATGTCAACAAGCTGTGGAAAGACTGGGAAGCCTATCACTTGCTAAGGATTATGTTACTAAGCCTGTAAGCATCTATTCATGGCAGGAAGTGCTGTAGATTCACATGCTGTGCATACCCCTCCCATCTGGTGTTCGGTCTGGATGTGTGCTAGCTTTTTTTCTTTGAAGAAGTCTCTCAAGTCACGAAGTAAAGTGACTCCTCCTCTCAATGATAGTGCGCATGGGCATCAAATTTATTGTGAGATTTGTTCCCCGCAGGTGAGAATGAAGTGTAAGTGTAACAAGATGTCCATACGTATGAGAGTATATAAGAAAAGTACTGCAAAAGGGTGCGAAAAAGCAACAAAGAGTTGTTTGGTTTTGTGAAGCTATTTAGTTCTGTCAACATAACACATCAATGTCCTTTTAACCTCTGTGTGCAGGGCTCTTTCTGCAACTGAATTCGGTTTTGAAAAGAAAACTGTTAGTTCAACTGACTGATTCAGGTGGAAAGCTGAAACTCCTTTTGGAAGGAATTTTGGATTAGTACGAAGTACTGCACTGTCCTTGAGTAGTCTGAAGAAAGTTTCTTCTAAGGTTAATGCCTGGAGCTCAGACACATGTAGGAGAAGAGACTGCTACTAGAAAGGCTACTTTCCATTAAAGAAGCTGCACAGAGGAATGATGTAAAGATTCAAATGGTTCAGCCATGAGCCTAGCAAGTACAATTTTGAGATTCCAGCTGGTGCAGAGGGCACCAAAGGTGGAATTACTCTCTTAAGACCTTCCATGAATGCCTTAATTACAGGCACTTTATAAAAAAAGATAAATGTTGTCTATTCTGTAGGCAAGTAAGCAGCTATTCATGCTAGATGTAGTCCTATTGAGGTACAATAAACCACAAGTGTGCAAATGTAGTAAATAACCAACAGTATTTTGCACTGTTGCATTGAAAGGATTCATTTTTACTAGAGCGGAGGAAAACACATTTTTTCCATTTAGCTGCATAGCATGCTACTGCTGTATGTTAAATTGCTTTCTTGAGAATAGACATAAATTACTGCAGACGATTGAGGTAACCAAACTGTTCGAAATGGGGTCTCTAGTTGGCAGCGGTTTGCAACCCTTTTCAAGTAGGGACTGTAAGGAAATGCCTCCTTGGCATGGTAACCCCCTAACGTTTTGCCTTTGCTGATGCTAAGTTTTGATTGAAAGTGTGCTGGGACCCTGCTAACCAGGCCCCCAGCACCAGTGTTCGTTCCCTAAACTGTACCTTTGCTTCCACAATTGGCACAGCCCTGGCACTCAGATAAGTCCCTTGTAACTGGTACCCCTGGTACCAAGGGCCCTGATGCCAGGGAAGGTCTCTAAGGGCTGCAGTATGTCTTATGCCGCCCTGGGGACCCCTCATTCAGCACATGCACACTGCCTCACAGCTTGTGTGTGCTGGTGGGGAGAAAAAGACTAAGTCGACATGGCACTCCCCTCAGAGTGCCATGCCAACCTCACACTGACTGTGGCACAGGTAAGTCAGCCCTCTAGCAAAACCTTAGACATTGTAAGTGCAGGGTAGCCATAAGAGTATATGGTCTGGGAGTTTGTCAAACACTAACTCCACAGTTCCATAATGGCTACACTGAGAACTGGGAAGTTTGGTATCAAACTTCTCAGCACAATAAATGCACACTGATGCCAGTGTGCAATTTATTGTGACATACCAACCCGACTTCTAGTGTAGGCTGACCAGTTTCTGCCAGCCTGCCACACAGCAGACATGTTGCTGGCCACATGGGGAGAGTGCCTTTGTCACTCTGTGGCCAGGAACAAAGCTTGTACTGGGTGGAGGTGCTTCTCACCTCCCCCTGCAGGAATGTAACACTTGGCGGTGAGCCTCAAAAGCTCACCCCCTTGGTTACAGCGCCCCAGGGCATCCCAGCTAGTGGAGATGCCCACCCCTCTGGCCACTGCTCCCACTTTTGGCAGCAAGGCTGGAGGAGATGAGAAAAACAAGGAGGAGTCACCCACCAGTCAGGACAGCCCCTAAGGTGTCCTGAGCTGAGGTGACCCCTGCCTTTAGAAATCCTCCATCTTGAGTTTGGAGGATTCCCCCAATAGGATTAGGGATGTGCCCTTCTCGGCACAGGGAGGAGGCACAAAGAGGGTGTAGCCACCCTCAAGGACAGTAGCCATTGGCTACTGCCCTCCCAGACCTAGACCTAAACAAACCCCTAAATTTTGAATTTAGGGGCACCCAGATCCCAGGAAATCAGATTCCTGCTACCTGAAGAAACAAGAAGGACTGCTGACCTACAAGCCTGCAGAGAAGATGGACAATGACAACTGCTATGGCCCCAGCCCTACCGGCCTTTCTCCAACTTCGAAAACCTGCAATCCGCAACGCATCCGACAGGGACCAGTGACCTCTGAAGCCTCAGAGGACTGCCCTGGACTAAAGGGCCAAGAAACTCCCGTGAGCAGCGGCCCTGCTCACAACAAGCAACTTCTTTGCAACAAAGAAGCAACTTTCAAAGACTGCACGTTTCCCGCCGGAAGCGTGAGACTTCACACACTGCACCAGACGCCCCCGGATCGAGATCCAGAGAACAAATACCACAGGGAGGATTCCCCGGCGACTGCAAGCCAGTGAGTAGCCAGAGACGATGCCCCTGAGCCCCCACAGCGACGCCTGCAGAGAGAATCCAGATGCTCCTCCTAACCGTGACTGCCTGTAACAAGGGACCCAACACCTGGAACCAGCACTGCACCCGCAGCCAACAGGACCTGAAGGAACCTAACCTCAGTGCAGGAGTGACCCCCAGCCGACCCTCTGCCTAGCCCAGGTGGTGGCTGTCCCGAGAAGCCCCCCCTGTGCCTGCCTGCACCGCTAGAGTGACCGCCTGATCCCTCCATTGATTCCTATCTGAAACCCAACGCCTGATTTGCACACTGCACCCGGCCGCCCCTGTGCCACTGAGGGTGTGTTTTGTGTGCCTACTTGTGTCCCCCCCAGTGCTCTACAATACCCCCCTGGTCTACCCCCCCAAGGACGCGGGTACTCACCTGCTGCCAGACTGGAGCCGGAGCACCCCTGTTCTCCATAGGTGCCTATGTGTTTTTGGCACCTCTTTGACCTCTGAACCTGACCGGCCCTGAGCTGCTGGTGTGGTAACTTTGGTGTTGCCTGGAACTCCCAACTGTGGGCTGCCTATGCCCCAGAACTGAGACTTGTAAGTGTTTTACTTACCTCACAATCTGACCTTTACTTACCTCCCCCAGGAACTGTTGATTTTTACAGTGTCCCCTTTTAAAATAGCTTATTGCCATTTTAACAAAGACTGTATATGATATTGCTTTTATTCAAAGTTCCTAACCTACCCGTGTGAAGCACCTTGCATTTTATGTGTTTACCTCAAATCTTGAACCTGTGGTTCTTAAAATAAACTAAGAAAATATTTTTCTATATAAAAACCTATTGGCCTGGAGTAAGTCTGAGTGTGTGTTCCTTATTTATTGCCTGTGTGTGTACAACAAATGCTTAACACTACCCTCTGATAAGCCTACTGCTCAACCACACTACCACAAAATAGAGCATTAGAATTATCTAATTTTGCCACTATCTTACCTCTAATGGGAACCCTTGGACTCTCTGCAAACTATTTCTTACTTTGAAATAGTATATACAAAGCCAACTTCCTACAGGGACCCTCACTCTAATCAGGGTAAGGGAGCCACATAACTAAGATAACCCCTGTTTACCCATTGTGTAGCTTGGCTCAAGCAGTCAGATTTATCAGAGGCAATGTGTAAAGTATTTGTGCACACACAGTAACACAGTGAAAACACCACAAACGTACTCCACACCAGTTTAGGAAAATAGTCAATATTTATCTGAGTAAAACGAGACCAAAACGATAAAAATCCAACATACACAAGTAAAGATACACATTTTCAAAGATAAAATTTAGTATAGCACTTAGAAACACAATAGCTTCAACTGGGGCTATCACAAATTCTTGGCGGAGTTGTTTCAAGCGGTCAGACGCCACTAGTGACGGAGTGCTGGCCAGTCACGGAGTCGCACGGACCCCGGGGTACAGTACCTTGGAAAATGATAAGGAAACAAAGAGGCTGCAAGAAGTTGGGGAGGTGAGGCGTTGCTAGAGACGGTGCAGCATTGGGAGGTGAGGCATTGGTTCCTGACTGCCAGGGAGGGGGCGTGAGCCGTCGGATTCCTACGGTTGAAGAGGAGGTGATGCAACGTTGCCGGCAAGGCATTGGTTCCTTACAACAAGGAGGGGTCAATGGATCCAGCAGGTCAGTACGCGAGGCATCGACTTAGCGTGTAGCTATCAAACCGTGGGGGTCACAGGTGCTGCGGCAAAGTCAGAGCCTGGTGCCATGGCACTGTGGACACGCGCTGTGGTGGGACTTCGGAGGCGCTGTGGCAGGGTCGGGCCTGCGGTGTCGGTCGTTGCACTAAGCGTGGTCCATGGCTCCAGTGCAGGTTAGGGCACAGGGTTAGAAAGTAAGACTGATTCCTAAGTTGTTCTTGAGGTCGATGCACTCTTTTCTTCCTTGTTACTCCAGAACTTGGCCCCAAGGGCCCAGGAACTTGATTTGGCACAACCTGGCAAGTCAGGACTCTCAGTAAGAGAGCCCAGGTGCTCGCAGATGAAGTCCTTGATGTCCCTGAGACTTCTTTACAGGAAGCAAGCTCAGTCCAAGCCCTTGGAGAAACTTTGCTTTCTACATCCTGCTTCCAAAGTTCAGTCCCTTCACTCCCAGGACAGAACCAGCAGCAGGCTAGCACAGTAAAGCAACAAGCAGAGTAGCAGTCCCTCATACTGCATTCAGCTCTTCTTCCTGACAGAATGTCCTCAGTCCAGAAGGATTCTAACTATGTGGGGGTCAGGGGTCCAGGCTTATGCCATTTTTCTGTATTTTAAGTAGGCAAACTTCTTTGTACAAGACCCTGCCTTTTCTTGCCCTAGACACACTCCAGTAGGTTGGAGACAGTAGGAAAATGCCACTGTTGGCATGGTTACCCCCTAACCTTTTTTTGCCTTTTGTTGATGCCAGCTTTGTTTCAAAGTGTGCTGGGACCCTGCTAACCTGGCCCCAAGCACCAGTATTCTTTCCCTAAAACTGTGTCACCACAATTGGCACAGGCCTGGCACACTGTTAAGTCCCTTGTAAAAGGTACCCATGGTACCAAGGGCCCTGTGGCCAGGGAAGGTCTCTAAGGGGTGCAGCATGTGTTATGCAACCCTGGGGACCCCTCACTCAGCACATGCACACTGCCTCACAGCTTTTGTGTGCTGGTAGGGGGAAAAAGACTAAGTTAACATGGCACTCTCCTCAAAGTGCCATGCCCGCAACCCACTGCCTGTGGTATAAGTAAGTCATCCCTCTAGCAGGCCTTACAGCCCTAAGACAGGGTGCACCAAACCACAGATGAGGGCATATTTGTATGAGCAATATGCCAGCCCCTACAGTGTCTAAGTCAATTCTTAGACATTGTAAGTGCAGTGTAGCCCTACTGAGTGTATGGTCTGGCAGTCTGTCAAAAACGAACTCCACTGTTCCATAATGGCTACACTGAATACTGGGAAGTTTGGTATCACACTTCTCAGCTCAATAAACACACACTGATGCCAAAGTGGGATTTATTGAGAAATGCACACAGAGGGCCGTCTTAGAGATGCCCCCTGTATACCAGCTCCACTGTTAGTGTGTGACTGACCGGTCTGTGCCACCCTGCCACTTCCAGACGAGTTTCTGACCACATAGGGTGAGTGCCTTTGTGCACTCTGTGGTCAGAAACAAAGCCTGTCCTGGGTGGAGGTGCTTCACACCGCCCCCTGCAGGAACCTTAACACCTGGTGGTGAGCCTCAAAGGCTCAAGCCTACTGTTACAGCACCCCAGGGCACTCCTGCTAGTGGAGATGCCTGCCCCCAGACACAGCCCCCACTTCTAGTGACAAGTCTGTGAGATAATGAGAAAAACAAGGAGTCACCTCCTCATCCAGGTCCATCCCTAAGGTGACCAGAGCTGATGTGACCCCCCTCTTTGGAAAATCCTCCATCTTGTTTTGGAGGATTTGGCCCAACAGGCATAGGGATGTGCTCCCCTCCCCAAAGGGAAGGAGCATAAGGAGGGTGTAGCCACCCTCAAGGACAGTAGCCATTGGCTACTGCCCTGTGACCCTAACACCCCCCTAAATTCAGTATTTAGGGGAGACCCTGAACCCAGGATTACAGATTCCCGACGACCAACAAAGCGGGAGGACTGCTTAGCTGAAAAACCCCACAGAGAAGAAGGAAGACTACAACTGCTTTGGCCCCAGCCCTACCGGTCTTTCTCCAACTTCAGAGAACCTGTACGAACGACTCACCCTGGGGGCCCAGTGTCCTCTCCCGACTCAGAGGACCACCCTGCAACTAAAAAGGATCAAGAACTCCCATGGACAGTGGACTTGTCCAACCAAAAAAGAAGAAACCATCTTTTAAGGGACTCTCACCTCACTTCAGAAGTGTGAATCCCCACCACTCTGCACCGGACGTCCCTGGCCCAAGTCCAGAGAAACCAACGACCCAGAGAGGACCCCCAGGTGACTCCAACAACGTGTCCACCCTGGGCTGACCTCCCTGCACCCCCACGACAACACCTGCAGCAAATCCTGAGGACCCTCCCGACTGTGACTGCCCGGGACAAAGATATCCGATGCCTGGAGAAGCACTGAACCCGCAGACCCCAGGCCTGTGAGAAACCGACCACCAGTGCAGCAGTGACCAGCAGGCAGCCCTCAGGCTTGCCCAGTCAGTGGCTGGCCCGAGAAGCCCCTCCTCCACCCCGTGCCCTGCCTGCCACATCTGAGTGACCCCCGGTCCTCCACTGAATCCTATTGAAAACCCGACGCCCTGCTTGCCCACTGCATCCAGCCACCGATGTGTCGCTGAGGGTGTGTTTTGCGTGCCTACTTGGGGCCCCCCCAGGGCTCTACTAAACCCCACTGGTCTGCCCCCCGAGGAGACCGGAACCAAAGCACCCCCCTGGTCTCCATAGTCGGCCATGTTATTTTGGCTCCTCTGGGTGGTTGGTGCTGGGTGTTGGGGTTGACTTGAACCCCCAACGGTGCGCTACCTATGCCCCGGAGACTGAACTTGTAGGTGCTTTATTTACCATAATAACTAAACTGTACTTACCATCCCCAGGTACTGTTGAAAATTGCACTGTCCACTTTTAAAATAGCTTATTGACATCTATTGAAAAACTGTGTACATTACTGTTTTGGTTCAAAGTTCTAAGTATTCCTATGCCAAGTACCTTACATTTAATGTACTTAACCTGCAAACTGAATCTTGTGGTTCTAAAAATAAGTTAACAAAGGAATATTTTTCCATAGAAAAACCTATTGGCCTGGGGTTAAGTCATTATTCTGACTTATTGCTTATGTGTGTACAACAAATGCTCAACATTACCCTCTGATAAGCCCAACTGCTCAACCACACTATCACAAATAGAGCATTAGTATTATCTATTATTGCCTCTGTCAGGCCTCTTGGGGAACCCCTGGACTCTGTGCACACTATATCTCCTTTTGATATAGTATATACAGAGCCAGCTTCCTACAGAGACTGCTTTATGTGAGGACAGGCACAGCCCTATTCAGGTTTAAGTGTCAGCTACTCCTACCACTTTAGCTCAGGCAGACCCATAAGGATATGCAGCGCATAACTCAGCTACCTTTGCGTGACTGTCTCGAGTGAATGCACAACCAGCCTGTTGGAAACTGCCCTTTTTGCAGGGTCATCCCTAGAATTTTTGCCTCCTTCCTCCTATTTTTTCTGACCAGTTTTTGTTGGCTTTAGGACTCTGGGCACTTTACAACTGCGAACCAGTGCTAAAGTGCCTGTGCTCTCTGTGTAAATTATACTGTTGATTGTTTAATCCATGCTTGACAATTTTGATTTACTAGTAAGTCCCTAGTAAAGTGCACTAAAGATGCCCAGGGCCTGTAAATCAAATGCTACTTGTGGGCTTGCAGCACTAATTTTGCCACCCACATGAGTAGCCCTGTGAACATGTCTCAGAATTGCTACTGCAGTGTGTGCAGTTTTAAACTGCCAATTCGACCTGGCAAATGCACCCACTTGCCAGGCCTAAACCTTCCCTTTTACTACATGTAAGGCACCCCTAAGGTACGCACGAGGTAGCCCCAAAGACAGGGTGCAGTGTATTTAAAAGGTCTGACATGTACTTGTGTGTTTTACATGCCCTAACAGTGAAATACTGCCAAATATGGTTTTTCACAGTTGCTAGGCCTATCTCTCTCATAGGTAAACATGAGGGCTGCCTTTAAATAACTCTGAAGTGCAGATTCCCTTTGAGAACAGATAGAAATATGTTTTGGGGTCTCTGAACTCGCAATTTAAAAATACATCTTTTAGTGAAGTTGTTTTTTAGATTGTTAGTTCGAAAATGCCACTTTTAGAAAGAAGGAATTTTCTTGATTAAACCATTCAGTGACTCTGTCTGTTTGTAGATTCCCTGTCTGGGACAGTTTGACAGTTGGGCTGTTTACACTTCTCCTCTAGACAATGACACAAAAAGAGCTGGGGTGTAGCCTGCATGTCCTGATGGGCCATCTGGGCTAGAGTGGAGGGAAGAGTGGTCACTTACACCTGAAAGGGCTGTGTCATCCCTCACACAATGTAATCTCCGACCCCCTGGTGTGTGTATGGGGCCGGGCCTGGCCACGCCAAGGCAGGATCTTGCAAACAGATACTTCCCTTTTAAGTTTTCCAACTTCAAAGGCAGAAGGGGATATAAGTGGTGGACCCAAAACCCCAGACTTCTAGAATCTTTCTGGAATCAAGAGGAACCTCTGCCAAGGAGAAGAGCTGGAGGAGGAGTACTGTCCTTTTGCTGGGTTGTTTTGTTGGATTGGCCTGCAGTCCCTGCTTCTGCCTTAAAAAAGAGCAAATGGTGAACTTTGCTGTGTATCCTGCTTGAGAAAGTTATCCGAGGGCTTGTAGTAGAGCTTGCCTCCTGTTGGAAGTCTCAAGGACACCAAAAAATTCAGTTTCCTTGACCTGCAGCACTGGGAACTGTGTGTTTTGTACTGTTCAAGAGGAAAAACACTGCAACGCTGCTGGCCTGCACCATGACCTGCCAACGCTGCACAGAGCTGCACTGCCGACGAACCTGGTCTCTTTGACACCATCATTGGATTACTTCACCGAGCTGCTGCCCACAGCGCAACCTGTGGGCCCGCACTCCGGCATCACTTGCTCACACCACAGCTTGGGCATCCCCGATGACACCGCTCCTGCTGACACCTGCGCCGCTGCCTACACCGTGACCTGTGGATACCACTCGTGAGGTACACAAAGCACCGTCCCGCATTGCGGCCCCAGTCCATCGACTCCAGTGTCGTCACCAGGCATTCCTGCCTGCACCGTGGCCTGTGGACACCGCTCGTAATGTTCAAGAAGCACTGTCCGGTCCCGACCACCAGCTTGGGCCTACCGACGACAGCTCTTCAGCAACAACGCCGCTGCCTGCACCGTGACCTGGTCACACCACACGCCCTGCTTCACACTGCAGCCCTGGTCTCACCGACGCCGATGGACGCCATCACCAAGCCGATGCCTGCACCATGACCTGTAGGCACCGCACATCGCACTGTCCCGCTTCGCACCACAGCCCAGAAGCCATCCACGCCAGTGTGTCTGACTTCATCAGCACGGACTTCGATCTGCAACACATGTGACTTCTAGGGCCTGACGTCCCCCCGCTCCGATCTCCGGAACCATCACCGCAATGCCACTCTTCATAACTCATTGCGAGGATCACAACACCCTGCATTTCCAAGGTACTCTTTGCGCGTTTTCCCAACACCTTAGCTGGCTTGCGCCGCTGTGGCTGGCCTGATATGTTGGATTTGTTGTTCACGACACTGGGATAGCACCAGGTGGAGCTATCAACTTCAAGGAACTGTATTGTGAAGTTAATTCTTGCAACATTCATATCTTTATTACTGTATGTTGGTATTTTTTCAATTTGGTCGTTTTATAGAGATAAATATTGGCTATTTTTCTAAAAACTGGTGTGATGTCTTTTTGTAGTGTTTCCACTGTGTTACTGTGTGTTATGTGCAAATGCTTTACACATTGCTTCTAAGATAAGCCTAGCTGCTCGTGCCAAGCTACCAAGGGGGTGAGCAGGGGTTATCTGAGCTGACTAGAGTAAGGGTCCCTCCTTGGACGTGGTGCAAACCGACTGCCAACTAGAGACCCCATTTTCTAAGACAGCCCAACTGTCATCTTGACCAAGATGTGTACTCAGCAGACCGGCAGGGACACAGAATGGTTAAGCAAGAGAATGCTCCCTTTCTACAAGTGGCATTTTCAAACTCACAGTTAAAAAACCAACCTCACCAAAAGATTTATTTTTAAAGCACATCAGTACATGTTCTTCCTTTAATACACTGCACCCTGCCCATGGGTCTACCTTGGGCCTACTTTAGGGGTGACATACATGTAGTAAAAGGGAAGGTTTGGGCCTGGCAAGTGGGTGCACTTGCCAGGTTGAAATGGCAATTTAAAACTGTACACAGAGACACTGCAGTGGCAGGTCTGAGACATGTTTACAGGCTACTCCTGTGGGTGGCACAATCAGTACTACAGGCCCACTAGTAGCATTTGGTTTATAGGTCCAGGGCACACACAGTGTACTTTTCTAGGGACGTGCTAGTAAATCAAGTATGCCAATCATGGATAAACCAATCACCAATAAAATGTACAAAGCGAGCACTTGCATTTTAGCACTGATCCGCAGTGCTAAAGTGCCCGGAGACCTAAAGCCAGTAAAAAGGAAGCTCATCACAGAATCAAGAACATGAGGTCAGAAGAAGACCAGGGGAACCAAGCCAAGAGCTGACAGGTCTAACATAAACTCTATGACTTCAGGAGCCAAATCGCAAGATTGAGTTCCTTTGGATTTGGGTGCCTCGTTTCTCCAAGGTTCTGAGTGAGAAGATCCGGGTTGAGGGGAAGCTTCTCGTGGGGCACTACAAAGAGTTCAAGTAGTGTGGTGAACCATGGTTGTTGAGCCCAAGTTGGAGCTACCAAAATGCGGGTGAGGGACGTCTGCCTGATCTTTCGAACCACCAACAGAAGGAGAGGGAGAAGTGGAAAAGCGAAGGCAAATATCCCTGACCAATTAATCGACAGAGCACTGCCCTTGGATAGGGGGGGTGCCTGTAGGCACAGTTTGGGCACTTTGCGTTGTTTGTGCTTGCGAACAAGTGCGTGGAAACACCCCCCTTGCAAAAATACTGGAGGAAAATTTGAGGGTTGACTTACCATTTGTAGTTTCAAAGCCCCGGGATTGGGAGGTTTTGGAGATGAGCACCCCATCCAGTGAGGGATATTCCTGCTGCAGGAATGATCTGGGGAATAGGATTGAGAAACAGCCATCCCTTTGATAGGTTTTGTATGTTCCACCGCTGCAGAGAGTGATGAGTGCGGCTGTCTACCAAATCTAGAGCTTGTAATTGACCCTGAGAATGAGACAATTAGCTCGCCTGATATTCCTGTAGTGGATGCATGTACAGTCTTGCCTATGGCACTACTGCAATGCAAGATGCCATCATTCCTAAGAGTTGTTGTACCATTTTGACTTTCATATGTTGATTGAGACTTATTTGTTTTATTAACGTTGTGATGTTTTGAATTCTGACTGAATTCAGGTAAACAAATCCTACCTGTGTGTCCTTGTCTGTGTTCCGAAAGGATATACTGATTGAGAGGTCGGAGATCTAGAGTAGGCACAAGAGAGCAGTCTCTTTTGGGAATTAGGAAGTATAGGGAGTAGACTCCTGTCCCTTGTTGTTGAAGAGGAAAAGGCTCTATTGCTCATTTGTGAAGGATAGATTGTACTTCCTGCTTTAGCAGCTCTAGATGTTCCACGGAAAGTTTGTGTTTCCTTGGTGGTATGTTTTGAGGTGCTTTGATAAGTTCCAGGCAATAACCATGCTGGATAATGTCCAACATCCATTGATCAGTCATGTTTTTCCAGGCTGGGAAAAATTGTTGTAGATGTCCCCCGACAGGTGTTAAATGGTCAGAAGTAACAACTTCAAAGAACGAGGGAAAGGTGCCTCCACTCATGCCACTTCCTCCACCTATAAACAGTGACTCTCTTTCAATTCCCTGACAATTTAACACCAGTCTAAAAAAAAAAAAAAAAAAAAAATTACAAACCCCATAGATTTGGCAACTTCGTTATCTTTCTTCATCTTCTCTAGGGTTTGGTCCACAAAACAGATGCTGTTAAGCAAATGATGTTTAATATTGTCTGTTGCACTTCTGGCTTAAAGCCAGATATGCGTGGCCAGGCATGTCTGCATAATAAAATGCTTGTATTTACACCCCTGGCTGCTATGTCTGCTGCATCAAGTGCACATTCGATACAATTATTGGAGATTAATTTACCCTCCTGATTAATTTGCTGCAGATTTTTTTTAAATACTTCTCAGAGAGGCGCTGTAATAATGCCTCCATTTGATCCCAATGGGCTCTGACATATCTCACCAGTAACCCTTGAGTATTTGCTATGCACCAGTGGTTCGCTGCTTGAGCTGATATTCTTTTACTTGACATGTCAATTAGTCTGGACTCTTTGTCCGGAGGAGGGGCATCTGCTGTTGCTTGTGAATTAGCCCTTTACGTGCATTAGATACTACTAATGAGTCTGGAGGAAGTTGGCCCTTTGTATACTGAGGGTCTTAAGGTGCAGCCCTATTATTTGTCACCTACAAGTGGAGTAATGATACGTGCTCTTACTGGATCGACGTCTACTTCAAAACAGATGGGCGTGGTAAAGGAGAAGAACGTGATGCACCCATCTAGCACCGGAGTAGACTCCCTCGGTGCCGTCGGCCTGATAGAAAGGCACAAATGGAGCCGACTTGTATGGAGCCGGAGAGCCCCAGGAGAGCACTAATGGACCCGTGGGACCTGCCGGTGCACCAGCAGGGGCCATAGCCTTATTAAAAATACTGAACAGTGCATTCAGAAAAGCCGCCGGATCCACTCCAGGAGTCGGGAAGGCAGGAAACATTTGTTCTTCATGCAGCACTTGGGTTGGATCAGGAACCTGTGCCACCAACTCCTGAACCCCAGGCGAAAAGTGAGTTGGAGGACTCGCTGGGGACTCTGCCACCTCGATGAGTGATGGCGCTGGTGAAGACAGAGGACTTTGAGGCTGGGGAGTTACAGTAGGACTAACCTCCCACGCCGTACAACGTCGTCTAGAGGGAGACAGAGATCGAGACCGATCTCTAGAAAAACTATGTTGAGAATCGTGCCGGCGCACTTCTTGAGTGACCTCGACGACTTATGGGAAGACGAGTCTCTTGTCTTGGACCTTCGGTGACTTCTGTGTCCTTTCTTCGCTTTAGCTAAAAAGAGCTTAGCTTCTCTTTCTTTCAACGCCTTTGGATTCATCTTTTGGCAAGACACGCACTCTTCCATGTCGTGGTCCGAACTAAGATACCATAAACAGTCTTTATGAAGGTCCGTGACAGACATACGACACCCGCACTCACGACAAGGTTTAAACCCTGACTTCTTAGGAGGAGACAATGTAATAGGTACAATAAGACACCTTCTAAACAGTTGCATCTCGAGAGCCAGGAGAAAACTGTTAGCGTCGAAGGCACAGAAAAAAGGGAACTGACGTCAGCACGCGGATGAGGACCTCTTATTGCCACTTTGATGTCAAACAGAGGGGCATGCGGGGCTGTGCAATTGTGGCGTCCTGGTCGATGTGAAGAGCTGGGAAAAAAGTTTTGATCGAATGCTGGCGCATAGGGAGAATTTATAAGGTGAGGAATCCACAGGTAGTTGTAGCCATCAGATATATATATATATTTGAAGCTGAATCTCTATATTGTGCACTAAATTGAAGGACACTGTGCAGAGAGTCCAGTGGATCCACAATTGGTATAGCAGAGGCAAAAGAAGATAAGACTAGTGCTCTATCTGTGGTAGTGTGGGCAAGCAGTTAGACACACACTCAGACTAAAACCAAGACTAATTTAGAAAAATAACAATTCTCTTTATATACATTTCAAATCCAAGAACTTTGTAACTAGGTAAATAGACTTTTAAGCATAAATACTTTACAGTTTCAGAAATCAACCCAGTGCAATTTTCAGAGTTCTCTTAGGTCGAAGACTTGAGATGTCAAGGAAGATGGGTGAACCGTTAGTCCTTGTCTCCAGGGCCAGGGGTGTCCTTTGGCATCGGGTTTCACAATCCGGGAGCACTCGCGGTCAGTGGGTACTGCGTGCTGAGGCTGCAAGCAATGTTGGGGAGTCCAGCAGGTGGTCAAACAAAGTAAACTCAAGCTCAGGGGAGCCAGAAGACGTCATTGGACCCAGTGGTTCTCCTCAGTTGGCATTGGGGGTGGCGAGTGTAGTGGTTGCTGAAGGTGTCTGTTTTTCTCTCACCACTAGGCTGTAGGAAAGGTGGCCTGTGTGCAGGGGCTGCAGGCTGCTTGGATGAGTCCACTGAGGTGATACTCGGGTGGACTTGGGCTCAGGACAGCTGGAGAGCCCTGCTGTCACCGTTGGAGGGCTTCTCATCAGGTCGAGGTTGTCAGTTGCAGAGGTCACTTTAGGTGTCGGGTCTCCAGGCTGCAGAGTACTGCTGAGCAGGTCAGCTGCTCATGAGAGTCTTTTTTAGAAGACAGGCAGGCTTTCTGGGATTATTGAAGCTGCAGCTACAGGACAAATCTTTTTTTGCAGAGTCCGTTGAGGTCAGCAGGCAGGCCAGAAGGTATGGTACTGGGTCAACTGCTGCTTCTTCCTCTTCTTCTGCGGGGGCGACTCTTCTTTGTCCTTCTTCTCCTTCATAGGTAGTCAGGATCTGAGTTCTAGGGTTCAGGAGGGCCACCTAAATACTCAATTTAGGGGCATTACAGGGAGTGCCTGATGGTAGCCAATGGGCCGTCCATCTTTAGGGCGACTATACCCTTCTTATGGCCACTTCCGCTGGTAAGAGGGCATATCCCTAACCCCAGTGGCCTTATTCCTTTATAAACAAGATGGCTGAATTTTAAAAGTAGTGTCCACTTTAGCTCATCCACCTTGGGGGGGGGGGACTGGCATGAAGTAAACACATCTCCTAATCCTCCTAATTTTCCCACCTGTGCTGCCACCAAAAGTGGGGTTATCTAAACCATCTGGGGAGACCTGGGTCGCATTACAAAGGGGGCTAGGCCTTTGAAGCTCCCCACCCTGGAATGTCCATCCTGTCTGGCAAAGGAGGTCACAACTCTGCCCAGTGCAGACTTCTCTCAGGCCCTCAAGAGCGCTGGCTCTCACCTTGGGGGGGGGTTGGTTGGGGGGGGGGGGTTGGTTGGGGGGGGGGGTCAGAAACCTGTCTGTGTTTGCTGAACTGGTCAGGACCAGTCAGTCAAAACACTAGTAGTTGGTAGGTTTTCAGGTGGCACCGCTAAGGTGCCTTCTGTGTGCATTTTTTTAATAAATCCATCACTGGGGTCAGTGAGGGTTTATTATTCTGAGATGTTTGATACCAAACATCCCAGGATTCAGAGAAGCCATCATGTAGCTGGTGAACCCGTAATGACCAGTATCCAGCACATGCATTTAAAAAATGGCTTCCCTGTGCACTTACTATGTCTTAGAATCAACAGAGACAGAGCAGAGGCATATCTGCTCATGCATATATACCCTCAAATGTGCCTGGATGCACCCTGCCTTAGGGGTGACTGACTTACTCGTATTTTCAATTTGGCCTGCACCAACACATGCAGTCTGCAGTGGCAGCACTTGAGTGAGTTTGGGGGGGGGGTCCCTGAGGGTGGCACAAACTGTGCTGCAGCCCTCAGAAACTTTCCTTAGTACCCCAAGCCCAAGGTACCATGGGTACCATTTACTAGGGGCTTACAGTTGTAGCTAAAGAGTTTGCCAATTGTTCAGATTGGGGGGAAATATATCTGGCACGGGGGACCTGGTTAGCAGGGACTCCATGCACTAACAGTCAAACTCATATCAACAAGGCAAAAAGTGTGTGTGGGTGGTGAACATGTTAAAAGAGGCACTTTCCTACAATATACACTTATATAAAGAAAAAGCTAAATAAAATACCGAAATCAAGCTGAGTATGTGACTCACATCAAAATAAGATCCATCTACAAATGAACTAGAAAAGGTCTCAAATACGTAAAAACGGAAAATTCAAAGGATTCTGAAATAAGAAGAATCAGTCCAATTCTGTATATTCTGTCTTAGGACAACACTTCACAAAGTGTGAACCCAACCTACACCAACTAGAGCAAGGTTAACAATGAAAACAGTTGTATCTAGATGAGGCGAACACCTAACCTCCTCATGCACACCAGATATGAACATATTCATACAGAAGTAAAAAAGTACCACTTAAGAGGGTAGAACTCTTCAAAAAAGAAGGAAGTCTTAAATGTGAAAGCTGAGAACTCCTAAAGAGTCAGTAATATGAATTATTCTATACAAAAGAGTGGACAGAATTTACAGAGAGATACGTCTCAATGGAGACCCATGATAACCTGACATATGCCAGGAAAAATAATGAAAAATTTTCATGGAACATGTCAAAACCATACAAATGTCTATACTTAGGTGTAGAAAATTCATCAAACTATGATGGCTATCTGATATAAAACCTTTACAAGCAAAACAAAACAAGTCCTAAAGTCCCCAAGATGATACTTTCTGGTTTCTAATGTATAAAATCTACCAAAAGTGGTAGAAAACTGATACTACCATATCATAGGTAAAATTTAAATGTACATAACAAATGGTGCACATCAACTTGGCAAACAGACACCCCTAGTGCTGTATAATTCTTATAAAGAAACTTAAGGTAGCCCATTACCATTTAGAAGAGGAAACACTTCTTTGCAACAACCCTGAATGATAAGAGAATTGTCTTAAATAAATCTGTGAACAGAAATTAAATAATATACTGACACTTCCATGGAGCTGTTAATATTACAATGTCCCTATAAGTCCTATAAGGGATACTAGACTGAGTTTCTGATCTCATAAGTTACAAAAACAGCTTTCTGCAGAGGAAGCAACTCTGTATCCCCAAACGAAGGTGAAATAGCCCAAAAGCTAAGGGATCTGGACTTTGCATAAATGTAGGAAAGTGCCCCATTTGGCATTGCTTCCCCCCATTTTTTGCCTGATATCTGATGCTAACTTGAATGAGTGTGTACTGGGATCCTACTAACCAAGCCCCAAGCACTTGTGTTCTTTCCCTAAACTGTACCATTGCTTCTACAATTGGCACACCCCAGGCACACAGCTAAGTCCTTTGTAAAAGGTACCAGTGGTACAAAGGGCTTGGTGGCCAGGGAGGGTACCTAAGGGATGCAGCATGTATTATGCCACCCTAAGGGACTCCTCACCAAAAACATGCACACTGCCATTGCAGCTTGTGTGTGCTGGTGGTGAGAAAAGGGAAAGTCGACATCACACCCACCCCTGGGAGCCATGCCTGCAAAACACTGCCTGTGGTATAGGTAAGTCACCACTCTAGCAGGCATTACAACCCGAAGGCAGGGTGCACTTTTCCACAGGTGAGGGCATAGCTGCATGAGCCATGTGCCTTTATAGTGTCTAAGTTCATTCTTAGACATTGTAAGTGCAGTGTGGTCATATTGAGATATTGAGTACAAAGGCTGTGAGTTTGTCATTATGAACTCCACAGCTCCATGATGGCTTCACTGAAGACTGGGAAGTTTGGTATCAAACTTCTCAGCTCAATAAACCTACACTGATGCTAGTGTTGGAATTATTGAAAAATGCACACAGCGGGCATCTTAGAGTTGCCCCCTGTTTTTCACCAAATCCTCTAGCGTGAGGCTTAACAGTCTGTGCCAGCCTACCACTAAAAGACATGCTTCTGACCCCATGGGGTGAAAGTCTTTGTGCTCTCTGTGGTCAGGGACAAAGCCTACCCTGGGTGGAGGTGCATCACACCTCCCCTCTGCAGGAACAGCAATACTTGGCGGTGAGCCGCAAAGGCTCCTGCCTCTTGTTTTGCTGCGTCAGGACATTCAGCTAGTGGAGATGTCTGTCCCCCTCGGACCAGGCCCCACTTTTGGCAGCAGGTCCGGCAGGAAAGTACAAGTTACTTACCTTCGGTAACAATATATCTGGTAGAGACATATTCTAGTTGCAGATTCCTTACACTTGAATTCCCCCAGGCGTCAGTCTGGATCTGGAGATTTTTCTTCGAGCAGAAGTTCAGCGCACCGTCAGGTGGCATCGGTCAACTCCGCGGGCGTCGTTGGCATTCTGCTCACTGATGACATCATGGTCGTATATAGGCGCGACCCCGGCGTGCTGAAGTCAGTTTCTTTTCATGACTTTCCACGCCAGTAGCGTGGAGCCATGAAGAACAGAGTGGTGCGCTAAAATTAGGGCCCTTAAAGGGAAGTTCCTGTCCCTAGAAATCAATTCGCAGTGCGGGGAGGATAGGCGGGTCGGTAAGGAATCTGCAACTAGAATATGTCTCTACCAGATATATCGTTACCGAAGGTAAGTAACTTATACATCTAATAGGGACTCCTAGTTGCAGATTCCCTACCTTTCAATAGATACCCAAGCAATACCATCCCAGGTGGTGGGCTGCGAACCAATATCACACCAAGAAGTCCTGCGGGACCGAACAGCCAAAGTAGCCGTCCCTGCTGACCTGACTGTCCAGGCAGCATTGTTTGGTAAAAGTGTGCAGAGATGCCCACGTTGCTGCCTGGAAGATGTCCAAGACCGGAACGCCCGTGCTGGCGTTGTGGTAGCAGCAGTAGTTCTGGTTGAGTGAGTACGCAAACCTTCAGGAGGTTGCTTCTCAGCCAGAGAGTAGCACATTTTGATGCATAAGAGCACCCATCTTTAAATGGTCCTCTTCTGCATCGCCTTCCCCTTCTTTGCACCCACATATCCCACAAAGAATTGATCACCACCTGGAAGTCTTTGGTACGATCAAGGTAAAACGGCAACGCTCTTTTTGGGTCCAGACGGTGGAGTCTCTCCTCTTCATGAGAGGGATGTGGGGGTGCATAAAAGGTAGGCAAAGTGATGGACTGCCCGACATGGAAGGGTGTCACTACTTTAGGTAGAAAAGAAGCCCTTGTGCGAAGTACCACTTTGTCAGGATGTATTGCCAGGAAAGGTAGTTTTGATGAAAGAGCCTAGAGCTCACTAACTCTGAACAGAGGTGATGGCAACTAAGAAGCCAGTCTTGATGGTTAAGGGCCGTAAAGTGCAGTTGTGAAGCGGCTCGAGCGGGGCACACATGAGGTATGTTAATACTAGGTTGAGATCCCATTGGGGCATGATGAATGGAATAGAAGGAAAAAGATTTGTGAGGCCTTTAAGAAACCCCCCAACAATGGGAGTTTAAATAAAGAAGGTTGATCTGGTAACCTCAAGAAAGCAGAGATAGCAGAGAGATATCCATTAAGGGTGCCCAGGGTGGAGCCCTGTTGGGCAAGGGAAAGAATACAGAGAAGGACCTGAGAGAGAGGAGCAGATAGAGGATCGACAGATTTGTCAATGTATCATGCCACAAATTTCTTCCAATGACAGGCGTATACAATTTTAGTTGAGGGACGCCTGGCTGCCAAGGTAACGTTACAGACTTCGGGTGGCAGGTCAAAAGACGTCAACTGTCCCCTCTCAATCTCCACGCAAGGAGAAGGAGGGTGGACAGGTTTGGGTGGATGACCGCCCCCTGCTGCTGCGACAGAAGATCCTCCAGAAGAGGCAGTCTGATCGGACGAGTTATGGCTATGCTCAACAGCCTTGGACTCTTCGTGCCCAGTTCGGAGCCACCAGGGATTACTTGGGCCCGGTCTTGCCTGATCATCTTCAGAACTCTGGGCAGAAGTGGTATAGGCGGAAAGGAGTACAGGAAGCCTAGTTTCCTTCTTGTGATGAAAAGCGTCGCAGAGTGAGTGCCACCTTGGAAACTCCAATGTGCAACACAGCTGACACTGCACGTTCTCTATGGTAGCGAACAAGTCTAACCAAGGTTCAACCCACTGAAGGAAGAGACCTTCTGCCACCTCCAGATGGAGACACCATTCGTGATCGACCACGCATCATAGGCTGAGTTTGTCTGCCCTGGGATTCAAGGAGCCCGCCAGGTGTTGAACCACCAGGGAAATGCCCTGATGTTCCAGCCAAGTCCAGAGGCGAAGAGCCTCTTGACAAAGGGTCCACGACCCCACTCTGCCTTGTTTGGATCCTGTTTTCCGCTGGAGACCAGAGGCCTCTGATCTCTGCCTCTCCCATGTGGCCACCTCATCCCAGGAGTGACGCATCTGTCACTACTGTAAGATCTGGCGGGGGAAAGGAAAGGGATCTGCCTTTGACCCAATTCTGATTTGTTAACCAGCACTACTGGTCTCTCGCTCTGCGATCTGGACCTTGTCGGAGAGATTCCCCTGATGCTGCGCCCACTGGAACTTCAGGTCCCACTGCAGAGCCTGCATATGCCATCTGGCATTTTGAAATAGCAGGATGGAGGAGACCATGAGGCCCAGGAGCCTCAGAGTCATTCTCACCAAAATCCAGGATAGCGGCTTAAACATTGGTATCATAGCCCAAATATCCTGGACTCGCTTTTCGGGAGGATACACCTAAAACTGCACTGTATCCTGAACAGCTCAGATGAAAGGGGGCGTCTGAGAAGGAGTCAGGTGTGTCTTTGGCATGTTGATAGTGAACCCCAGAGAATGCAAAAGGTTTGCCGTAGTCTAGAGGTGGGAGACGACTGTCTGAGGCGAGTTCACCTTAAACAGCCAATCGTCAAGGTAGGGGGAAGACTGGAACCCCTAACCTGTGCAGATGAGCTGCCACCACTACCATGACCTTCGTGAACACCAAGGGGCACTGGTATGGCCAAAAGGGAGCACGGTAAACAAAGTGCTCGTGACCTGCCACGCATCGTAGGTAACGTCTGTTGGCCGGCAAGACGGGGATGTTGAAGTAAGTGTCTTGCAAGTCCAACGCTACCATCCAGTCTCCGGGGTCCAGTGAAGATAGCACCTGAGCTAATGTCAACATTTTTAACTTCTCCTTCTTGAGGAAGGGGTTGAGGGACTGGAGGTCTAATATAGGACGAAGACACTTGTCCTTTTTCGGCACCAGAAAGTAGCGGTAATAGCAACCACGACCTACTTCTGGCAACGGAACCCTCTCTGTAGCTCCTTTGGCCAAAAGGACTTGCACTTCCTCGCAGAGAAGCGCCTTATGATCCTCTGATATGCGATTGTATGAAGATGGCATGGCTGGAGGAGGTGTCTCGAAGGGGAGGGAGTAGCCCCTTCGGACAATCTGGAGAGCCCACCTGTCTGAGGTAATGGATTGCCATTGAGGCAGGTGATGGCAAATCTTGCCGCCAACTAGTTCTTGGTGTACCCCCGGACAAGGAAGGTTTGGAGGCTGAAGAGGGGGCGGGGTGGACCGGGCGACTCGCTGGCTCCCTGATCCCCAGGGGCGTGGGATCCCGTCGTGTCCGCGCAGGGGCTGTACAGCATGCGCAGGTCGATGGCCCGGGGGGAAAGAATGTGGTTGGGTGTCCCTTCCGTAGCCACCAAGGGGGCAAAAGGAGGACTGTTGGGGTCTAGGAGCAGGCGGAAGGCCAAGGGACCGGGCTGTGGCTCAGGAATCCTTGAAGGGCTTGAGCGCCGAGTCTGCCTTGTCTCCAAAGAGACGTGTGCCATCAAAGGGCATGTTCATCAGAGATTGCTGGACATCTCCTGAGAAGCCAGATGTTCTCAGCCAGGCATGGCATCTCAATGCCACCGTCGATGCAACCGATCTGCCCAGATCATGAACTTTGCTGCGTCCCTACCATCTGTCACGGCTTGGGAAAGGACAGTCCGGGCCTCCTCTGGAACTCTAGGAAGCACTTGTGCGACCGTATCCCAGAGAGTATGGGAATGGTGGCCCAAAAGGCATGCGGAGTTCACGGACCGCAGCGCTAGACTGTTGGAAGAAAACAACTTCTTCCCCACGTTGTCCAGTCCTTTTGATTCCCTATCCAGGGGTGCAGCAGTAAATGCGCCCGATGAAGATGAAGCCTGAATGACAAGGCTCTCAGGCGTGGGGTGTTGGGTGAGGAATTTTGGGTCTGTCTGCACAGGCCGATGGCAGTGGGCAATCGTCCTATTCACTGAAGCCCCTGTGCTGGGCCTGGACCAAGTACCTAAAAGGACGTCTTCCGGTGCCTCATTAAAGGGAAGAAGGGGTTCTGATGTGGAAGACACGGGCTGAAGCTCGTCGGTTAGGATATTAGGCCTAACCTCCACAGAAGGTAGCTCAAGGTCCAAGACCTCAGCCACCCTTTTCACCACAATGGAGTATGAAGCACCCTCCTCCATAGCCATGCTAGGAGGAGAAAGCATACCAATCAGGGGAGGTGTCCAGACCACTGCACACAGTCCATTTGGGGGTCAAGCTGCTATTCTAAAGGGTCCCTCGTCCTCTCCAAACTTTCCTTGTATCCATACCCGTAAGCATAAGGGTCTGGATCAACTCTGGGCCCAGAAGAGGCCATTGAGAACGGAATCGGCGTTGAGCGACGTTGTTCTGGCTTCGAGTAATCGGGTATTAGAATGGGATCAACGCCGATTGTGGGCCCAACCGATGGCAGCATCGACATCTGACCCGACGCCAGGGAAGTTCACTGTGGCACGAGTGGGGTCAGGACAGATCCGAGATTGAACCCTGATGAGCCCTCCGGAGCCATGGCCGAAGACGACGACTTCGAACCCAAGGGGGGCCCCACCAACTCACTTGTGCCAGAGGGTGCCGAAAGTGGGTCGGTCTGCCCAAAAATGAGGCACATTGCCTCATAAAACTATTTAAGCTGGGCAGGGGTGGCTCCGGCTCCTTGGAAGTCAGGTAAGTGCGGAGTGGATCCAGATGAAGGCTTGAGGATGGAGGCCTAGAGCATCAACGCTCTTCACGCACCACATCATCCGAATGACAGGGTGAAGTCGAAGAACGCTTGTCCTTCTTCAACTTCTTTTTCTTATGACCTGAATGTCCCGATGACTTTGAGGGCGAAGAGTGGTGGTGACTCCGTGGCCGGTCTCAAGACCTTCCTCTTGAACGAGACCGTGAGCGCTACAGAGTGAAGTGTTGGGCCGCCATTAGCTTTAGGGACCGCTCCCTCAAAGCTTTTGAGTTCATGGCTCGACACTCGGAGCACCACTTCGGGTGACCCCAAGTGTTCCTCCACTGAAAAGCATTGGGCCCGAGGCTCTGTTTGCACCCTGCCGACCCGTGCCGCTAAGGGATTGTGTTTGGTGCTGACCTGTGCCCCTCCCCCCCATCCAGTGCTGATCTAAACCCTCCAGGTCTGTGTCCTGAAGTTGCGGGTACTTACCATTGGGCACCCACACCAACTTTGACCTCTGCACCTTGCCACCCCCATGTTGCTGGTGGTGCACCCTTGGTGTCTTCCTAAACTTTGCCCTGTGGACACCATAACCCCCAAAGTCTGGGACCTTAAATCGAGTACTTACTTGCATATTGTGTTGGTACTTTTCATCCCCTAGGACTGTATTGCTTTCTATGAGAAATTGCACTTTGTACTTTTGAAATTGAAAAGTATTACTTACCTGAAAGCTGTTTTATCTGTGAATTCCAAACAAGGTGCATGTGATACATTCATGAAACTGTACTTTCCTGCAGTGAAGATCTTTTTGGTTCTAGAAATAAAACAACAAAGTATATTTTTTATACAAAACATTGGCCTGGAGTTAGTAATTGAGTGTGTACCTCATTTCTTGACTGTGTGTGTGTACAACAAATGGTTAGCACTACCCTCTGATGAGCCTAACTGCTTGACCACACTACCGCAAAAGAAAGCATTAGTATTCTTTACTTTAGCCTCTTGGGATCTACTGGACTCTGTGCACATTATAACTTACTTTGGTATAGTATATACAGAACCAGCTTCCTACATACTCCACTTAGAGTAAGGTATCAAGAATCAAAAAGAAATAAACAGCTAAAAAGATGTCACTGACAAACTTGAAGTGGAGAACTACCACTTTCACACCATGTAATAAAGAACAATAACAATAAAAGTAGCCTTGAAGCATCAGGCAGGAAACCTTCATAGGGTCCCATGCTAATACACACCCCAAACATCTATCTGTGACAGCTTGAGTAAAAACACCTGCCATAAGCAGGAACACCCACTGGGTGCCACCATCAAGTGGAACAGACAGAGCTGAAAAAGCCTCACTGCACTGCCAAAGATCGGCTCATCTGTGAAATAAGTGAAGACAAATATACCACTACAAGCCAGTACAGGCGGTATTAAAAAGGCCAAAGGGTAGAGAGGAACCAAGCTAATTTGCTGTTTCACCCAGACTGTCACGAAAACGCCTTAAAGCGGAGTTAGCCTGTGCACCAAATAAATGGGCACCATCAAAAGGCATATCAATCAATGTGGCTTGAACTGCCTCCAAAAATCCAGAGGTAAGTAACCAGCCATGGCAACGAAGTGCAACTGAAGAAGCAATAACCCGACCCACAGAGTCAGTAGTATCCATACCACAGCAAATAATTTGTTTGGCGCCTTGAGACCCGCCGGGTGATACTCAGCACCTTATAAATCCCTGTATGATCGATTGATTGATTAGCTGCTTGCTATCCATTGTGAATGACAGGGGCAAGAGTGCTCCTGATATTATCCGGAAGCGTAGGCAAGATGCTTGCCAATGAGTCACATAATGAATGTGAGAAATGTCCAAGAACACAAGATGTATTAATAGAGAGTAAAGTGGGACTTGTGGAGGACAAAATATGCCTGCCACAAACGTTTAGACTCCTGGAATCTCTATCACATGGGACATGTAGGAGAGACTCAATATCATGGAAGTCCAAAGCAGTCTGTACCACCAACCTTCGATGAGTAGGATGTCTGAGGAGACAAGCCGGATCACCAGGGGCAGGTCAGTGCCTGTGAGATATAGCCCATTCAACAGAGGTCCCAGTATCAGACTTAGCACAAGCCGCCAACAAAACGTCATGTAGGGTTTCATTGCAAGGAAGCACTGGTTCAAACCCTGATTGGCCTTGATGGAGGACATCAATTAGAGGATCCAAAGTTAATCTCCCTGAAGGAAGTGTTAGATCCAAAACTACAGCAACCCTTCTCAGCATGTCAGCAAGTGAAGAACATGCCTCTGTAGCAAGGCTGGAGGGGAGTAGGCCTGAAGCTGGGGAAAAGTCCAAGCCACTAGCTGCAGCTAGATCAGCCAGCCAGCTGAGGTTGAAGTGGGGTAGACTTTGGTCTCAACTCCTGAACCGAGGAATGGCGGTATGCAGTGAAGTCAGCAACTTCCGCGACTTCGACTGTTTTCATCATGACTTACCTCGTGAAGTTGATGGAGAATGACTTCCAAGAGAACAACTCCTTGAATGGGCCCACGAAAAGACCTTAATACAAGGAGGAGACCCTGATCAATAGAAATTCTGCGACGGTTCCGACATCCATGCCGCCAGAACCTTCAAACGACACTCCTGCAGAGCTTTCGGAAGACTTTGACAGGAGTTGCACTCTTTGGCGTCATTGTGCTCTCCCAGACATCATATACAAATCAACTGGGGGTCCATACCCGACATCTGTCGTGCACAGGACCCACAGGGTGTTAACCCCAAAGACATGGACAGGAAAAAGCACACTGTTGCATCGACAAAAACAATTAAGTAGGCCGCAAACGGCCTAACCAACCGTTACTGGATCCGCAGGATACATTGGTCATCTGTACTGAATAAGTGGGCAACATGTGCTGCTGTTACAACTTGAAGTAGAGAGAAAGGTGAATGCAATTTCTGTATCAAACCAGACAAAATTCATTTAATGCCCCAAGTCCAGCTGCTCTGCATGCTGCTCCAAAGAAGCCTGTGCAATTGGTGCTGCCAAGAATGGAGATATGTGACTGCTTCCCAGTCCGACTCAAGGCCATGAGTGGCGAAACAATAGAGGGGACAGATGAGCAGCTGTCGGAAGAGACTAGTAACCAAATACAGCTTGCCAGAGATCTTGCTCTTTGTTGATCACAATCTATAACATGTGGACTGGTCCGCTAATCGTGCAGCTTAGAGCAAGACTGACTCCAAAACCACCCCTGCATACACTTTTGGAGACCTCAACTCATGGTTTTAAGCACAGACACCCCCATAAGGCCTGTATGCTGGCTTGCTACCACCTTACCATAATTAAGACCAAAACATACTGAGCACCAAGATCCCTGTAAGGCTAGATCGTCTGCATGCCAGCTTATTGCTATTTTTCTAATAAAATATCACACCTTGGAAACTGAATGGTTGTGAGTGATAAGTGAGTTAGTGGATACTAATGTTCTGCCTCACAGCCAACCTTAAAGAGTAAGCCTTCACTCTTTAAACAAAGGCCTCCCTGAAAGTCAAAGGTCTACAACAGAGGTACTGCAAGTTCAATGAACTCTGGCTCATCTGGTTCCAGAGACCACAGCAAGTCAAGTAACAAGAATTAAATTTTTTCCCCTCAGAGAACTGACCTGACATACTATTAGGTATTAGTTTGATTTTGTCCTTTTACATTTTATTTGCTTTATTATAGATCTGCTTAGTGTGGCCAACGCACTTCAAGACTTCTTTTGGCAAAAGGCATCATATAAATAAAATGAAATGAAACATAAGCCCGGAGCTATTAAACAAAAACAAAACTGAAGTTAAAAAAGCAAACCCTTGTGCTCAGTCTAACCCTCTCTCAAGACATGACTGAGTGTTAAAAATGATGAGCGGTGTCCTTTAGCAGTTTGACTTTGGTCGACAATTCTGTGGCTGGATTCGGTTCCACTATTGGGAGCCGAAGGCCAGGGTACGGGTAAACGTTACACACTCCAGGGCCTTTGCCCTATACAGGGCCACTGTCCCTCATGCTGTTTGCAACCGCGCTGGAGCCTCTTGCAGCCTGGATCCGCCAGGGCCCTTTGATATGGGGCGTCAGGTACTGTGGGAGGTAGGAAGAGAGTATTTCTCTTTATGCTGATGACCTATTGCTCTATGTCACTAATCCACTCTAGTTCATCAATAGGATTAGGCATATTTCCTGTATTTTTAAAGAACACTGGGGATACCAAATAAACTGGGACAAATCTCTGATCTTTGCACTTACAGGAGACCGCCCTCTTAAGTTGCCCCAGGAATGCTCTGCACCGATAGTGGGTGTGGGCTTCATGTACTTGGGTATTTATGTTACCAGAGACCCGGAGCACTTCATGCGGGTGAAACTCTACCCGCAACTGAGTAGACTGCACAGAGATGTGGACAAGTGGGGAGCCCTTCTACTATCACTAATGGGGAGGGTAGCACTTCATAAAAATGATGGCACTGCCAAGGCTAATATGTGTGCTCCAGAACACTCCATATAGAATTCTCACCAGAGGTGTATTTTGGCAGATCCAGCAGGAAGTCAATTTGTTATTGTCGGATGATGGTAGTCATGCATAGCTTTGCACAAGCTCCAAAGCAGAGTATACGAGGGGGTACTGGCTGTTCCAGATTTTCTTAAGTACTATTGGGAAGCACAACTGGTGGTTGTCAGTGACTAGGCATTTGCAGACCAGATGGAACCAGCATTCCGGGTAGACCACCTCGAGCTAGGTAGCTATACAAACAATGGTTCGATCGGGCTCTACCGGCACATGCTGCTACGGTAGTGTGGGTGTGGAAAGAAGTGACACGTTACTTGGGTTGGAGGAATACCCTAACAGCCTGAACCTCTCTGTAGCACAGCAATCTCCTGCGCAATATGGCAGAAACCGAACGCTATATGTATCTGCAACTGGGACTTGACCTGCGCAGACATGTGGTTGGGGAAGCTCAACTACCAGAGGAGGATCGCCTTCTTTCAGCTCCGCTTGAAAGTAGGGCAATCTCCTCGATCTACAGAAATTGATGAATAATTCCCCTGACCTGTTGGCCATCCTACACACAACTTCAGGAGAAGTGGGAGAACTGGATGAGGATGACTGGGTGGAAGCAAAACGGAGCCCAAGAGAAGTCGCAATCCAAGCACGTTTCACACTGATGCAACTGCAGATACTACACAGGGCTTATTACTGTAGGGTACTCTTACACAAGATGGGTTGGTGGGGTCTCCTCGCCCTTTTTGAGGCAGTGTGAGCAGGAAGGAACCCTTTATTATATATTGTGGTCCTGTCCTGAGATGCAGTACTTTTACTGGTGTGGAAGACTGGCCGAGATACCAAAGAATATGGCTTACAACTGCAGCAGTACTGGCAAAGCAAAACATAGCGCGTTCCTGGGATTGGAGGCACCCACCCGCTCATGAAAGAAAGACCTAGATTGGTGCTGAGGGGTGGAGAGAGTGGTCTACCAACGAAGGGGATGCCCCAAAAAGTGCGACAAGATATGGGGAGGTTGGAGCGCATACAGGGGGGGATGAGTGAATGGAGGGTAGAGAGGGAGGGGTTAGGAGTGTAGGGGTGTGAATCCCAGGACCTTTCACTGCTATTATTACTGAAAGGACGGTTATATTTTCATTATATTACAGAGTTTGTTGAATGCTATGAAGTATACCTGTGAGCTACTGCATTGAGCACTGCCAACTGTTTATGCTAAACAACGATTGTTGCATGCTAACCAATCAAAAGATTTAAACAAAAAAAAACAATGCAGAGCTGAAGATCAATTTTAATAATGTACTAGGATTTTTGCACCTGCCTATACCCTTTATATCTTTTATACGAGTTCGGGAAGGTGACTTGTGGGCAAGAGGAAATGAATGTTAAATCTATGTCATTACGGATTTATTGTGAGAAATAAAAATATCGTCAAAAAGGAGCAAACTGGCATGGACCATTAATACTACTTAATGAAGAGGATAAACATTTTGTAGGATGTGTCCAATTTTGAAAGAAGTAGGACTGGACAAAGAGGCATCAGGGAGCTTCTAACAGGAGTGTTAGGAAACCAAAGAATTACTAGTCCCTATCTTAAGATCTATTTTTTGTTACACTATTTTGAGACAACCTTGAAAGAGTTAAGTGGAGTCGTACCCTTGCACTACTAAATTACATTCCCCAGCTAAGTGTTAATGACATAACTGATTTGTCTAATACAAGTATGAGTCGTTTATTATTTCAGCCGAGCTTTCAACAAGTGACAGACATACTTTCAGAAGTAATGATTGCTATGGTCTTTTAATTTAGTTTTGCTATGTGTGCAAAAATAGTGTGATGGGTTCTTCTTTCTCGGATAGAACAGGCAAAAACCACACCTCTTTCGAGTCAGAAAATAAATAACTTCATTAAGGCAGTCTGAAAGCAGACAGTTTAGTTGGACTCTTAATGGTAGTAAAAATCCAAGAACGGGAACTTCGGGACTGATTTGGGGAAAAAAAAAAATAGTGACCGTCTGTCCTAGTGAACCTGAAAGTGCGATCACTGATGGTGGAAGTGCTGCAGGGTCCACAAAATGCTTACTGTGAGGTTTGAAACTCTACTGATATGTGGAGGAGACAACATAGTGCCTGATGCTGTATGAAGTCTAACCTGGAAAGCAGAAGGACTGAAGCATCTGTATGTGGCTCCACTTGGGTGCAGAAGCAAAGAGGCACTCAGAAAGTACTGACTCTAAGCTACAAAAAGGTGAGTCAGTGCACCCACCCCCTGAAAGCAGCCCTCTGGAAGAGGTGAAGGAAGTCCAAGGACTTCTCCAGAAATCACCCTGCAGGACGATGCAGTCACTCACTGCACTCGCTGCAAAGAGAAAATCAGACTGGCTGCATCACTCAGCCAGTCCACGTTTCACTAATGCGCTGCCCCAGGGCAACACGAATTCCTGGCTGCCCTCGAACCAGTACAATATGGTTAATTGGCTGCACTGTCTCTTCTGCGCCTAGCGTAAACTGTGACAACTATTTATAAATCGAGCCTGGATGGATTCATACTGTGATTTGCTTACCAATGCTGTGAAGCAGAACACATGGATGTTTATCTCCATGCAGAGAATGGATACATTACCAGTCAGATGTCACCAGATCAGCACAGCTCTTAGGAATCCAGCAATAAGCTTAAAAATAGATAAGAGTTGGTCTTTGGTGAGGCCTGAACTAATATTAGAAACCACAGATTTCCTATGGTTTATGCTAGCTGTTGATGCTGTTAACATGGGCATTTCTGAGACTCTTTCCAATATGGACCTAGAATAGTGCTATGCTTTTGAACATGATTAAACTTTCTGTACTGCAGATACTTTCACACACTTGACACCACCATAGAGTTTTTATTAAATATTTTCTTAGTTTTCAGACCGAATACAAAAAAGTGAAACATTAATCACTGCACCAAACAGACACAAAGTTTGGAGGCACAGGAGTTTCGAACAAACACTGCAATAGACGTTTACACACAAGCAAAGGTACGTCCTATAGAACATTTGTCACAGCGAATTTACTGCGCCATTTAGAACAGATGTGCCAATGGAGGCCTACTATAGTGAATGCACTATAACAACATGATTGTCTTTTGTGCCTAAGAGTCTGCGGAGGTAACGAATCAGGCATTTACAGCAATTCGTTAATATTCATCCTCCAATCAAAAAAATACCCCAGTTTAGCATCTCATCTAATCTCACTCAGACACATCCTTCAGCTCTTCTCTCACACTCTTTATCTACTACTAAAGCGGAAGAGTTAAACTTTTTTCTAAAACTGGGAAGGAGCCAAACTGGAGGCATCTCAAGTTTCTGCACATATACGATTTTTCATCTGAGCACACACCACCCCATACATCCTCCAGTTTCCAAAAGGAAATGGCAGCAGACACCTCAAAAAACATAAGGAACCCGCACAGGGGTGACAATGGTATATTCGCAGCAGTGATTTAAATCTTCCCAGAGAGTAGGTCTGTATCAACGCCTCTGTTGTCTTAAAATCAAGAAAAAATGTTCTGGAATTGGGATGTTAAATGGTATTGCATTTATACATTGGGGATGAAAATTAGTTACTTACCTGTAACTGTGGTTCTCCAGTATTGGTATCTTTCATAGATTCACATGCTTGAATCATCCCCGTCGTCAAGGTGGGAGCCTCATGGTAACCTCAAATACACATAGCGGTACTCTTTACACACTAGGCCACAAGCCCCCCACCCCCGGTTCTTTTATGGTCTATCCATGTTGTTTTGCAAAAAAGACCCAAAGTTGAACCTCGGCCACATCCTCTAGAACACTCCCAACAGAGGCTCTTTCCCTCAGATTTTCTAGTACGAATGTGAAGTTAAGAGGTCATGTAGAAGGGGAGCCTCCGCAGGGAGGAGGGTGGGTCGCATGTGAATCTATGAAAGATACCAATACTAGAGAACCACAGTTACAGGTAAGTAACTAATTTTCTTCTCCAGTATTGCATCTTTCATAGATTTACATGCCGGAATTAGAGTAGCGAGCAGTAACATTGATTAAGTAGACATGTAGCTGTACCTTATAATCCGAACAAACATCCGAATAACAATAGGAATAAGAGCAACAGTACCTCCAGTTGGTGTTCAATGGCAACGGAACAATGTTCTTCTGAAAATAACAATCATGCATAATAAGCATAGATCTCTGCATTACAACAAATGTGTAGCATGCTACGATAATCAAGCACTACCATAAGCATTAAAAATATAAAAAATGTAACCTTGACTAGAATAAGAAACCGCTGGTCATCTACCCTGCTTGCGGAGGTGGGATGATTCAAGAGGCTCACCTTAACAAAACAAATGCCTCAAGACTGCTTGTTCCACCGCTGTGTCCATGTTATCTGTCTCCTCAAGACAATAGTGTTTTGTGAACGTATGCTGGCTGGACCATGTGGCCTCTCTACAA
The DNA here is from genome assembly GCF_031143425.1 of Pleurodeles waltl. Lineage (NCBI taxonomy): Eukaryota > Metazoa > Chordata > Amphibia > Caudata > Salamandridae > Pleurodeles > Pleurodeles waltl. The sequence continues at coordinate 345,273,696 of NC_090447.1, read as the reverse complement.
ATCTGCTGCAGGGGCAGCCCTGCGAAGAGGGCAGCCGATGTGGCTACAGCCCTTGTCGTGTGGGCTCTTACCCTGCTGTGGAGAGGTTTCCCAGCCTGAATATGACAGAATCGGATCGCCAGGCCAATTCACCTGGCTACAGTCTGTCTGGATACTGGAAGGCCCTTCCTTGCGTCTCCAAAGGCCACAAACAACTGGTCTGATTTGCGTATGCTCTGAGTCTTCTGTAGGTAAAACTTCAGACACCTTTTAACATCCAGGGAATTTAATGCCCTTTCTGCCACTGTCTGCGGATAAGGAAAAAAGGTTTTCAAGATAACCGGTTCATTCAAATGGAAAGTTGAAGGCACTTTCGGAATGTATTTAGGATTCATTCTCAGAATTACGCTAGTAGTGGTGAACTGAAGAAAAGGCTCCCTGACGGTGAATGGTATGTCACTCACTCTCCTAGCAGAAGTAAGGGCCAGCAACAACGCCGTTTTCCATGAAATGAACTTTACCTCCGCTCTATGGATGGGCTCAAAAGGGGGTTTCATGAGCTGCCCTAGGACCACGTTTAGGGACCACAACGGTGGAGGCTTCTGCACCGGTTGAAAAGCACGAAACAGGCCTTTCAGAAACTTCTTCACAACTCTGGTGGAATATAACAAAACTGAATTCTGAGACCTGCGGTATCTTGAAATTGCCGCCACGTGCATGCGGATGGAAGAATATGAGAGTCTGGACTTTGCTAGGTGTAACAAGTACAATAGTACCTTTTCTGGAGGAGAGGAGATTGGATGGATCCCTTCACCTGCGCACCACAGACAAAAACGCTTCCATTTGAACCTGTAGGTCCTATTGGTAGTATCCGCTCTAGCTCTGGCTAGAATCTCCCTACATTCTGAAGAGATGTTTACGGTGAAGTACTCATGGAACTCCGGAGCCAGGCCGATAAGTGGAGAGATGACGGATCCGGATGTCTGACTTGGCCCCGGTGCATTGTCAACAGGGATGGCTTCCGTTTGAGTAGCACATGCGCCTGTTCCGAGAGCATGAGGAGCTCCGTGAACCATACCTATCTGGGTCACCTCGGTGCTATTAATAGGAGGCGACAACCCCCGCCTTCATCTTGCTGATGACTCTCGGTACCAGTGGGATCGGAGGAAAAGCGTAGGCATAAACGCCGGACCATCTCATCGAAAACGCATTCCCCCACGATCCTCTCTGGGGAAGCCAGCTTGTGTATTAAGGGCATTTCTTGTTCTCGAGTGTGGCAAACAGATCGATGTTTGGTCTGTCCCATAACTGGAAGAGTTGGTCTAGAATCTCCTGGTCTAGTTCCCACTCGTGGCAGGGGATAATTGTCCTGCTCAGGGTATCTGCCACCTCGTTGGTGTGTCCTGGCACGTGCTCCGCCTTCAGAGAAATGTTGTGCGCTATGGCTAATTTCCAGAAGTTCTGAGCCTGCTGCGAGAGCTGTAGAGACCTTGTGCCACCCCGCTTGTTTCGATAAAACATGCTCGTGGTATTGTCCTGATAAAGACATTCAAGCCCTGAAGCCTTGGCAAGAAAGCCTTTAGGAGCGAAATCTATAGCTTTGAGCTCCAGCTCATTTATGTGGAGCTGACTGTCCTTTGGAGTCCAGGATCCACTGATTCGAAGATCTTGAAGGTGGGCACCCCAACCTTCAAGGGAGGCATTCGTCGTCACGATATAGTGAGGTACCTGATGAAGAAACGCGAGACCGCTAGACAAATTTGCCGGTGTCGGCCACCAAGCCATGGCTGTTCGCATTTCCGATGTGACGAGAATTTTGTCCTCGAAAGAGTCCTGAACCAGGCACCATTGGACATCCAATTGCTCTTGCAGGGGCCGCATATACAGTCTGCAGTCTGGAACCAGCGGAATGCATGACAAGATCATTCCCAGCAATGACTTGTAAGTGCGAACTGAAATGCACTATTTTGCTAAGAGGTTGCAGGCCAACCTGTTGAGCTTTAGTTTCCTTTCCTGTGACGGGTACGCCTTGCTCTGGACAGTGTCTAGTGCCGCTCCTAAGAAGTTCAATGTCTGTTTGGGGCTAAGATGTGACTTCTGGTAATTGACGGTAAGCCCCAGATCGTCGAACAACTGGAGGCAGAGATAGATGTGACGCACCACTTGGCCTTTTGAGGGTGCTTTGATGAGCCAGTCGTCGAGACAGGGAAACACCTGCATGCCCGACTATCGGAGATGAGCTGCCACTGGAGCCAGCATCTTCGTAAAAATTCTGGGGGCTGATTTCAAACCGAAAGGAAGGACCCGAAATTGTAGATGCATACCAGCCACCTTGAACCTGAGGAATTTCCGATGGTTGCGGTTTATTGGAATATGAAAATACGCATCCTGGAGGTCTAAGGATGCCATATGATCCCCGGTACACAAAAGGCACAAGATGTCCTGCAGTTTTACCATTCTGAACGATTGTTTCTTCAGAAACTTGTTTAGTGACCTTAAGTCCAGAATGGGGCGCCAGTCTCCTGAAGGTTTCTTGACCAGAAAGAAGTGTGAATAGAACCCCTTGTTCCTGTGAGGAACAGGGACCAGCTCTATTGCGCCCTTGCGTAACATCACCTGTACTTCTTTGAGGAGTTGGGTTAATCGTGGAGGTGGAGGGCCTGACGTCCCGTGGCTTTTGTATGAACTCCAGAGTATGTCCTCTGGTCACCACATCAAACACCCATCTGTCTGATGTTATGGTCTTCCAACGGAGGAAGTGAGAAGTGATGCAACCCCCGATCCTAGAGCCCCTGGTAGGGTAGGAAGCTGGTATGGGTAGCTGGTCATTGTTTCCTGCCGGTATTTCTTCCCTGTGGCGCTGGCCTTCCCTTCGCTGGGTGTCTATATGCAGCGGTAGGTGGCAATCGATAATGCTGCTGATGTAGTCTGTATTGCTGTCTGGGTCCTGCCGAAGAGGACTGATACTAGGGTCTGGGGTCTGTACTGTTATACTGCAAGGTACCAAGCGATCTCGCTGTGTCAGTATCCGTTTTGATGGACTGTAGCAATTCGTCCACATGCTTCCCAAATAGACTTTCCCCATCATACACCATATCCAGAATGCGGCTCTGGACGGAAGGATGTAGACTTGAGCCACCCCTGCCTACGCAAGACTGCTGCTCCTGCCAGCTGTCGGAATCCTGTTAAGGAAATTCCTATTGCGCAGTCAATGATTTCTGCTGCGATCCGCTCACCCTCCTGCAGCACCTTCTTTGCTTCCACTTTGACATGCTCAGCTAAGAGATCTACTTTTGCTGACATGTCCGCCCACATCTGGCGATCGTACCTCCCTAGTATGGCCAAGGAGTTGGCCGCCTTTACTGTGATCGCCGCCACCGAGGAAAACCTCTTACCGATATTATCCAACCTCCTCCCATCCTTGTCTGGAGGCGCTGCGATAGGTGCCGAAGGGTTTTTTGATCGACGGTGTGCAGCCTGGGATATTACGGAATCCGGCTTTGGTTGTGATATTAAGCAGGCTGGAGTGTTGTCAGGGGCCTTGTACTTCTTTTCCAGCTTTGGCATCTGGGAAGGCACTGTAGCTAGATTTTTCATTGCCTTAGGAAATCCACTATCGGGATCGCTCTTACTGATCTCCTTGACGTTCTTTGAAATCATATACGAAACAATCTGTTTCCTGAGAAATAATAGGCAAGTCGAATCTCTTGGCTGCCCTTTCCATTAAATTGTGAAAACCCCCGATGTCCTCAGGGGGTGAATCAACTGGTCCTGCCGGCGGCGGTGTGGGAATGAGGTAGTCATCCCACTCACTAGGAGCCACCTCCGAAATCTCTCCTTCTTCCCTCTCGTCATCCGTTGAGATATGGTCATCTTGTGGCTGTGGAACCAATGGGACACTTCTGTGAGGTGTCCCCGGGAGACTGGTAATAGGGGTTTGCATAGGAGTCCGCTGACTGTAAGGTCTAGATGGAGTTCCCGGCGTTGACGGTGGAAAACGCCTATAGTAGTCTTTTAGCATACCCTGGAGATCTGTCACCAGAGACCTAGGCATGGGGAAAGACGATTCTTGTTCCCCCGTTGGGTATGGAGAGTCCAGCTGATATATAGTTGACGAATAATAGAGCTGCTGCTGCCCTTCCTGCTCCTCATCCAAGTCCTGGCATTTTACATGCAGCTGAGATGGACTACTGGCTGCACCAAACATTCCGTCATCCTGGGAATAAATGTCCTCATCATCATCATCCAGGAGATGCTGCAGGGGATATGGCAAGACTTTGCCTGGAGACCTATGTCTTGGAAGAATTGGTGATGTTCTTTCTCCCATGGTGATAAAGGAAAGAGGGAGGAATCTTGCCGAATCATGTTGTACTCCAAAATCCCCAGAGGGGGGCATGATGGTCGATGATTGGGCCAACGAAATTTCCATCCTTGCCGTTGACACTGCAGTGTTCGTCGTAGACAGTCCCCTCGTCGACGGCAGGGGTCTGTCACCGACGGATCCCTCGTCGACAACGCAGGTGTGCTCGTCGACGGTGCCTTCTTTATCCTCGCGGACAGGTGCTTCGTCGACGATAATGCCGTAGTCGACGGGTGGACCACTGCTGCTTCCACTGTCTATGTCTTCGTGGACGATGCCTTCTTGAAGATTTTAGCAGAGATAATCGTTGTCGATGAAAGCGGCAATGATGTTATTATCATTGGAGACACCGCCGTAGTAAACGTCATTGTCGTCGTCGTGACCGTCGACACCGTCGTCTGACTTTTTTTTGAAGCATCAGAGGAAGGTTTTACCCGATCCCTTGTCGGCGACAGGGACAGAGAGGCACTTTTTGTGGGTGCCTTTTTTTTTCACACAGGCGTCAGAGGCTCTGAACAAACCTTTTTTAAGAGTTTTGCCTGGGTCTCTGATCTGGAAGTAGCGGGCTCCTGGTGCCCCTACTTCTCCATAGATTTATACTTTGTCTTTTTAACCACTTTCTTTGGTGGTTCCTCAGATAATCTTCCCGTCTCTCCAGGTCGTTTGAGGGAGCAAGATGATGTTTCACTCTCATCTGAAGATGGATTTTCCATGGCCTTCTGTCTCTGCAGCCACAACAGAAGCCTACCCTCACGGTCCTTGAGGGTTTTCTGACTAAAGGTGCGACAGACTTTACAGTCTCTCACCTTCTGGTCAAGATGCAGGCAGTAGATTTACTTTTTGTGGGGGTCATCAACGTGAAGTATCTTCTTCCCACAGCTGCCACAATCCCTAAACAGACCCTTCCTAGTCTGCTGAGACATATTGACATGGTAAAAGTGAAATTGTCTGCGAAAAATTCCTGTCAGAAAGGTATACTGAGCAGAGCTCAGGGAGACTCCCTTCACACGACGTGCGGTAGAAAATCTGAGGGAAAGAGCCTCTGTTGGGAGTGTTCTAGAGGGTGTGGACGCCTGACTGAGGTTCAACTTTGGGTCTTTTTTGCAAAACGACATGGATAGACTATAAAAGAACCTAGGTGGGCCCTTGGGGCCTAGTGTGTAAAGTGTACTGCTATGTGTATTCTAGGTTACCTCGACGACGGGGATGATTCAAGCATGTGAATCTATGAAAGATCCAATACTGGAGAACCTGGTATTACGACAATGCAGCATAGAACTGGTATGGATACAACCAGGTTTTTACAGCCTTTCTAAGCTTCAAAAGGCTGGACTGCAACAATCAATTCTGGCAAGGCAGTCCTATAGTAACCCTTCATGCCAGGGAGCTATAGCTTGCCCTTATCATCCTGAAGCCTCAATGGTTCAAGGTTAGCTCTACTATGCAAGCTCACACCTATTAATCCATACAACCAACACTTGATAATTTGGCAAGTTATAAATTCATATAGCTGTAGAAAATGCAGAGGCATCTCAGAAGAAACATTTTTGCTACGGCTATCCGTCACATCAAGGAGAGCAGTCCAGAAGTCCACACACGTTTTCAAACCAATCACGATGGGTCACTGTAGGAAGTTGGCTCTGTATGTACTATTTCAAAGTAAGAAATAGCATGCACAGGGTCCAAGGGTTCCCCTTAGAGGTAAGATAGTGGCAAAAAGAGATCATTCTAATGCTCTATTTTGTGGTAGTGTGGTCGAGCAGTAGGCTTATCAGAGGGTAGTGTTAAGCATTTGTTGTACACACACAGGCAATAAATGAGGAACACACACTCAGACAATTCCAGGTCAATAGGATTTTATATAGAAAAATATATTTTCTTAGTTTATTTTAAGAACCACAGGTTCAAGATTTACAAGTAATACTTCAAATGAAAGGTATTTCACTTAGTTACTTTAGGAACTTTGAATTAGCAAAATAGCATGTACAGTTTTCACAAAAATGGCAATAAGCTATTTTAAAACTAGACAGTGCAATTTTCAACAGTTCCTGGGGGAGGTAAGTGTTTGTTAGTTTTGCAGGTAAGTAAACCACCTACAGGGTTCAAAGTTGGGTCCAAGGTAGCCCACCGTTGGGGGTTCAGGGCAACCCCAAAGTTACCACACCAGCAGCTCAGGGCCGGTCAGGTGCAGAGGTCAAAGTGGTGCCCAAAATGCATAGGTTCAATGGAGAAGGGGGTGCCCCGGTTCCAGTCTGCCAGCAGGTTAATACCCGCGTCTTCGGAGGGCTGACCAGGGGGGTTTTGTAGGGCACCGGGGAAGGAGGGGGGGGGGGGGGGGGGGGGGAAGAGAGAGACACAAGTCAGCACAAAAAGTACACCCTCAGCGGCACGGGGCGGCCGGGTGCAGAGTGCAAACAGGCGTTGGGTTTGTAATAGGATTCAATGTGAGACCCAGGGGTCTCTTCAGCAAGGGGGGAGGGCTCCTCGGGGTAGCCACCACCTGGGCAAGTGAGAGGGCCACCTGGGGGTTGCTTCTGCACTGGAGGTCGGATCCTTCAGGTCCTGGGGGCTGCGGGTGCAGTGTCTTTACCAGGCGTCGGGTTCTTTGAAGCAGGTAGTCACGGTCAGGGGGAGCCTTAGATTCCCTCTGCAGGCGTCGCTGGGAGGGCTCCGGGGGGTCAACTCTGGCTACTCACAGGGTCGCAGTTGCCGGGGAGTCCTCCCTGTGGTGTTGTTTCTCCGCAGGTTGAGCCGGGGGCGTCAGGTGCAAAGTGCAAAGTCTCACGCTTCCGGCGGGAAACGTGTGGTCTTTAAAAGTTGCTTCTTTGTTGCAAAGATGTTTCTTCTTTGGAGCAGAGCCGCTGTCCTAGGGAGTTCTTGGTCCTTTTAGATGCAGGGTAGTCCTCTGAGGCTTCAGAAGTCGTTGGACTCTGTGGAACGCTTCGCTGTTGCAGTTTTTCTTGAAGTGGGGAGACAGGCCGGTAAGGCTGGGGCCAAAGCAGTTGGTGTCTCCGTCTTCTCTGCAGGGCTTTCAGGTCAGCAGTCCTCCTTAGTCTTAGGTTGCAGGAATCTATCTTGCTAGGTTCTGGGAGCCCCTAAATACTCAATTTAGGGGTGTGTTTTAGTTCTGGGGGGGTTAGTAGCCAATGGCTACTAGCCCTGAGGGTGGCTATACCCTCTTTGTGCCTCCTCCCTGAGGGGAGGGGGGCACATCCCTAATCTTATTGGGGGAATCCTCCATCTGACAGATGGAGGATTTCTAAAAGTCAGAGTCACCTCAGCTCAGGACACCTTAGGGGTTGTCCTGACTGGCCAGTGACGACTCCTTGTTTTTCTCATTATCTCCTCCGGCCTTGCTGCCAAAAGTGGGGCCGTGGCCGGAAGGGGCGGGCATCTCCACTGGCTGGAGTGCCCTGGGGCGCTGTAACAAAGGGGGTGAGCCTTTGAGGCTCACCGCCAGTTGTTACAGTTCCTGCAGGGGGAGGTGAGAAGCACCTCCACCCAGTACAGGCTTTGTTACTAGCCACAGAGTGACAAAGGCACTCTCCCCATGTGGCCAGCAACATGTCTGGTGTGTGGCAGGCTGGTAAAACTAGTCAGCCCACACTGGAAGTCAAGTATGTTTTCAGGGGGCATCTCGAATATGCCCTCTGTGGTGTATTTCACAATAAAATGTACACTGGCATCAGTGTGCATTTATTGTGCTGAGAAGTTTGATACCAAACTTCCCATTTTTCAGTGTAGCCATTATGGTGCTGGGGAGTTTGTGCATGACAGACTCCCAGACCATATACTCTTATGGCTACCCTGCACTTACGATGTCTAAGGTTTTGCTTAGACACTGTAGGGGCATAGTGCTCATGCACCTATGCCCTCACCTACGGTATAGTGCACCCTGCTTTAGGGCTGTAAGGCCTGCTAGAGGGGTGACTTATCTATGCCATAGGCAGTGTGAGGTTGGCATGGCACCCTGAGGGGAGTGCCATGTCGACTTAGTCATTTTCTCTCCACCAGCACACACATGCTGGCAAGCAGTGTGTCTGTGCTGAGTGAGCGGTCCCCAGGGTGGCATAAGACATGCTGCAGCCCTTAGAGACCTTCCCTGGCATCAGGGCCCTTGGTACCAGGGGTACCAGTTACAAGGAACTTACCTGGATGCCAGGGTGTGCCAATTGTGGAAACAAAGGTACAGGTTAGGGAAAGAACACTGGTGCTGTGGCCTGGTTAGCAGGCCTCAGCACACTTTCAAATCATAACTTGGCATCAGCAAAGGCAAAAAGTCAGGGGGTAACCATGCCAAGGAGGCATTTCCTTACAGTCACGTTTAATTTCTACAACTTCGTCTGTGGCAAATCATGGTACCCAAGCATCTCAACCCATCCACAGCCCAAGGGCATTGAAAACATTATAGCCGAACAACAAGCAACAAACAACAACCAAATGAATCCTCGAAGCAGACAGTTCCCAGCAGGCCATATTACCTGGAACCAATCATGAAGATGTGAGTGTTAACACACATGCAAGTGACTCACTAAGATTAAATAAGCATTTGCAATGCAACAGGTCTCACATTTGCTCGAATTAGAGCTATTAGCGTTGTAAACTCCTAACCAGACTTTTCTTGCCACATAAATTGAAAGAAAAAGTCCGAGAGCCATCACACTATGTAAAACTCAGCGCGGTCGCCCTGCATGGAAAATAAAAAGATAAAGTAGTGAAGAAACGAAGCTGAAAACATGGAGCCTCGTATGTTTTCAGTAGTTGCCCGGTGTGCTAGAGGAGGGCTACACACTGGAAAAGGCCTGATTTATGCATGCCTTCCACTAATGAAATCAAGCAGATTTTAAAAGGCAAGCCCACGAACCAATGAAAGTGACAGCTGTGACAAGAGCGTGGTTAAAAGTCCAAAGAGAGATTACAACAGGGATGGAGCACTTGTGCGCTCAGCCCTAAAAACGTAAGGACTGTATGCAACACTATCTAATTGTCTTCTCCAATTCCCAGTGCAAAACTCCGACAAGGGCTAATTGTTTTGTGAAACGCAAGTTTAACTAATTTATGAAACATCGCCAAAATGCAGATGTTCAAATATTTTAAAATATATAATAAGCCTGGTGTCAAAAGCATTCTCACAGTCTAATAATGGCAGATCACAAATCAGTGTTCCAGGTTGCTTGCAAGTTCATGAAAGTATTTCGTCAGGGCATAGAACTGCATAGATCCTTAATGATCAACTGTGGCATACATTTCTGTGGCTTATTAGCTAAAATGTTTCAGAAGACGGTAGCATACACATTGATCATGGAATAGAGGGGTTTTACAACCTGTGCTCCATGGAGTCCTTATTGGGCTTGGAACTGTCACTATTTAATATAGTCTCACAGATAGGAGTAAAGGGTCGGTAGCAGAGCCTCTTCAGGATCAGTTGAACTCTAACCATTGGAGTTTCATTACATATTACATTGAACGCAACCAGAAAACCAACCCCTCTGGTCTTTGCCCAATTGACTTGCTTTTAACAGAAAATAACTCTTCTAATTCACATCTTATTCTTACTCATCCATCATAGACCTCGGATTCCAACTTTCATTACTTCTTGCTGATTCCCCTTAGAACCACTGCGGCCAACACAGAAGACATGCCTGCCTCCAGCTCCAGGCAAATACCTCGAAATCCGTTGGAATCCTCCCATCTGCCAAGCACCCGAGTCTCAAACTTTGTAAAATATCCACCGGATAAAATGGCAACGAAAAAACTGAGATGATAGGAAGGACTCTAACTGGTTATCGCGCTCTCCACATCTGGCCAAAAGAATCTCCTGCTTAGTGAAGACAAGTGGGCAGAGATACAGTGCCACAATGAAGACTTGTGAGGCCTAGCTGGCAGTGGACTTGGACGGAAGTCAAGGTGAAGAAAGAGGTAAAGCTGTGCTGCCCTAAAAGGAAGGTGGAGACTGGCGGCATAAAGAAAGTGGAGAGGCAGGTGGAGTTTGCCCCCAACAACATTGGTAAGATGGCAGCTGTCACCACACTGCAACACTGGGCTGAATTGGAAGAATGTTGAGGTGCAATGTGAAAGATTTGTGAAAAGGCTGTAATCAGCCTCTCCCTTGAAACAGTGGGAGTGTGGAAGGCAAGGTCAGCAGAGGCAGGAGTGACTGACCGGTTCACCTTCTTTGGAGTCAGAGAACAGAAGAGCAGCCTATGCTGTGCAGGCACAGTCAGAACAGGGGCTGCAGTCTGGCGAGGGAGGGCGAAAGGCGATTCTGCAAGTTGGAGGACTGCTAACGTATGCGGGTTGCTTAAGGTGACCAGCTGCGGGTGAAGAGAGGGGAAGTTTAGGAGCAATTCAGAACTAAAGGCGCATTAGCCTCCATCCATCCATCCTGGTTTAATTTTATCAAAAAGACTGACAAAAAGTGACAACCCAAATAGAGATCCAGTAGCAGGCAGACAGCCACTTGTCATGGGCTCCCCTTCTGACCAGGGTCAGGCCCTTTAGATGAGAGGGCAGGTATAGCTGGGCACAAAAGTTTAAGAAAGTCAGAAACCAAGATCCGAAGGAAGATCCTGGGGCACAAGACATGGAGATTTAGAGTGTGGGACTTGGTCAGGATGACCCAGCCATAAAGTGTTGTGGAAAATACACACTGTATCTGTTGGGCAAATGGGTCTGGGCACAGGAGTGATTGCAGTGCCCAAGGACAAGTCAGAACAAATATACCATCCGAAGGAGATGGACAATTATGCCAAAGTGGACCCACCCACCAGGTACCCCAGAAACCACTTCAAACCAGGCATCATCTTAACCCAGACTAAGAGACATCCACAGGGGTAATCTTGCAAACCATCTAGTTGTCCCGAGTTGCTTGGAGTACCAAAACCGAAGAAGTGGGCCTGGAAATCAGCCTCCTGAATCAGGATGCTTGGACTGCTGTGTGATGGTCGACAAGCAGCAGTGCACACCTCAGACCTGGGAGAGACTGTCAAGATTCTGCAGGAAAAAGTGACGACACTGGTGCCCGCAGCGTATAGTCTAAAAGAACAGAAGGAACATTTGGAGCAATGCACCCTTTGTGGCATCCTTATACTTCGTAGCCTTAATAAAAAGGACGAGGCCATACAAACTGGAACATTCCTGGCTCCATGATCTCATCCAGGCCAACAAATTCTCCCCATTTTGTGGAAAGGAGGGACTGTGCATTTATAAAGAAACTCACTCCCCACCATAAGCAGACCACTTCTAGGCTGATAGCAGCAATAGTTATGAATTACAGGGATGAGGCTTAGTACTCAGATTGGGGTGAGCAATGAAAACATTTGTGATGGGTCTGACCGAATCATTACCGTCCCTAACTAGAGACGCAAGGTTCAATAGTACAGGAAGTCCTTCTGTCAAATAAAGTAAAAACTGATGGCAGTTGGAATACGTTATTCTTTCCTGCAAAACCAAAGGTTTTCTTCTAATCCTAGTTATAACTGTTTGTGTCCCTTTGGGATTCATTGTCTGTTTGGAGGAGAAGAAAGGAACTAGACCCTGGCCGGATAGACTGCAAAGCCTAAGGGAGGAATTATCCAAGTGGTAGGAACAGACCAGGAGAGAGACATCCGAATGTCAGGAGGCGACACTTCCCATTTCCAGACACTGGAAGTTCCATGGGCAACCAACTTATGGGCCGGCCTACCAGCCCTGAAGGCTCAGGTGGAGACCAACAGAGTCCAGAAAACAGACTCCCAGAAGTACAGCAACAAACACTGAAGTGGCAAGTGCAAATGCAGTGGAGCAGACGGGCACACCAGATGACTCCTTAGGATTGGGTCAGCATACAGATACCAGAGGAAACTGAGCATAGGACATTATAGATGTAGCAATGGCTTTATGATGGCCTTTCAACACTCAAAGAAGTTACAGTCAAGGGGCAGATCTGGTAAACCTGAAAGGACAACGCTCAAGTTAACAGTTGTATTTACATGAGGGAAATAGAGTCTAGCAGTATTGGAGAGAAGTGACAAAGACAGTCAATCTTAACTAAATGGGGAAAGTTGACAACATATAGGTTGAGGTAGCAAGGTAATGGCAGTGGATAGAGAAGGCACGGGTTTTGTCAGTTGATTGTACCTCTAGTTAACTTGTAGGTTCTATAGGTTTTACTTTAGATAGCAACCCCTGTTAGGAGAATGATACCAGACTCCCCTAAAAGATGATGGACAACAACTCAAAAAGGAGGATCAGGGTGACACTCTTATCTTGGAACAATTAATGCAGTACTCAACAAAATTAAGAGGATGACTATTATGAAGACTGCAAAATGATTCTGGTCTGAGACTCACATTTTAGGCTCCAACTGTGGGTTCCTGGGAAGAGACGCCTTCCTGGGAAGATGTGGCTTCAACTCACTGTTTTGTCAGGAAGTGAAAGGAGTAGCAATATTGATAAGGAAATAGGTAGACAGGCTCTGGAGTGACATACTTGGCAGATAATAGAACCGGGCATGTGGTGAAGAGCAGTAATGTTTCATGCCAAAAAAACATGACAGTGCCCATGAATGGATGTATGTGGAAGTACAGATCTAAACTTGTTTTCTGCAGCCTTCTGACTGGAGCCCCTCTCCTCAATACCAAGCACATCCATACAGCTCATCTTTCTTTCTTTGCTGGCCCTGGAAAATTTATTGCTTTCAGCCATCTGCTACCCCTACATTTTGCTGACCAACCTGTTGCTGTGTATCACTATATAAGGCTAAAGTTAAGCATTTTAGTAATTGTTGTGCCTTTTGAAGCTGGAATGGTTTCTAATTGCAGGAAGACTTATTTGAGTTATGTCATTCATCAGTCAAGTTGTAAAACAGTGTTTGTATAAACCTCAAATTACACGGACACAAATTAACTCTGGCCATGGAGATTTAGATAAATACTGGCTAATATTCAGTCTTAAAAGGAGTCTGGTGGCTGACTGGGATCTCCTCATTAGTTAAACTTCGCCAGAATTCCCTAAATAAATGTGTATCCAATTATTACCTGAAAAGCAGCAGAAGAAATATGCTATTTACTCTGTAAGCATCTGTTTGTGGCATGTAATACTGTAGATTCACATGCTCTCCATACTGGTGCCATCCAGTGTTGGGTTTGCAATTGTACAAATTGAAGTCTTTTGAGTCACAAGGTCGAGTGACTCCTCTCGGTGATATTGCGCTTGGGCATCAACTCCATTGTTAGATTGTTTTCTCGTAGGCAGGTGAGAAAGGAGTGCAAAGTATGTGTATGTAACTGCAACGGCCACAGGCGTCTGCGGAGGAGGGAGGGCATATGTGAATCTACAGCACTACGTGCCATGTACAGATGCTTACAGGGTAAGCAACATGTTCCGTTCTAAGGCATGCTTGGCTGTAGACACACACGCTCTGCATAGACTGTAAAGCACCCCTCCTTAGAAGCAGTGTCTAGTATGTGGGTGTTGCAGTGGTTTGAAAAGGGGTACATAGCAATGCCTTTCTTACTCCGGCTTCTTGGCAAGGTAGAACAACCACACAAAAGCATTTGGTAAAGGTGTGTGGCGTAGACCAACGCAGCTGCCTAATATATATATGACACCTATGGGAATGTTTCCTAAACAAGGCCATGGTTGCTCCCTTGTTGCGAGTGGAAGCGCTCTGGGTGAAATAGGTAAAGGTCTTTTGGCCTAGCAAGTTTGAATACAGTTTACTATCCAAAAGGCTTTCTGGAAGTGTTTGTTCTATTTATGTAGAACATAAGTGCTCTTTTGACATGAGTGCATGAAGAGCTCTTTCAGCACCTGAACCTGGTTGAGGGAAAAATGGCAACTCAACGGATTGGTTCAATCAATCAAACATTTATGGAGCGCAACCTATCACCAGGGGGGTCTTAAGGCACTAGATGGGGGACATGGGTCAGTCGAAGCGCCAGGGCTTGAGGTCCTTTCTGAACTGAGCCAGCGAGTGAGGCTGCCTGAACGTCTGAGCGGCGAGGTAGGAAAATGATCTTCCTCCAGCCATGTTCTTCTGAATCCTGCGGATGGTGGCGAGGGCCAGTTGAGCACAGATGCCTTAAGGGTGTGTAGAAGGAGAGGCGGTGGTTAAAGAAGGCAGGTCCGATGTTGTGAAGGGCATGTGTCAGGAGTTTGAAAGTGATGTGTTTGTTGACGGGGAGCCTGTGTAGGTCTCTCAGTTGGGCAGAGATGTGGCTGTGGATGTGCAGGATCAGTCTGGCTGTGGCGTTCTGTATTCTCTGGAGTCTTGTTTGGAGTTTCTTGTTGATTCCGGCATACAGTGCACTGCTGTAGTCAAGTTTACTGCTGAGGAACGCCTGGGTGACTGTTGTTCTCACGTCGTTGGGGATCCACTTGAAGATCTTCCAGAGCAGGCAGACAGTGTGGGAGATGGGTACGATGTTGACTTGGCAGGCCAGAGACAGTGAGGAGTCAAGAATGATGTTGAGGTTGCATGCGTGTTGGGTAGGAGATGGGGCAGTTTAGAGGGCACTGGGCCAGCAGGAGTCGTCCCAGGCGGTATGGGTGGGGCCCAGGATGAGGACCTTCGTCTTTTCAGAGTTGAGCTTGAAGCAGCTGTCTCTCATCCAGTCGTGATTGCCTTCATTCCGTTGTGAAAGTTTCTTTTGGCTGTTGATGGTTCGTCAGTGAGGAAGAGAATAAGTCAGCATATGAGACTATGTTGAGTCTCTGGTGTCTGACGATCTCAGCGAGCAGGGTCATGTAGACTTTAGAAAGGGTGGGGGTCAGGGAGGAGCCTTGGAGAACCCCGCAGGTGGCTTCCGTTGACTTCGAGGTGAAAGGTCGGTGCCTGACTCTCTTGGTTCGGCGGGTGAGTCAGGAGTGGATCCACTCCAGGGCTTTGGCGCGTATGACGATGTCGTATAGTCTGGTGCACAAGGTGGTGTGGCAGGAGGTGTCAAAGAAGGCGGAGAGGTCAAGGAGGATAAGGGCAGCTGTTACACTGCAGTACAGTATGGTGCGGATGTCATCCATGGCTGCTAGGTGTGCGGTTTTGGTGCTGTGGTTGCTCCTGAATCTGGATTGGGAGGGGTCGAGCATGTGGTTAGTCTTGATGAACTCAGTGAGTTGTGTGTTGATCGCTTTTTCAATTATCTTGGCTGGAAAAAGGAGCAGTGAAATTGGTCTGTAGCTTTTCAGCTCCGTTGGGTCTGCATAGAGTTTCTTCAGTAGAGGGTTTATCTCTGCATGTTTCCAGACATCCGGGAAGGTGGCGGTCTTGAAGGAGCAGTTGATGGTACAGCACAGTTAGAGTGCGATGATGGCACCGGCTTGATTGAAGATGTGGTGGGGGCATGGGTCCGAAGGTACCCCAGTGTGGATGGTATTCATGAGCTTCAAGGCGTCTTTCGGGGTGAGTAGGGTCAAGTGATTCATGATCGGTCAGTGGTTGGAGTCTGTGGTGATGTTGGTAGGTAGGGGAGGGTGGGTTTTTGCTTGCAAAACCTTAGTAGACGTCCTGGATGTTTCAGTGGAAGAAGGTGGCGAGTTTGTCACAGAGGTCTTGGGTGAGTGGGATGTCTGGTGTTGTTGCTGTGTTTCATGAATTTCTTGACTACAGTGAAGAGTTCCTTGATGTTGTATGCATTGGCGTTGATGCTCTCTCAAATGGCCTATTTTTTTTAGCTGATCTGATGAGCCGATGGTGTGAGGTGACTGCGTTTTTGAAGGCTTTGTGGTCTGTCATGCTCTTACTGCTTCTCCACTTTCTCTCGAGTCGTCTGCAGGTGCTCTTGGATTCTTGGGAGCCAGGGGAGAACCTTCTGTGTCTCCTGTGGTGCTGATTTCCGGCGGGTTCCTGAGGGAGTCTAGGGTGTTGGCGCAGTTGGCGATTCACTGGTGGAGGCTGTGGGCAGAGGCATTGGTGCCTATTGTGTCTGGTGGTGGACAGTGATGGAGAGGGGCAGTGAGCTGGGCTTCAGTGACCTTGGTCCAATTCCTGCGAGGGGAGCAGTGGGCGTGGTGCACTTCGACTGTCTTGGTGAAGGAGTAGACGACGTAGCTGTCGGTCGGTCAAGTGTAGCGTTTGTGGTCAAATGAAGAAACTACCCAAGGAAGTAATTTAGGGTGGGTGTGAAGAACCACTTTGTCTCTATGTATTTGGAAGAAGGGTTCTTCTGGAGTTCACTAACACCTGAGTGAGGTAATGGCAACTAAGAATGCCATTTTCTATGAAAGAAATTTAGGGGCGCATGAGTGTAGGGGCTCAAATGGGGGACCCATGAGTCTGGTGAGGTGAGGTTCCAGGAGTGTGCTGGAGGAACCCTTGGTGGAATAACCCGTTTGAGTCGTTCCATGAAGGCTTTCATAACGGGAGTATTAAAAATTGAGAGATGTTTTCTATTTTGAAGGTAGGCAGCCACTGCAGCGAGGTGTAACCAGTGGAAGCATATGCTAAATATGCCTTTTGTAAGTGAAGCAGGTAGAAGACAATGTCTTGCACCGTGGCTTTCAGAGGATCAATTTGTTTGGATTGACAATAGCAAACAAAGTGCTATATTTTGCTGCATAACAAGCTCTAGTAGTGGGTCTGCATGCTTCCTTGAGAATATCTATACATTCTTGTGGTACGTCTGTGGAAACTGGCTCATGAATCGATTTTATTATTTCTCCAGGCCTTATTCCATCCTGTTATACTCAATTCTGAACAGGCCTAAAAAACATATGCAAAAGGTTGAATGATCTTTACTAAATTAACACTGACAGACAGCTTGTAATGCAAGGCTTGCTTCAAAGAGACACCTCACGTAACATGCATTGCTTCATTCACCCAGCACCAGACAGACATCTGAATGTCCACATAGGTCTGAGGAAAGGTTATGAAGAAAACGGTTTGGTGACCCCTTAAAAAGTCCCAACCGTCTGAGAAATATGCAAGTCACGCTTGTGGTCATGTATCACGCTCCCATCATGAAATGTTGTTCTACTGCGACCACCTGATCAACATCACACCATGTACTTGATTCAGAAATTACCTCTCTGTTGTTCCGATTGGATAATGTATTTTCACATTCTGTTGGTCTTCATGCACAAAAGACTGTATTGGAGTTCTGCAATTCGGCCTGCTTGGACTTGGCTTCTCAAGCAATCAGTTCCCGTGCACGTATTAGATTGTCTTTCTTTATACCCTAAGACTGGCTGGTCTCTGGTTTTGTTCCTGCTCGCAAGGAGGCTTCAACAAGTCAAGACAGCCAAACTCTATTACCTCAGGAGCCAAATTGCTATGTTGAGAGTTTTTGGGACTAGGTGCCTGATTTCAACTTGGATTTTGAGTGAGAAGGTTCAGTCTTTTGGGGAGCTTCTCGTGTGGAACCACAGAGGTCTAGGAGTGTTGTGAACCAAGGCTGATGCACCCAAGTGGGAGCTATAAGGATCATTACAAGAGCAGTTTGTCTAAGCTTACAAACCAGGAAGGGAAGAAGTGGGAGAGGCGGCAAAGTGTAGGCAAATATCCCTGACCAACTCACCCATAGTGCATTGCCCTTAAATAGTGAGTGTGGGTATCTAGTGGTGAAGTTTGGGCATTTGGCATTTTCTGCTGTGGCGAAAAGGTTGATCTAAGGGAAACCTCACTTTTGGAAATATGGTAAGAAGACTTGTGGGTGGAGTTCCCTATCTTGTACTTAAACTGCAGCCCGCCGAGTAGGTCTCTAAAATGCATTGTCTACTCCCAGAAAGTATTCCGCCAACAGGTGAATGTTGTGGTGAACAGCCCACTTCCATATGGTGTGAGACAGGTGTAATAGTTGTAAAGACCGTATTTTCCTACGCCCCACCCTCATTTTTGTAGGTAATACATGGCTGTCATGCTGTACATCTGGACTAGGACAACCTTTTGAGACAGGCGAGGAAGGAAAGTTTTCAGTGCTAAGTAGACTGCCTGAAGCTCTAGGTAGCTTATGTGTAGTGATTGATGCCTGGCATATGTAGTGAAATATGTGGTTTTGACGAATGACTGTGTTGCACCACTTTGCACCTGGATTAGCTGTCTAGTGTTCACCAGTTACAGACATTTTGTATTCAGTTTAGCTGCCTATTGACTTTATGGTAGCATTAGACACTGCCATGTTAAATCTGTTTGTACTTTTCCACATCGTAAACTGTGCTTGATTTCGTGCTTTTTCTCACCAAGGGCTTTGGTTGATAACAATATACTCAGACGGCAGGGAAAGGCCTTGTTTTGTTTTGACACCTTGGGATTGTAGCCAAACCCAAACGTTATTTTCAAAGCAGACCTAAACTAGCTAGCATGTTTGAAATACGAAATGAGGGGGGTGGGGGAAGGGTTCCAGAAAGCTCCTTTTGGTTTTTTAAGATATAAAAAGACCCAGTGCAACAGTGAGAGTGAGAGTTGCCTTAATCAGGATACTTGACGTTGGATGCCTGATATCTGTCCCGTGAGGTTGGAGACCTCTTTCTCTTTTGCAGTCGAACGGGGTCATCCATATTCTTGCTGGCATGAGAAAGATGAAGAGCTCGGCAGGCCCTACGGTGATGAATCTTTACTTCATTATTTGCTTTGCAGTATAATATAAATACATATACTTGCTGTGTACATTGAAGTGGACAATCATTTTGGTATATTTTCCTTTCATTGCTGTGACTATTTTTAAACGTGTGCTTTCAACATGCTAATTTCCTTTGAGGAACCTCATGGTGAAATAATAATAAATGTCTTCTTTAAACTCAGAAGTGCATTCCAGAGATTTTTGTCAGCTCGGTCATTAGTGAAAGCAAAACATTTTGGCATAGATCGGACAGTCTAAAAAAGAGAGGGTGGAGGTTGAGTGCGCACGATTTAAAAGTGTAAATATGTTTTTATTCAGAGAGTTAAAGGAAGTACCGCAAACCATGTCTGAAAATGCATGTGAAATTAAAATGCCTTATGATGTCTTGGCAAATGTGTTTTCTTGTTTATCCAGACTTTCTAAATTTTGGGATGGGTGCCTGGATAAAACAAACTTATTAAATGTGTTTTCATGTTTAGAAAAGGTGCTTTTTGAACTGAATGATATCCCTGTTATTCTTGGCAGGAGGGTTTGGATACTTTTGTCTGCTTATAGAAAAATGCATGAGGAATGTAAACAGTTAGAATATGAAAGTAAGAAATTAAGTGAGCAAGTCAGTCAGAACAAATTATTTCAAGATAAAGCTGAAATCTACCAAGCTGTTACGAGAGAATCTGACTTTTCACATTCCAGTAATGAGGAGGTTAAAAAAGGTGGGGGCCAGTGTGAGCTGCATGAGCAGAGCGTAGTTCATTCACAGAGTAGCCCACACTTTTTGGCAGGAGTTGAAATGCATTCTTTAAAAGATTACACTGAGCAAGAAGTTGGCGATGTTACCGGTATATTGAGACAACTTTTGCACAGTACGATGTGTACAATTAATTCAGACAAGACACAGGTACTGTCGCAAAATGTGCAGTTTTTAGGAATTCAGTGGAATCTAGAACACAGAGAGATGTTGTAACATGTAAAACAAAAGATTTTGGAGTTTGCTGCTATTTGCACTAAGCAAGAGACACAGAGTTTCATGAAATTGTTTGATTTTTGGAAACAGTATGACCCTAATCTGAGTAAACTCTTATCGCTTTGGTACAAAGTAACTAGGAAAAAACATGAGTTTGAATGGAGTAAGAAGCAGCTGTGTGCTTTTGGTTTGGCAAATGAAATAATTTAACAGACTTTAGACTTGTGTACAGTACAAGAGGTAAACATTGAATTGCATGTAACTGTTCAGGGACAATATGCAAACTGGAGTATGTGGCAGAAATGTTTTTTTTGGGGGGTAGGGGGGACACACAAAAGTGCCCCATGGAATTTGGACCAGAAAACTATCTGACTTTGGGGAGCACTATACTCCTTTTGGAAAACAGCTTTTGGCTTGTTATTGGGCTCTAGTGAATACTGAGCAAATAACACTGGAGAATTATGTGATTCTATGACCTGAAATTACATTCATGCAGTGGGTGATCAGTTCATCTAAATCTCACTGAATAGGACATGCACAAGAGGCTACTATCATACACTGGATCTGGCACATACAAGACAGAGCTCGAGTAGGACCGGCAGGCAATGCAGCCCTACATGAACAGGTGTCACAAGCCCCTGTACAGGATGAGGAGAGGGTGCTGGGAGTACCCCAGGTAAAAGAGTCACCAGTGAAATGAAGTGTGCCATTTGAATTCTTGTCCCCTGAGGATAGGAAGCATGTTTCTTTTACTAAAGATTCATTCAAATACATGGGTACTAAAAGAAATTGGAAAGCAGTGTCATACAATCCAGTTACTGGAAAGTTGTTGTCTACCACAGGAGAAGGAAAAAGTAGCTAATATACAGAGTTGTACACTGTGTATCAGACTCTAAAGCAAGAGTTGCCTGGCACCTGTCATTTTTATACTGATTCTTGGTCCAGTGCCAATGGACTAGAAGTTTGGCTTTCCACATGGCATGCACAAAACTGGTTCATTCATTCAAGGGAGGTGTGAAGCAAAGAGTTGTGGGCAGGAAATTTGGGCAATGTTAGAACAGAGTAAAGTCATAGATGCTCATTGTCCCATTGACTCACTAGCATGCTGGTTCAATTCCCTTGCAGACGTCAAAGACAAAAATTCAGAGGCAGAAGTGTCAACCCAGAATTCTGAGTTGGTGGGGATGGCTAAGTGGGCACACCAGAAATGTGGACACCTAGGAGAAAAAGCTACTTACAGGTGGGCAGAGATTAGAGGGATGCATATTCCCCTAGATTTGATAAAAACTGTGATTTTGCAATGACCTGTTTGTCAGCAGACACAACAGAGATCTGTCCCTCAAACAGTCAAAGTTCAATTGGGGAGAAGAAAGTTACCAGGACAGGTAAAAATCAAAGCTATTCTGTTAAATAGTGGAAAAGCTGATTTATTCATACAGATTGGAGACAGAATAGTCCAACTTGTCATAAGTGCAGTGTATGGATGATTGGTAAGGAAGGGGGCTGCCCCAGCCCTTCTGACAGTGCAAGGAAAGGGAAGCTGTGATTCAGCAGATAAAATCCTCAGTGCTAAGGTGTGGGTTGAATCCCCAAATGCCCATTCAAAACCTGCAGAAATTATAGCAAAGGTCCTCAATAAAGTCCTGCTGATTATAAAACAAGGAAAGGAAAAAGGTGAGCACATTTCAAATGACAAATGTTATTTGTAAGAAAAATCATACTTGTTTCTTTTACAGATCTTACTACAACTTGCCACTGACCATGAGTGTGCTGTGTGGTCTTCTTTAGGGGGTTTGAGTGTGGGGTCGGGGAGGGAACGCACTCCGAACTTGAACCTGATTGATAACCTTTGTGGAACACTCCTGCTGCTTTTAAAGTACAAAACCTATGGATCCATTTGGCGCAAATTGTGCTTCACAGATCAAAGTTCTGCATGGGATCAATACAGAGTACAATGGATGTTCTGTCAACATATTTGATTACATATTTCCACTGGAACTAACACATGGCTTGTTATCATCTGATGACTGCTGCCAGTCTCATTAAGCATGTCAAGTTGCAGTTGGCTGGCTGTTTTCATGTGACTTTCACTTACATTCCAGCTAACAAAACAGGCGGGCCATGTACTTTTACACGCCTAGGACTCGATGTTTCCATCTAACTCTATACATACTAGCTATCCCAGAGATGCTATGCAACTAGTTGATTCAGCTATTCAACTATTATCTCAATCAGAATATATAAGCTTCAGTCTTTTCATTGTAGGTGTGTCTGGTTTAAATGTTTATAAGATCAATCGTTAATCCACTTCCATTGCTTTCTAGTGATTGCTTTTATCATTGCATTATGTTGCTGTATACAATGCAAATCCGATTTGCTTACGTTTTCTTTTTATTTTTTAAATAAGAGAAAAGTACACAAATGCATTGATCAAAGGGTGGAAATGTAGAGAAATATATTTTTGACCACTGACTGTGTTGCACCACTTTGCATCTGGATTAGTTGTTCAGTGTTCACAAGTTGCATATTACATTTTGTATTCAGTTTAGCTGCCTATTGACTTTATTGTTGCGTTAGACAGTGCAGTTAAGCTGTGTTTTTCTACATGGTAAACTGTGCTTGTTTTTCGTATTCTTTCTCACCGAAGATCTAGGACATATTATCACCAAACAGTTAGTTAGTCAGCATGATAAGAGTGTACCAGACTTATGTTTTTTCAGTGCAGGTAATGGTATGGCCTTGGGAGAAATGCCTCGAGGTGTTGGCCAGTTCTCAGCGTTTTCCTCCCAGCTCGGACATACAGTAGCCAGCATTTTTTAATATTTCTCTTTCATGGGAGCGGTTTTCTCCAGAAAGCCCTTTCGGTTCTTTAAGATATAAAAAGGTGGCCCTGCTCAGTAGCAGTGGAATTTCCAAGACCTTGGTCAGGATTAGACGTCAAATGCCTGACATTTGTCCAGAGAGGGTGGATATCTCTTTCTTGCAGTTGAACGAGGTCATCTTCTTGCTGGCATGAGAAAGATGAAGAGCTTTGCAAGGCCCTACGGTGATGAATTTTTACTTTATTCTTTGCTTTGGAATTATAATATAACCACATATATTTGCTGTGTACATTACAGCTGAGAATCATTTTGATATATTTCCCTTTCATTGCTGTGACTATTTTTAAACGTGTGCTTTCAACCTACTAATCTCCTTTTAGGAACTTCGTGGTGACATAATAACAAATGTCTTCTTTGCAATGAACTGAGAAGTGCATTCTAGAGATTTTTGTCAGCTCAGTCATTAGTGAAAGCAAAACAGCACACTGCTGATCCATACGCATAATAGTGCTTTTTTTTTTTTTCTTTTAAAACATGTTGCATACCAGTTCATGCCACTGTGCAATATGTGTAAAAACAGTGCAGGAGGAGAGAGAGGTTAAGCAGGAGGAGGACAGGGGAAAAAAACAGATAGGGGTGGGGGTAAAAACGGATGACAGTGGTGATGGGATGAAAAAAGATGGAGGGGGACTAAAGGGATAGCGAGGTGGGGTGAGTGCACCATACAGTGCCATGATCTCTCATAGAAAGCATGGCCAAAAGTAAAAAATAAATAAAAAAAAAAGACCTTCAGGAGACTGTGGCAAGTGGAAGAACAGTGGCCGGGTGCAACATGCTCCAAGACATGGACAAAACCTCAGAGACGACTAGAAGACTGCAGAAGAAAGTGAGCAGACAGCATGAAGCAGAAGGAGTGACCAGCAAGGAAACAAGAGTGAAGTGGAAGCCAACCAATGGCAGGTATCGGTGAGTAATGGGCGAGCTCTAAACACAGTTTTAAGCTTTTTTTTTTTAACGCAACAGTAGTTTTTGCAGACAGTGCATGCACACTGTAGGCAAAACCTAAAAAAAAGTAGTAAAGGAAACCACAGCTATGGAAGGTGTATTGTCCAAAGGAATAACAACATGAGCAATTTCACAATTATATAGATTCTTGGAGTAAGGACAATCAGAGTAAACAACCACAAGTCAAAAGGTAGCAAGAGGAACTAAAAAAAGACCTTTTGGACAACACATGTATTTACCTGTCTCAGAGCATTCAAATCCTCTATCTGTATGCAATTTAAAGAACATGCATAGAGGGTCGAACAAAGGTGGATTCAAAAACCTGCAATACTGAAAGCAATATTTGTGACCTCTGATGCCTGTTCGAGGAATATCAATTAAATTAGCTCATATTTCCACATGTAGTGGACATCCAAGAGCATCAAGGGATTTAGGTGAAAAATGCTGACGCTTATTAAAGAGTTTACCAGATACATTAGAGTTACTACTTGGAGCAGTAGATGAAGAATGTTTATATATTCTATTTTTATCATCACATCTTCTATTGACAGCTAGACTATCAATGCACTAAAGTGGAAATCTTCAGATCTTCCGTAGATCATGTTATGGTGAACAAACATTTAGCACTTATAAGGAATGAAAAAAATAACAGTGACTATCAAAGATAAAATGGCTCGATTGGAAAAAATATAGAATCCATTTCATACATAAAGAAGCAATCCTCACAGACCCACTATGATCCTCTAACACAACTGACCTTCCTTAACTTGTGGCAGAGGAAAGAACAGAATTATTTGAAGATTAAAAAAAAAATAGCAAGAACTTTGTCAAGCCTAAAAGAGTTCACACCAATAAGAGTCTCCTCTCCTGTCGCTCTCCACCTTGATCAAACTTTGAAAAAGTATTACAAAAGGAAGGTTACTTCAATGTTTTGGGTTGCATGTAGATGAATGCAATGTAAGTGGCCTTGGAATCTAACTATTACACATATTTATTCCTTTGATTCAGATGTAACTTTATAATCTCCGGGTAAATAAAACATTAAATTGTTTCAAAAAAGGAAAAACTTTATGGCTGGTGACTAAAAGGAATGATGAAGACCACTCCCGCTAAAGCTGAAAAGAAATTAAAACACAAGATCAAAACACTATGACTGGAGACAAAACCTTAACAACAGCCTTTCGGATGTAGCCTGTTACAGAAAAAAATAAAAACAGCAGCCAAAACCCCGACCTTCCAGGCATAGATACTTGACATGTGTAGGAAGTTGGCTCTGTATTACTATATCAAAATGAGATATAGTGTGCACAGAGTCCAGGGGTTCCCCAAGTGGCTTGACAGAGGCTATAATAGATAATACTAATGCTCTGTTTGTGGAAGTGTGGTCGAGCAGGTAGGCTTATCAGAGGGTTGTGTTAAGCATTTGTTGTACACACACAAGCAATACGTGAAAAACACACACTCAATGACTTAACTCCAGACCAATAGGTTTTTATATAGAAAAATATTCTTTGGTTAATTTCTTTCTAGAACCACAAGATTCATTTAGCAGGCGAGTACATTAAATGAAAGGTACTTTGCATAGTAATACTTAGGTGGATTCAACAATGTACACAGTTTTCTTTAAAATGGCAAAAACTATTTTAAAAGTGGACACTGCAATTTTCAGCAGTTCCAGGTGGAGGTAAGTAAAGCACAGTTTCAGAGGTAAGTAACTGACTTACAGGTTGAGTCTCCTGGGCATAGGTAGCCCACCGTTGGGGGTTCAAGATAACCACAAACACCAAGCACCAGCAACACAGGGCCGATCAGGTGCAGAGGTCAAACAGGAGCCAAAATAACATGGGCACCTATGGAGATAGGGGTACTCCAGTTCCGGTCTGCTTACAGGTAGTACCCGCGTTATCAGAGGGCAGACCAGGGCGGTTTGAAGGAGCACTGGGGAGGGGGGCCCAAGTAGGCACAGGAACCACACCCTCAGCGGCACAGGGGCAGCCAGGGGCAGTGTGTGAACTGGGCGTCAAGTTCTCGATAGAACTCAATAGAGGGATCCTGTGGTCAATTAGGTGCCGCAGGCAGGGCACAGGGGGGCTTCTCGGGCAAGCCACCAACTGGGCAAGGGTGAGGGCTGCCTGCTGGTCACTGCTGCACCAGTGGTTGGTTTATCTCGGGCCTGGGGGCTGCCGGTGCAGTGCTTTTCCAGCCGACATATCTCTTCGTCTTAGGCAGGTGTGGTCAGGGGGGGTCCTTGGAATTCCCTCTGCAGGTGTCGTCGAGGGAGTCTAGAGAGGTTAGCCCAGGGTGGACACTGAGTCGGAATCGCCTGGGGATCCTCTCTGGCTAGTTAGTTTTTCCAGACACGGGCCAGGGGCATTGTGTGTAGGGTAGTTCAGACTCATGCTTCTTGGGAGGGGTGGGAGTCCCTTTAAAGATGGTTTCTTTTCTTTTGTTGGACAGAGCCTCTGTCCACAGGATATTCTTGGTCCTCGTGATGCAGGCAGTCCCCCTGGAGGCTTTTCAGGAGTCGCTGGTCCTGCAGAACGCGTTGTTTCTTTTCTTGCAGCTTTTTGAAGAAGGAGACGGACCGGTAGGGCTGGGGCTGAGTCAGTTGTTGTCTCCTTCTCTTCTCTGCGGGGTTTTTCAGCTCAGCAGTCCTCCTCCTTTCTTGAGGTCGTCAGGAATCTGAAGAGCTGGGTCCAGTCACCCCTAAATACTAAATTTAGGGGTGTGTTACGGTCAGGGGCAGTAGCCAATGGCTACTGTCCCGGAGGATGGCTACACCCTCCTTGTGTCCACTCCCTCTGGGGAGGGGGCTCATCCCTGTCCCTATTGGTCCTAATCCTCCAAGGCAAGATGGAGGATTTCTCAAGGAGGGGGTCACTTCAGCTCTGGACACCTTAGGGGTGGGTCCTGGCTGACGGGGTGACTTCTTATTTTTCTCATGATCTCTCAGGACTTGCCGCCAAAAGGTGGGGGCTCATCTTGGGGGTGGGAATCTCCACTGGCTGGAGTGGCCTGCTGCACTGTAACACCAGGCTTGAGCCTTTGAGTCTCACCGCCACAGTTACAGTTCCTGCGGGGGGAGGCGTGAAGCACCTCCACCCAGGACAGACTTAGTTTCTGACCACAGAGTGCACAAAGGCACTCACCCCATGTGGTCAGAAACTCATCTGGAAGTGGCAGGCTGGCACAGACCGGTCAGTCACACACTAGCAGTTGGGCTAACATACAGGGGGCATTTGTTTTCAATAAATCCTACACTGGCATTAGTGTGGTTTTTTTGTGCTGAGAAGTTTGATACTAAACTTCCTAGTATTCAGTGTAGCCATTATGGTACTGTGGAGTTAGTTTTGACAAACTCCCAGACCAGATACTTAATATGGCTAGCCTGCACTTACAATGCCTAAGAATGGACTTCGACACTGTAGGGGCATAGTGTTCATGCAGCTATGCCCTCACCTGTGGTATAGTGCACCCTGCCTTAGGGCTGTAAGGCCTGCTAGAGGGGTGACTTACCTATGCCACAGGCAGTGGTTTGTGGGCATGGCACTCTGAGAGGAGGGCCATGTCGACTTTGTCTGTTCTCCCCACTAGCACACACAAGCTGCAAGCAGTGTGCATGTACTGAGTCAGGGGTCCCTGAGGGTGGCACAATACATGCTGCAGCCCTTAGAGATCTTCCCTGGCCACAGGGCCCTTGGTACCAGGGGTACCATTTACAAGGGACTTATCTGTGTGCCAGGGCTGTGCAAATTGTGGAAACAAAGGTACAGTTTTAGGGAAAGAACAATGGTGCTGAGGCCTTGTTAGCAGGGTACCAGCACACTTCCATTCAAAGCTTGCATCAACACTAGTCAAAAAGTGGGGGGTGACCATGCCAACAGTGGCATTTTCCTACAATATGGAAAAAAAACATGCAGATGATATATGCAAATCTTGGTATGGCTGGGCACGTGGGCTGCACAAGCAACCGCTCTTTGACTTAAATCTTTTCAAAGCTTTATCAGGCTGCTTCACTCCTCGCATCCAGCCCAAGGATTCCAACATATGGCACATGTGAAGGTACTAGGCGGAAGCATAATGGAAATAAAGGCAGTTGCTGGGAGGAGTTTGGTTTATGTCTTTCAATTTGGCATTATATTTAAAATATCTGCTTTCAGTTACACTCGGACAATTATTTGTGAATAGATTTTGCAACTGCCAAGGTCTAAATAACGCTCCCCTTGAAACTGTAAACAACCCACTGCGGTGTTTACTATAGGAAACACATACATATTTATGTTTTAAAAAAGTATCGTTTAGTTACAGCGCTTTCCACCGTTCTGAAAATATCAAATACTCATGTTATTTTAAGCGTCAATTAATTACAACCAAATGCATGAAATAGCCGGAATAAATATTAAATGGTAACAATGCTTTTAACAACTTGGCACTTCATGTTTACTGGAATGCGATATATGTGTTAAATCCCAAGCAGGTCTGTTTAAAAAGTAAGTCTTTACATTTATTATGAAAAAATTAGGCTTGTTGAATTTCTACTGCAAAGATGTGAATGAAGAAGTCCGACAAGGTTGCATAAAATAGAAATAAACGAAAGAATAAAACAAAACAAAAAACTATTCCTCACCTCCTGCCACCAGTCCAGATTCTCCCAACTGAATTGCTACCCCAAAACCTCCAAGTTTTACAGGTGCAGAATTTTCCTTCGAAGCAAGCAGCACACAGTGCGGCTAGACAAAAAGAATAAAGTCACAGAATGAAGGAAAACTGCTTTTTATGAATACATACGTAACATCTTGTTCAACAAACGAAAGCTTTTGAGTCTTGCATATCATTGTAAAATGAGAGCTAATCACTATTTTTTTTATTTTTTTTTAAATCAAGCAGACCAGAAAAGTTGGGAAAACGCTTTCACACCTCTCTAATCTGTAACTGAAATGGTACCTCTTTAAACACCTAACTTTGGATGTATGAAGTGTGCGCAGGTACAATGATTAATGCATCATTTCCATGAACATTCAAAATGAAGCACATGCCTGATAACCCAAGGTGTGAGAAACTACAAAACCCCGTTCATGTACATTTATAACAAATAATAATTTGAAAAAAAAAACATTAAAAACACACACACACACTTCGTCCAATTGATGGAAATTGTGAAAACAAAGAAGAAAAATAAAAAATTAAATTAAAATAAAGAGTAGAAGAAGTTTGTTTTCTAGGTCTACAGCAGTAGAAAGGAAGGAAATGCAGTGAATCAACACAGTCAAAATAAAACCTAAGGATAAAGTGCAAAAATAAAAACAAACAAAAAGAAAGAAAACAGTGACACTGAGACTTTCCACCAACAAGGGCCAAATCAGTCTGACTGTTGAATGTCACTGATAGTGAAAAATATGAGGAAATAGATTTAAACCGGCTGTCTTGTCTCTCTGAGAGCTGTGCTTAGCAACAGCTCATGACCATCCCACGGCCTGACAAAGACTTTTAGTTTGAAAGAGAGCTGCAGTACAGAAAGGCCCACTTGTCTTTTCTGCAGAAAAGTGGGCTTTAACTGTTTATTCCTTCTTGAGCTGATAATAAGCGTACCAATTTAGTGGGGCAAGAAACCCACATTTGTAATTTTTAAACATAACCTGTTGCACGGCATACTGCGGCTAACCAAGAACGTCGAAGGGCTTGGAGCCCACCCACTGCTTACTATTGGCTGGCTTTCCTTGTCACTCCTATTTGCCTGCTTCTTATTCATATTCCAGTTTGTCGTTTTCATGTTCATCCCTCCCATGGAGCAGAGCCTCTTCACAATTGCTTTGTTTGACTACCATCTTTTTCAAGCACTACTTTGTTCTTTTGTGTGAAGCACTCCATTATGGTGCATGTGTTTTAAAGTTGCCTTCTTCCTAAGTCTCTCTCCCTGCACTCTAAGTTGACCTCTGTTGTCTGACTTTTTCTCCCCACCCCTCCCTTTTGTGCTCACCCATGTACACCTGCAGGATCCAAGCTGTTTTCAACCAACTCTGTGTTGCCCCCCTTTTGATTTTGAGTCTCCTACAGCCCTTCCCCTCTGTTGCTTTCACCTCCCCTCCTGTGTGGATTAACCATTCGCCCCACTCACCCTGTGTTGCTTTGCCCTTCACCCCACAAGTTGCTTCATAGTTCCCCCTACCCTCGACACTGTTGCTTTCACACCCTCCATCAGCCCGATTTTTGTTTAAAAAAAAAAAGGCTTTTGCATGTTTTCTTTTCTTTTTAGTTGCTGATCCAAATTGAATTGTTAACAAAGCCTGTGTCATTTTGTAGGCACGCTTGAGTGATGCACGCATCTACAAAATGCATCGGGCAGCATCCCAAGTCTAAGACTTTTTTAAGTTTTTTTTTTTTTTTTATAACTTTAGCCGTGCTGCACTCCATTGGGGATGCTGTGTAGGGAGGCAAAAACCACTGGCAAAACAAATAGATCCTAAAAGTAAGACCTATTGGCCTTGTCCATTCATTATTGTTACTTAACATGTGTACAGTGCACTGCCACCACTAGAGTGGTCTTCTAGCACTGCAGTCTTGTGCAGATTAGTTGAAAGCTAGGGTTATATTAATATCTGGAAAAGAGTATTGCTACAGAGAAGTGTTTCACTGCTTGTGTGCTGGTTCAGGAAGGACCTGTCTGGCAGTTCGGGCTGGACTGTTACTATCGCATCATCTTTTGTGGCTTTGGTGTAACGCCGTAAGTGGCCACCGGTATGCCCAGGAACTAAGCAACATCCGCATCCGCATCCAATCAGAGCAAATGCCCAGAAGGGGTCTTGTGCTCACTGTGCCATTGGAACTAAGCTACATCCGGCTGAAAAGCCCCAATGAGAGCGAAGAGCAAGTTACTTATCTTCGGTAACGCTTTTTCTGGTGGATACACTAGCTACCTGTGGATTCCTCACCTAATGAATTCTCCCCCAATGCGCAGCATTCAACGGAAACTTCTTTCCAGCTCTGCACGTCGGCAAGGACGTCACAATTGCCCGACTCCACTCGGCTCCGTCTGATGTTATCATGGCAATAAGAGGTCCCTGCCGGCGTGCGGACGTCAGTTTACACCATTTTTTACGTGCCTCTGAGGCGAACAGGTGAATACCGACATTCCATACTCATTATGATTGTATCCAAGAAAACTTTTATACAAAATTTAATCAAATAGAAATAGCAAACAATATCAATACATATCTGCAAGAATACACAGTCATAAATATATACAAATATATATATACACACACACACACATCCTCTCATAATTCAGCAATATACAAATATACACCCAAGGAAATCTCGGTATGACCAGACATACTATGGGGAGGCGGGTGGGACCGTGAGGAATCCACAGGTAGCTAATGTATCCACCAGAAAAAGCGTTACTGAAGGTAAGTAACTTGCTCTTCTGATGGATACAACTACCTGTGGATTCCTCACCTAATGAATAGAGTCCCAAAGCAGTACCGCCTCAGAGGTGGGTGTCTGACTGATCATACCAAGAAATCCTGCAGCACAGACAGCGCAAATGGCTAACCCTCCTCACCTCCGAGTCCATGCAATAATGCTTTACGAAGGTGTGGAGGGAGGCCCAAGTCGCAGCCTTACAAATGTCTGCCAATGGACCACCACTAGCCAGGGCCGATGTGGCCTACTTAGCCCTGGTGGAATGGGCTCTGATTCTAACAGGAGGAACTTTCTTTGCTAATGAATAACGGATCTTAATACAAAGAACGACCCACCTGGATAGTGTGTGTTTGTGGACGGCCTTCCCCTTCCTCTTCCCCGCGTATCCGACAAAGAGTTGGTCATCCAAACGGAACTCTCTTGTCCTGTCTATGTAAAAACTCAAGGCCCTTTTTGGGTCCAGTCGATGTAGTCTCTCCTCCTCTTTAGATGGATGTGGACGAGGATAGAATGACAAGAGTGTGATAGACTGCCCCAAATGAAAAGAAGTCACTACCTTGGGGAGGAAAGCCACCCTGGTCCTCAGCACCACCTTGTCCGCATGAAAGGTCATAAAAGGAGGGTGAACACAAAGAGCTTGAATCTCACTTACACGCCTAGCAGATGTGATGGCCGTAAGAAAAACAGTCTTTAAGACTAAAAATCTCAAAGGGCAAGAATGTAGAGGCTCAAAACGTGAACCCATTAAAAAGGTTAGAACCAGATTTAAATCCCACTGGGGCATAAGAAATGGAGTGGGAGGAAACCTTTTGGTAAGCCTCTTCAAAAACCTTAATACTAAAGGGGATTTGAACAAAGAGGGTTGATCAGGTAGGCATAAGAAGGCTGAGAGAGCCAAAGATAGCCTTTGACCGTAGCAACAGCGCAGCCTTGCTGTGCCAAGGACAATGCAAACAACAATATGTCCGACAAATGGGCACTTAAGGGATTAATTTGCTTCTCTCCACATCAAGTAACAAATTTAGCCCATCTGCTTGCGTAGACAGATTTAGTGGAGTGTTGCCTGGCTGATAAAATAACGTCCACCACATCCGGTGGGAGAGAAAAATAACTCGGATTGCCCGTTCAATCTCCAGGCATGAAGGTGCAGGCTCTGGAGGTGGGGGTGTAGAACCTGCCCCTGCAACTGCGAGAGGAGGTCTGCCCTGTAAGGGAGCCGGAGTGGAGGGCACAGTGAGAGATGGAGAAGGTCCATGTACCACACCCTTCTAGGCCAATCCAGAGCTATTAAGATGACTTGGGCCCGGTCTTGGCGAATCTTCCTCAGAACCCGAGGAATCAAGGGTATGGGGGAAACGCGTAAAGCAACTGGGCGTTCCAGGACATCTGAAACGCGTCCCCAACGCTTCCTGCATCGGATACTAGAGGCTGCAGAACAATGGGTAGTGCACGTTCTCCCGAGTGGCAAATAGGTCTACCTGAGGAAATCCCCACATCCGAAAGATGTAAAGGACCAGATCTGGATGAAGACGCCACTCATGATCAGTCGAGAGGAGCCGAGTATGACTGTCCGCACGCACGTTTTGAACCCCGGCCAGATGGTTTGCCATTAAGCAAATTCGATGGTCCCGTGCCCAGGACCATAGCTGCAGAGCCTCTCTGCAGAGAAGGTACGACCCTACTCCTCTATGCTTGTTGATGTACCACATCGCCGTTGTGTTGTCCGTCAGGACTTGAACCGACTGACCGCGAAGGGAAGGGAGGAAGGCCTTGAGAGCCAAACGTATCTCCCGCAATTCCAGCAGATTGATATGAAACATCAGCTCCACTGGAGACCAATGACCTTTGATCTCCAGGTCCCCTAGATGAGCTCCCCACCCCAGAGTGGAAGCATCCGTTATCACTGTGGCCACTGAAGGTGGTAGTGAAAAAGGCCTTTCTTGAGAAAGGTTGCCATTCACAGCCCACCATCGTAGATCCGCTGCAGTGTCTCTGGAGATCTTTATTGACTCGACAAGATCCCCTTTGTGCTGAAACCACTGCCTGCGGAGGCACCACTGAAGAGCCCTCATGTGCCAGCGTGCATGAGTGACCAACAGAATGCATGAAGCGAACAGACCGAGCAGACGAAAGACCTTGAGGACTGGAACAACCGCTCTCTATCAAAACATTAGAATCAACGCCTGAATGTCCTGAAGCCGCTGTGGCGGAGGGAAGGCTCGATTCAATGTTGTGTCCAGTACTGCCCCTATGAACAGGAGGCGTTGAGAGGGCTCCAGGTGAGACTTGGGCACTTTTATCGAAAAGCCCAGACTGAACAACAACTGGGTTGTCATCTGCAGGTGATGATGCAGCATGAGCTCCGGAGACTTGGCTTTGATCAACCAATCGTCCAGGTAAGGGAATACTGCTATTCCCTTCCTCCTGAGATTTGCTGCAACCACCATCATCACCTTCGTGAAGACTCAAGGCGCGGAAGTAAGACCAAAAGGAAGGACCGCAAACTGGTAGTGTTGCGACCCCACCACAAACCGGAGATACTTCCTGTGTGACTTGAGAATTGGAATATGGAAATAAGCACCCTGCAAGTCAACAGACACCATCCAATCCTCCTTGCTCAATGCCAAAAGCACCTGTGCTAGAGTCAGCATTTTGAATTTCTCCTGTTTGAGGAACCAATTCAAACTCCTCAGGTCCAGGATAGGTCTCAAACGTCCATCCTTTTTGGGGATCAGAAAATACCTTGAATAACATCCCTGACCCCCTTCCTGCTCAGGAACCAACTCCACTGCACCTTCTGGCAATAGGGATAGAACCTCCTGTTCTAACAACAGGAGATGGTCTTCTGAACAAAAGGAAAGACGGGGAGGGAAGGGAGAAGGAATCTCCCGAAAGGGAAGGGCATAGCCTTTCCTCACAACACTGATGACCCAGGAGTCTGATGTGATCAACTCCCACATGGGAAGAAAAAGAGACAACCTTCCCCCTACAGGAGATACATGGGATGCAATGGTTAGAGGACTAGGGTTGCTTCCCCTGTTGCCACCCCCCCCCCGAGGAAGAGGCAGGGTGCTGCTGTTGGGTGGCCCCTCTAGTGCGGACTCTACCCCACCCCCTAAAAGATCTGTAAGGGAGACTTGAGGGCTGCTGGCCTGTGTGCTGCGATCTTCCACGAAAGGACGCCCCTCATCCAAACACCCTAAAACGTCTAAATGACCTAAAAGGGGTCGAAGCAGCTTGCAGGCCCAAGGACTTCGCTGTTGCCCTACACTCTTTGAAGCATTCCAACGCAGAGTCAGCCTTAGTGCCAAATAACTTATCGCCATCAAAGGGCAAGTCTAACAGAGTGGCTTGGACATCTGTTGAGAACCCAGACGTATGTAACCAAGCATGACGTCTGGTAGCGATTGATGTTCCCATGGCTCTGGCAACTGAGTCTGTGGTGTCCAGTCCTGATTGTATGACTTGTGTCGCTGCAGCCTGGGCATCCGTAAGGAGTCCTTGCAAGTCCTGGGTCATATCAGGCAGCGCAGCTTTAGCCGCATCCATAACAGCATGAATGTATCTACCCAGGATATACGTGGCTTTTGCCGACTTAAGCGCCATGCTGCAGGACGAGAAAACCTTTGAAAACTGCTCCATCCTTTTGGCAATGGCTCCGCAACAGCAGTGGCAGGATGTAGCACCTCCGTCAGGATATTTGTCTTGACCTGGGCAACAGGAAGCAGGAGATCTAAGAAATCAGCAGCCTTTCTTATCACAGAATGAAACGAGGCTGCCTCCTCTGTAAGCTCCCCTGGTGAGGCTAAATCCCATTCCGGGGAAGTATCCAGCCCACTGACAGAATCTAACCCCTGAAAGTCACCCAGGGGCTCCACAATCTCCCCTTCCTCAAGGAGCTGTCTCCGGTACTCTCCTTCCTCCAACAATCTCATGGCTTCCTTCGGGCGCAGCTTTGCTTCCAGCCCCGGCGTCTACAAAGAGTTGACCAACGTCGAAGAACGGTGTCGAGTAGGTGTCACCACACGATCTCCGGACCCATCCGACGCCGGAGATCGATCCATCGGCGCCGTGGACAGCCGATCTCTACCAACCGAAGCCATCAGCTTCGGGACGACTCCATCTGGATAGACACCGGCGTCAAAGACCTTTCCACCGACGTCGACGGCTGCACAGCCGGCACCGGACTAGCGCCCCCTGCCAGACAGAATAGCATGAACGGCATCGTTCTATAAGGAACAGGAGCGCCTAAATTAAATGCCAAGGGACCAGTGGGGCCAGCCGGCGCACCACCTCCTGGCGCCATGTTCTGAAACATGGCAAACATGGCATTAAGGAATGCCGCTGGATCCAACCCCGTAGTTGGGAAGACAGTATACTCCTGTGGAGCCGGAGCCAGATCCTGGATATCCGACTGCGCCAGAGAGAAGCGAGGACTCCGAGGTTCCACCACCTCAAAGACCGACAGCGCTGGAGAAGTCTGCGGAGTCGAAGGCTGGGGAGTCACCGTCGGGCTGACCTCCCATGACTTATGGCGCCGAGCAGATGGAGACCTCAAACGGCTTCCTCTGGAACTACGCCGGGAATCGTGATGGTGCCGCTTCCTATGACTCTTCGCCGACTTCCTCGACGAAGATCTATGGTGACTTCTCTTCTCCTTTTTAGCCTTCGCTAAAAACAATTTGGCTTCATGCTCCTTAAGAGTCTTTGGATTCATTTTCTGGCACGAACCACACTCCTGAACGACGTGGTCCGAGCTCAGACACCAGAGGCAGTCATTATGTGGGTCAGTAACTGACCTACGACCTCAGCATTCTCTGCAAGGCTTGAATCCTGACTTCCTCAGAGCAGACATTTCCGAAAACACAAAGTATCCCTTTCAACAGCAATCGACACAAGAGCTGGAGAAATAACCGTTATCGAAGGCACGGAAAAAAGGGAACTGACGTCAGCACACCGGCGGGGACCTTTTATTGCCATGATGACTTCAGACGGAGCCACGTGGAGTCGGGCAATTATGACGTCCTCGCCGACATGCAGAGCTGGAAACAAGTATCCGTTGAATGCTGTGCATTGGGGGAGAATTCATTAGGTGAGGGATCCACAGGTAGTTGTATCCATCAGAAACAGGTTGCAGTTTGTGTTACAGTTCAGGGGTGGCCTGGCAAGTTCAGGCTGGACTGCTTACTGGAACAGAGTCAAGACTGATTTACATGTGGCTAGGTCCAAACTGAGGTGGCACGGTGGGCAAAAGAACATCAGTGTGTAATGTTACCCAGAGCAATTGCCAGTCGTTAGACTTATCTCAAAGCATTCCAACCATCACTTTTTTTGTATTTGATCTAAAGTTCTAGTAACCATTAGGATTCTATAAACTACTGATAAATTAATCAAGAAAAATCAGAAATCGACTGAGCTGCTGAAGAAGCATTATCTCGAACGCAGTAAAAACTCGATTCGGTTTGCGGGACAGCCAATCAATTCCAGTACCATATAGTAAGAATTCTGTAATTATATTTTATAGCAGCATATTCTGCAACGGGAGGGGCAGGTTAAAAAAAAAAACATCACGAGGAATCAAATGTAGCTGAAGGGAGTGAGATGAAGGGAAAATATGACAACGCGTACACCTTAAAGAAGAAACTAAACAAACGGTTGAATGGCACATTGCGTTCTGACAGCCAAAATGCTCCTTTAAAGTCGAATTTAGTAAGTGACAGAAAAAAAGTCTGGAAAGCGGCAACGGTGGAGCTCGTGTGCTGCCCTTCTCGCTGACACAGCTGAATCGTGTCACACCCCTGGAGGCAGAAGCTCTCGCCACATCGAGCTCATGA
This sequence comes from Pleurodeles waltl, assembly GCF_031143425.1. Classification (NCBI taxonomy): domain Eukaryota; kingdom Metazoa; phylum Chordata; class Amphibia; order Caudata; family Salamandridae; genus Pleurodeles; species Pleurodeles waltl. The sequence goes on along the minus strand of NC_090447.1, from coordinate 345,236,776 downwards.
GAAACACTTCATTTCCCTTCTGGGTAACAGCGGTTAAAGAAGCTGCAGACAAGCCACCTCAAAGCCATAGCAAGGTTAGTGCATAACTCTATTCTGTATTACCTATGGGAGTAAATGAGTTGGTAACATTCAACGTTTAAAATAAGAGGCAAGTTTGAATTACCGTCGTGAATCCGAAAACCAAAGGCTAAACACTAATGGAAGTTGGGCTGGCAAATTGGAGAACTAGGTAAACAATCATATTTGTGGCAAAAACTGCGCGGTTCGTTAAAAAGGCAATACATTCCTTTTGAAAATTACAGCAATCTCAAATCGCGTTCTATAATCAACGCCAATATAAAAGTATTTAATATTTTGAATTTCTCAAATAATTCTATAGAGATTTCTAAAAGAAGACTGCTATGATATGTGCGCTGATAAAAAGAATCCTGAAATTCGTTCCTAAGTGGAACACTACTTTGTATTAATAGATAAATATTCACTTTTATGGCGGTAGGAACCATCTGAACTCACTCAAATCGCGAGTCTCAAGGGCAAATTGCTCAAGAAAGGCTTAACTGTAAGTATGTTCACCTTAACATGTAGTTGTGAGCAAGCTTACACGACTACCACGGTATCTTGGGCTACCTGTCCACAAACGCATTTTGGGTATGAAACTCTATGTAAATAATACAATAAATATAACAGTAATCAAAAGTGTTAGGATTTAAGAGACAACCTTGCAAATAAGGAGCAAAGATGCTGGATGAAAGATATTAATTATTAAGGCTAGCTGCACGTTTACATTAAAATATTCGTGTTTCGAGGAACTACTATGAAATTAATAAAACTGATTGACTGGCGATATACTTCAAAATGTAATTCATAAACCGATCTGAAAATGCTATTTATTTATCAGTGGGGATGGAAGAAGGTGGGCGAGATACAGAACAGGGGTGGGAAGAACACGTAATCCTTTTTACTACAAAGTTCATTACAAATGTCCACAAATTATACTCGTAGAGCACTTGATTTGGCAAAATGATTAGTATCTTTATTTCCACTTAGAATAAAAAGTAATACATGATTTCCTGCATTAATGAGTCTCTTGCGTGCAAAAGAGAAGTGTTTGAAGCGAAATTTCAAGTAATTTTTAGAAGCTTGGGGATGCAAAACTAAGCAAGTTTCGCTACTCTAATTAACATTTCTCCCAGCTGTAGTACTGAAGGTATAAACCCATGCTTGCCTTGTCCATCTGAAAACAAATGCAGCATTAGATGGGGCTTGTACAGTTATGAATTAACACAATATACATTACTGAAGGGAATATACAATTCGAGGAACATAAAACCCTGTTAGAGGGGCCAGCTAGTGCACAACTTGTAACAAACAAGGTCATGCAGCTTTTGCTACACAGTTTGTGACGGGTTCGTTCCCACTGCTGTTTTATCTCGTTAATTCGATAATCCGAGGGAGACTGCTTTTGGGAGGCTCGCGGCTGGTGGAATGCAATGTTCGGCACGTCAGATCGAGGAAGGACAGAATGTATGAGGTCTGATTAATGCTCTAGCGACAAGCAAAGTGAGAGGTGGGGATTCACGTTTAGGACATGTCAGAGGAACGAAGACGCGCGCAGAACATTAAAAGCAGATTCAGTACTCCCCCTTCGGTCTCTCCACGTTTCAAACTGAAAATCAATCCAACTGAGTGGAGAAGGCGGGGAGAGATATAGTTGAGGAAAAGGAAACACCGGACTCTTAAAAGCACAAGGTGTGGCTAGTGGTAAACTTTAAGGAGCGAAAGTAAAATGAGACCATACCACCTTGGTTTGGTCTTGCCAAAGCTTGTATTATTCCATGCTCCGGCATACTTTTACATTTGGGCGGACAAGTTGCTTCTGCACAAGTCTCTGCTCTGCTACACTGACATATTCCTACAGTGGCAGACATCAATTTAGTGCTCGAGTTATCTCCTATACTTGTGTCCTATTATGCCTACCGCAATGTTGCTAAACCCACTCGTAAACCCGGATACACCTTATATTCTACACACACTGCTGTGCATGCACGAGTGTCCTAGTAGCTCGGGAGCACAGGGACGACCAAAGCACTGAGAATACGGCCATCAACTGGCTGCTATCCCGGGGTGTGAGTACAAAATCCCAACCACGGAGACGTAGATTCCCAGGTGATTACCACTACTTGATCCCTTCCCTGGCACTAATGAATTTACAGTGCTTTCTATTTAACCTCCCACTCGTCCCCGTTACCCACATCAAGGGATGGGAACGCTGGGAGATGAAAGCTCAACCCGCACCTTTTTCTGTGGTTGCCTTAGCTAGATTTTGGCAACAAGCTTTGCCACCAGATTTTTCTTTAACCCCTTCACTGTCAGGCCTTTTCCCCCTCAGATGCCAAGCCTTTTTTTTTGGCTATTTGGGGCAGTTCGCGCTTAGACCCTCATAACTTTTTGTCCACCTAAGCTACCCACACCAAATTTGCATCCCCTTTTCCAACATCCTAGGGATTCTAGAGGTTACCCTGAAGGAGACCAAGAAATTAGCCAAAATACAGCGAAAATTTCATTAAAAAAAAAAAAGGGTAAAAAGGGCTGCAGAAGGAGGCGTGTGGTTTTTCCCCTGAAAATGGCATCAACAAAGGGTTCGCGGGGTTAAAATCACCATTTTCCCAGCTTTCAGGAACAGAGACTTGAACCAGAAAACCCAATTTTTCAACACAATTTTGGCATTTTACTGGGATATACTCCATTTTTACTATTTTTTTGTGCTTTCTGCCTCCTTCCACTTAGTGACAGAAATGGGTGTGAAACCAATGCTGGATCCCAGAAAGCTAAATATTTCTGAAAAGTAGACAATTCTGAATTCAGCAAGGGGTCATTTGTGTAGATCCTACAAAGGTTTCCTACATAAAATAACTGCTGAAATAAAAAAAGATTGAAATTGAGGTAAAAAAAATAAAAATAAAAAAATAAATTCTCAATGCTTTTTCCTGCGAGGTCAGATTTTTGAAAGCAATATACAGTTACATCTGCTGGACCCTTCTGGTTGCGGGGATATATAGAGCTTGTAGGTGCATCAAGAATCCTAGGTACCCAGAGCCAATAAATGAGCTGCACCTTGCAATGGGTTTTCATTCTATACCGGGTATACAACAATTCATTTGCTGAAATATAAAGAGTGAAAAATAGGTATCAAGAAAACCTTTGTATTTCCAAAATGGGCACAAGATAAGGTGTTGAGAAGCAGTGGTAATTTGCACATCTCTGAATTCCGGGGTGCCCATACTAGCATGTGAATTACAGGGCATTTCTCAATTACACATCTTTTTTACACACTATCTTACAATTGGAAGGAAAAAATGAAGAGAAAGACAAGGGGCAATAACACTTGTTTTGCTATTCTGTGTTCCCCCAAGTCTCCCGATAAAAATGGTACCTCACTTGCATGGGTAGGCCTGATGCTCGAGACAGGAAACGCAACATGGACACATCACATTTTTACATTGAAATCTGATGCGTTTTCAACAAAGTGCCTAGCTGTAGATTTTGGCCTCTAGCTCAGCCGGCACCTAGGGAAACCTAGCAAACCTGCACATTTCTGTAAACTAGACACCTAGGGGAATCCAATATGGGGTGACTTGTGGAGCTCTGACCAGGTTCTATTACCCAGAATCCTTTGCAAACCTCAACATTCAGCTAAAACAATACTTTCTACTCAAATTTCGGTGACAGAAAGTTCTGGAATCTGAGAGAAGCCACAAATTTCCTTCCACCCAGCGTTCTCCCAATAAAAATGATACCTCGCTTGTGTGGGTAGGCCTAGTGCCTGTGACAGGAAATGCCCCAAAACACTATCTGGATACATCAAAATTATCAAATACTAAACTTATTTTTGGGGGGGGGGGGGGGCGCAATCTGCGTTTTTGGTTCAGGGCTCAGCAGCAATACAGGGAAACCTATCAAACCCAGACATTTCTGAAAACTAGACACCTGAGGGAGTCCAGGGAGGTGTGACTTGCGTGGATCCCCCAATGATTTCTTACCCAGAACCCCTAGAAAACCTCAAATTTAGCTAAAGAAAATCACCTTTTTCCCCACATGTCTGTGTGGGATCACCGCACCGGGACAAATTTCCTACCACCCAGCATTCCCCTCAGTCTCCCAGTAAAAATGATACCTCAACATGTGTAGGTGAGCCAAGGGCCTGTGACAGGTAAGAGCCAAAAACATGTCGAAATTGAGGGGGGGATCCAAAGCTGGTCGAGAAGGGCAGTTTGAAAAAAAACATTTTTAGGCTGACAAGTGCAGCAGAATTTTTATCGTTATAGATGGTAAAATGTTGGGTGGTAGGAGTTTTGTGGATTCCTGCAGATTCTGGAAGGTTCCATCACATAACTGTGGGAAAAATGTGTGATTTTCAGCAAAGTTGGAGGTTTGCAGGGCATTGTGGGTAAGAAAATGGTGCGGGGTGCATGTGAAGCACACCACCCTGGAATCAACCAGATGTTTAGTTTTCAGATGTGTCTGGGTCTTGTGGATTTTTCTACATGGCAGCGTCCCAAAATCGAAAAAGTGCAGCCCTCACCATTCCAAGTGGGACGATATTGAGAGTTACCAAGCTCTCATGGCCCAAATGCAAAACCAAAACCCAAAATAATCAAATGTCTTCTGCTTGCCGTGGGATAAAATGTTTTAGTGTGCGGGGGGAGAGCTGAAAGACTGTTACCCCCCTTTAGTTGGGGTGGGGCATAACCAGGCCCATACTGGTTGGTAGCCGCCACCCCACTATTTTTTGTTGTTGTTGTTTTTTATTCCATGCCATCTAGCAGAACAACTTTGGCCCCATTTTTTTGGGGTGGGGGTAGTGGTTTCTGCCCCCCCTAGCCCCCCCCCGGGGCAGATCAGCATAAAAACAATTTGGCCCCCAGGGAGCAGCCCTTGTAAAGCATTTGCTACCTACACATAAAAAATAAAATAAAAAAATATTCCAGGTGTCTAGGGGTTTTTCTGACCCCCCCCACCCCCCTTGGGGGAGCAGAAATGGCCCAAAAATTATTTGCCCCCCCACCCCCGGGGAGCAGCCCTTACCCAAGGGGCCGTTCCCCTTATATGTAAGTATATGATAAAAAAATAAATCCCTGGTGTCTAGTGGTTTCTGCCCCCCCGGGGGGGGCAGGGGGGGGAGCAGAAATGGCCTAGAAACAATTTGGCCCCCCAGGGAGCGACACTTGCTGAAGGGGTCGCTCCCTAAACATAAAAGAAAAAAAAAATCCCTTGTGTCTAGTGGGCATTTCTGCTGCCCGATTGGGCAGCGGAACTGCTTGCAGAGACATGAAAGGAAAGGCCTTTCCTTTCATGTCTCTGCTGGCCACCTCCTCCCGAGCAGAAGCAGCATTTCTCTTCCGCAATTGCGCTGGAAGCATGCTTCCAGCGCAATGTGAGGTGACGTCTGATGAGGTTAACACGCTTTTGTGTGCTGATGTCATCAGACATCACTGTGGGGGACGGGGTGGAAGGGGAAGCGATTCCCCTTCCAGCCCTGACCTGGGGGGAGGGGGGGGGCTAGGTCCTGGGGGCAGTGGGGGGGGGGGTCTAGCGCTTCCCCGAGGGCCGGCAAATGGATGAAATGGGTAATGGTTACATCCATGGCACCACACAGCCGCAGACATGGGCATAACCATTACGTCCATGGCATGCAAGGGGTTAAAAAATGGTAGATGTTGAGCAAATCCACAAATAAAAAGTAGCTTCCTGCCTTCAAAGCGGAACAAAAAAATCAAATGGCTTAGAGAAGGGATGCTTCCAGGAAACGACTGATCCTAATCTCTAAATTGAGTTGCCTGTCGGAGCTGTCAGTGTTATGATACCGTATCTTTTCATACAAACCCACCGTGTTTTATGCTACTCGAGTTGCACTCATTGACTGGTGCTTAGTTAAGAAATTACATTTATCACCTTCAAAATCATGTTAAATGAAAAATATTTATGAAAAAGAAGTGCGCTTAACATTGTCATTACAAATTTATTGTGACGAAAAAATATTTCAAAGGTAATATACGTTAGTATTTAATTAATAAAGTATATATTTTATTAAGAACATCTTACAAATATAAAATGCATGAATAGTGCAAATATACTTTAATTAAAAAAATGTACTAAGTTGTTGAATTTTCTCAGAGGATGTTAATGTTTACTTATACTGAGAGGGGCGGAGATTAAGAAATAGGGAGCCGGTTTCTCTCCTGCTTATAGTGTGTTTCATTGCATTTTGGCTGTTTTTTGTTACAAAAATGTTATAATAATGTGTACATCTGAATATGCACTACTTTGTACCGAAAATATAACTGGGTGAATCCTTTCATTTAAATAATAAAAAAATATAAGTAAACTGGTTAAGTAAAGGGCTGGTAAGAAATCTGTAGCTTAATAGAATCTCTACCAGATAAGGTGTTAAACGAAGGTAAGTAACTTCTTCATCTGCTAGACGTCTAGCCACAGAGTCCATATCTCAGAGAATATATACTCATGTAATGCCTCCTCCGAGCCAATTTAAACCAGAAAGTCCTTCAGGACCGAATGGTGTAAGTGCCCATAAGGATGGACCTGACTGTCCAGACAGTAGTGTTTGATAAACGTGTGCAAAGATGCCCATGCTGCTGCTTGAGAGTTATCCAGGTCAGGGACTCCGCAAGCTAATGCAATGGTCACAGCCTTAGCTCTGACGGACTGAGCATGAATACCTGATGGATGGTCCATTTCTGCACAGCATTTCCTTTCTTGGCTCCTACGTACCCGACAAAGAGTCTTTCGTCCATCCTGAACCATTCAGTGCGATCAAGGTAGAACAAAAAGTCTCTTTTTGGGATTAGACAGTGAAGTCTCTCCTTCTCTTTGGAGGGGTGAGGCGGGACAAAAAAGGTAGGCAGGGTGATATTCTGTCCTACATGGGATGGAGTCACAACTTTCGTAAGGAAAGAGGCACAAGTACAGAGTATGAGATTCTCTAGACAGGAGTTAGTGTAGGAAGGGTGCGCTGACAGCGCCTGCAATTGGCGGACCCTCCTGGCTAATGTAATGGCCACTAGAAAGAGTTTTTATGGTCAATAACCGAAGAGGGCAATTGTGCAGAGGTTCAAAAGGTGCACACATTAAGAAGGTGAGCACTAGATTTAGATCACACTGGTCTATGATGAATGGCCTGGGGAGAAGCCTGCTGCAAACCTTTGAGAAACCTAGCCACAAGCAGCGACTTGCATTAATAAAGTTTGGTCTAACAGCAAAAAATGCCAAAAAGGCCTATAAATAACCTTTGACTGTGCCCAGAACAGAGCCCTACTGGACGAAAGATAGAGCAAACAGGAGAACCATAGAAAGAGGTGAACAGGAAAGGTTGGTGTTTTTAGAATCACACCATGCCACAAACCTATCCCAATGGCAGGTGTATACTGACTTGGTGGAGGGAAGCCTGGCTGCCATAACAATATCGGACATTGGGAGAAAGGCTGAAGACGGTCAACTGTCGCCACTCAATCACCACCCATGAAGGTGTAGGGTAAGCAGGTTCAGGTGCAGAATCCTCACCCATTGCTGCAACAGAAGATCCTCTTGAAGACGTAACCTGACCAGGGGAAATGATGGTCATGCTCAAGAACTCAGGATACCAGACTCTCCGTGCCCAATCCAGAGCCCCAAAAATAACTTGGTTCAGTTGTTCCTGATTTTCTTGAGAACTCTAGGCAGGAGTGGTGTACAAGAAACATACAGGAGGCTGGAGTTCCACTCAAGATGAAAAGCATCTCTAAGCGAGAGTTGCCTTGGAAGCTCCAGCACACAAAACTGCTGACATTGCATGTTCTCGGCAGTGGCTAACAGATCTAACCACTGCTCTACCCACTGCTAAAAGAGGCTTTGCACCACCTCAGATGGAGATGCCATTTGTGATTTGCCCGGCATCTTCGGCCGACATTAAAAATAAATAAGTTACAAACATGATCGGGCTGAGGGGGCAGCAACACGAAGCAGGCATGGGGAGAGAGGCTGCACTTAATCAAGTAACAGGTGAACGAAAGACATGGACAAGAAGCACATAAGGACCAGCACAACAGAGTGGATTGGGGAAAAAAGCACACAGGCGAGAGAGATCAACACAGAGTGTGGCAGATGAGGAGGGAGAGGCTGACGAGGGAGAAAGCTGAAAACAAATGCACTCTCATGGCATGTTTAACCAAAAAGAAACACTGTCAGTCCTAAAAAGAAAGTTGTGGAAGGAGACAAGTAAAGAAGTCATGCTCCAACAAACACAATAAGGGGAAAGAAAGCTCAGACAAGCTAATGAACGTAAAGCAAGCAAATCAGTGTGACAATAAAGCTAATCAATGGTAAGCAGTCGGTGGGCTCCAGGCCTACTGAAAGCTGGCAATAGGTCTTTTCTCAAACCATACAGCTTGCGATGTCTGGGTGAGGAGACCTAAAAATCAGACAGCGCATCGACGCCTGGTGCAGTCAGCACAAAGATTTAAGTTCTTACACCGAGATAAAATCTCTGTCTAAAATGTCACATAGCTCTAGATTCCAGCTATAAAGAGTAGTCTACCATCTACCATAAATGAGGGGGGAGACCGTGCACAGTAGTTCTAGTCACATCCTCAGTTCTATACCAGCTGCAATGTGAAAAAAAACTGAAGAGTATTAATGTTTGCTTGCCCAGGGACACTTCTCATGTGTCTTGTTATCACAGTCAAGGTATGCAAATGAGACACATTTCATAATGTAACCAATTACCCGGAAGTCACAACTTTCCATTTAGGAAACTTCTGGAGAAAAAAAGTAATTTCCGTGAGAGAGCAGAGCACAGATTTATAGATGGACATTGCCCTTTTAATAGATGAATACTGTTTAGAAGCTTAGTTGTTTACTTTCTTTAAGGATTACTAGTACCGTATAATATTGTCATACCATGTAGACTAAGCCAATCAGGCTACGTTTTCACAAACATACTGTTCATATACGTTTTTTGCAGCAGGGGGTATTCCTGGATATACAACATGGGTTTCATGTCTGTCACAATTGTAACATTTGTAAACTGGAACATTACAGAACACAAGACATCAGTCTATCAACTGGGACAACACATACTTATTTCACAGTATATTTAGTGTAATAGCCCTTTTGCTATCTATATTATTCTCTGTCCTTGCAACAAACCCTATATTGGCAGTACTACCAGACCCCCAAGAACACCACATGAACATCAGTAAATTCGCCTCTGGACATCCACTCACAGAACACTTTGAGAACGTACATCCACATAATACAAGATTTTCCTTTTCAGGTATTGAAATCATTGCCAAACCATCACGGGGAGGAAATCGAGAACTCAGATTACAGAGATTGAAAAGTGAACTAATCCTCAAATATAAAACGCTCAATAAGGGCCTAAATAAAGATGCTGAAATGCATTGTTGGCTTGAGGATGAGTAGATGGATGATGTAATCTTTACTATAACAGTTGTATATGTAGTACAGAGACCTTATGTTAATGAGGGTGCTGATCTCTAATGGATATCTGTTCATGTTTAGGGTTTCACACAATAACCATTCTTATTTTGACACGCTGGGCTAGTGTGAATTTGCTAAAGGTCGATGTTACTATGCCTTACATGAACATATGGGTCTTACTTTAGGGAAATCACCTAGTAGGTAGGTGTTTGTATAAATGTTTTTGTAAATGTTTTTGCATATTTGACCTGAGTCTAACCCCTGCACCCATGTCCCATGAAGACCTTGTAATTTCTCTTTTCTTCATTATTCTTATTTTTCTCCTTTTCAAAGAATTTGGGTTTTTTGCATCATGTATTACTATGGGGCTCACTTTTGAGTGTCTGAACACATAAACCTTTGCACGTCCTGCCCTAACCACAGTAAGTTGGTCACTACTCTAGCCTAAACCGCGGACTCCACTCGTTTGCAATCAGAGTTGAAAGGCAATATTTGAGTATACGTCTGGCTACATTTAAAAAACTGCTGTGATGACGGCCATGTATCTGTATTTGGTATGGCCTACATATAACAGTTCTATGCATCCTGCTTACATCTTACTTTTGTTCGATTAATATATTCAGTTAGGAACCTCCATATACATCCACAACAGGACACAGTGATGCAGTCCTTTTGGAGTTGAATAGGCTATATTTATTGAACAGAGTATTGGTTCCGGACTTCTTGACTTAAATGTCTCACCTACTTCAATTGGTCTATTTTAAGATGGAAAATAAACACATAACAAGGAGGTATACAGCTTGGGTTTGACCTGAATTTTGGGATAGCTAGTACCCGGCAAGGACATGTAGTCTCTTGCCTAATTCAATATGGTGCCCAAAATCTCCTTTACCCTAACGGGGTACAGTTTTTTTCGGGACCTGTCTGTATTACGTACCCAGCGCTAGCTGATCTTCATGGTGTGTGTGTGGTTACAATTGAGTCAGAGCATTATGTTGGCAAGGGTCACCTGGGGCAGAGAGACTGCATGAGGTATTTCTATTTATGAATATGGACAGCCCAAGTGCTCTGTATTCCTGGGGTGCCCTTTTTGCCATGAATAGGACTCCTGTATGTGTCATATAGACTTCGTTTTACCTTTCTGACTCCACAGATTATTGCTCCCTGTTCCAGGATGAACACAAAATTGGGGGCTTACAGTTATTTTGTTGAAACAACGTTTTCGAGCCTTGGGGATCATTAGAGACATTTAAGGTTATTGCAGTATGCCTCACATGGCCCAAAGGACCACGTTTCTTAATTGGGAATAAAAGGAAGTGATACTTGTCCCCAGAATCACCACGAGACCCCATGCAGATATTCCACCTTTACTTAGGATTTACCGTTTCTGGTGTTTGTAGACATTACATTGCTTGCTCAGCACTTTATAACGATTAATTTCATATATGCATGCTTGTCTCCAGATTTTGGAGGCGTTTTGTTCTATATGAATCCTGACGTTGAATTATATTATACATTTGTTAAGCTGTGACTCATTTTTCCTTTTGGCTGTCTCTGCACCTTTTTTGTATCTTCTCCCACTTTTTGGTGATTTCTGGGATAGGACTTCTGAGAGGTTTTGCATGTCCTGCTTCAGAATTTAAGGTTTTTCCCAGATAAGTAGTTTGGGCACCTTTTACAACAACAACCTATGGTGGCATGACTAGGTACCAGCACAATCACTATCCTTTGGGCAAATATGGGCGCTTGTTATTACTTTCAGATTAGGATAATGTACTTATAGTAATGTTTGCCTCTTTTTTGTTATACCAGGCTCTTCTTATAGAAATTGACTGGTATCTCTCATGATGACCCTTTGGACAAACTATACTCGATATTTAACATACATGCTGATTCTGGTAACATATGATTTAGGGCAATTGGGAATATGTATGATAAGATTACTGAAGTATAAAACTGCTGCGTATATTATTCCTCATATGGTACTCCCTTCATGATATTTGTAACTCCACATGCACTAGGACAATTGTTTATGACATGGGTTATACCTGTTCGAATTATATGATGGGTACTATAACTCACAATATAATACAAACATTGTTCTGCTATGATTTGCACATCTATCATGATAAAACTGGATCTAATTGTGCAAAAAAGCAATAAATACATATAGATGTACAATGTGATTTATGATGCTTCCTTTATGAAAATGCCAATAAAGAACATGATTTAGTATTATGATGGGAACTATATGCATAAATGCATTTTGTAAAAAACTATCCTTATCAATATTTTCATTGTTTCATTATTTCTTATTTTTCCCTTCCTTTTTCCCTTCACCCTATTCACTTCTTTCTATATATTTTAGTTTATTCAACTTCCTCGTAATTGTGCCTCATAACATGGCCTAAGGTTGGGTGTTTTCTTACTTTTGTTACTGTTGCTGCTGCAGCATATGTTCCTGTTATTTTGTCACTAATTGCTGCTTGAATGATTTTTATGGTTCTCTAATTTGGTACAGATTACACCGAATGATTTTTATGGTTCCCTAATTTGGTATTGATCATAAAGTATATCCAGCCTTGAAAAAGCCCCAGGCTTGCTAGGCCACTAAGGGGCAAAAACAAGTGTTGGCTATATGGTTGTATGTCTAAAGAGTTATTTGGAGAACAATAAAATAATTTATGAGATTGCATTGCAATAAAGGACTGGATTTTTGCACAAATAAACCTGGAAGCCTGTACGTACTATTGATTGACACAGGATCATAATATTTTGGATTTTCAGCTTTGTCCTGTATTATTGAAATACTTTTCATATATGCCTGCTTTTCATGTAGTTACTTTAAGTGGTTACTATAAGGGAGAATGTCATTTTACAATAAACAATTCAATATGTTCATCTCTTATCCATTTCTCTGCCCTCCTTGCCCCTTCCTCTCCTCCCACCACGATAGTTCATGCTAACTGTTCTAACCTCAATTGCTTATATCCCAACAGAAACATGAAAATGCAAAAGTGAACAAGTCCAGGCAGGAAAGGAAGGTAAAGTGCTGATTTACGTTCAAGACCTAAGAATCCACAGTTACAAGTACGCTTATGTATCGTGTCTATGTAAACTATAATAAAAAGGCCCCTATTCAAATAATCCACTCTGAAAGATGGGTGGCTCAGAGCAAATTTGAGGAACAGATTGCCAAAAATAGAGATAGGGAGCAGCAGGCGATTCCAAGAGAGATGCATGCTAGGGCCAAGAACGACAAATAATCCCAAATGAAAGAACACAATATTATTCTCAAACCAATTTAAAAAAATAAAGAACACATTAATGAACCAAAGACCCCAAAACAACCGAAACAGTGTGTCCTTCAAGCAGGTAAACAGGACAACCACTTGACCCTTAGAGAGCTGTTCCAGTCCCTGGTTGCCAGCAGGATTCATGAGACTTCATGAGCCCTTGTGGGAGTTCTCTTCTTCCAGTAGCAACCAAGATTCTTCTTCCAGCAAGGCATCCTACTTCAGACTAAGTTTTCCCAGATCCAGGAATGTTTCAGGAGAAGGCGACAAAGGTGCCAGATTTATCCTGTCCAATAACCAGTTCCTGGAAGAACTCTACTGCCTAAAAATGTAAACCATTTTCTAACAATCACCCCACCTCCATTTATAGTACTTCCTCTTTGCCTTACTATAAAATTACTGAGAAGTCCGTTTCAACATGGCAGGAACCTATCTGCCGCCACCTTTACTGACAGTGTAAAAACTGGTTTACCTCCTACTGTGGCTGGAGCTAGGAGGTCCTGGGGATGAACAGAAAAAGCTCTTCTTGGCATCCCCGTTTCAAACGTCATAGAGCTAAAGCAACCTTTTTTTAAGCCAAGGTTTCCTGTCCATTCCTTCCTGCTAAGCAGTCAGCAGATAACACCCATGGGCCTTTCCTGTGCCCAGAAGCAAGCCCTTGTCCTCTGAGCCAGAATCATACCTCTCCCAGCCAAGGATGTGTATTCTGGGATTAAGCTAATAATGGCTCAAGCCAGGTTTTTTTCAGGTTAGTTATTAAAAATCATATTTCACCAATTACATCCAATTTTAAAAAATAGGCAGGGAATAATCTGGAAGTATTTTTCTAGCCCTTTCCTAAGCGGAAAATAAAGATAGTAATCCCTATACAAAGTGAAATAGCTTCCGGGTTCTACTTCACCGTGAGGTTTTATATTGAGATTTACTAACTTCAATACGTTGTTTGTCATGTGTGTATGTAAAAGCAAACTGGCCTGACATACCAATTTTGGGGGTATGAATATATAAAAATAGGCTTTCCGTAAATGGCAAAAAAAGACATGTTTTCTCCTATATGCCACTGCAGTGCACTTAAACTGCAGCCTAGCCAAAGCACAGTGGTGGTCCCAGCAGAAATATATTTTGGTCATATATGTGAGTAGCGCTAATACACACTGCAGCCCACACGTGACGTTTAACTTGGCATCTTATAGTTGCATTGAAGATTGAAGGCACTATATACACAATGGATTTGTAGGGAAGTCAAATAGGGAATTCCAATGTACAGCACATGATTTATAGGGGGAAGCACAACCATTTTACTACTGTTTATCAGTGGTAAACTGCAGAGTCCAAAAGCCAGTAAAAATAGGGTGCAGAAAAAAAAAAACATGCTTGGTGACCGTGCAGAAAAGGAAAGTTTACTACATCGGTTAATAACCTAATCCTAGAAGGAGCCACTAAAGTGGCAAATCTGATGTTACATTACACTGGATAACAATCAATACCTTTAACTGTTGGTTGTATGTGTTTGTGCCATCCAAAACCAAGGATTAGCCGAGTGGCTCAATTCTTTTAAGGCATGGGCTGTACGTGACTTTTGAGGGCATTCGGAAATGCACTCCACCACAACAGTCCAGTCCAGATGGGGCATTTGCTGAAATAAACACTTGCTTCTGAAATGTCCCGGCAAGGTGTAGTGCAAAGTGCCATGCTAAAATAGTGTTTTGCTTGCTTAATGTCTCTACTAATCAAGGTAAACACTGATGAAACTTGAATCAGAGCAAGGTTAAGGTTGGTGGTAGCTGGTAAAAGGGAACACGTTCATCTTTCAGTTAAATCCTACCAGGTCTACTTCAGTTTAGGAACCATTAGAATATTTCAATTTGGGTTGAAGAAAATATGGCCTTTTTAAAATATGATTGTTAGCATCAACATGTTTCTACTATTAACTAAATGCCAAAGGCTATGGGCATACATCTCATTTATAACCCTAAATAAATCAAGCAAGAGTGTTGAGTAAAGATATTTCAAATTCTAGGAAAAAAATCCATATATTGAAAAAAAATATCTGTTGGAAGTAATGCGACATCTACCAGGAAAACAGCGACCGGCATACACAATTTTTCTTTATTTACTGCCAAAAACAATCAATTCACTCGCTGTATTTATTGGTGACATTTCTAAATGGTTATAAAGACACTAATTGAAATATGCCTATGTGGTACCAAATGGACGATAAAACTGAGGTTACTGATTATTATATATGCTACTACACAAAACATCCAGGTGCTAATTACCGTAACACCTGAAGTCTGCCAAGAGGGAGTAAGAAGCAGGCCCAAAAAGAAAAGATGAGTCTTTAGGTAGACAGGATTATAGCTAGATTATTTTTAAATTCCATAATTGAACCTTTTGATTAGAGATTAGAACAGAATATCTTCTTTTAAGAAGGTTTTAATATTCTGATATTCTGAGCAAGATGTTATTTTTTTCGATAGAGCAGGAGGTGTTGAAATGTATTTTATTCCTCAGACTCTTGATATGAGCAGCTCAAGTTTCAGTCAGTGAAATTCTGTCCTATTGTTACTGTCCTGCAACCTCACCCAGTTCTTAACAGCACTGAGCTTGTATATCTGTTTTGTTGTGATTGTCGGTGGCAGAGAGTTTCAAGGTACACAATACAAAGGCTTTTAGTTAAGCACCAATGACGTAGAACCCTCTCCTCAGTCGAGGCAGGTGCAAGAAGATGTTCTCCGAGATCAAATATATTTGTTCCATACTAGTGTGGTGTTCTTCAATTCAAAATCCTAATGTTTTTATTTGTGTGATTGAGTGATGTTTTGCCCGAAAAACTTTCGATCTAATTATGACAAAAAAACAATGGCCTTTGTTTTACTAAATCGTAGCGTTCTGCTATGCATCCATGTTTGAATGACTGATATGAACGTAAATATTCATACTAATCGGGGGCTCACTCAATGATGTGATAATATGTTGTGAGGCGAGGTTTGCTAAAGAGAATATCCACCACTTAATGAAGCTGAATAAAGTGTGCCGATAGACAGTTAAGTGTCAAGAGGGTGACGTGATACAGAAAACCTCCACACCTTCTCCCACTCCCCCCAGCGGTCTAATGTGGTTAAGCCAGAAGATCCTCACTCCTCATGAAGATAAACAACACAGTAGAAAGTATCAGAACTGAACCATTCCAGTAGTCCCCAGTGTCAAGCACTGTACAGATGTGGCACCTGTTGCCTGTCAGTCAATGAAATGGCATCTGTCATATTGGACGGGGAAAAATTAGATTATATTTTCATGACGATTGCCTAAGTTATTCAGTGATGTGAAAGTAGGCGACTTTGAAGTTGACAGAAGAGGTGATGTCTTACTATTATCTATTCTGCCTAATCAAGGCGCCTGTGGGCATGGAACACTTATTGCATGTCACCACAAGACTAATGGGAAACCGCCTTTACAACTCGTTAGGGGGCAAGTGCCCTTGCACATTACTGTGTCCTAGCTAGATAAAATAGGTAAAGATTCAATGGTCTGAGTAAGAGGCATGAAAAAGAATGAGCAGTAAAAAAGAAAAATTATTTTGATAAAAAGAAAAATTTAAAAGATGGAGTTGTTAAGGTTGGTGATTTGGCAAAGATTAGGGCACCAGCTGGGCACCATGGTCCTGGTTTACTCGAATTTACAAAGTAGTAAAGCTTTTTAAAAATTCCATTAAAAACAGTTGAGGGTAGAATTTCGAACTTAAATAGGGCGATGAGAATTATTTCTGGAACTTACATGATTCGAAAAGTAAATGAAGAGGAAGGTCATGTCATATCTTATGACTATAATATGTAGTATTTTTCAAATAAGGGTGATGCATCTTGCACTGAAGAAAGTTTAGTTTCAAGAGTGTGTGTACGTTCGTTCACTGAAAAAAACTAAGGTAACAAAAGCACTGTTTTTTCTTCAATAACCCGACTGATAACGTTTCATTGATATTTTCATTGACAGTATAAAGTTGTAATGCGTGCTGTAATATCTATGGTAATTAGCAGTGCATTGCGAGGGTGCAAGTTATAGTCACCTTAGGGCAGGAGCTATTAACTATAACTGCTGAATTTTATGGTTTTGCATGAGTAAATTCAGAACCTAACTATAACGTCACTGTAACCTTTGGGTGTTTTTCCAATGAATTTCTATGTTTTTTAAAATTTTAATGACTAAATATTAATCCAACCACTGGGTTTGGCCGTGTGGGGTGGGGGGTAGCCACAGGGGCTTAAACACCAAACCCTGCACCGGCAGGAGTTGACCGCACGGTCTGTCTCTCTGGGTGTGAGAGGGCATCTCTGGGTGTGAGAGGGGACGCAAGAGTATCTGTCTGGGTGTGAAAGTGGGTGCATGAGGGTCTGAGTGGGTTTGTGACTGGATGTGTGACAGTCTGAGCGAGTCTCTGAGTGGGTGCGTCAATGGGTACCTGAGTGGGTCTGTCAGTGGGTGCGTTAAGAGTCTGAGTGGGTGCATGAGTGTCAGTGTTTCTATAAGTGAATTATTTATTGTATGAATGAATCGCGCTTTTTTTTTTTTAATCATTTTTCACCGATATTTGCGATTTTGTCGCAACGTTAAACGGTAAGCCGCGCTGAGCATTGCAACATATTCGCAAACATCGTGAAAAACATTTTTATGGTCAACATTTGACCTTCAAAGAACCGTACATCACACCCCTGTGGTCAGGGTACCTCCACCCAGACCCCTTATTCAACTTTTCATTTTATTTTTCAGCCCCGGGGACCAAAAATGACAACTGCAACTTTCTGGTCAGGTTGCGGCCAGCCAATCACAGCATTCCTGTTGGCATACGCATTCGCAAATTCACTGCAATGGGCGCAAAAATGTCATGGCAGATCAGCAGCCCTAGATATACAAATGTATTGCCCCTTTAATATCTCAAAAATGACTGAACGGATTGACACCAAATATCCAAAGCATCATCTGAATACCAAAACCTACCTTTCTGCCAAATTTTGTGTAATTCCGTCCAGCGGTAGTCATGTTCAAAACTCCTATGGGAATTAACTTGGGAAACGCATGTTTTTGGACCCCCGACATTTTCTTGGCCCTGCTTGATGGATTAACCTGAAATGTCCCATGCAAAACAAGATCACCGGCACACTTTTTTTGGAAAGTTTTGTGAAGAATCTGACGCTCAAGTCAGCGGCCATCTGGAAAGTTTCAGGGTGATCCGTCAAGCAAGGGCCAAGAAAAAAAAAAGGGCGGGGGTAAAAAACAAAAGTTGCATTTCCCATGTTAGTTCTCACAGAGATTTTGAACAGGAATAGCGCCCTTACACTGGACTGAGTTACACCAAATTTGTTAGAAAGGTAGCTCTTGGCCCAGAAAGTGCCCTTTTTATTATCTGGTGTAAATCCATTTAGTAGTTTTTGAAATATTAAACAAAAACAAAATGTGTATATATGGGGACGTGAAGGCTCCTCAAACCTTCCCAATCTCGTGCTGGCATCTGTTTCAGCAGAGTCCCAGGAAAAAAAAAGGCGGGGGGGGGGGCAGGGTATGGACACTCTGACCCTTTAGCGCTGGTGCTGGGGTCCCAAAGGGTCCCCCCCCAGACCATAATATAGATTTTTTTATTGTTGGGGGGGTTGCGGCCAAAAATGTAAAAAAAAAAAAAAAAAAAGAAAAACAAGCATGGGCTTATGCGCGCCTGTTTAAATGCAGCCCCCACGTGGGCCAGGTCCAGGGGGAATTAAACATTTTAATACGGGGGGAGGCAGGGTGTCACCCAGCCCACACCCCTGGTGGCTTTAGGGATTGCCACCTCCCTGGGGCTAGTGTTTAATTAAATGCAGGGGTTGGCCGCTTGGACACCCTACACCCCCAGGTACCCCACCACAATAGTAACGACATGCAGGATGGTGAACCACCTTGCCCCACCAGAGAACCACTTTGCAGCCTCAGGAACTACCACGTCCCTGGGGCACAATAGTAATGATATGTGGTGGGTCGCCTAGCCCCGGATGCAGCCCCGGGGACCGTAACATCCTGGGGCAGAATAGTAATGACATGCGAGGGGAGGTTTTCACCCAGCACCGCAGCCCAGGGGCTTGCAACCTCCTGGGGGCATAATAGTAATGACATGCGAGGGGCCCGCCAGCCCCCCTGCAACCCAGCCCTGGGGACCACCACCTCACTGGGGTGAACATTGTAGTGAATGCGGGGAACGCACAGCCCTCTTCCATCGCAGCCCCTGGGACCACCACCTCCACAGGTCAAAGATTTAGTTGTGTGCAGTAGGGCCACGTGGCAACCCCCTGGCCCTTACAGCCCCGGGGACCACAACTTCCCTGCAGCTAAGTTAATACAATGAGGGTGGTCCGTTTTGGAGCCCCGAGGACCACCACCTCTGTAGGGCTGCTTTAGGTTGGAGGGTGGTCGCTCAGCCTCCCTCGAGGAGCCAATGATGGCCCTGGGGCCTGCCACCCCCCTGAGTCGGCTCCTGCTATGCCCACCTCTGGGACATAGCTGTTTGCTCTGACTCGGTGGGAGCTTTGACAGCTCTCGCCAAGTCAGAGCAAATACTTCACTTTCAGCAAGTGAGAGCTATTAAACAGCTCTGACTTGCAGAAAGTGAATTGTTTCCCAGCCCTTAAATATGTGTGCAGTGAAACAGACAAAACAATTGCTCATGCAAGCAGGGAACTGCTATTTCATGCAGCTCCCTGCTTACAGGAGCAATACCGGCTCCTGCAGGGGTTGGAAGCAGCACCGGCTCCTGCAGGAGTTGGGAGCCAGCTTGGACCGCAGGGGCCCTGAGACTGCGCCCGATGGTCTTCCAAGTTTAGAAAAATAAATTAAATAATTTAAAAAAATGAGGGTTTACTGTAAGTGTGTCTGTGGTGTTTTCCTAGTTTAAATACTTTTCAACTTCAAATGTTCAAGGTACAAAGTAAAAGGTGATCTCACTCTTTTTTAATTGTCAACTACATTTTCTTTTCCATTTGAACTAAAATATTTCATTCTAAGTACATCATTCATCAAAGCCTAAAAAAATCTCTGTCTGCAGCCAACCCGTGCTGTGCACGGCTAAAGGCTGCTTGTGACATGGATTTGGTGGTTATGGGGGTTGGCAGCTGTGCCTAGCCATGCCCTAAGGTAACTATAACTTGCACACTCACCATGCACTGCTGATTTCCCCCACAAAGTATAGCACTCGTGACATCTCTGATAACATCATTGATAATATCAATATCAATTTGCAGTAAAATGTTTGCTGAAGAAAACTGTGAATGGTGGGGGCGCTAGTTTTAGTTACCTTAGGGCACAAGTTATAGTTACTTGAGATAACTAACTATAACAGACGCATTTCTATGGTTTTGTACATTTAAAATGTGAACTTAACTATAATGTCCATGTAGCCTTTGTTTTTTTTAAGTGAATATATATATATATATATATATATATATATATATATATATATATATATATATATATATGGAAAATGTCACTTACCCAGTGTACATCTGTTCGTGGCATTAGTCGCTGCAGATTCACATGCTGTGCACATCCCGCCATCTGGTGTTGGGCTCGGAGTGTTACAAGTTGTTTTTCTTCGAAAAAGTCTTTTTGAGTCACGAGATCGAGGGACTCCTCCCATTTCGGCTCCATTGCGCATGGGCGTCGACTCCATCTTAGATTGTTTTCCCCGCAGAGGGTGAGGTAGGAGTTGTGTATGCTAGTAATAGTGCCCATGCAATGGAGTGAATACGTATGTACATAATGTAGTTTAAAGTAATATATTTACAAATTTACAAATGTTCAAGATCAACTTCTAAACAGCTACAGGCTCCCGGGGAGGCGGGTGGGTGCATGTGAATCTGCAGCGACTAATGCCACGAACAGATGTACACTGGGTAAGTGACATTTTCCGTTCGATGGCATGTGTAGCTGCAGATACACATGCTGTGCATAGACTAGTAAGCAGTTATCTCCCCAAAAGCGGTGGTTCAGCCTCTAGGAGTTGAAGTTGTTTGAAACAATGCTTGTAGTACTGCTTGACCTACTGTGGCTTGTCGTGCTATTAACACATCTACACAGTAGTGTTTGGTAAATGTATGAGGCGTAGACCATGTAGCTGCCTTACATATTTCGGTCATTGGAATATTTCCTAGAAAGGCCATGGTAGCACCTTTCTTTCTAGTTGAGTGTGCCTTTGGTGTAATAGGCAGTTCTCTTTTTGCTTTAAGATAACAGGTTTGAATGCATTTAACTATCCATCTAGCAATGCCTTGTTTAGAAATTGGATTTCCTGTATGAGGTTTTTGGAAAGCAATAAATAATTGTTTTGTTTTTCGAATTAGTTTTGTTCTGTCAATGTAGTACATTAACGCTCTTTTGATGTCTAATGTATGTAGTGCTCTTTCAGCTACAGAATCTGGCTGTGGGAAGAACACTGGTAATTCTACTGTTTGATTCAAGTGAAACAGTGATATGACTTTTGGTAAAAAATTTAGGATTTGTTCGTAGAACTACTTTATGCTTGTGTATTTGAATAAATGGTTCTTGTATGGTAAATGCTTGAATCTCACTTACTCTTCTTAAAGATGTGATGGCAATTAAAAATGCAACTTTCCATGTTAAGTATTGCATTTCACAAGAGTGCATGGGCTCAAAAGGTGGACCCATGAGTCGTGTTAAGACAATGTTGAGGTTCCATGAAGGAACTGGTGGTGTTCTTGGTGGTATAATTCTCTTTAGGCCTTCCATAAACGCTTTTATGACTGGTATCCTAAACAGTGAAGTTGAGTGCGTAATTTGCAGGTAAGCTGAAATTGCGGTAAGATGTATTTTAATGGAAGAAAAAGCTAGCTTTGACTTTTGCAAATGGAGTAAGTATTTTACGATATCTTTGGCAGATGCGTGTAAGGGTTGAATTTGATTATTATAGCAGTAATAAACAAATCTTTTCCACTTATTTGCATAGCAATGTCTAGTGGTAGGTTTCCTAGCTTGTTTTATGACCTCCATACATTCCTGTGTAAGGTCTAAGTGTCCAAACTCTAGGACTTCAGGAGCCAAATTACTAGATTCAGCGATGCTGGATTTGGGGGTCTGATCTGTTGTTTGTGTTGCGTTAACAGATCTGTTTGGTAGTTTGACATGAGGCACTACTGAGAGGTCTAGTAGTGTTGTGTACCAAGGTTGTCTTGCCCATGTTGGCGCTATTAGTATGAGTCTGAGTTTGTTTTGACTTAACTTGTTTACCAGATATGGAAGGAGTGGGAGAGGGGGAAAAGCGTAAGCAAATATCCCTGACCAACTCATCCATAACGCATTGCCCTGAGACTGATCTTGTGGGTACCTGGATGCGAAGTTTCGGCATTTTGCGTTTTCCTTTGTTGCAAATAGATCTATTTGTGGTGTTCCCCAACCATGGAAGTAAGAGTTCAGTATTTGGGGGTGAATCTCCCATTTGTGGATCTGTTGGTGATCCCGAGAGAGATTGTCTGCTAACTGATTCTGAATTCCTGGAATAAATTGTGCTATTAGGCGAATGTGGTTGTGAATCGCCCAATGCCATATTCTCTGTGCCAGGAGACACAACTGTGTTGAGTGTGTCCCTCCCTGTTTGTTTAGGTAATACATCGTTGTCATGTTGTCTGTTTTGACAAGAATGTGTTTGTGTTTTATTATGGGTTGAAATGCTTTCAGCGCTAGAAATACTGCCAATAGTTCTAAGTGATTTATGTGAAACTGTATTTGCTGACTGTCCCATTGTCCTTGGATGCTGTGTTGACTGAGGTGTGCTCCCCACCCTATCATGTAGGCATCTGTTGTTATTAAATATTGTGGCACTGGGTCTTGGAAAGGCCGCCCTTGGTTTAAATTTATACTGTTCCACCATTGAAGCGAGGTGTATGTTTGGCGGTCTACCAACACCAGATCTATAAGTTGACCCTGTGCCTGTGACCATTGTGATGCTAGGAACTGTTGTAAGGGCCGCATGTGCAACCTTGCGTTTGGGACAATGGCTATGCATGAGGACATCATGCCTAGGAGTTTCATCACCATTTTGACTTGTATTTTTTGTTTTGGATACATGGCCTGTATTACATTGTGAAATGCCTGAACCCTTTGTGGACTTGGAGTGGCAATCCCTTTTGCTGTGTTGATTGTCACCCCTAAGTATTGCTGTGTTTGACACGGCAGAAGGTGTGACTTTGTGTAGTTGATTGAGAAACCTAGTTTGTGGAGGGTTTCTATGACATACTTTGTGTGTTGTGAACACCGTTCTAGCGTGTTGGTTTTGATTAACCAATCGTCTAGGTACGGGAACACGTGTATTTGCTGCCTTCTGATACGTGCAGCTACGACTGCCAGGCATTTTGTAAAAACTCTTGGCGCAGTTGTTATTCCGAATGGCAACACCTTGAATTGGTAATGTACCCCTTGGAATACAAACCTTAAGTACTTTCTGTGTGAAGGATGTATCGGTATATGGAAATACGCATCCTTTAGGTCTAGTGTTGTCATGTAGTCTTGTTGTTTGAGCAGTGGGATTACGTCCTGTAATGTCACCATGTGAAAGTGATCTGTATTTAATGTTCTGAGATCTAACATAGGTCTCAGATTCTTGTCTTTTTTGGGTATGAGAAAGTACAGAGAGTAAACTCCTGTTCCTTTCTGTTGGTTTGGTACTAATTCTATTGCTTTTTTCTGTAGCAAAGCCTGAACTTCTAGTCCTAGAAGATCTATATGTTGTTTTGACATATTGTGTGTTTTCGGTGGGACGTTTGGAGGGAATTTGAGAAATTCTATGCAATAACCATGCTGGATAATTGCCAGTACCCAAGTGTCTGTTGTTATTTCCTCCCAATGTTTGTAAAATTGGCTTAGTCGCCCCCCCACAGGTGTTATGTGTTGGGGATGTGTGACTTGGAAGTCACTGCTTGTTTTGGGGCTTTGGAACTTCCCTCTATTCTTTTGGAACTGTCCCCCTCTATATTGCCCCCAAAAACTTCCACGCTGATATTGGCTTTGATAAGTGGGCCTTGCTTGCGAGGTTGTGGCCTCTGTAGGTTGACCTCGAAACCCTCCCCTAAATGGTGTTTTGCTAAATGTGCCTCTGCTCTGTGGGGAGTAGAGTGCGCCCATGGCTTTAGCCGTATCAGTATCTTTCTTGAGTTTCTCAAAAGCAGTGTCGACTTCTGGCACAAACAACTGCTGTTCATTAAAGGGCATATTCAGCACGGCTTGTTGTATTTCCGGCTTGAATCCTGACGTACGCAACCATGCGTGTCTCCTTATCGTTATTGCAGTATTTACTGTCCTTGCAGCCGTATCTGCTGCATCTATTGCTGACCGTATCTGATTATTGGAGATACTTGGTCCTCCTTCTACCACTTGTTGTGCCCTTTTCTGGAACTCTTTGGGTAAGTGTTCTATGAAATGCTGCATTTCGTCCCAATGAGCTCTATCGTATCTTGCCAAAAGTGCTTGTGAGTTGGCAATACGCCATTGGTTTGCTGTTTGTGCTGCAACCCTTTTACCAGCAGAATCGAATTTGTGACTCTCCTTGTCTGGAGGTGGTGCGTCTCCCGAGGTATGAGAGTTTGCTCTCTTGCAAGCTGCCCCGACAACCACAGAGTCTGGTGTTAATTGCTGTGTAATATAAACAGGGTCTGTTGGCGGTGGCTTGTACTTCTTTTCCACCCTTGGAGTTATGGCTCTGCCTTTTACAGGATCCTGAAATATTTGTTTTGAATGTTTTAGCATTCCTGGGAGCATAGGTAAGCTTTGGTATTGGCTATGAGTGGATGATAGTGTATTAAACAAAAAGTCATCCTCAATTGGTTCTGAATGCAAGGTGACGTTATGAAAGGCAGCTGCCCTTGAGACCACCTGCGTGTAGGATGTACTGTCTTCAGGTGGCGACGGCCTTGCAGGGTAACAGTCTGGGCTGTTATCTGATACAGGAGCATCATAAAGGTCCCATGCGTCGGGATCATCTTGACTCATTGCAGTATGAGTCTGGGATTGCATCAGTGGTGGAGTGGCTACCGGTGATGTGTGCATTGATGGTGGTGGAGATGGTGGTGGAGTTGTTTGTCTTGCCACCTTTACTTGTGGCTGCTTGTCCTTTTCTTGAAAGGCAAGTTTTCTTTTCATCCTAATTGGAGGAAGAGTGCTTATCTTCCCTGTGTCTTTTTGAATGTGGAGCCTTCTTTGAGTGTAATCTGGCTCAACTGATTCAAGTTCCTCTCCGAACTTATTTCCTTGCATTTGGGAGGACAATCCCTGTTCCTCGGTGTAGGAACCTGTTTTCGGTTCCGAGGCTGGATGTTTCAGAATCGAAATCTTTTCGGTCGCCTTTTTGGGCTCCGAGGAAACCTTTATTTTCGCCGTCGTGGTGTCTCGGTGCCGAACCATTTTGGTGCCACTGTCTCGGTGCCGAATCTGCTCGGAGCCGTTGTCTCTGGCCCGAGATTGCTGTGTGGCGGTATCTTGACCGCAGTCGGATGACTTCGCCACATGCATGCCCTTTTTCGGTGCCGATGATCGGTCACCTATTTTTCGGGTTAAGCCATGGCCTGTTGGCGGTGGCGTCCCCTGGGCTTTTGTTGTCTTCTCGTGAGTTTTATGTTTCGACGTCGTACTCACGGTTTTCGGCGTTTCTTCTGGATCGAGCTCGTCCGAGTCCGATTCCTGGATGGAGAAGGTTTCTTCTTCCTCCTCGAAACGCCCTTGTCCTGTCGGCGCCGACGAGATCTGCAGTCTTCTTGCTCTTCGGTCTTTTAATGTCTTCCTCGACCGAAACGCTCGACAGGCTTCACAGGTATCCTCCTTGTGCTCTGGAGACAGACACAAGTTACAGACCAGATGCTGATCTGTATACGGATACTTGTTATGACATTTTGGGCAGAAGCGGAATGGGGTCCGTTCCATCAGCCTTGAAGAGACACGTGGCCGGGCCAACCAGGCCCCAACGAGGGATCAAAAAAACCCCAAAGGGCCACTGGAGCTCTTCAAAAGTCGGTGTCGATCTGTTGTAACTAACCCGATACCGAACGCAAACAATACTGACGATTTTTCCGAGATTCTAACTAACTTTCCGACCTGAAACACGGAGCGAAAAGGAACACGTCCGAACCCGATGGCGAAAAAAAAAACAATCTAAGATGGAGTCGACGCCCATGCGCAATGGAGCCGAAATGGGAGGAGTCCCTCGATCTCGTGACTCGAAAAGACTTTTTCGAAGAAAAACAACTTGTAACACTCCGAGACCAACACCAGATGGCGGGATGTGCACAGCATGTGTATCTGCAGCTACACATGCCATCGAACATATATATATATATATATATATATATATATATATATATATAATAAAATCTACTGGCAAAAGCCAGTAGGTAATTATAGTTAAGACCCAGTTTCCATAGGAAAAGTGTTTTTTGTTTTGCCAATCACTTTGGCATCCTTTGACAAATCTTAACTATGTTTGCAAAACTATTTTTCCGCTCACTTCAGCTGCCGTCTCGAAGGTTTTAGGGTGACTTGTCAACCGGGGGCATAGAAAAAGGGGGGTTCCCAAAATGCGTTTTCCCCTAATGTATTCTCCCATTGGGTCTTTAGACATGACTACAGCCCGAACCACTGAACGGAATTACACCAAAATTGGCAGAAAGATAGATTTTAGTGTGCAGATCGTGCTTTTTGGGATTTGGTGTACATCTTTTCAATAGTTTTAGAGATATTAAAGGACAAAGACATTTGTATTTGCACCATAGCAGAGGTATCCTGTCCCCATTGGACAGATGGAGGGGTACCTGGGGGGTCGCTGAGCGTCTCCTCTTCCCCACCCACCTCCCATGGGCAAAACATTACCCTTTTTTTCTACTGATTAGCGGACCAGCTGCGGGCCTTAGCGCGGAGCCCCCACACCCACTTGCTGTGTTTAAAAAAAAAAAACATTCACTGAGGAAAAAAAAAAAAAAAAAAAAAAACACACAGGGACGTTATAGTTATGAATTAGCATTTAAAAAAACCATAGAAATTAACTGAAATAACAAAGGATACCTCTATACTGAGCTTTTCTTATAAAAAAATGTTATTAAATGACACGTATGTTCATACAATAAATACGCTTCAAATCAAAAATGCCAAACTAAATATGTTGTGCATGCTGGAATCCAAGAGCATCGTAGGTGCACCTCAAGATAAAGACACTGAGTAGCCAAAACCAACATGGCTTGTATGTCACTGTGGAACCCCCAACTGAGCTGAAAAACTCTTGCAAGGAGAGGGAATTTCTATTGCAAACATCCACATGGAAAAAGGACTGGAAAGCACGTTGTGAGCATTGTTGATACTCGTGCCATTTTGAGCATGGTTTACTGTGGTGGATGCATGTTTTAACATTCTACTTTGCTCCCTTCCAATATGGCATCTGTCGAGTGTTCAAGCACAGTGTATTTCTTCTATTTTTATGTTTATTTGCCTATATCCTGGCAAATATGTAACTGAAGGTCATGTGACCAAGGTCTGGCTGGGCTGAAACACGTCTTGAGGTTTAGATGAATAAAGAAATGATTTTGCGACTTCACTGTGTAGGCATGATTACTTTGTGGGCTTAAGTGAAGAATTTTCGACTGGTGCTCCTTTCCGAAGAGGGCCTGGAAACAAATAGAAGAGATCTTTTTAGTGACATGCTATCTCCCGGACCCCTCTTTGTATGCATAGACTCTGCCAAGATATCCGGTACTCCATTTAGTGGATGGCTAGTCTTTGAGGCGCTACCACTTGTTTTCGCCATCCAATACCTGCAAGTAAGATCAGGATTCTTATAAGACTTACAACCATGCAGACCGTGAGTTCCAACCATAGTAAGGACTGGAACCGGCAGCATAACCATGGCAGCACTTATTAAAATTGACGCTTAGGCTGCAACAGGACTTGACCACAGCACCAGACCACACTATCATGCAAGGATGCAGACAGGATCCAGACAGCGAGTTCGCACAACAACCTGTTGTCTGGAGGCTGACACTTGCTAGATGTAGCTTTGTTTATTACGAGAGCGACACTGACTGAATCCTGAGCAATTCTGCCTCAGCTCTGGCCACGCTAACCAAGAGAAGCTCTAGCGTGCAGCAGTTTGCAACTGGGGTGGCATCCTGTCCAAATCCTGAGCCACTGTGCCTCTGCTCTGTACGCACTAGTCTAGGGAAGAACTAACGCAAAGCAGCATAATTACGAGCAGTTTAAAGCTCTGGCATCAAGAGCATCAGCGGTTCTTCCCAACGGAACAAGGGCTTCGCAGCAGGTCAACAAAATAAGGTACAGGGGGAACACAGCTGAACCCCACATTGATCAAGCTACCTTTTTGTTACCTTCAGCTCTAGTGTGACCAATCACCCATCAGACCCGATGTGGTGACAGTTATAGCAATGTTTTTGGCACTTGATACTGGGAGTTTTCCAGGACAGCCGCCCTTGAAGAGCTACAAGTTCTGGAGCTGCTCTGTCCCAGAGGTGAGGGGTACGTGGGAAGCAGTGCTCTTCATTGGGGCTAGAGGGCATATGGCTCGGAGGACAGGCATGTGGGATCCCTAACCCAGTCTCTCTCATGTCTCCTGGGAAAAGACTCATGTTTACACAATTAATTGCTGAGAACATATGTAGTGGGCACAGTATTGCTACAGTGGGACCTGTACCCTGTAGAAGAATTATGAGCTGGCAAAGCAGGGGTGGTGTGGCCTTTCACCTAACATGGAGGACATGCTTCATTAAAGATCCTGCTACCCGCCTGAGAGTCCAGCACCATCCTGCTCTAATACTGCTGGGCTAAACCGTGGATACAAGAGGGGAACCTGCATGTGCCTGCTGTGGTCCTGTGACGCCTTGTAGGAAACTTGAAATTGACCCACCGTGCAGAGAAAGGAAAGGTCAAAGCTTCGACACAGGCCAGGCTGACTGCTAGCAGGGGCAGAGAACGTGATTGGTCACAGCGGCCGCAACTGCCCCAAGCTTGCATTGCATGGTTCCTGCCACTGGGTGCAGAGGCTCACTTTGTACTATGGTGCTACCAGTTGCAACAGATTAACTCACCCGACTAGCAGAGAGGAGCTGTGGCTGTACTGGGCCGGGGTCCTTTAGGATGTCAGCGGCAAAATTAGGTAGGCCGCGAGCCTTTTATCAGAGGGACTGACTCTCCCGGCAGGCAGGAGAAGCTGTAGCCGCGCTGGGCGGGGGACAGAGGAAGTGTCAGTGGCAAATTGAGATAGGCTGCAAGCCTTGCATTTGAGGCCCTACTGCCTGACTGAGTCTCTCCTAGGTGCGCAGAACATACTGGAAAGCATCGAACTGAATTCCTAACAATACCTGCCAGGCAGAGTGTGGTGGAGCCCTGGATCCTGTTCTGCTGCACAGCGGCATTCACCTTTAGAGGCCACCGCCTGGTCTTCTATACAGCCCTGGAATTGATGTCTGACAGAATACACGTTGACTGAAAGGAGCACCCCCTTTTTTTTGTTTTTCTCAAAACAAACTGAAGGCACCTTGAACAATACAGTCCCAGCACACTGAATTAGCCCCACTGACAAAAACTATATCCCCATGGCCTCCTCAAACTGATTGGTGTTGTGGCCCACAGATTGTACACCAACTGTGCACAGGATGTTGTTGTTAGTGATCATCTGGCACGTTTACACAACAGCAAACTGACAAACTGCCCCCCTCCCCAAGAGGGCATCAGAAGGGCTGTGGGGTCTATGCAGGAGAGGATATTCAGTGAACCCCACAATGGACAGACTTCCAAGCCTGCTTCACACAGCCCTGTTCCCTCCTTGCTGGGCTCTACAACATTAGTCTAGGGGCAGAGAGTGCGGGCTCTAACCTCTAAAAATGTTATCTGAGACCATCACATCACAACCTGGGCTACTGCAACAGGGTTCACCAAGGCAGCGCGTCTTCCCCCGTCCTGGCATGAAGAAGTAACCACCCGCCAGGCTCTACCCAAGGACATCATCATACCAGCACCAGAGGAATGCATTTTTCCCACAAATATAACTCTCCCCACTAATAAATTAGATTTGATCCAAAAACAAAAACGCAATTTGCGGACAAACATTGAACAACGTATATACTCTATGGCTGCGGACTTTGGCATTAGAGATGACCAAAGCAAACTGGCCGACAAGGTGCACACGTCCGAAAATACCCTCACGGAGCTGGCTCCTCAGCAGAGACTTTAGAGGGCCGCCATCTCTGATCTCTAAAGGCGGCTTCAGATAATGCCCGAACTTGCGGAGGACAAAGAATGATGGGCTCAGCTCTACAACGTGAGGATAGTGGGCATGCTGAAGGGCATGAAATTGTGTGTGTGTGTGTGGATGGGTGAGTGGGCGCATGAGCTTCTGAGTGCATGTATGAGTGAATGAATTAGTTTTCTTTCAAATTTTTCCATAATTGTGACAATTTTACAAATAAAATTGTGGAAATTCACCATTTTTTGCGGTTATCGCCCTCCGTGACGCAAAATTAAATTAAACCTATAATTTGTCCCCAAAAGACACCTATATCATACCCCTGGGGTCAGGGTACCTTGACCGTGACCCATTATGCCACTGTCAATTTTCACCCCCGGGGACCGTGTCCCATGAAATAAAACAGCTGTCGCAACTTTGTAGTCAGGTTGTGGTCAACCAATTGCAATGCTTCTTTTCGCACGTACTCGTGAAAATTCACATGTTTCGTGATAATATATACATGTTTATTTGCCCTCAAACATCTCCTGAACTACTGAACGGATTTAAACCAAATAACAAAAAGCACAATCTGTGTACCGGCAGTTATCTTTCTTCCAAATTTGGTGTAATTCCGTCCAGTGGTTTGGGCTGTAGACGTGTTGACAGGTCCTATGGGAATTAACATGGGCAACACCGCGTTTTTGAGACACCTTTTATTCAGCCCCCACTTGACGGATCAACCCGAAACTTCCCGTGCGCAACAAGAATCACCGGGCCACTTTTTTTGGGAAAATTTCGTGAAGATTCGTGCCAAAGATATAGGAAGGTCATAAACAGCTTTTTCTATGAAAACATAGTCCTAACTATAACTACCTAATGGCGACTGCCATAGGTAATATATATAATGTCTAATCTTCTTCTTCCTACTCTTTCTTTCTCTTTTCTCACCACGGGAGGACATTTCCATAGCAGATCAGTATTCAACTGTTGCATTTATGGCGATGATATGTAAGTGGGGCCTCCACAAACTTAGGGTGTGACTCATTCTCCTCCTCTTTTTAACATTACTACCATACTACACTCCTGGTTGGGTTGGCAGCCTGACATAGTGGATTCTCTGGTGGCAGGCAGGGCAAGACTATGTTGGAATGTAACATACGCTTTGTGGGACCTACTGTGCTGTTCTCTTGTTACCCTAAGCCTCTCTCTTTAACAACTGCACCTAATTTTACAGATTAATTATGGCTGTGTTGAAAGTTTCTGTTTGGTCGAACAGATGTTTGATGTTGGACCCTGTGGTTGTGAGTTGTTTCTTGTTGCACCAGCTGTGTCATAAAGCCCTACCGATGACTAAGGAGATGAGCTGGTACACCACAGCTAGCATTCTTCCAACTGTAAGGTTATAGCGACTATACTGAATCAGTACTAGATACAAATGTGGAACCTTAGGGGTCTGGGTTACCCCCACAAACAATACAGGGCACTGGTGTAACTCTGCCTCCAGAAGGTGGCCATAATTACATAGTCAGTTAAACTACAGTCGAAGTGGAGAGGTCAGTTGGTCGCCACAACATACTCAGGGTTTGCTAGAGACGCGAACATTTGGATCCTTGCTGGGGTCCCTTTTCAGATCCAGGACACCAAGATTAATGCCCTGGGACATTATGCCTTTGCACAAGGCCTATTGGATGGGGTTCATGTGGTCTTGGGGAGTGCCTACGGCCCTAGTACCGAACAAGATGTATTTCTGCAGTGCCAGTCAGTCAGTCGTACTGGCAGATTGGGCACATATCCCTTGGTTCATAGAAGGGAACTTTAATGTGGTGTTAGATGTTACCTTGAATTGCTCTCACACTCCACTGACCCACACTAACTTGGTCAGAGAAGCACAATCCCTTACAAATTGGATATCCCACTTCCCACTGGCTGACATGTGAAGGGTGCACAATGCAGGTATGCAGGAATATTCCTGCTTTTTCCTGCTGCATGGTCTCCATGCCCCGTTGGACCAAATTCTATGTCCTGCCCATATGACAGGGCTCTACACTAACATGACCTATTTAGAAAATACTTTCTCTGATCGCAATCTGCTGTATATGGCCGTGCAGCGGGGCCGGGGCCCTGCGCCAGCACCAACATGGCATATGCAACCGTCCCTCTTAGCAGACACATTAGGCACTGCAGATGAGGGCTATTTCATTACTAACAAGGGTAAAACCTTATTGCCGCTGGTGAAATGGGAGGCATTTAAGGTAGTCATAAGAAGGGCATCTATAGCGATGGTGGTGGGGACCAGGCACACAATTCTAACAGATCTAGTCCGAATTGAGGATCGCTTGGGTGTCCTGGAGCAGGAAGCAATTAATGACCCAGCCCATTTGTCACACCTACAGGAAGCCAGAATACAGCACGCTGAAACATTATAACAGTTACGATACTATGACCATACCGCCTACAAGCATAGAATACATGCCATGGGGCATAGAGCTGGTACGCTTCGGGTGCATATGATTCAACTCTTCAGATACCCTCCCCCAATCCTTAGTGTACTCTCGCCCACTGGGAAGCACTGCCCCACACAACATTCATTCAATCAGGTGTTCCAAGAATATTACACTGCCCTGTACAAAGTTCGTCCAGTACCCACTCCTAACTTTGAAAAGGTTTCTTCAGGGACCTCCAACTCTCAAGGCTTGAGGGTGACGCGTGATTATTGCTGGCAGTGCCTATATCAGAGCCATGAGGGAGATGGCACATAAGACCCCG
Source organism: Pleurodeles waltl (assembly GCF_031143425.1). Lineage (NCBI taxonomy): Eukaryota > Metazoa > Chordata > Amphibia > Caudata > Salamandridae > Pleurodeles > Pleurodeles waltl. Next base: position 345,203,971 of record NC_090447.1, on the reverse strand, counting down.
GTGGTGAACAGGCTACCCACTGAATTGTATTCAACGTTTGCAACACGATTAACACCACGGCTTGTAAAATTGTACAAGGCTGTCCACACTGTTGAGGAAATGCCACCAACATGGAGTCAGGCCCTTGTTACCTCCCTATTTAAACCAGGCCGCATGCCTGAATTCCTATCCTCATCTATCCTCATATAAACCCCTATGTTGACTACGAACTACAAGATTCTTAGCAAGGTCTTAGCACAGAGGCTACTCCTGCTCCTCCCCAATCTGATCAATACAGATCAATGTAGATTTGCACCTCCTAGGAAAACATCCCTAAACATTAGGCGCCTTTACCAAATCACGGAGCTGGCACAAGCTTCCTTTCCGAGATCAGGTTGCTTATCCTTGATCTTGAGCAGGCATTTGATTCACTAGAATGGGAGTACCTATTTTTAGTACTCTGGAAGTTTAACCTTCTGGCTGCCTTCATTAAATGGGTTAAGGTGCTATACATACATCCAACAGCCAGAGCAAAACTGGGGTAATATATTTCACCACCTTCTGGTTGCCTCGGGGCACACGCAAAGTTTGTCCTTGGTCACCATTGCTATTTGTCCAGGCAATAGAGCCACTAGCTCAAAGATTAAGCCAGGATAGAAGGGTGTGGATCATAACATGCGGATGTCAACTACATGCGGTCTCCCTATAAGGGGATGGCATGCTTATATATGCTTGGGATATGGACCTCGCACAAACAGAAAACACCCTACATCGGTTTGGTGATATATCTGGCTTGTGGGTAAACCATACAAAAACGCAAGCATTCTCTTTCCGAGACACCTTATCTCAAACTGATATAGTCCTCTTGGTAACCCTTGAGATCCCTGTGACCCAGCATACTTTCAGATATTTAGAAATTCATATTTATCGATCCCACACTGATTTGTTGGATGGGAACCTACAGAGGGAGATAACATCATTGAGAGCCCAAGTGAAATTCTGGGCCACCCTCCGATTATCGGTGGCTTGGCCAAGATGGTGATGTTGCCTGGGCTGCTGTATTATTTAATAAGTCTCACCATCGTTATCACGCAGGGGGGCTTCAGAACACTGAACTTGTTGCTAATAGACCTAATCTGTAACACGTGACAACAATGTGTCAGTCTCCAAAAACTGCAGTTACCCACGGATGAAGGAGGTCTGGGAGCCCCGGACTTTTGAGTGTATTGTCTAGAGGCACAATTGCATTGGCTCACTCACTGACTAGCGGGTGTACATCTTCGGGAAATAAACTACATGCACACACGTTTAAACAGTGGGGAGTTACATGCAATGCTGCACCGGGGGATGATCAGCTGCCCAAATATGCTACCTTTATTACTACACAACACATTAATGTTTTGGCTTAGTGTGCTTCACCCGACTTGAACCATTACTCTGTCTGCCCCTACTATCCCCCCTGCATGGTCTGCCTACCCCATCAGGTGTGCAGTCCTTGTCCAGGCTACGTCACTGGAAAGAGCAGGAAATATCTACAATGGGAGTGCTACTCAAGGAGAGCACACTGATTCTCCACCGAGAATTCATGATCTTTCATCCTTTGCCTGGGAAACTTTCCCTAACACATGGTAATATATTACAATACACACAACAATACTGGATGCTGGCCGGGGAAGAACCCAAGATGCATGCTCTGGTGCAAGCACTCTATAGAATGGGGTCAGGTGAACACCTGATGAGGTGGTTATACAAGGCCCACCACTCCCATCTACAGATATCCTTGGCTCCACTCCGTGAGAAATGAGGATTAGACTTGGCCTGCCCATTCCATGACACGGAATGGAGGTTTGTGATGGACTATACAACCCATATTCCCCATAATTCATGTTTTAAATGCATACAATACATATACAATATTTCATAGGGCATACCTTGCCCCTTAAGGATGCACACACTTTCCCTCAGCAGCGTTCTCATGCCCCCACTGCCATGTGGAGTATGCGGACCTTTTCCACATGCTGTGGGCGTGCCATTCCTTGATGTCTTATTAGGGAAGTACCTGTGACTCACGATGGACTGAGACAGAGCTACCATATACTGGAGCACTGACTACTAGGGCTTTACCTGGGATCCAGGGTTGTGGTGTGGTTCACAGACTTGGCCTTATTAGTTGTGAAACAGCAAATAATCTTTTGGAAATCGCCATTCCCTCCGCAGAGCTGGCATGCTGAACGGAGATATGCAGTGGGGTAAGGCAGCAAGATCGGCCTTGTGCCAAGAAGAGAATAGAGGGAATATGTGATGGAACAACTAGGTCCTAAACAACTACTTGCCTAAAGCACTATTGCTAAACAACTAAAAAGTCTCTACAATGAAGTACTGAAGAACTACTGTCTAAACAACGATTTTGCCCGAATAACAATTGCCTGAACAAAGAATTTTAAGGTAAGTTTCTCTTTTTTTATGGTTTATTAGTTGTTTAGAGTTGATATATATATTATATATATAGATATATATATATATATATATATACACACACACACACACACACATATATATATATAAACTAATAAACCTTTAGAATTGATATATATATATATAATAATTCTAAACAACTAATAAACCTTTAGAATTTATATATATATATATATATAATTCTAAACAACTAATAAACCTTTAGAATTGAGATCTATATGTACCTTTAGAATTGATATATATATATATAAATAAATTATAAACAACTAATAAACCATTAAAAAAAAAAGAGCAACTTACCTTAAAATTCGTTGTTCAGGCAATTGTTATTCAGGCAAGATCGTTGTTTAGACAGTAGTTGCTCAGTACTTCCTTGTAGAGACTTTTTAGTTGTTTAGCAGTAGTGGTTTAGGCAAGTAGTTGTTTAGGACCTAGTAGTTCAGGATGTTTCCCATATAGAGGGCTACGGAAGCGCAACATTTCCACCACATGGGACATGATGTTGGAACAGTTCCGTCTGCAGGGAGCAGAGGATGAATAGACTACTACCATGCAATTAGGAGGTGGTTCGGTAGATTGGGAGACCTGACCCACCCACATCAATATTGTTGCTTCCCAAGGGGCCCTCAATATACAAATAACTATGTATGATACCTAGTTCCGTTAACTCACCCCCCTCTTTCGTTTTGTACAGTCAATATAAAGAACAAATAGGGCAGGACTGGGACATGGTGCGTGTTGGGGTGGAGGGATGTTTTCTGTTTTAAGGGTGAGCAAAACTTACTCCTGTGAAGATACTGACAATCTGTAAATGTACAATCTCGGTATACCAAAGTGACAGCGATATTTCTCTGTAGTAATACATGATGATAGATCAGTGATCCAAAATGCCTATACCATTCAATGTAATTGCAGGTTTAATGATTACTATTGCTCGCTGTCTACTGTTTCTTGTTTGCAAAACCTAATTAAATGTGTTAATAAAAAAAATGAGCTGGCAAAGCAACGTGCTTTATAGTGCATATTGAAAAACATTAAAGGTAGGGTACCTAGATTCAACTAGGGGAAAAAGGTTGTGATTTGAGGGCTGGCTTCACCAGCACCTCTACCCAGGGGAATACAGCAACACCGAGAGATGCCAAGAGACTGCAAGAAATGAAATTATAGTTCACCAGGAAGAGAGCTGCAGGACAATCTACAAGCAACATACTAGACGAAGGCCAAATTTTGAATAAGAAATTGAGAAAAGCTTTCCAAAACTGAAATATCACAATGGTGGGAGGGGAATTACTTACAAAATTGTTTGGATACTAATATTATGCCAAGAGATTTGCAGATATATAATATGTCCTCATAAGAATATCCTGATCCCAAGATACTGGAGGAATGTTCAGAGAACTCCAGCAGAAGCTCTAGAACTATGCTTGAAATTCAGGTTAGATATGCATGGTCTGATAGAAAGAAAATCCTAGATGATGGAATCACTAAAGTTGGAGCTGAAAGGATGTGAAGACCAAGAGAGCATAGACAAATTTACAAAGGCAATGAACATCAGGCTAAACTTGAGGAGGACATCAAAAGAAGGAAGAAGAGGAAATTCAGTTGTGATTGTGCAGACTATGAACAGGGCAGAATTTATACCTTCAGCCAGAAATAGGACAGTGCATACAACGACACCAGAAGAACAAAAGACACCCCTTTGATCTATGAAACTACTTCCTCTGCGAGAGGATCATGAACTGATCTCACTGGGGTCTCTGATACAACAGAGGGAGAAGGCAAACCTAGACCAATTAATTTTTTCTACATCATGACCACCTCCTACGAAAGGGCCAGGTGTTCCCACAGTCAGACAATGCCAAACAGAGAGGATACAGAGGCAGAGGCTTGGACGAGCAGCAGAAGGAAGAGAAAGAAAAGGCCCAAAGACAAAACAGACAGCGAAAGCAATGCAGAGAGCCCAGTGGGAAGATACATTGTGCTAGTAACAAAGAAGCAACAATTGAAGAACTAGCCAAACAATGCAGTAGTAAATTTATCATCTAGACTACTGACACTGAAAACTCGGTACTCTCAGTGGGTCTTTCCTTCTGCCCATCCAGCAATGTTGATTATTTGCAAAGGCTCATTGGCTTGTTGAAAACTGTAGGGAACCTTCAGCTTAAAAAGAAGTGGCACATGCTGAAGCCAGAAGGAAACCAAGTGAACAGGGGGAAAACAAAAGGGGTACACTGTCCAATTACACTTATCTGAAGAAACTTTAACTTGTGCTGTTAAGTTTCTTTAGGCCACAAGTTATAGTTTTAAGTAGAACGATAACTGCTGACTTTCTATTTTTTTTGTGGGTAAAACATCAACCCAACTAGAACTTCGAGAGAGAGAGAGAGAGAGAGAGAGAGAGAGAGAGAGAGAGAGAGAGAGAGAGAGAGAGAGAGAGAGAGAGAGAGAGCGCGCACACAGAAGTTCCTTGTCGTTTTTTGTGTTTATGATTATTGCTTATTTCAATATTTCATTCAGAGTGCTAATGTTGTGTTTCGTTGATTTTGTTGTCTTTTGGTAACTGCTCTGGTTTAAAAAAAACAAAATCAGTAACTGTATATTGTTATTTTTAGAAGGAAGGAGAAGTATGATATCTTACTACCAATCGGGGCTGCCGTATCAAGACCCCGTCGTGTGGAACACTTTGCACATGCTTCTGTCTATACAGAACAGTGATTTGGAACATTCATGAGATTTGTCAGTTTACTTATCTTCGTTCCGGCTGGGGAGTATTCATTAAAGCCATGTTTCCACTTGATGTCATCTGCTATTTTAGCATAATTATAGTGAACACAGTCACTTTCTTTCAGCGTTGGAAAAACCTGGTTCTAAGTGGCCAGCATGAACCAGGGCTCCCTTTTCACTTTCTCCTTTCTTCTCACTCCCCCTGCTCTTATAACTGGTTGGCACAGCCCGCTACCCTTTTTTAGTCCGTCACGCCCCGTTACTCCCTGTAAAACCGTTAGTCTTCAGCAGGGATCTACTTCAGATGACTCAATTACAATCCCACCCCAGCATCATGTCTGCTCTCATTATTAGGCTCTCACCCCAGTGCTCACATATAACCTTATAGCTTAACTTCTCTCCTCATCTCGTCCAGGTCTCAGATTTAATACAGGCCAAAGATATTTTTGTTCTTAGAGATTTAAACCTCACTTCCATTCATACTTTTCATGGTTAATTCTAAAGACTTCAATTTATAATGATGTCTATCTTAAAGAATGCCAAATCACAAAGTAGATTGTATTCAGCATCACTGGGAACAGAAGGTCGAGTTACCTCCCTCCTTAATCACAGGTTCAAACCTATCCTGCCTCTTTTAAAACATCGTCACAGGTTCATATCCACACATGCCGAAGCCTTAAAAAAAAAAACAGGGAATTTTCACACACTATAAATTTTGCTTTTTACGTTGGGAATTTTAAGAGGCTTAAGAAAAAAGTCTGACAAAGCATCATGGCTTCCAGGCATCTCCTGAAATTTAGGGTTACAACTGGACAGCAGAGAACTGAGTCATATTTGTTTTCTCACTTTGTGTATAATTTGCCTAATTGTGCTGCCACAGCTCAAACCTTGAATTATGCTTGTTTCAATCGATTGTTTGAAACTGCCTATTTTCAGATGTTCTTCATAGCTTTGAATGCTACCTTCAATTCCAGCAATGGAGTGTTCTGATAGTTACCTCATTTAAGCATCTTTATACAAAGATAGAACAGGTTGGACATTTGACGTTCCTCATTTATTATTCTCTCAGAGACTTCTTATATTAAGATGCATGCTCCTTACATGTTGACAAAGTGACCTGTATTCCCAAGCTGTAAGGCTAAATGTTACCTTTTACAATACTATTACTTTTATCAGAGGGGCTTGGAATCTGGCTACACAGCAAAATGTCTGAAATAATAATCCAGACAAGGCCAGTATCAGTGTGTCCCGCTGACCTCTTTAAACTTCATAAAAATATCTGGATCTTCTGAGGTCCATGTTTTCAAGTTTATAGTACTATTACGAGCCATTAAACTAAGTCCTATTTTAAGCATCGTTTTTTGCAAGAATCCACGCTAGACCAACAAGCATCAAGGGCATGGTATTTTGAGGATGGTTACTTTGTTCCATAAGGTTTTGGTGATGGTATAAATGAAGCAGTCCTTTTGTTGGACAGCAGATGAGATACAAGTGTAGATTTCAAATGAATTCTTGTGTGTGTTCTTTGATGCATTTATTTAGCTGTCATGGCATTTTCGTTGTTCATTTTTGTTTAGGGAGTGTTGCTTTTATATGCCTACGTCCGTCATAAAGACACACTCCTAACTAACAGAACTTTCACATTTATTTGATTTACTTTGGTGTTATAATACAATGTTGTGTGATGTTTAGCTTTTTTGTTCACAAAATAAAGATGTGCACGCACAACCTTTCTTAAAGATATAACTTACTGTCTTCCTTGACTTTCAAGTTCACCACTTACAAACTTCATCATCTAACGCCTTTTCATAACACTCTTCGTGGAGGGTACAACTTTGCCCTTCCAATGCAGTCAGTCAAGTAAAATGTCCATAGTTCCACATCTCACACCCAATATTGGGAATTTGTATCTCTATTACAACTGAGGAAACTGCAAAGGCAGCTAAACACTTGCATTAACTAGAGGCCTGATCAATTGGCTTTTTTAAGGATTGGTAATAATTCACTGCCTTAAATCAGTCATGAAAAAAGTCCAGAGTAAAGGATATATTAATAATTGACAACAATACAGCAAAGCTATTTGGACGGGGAAGGGGGCAGGTGGGGGGGGAGATGGATGCCAGGCCATATCAGCAGATGGTGTTTCAGGACAAGAATGTTTATTTGCAAGCATTCAAAAGAGGGATTGTGGAGAAATTTGTATACGTTTCCTTTGATGTCTTAAAAGTTTTGCAATATCACCCTCAGTTCAGTTTTCTCTTTCTTTTGACTGCTAGCCTTGGGGTAAGGTGTTTGGGGTTGGGGGGAGGGGTACCTCACAAGAAAGTGCACAAGTGGAACAAAGATGCCTCTGTTTTAAAAAGGAAGTATGAAACATAGTGCCTCGTCACACCTGTGACAGACGGTGCATTAGTGTACATGTGTGTGTATTTCTCTGCATCTTTGTTTTCTTGTTACGCCCCTTGGTTTAACAATAGAGCGATGTTTAGACAAATGCCCATCATTTTGAACGATTCAGTAGACCTTTTATGATTCCAGGGTATTCTTTGAGTGAACCTTAGTTGTGGAATTACTGCCATGAGAAGATTATTTATTCTTGTATGTTGTTGAATGTGGTCTTTTGAGAGAAGTGAGGTAGAGTAGTAGTTTTCTCTCAAGGTCACGTAGGTAGAGGTGGGCGAGCTACTGAAAACTAGAGCCAGGCTTACACGTGAAGCCTGACCCTGACCCTGGCTCAGCTTGATGTCCTGCTGAAACCTCAAGCCCATAACGAGCCGAGCTTTCAGGTGGGTTCTGCCTGCCACCCTCACTCTACCAGGATGTGCCATAATAGCCTGAGCTGTTGACTTTAGAACCGGGGAGCCAGACTCGAGTCTCGGTCAACATCTTTGGGCAAATCACTTACTCTTGAAGTGCAGTAAAATTTGAATGTGACCTTGGTTGATGTAACTGGTGCACACTAAAAGCACTCCAAAACCTTCATGTCGAGCTTGGGCGATATAAAAAACTGCGGAAGAATGCACAAAGAGGTAAAAACAAACTTTTAACATAAAAAGGAAAGACAAATGGATACCCATTTAGTGGCTGAGGAGTATAAAGTGAAACCAGAAAACCTGGACAAATTACGGCATTCCTGCTTAAATTGTGTGATCACAAGCAAATATACTATTTTACCAAAACTCTTTTTCCTTCATTATCGTGTATGAATGCACTTTCAAATATGTGAGTTCAAAATACAAGTTGTACAAAACCCTATTGTGTTTGACTTGGTAGACTATGCTGTTGCCCTCTAATAATCAGGGCCACGAATGGGGTTCACATGACAACTGTCTTGCCTCTTAGTTTATAAACATGAACCATTAGTGAATTATCACTATTAATAAGCACCTCTCCTGGTAATGCTTTAATGAAGCATTGTAATGGCAAAGCTTCCATGTGTTAAAGAAATACACTTTCGTTTTTGAATCTCGAAGAGACGTTTTCATATTTTACATAAGGTTTGTTGGTAGTTTACAAAGCAAACATTTTCCGGGCTCGTCTCGTGCACTGTCTCTAAAACCCGAGTCAGACCCTTGGCTCGGGGCTCTCAGTAAATCTTCTGGCTTGCCCACCTCTGAACATAGGTTCAGGAGCGTTTATGTCACTGGCACTGTGGATATTTAATTGGCGAATCAGATGAGTACAGGACGTGGTGGCTTTTAGGCTCGTTTCCAGTGTCTCTATAGCATGGGTATGAGCTCTAGCCAAGTGCATAAGTCCTGGATGAGATCATGTGCATGAAGGCTACCGTGTGTCGAAAGTAGAGGAAGGAAGCTTAGTCATTTCTGCTGCACGCTAGCAGTTAAAATCGCGAGGAGTATTACATGTGGGTGTAGTGGTTTACGTGGTACAAGACAATACAGGGAACCAGACCTTTTGTTTTTGTTATAAATTTATGGTGACTACTTAAAATATTGGAAAAATGTATTACAATTGTATAGAATTAAATATGTTTCCTCTGGGTACATAAAAAAATTGATTTTAATTTCTGTATTAGGGGCGCAGTCGGGTGCAATTATTTTTAGTGTTATACTACTTGATGCGCTTTGCAATGGTTTTAAGTAACTATGCAAGTCAATAAAGATTAAAGATGCGTGTATTTTATAGGATTTTAATTTAACTTGCTGATTTGTGTTCTGTCTAAACTATCAGCTAAACTATATCAATGTACTGTACCAAGTTTCTTTTTAATGTTAGCATGCTGTAAAACGAAAAATAAATACGTATGTCAATCCTTTCATTCCATCGAAGTACGAATTATCTTGCATACTGCAGAATCCTTGGAGATGAAACCTTTCTAACCATGACTCAAAAGGCTGGAAACTCTAAAGGGCAGGTTATGAACATTGAGATTACAACTTGCTTCTGCGCCCATTCTCAAATTTAAGTAACAAGATTTTTCATCTCTCCCTTTCTATTTAGGGACATGATATTTTTTTAATTGAGCATGGTAAAAAAAAAAAAAAAAACAATACATCAAGGATGAGCTTATGAATAAAAAAGTCTGCAATATAGTACGACAATGGAATACAATACAGTAGAAAAAGTAATAAAGTGATAAGGCTCAAAGTGCAGCCGTGCTACAACAGTGCAAAAACGAACAGTGTATTTAAAAATATTAAAGTGCATCTACCCATGTCATAGACATCAGAGTTGTGCTTTTTAAAAACAAATCTGCAGTACAGAACGACAATCCAGTACAGTACAATATTACTTCTTTGTCAATTGAGATCCGGAACTCAGTTCCATAACAAATGTACGCTAGAAAAAAGTGGTAAAGCGCAAAAGCTTAAAGTGCATCCATGCTTCAATAGCGCTAAAGCAAACATTGTATTTAAAAATACTAAAATGTAGCTAGCCTTGTCCTGTCACCCTATACTACAAAACAGACCACACGTACCTAAAGAATGGGCAAAAGACCCAACATTATTCTGACCCATCGAATACCCAGCAGCCAATGCAATCCTTAATCAACATCACTTAAATGACTCAATAGTCTTGTACATGTAGCTTGAAGTGCAACGGTGCTATTCCCCCATACTGCTGAAAATAACGAAAGAACGCCTACTCTTTGCATATGCTTCTTCAAACATCTTGGCTCTTTGCATTTTTTCCGTCCATTGCTGGACTACAGGGATAGTCACTGACTCAATTGTGCAGAATTAGGGGGCGAGCCACCGCTGTCGCTATCGAGATGCAGCATTGAAGAAATGTATAGAATCTACCCACTGCATGAGGGGAACCAAACACCACCAGTGTAAGCTCAGGTTGGACATTAGCCTGTTTTGTTTTACTAGCTCCAAATACCCCGTTGCAAAATTGTTGCAACCTGGAACATGAAAAATATGACCCCAGTGACCTCTATCCTGAGCCTTGCAGCTGCAACACTGGTTGGGTTGGGAAGGATACATTTTGTGCAGCCGAGACGGAGAATAGTACGTTAGCCAGCTTGAGAGAAAGGCCATCCTTCTATAATAGGCTGCTCGAAGAGACTTGTACCCCAACTCAGAAATAAATTGCCATTCCCCCACAGTTAGTCCGCAAGCCGTTTCATCATAAACTTTCTCCAAGAAATCCAACACTACTGATTGATTTGAAAACTTTTGGAGAAACCTCTACCGACTGCCGACTCCCGTTAACTTATTTTCACAAACCAGATGTACTAGCAAATTGGTTTCTTTTTTAATTTCTTGGAAATTATCCTATTTCCCTGTGGCTAAGCTGGAGTCTGATACTATTACTCCCAAATCGTTGGGTTACCTGATCCCATGTAATTAGCCGTGAGCCGATATAAAAATCGCCCATTTTCCTAAACCCCTTGGCTTCCCATTGATATTCCATTAATTTCTCTATCCCCATGCCCCACAATGCACTCTCTTGTAGTAAGGAATATGCACGCCAAGTTGGTGTCTCCTAATATTGAATTAACGCTTGGGCACACTGTTCTATCCCCTTCAGAGTCTTATACCTTGACTGCTTGGGTAACTTTGGGATCTTTAGAAATACCAGCAATTTAGTACCACTATCTTTATTTATATTATTTAACAAACATTTACCATGCACTTAGTAGTGAAAGTTGAATTAGACTGTCCAGAAAAGGGTCCTGATAGTACGTCTTTGGGTGTGGAAGTGCCAGTCCCCCTAACGCTCTATCCAATTCTACTATTTCCTTCTTAATCCTAGGCTTTTCGTTCTGCCATATACATTTTCAAAAAACGGTAATGACTGTAGTTTGTGACTGATGATAAAAAAAAAAAAAGTATAAATTATATTATTGTTAATTCAATTCAATAGCCCTCTTGCAATGCGCTCAAGTCACAATATATTGGACCTGTGGCAAATTGTTATAGTGATCAAGAAGTATTTGAAGTCTATGGAATAACAGGAGTGGTTCTTAAGTCAGTCAGATGGCACCCCCCTCCGAGTCAGATGAGTAAAGACTCCTATATGGCACGATATTTTGGAAATTTGTGATTGGGTCTGCGAGTTGGCCTTGCTGAGTCACATATCCACATACCTTCCAAAAAGATTGGCACTTTGGTGCAGTTGAGCTTATCCGGTTAAAGGAATCTCATTTCTACTTCAAGAGCCCACGATGGCCAGTATTTCAGTATCATTCAGGTGGTCTATGTCCTTAGGAGAACCCCTAGGTGGGGCGGGATCTAAACGGGTCGACATATTAGAGCGTGTGAAGAGGGCTTCAGAGAGTTATCAAGGAACAGTTAATATATAATACCCCTGGTGGTGCCACATCTAAAATAATTAGTGCATAAGCCAGTGGTTCCCAAACTGTGCGCCGCGGCTCCTTGGTGCGCCGTCAAAATTAGCCAGGGGCGCCGCACACAGTCTGGAAACCACTCGGAGGTGCTTTTAATCGGTAGCTTTTCACCGTGGTTTTGGAAACAAAACCCCCTGCATTAATTATTGTGACCAGCGGAGGGCGCCAGAGTACCATTAATAATATCCCTATGACAAAAGAAAAGAAATAGTTTAAAATAAATGGTTTTCAGGAACCTGAACGAGAGAATTAAGAAGTCAAACTGTAAATAGTGTAGGTACAGGTACAGGCTGGGATTACGTTCCCCCACCCGCCAAAAAAAAGTAACGTAATGGGGAGCTGTGGCCAACACGGCCAATAGGTCAAAGGAGCCGGGGATCGAAAAAGTTTGGGAACCACTGGCATAAGCGCTTCTACTGTGTGCTCTTGAGGGTTGAGATGTAAAGTTTTTTTTTTTTATAGCAGTCCAGCTTATTTCTTTGTGTTATGATTAGGTCCAGAACCTGATTCTCCACCCCCCCCACCCCCCCTCCCCCTCCCCTCCTTCACCATGTTTTTTTTTTTTTGTATTGCAAGTCATTTTCCAGAATAATGTGTTTGTTGTAAATGTTTAATTTTGTGTTAACTTATTTATAAAAGGATTGTCCACTGTTAGCTGGTCTTTGTGTATTTGACAGACATTGTAAATATTGCAAGTAAGTGTGATGGTAAATGTACATTAAAAGATTGAGATGGGAGCGGCAATCGGTTTGGGCCCTCCAACTATTGCGAAAAATGAATTACATCTGTTAAATCACAACAGCGCTGGCACTTCTTCTCTTCATTCATTTATATTGGTTTAGCCTTGCTGTTTCCCAGGCCAAACTCCTTTGCTTGTTTACAATGCGCAATATAGCCACTTTAGCTGAAGAAGAAAAAAAGGAAGGTCCAAGAAAGGTGGCAAGTTAGGAGATTCAGACCACTTTAGAAAACCACAGAGCTCTTCTGAGCTTCTAATCTGGATAATGGGTTGTGGTCAGAGCACAAAGGCTTAGGTGCACATGCCTGAATTAATGATAAGCAACTCACTGTCTTAGGCTCCTTAATGTGTTCAATAATTCACCAAGGGGCTCTAACTTGTTTTAAAGATTATCAGAGCACAATGTCTCTTTTGGTGACAAATCGCTTGTGGAAGAGTCTCTTAGCTTTTTGTACAGGCTCTTCAAACTTATTCCCAAAAACACGAAAGTACTTATTGTGTACTGGTGAACATGCCTATGGAGTGATGGACGCATAATTCATTAGCTCTTAATATTTAAGGGAAGTTATCAATTTCAATTGGATACAATTAGATTCCGGTTTCGGTGACAATTTCTCCATTCGCCCTCAGAACAGAATTCACTGTTGAGCTTGTTTTTCGTTCTTAAGTGTCATCCTGTGTAAAATATCTTTTGGATTATTTAAATACCCAATGTTTGCTGGCAACAAGAATCAAAAGCAGTACATATCTAAAAAGAATTGGTGAATTCCACTATTATATTGAACTTTTTTTTTTTTACCACCCCAATCACTGTGCCTGCTATTGTGACATATCTGTATTTTTTATATCAGAATCTACGTAGGTTGATCAACATGTATTACACCTTTAGATAATTGCTTGCAGAACTGTTAATCCAGGTACTATTTTTCAGTTGCACATTTTTACACCAGATACTTCAAGCAAAGGGGTTGTTGCCATCGGGCTTTCAAGGAACATTTTTATTGTTTGTAAGTAGATGTCCCACCAGAAGCTCATCTAGCATGGTCTCATAGCCTTTTAACTGTTTTACTGGGTCTTATATCCTTTCGCTGGACATTATTAAAACAAGCCATTTCCTTAGTCAGAGTAGATTACATCTTGCATCATGTTTGCTTGAACTTGTGAACAAGAGACACACTCAGGAACTGAAGCAGCCAGTTAATATATGAAATGTGCTTCATTAAAAAAAAAAAAAAAAAAAAAAATATTAAAGCATCACTTGTCTTTTAAAGACTGACTTTGTGACTTGGGTGCTTTGAGGGGTCATTTTCTCACCAGTGGTTCATGTCTGTGCTTGTGTTTATTTCTTATAAACATTTTAGAAACACTCTCACAGGTTCAAAGCATCACACAATCAACTGATTTATAACTTCAAAGAATATTTTTAAATTTCAGATCCAGTTTTACATAGCATCTTATGAAGCCCATCACCATCAATGCTGTCACAGGTCTCCTCTTGTAGATATCAAACAATATTGATTATAACTTTTATTACACTAATGTTTTACTTTGGGTAAACAGTACCTTCACATTTTTGCTCACATTAAGACACAATCTCCCATCAAGAAGTACATTTTTAATCGTTTGAAACTTTCCTTGATATATTAACAAGGTGGTGGAATAGCAGCACCGAAATGGAATGGGAGACAGACTATAGTAACGTTTCTGAGTGATTGGTTAGTAAAGGATATTTTGTTCACGCGTTATGGTTTGGAATGCTGGTGGCCTCTGCTAACGCAGTATCATGGATCCTTTGGATAGAAGTAGGTGGGCAGGAAGGTTTGCTAATTACATCAGTTTAGGAACCTCATCTAGGAGGACGCTGTGGGCACATACCTTGTCAATATTTTTTTGCTGGTATGTGAAAAAAGAGTCACGGGCATAAAATGCCATGTGATACAACATAGATGGGTATTGTAGTCTACAACTAGTGGAATGTGGCCTGCTTCACATCGTATGTCATCTGGAGGGGGAGACTCCAGGCAGGTAAGTTGATGTTGACTGGCTTGGGACCACCATCTTAATGAATGGCCTAACTCCCACTTCCTCACAACCCTCTCTCATCTCTCCATTCTTGATCAGCTTCCTCAGTGCTGGTTCTCTACCTAGTACAAGCACCTATAAGACAGCAAGACTATGCTGGATGAAGGAGACCCGGCCTGTGGTTGTCAGACAGCAAGAAAAGTAATAAGACCAGTATTTGATTAATGAAAAATGCTGCAGCCAAATCTGTATGTGGGAAGTGAAATGTCCAGAGTTTGAGGACAGAACTCCAGTTTTCCAGGGCACTGCATGTTTTCGTGAGAAAGGTTGAAAGGATCAGGGAGTATTCAATTAAATGTCAAGCCTTGGCAAGGTTGTTGCAGATACAGTGTTGCGTCAGGCACCCAGCCATATAACGTTCTGACACAGCTCCATTGCGTTACATTGTAGAAAAAAGTAAGCATGCCACACAATGTCAATTCAAAATATCCATGTTTTCAACTGAAGAAAAACAAACCGATTAACCGTACGTTTTCAATCTACATTAAAACTATTCAGAATGGAGAGCTCGGGATCTAGCTAGTTAATTTAATTGGCCAGTTGTTTCTTCAAACGCACAGGCAATAAATGAAATATCAAATTAACGTATTACTGCATGCACCACTATACCTGCAAACAAAATAATGACTTGCATTTTTTATGCTTCTAGAGATTCAATGAGATGGATGCAACTGTGACCAGTATCGGTCCTTTTTCCAACCTCTGGAAGGACTCCACAACAACCAATACCAGCGATGCCATGAGCAACAGTTCCCCGCACACCTCCAATTCTACGAAGTGCACAATCGATGAACAGTCCCTCAGTGGAGTTTTAGCGGTGTCTTACTCTATAACGTTTATCATAGGGATAATAGGCAACACACTCGCACTCTATGTGTTTTTGTGGATTCATAAAGAACGGAACTCCATTCAAGTTTACCTCCTTAATGTCGCCATCGCCGATCTGCTGCTGATCTTCTGCCTCCCATTCCGGATAATGTATCATGTTAACCAAAACAAATGGCTGTTGGGCGTGGCTTTCTGCAGGATTGTGGGTAATCTCTTCTATATGAACATGTATATTAGCATTGTACTTCTCGGACTGATCAGCATGGATCGTTACATCAAAGTTACTCGCGCTTCGCAGAGGCATAAAATGTCAAGAACAAAGTGCAGCATTTACATCTGCAGCCTCCTGTGGGCCCTGTCCGCCGCCGCGGTCATCCCCCTGGTAGCACACAAGCTGGGCAGCAAGCAGGCCGAGTCTACCATGTGTTTCCATTACAGGCTACGAGAGACGTGGAAGGCGATATTTAACTATTTTGTTGTTGTAGTCTTTTGGGTTGTTTTCATTCTCCTCATCCTTTCATATGTTAAAATTGCCAAGACTCTTTTTCATGTCTCCAAGGCAAGACCAAATCTGCCCAACTCTGTGAAGTACAACAGAACAGCCCGGAAATCCTTTGTTGTGCTTTTTATCTTCACCATATGTTTCGCTCCATATCACGCCTTCCGATTCTTCTATATAACATCTCAGCTGAAAGCCACATCCTGCTTCTGGCAAAACATCATCCACAACACCAATGAGATTATGCTGGTATTCTCGGCCTTCAATAGCTGCCTGGATCCAGTCATGTACTTCACGCTGTCCAGCAGTGTTCGGAAAACTGTATTCCAGCTCCTCTGCAGGGATCACAGAGACACAAGTAGGAGCGAAAGCGTTACATCGGAGTGTCCGCACGGCCAAAGCCAGGCACCTGTCCGTGCAGTTTCTTCTTCTGGCACTGTGGCCCAAACGATTCACTTTGCAAGAATAGATTCTTGAGACCGCATGCCTGCAACGTTTCACTAATTGCAATAGGTGGCTTCAGTTGTCATTTTAGGAGTTATCACACCGCAACAATCTGCGGTTTGGAGTGTGTTTCAATAGGAGAACTTTGACAAAAGAGGTCTGTTGCCATCTGCTTTCAATAACCTGTGGATAATGTTTTGTGTTTTCCTAAATGGAGACAGACCATCAATACCATAGGATTGAGTGTTGGAGAATGTGAAACGGTCTTTACAAAGCGGGCTAAGCTACGCGTGTCATTTCAACGCAAGGAGAACAATGCCTGCCTAAACCATGCATCTGCCTTAACCATGCATCTGCCTTAACCATGCACATGCGCGGCTGCGGCACACAGCATATGCGTAGTTAAGGCAGCAGACTGCGGTCTAGCTGTGCGGATGGGCAGGGAGAGGACGCTCTGCTCTGGTCTGGTCTCGGCCAGGTAAGTGGGGCTGTTCTTTCTTTTTTTGTTTGTTGGGGGGAGGGAGGGAGGCAGTTTCAGGGAACAGGACAGGGGAGGACTCGGTCATTTTTTGGCAGGGAGAGGGTTTTAGGGCTGAGGGCAGGAGAGGGGTAGTTCTCAGGGGTAGGGGGGTCAGTTTTGTGGCTCAGGGCATGGAGGCTGGGGGTCAGGGTCGTTTTTGGCAGGGGGCAGGGTTTTAGGACTCAGGGTGGTGGGAAGGGGTAGTTTTAAGGGCAGGGCTGGGTCAGTTTTAAGGCTCAGGGCAGGGGAAGTTTTAAGGGCTGGGACCGGGTTTTTGGGCTCAGGGTTGGGGGGACAGTTTTTTGGCAAGGGGGAGGATTTTAGGCCTCAGGGCAGGGGGGAGGAGGTAGTTTTAAGGGCGGGGTCAGTTTTAGGGCTCAGGTGGGGGGGTCAGGGTAGTTGCAGGGTAGAGTTGGTTTTAGGGCTCAGAGTAGTTTTAAGGGCTGGGGCTGGGTTTTAGGCCTCAGGGCAGGGAGAAAGCAGTTTTCAAAGGTGAGTGACAGTTTTAGGGTTCAGGGTTAGGGTCGTGGTAGTTTTTTGGTAGGGAGCAGGGTTTAAGACCTCAGGGCAGTGGAAGGGGTAGTGTTAAGGGCAGGGGCCGGGTTTTAGAGCTGTGGTGGGGAGAGGGGCAGTTTTAAAGGCTGGGTCAGGGTGGCTTGCAGGGCTGGGGTATCTGGTATGAGGGCACGGGGGGCTGCTGTGTGCAATTTACCACACATATTTCTTTAGTAATCATGTTTTTTTTACAACTAAATTTGTTGTAAAGGCATGTGTTGTAAAGACGCAGCTGTGGTTCAGACCGCACTGTTTAGGCATGCATGGTTTAGGCATCCGTGGTTGTATCATACAATCTTTTAGAACAAGCACCTAACATTTATTTTTTATTGACTTACAAAACCAAGACTGTCTAGCACAGGAGGACATCCCAAGGAAAGAGAAAATGTTCTTAAAAAATCATGTTTAAGTTGCACACACTAACCACATTTCATTCTCACAATCTGAGCTAAAATTTGTTGCATTTAATTGTGCCGTGATTTTGGGGAATTTTCTACATTATTAAAGACAAAAGTTCAGAATCATATTTTCTACTTTGATGTAACAATAGGCATGTAAAATTACATTGTAATTAGCTATGGTATAGGAGTTATGTGAATTTCATAATACTGCATCAGCAGACAACTCATCCTCTGAGTAAAGTTGTACATATTTGGCTCACTGCACTAAACTGTCACAGTACATTGTACTTTTAAGAAAGTCTAGTTTTTTGACGCACTCTTTCAAGAAGTGTTTTTTTTTTCCCTTCATAAGAGCAAGCCTTGGCAAAGCCAACAGGTCTGGCTTTCGCAACTGTATGTTTTTTATCCAATTCATAATTTTTGCAAAGATATGTGATAGATTTAAAAGTGCAAAAGTAATAAAAGATTAAGTGCAACCGCCTAAAGGTATTTGTTTGCAAAAAAGTAAGTAAAAAAAATGACACCAAAAGAAAAGCGGTGGCTATGGAAGAAATGAAAGTAGATATGACTTGGCACTGAAGTGGGCTGCCTTTTTAAATAGATGCAATTGTGCAAGACCGAAATAACATCACTCACAGTGAAAAATGGCAATGGTTGAAATGGCCTGACCCATGCTGTAGGATATGGTCGGCAGAACCAACTTGTTGATACAAACAGACCAATGGATGAAGAGGGCTGACAGAAAATCCCTCTATGTTAGGATATACCTACTGTTTTTATTTTTAAAACATGAGCCTGGTAATTAAAAAAAAGCTTGCTTTCAGCGTTGTGTTTACTTTGACATTTCAATAAAGAGCAATCAACTTCATTTTACATACCTTTTTGCAAACAAATGCACAACACCTTTAGATGGCCAAGCAGCAACAAATACACTACACTGAACGTTCATCCATAAGAAACCAGCAACTGTCACTGAAATTTGCATTCCTTCACCAGAAAACAAAGCCATAATAGCATTTATCATGTTCTTAGCATGCCTCCCCTTGAAACAATAAGGTCGCGCAGGCAGTTTGTTATTGTATGCCCCTCTAGAAGACACAATGGCACCAATACCTTTCTGCAGAAAAGTATCCTACTGTAATTGTACTCAGCTCTCAAGAAAGGTATACAAATATCGACACAATGCAACAGAGTATGGCCTGTCCAAAAGAACGTCAGGGACACGGAAATCTCTTTTTTAAGTGTTGATAATTAAAAAGATGGTGTTCATCCTCTGAGTAAAGTTGTAATGGAGAGGGAAACATATGATGGATTGAAAAGGAATTTAAGGTCGGAAAAGAAAGAGTACCATATGTGGTAAAGAGCTTTCTACTTCCCCCTAGGATCAGTAGTCAAAGAACCCTCCACCCTGGGCCTCGCACTAAGCAGGAGGCAGAACCGCTTGGCTGCTCAGAAAAGAAGCCCTGTCCCCCATCACACAGACTCAGCAAGAAAGACTTACTGCTATACACAAGACATGCCCTGCATACCTCTTCAGTGCTATGTTTGATGCTTTTGTAATGATCATTAAAGTTTCATTTACATTCTGTGCAGCAGGGTGATACAATTAATCATGATATGTTTTTTATTCCCATTTCCTTTACTTGCAATTTAAATCAAAAGATTTGTAATCTACCACCTTTCAAGCACGACCGTATGAGTCATTACATTTCTAGGGGACTCAGACGGCCTAGAGGCGAGCCGGGCCATCAAAAGATGTAAATCAGGCAACAAAAGGCACAACAAAAAATGATACAGACTTTAAAATAAACAAAAATGTATTTCTGAACTATTTCAGTTCTCTGTATCGCAATTAAGTGAATACTAATATATCACTGAACTGAGTGATAGTTATTGAAAGTAAAAATGTGTGCTTTTGTAGAGCGCAAATTCTATACTGAATTATTTCAGTGTGCGTTAGGATGGTTAAGAATGATATAGTGAAGTAAAGTGATGAGCCATGGAGCACACAATATGTTCAAGTGAACAATCCAGAATTTGAATACAGGATTGAATACTGTACAGTTCAGGTTCAGAGAATATACAGGGAGTGCAGAATTATTAGGCAAATGAGTATTTTGACCACATCATCCTCTTTATGCATGTTGTCTTACTCCAAGCTGTATAGGCTCGAAAGCCTACTACCAATTAAGCATATTAGGTGATGTGCATCTCTGTAATGAGAAGGGGTGTGGTCTAATGACATCAACACCCTATATCAGGTGTGCATAATTATTAGGCAACTTCCTTTCCTTTGGCAAAATGGGTCAAAAGAAGGACTTGACAGGCTCAGAAAAGTCAAAAATAGTGAGATATCTTGCAGAGGGATGCAGCACTCTTAAAATTGCAAAGCTTCTGAAGCGTGATCATCGAACAATCAAGCGTTTCATTCAAAATAGTCAACAGGGTCGCAAGAAGCGTGTGGAAAAACCAAGGCGCAAAATAACTGCCCATGAACTGAGAAAAGTCAAGCGTGCAGCTGCCACGATGCCACTTGCCACCAGTTTGGCCATATTTCAGAGCTGCAACATCACTGGAGTGCCCAAAAGCACAAGGTGTGCAATACTCAGAGACATGGCCAAGGTAAGAAAGGCTGAAAGACGACCACCACTGAACAAGACACACAAGCTGAAACGTCAAGACTGGGCCAAGAAATATCTCAAGACTGATTTTTCTATGGTTTTATGGACTGATGAAATGAGAGTGAGTCTTGATGGGCCAGATGGATGGGCCCGTGGCTGGATTGGTAAAGGGCAGAGAGCTCCAGTCCGACTCAGACGCCAGCAAGGTGGAGGTGGAGTATTGGTTTGGGCTGGTATCATCAAAGATGAGCTTGTGGGGCCTTTTCGGGTTGAGGATGGAGTCAAGCTCAACTCCCAGTTCCTGGAAGACACCTTCTTCAAGCAGTGGTACAGGAGAAGTCTGCATCCTTCAAGAAAAACATGATTTTCATGCAGGACAATGCTCCATCACACGCATCCAAGTACTCCACAGCGTGGCTGGCAAGAAAGGGTATAAAAGAAGGAAATCTAATGACATGGCCTCCTTGTTCACCTGATCTGAACCCCATTGAGAACCTGTGGTCCATCATCAAATGTGAGATTTACAAGGAGGGAAAACAGTACACCTCTCTGAACAGTGTCTGGGAGGCTGTGGTTGCTGCTGCACGCAATGTTGATGGTGAACAGATCAAAACACTGACAGAATCCATGGATGGCAGGCTTTTGAGTGTCCTTGCAAAGAAAGGTGGCTATATTGGTCACTGATTTGTTTTTGTTTTGTTTTTGAATGTCAGAAATGTATATTTGTGAATGTTGAGATGTTATATTGGTTTCACTGGTAATGATAAATAATTGAAATGGGTATATATTTTTTTTTGTTAAGTTGCCTAATAATTATGCACAGTGATAGTCACCTGCACACACAGATATCCCCCTAACATAGCTAAAACTAAAAACAAACTAAAAACTACTTCCAAAAATATTCAGTTTTGATATTAATTAGTTTTTTGGGTTCATTGAGAACATGGTTGTTGTTCAATAATAAAATTAATCCTCAAAAATACAACTAGCCTAATAATTCTGCACTCCCTGTAGTGTTACACCCTTCTCTCTTCTGTTCAACACCAAAGGCTGTTCAATTAGTTTTAGTATGTTGAGTTTAATAAACAAGCTTGTCACATCTTAAATAGAAGTGACACTATACACCCATAGATACATGTGTTTAGTCAAAAGATTTAAAGGTGTCCCTTTTTGTTCACGTTTCTACAGCCACGTAAGAGGAAACACAGAAGCATAACATATATTTTTTGTTAACTAGTTAATGGCTGTCATAAATGTTTTTCTTTTCTGGAGTCATCTGAGACAGAAATAACATTACCATAAAAACACTTCCTGCCTTTCCTTACTCTGCAGGCTTGCCTGGTTTGACTAAGAGACCGGTTTTTAGAAGAGGCTCAACTCCTCAATGACCTTAATTAAATGAACAAAACAAAGAGGCCATATTGCCACCACAGAGTTTGTTCCCCAGTTTACAGCTCTTTAAGGAGACTTAGGTGATGTTCAGCAAGGCTATAGTGAGAGGTCTGACACTGTTTAAAATCAGTTTCCACTAACAATTCTGGGGGATATTATTCCCACAGCCCACAATCTGAGAAGTGATATCGTCCCTTGTCCCCCACTGTCCATATGGCCATGTTTTCAAGCTTGATAATTTCAAAGTGCGTCACCTACGCCACAACACGACCGCCAGTGATAGTTTAACATTTTCTGTAATTCAGGACGGTAGTTTAGGCTTTTACTCGAAATCACTAAAGCTAATAACAGGAGTCACATTTGTATTTTTGTATTTCTACTGCACTCTCTCACCTCTTATCTCGAATCCCGAAGTGGGTTCACTAGATCCTCCTTTTCTTGTGCATGGTCAAAGACTGGTGTAGGTAAAGGCGTCACCAATGAGTTGTGTTTTGGATTACACGCCTAAGGTCCATAGAGTATAATCCAGAACTGAGTAGGCACATGTAGTGGCAAAATATGCAGGGAGCAGAAAATAAAAGGAGTTTGGGGAATAACTTTGCAGGCAGTGTATACAAACTAGTATGACTCGAAGTGCGAGTCAATTGAGCAGTCACTGTGCTCGCAATCAAGTCTTAATTGCTATTCCAAAATTAAAGTGGCGCCGATCATCGCATTCT
The DNA here is from genome assembly GCF_031143425.1 of Pleurodeles waltl. Lineage (NCBI taxonomy): Eukaryota > Metazoa > Chordata > Amphibia > Caudata > Salamandridae > Pleurodeles > Pleurodeles waltl. Next base: position 345,181,176 of record NC_090447.1, on the reverse strand, counting down.
CTTTTCAAGCAACTTCCAAGGCTTAATCAGGACAAGCTATGCACACAAAATGTGTGGAGGGGGGAATTAGCCTCGCCTGGGTGTCTCTATCTGAAGCAAACCCAAAAGAATCCGAACCCTTCCTTCCAATAGACAAGGATTATTTAATCCAAGGTCATCCCTACTTGGGATATACCCATGGTTCCAAGAGTATCACTCTGTAAGTAAGAGGAAAGCTTCCTTTGTGGAAGAGGTGGTCTCACACTCAAGTGTCCTGTCACAGACCACTTCTACACACCCTAGTAGAACAATTTCGCCAGGGCGGACTCAACCATCTAGTTCTGACCTACCAGAGGGAATTCTTACATAAAGCTCACTGGACATAACCAGGATCCAGATACATCAAATACCTAGTGGACTACCAGTAATTCACCTTTATTATGGTGTCCAATGGTATGGTTAAAAACAAAGAAGAAATGATGGGCTTGAGTATAATGGCTCAGCTCATCTATAAGTAAGCCTTATTTATAATCCTCGTCTATTGGAAGGAAAGGTTTGGACTCTTTTGGGTCTGACTCAAATTGAGACCCACCCAAGCCTAATTGCCCCTCCACACCTTTTGTGTGCCTAGATTTACCTTCGGGAGGAAGTGTGGTGGGATTTGTTCCTCTCACCTCTCTCTTTGTGAAAGGCGTTGATCAGGACAAGGACAAACCTTCGCCAATGGGGGTCTGATGGGAGTCGACGCTGGAATGACATAAGGACAATGCACCTAAGCCCTACTGCGCTACCTGTGATATAATATGCAGAGTTCTTCCAGGAACAATAGAAGCCCTAACTCAAAGGCAATGTTAAACCACCTTTACCTAACCATAGTCTTCTACTGAGATGGCGCAGCTAAAGCGCATGGCTGATGCTGCCGTTGTACAATAGGCCAGTGTACCCAAGAAAAGAGGCACAAATCGTTATAACGTACGTACATCATAGTAGAGGACACCATATTCTAGGATCAATGTAGTGGAAAAATAGTTCTCATTACTTCTACGGAATAACAAGGGCACCGTTTGGTTTTATTTTCAGTATATCAGTGCATTCTCTTAAATTTTCTTTAGTTTTTAAATCTATAGTAAACGCAGTTCTTAGATCTCAATTTGCAAATTTACGGGCTGTTGTGAAAGATATACAACTACCAACGTACCAAGAAACGGGTGATAACGCTCCTGTGCAGAAAAGCATACCAGTCATATTGCAGTGAGGAGCATGATGTCACCCGTTTCTTGGTAGGTGCTGCAAATGATTTGGAACAAGAAACTCTCCAGCAAAGCTGCAACGGATGTTGCTGTAATTGGAGAATGAAGCAGACTGAGCTACGTGGTTAGAACTTAACAGAAATTGTCTCAAGAACAAAGGCCCAGCTGTTGTAAATGCTTCCAAACAAACTGCTTGCTAGAAGCGTTTCCCCGGATCTAGTGTGTTGCTCCTGCGGTACAGCCCAACTCAAGAACCAACATTAATAAGTATATGGCTGTAATGGAGAGAGAGGGAGAGAGGGAGGGAGAGAGAGAGAGAGAGAGAGAGAGAGAGAGAGAGAGAGAGAGAGAAAGAGAGAGAGAGAGAGAAAAAAGATGTTCTGGTCTCAAACAGCACAAATTTACAATATCTGCCCCTGGCACTGAGGGGAACTTAGTGTGAGGGAGTGCTTCTTGTGAAAAGAAATGCTGTCACGTATAATGAAATTTGCCAATGCTCGAAGTGGCCTAACTCATTGCCCCAACCTGTATGCTACCGTAGGCGGAAGAAACATGTAAAAGACACAAAAGACCAATAGATGAGCACATTAGAAGTGCATTATAAATAACATAGCGGAAGCAAACATAAGTACCTCAAGGTGGTACATGTTTTTTAATCGCAGGTCAAAGTATTTATATTGGAAATTATCATAACATTTAATATAAGAAATGTGTCTTCTAAATTTTACAATTTCACACATTAAGCAGTTTTTGTACATCAGTATGTGTCTTTTCAATTCGTTGGAATGCTGGCATCTGCTGTGTCCAATTAACTAGAAATCCTCTTACTGAGTAGTGAAGAATCCTTTGTATAGATATTTGAGTGATGTGGCATTTAGCAGCCGTGGACCTAAAACATTCTTTTAAAAAAAGAAAAAAAAAAATTCAAAGGGTGGATTCTGGACCCCTGGCATATGAACCAGGTGAAAATTTGATTTGTTGTTCTTTGGGTATGCAGAGGGAAAACACAGAATACTTTTCAGCAGCTTTGTTTCACCCACCAGAAAATCAGTAAAGTTACAAAACTATTTAAAAAAAAAATTAAATTGGCCTCTCTTCCTCCAAAAACCTAGTCAATTAAAAAACCTAGTCAATTCATAGGCATAGGATTGACTACTTATCTTGTAGCTCTAATCTAGTTAGGTAGATGGCTTCCCTACACAATTGCTACCTCCTTGATAGGTTACGCTTATCTGTCTCCTGAAAGCCACCAGGAACAAAAAACTTTGTCAGGACTGTAGAGCAAGTCTGGTGTCAGGGAAGCTAATCGCCAAAGAAGTGTGACTCAGATGTACACCCTACAAGAACTTACAGATTCATGCATACCTGCCAACTGAAATATTACAAAGTATGAGGAGGATTGTTCTCAAGAGTCATAACATGTAATCAACACCCAATAGAGACACTTCCCACTGTCACAGAATGTAACAAAGATTCAACTCATACAGAAGAGCATCAACAATTTGATACTACAGATTTGTTCAGTTCTGAGCCTCAGCCACACAAATGGTATTTACTGAAAACAGCTAACTATGGTAAGAGTTTTATCCCTAAAGCACTATGGGATTATTAAGATTGTTTTCCATGTTTCACTGTGCTCCTGTAACACATCAGCTAAGCTAATACAATCTTACCATTCACAGAATTTAATGTTTATACCTAGTAGTTTTTTTTAAATCTCAGATATTTTGTATATTGCACTTATTGTTTCCTCGAGTGCTGGGCATTTGTTGCAGGGTTAAGCTTGAGTAAGCATGAAGTCCAGACAATGACATCTACCAGAGTTTTTTGATAATCTCCTTTTGCAAGCAGATGAGTATAGATGTTGTTCAAGCTTAGCTACAGGCCTTTTGAGGGGCAAACATACAAAGAGAACTGACATTCGCAAAAGCCAAGCAGAGAATATATTCATACTCCCTACTCCTTAACAGAGTGACAATTTTGCCTTACCAAAGCGTGATCTAGAATGGGTGTGACTAGTCAAAATTGACTTGCTTCAGCTAACCTCTATTAAACCAATTGCTGGCTCAAATACACCTCTGTTTTTTATGGGATGAAGGAGCTCCAATATCAACCTGGTTCAAACAATGATCTAGTCACAGGAGAACAAAGAGTTTGTCCCTTGGGCAGAGAATCAGAAAAATATATGTATCTTAATGTTTTAATAGACAAAAATAACAAATTATCCCAACAAAACATAAATACAGTTTGTCAGGAATGTAGGACGAGGGAGCGCAAAATAGCTAATTCAAAGTATTTTTTAAGAAGCCATAGGAGCATTTCTCCAACAGATGCTCAAAGGGCAAACAGAAATTCAAACACATAAACAGGATCATAGGCCTGCTCAATATTTTACTTTAGCTGGAGCTTGTCAGAGAGGTAGCCATATAGGATGGCTAGTATAAAAGCAGATCACGTTCACAGCAAAATCCGTAGCTACAAGTATAATAGTCTTACTATGAGGGTTCATGTACAGGCACTGCAATTATGAAGCACAAGTTATTAGGTGGTCTGGTGGAATTTGCACCACATTCTTTTTGGGCATTTGCTGTGCTTGCTCATGACAGAAGTAAAATTCAACTGTTTTGAGTCCAATTTTGCGCTATTGCTACCTCATTCTGATGATCTTTAACTGGCGCAAAAACGTGCAACAGGAATTGCACAAAATATATTAAAACAGTGATGATGAAAAAGGCTAATAATACCAAGTATGAAGAGCCATATGAAATGTAACTGTAACTTGTTAAGCCTGTTTGTTGACACTGTGCCTCATTATGGTGTTCGACTACCTGGCAACTTCTCATTTGGAGACCAATGGCCAACGAAGTGATTTCCATTCAGACCTCATACCCCAACAAGATGCTCAGACAGCATTATGAAATATCAGGAAAGCTTGAGGTTACACTGTACCTGGGACTGGAAGGCTGCAGAGACAGGAGTGAGGCCGAGTGAAGTAGAGATGGCTGCCACACAGGAGCAATGTGAAATGAATACAGTTCTTTGGCTCTTGCAAGGTCAGTGCAAGTTGAGCTGCAGGAGTTTTTTTGAGAGCAACTCTGACTGTCCTATTGACACAATGCCAATCAAGAGAAGACTGGATCAGACATACTTTGTAAGAAGCATCCCAGTTCCACATAACAGGAAATCAGTCTTGCAGCATAGATACGGTCAAAAGGAGAGGGATGGATGGTGGAGATCCTCTTGATGATGACAGAAGGAGAAAGAAACGCATCATGAGAAAATTCTGGCACTAGGGGAGGGGAACAACCTAACTAGCTACCAGAGATTTCGAGGGGTGGGCCCTGGTGGGTCCTGCATAGAGAGCTGGAAACAATAGAGGAAAAAGGGGTAACACTGGGCAACGATCCAGACCTCGCGCTTGGTGTTTTGGAGTTGCTACTATGAAAAATTAAGGACATTTCCATTCAGTTGGTCATGAAATTTGAACTGCTTAATGGGTCTACTTGTGTCCGCCTAAATTTGCCTGATCATTTTGTTCTTCCACACTTTCCTGTTTCCCTATCGGATAATATATCTTAGAGACCTGTCCTTTTATCTTACTCCCTTCCCTTTTTTTTTTTTCACCCCAATCCTTTCTACCTCTTTTTCCTTGATCTCCACTTTTGATGTACATCTATGGTCAAACCAGTCTGTCTTTCACAGCAGAACTCACATATGTACCTCCCTTACTGGAAAGAGGCAGAGGGCCTTCTCAGCGATGCTGCCCTACACATACCATCAATTAAAAGGAGTTGTGGACCACCCAAGAACTACAGCTTGAATTAAGTTCAGCTCTGAGCTCTTGCTCCTAAAGTAGGTGCTTTTATTACCCCAGAGCAATGTAGTTTATCTTTGCATTGCTACAGAGTTGATGAAGAAGCAATGTCCCCTAACATATTTGCCTAAAGTAGGTTTTTGTGATTCGTAAATGGCCCTTTGTCTGACAGTGCTGGAAAAAAAGGTTTTAAAAAAAAAAAAAAACACAGCAAGGAAGGATTACGAACATCGGAAGCAGAACAACTTATATGCCTTGATTCTAGAAGGCCTGTCAGTAGCACTTAACACCACTGATCATCTGATGTTCTTTGATAGACTGGTACTATCCATTGTATCAGCAAAACAGCACTGATCTCAAGTGGAACAGGATTTTTTCCCTCCAATACATCAAACATCATGAGCAGGGTATCCAAAATCTCGGCCTTGTCTCCCAATTTATTCAGTGCCAACATGACCCACAAACAACATGGGCTCCAACAATATTCCTACAAGATATGCTATATTATGTATGCTGACAACACAAACCTTTTTCTCAAGCTTAAACATAAAACTGCAAACTTCGGGTCACTGGCAGACACAAAAGGAAAGCTCCATGGAGGACTGAGAAATCACTGAGTCATAAAGAAAATTGTCAGTGGTGTTTAGAGCTGGTTAATAACACACTGTAGCTACTTGGAAACGGATTAAGCATAAGGTATGCCTGCAAGGGCGTTTTTGTGTTCAATTAAATGAGTTTCACCTGGGGGTGCACTCTGATCACATCCCGAAATGTGATTCAGAATTTCTGGGGTGATTGGTAAGAGTACAGGGAGTGCAGAATTATTAGGCAAGTTGTATTTTTGAGGATTAATTTTATTATTGAACAACAACCATGTTCTCAATGAACCCAAAAAACTCATTAATATCAAAACTGAATATTTTTGGAAGTAGTTTTTAGTTTGTTTTTAGTTTTAGCTATGTTAGGGGGATATCTGTGTGTGCAGGTGACTATCACTGTGCATAATTATTAGGCAACTTAACAAAAAAAAATATATACCCATTTCAATTATTTTTCATTACCAGTGAAACCAATATAACATCTCAACATTCACAAATATACATTTCTGACATTGAAAAACAAAACAAAAACAAATCAGTGACCAATATAGCCACCTTTCTTTGCAAGGACACTCAAAAGCCTGCCATCCATGGATTCTGTCAGTGTTTTGATCTGTTCACCATCAACATTGCGTGCAGCAGCAACCACAGCCTCCCAGACACTGTTCAGAGAGGTGTACTGTTTTCCCTCCTTGTAAATCTCACATTTGATGATGGACCACAGGTTCTCAATGGGGTTCAGATCAGGTGAACAAGGAGGCCATGTCATTAGATTTCCTTCTTTTATACCCTTTCTTGCCAGCCACGCTGTGGAGTACTTGGACGCGTGTGATGGAGCATTGTCCTGCATGAAAATCATGTTTTTCTTGAAGGATGCAGACTTCTTCCTGTACCACTGCTTGAAGAAGGTGTCTTCCAGGAACTGGCAGTAGGACTGGGAGTTGAGCTTGACTCCATCCTCAACCCGAAAAGGCCCCACAAGCTCATCTTTGATGATACCAGCCCAAACCAGTACTCCACCTCCACCTTGCTGGCGTCTGAGTCGGACTGGAGCTCTCTGCCCTTTACCAATCCAGCCACGGGCCCATCCATCTGGCCCATCAAGACTCACTCTCATTTCATCAGTCCATAAAACCTTAGAAAAATCAGTCTTGAGATATTTCTTGGCCCAGTCTTGACGTTTCAGCTTGTGTGTCTTGTTCAGTGGTGGTCGTCTTTCAGCCTTTCTTACCTTGGCCATGTCTCTGAGTATTGCACACCTTGTGCTTTTGGGCACTCCAGTGATGTTGCAGCTCTGAAATATGGCCAAACTGGTGGCAAGTGGCATCGTGGCAGCTGCACGCTTGACTTTTCTCAGTTCATGGGCAGTTATTTTGCGCCTTGGTTTTTCCACACGCTTCTTGCGACCCTGTTGACTATTTTGAATGAAACGCTTGATTGTTCGATGATCACGCTTCAGAAGCTTTGCAATTTTAAGAGTGCTGCATCCCTCTGCAAGATATCTCACTATTTTTGACTTTTCTGAGCCTGTCAAGTCATTCTTTTGACCCATTTTGCCAAAGGAAAGGAAGTTGCCTAATAATTATGCACACCTGATATAGGGTGTTGATGTCATTAGACCACACCCCTTCTCATTACAGAGATGCACATCACCTAATATGCTTAATTGGTAGTAGGCTTTCGAGCCTATACAGCTTGGAGTAAGACAACATGCATAAAGAGGATGATGTGGTCAAAATACTCATTTGCCTAATAATTCTGCACTCCCTGTATGTAGGAATGCTAGGAAAGAAGGTGTTTCTCTTCAGGCTGCTGTTTGCTGGGGATTTGTGAATTGGAAGATGTGACCGGGAAACAACCATTGCTACACAGCTGTTTCCCAGAGTCATTACAATGAATAGCCTTTACCACGCATAACATTACAAAGAAATGTAATGGTATGCATGGTAAGGGCTATGCGTTGTAATGCCACTGAAGGCTTTCAGCGTCATAAGAGGAAACAGAAAGATCATTCGGTTTCCTCAGAACGACCTGCTACACACCTTAGGAGTGAGTTAAGGGAGATTGGTCCTGGGATGGGGGGTACTGTTTTAGGGAGAGGGCTGAGGTGGGGGGGGCGTTAGGTTTTAGGGTGGGGAAGAAGTAAGGTGAGGATGATTGGGTCTGGGGGTTACTGTTTTAGGGAAGGGGAGGGGGAAGGTTTTAGGGCGGGTAGGAGTAAGGTGAAGGGGAATGGGGGTGGGTGTACTGTTTTAGGGAGGGGTGTGGGCAGGCGGGTTAGGTTTGGGGTAGGAGTAAGGTGAGGTGGATTGGGTGTGGGGTACTGTTTTAGGGAGGGGGTAGGGAGTTCAGTTTTAGGACGGGGTAGGAGTAAGGTGAGGGGGATTGGGTCTGGGGGTACTGTTTTAGGGAGGGGGTTTGGTTTTAGGGCAGGGTAGGAGTAAGGTGTGGGGGTACTATTTTAGGGAGAGTGCGGAGCTGAGGGGTTAGTTTTAGGGGGGTAGAAGTAAGGTGAGAGGGATTGGGTCTGGGAGTGGGGGGATACTGTTTTAGGGAGGGGACGAGGTTAGGTTTTAGGGCAGAGGGGTAGGTTTTCGGGATCCGAGCAGGGGGGATTGGGCAGGGGGTGGGGGGTTATGTTTTAGGGTGGGGGAGGTTTTCAGGTTAAGTGCAGGCGGGGGTTGGGCTTGGGGGTGCGGTGACTGTTTTAAAGTAGGGGGCGGTTGATAGGTTTTTGGGATTAGGGCAGGGGGGATTGGGTCTAGGGGTGGGGGTATTGTTTGAGGGAGGGGCAGGGGTTAGGTTTTAGGGCGGGGTGGTGGTTTTTGAGTTTGAGGGGGGGTATTGGGCCGGGGGTGGGGACCTTTACTATGCTAATGCCTTTAAAACACATGCTTTTACAACCTAATAAATGCCTAGCACAAGTTCTGGAGGAGAAGTGGAGGTGGGGGGAGTTTATGTTGTTGCAGTTAAAAGAAAAAGGTAATGTGAGAAATAGTTAATGTTGTTGCAGTAAAAAAAAAAAAAAAAAGGCGGCAATGTGAAAATTATGGGTTAATATTTTTTGTGTAAATGTCCCAATAAAAATTTGATTGGAAGAACAGTTTAGGTGTTTTCCAGCTGTTCCTATCCCTCAGCAGCCTAACTAAATGAGCAAACATCTCAAGGTCTACCATGTAGTTTGTAATTCTTGTTCCACATCTAAAGGCACTGTGAGGCTATAACAAGGTAGTCTACAAATTTACACAAAAACACAACATAAAATAAAAAGAGACAACATGCATCTTTTAGAAAAACTAGGGCTCATCAAGCAGTCTTCACTGGGGATACACCTGTGAGGTTTCAGTAAACTTATAGACAGTCCGGTGTAGTTTACTAGTAGAAGAAAGAACAGAATACATTTGAGTCTGAGACAACAGCAAACTGACAAGACACACAATGGAGGACTAGCGTGCATGCCTCTAACAGCAAGCAACATGTCTAACTGCACAAGCCGAGCCGTTGAATTTACTGATGCTCGTTTCCTTTGACTTTTTTTCAATTAAAGGTCTGCACACAGATTCCAATGATGGCTCGACATGCATGCACGTGTTTGTGGACGCATGGTTAGCCCTCCTCTTAAGGTTTTTCATTATAATGTACAATACGTTTATCATTAAAATAAAAACAACATGGATTAAATTGAAAAAACGGTAACCAGTAGCGTAACCTCTAGAACAAGGTTACTGAACCCAATGATTATTTGTTACACATGGAATGCACAAGAAGACTCATTGGTCAACAAAACGCTCCAATATTTATTAAAAAACGACCACAGTAAGTTCAGGCGGAAATACATGAAAGAATTTATGCGCAGCCCGTATCAGCCTTGATCATTTGGCTCTTCACCATTAACTATCGCAGGAGTACTGTACGTAACATAACTAGGCAATGAATGCACTCTTTCCAGTGGACGCCTTAACCCTCTGCCCACTAGAGAGGAGGATGAACACGTTCGGCAGAGCCTAAGCACTTCTTTAAATCCCCCTTTCAGTACTGCTTCTTATAGCTCTTTTCCATAAAGTAAAACGAACCTGCGCTGCCCAGCCAGACTTAAAAATAATAAACGCCTTATAATCATGCAGCCTGCATCAAACAAGTGTTTTTTTTTCCTTTTACCTTCCGTTTAACAAAAGAGCTTTAAGATGAAGTGGCTAAATTTCCAAGAAACATTTATTTTAGCACACGGCAAAATGTTTCCGGTGTGGATTTGTGTTTTTGAATGACAAAATCTCACAAACAAACCACCACCCAGCTTCTTTCTTTTTGTCGTTTTTCTTTCGTTTGCGCACGCTATTTCCTTGCACACGACGATTTAACCGGTACGGTGCCTTAGACGAGATGATCTCGTCCAAGGCACCGGTTCCCGGGTGCCTTGGACGAGATCCCCTCGTCCTGCACCCAGCCCACCCACACCCCCCCGGTCGTGGATGGAAGGGGAATCCCTTCCCCTTCCACCCCCGACCCCCTCCTCGGCAATCCGAGGACGTCAGCGCGCTCACAGAAACGCCGATGTCATCAAGTATTGCAGAGGGACGAGCTGGAAGCCATTTGCTTCCAGCGCGTCGGGGAGAGAGGACTCGCAGGTGAGTCCTTCCCTCTTTGGGAGTTTAGGGGGGAACAGACATGGGCCTGTGCCTGTTTTCAGTGGATTCCTGCTAGACACCAGGGAAAATATTTTCGGCATGTTTTTCGGGAACAACCCCTTGGGCAAGGGTTGCTACCATTGGGGCTCATTTTTTTTCCTAATCAACCCCCCCGGGGCGGGGGGGGATGGTGGGGGCAGAAAACCACTAGACAACAGGGAAATTATTTTCTTAGGCAAGGGTCGCTGCCCCAGGGGCAATCATTTTTTTTATATGTTTCGGCCCCCCATGGTGCTAGATCGGCCATGTTTTTGGCCAATATGGCTCCTGGTGAGGGGGGGGGGGAGGGGAGATAGGAGGGTCGAAACCCACTAGGCACCAGGGATTGTGTGGTTCCCCCAAAGGGGGGAAATTTCATATTGGCCCCAAGGAGGGCAGAAACCACCAATACAGCAGGGATTATTTTTTTTGTTCCCCTTTTTTGATTAGTGCTGGGGGTGCCCCCTTTGGCAAGGGTCGCCCCCTAAAGGGGGCACAGACCTGTTGGCCAATTCTGACCCCCTTGGGGGCTGATCGGCCAATTTCTTTTACGCCCATCCACTTAGGCACCAGGGATCCTGTGTGTGTGCTTTGGGGACGGGGGGGGGGGGGGGGGGGCGGCACCTTTGGCAAGGGTCGCCCCCCCAAAGGGGGCACGTTAGTGATGGCCATTTCTGCCCACCTTGGAGGCAGATCAGCCTATTTTTTTAGGCACCAAGATGTCAGAGATTTTTTTTTTGGTTCACTTTTTTTTTGTGTGCTGGGGGCACCCCCATTCGCCCCCTTTGGCAAGGGCCCCCCCCCCCCCCCCCCAACAGGGTACAGAGCTGTTGGCCATTTCTGCCCCACTTGGGGCAGAAGCCACTTAGGCACCAGGGACAATTTCTAAGTTCTTGATGGCGGGGTGTCTGTCAACTGACGACGTATTTGTGATTATAACAGTTTATTTCTTCTTTTTGTTCTAGTTCAAAGCTTTTGCTTCCTTTGCTGTGGATCCTTGCGGTTTTAGCAGTAGTTGTCCTGCGGTTTGCATAGTTGCATGTATTAGGTAAGTGAAAGCAATTTACTCCAAAGGAGTATTGTTGACATGCACGAATGACATGTTTGTAGGTGGTGTACTTAATGCAGTATTGTGTGTGAAATTGTCCTTAGATTTGAGCACAATGATATTTGTGGTTGTCATATGTCTAATTTGCTTTTTTCTTTTTAGTGGGATATCATTGGTGATTGCTGTGTCTGTGCAGAGTAGTTGCTGGTGAGTAGTTTTTTCAGGCAAGTGAGTGGTATGGTTTTTAGTACATAACTATTTGTGATAAAGCTACACTGTGTTTATTACTTATTGTAGTGCTAGTTGTTGTTGGCAATCCATTTGTTGTTAGTGAGAATCATGGCTAGCCGCAGAGTGAACGCTCAGCAGGTTGTTGGCATGCTCTCTGAGTCGTCTTCAGACCATGATTATGAGACTGACTCTGCATCTGAGGCAGAGGAGGAAGTGAGAGATTCTGGCAGTGAGTTTTCTGTCTGAGAGTATTCTTCTGATGAGGAAGCTACACTCAGTGCAGATGAAGGGCCTGTTTTAGAGGAGGACATTGATGTGCCAAGAGTGCAGCAGCCTGGGGCTGAAGGGTTTCCCATTAGAAGACCTGACACCTGGATTGCCCCAAAGATGGAGCAGTCACAGTTACCTGCATTTACTGGTCTCCCAGGGTGTAGAATCAATACGGAAAACTGTTTGCCTGTCCATTTCTTTCACTTGTTTATGGACGATGTATTTTTGGAAGAGATTGTGGAGCAGACTAATTTGTATGTAGAGGAATATTTGAGGGACAACACTGCCAGACTTAGGCCTCAGTCTAGAGCTACTCAGTGGGTTCCCACATATCTGGAAGAGATGAAAGTTTTTAGGTTTGACTTTTTTGATGGGGTTGATCAGGAAGCCGTCACTGGCTTCTTATTGGTCTACTAGTCCCTTAATGGCAACAGCTATATTTCCTGCAACTATGACACATAATCGCTATTTGCTTCTTCTACGTATTCTGCATTTTGTAGACAATGCTTTAGCCTTGCCACGAGATCACCCTGATTGTGACCGTCTTTTCAAGATTAGGCCTGTCCAAGATTCTTTTGTAAATCGTTTTTCAGAGGTCTATGTTCCATGCAAAGAGACAAGTGTGGACGAGTCTTTGGTCCTTTTCAAGGGGCGTTTAGTTTTTAAGCAGTACATTCCTAGTAAGAGGGCACGGTATGGGATTAAATTGTATATACTGTCAGAAAGCAGTACAGGATGTGTGTATAATTTCCGGGTCTAAACTGGTAGGGATTCCAGTACTGACCCTCCTGGTTGTCCGGCCACTTTTGAGGTTAGTGAAACAATTGTGTGGGAACTTGGTAGACAACTTTTTAACAAAGGTCACCATATGTACGTAGATAATTTCTACACTGGAGTGCAGTTGTTCAAGGAGTTGTTTAGAGTGGACAATGTTGCTTGTGGCACAATCCGTTCTAACCGGAAAGGCTATCCAAGGGAGCTTGTCTGTAAAAAATTTGAGAGGGGACAGTGCAATGCCTTGCAGAATAATGAGCTGCTAGCTCTGAAATTTTCAGACAGGAGGGATGTGTACATGCTATCTACCATCCATGATGAGAGTACTTTCCCTGTGACTGTTTGGGGTCAGGCTGCGGAAGTGCGCAAACCTGCGTGCATTTTGGACTACAATAGGCACATGGGTGGTGTTGATAGAGTAGATCAGAGGTTGGAACCTTACACTGCTCTTCGTAAGTCTTACGTGTGGTATAAAAAGTTGGCCCTACATTTATTTCCTTTGGCAACTTTTAATGCTTTTATTGTGTTCAAGGATTGTTCACCAAAGTCAAGGATGACATTTGTTAAATTTCAGGAGTCAGTGACAAGAGCCTTATTGTGGTGGAACAGGCAAGAATTCCTAGAGTAGAAGTGGTGGAGGAAGTGGCTAGATTGAAAGATTGCCACTTTCAAGATCACATTCCTCCCACTCCCAAAAAAGACTTGCCCACAAAGAAATGTAGAGTATGTGCCCAGAGAGCAATCCGGAGGGAGAGCCGGATGTACTGCCCCGAATGCCCTATAAAGCCTGGGCTGTGTGTGCCCGGCTGTTTTAGAAGTTACCACACTAGGAAATATTTTGGGAAATACTGTGAGCATAAACTGGCAGTTTTATATTTTCATATGTTCAGTTTCACGGTTGGCATTACTGTCATGTATTTAGTTAGAGCTTTTGTGTTTGTAGTTTTGTACTTATTTTATAATTAGTTAGTGGTTTCTTTGTTGTTTATAAACAAAAAAAAAGTGATGGTGGTGTGCGAGGGGTGGCGCTTGGCTGGCGGTGTGCGTGGGGTTGCGCTTGGCTGGCGGTGTGCGTGGGGTGGCGCTTGGCTGGCGGTGTGCGAGGGGTGGCGCTTGGCTGGCGGTGTGCGTGGGGTGGCGCTTGGCTGGCGGTGTGCGTGGGGTGGCACTTGGCTGGCGGTGTGCGTGGGGTGGCACTTGGCTAGCGGTGCCAGCAAAACGCCTGTCCACACACTCATCAGCTGGTGTGATTGCTGTATCAGGCATGTGGGCGTATGAAAGTGATGGGCCCTTGACTGGTGCTGTCTGTCGATGCGAGTGTTGTAATGTGTTGGGCCGGTGGCTGGCGGTGTGAATGGTCTTGTGCATGTCATGTATGAAAGGTGTGTGAATGGACTGTAAAGCGGTTGGTACCTTGCCCTGGCCTTACAGCCACGAGCTGTGAGTATTTGGTTCAGTTTTTTGGCCTTTCAGTTATTACCAGTGCATTTCACTTTTGTGAAATCTCTTGTTAATAAAATTTGATCTACTGAACCATCACTCACCCTCGTGCCAAATCCAACCAGTATGTGTGGTAAAAATAAAAAAACCTGCTCCGCTGTAATCAGGCGTCGCAGCACACTTTTGACAAGCTAGGTGTCTCAGGTGGGACCCTGATGATGAAGCATGCCACCAACTTGGTTGGTCGGTGAGAGGTCTTTTTCACATAACCTAAGTGCGTTTCTTTTCACAATTTTAATGTTTGGCACATCACAGGCATATGTGGACACATCAAAATGATATATTACAAAACTACCTGTGGTTGGGGGGGGGGGGGGGCAGGCACCTATGTTTTTGGTCCTGGGTGCAGCTTTCATCTAGGGAAACCTACGAAACCCAGACATTTTTTTAAAACTAGACACCCCAAGGAGTCCAGGGAGGTGTGGCTTGTGTTGATGCCCCAACAGTTTCTTACCCAGACTCCTCTGCAAACATCAAAATTTGCTTTAAAAAAGCATATTTTCCTGACTTTCGTTTGTACGAACACCGCTCCAGCACAAAATTCCTACTCCCCAGTGTTCCCCTCAGTCTCCCAAGTAAAATGACACCTCACTTGTGTGGGTCACCAAAGCAGAGTCAGCCTAAAGATGTGTAAAAGAAGAATATGTGCTTATCAACCCGCTGTGCTATCCCCATAATCTCTACAAGTTTGTGGCCTTTTTCTGTTGTAGGCACCTGGCCCACCCACACAAGTGAGATATCATTTTTATTGGGAGACTTGGGGGAACGCTGGGTGGAAGGAAATGTGTGGCCCCTCTCAGATTCCAGAACTTTCTGTCACCGCAATGTGAGGAATGCATGTTTTTTTAGCCACATTTTGAGGTTTGAAAAGGATTCTGGGTAACAGAACCTGGTCAGAGCCCCACAAGTCACCCCATCTTGGATTCCCCTAGGTCTCTAGTTTTCAAAAATGCACAGGTTTGGTAGGTTTCCCTAGGTGCCAGCTGAGCTAGAGGCCAAAACCTACAGGTAGACACTTTGCAAAAAACACCTCAGTTTTCTGTCAAAAAATGGGCTGTGTCCACGTTGTGTTTTGGGGCATTCCCTTTCGCGGGAGCTAGGCCTACCCACAACAAGTGAGGTATCATTTTTATCGGAAAACTTGGGGGAACATAGAATAGCAAAACAAGTGTTATTGCCCCTTGTCTTTCTCTACATTTTTTCCTTCGAAATATAAAAGAGTGTGTAAAAAAGACGTCTATTTGAGAAATGCCATGTAATTCACATGCTAGTATGGGCACCCCGGAATTCAGAGAAGTGCAAATAACCACTGCTCCTCAACACCTCATCTTGTGCCCATTTTGGAACTACAAAGGTTTTCTTGACAGCTATTTTTCACTCTTTACATTTCAGCAAATGAATTGCTGTATACCCGGTATAGAATGAAAACCCACTGCAGGGTGCAGCTCATTTATTGTCTCTGGGTACCTAGGGTTCCTGATGAACCTACAAGCCCTATATATCCCCGCAACCAGAAGAGTCCAGCAGACGTAACGGTATATTGCTTTAAAAAATCTGACATTGCAAGAAAAAGTTACAGAGTAAAACGTAGAGAGAAATTGCTGTTTTTTTCACCTCAATTTCAATAATTGTTTTTCCAGTTATTTTCTGTAGGTAACCCTTGTAGGATCTACACAAATTACCCCTTGCTGAATTAAGAATTTTGTCTACTTTTCAGAAATGTTTAGGTTTCTGGGAGCCAGCATTGGTTTCACGCCCATTTCTGTCACTGGCTGGAAGGAGGCTGAAAGCACAACAAATCGTAAAAATGGGGTATATCCCAGTAAAATGCCAAAGTTGTGTTGAAAAATTGGGCTTTCTGATTCAAGTCTGCCTGTTTCTGAAAGCTGGTGATTTTAGCACCGCAAAACCTTTGTTGATGCCATTTTCAGGGATAATACCACAAAAGCCTTCTTCTGCAGCCCCCTTTTCCCATTTAAAAAAAAAAACAACGACATTTTCACTGTATGTTGGCTAATTTCTTGGCCTCTTTCAGGGGAACCGACAAAGTCTGGGTACCTCTAGAATCCCTAGAATGTTGGGAAAAAAGGACGCAAATTTGGCGTGGGTAGCGTATGTGGACAAAAGGTTATGAGGGCCTAAGTGAGAACTATTCCAAATAGGCAAAAAAAGGCCTGGCTCAGGAGGGGAAAAGACCTGGCAGCGAAGGGGCTAAGGTTTTTAATCTTTCAAGTTTTTTTCATAGTCAACACTACAAACCTAGTACAGTGTCAAAGTACGTGCATAGAGTACCCCTATTACGAAGCTATGGTTCTCAGCGTAAGAATAGCAGCATTTGTTAATGATGCTGCTAGCAAGCATACATTACTGTTACAGCACATAAGTATGAGCACTTTCATAAACACTTGTACATTCAATGTGTAAACGTACAACTGTGAAAGTAAATCCAGCAGGCGAGTCTCGGAGCACAGTCATCCTAATAACCTGTCACTTCGTATGTCCATTAGAAGTTTGGGGGCTCATCTAAGTTCTTACTCGGGGAACATCAAGGCAGATCGATTAGACAACACTTACAAATAGCCACACGACCAACAGAACTGTCGTCCTCTTCAGCCAGTTTGTCTATTTTGACCCACTCTGCATGTCTGATAACAGAGCACACCCAAAGAAAATACAGAACCTTTTCACATCATGGACAACATTTATCCAGTACCAACCTCAAAACAAGGAACCTGAGATGTGAACAATCTTTTTTCCTGATTGGTTATAATCCTAATACACACGTGTGCTTACCTGTCCAATTTACAAACCAGAAAGTTAGCAAAGAGCGCCAACCCTTTGTCCCAGAAGGAGGGCATTACCCACCACACATACCAGAAATCAAACGTTTCTGCTGCACACTTTGGACAGGATTTATTTTATGGACCATGGAGGCTTTATCGGCTCTAATCACACATTTATAGGTTATCAATTTTAATCTGTCATAAAGAGATACTAGTTTGTTATGTTTACATGTTTTTATCTGGTCTGTACTGCAATCTGTACTCCCAAATATTCCGCTCACTTTGTCCTGGCTTTACAGTGGTCAGGCCTGGGTCCAGCTTCATAATGTAAAGCAATTATAGCTATACCTCTACATCCTTGTCAGCCCTATCTCGGTCTCTCAGACATTTGTGAAAGAGCCCAATGGTCTACTGACAATTGCAACTAAACTAGCAAATTAGAGGAAACCCACCTATTTCGTAATTCTTCAAAAGTTCATAACCAACCCCCTTCATAGAGATGTCTTATTTTAAGTCTAACTATGCCTATTTTCTCTCTTTGTAGGCAGAAACCGTCTAGTGCAGGCTCTACTACCTTGTTTTAGGAGTTCTGCCATCATACTATCATTTCTTCGTAAGCCGGAGTCACAGGTCTACATATGTCTGTATCAAAGTCACAGTCCCTAGCAATATTTTAGAGTCTTTGACTGATTATAGTTAAACCGAGAAAAGGTTCTTGCTATTAAGGTCAGGTTTTTCTGAGCTCTGGTCCAGGGGACAGATTCCATACAGTTCATTACACGTCAGTCACAGGCCATGACAAAAGAACTCAAGCGCAGGGCCTCTAGACCACCCCTACTAGCATGACCATCCATGAAGAATATGTAAGAATTCTATCTGCTTAAAATAGTTTCGAGGTATTAACAAAGGCACAACTTGAAAGATATTAAATAAAACCTGTGGTGGAGAACCATTTTAGCCAGTGACAGCAGATGAAAACGTATGCTAGTTCACATATGTGATATTTCTTTCATTTGATTAAACGTGATCCAAATGTCTAAATATTTAAATGATTGATTGATACTGATAGGTAGCTCATTCAGTTGTTCAACACCACAACCATGAAGTGACCAGAATATCATCTTCCCCAGTTAACATTAGTATGGATAATATCAATTCTCAGTCAGTTTCAGAGCAATAAGGAACACCACAGAAGCAAATCATCCACATTTTGCAAACATTTAGATCCTGTGATACACAATGAACAAGTTATTTACCTTCGGTAACACTCTTTCTGGTCGAAATTCTAGCTGGCTGCAGATTCCTCAACTTTTCAATATTCTCTAGGTGTCAGACTGGACCCAGAAACTTTTCAGTAGTACCTCTGCAACCGGGAAGTACACCTTGAGGCTCTGCACTGATGCTGTTCCGCTCCAGAAGTGAAGTGCGGGCATATAAGCACCAGTCCTGTGTGCTGACATTAGTTACTTTGAGGCTGGTCGCGCGCCCTCAGACACAGAGCCCCAAAAGCAAATCAGTAGAGAGTGTGCAGATTCCTAGACTTATTATCTTATTAAATGAGTCCCAGCACAGAACAGGGAGAATGAGAGGGCCCGGTGGGAATCTGCAGCTGGTCTCCATCAGAAAAAAATGTTACTGAAGCCAAGTAACTTGCTCTTCTGATAGAGACTTTTAGCCGCAGACTTCTCACCTTTTGAGTAGATAGCAAAGCAACACCTAGTCAGAAGTGGGTCTGCAGATAGACTCAAACCAGAAAGTTCTGCAGGACCGGGCAGGCAAAATGCTCCTCCTGGCAAACCTGACTGTCCAGCAATAATGGTTTGTGAATGCATGGAGGGATGCCAACGTAGCTGCCTGGCAAATGTTTCGGACAGGGACTATGCACCAATGCAGTGATAGCAGTTAAGGCACTTGTAGAATGAGCAGGCACTCCTGAAAGCTGCTTCGTTGGTAGTGAGTAGCAAATCTTAATGTAGAACATGATCCAGCAGGAGATGGTCCTCTCCTGCGCAGCCTTGCCTTTCTTTGCTCCAGTGAACCGCAAAAAGAGCTGATCATCCACTCTGTGTCTTTGGTATGAACTATGGAGAAGTTCAGTTCTTCTGGGGGTTCCAGAAATATAGTCTCTCCTCCTCCTCACAGGGGTGAGGCAGAGCGTAGAAGGCTGGCATGGTGTTGGTCTGGCATAGGCGGAAAAGGGGGGTGAGGGATGGCAGAGAATGGTTTGGCCCAAGCTGTCAGTAAGATATCTGTCAGTGTCTCGTTAAAGGGAAGAGTGGCTTGGATGAAGTTTGCCCAGTTGGAGGACTTCCGTAAAGATATATGTTTTCAGCTCCAATTTAGGGAGCTGAAGTTCAAGTACCTCGGTTGCCCTACACATCACCATGGTTTAGGACACGGCTTATTCTGTGGCTGCTTGGCCAGAAGGAGAAAAAAGACCAATCTTTGGGGAGGTATTGAGGTCATTGGCCTACAGCAAGTCCTCGTACCAATTGTCATCTTGGTAAGATGGAGCAAACTCATCACCCCGTCATAAGCATTATCAGAGTCAGTTTCAAAGAGGAAAGAGAGAGAATATTGTAGAGGCTGCTGTAAGTCAAGTCGGAGAAGTGGCGCCTTGGTCTGGTTCGAGCGCGACATAGGTCAAGGTTGGACTGGCATTGGAAAGGACAATCGGGGCTGCACCTTCCAGCAGCAAAGTCAGTGTTGCCGTGTCCTGGGCCTGCATGGGTTGTGGCAGTGGAGTCTGAACAAGAATCTGAGGCAGGGAAAGAGTGGAGGGCATAGCTGACGCTAAGGGTGCACCTTGGGGCCCAAAGGCACATAAGAGGGAGTCGGCAAAGGTTCAAAGAGCCAAAGCGTAGCAGCGCAGAACTCTTTGATCTGATGGAGGGTGGCTGATGGCCCTGGAAACTCTGGTTGGCCAGAGGCAGCAGTGGCATCTGCTCATAAGTAGGCAGACTTAATGTACAAGATCGAAAAGGTGGTGCCGCACCTGCGACTAATCAGACAAATGCGAGTGGAGCAAAGGAGAGTAATGCCGCTTTAACTTCTTGCGTTTTTTTACACTTACCCAAGGACTTGGAGCGTGACGAAGTCCAACCCTCCGTCAACTCCGGGAACAGACCGAGAGAGAAGTCTGAACGCACAGTGGCATTTTAAACTGTGTCATCATGGACTCTTCTAATACATGGAGATGTTGAATTTCACCTCGGTTCCGGGATGGACTTCTGGTTCATCGATGCGGAATCTCTTCAGGTCTTAGTGTCATGGCTCGACCCCAGGCATCACATGTACACCTGATGGGAACGTGTCACAGGCATTTTTTTTGCAACAGTCCCTATGGGGCTTTTAATCTGTCGGTTTAGTGGTTATATCCCTTGTACACTGTAGAAATGTAGTTTGAAAATTGAGGTAAAGTTTCCGGGAGACGAGAGGTAGTCCGGATCTACATCTAGAGGTGCGGTGTAGGAAGCTGGCTCTGTATATACTATATCAAAATGAGATATAGTGTGCACAGAGTCCAGGGGTTTCCCAGAGGCTTAACAGAGGCTAAAGTAGATCATACTAATGCTCTCTTTTGTGGTAGTGTGGTCCAGCAGTTAGGCTTTTCAGAGGGTAGTGCAAGGCATTTGTTGTACATACACAGACAATAGAAGAAGCACACACTTGATGACTAAACTCCAGACCAATGTTTTTTTTATATATTTTCTTTATTTCTAGAACTATAAGATTCAGGTTGCAGGTAAGTAGTTCAATAGATTTGTATTTCACACATGTATCAACAGTACTTTGTTTGAAATCGATAAGTTATACAGTTCAATCTGTTTTAAAAATGGGCACTGCAATTTTCAGAAACAGTTTCTGGGGCAGAGAAAAGTTAGATTGTTTTACAGGTAAGTGCAACACTTACAGTTTCAGTCTCTGGTTTTAGGAAGTCCACCGGTTGGGGTTCAAGTAAACGCCAAACACCCACCGTCAGCAACACTGGGCCGGCCGGGTGCAGAGGTCAAAGATGAGCAATTTTAACGTGGCCTCCTTTGGAGACAGGGGGTACTCAGAATCAGGTCTGCATGTAGGTAAGTACCCACGACTCGGAGGGAAGACCAGGGGGGATTGCAGAAGCACTGGAGGCGCCACAAGTAGGCACCAAACACATCCTCAGCAGCAGAGGGGCGGCTGGGTGCAGAGTGCAAACAGGACGTCGGGTTTCCGATGCTGGTCTAAGAGGGGACCCCGGGGTCACTTAGAGGCTGCAGACGAGGTCCAGGGGGTGTCACGGGCACACCACCGGGTGGACAGGGAGGAGGGCCCCCTGCTGAATGTTGCTGCACTGGAGGTCGGTTCTCCAAGGCCCAGGAGCTGAAGGTGCAGAGTGTCTTTAGGTGTTGGAAATCTTAGTCCAGAGCTTCGCGGTCAGGGGGGTCTTTGGGATGCCCTCTGCAGGTGTCGTTGTGGAGGGGTGGAGAGGTCAACCTAGGGTGGGAACTTGCTCGCAATCGCCTGGGGACCCTCTCTAGCTGGGTGGGCCACCTGGACACGGGCTGTGGGCATCGGGTGCAGAGTGGTCAGGACTCACGCATCCGGAGTGAGGTGGGAGTCCTTAGTTGTTGGTTTTTCTTGGGCAGGGCTGCTGTCCTCTGGAGTTCTTGGTAAGTTTGGGTGCAGGGCAGTCCTCTGGAGCTGAGCAGAGGTTGTTGGGTCCGCTCGACGAGTTGAGGTTCTTTTGCAGGTCCTTTGAAGCGGGAGACAGGCCGATAGGGCAAGGGCCAAAGCAATTGTCTTCCTTCTTCTCTGCTGGGGGTTTCAGTTAAGCAGGCTTTCTTCTTCTTGTAGGTCGCCAGGAATCTGGTGCGCTGGATTCAGGGAAGCCCTTAAATACAAGATTTAGGGGCTTTACAGGGGTCAGAGGGCAGTAGCCAAGATGGAGGATTCTGCAGTGAGGGGGGGCACTTCAGCTCTGGACATCTTAGGGGTGGTTACAGCTGAAGCGGTCACTGTTTCCCGCCGAACTTGCAGCCAAAAGTGGGGCTTTGTCTGGGGACAGACATCTCCCCTAGCTGGAGTGCCCTGGGGCACTGTAAAATGAGGCCTGAGCCTTTAAGGCTCACCGCCAGATGTTACAGTTCCTGCAGGGGGAAGGTGTGAAGCACCTCCACCCAGAGCAGGCTTTGTTTCTGGCCTCAGGGAGCACAAAGGCCTTAACCCCATAGGGTCAGAAACTTGTCTGCTAGTGGCAGGCTGGAAGACTAGTCAGTCCTTCACTAAAGAATGTGGTAAAATTCAGGGGGCATCTCTAAGATGCCCTCTATGTGCTTTTTAGAATAAATCCAACACTGGCATCCGTGTGGGTTTATTGTGCTGAGGAGTGTGATACCAAACTTTCCAGTATTCAGTGAAGCCATTATGGAACGGTGGAGTTTGTAATGACAAACTCCCAGACATATACTTAGTATGGGCACACTGCACTTACAATGTTTGAGAATGGACTTAGATGCTGTAGGGGCATATTGCTCAAGCAGCTATGCCCTCCCCTGTGGTATAGTGCACCCTGCCGTGGGGCAGTAAGGCCTGCTAAAGGGGTGACTTACCTATGCCACAGGCAGTGTTTTGTGGGCATGACACCCTGAGAGGGATGCCATGTCCACTTTGTAGTTTCCGCTCCACCAACACAATCTGCAATGGCAGTGTGCATGTGTTTGGTTAGGGGTCCCTCAGGGTGGCATAACATGCTGCAGCCCTTAGGGACACTCCCTGGTCACAGGGTCCTTGGTACTACTGGTACCTTTTACAAGGGACTTATCTGTGTGCCAGAGGTGTCCCAATTGTGTAAACAATGGTACATTTTTAGGGAAAGAACACTGGTGCTAGGGCCTGGTTAGCAGGATCCCAGCACACACTCACTCAAGTCAGCATCAGTATCAGGCAAAAAGTGGAGGGTAACTGCACCAAAGTGTCAGTTTCCTACACGCGGAAAGAAAGAAGCAGATGTCAGTATGCAGGTGTGGCACGTCTTTAGACCCTGCACGTCTTTTCTGTAGAGGAATGGCAGCAGTGCAGAGCTGCAAGCTGCTACCTTCTGGCACACAGAGGTACTGCTGAAAATGTTCCAGGTCCAGTCTAACACCTGGGGAATTTTCAAAACGTGAGAAATCTGTGGCTAGAAGTCTCTATCAGAAACTGTATTCCTTGAGCCTATACCTCATTATGCAGGCTAGTCATTCAGCTACCAGAGCGTAAGAAGAGTAAGCTCTGCTGCTGTGTGGTCCTTGCTTATAGATACCACTCCAGAAATCATCTTATTGGTCTTAATTTGCATTACCTGTCCAGTGTAAAATAATTTAAACCTATTCCTAAATTCAGACCCATGATGGGATATGGCCAGAGCCATTTTGATGTAAAGCTAGTAAAATATATCAAAAGACTAGGGATGGCCTTAGAACCACGATTCTCTTCCCCATAAATTGAATTTATGAAAAGATTACCTTAACAAAAAAATAAGAATCCAAATATTTAGCTAACTTTTCAAGATTACTTTCTTTATTGACTAAACAATACTGTCTCTGGAAACTATTCTCAAAACAAAAACAAAGGCAATATATGAGAACATTTAAAAAAACAAAAGCAGTATAGTAACTTCAGAATTAACAACATAGACCACATCTTACCTTAACATCTCTGTGAATTATGTTGTTGTCATGACAATAGCGTAATGCTTCCAGTATCTGTCGCATGTAATGACTGCAGAAAACGAAAAAGTATACAGTCAGGTTAAATAGTGCATGCCAGAACAAATCATTTGCTAGCAAAAAGTACCATGAAAAAGATGGCTGTCTAGACACAAAGGACTGCAACAAAGCTTTTCCCAGGCATAAGACTTCCACCTGGAAATTATGTAACATGAATATGTGTTAACAGTACACAACTGACGAAGCACAATTAGCTGTGAAGTGTGTTTTGCCTATGCAAAACGACAAACTACAATAGAAGGAAACATAAAAAGTTCACCGGGTAGGTTGAATAATATTCTAGCACCCTACACCATTCATTCTTTATTAAAATACTGTAACAGAGGATGAGGTGAAATATATTAATCCTTGATAGTAAATTATGTTTAGTATTCAGACCGGAAGACAAATGTATGTTTCTCTCTACCAGACATCAATATTAAAAGTTCTTATTCTGCCACATAAATTATTACTGCAATAATTGTAACAAATACATAAGGGTAAGCATTAGCAGTGTCTCTATGACCAAGTTAAACCATCATAATTAAGATAGTGGGTCCAGCCTCATTTTACCACTTCTGCAAATCATAACTGATTTAAAGAACAATGGTAACAGACACAAGATAATAAAAATTACAAAGACCTACTTGAATGAGTGCAAACATCTTAATCAAGACATTAAGACCAGCATAATACCTTTAACAAATTTGTGATTCCGGAGGCTAACTTTGAGTATTAGTCGACTGAGATAATCCAAAATTACAACATCAATGTGCTTAGTATGCTACCGCAAGAAGCTAATGTGGTCTTGGAAAATTTAGAATTAGAAGGGGAGGCAAGGAAGCTAGTATATCACAACTACAATTTACACTGTTAGATATTTATCAATACGGCTTGCTATATAATAGTCTCTTCAGAACACAAGTCTTTATTGCATTTAAAATATCACTATATAAACATTTCGCTCCTAGTAATCTTTAATATTATTAGGATTTATAAGTTGCAGGAACCAGTTTATTTTACACTACATACATTTGGTTTGCCCCTACTAAGAATCGTTAAAAGGTTTACAATAAAATGTGGATGTAAGGCTTCTGCAAATTACTACCAATTTCACAAGTTTCCAATAATTAGGATACATATTCTCTGTACCTTAACAGTAGCATACACTTCCCTTATAGCCAAGCAAAGGGGTCAGATAATTCAGTATTATTTCATTAAGGAAGACAACACTTCATGCAAAGTACCCCAAGTATCCTATAATATAAAATGTGTTTAAAAAGGTATGGACTGGGGCAAGAGGTAAAGCTCTAGAGCTCAGCATCTAATTTACAATACAAACATCACTTTCTTCTGTAGGTTCCCCCAAGATGCCCAGAAAATGAGCTGAAAAGTGCAGTAGATGGCATACCTCTGGGTGGCCCTGAAACTGACACATAAAGGTGTTGTGAAACAAGGGAAAATCCAAATGTGGACCACATTTCATTTATGAAAGAAAAGACAGGCAGTGCTCTCTAAGCCAGTATCACCCATGACTAAGTAGCAACATCACTACATTGTGAGCTTGAAAATATTGATGATAAACAGATGAGGATGACTACATTTGTTATTAGATAGAAACTGAACCACAGAATAGGCACTGATCACCTAGAAGAAACCCATACTCTGGCACCTACATGCATTGTTGGTAGAGGAATAGGAAATACAGTTTGCAGTCACAGCCCTTGAAAAAGTCCCATTGGAGACGAAACACGTCGGCTAATGATCATGTACTTGGTTGGAAGCGTGTAAAAACAAAGACGACGAAAATATATAAGCGACCTTGGACTTGGAGACCGACTTTTCTGGTTATTCTCCTCAAACCATGTTATTTAAACAAACTGTTGGAGTGCTCCAGTACTATGGAATATTTTTTGCATTTTAATCAATCAAACTTACATCAGGCAACAAGTGTTTTAAGAAAGTGTTAGACATTTCTAGCAAATAAAGTAAATTTATGTATTTCTTATAGGTACTAGCCTAGAAATTATTGGAAATTTGAGAGAGATATTCCTGAAATGTTCCACGTTTGAGGAATTTGAAGAGAAAACCAAACAAAGATCAAAGGTTTTTGAATGCATTTCTACCTGGAAGTGTAAAAAAATATTTGTTTCTACTTGCTTATTTTTGGGAATAGTCCACCAACTAGTGGCGATCATCTTGTATTTTGCAGAGCTCAAAATACTGAAGTTTTCTGAACATTGGTCAAGGATTTATAGTGTGAAACATTTTTAGATTGTGGTAACAGCACACACACAACATGAAAAACAGCTAAAAACCACATGCATGCAGATGTCACCATTCCTCACACTTTTATTTATGTTATTGAATTCAAAGACAAGCACGCCTTTAAATAAGAGACGACAGTTGGGGTACTGCTAATGAGTACATAAGGAACTCAATAGATTTCAACTAACATCGAGATACGAAAAAACAGGAGAGTCGTTTGAGTAAAAAAACTGAAATCAGGCCTTCATTTACTGATCTACGATTCAAGCTTTGGCAAAACGAAGAAATTGGGAATTCAAACAAAATGGCATGAAGCAATTGCAAACACACAGTAGCAGTTAGGAAAGCAGTCATCAGCACACGTCATTAACATATAAACCCTGAGCATACAGGAAAAATAATACATTCACGCAACAAATGCATATTCTCTTCCAAATATATACACTTGGAAACCTAAAGTGCATTCGGGCCAATGGCAGTACATCTGGCCCAAGGATGGAGTATGCAGACTAAGCTACTTGGAAAGAGTCTTAAAAGCTACTTTTTAATACCACACTTAATCACATGACGGTGCTCTATTAAAAACAGATCCCCAAATAATCACGCTCGCATCGCAAGCAGCACACTTCACAAGGCAACGCGTCATTCAGGGTGAGTTAATGTTTGAGATCGCGCTATGGTGAGCCTTAATTGAAAGCACCCGAGCTGTATAAACAATTTTTGATGCTGCTCATATGATACAGTGGGGATGATTTGTGAAGACTTAAAAAATATACATAGACCAAACAATCTGTTCAATTAAAGGCTTTTATTCGGGCAACTCAGAACTTTGAATCACATAAAAAAATGGAACAGGAAATCCCTAAATTCGGGTTCTGCTGAAATCTCCCATTAATGGCGAAAAATACATGTGTCTGCGAGTTTCGCCCTTTAAAATAGAGTACTTAACGAGTAGAAGGGAAAACGTGTTGCGAGTGTGGATGGCATACGAGCGATTTATAGAGGTCTAGTTTAATTATGACATTTATATACCTCTCAGTTACTAATAGCTGTGCGTGTGGACAGGAGCTGGGTATTAAAGACAATTCCAAATATGGGTACTTGTAAGAAGCATACTTTTGATGCGTGCCTAGAAGGAATTTAACAGAATTAGGCGATTACCGAAACTGGAGTGAAATGAAAGAACTCGTCAGCAGGAGCTGTCAGCGGGGAACCGGAATGATGCATGACCCAAAAAACACAGGAATGTAAATCAGGAAATGTTTATCGAGAGGGCTATTTCAGTGCATGTGCTTTTCACGGAGAAACAGAGCCACCTCCTGGAGGGCTATATTTTTAGCTTTTCGTTCAGTCTCCTCAACGTGGTTAGCGCGTAACTACTGGTTCGGAAAAATGTTTAATGCTTTCAGAACAAGGTGGAAAGTTGAGCTGTATGAATAGTTTAGAGCAGTGGTTCTTAACCTTTTGACTTCTGTGGACCACCCACTTAATCGTTTCTGGAATCCAGGGACTCCAACTGAATCATTGTTGGAATCTGGTTAACCCCACTGGGTCATAACTGTAGTCCGGGGCCCTTAGTCTATGCAATTTCGATTATGTGAACAGGAAAGCAATGCACACATTTGCAGAAACAAAAACTCATCAAATACACATTTTGCTTCTTTATGAATATACACTATTAATTTAAAATTATTATATTCTAAGCTCCTGCGGACCCACAGAATAGTAGTTGTGGAACCCCAGGGGTCTCCAGACCACAGGTGGCTGAGAATAAGAGTTATGTGCCGCCCCACACCCCATCCTACCTAACACAGTGTTTGGTCCTTTTTCGATTGCTTAAGGGACAGTTAAGGTTTTTGGTCTGGTTGATGTATGAGTTCTATCGAGAGCAGGTATCGAGACTGACTGAAGTGTGTGCGTTTTGCCAGATATTGGGCTATTAAAAAGCTACATGCTTATAATTCTACTTCTCTATCGTGCGTGTTTTTATTACATGCATAAATACTACAATGTCTCCCACCATAAGCAAAATCTTCAAACATTTCATAAAAAGACATCTCTTCTGTAATTATGTATGCGTAATTTGTATAGAGCAAATTTAGAGGAACGACTGTGGAGCCAATTTGACTTAAACTAGACTTAAAACTAAAAAACTGATATTTGCACCATCCTGCATTTTCTAAAAAGCAGCAAACATAGGCAATGCTAATGGGTCTTATTATTACATTTAAGCGAGACCGACTGCACTGCCAATGCTTGTTTATTGTAAGTAGACTGACACAATAGATGCTTTATATGTCCCATTTCTGCTGCAGTTTTTCTAGTGACTACTAGATGGCACTAAAAGGCAGTAATTTGGTGTTGTTCAAAAGTGGCTTGGTTGACAATCCTGCGTTCAGAGACGGAAGAATAATACATCTAAAAGTGAAACCAAAAAGCGCTGTTTGGTGGGTCAAACACAGAAAGAAAGGAAAGTAACAAACAGAAGCCAGCTAAGTGAGACAGGCACATAAGTCATCCAAACTTGGGTAAGGATTGGTTCTGCAAAGTATGTTATACAAATGCAGTCTCCCGAAAGCTAGCTGGAGCAGCCGGTAGCAAGACCTCAACAAACATTTGCAATGCAATGGGTCTCGCATTTGCTCGAGTTGAAGCTATTAGCGTTGTAAACTACTAACCAGACTTTTCTTGTCACATAAACTGAAAAGTAAAAGTAAAAATATTTCACATATGCAAGCGGACAGTCGCCATGAGCGTGAAAGAGAGACAGGAAAGGAAACAGAAGTTTGCTCGCAGTGAAATGTATCGGCAAAAGTGCAATTATCCATGTAACCGGCAAAAGTAGAATTATCCATGTAACAGGGTCGATGTCATGCAAAGCACTCGACTACTGCCCAGCGACATCACGCTGCGTAGGAAATAAAAAGAAATAGTGCAAAAGCCATTCGGAAAACACAGAGCTTCAATGTTTTCAGTAGTTGACCGGTGCTGTAGAGGAGGGGTAAACACCAGAAAAGGCATGACGTATGCATGCCTTTCACTAATGAAATTAAACGAATTTTAAAAGGCAAGCTCATGAACCAACCAAACTGATGGGCATGGTTAAAAGCCCAGAGAGAGATTACAACAGGGGCAAGAGCTCTTGCGCACGCTCGACCCTCAAAATGGAAGAAAACATAAGGATAAGTAGAAGCCATTTGGTACTGCCATTTTACGACACACGCTCCTCCAGAGTCCACAACTGCTCTGAAGTAGCAGTTAGCCTTCATTTCCTTTTTAACATATCGGTTAGAAAAAGGATAGTGAACCTCATTCCCATGCCTATTCTCCTCACTTAACCATGATGGGAGGCATGGTGGTTATTAATGTTAAGATGGGGACAATAGAGAGCAAGGACTGCCAGTAACTAATTGCCTAACTCATAAAGGGACCGTCAGTAATATTTACAAAAACAAAAGTAGAATGGCAAAGTGACCCCCCAAATAGCAACATCCTTTTATTTATCACACTTAGAAACAGCAAAAACGGATATTACGTGCAATATAAAGGACACCTTGTTATAATGGCTATCATGTAAGCCAACAAGGGCATACGGAGTGTTTCAGGTTAAAAGAAAGGTAAAAATAGATCCTTAGATTTTAATTAAACCGATTTCGCAGAGACCTGACCAACTTTTGGAGTCAGAAGCAGGGCAGTAATGTATGACAAAAGAAGAGACTGATCTTACAGTGGCCACTCTACAAAGTTCACATAGTGAAGCCAGTTCCTTGTAGGCCAAGCAGGCCAAACTACTGTGGCACCAGTAGCTTCAGATAGCCTGCTATACAGTTTTGTTTAGCCCACAATAGGTATGTTGTGTCATAGATCATCACAGATCAATAGGTAGATTGGTTATTAAGCTTAAAGGTATCAACATTTCTCCTACTCTTTCTTTGCCTCTATTTTCTCTCTTTAAAAGTTTCTCGCACTCTTTCGAGGTAACTTCATCTGAGAACTAGACCAGTATCTCTCCCAGGTAAAAATGTGATTATTTAAAGCTACTTTGTGAAATAAATCAGGCTGCCACCTTAGATCAATCTGAGAAAAAGAACAGGACATCATCAGCTGCGTCACGTAGGAGAAATTTCCTTGAGTCCTTAAAGAAGGATATTTACTATAATTCTATTTGCGTAAGGGACTTGTGTGTACAGATATGAGCCTACCCAGTAACCAACACAGTCTTTATCCTGTGTGAGTAATAGAATATTTAGCTTTAACCTATTCCTGTAACTGTGGGAGGGTTCTATCTTACACATTATACATGAAAATGTTCTATTACACATTCCCGTTAAGTCGTCCTGGCCTCTGACGACTGATGCAACTTTCTGCAGCTCTCCTTGCTGCTTCCCTTATGCTTCCAGAACCAGCCCTTGTCTGTCTACACCGTTACCTGCACTTGTATATCACAAAACAATAATGTCCGTTTTACTTTTAGATCAACTACAAATGGCTCTAGACCTGAACTAATTTCTGTTTTAATAATACTTATTGTCTACCAGTTCAAGACTTCAGGTATGGAGTTATACTCATTGTGTGCATCTATTGGTAGTAACCAAGACACAGGTGCTAGTCTTGAAGGTTTCTTAACACTACCCAAATATGATTTCTACCATGAAGTTCACAGACCTACCACAGAGGATATGGGAGTAGCAGCTATTTTTCAATTTAATCCAGTGTTTCCCAAAACTGAGTCGCAATCCACTGGTGGATCTCCAGATGATTTTAAGTGGGTCACCAATAAAGATGCCTTTAAAATCTGTATTTATCGTATCACATTTGCTGCATTCAAAGATCAAGGTCAAATGGCACACTACGACTTCTGATAAATTGACACTTATGTTTTTCAACAAGGTGATTGGTATTTACAAACTCCTCTCATGTTACAGTCAGAGAAAGAAAAGTAAAGTGAATTATGTTACAATTTTGCTGAGGTATATGGCATTTGAAAGGAAAGGCTGTAGGATATAATTATTTGCAACACACAACAAAATGTAAATACCTGTAAATGAACTGTACACATTCAGCAGTCAGGAAAGCAACGTTTTTGGGCAATTCTGTTGTTAAATGGAATTAAGGATTTTAATAGGATCAAAACAAATCATTATAGTTTACTCGGTAAGCCACAAATGATAAATATTAATTGGAATCCAATTACCATGCATTATAATTTGTGTGCAAAATAGTTTTATTAGTAAAACTATATGTCTGTGATTGTGGCTGCGGACTGGTAGAATTTTTTGGGTGCAGATACCTACGATATTTTGTAATGCTAGATTTAATTTAATCAACTTTTACTTCCTGCACAGAGTGTACCTTAAACTGGGCATGATCAATACGTTTTACAGCACTGTCCGTTGTAGTATGTGCTAGGTGCAGGGGAGGAATCTGTTTCACTGGGTATGGGATTGCACATCCTTGTCGGAGTACTGGCCTGAAGTTGCAGCTTATTTAACAATGTTACCCACTGGAATATGTCATGTTCCCCAGTACTGTGCTTGCTGGGCTTATACCCACGTCAGGCCAAATATAAAACCACAACCAGATTTATTGAAAATGTATTGATACCAGCTAAGCGCCAGATAACGCTATATTAGAAGGCCATTAAGGGGCAGAGTATAGAAAAATGGAGAAAAGACCTTGTCAGATGGAAAATAAGGGTTGTGTTCTGTTGCATGAGGTAAAACAAGGGCAGGGATCTATATATATAGGGCAATCCTGGGATAATCTGCTGGAACGTATAAAGGATCCAGAGTCTTCATCTATGGTTGGTTCTTCCCCCAAATGAGTGATAGGTGTCTAGTAGGACCAGTTGGATTACATTGTAATGCACAGCACCCTGTTCAGACAACAGGCATATCACTGGGTGTGGCCCTTCTCTGCTCTTGAGCTGATTCTCCCTTGTCTACTGCTTGTTCTATAAACTTTGTTGCCACGTGGCATTGAAATAACACATCTGTTTATAAGTCGGCTTGGAACTAAGGGGGGTGGGCGGGGCATTTTGTTGAATATCCGTTGGACTGTTCGATGTGGAATAGAATCCGCTGCAACTCTGAAGTGGCTTAATAGCTGGTACTGTATATAGATTTGATATTGTAATGGACAGTTGGCTACATATAAGTTACTTGTATGCATATACCATGATTTGTATACCAACCATTACTGTAATACGTTGATGCTATTTTGCGGAAAACTCAATACATTCGTTCAGCACTTTTAAAACTTAGGCCTGTGCAAATTTAGAGTCCATTTCAATGGGAATCGTGCTGTCTGTAAATGACAGCACCTACCATATGATGCTTTAGTTCTATTTATAAAAATTGCACTGCCATGTCAATTGAAGCTGGGTGGGTCGCAACTGTTTGCGGTTTTAAAAATTGGGTTGCAATGCTAAAAGGTTTGTGAAACACTGATCTAACCTAACAATATAAGCTTAACCCATGTGTTTATGGTTCCTACAAGCATTTAACTATTAAATGTGTATTTCCTTGATTTAGAACGTATACTTCTATAACAAGGGAGTAATAGAATTATTTTACATGACTTCAATCTTTGGTTTAGCACACCAACAGATGGATATGCTTCTTACAACTTACATCTTGGGAAAAAACAAAATGCATTTTGATTGGATTATGATTCATAATGTTAAGTGTGACAGCACTGAATTGGTAAAACGTCACTTAGCAGTGAACGTTAGATTGGCTACAACTAACACTGTATTTGCCCAGCCGTAGTGTCCAGAGACGCAGGATAGTAACTAAAACATACCCAACAGTGCTGACAATTAAACACTTGCTAATATGCATAGCCCTCGGATCCAACATCAATAATGGACCAAAGTCACTTTACACTACAAAAATAAATTGATGAAGTAGCGCCTTTAGAGATGTGCAAACATAAGGCACAATCATGTTTACCAAACTGTTCTCTCTGGTTCTATATAGTCTAAAAGGTAGCTACAGTAGGAAAATCCATGGTCGTCCGTAAAAATGATTCCAAAAAGAAGCATTTGTCTAACAGGAAATTTAGGGGAAAAAACTTTTATAAAAGCCGAGAGGCATTTCTGCAGTCAGAACATTGAAAATGCAAATAATTCCATTTAGAGATTATTTTTTTTAGAAAAGTGAAATCGCTGTGCAATACCTGTCCCTCCAAGTCATATAGAAATTATTCGTTTCAACGTTGAAAACATTTCAGCCTTTTCAGAGAAGGTAGGGAAATGTATAGCAACATCCATCCCACACTTAGGTATTCATTGAACACAAAGCAATAACATAATATGACCAGAGACAATGTTTGATTTCTATAAATTTAACACACAAAACGTCGATTTATCAACAAAAATAATCTCACCCATTCTCTGGGTGACCGTTTATCCCTTCTGTCAAGTGAAATCCTGATAACAGTTCCTCCCACTGATAACTCTTTTCACAAACTGCCTCTTCATTTGTGGCTCCATTGCACAGATCATTATACAAAGACTAAACCTGTCAGTTCTATTGTCTTTCAATGGGTACATGTAAAACTGGGGGACTATGAAACATCCAATTCAAGAGAAGCGCACAAATGGAATGGTAGCTTCAAACTACTTGATCAAGCTTTTGAGAAGAATCATTTCACTTACTGCACCTAAATAGAGCAGCTATTGCTAGATCCATAATCGGTTCCGAGTTAGACATGAGCAATACCTTCATAGAGAACAGATGTTAAACACCTAGGCTGCTCGTGGTTTGAGCAGGGTTCTCTGCAAAGGGAACATATTTCACTTCCTCTAAGAAAGCAGTCCTGGCTACTGGGAGCTGTCAGTGTAAAATTAAAGACTTTAATGGTGGGTAAGAGAAGAGTATTTTTATAATTATCAACATGATTGCACGTCAGACAATATGTAAAACTATTAAAATATTTGTTATAAAATAAAATAAATATTTAAAGGTGGGGAGAGCACCTGCTGGTACTTCCTAAAATAGGGAAAGAACAAGCATACGTAATGAAATTACAGTGCCTAGTTAGCAATTACAGAATTCATAACTGGAACACAATCACGCTACAGATAATCTCTTTTTCATAAAACATGTTCGACAAAACATGTTTGGATTTGTCATAGTTTCTTATATGTTTAAGTGTTTGTATGCCTTGGTGTTTTGGGCCTATATAAATGTTGACTCTGCTGGCACCTACTGCTTGCTGAGCCATAACTGGAGCAAATGTTTGAGCCTCACACACACCATCTACTCGTACGTAATTCTGTTCTACATACCCCGCGCACACTCTTATCACAAACATCCTTACTGCTGTGCCGCCACCATGCCAGACACCCGCATAAGGCTCTATACACCACTTCCTCCTCATACAACTCCCACAGTGCTTTCTTCAACTCCTGTTCAGTGCATTTGGGACACATCAAGAACCACCAAATAACACTTCCTTTTACACATAGGCCACACCAACCTATTATGTTCTCATGCATGTCACTAAACGTGTGTACACAGTGCTTCAGCCCGCTCTAGTGACAGCAAAGTGCTATATGAATGCAATGATAACTGCGCCCCAAGGAGGAGGGACAAACATACATCATTTACCAATGATAACAAAAGATTTTTGAAAGGCAAGCCGTCGTACGAGTGAAAGTAATGGGTGTGCAGTGGGTGTGGTTTAAAAATCGACAATACAACAGGTCAAAGCACTTGCGCGCTCGACCTACAAATGTACAGGCTCTTTATTTGCCACTTACTTCATCCTTGCACAGGCATATCAGACTGTTTTTGTGGTACCCTGTGTGAAGTTCGCTTCTTAATAATTAAGAACAAAGAAACATCGAGTTTCAATCTATGTCTTTATTCTCTGTCGCCCCAGCCATCGGTCTCTTCAACCGTTCCAACGCCCGTTTCACTCGCTTCTCGCGCGTCTCGATAACCTCGCGCTCTCCCTGATTAACACGGAGATAGCGCGCGCTGTTCTCTTTGACACGCAACATCACACATCTCCTTTTTTATATTTTACAAACAGAAACAGAGTAATATTTTTGACCTTAAACAAAAATTTGTTCTATACGGAATGAACTAGATTTCCCATAACACAGTGAGAAACTAACCGCCAAACTACAACTCATACAACCTTTATCCAAGTACATAGTCTTTAAAACGTTTTGGACTGACTTTCCTTCTACCACTTCTCCTTGTTCCTTCACCTCTATCATTTCCACTTTGAATGTGATTAGGAGATCTTGACAATACTCTCCTTTGGTTCATTATTTCTCTTTCGGTATCGGTACATGGTTCTGTCACCTCCTTCATCCGCACAACTCGGTTCAGATTCCAAATCCTGCCATCAGAGGTTTTTATGGCATTCTTGAATACCTTGACCACTGTCAAGGGTCTCGTAAATTTTGATCCGTCCATACACCCTAAGGGAGCCTTTATCTTTACCATCTCACCCACAGCTATATGTACTTTGAACACCTTCTTCCTAGTATCGAACTCTTGCTTTCTTTTCTCCATGAATCTTAGTTCTCTATTACGCCATGTTGTATCTGTCAAATCAAACTCATTTTTTCTCCATCCCATCCAAGCTGGAGATAATTTGGTGTTGGGTAATCTTCTCTTAAACAATTCAAATGGAGATTTTCCCGTGGTAGAATGTAGTGAAAACCGATAAGCGGTAATCCTTTCCATAAGTTCTGTTCGCCAATTCAAAGTGTTCACTTTTGCCAGCTGAATGCTCTCTTTGATATATTTGTTGAAACGTTCTACTGCACCATTCGTTTCTGGATGATATATAGCTGACCTTTTGTGTATAATGCCACATTCCTTCATAAATTCTCCAAACATCATTGAACAAAATTGCGGACCATTATCAGATAACAATGACTTAGGGAAACCCTCTCTCCTGAAAATCTCTTCCAGAAAACTTCTCATACTACAAGAAGAGACATCTCGTACATTTTTAACCTCCACCCACCTGGAATATAAGTCAATCAATACAATCAAGTAAGGAGTAGCATGTTCACCTGATAAGGGACCAACAATATCTATTGCAACTTCATCCCAGGGTTTACTTGGTAAATTCCTACAATGCATTGGTGTATTTCGAGTTTTCAAAATCTTGTCACTCCGTGAACATTGTATGCAATCTCTGACCACACGCTCTGCTTCCAGATCCATACCAGGCCACCAAAAGTTTGCTCTTAAATTCCCCTTAGTTTTGACAATACCTAAATGGCCTTCATGAGCTTGATCCATAACCCTCTTCCTCAAAACACTTGGCGGGATCAGCCTAGTACCCCTCAATAACATACCACTTTCCACCGCCAATTCATCTTTTATCAAACCCCACACTTTACCAAGGGAACTAAATTCCCCATCTTCTAACGCCGCACAGATCTCACTCAGTTCAACATCCTTCTCCAGTGCTTCTTTCCACTCCTGCTCAGTTATTACACCATACATAATCTCGCTCACGTTACAGAAAACTTCACAGACATCACTCTCCTGCACCAATAAACCATCTTTCTCACCCTCCACGGCATCCTCCCTCACTAATCTGGATAGACAATCTGCACTCACATTCAATGAGCCTGGTAAATATTCCACCCTAAATTTGAAGTCTTGTAGACCGATAACCCACCTCCTAATCCTTGCAGAAATGCAATTTAACCCTTTACTGCCAAAAACTTCCACCAAAGGTTTGTGGTCTGATAACACCAAAAATTCTGTGCCCCACACAAACTGTCTAAATTTCTTAAGTGCCCAGAAAATAGCCAAGGACTCTCTTTCTACCACAGAGTAATTTTTTTCAGCACCATTCAATGCCTTAGATGCACAGGCAATCATGACTTTCTTTCCTTTATTCTCCTGCATCAAAATAGCCCCTAGCCCTTTCGCACTGGCATCTGTGACTATGACAGTCGGTCTGTCTGGCTTAAATGCCTGTAAACAAGGGGCATTATCCAATTCTTCCTTGATAAGAAAAAATTCATCTTCACATTCGTTGCTCCACCGGAACTCTTTTTTTCTCTTTAACAAGTCTCTCAAATTTACTGTTTTCTCTGATAAGTTTACAATGTATCTCCCATAATATTCTACCATTCCTAAAAATGAACTCACTTCCTCCTTGCTTTGAGGAGTCGTCAACTGTTTTATTGTCTTTACCAACTCCGGTTTAGGCTTTACACCATCACCCGTAATCAAATGTCCCAGATATTCAACCTCAGTTAGACCAAAATGACATTTCTTCCTCTTAAGAGTGAGACCAGCTTGGCTTAAACATCCCAACACCAATCTCACCCGTCTCCAATGCTCTTCTGCTGACTCTGCATAAATCAACACATCATCTTGATAACATTTTACACCACACACTCCCTTTAAAATTCTGTGCATGATGCGTTGAAACACAGAAGCTGCGGAAACCAGCCCAAACGGCATTCTTTTGAACTTGAAAGCACCAAAAGGTGTAATGAACGCAGTGAACTCTTGAGAACTCTCTTCCAATTCTACCTGGTGGTACGCTGAGGTTAGATCCAACGTGGAAAAATACCTCGCTCCCCCAAGCGTGGACACTATTTCCTCAATATTTGGAAGAGGAAATTTGTCAACTATCACCTCTTTGTTCAAGGCTCTAAGGTCCACACATAACCTGATCTCTCCATTACCCTTCCTTGCCACTACAATGGGCGCCAACCACTCCGTTGCTTCCACCTCCTCAATTATGTCCAAATCCTGTAACTTCTTAAGTTCATTCATAACTGGTTCTTGTACAGCAAGTGGAATTCTCCTCACCTTCGCTATTATAGGAATGGCACCAGTCTTGAGCTTAATTTTATGTTTGTAACCTCTTAAACATCCTAAAACCTCTGAGAAAACCTCTGGAAATTCAGTGACCAAATTATTTTCTTCACTCTCCACACTCTGCACTTGTACTTGGGGTTGTGCATTGGGATCTAATACCACTCCCAACAATCTTTGATGTGCCCAACTTAAGAGATTATCACCCTGACTAGACACATAAATCTTCCCAACCAAATGTCTCCCTTTTAACTCAAGATGTCCCTCAAAATACCCTAACATTTTTATAGGATGTCCCCCATAACCACCAGGATTCACATCCATTTTGCGTAACACACTCTTTCTCCCTGATATGAGATCATAACTCTTCTTTGAAATTATTGTTAAATGTGAACAGGAGTCAAATCTCATCAATAAATCAACATCTTCCACTCTCACTATCTCACTGGGGTGCTCACCACACTCTATCTGAGTTTTCACTTGAAAAATCGCCTCCTGGGATACCTCCTTTACTTCTTTTAACATGTTACTATTGCTACACTTCTTCTTTTTGTTACGACAACATTTATAATAGTGTCCCCTTCTCCCACACCCATTGCATAACACATTTAAAGCTGGGCAATTGCTTGCGTTAGCCTTATGTCCGACTTTCCCACACCGAAAACACTCCCCTTTAAATTTAGAAAACTCATCCTTATTTTTCTCCACTCCAAATTCTCTGGCTTTCACCTCGCAAACCACCTCTTCAACCTTTGCACACTCCCCACTCCCATCTTTATTTCCACTTAGCTCCTTAACACACTTTAACATCTGTTCCACCCTCTTTGCTACTATAACCACCTCCTCTAATGGTGGTTCATCTTTTAACCACAGTTCTTCCCTGATTTTGTCGCTACAACACTTCAATACGAATTGGTCCCTAATTCTTTCGTCCACCAATGTACCAAATTTACACGACGCTGCCAGCTTCCTTAAGCTGGTTATGTATTCCTCTACCGACTCATTCTTTCCTTGTTCTCTTTTCCCAAAATAATATCTTTCCATTATTGTACTTACTCTAGGTACATAATGTTTGTCCATCTTTTTTATGCACACCTCATATTCATTCAAATTTCTTGACTCTTCAGCACTTAGGTCTGGTAAATTTTCAAGTACCTCCTGTCCCTCACCTCCTAAACAATGCATTAATAATGCATGCTTCCTCTCTGCACTCAGAGTCGGTCCACACACCCTCGCATAATGTACAAACATCTTCTTCCACTTAGTCCAAGGATATGTGGGTTCTCCTGGACTACTTAGAAAAAACAGAGGGGGTGTTACATTCTGCATTATAATTCTTATTTGTACTACAGTCACAATCTAGAAATGTGCTCCTGTAAATGACGTTCTCCCGCTGCTCCTGAAGTCCCTTCTTCTTGGTTCACACGATCTTACTTCCGGTGTGCCTGTCCCTGCACACTTTGTACGATAGACAAAGTAACTTAGCTCAGGTGTGCCTATCACCGATCCAATAGGCAGTCCAATCACAATGCCATTTTATACTCAAGTTTAGTACTGTATGAATCCTTTACTCCTGTTTTAATCCTTTATTTGTTCCTCTTTAAACCAATTAACTTCTTGAATCAATCTTGAAATATTCCTCCCCTTTAAACTGTGCTTCAAATTTCCCTTTGAATTGAAAGGCAGAGCTTTGGTGGCAATCCCTTTAAGTACACACTTTCTGACAATCCCTTTAAGGCAGATACAGGAAGCCACGCCTTCTGTCAATCACACAGTTTCTTTATCCAAGTTAAAACAGTCTTACTTGGATCCGGAACCACCCGATTTCAAGGATCATGAAAGGAGAAGCTTCACCGCCAGGTAAATGTGCCTTTTGTTGCAGACATTCTCACTGTTATTATTTGCTCAATCGATGTTCATTAAGTTATCCTTCCAGCACACACTTAAATTGTAGTATGTTTGTCAAATCGATGTTGAGGCGACAGCCATCCTCGTCGCCAATGTGAAGTTCGCTTCTTAATAATTAAGAACAAAGAAACGTCGAGTTTCAATCTATGTCTTTATTCTCTGTCGCCCCAGCCATCGGTCTCTTCAACCGTTCCAACGCCCGTTTCACTCGCTTCTCGCGCGTCTCGATAACCTCGCGCTCTCCCTGATTAACACGGAGATAGCGCGCGCTGTTCTCTTTGACACGCAACATCACACCCTGGTCAGAAAATACACGCAGGGCCCCACATAGAATGAATACCTGTTTCCAAGTTAAACAAAGTATTCTTGAGGGAAAGAGGAAACATGGCACCTCGAGCATCTGACGTTATTGTTAATAGGAAGGCAGAATTGCTTTAGCATCTATAAATACATTTTGCAAAACAAGAGCAGGAACCTGAAAAAGTGCAATTTTGTGGATTAGCGCCTTTCTAACAGCGCCCCTTTCCCCACTCTTTTGAAAGCACTAAATAGACCCAGTGCATATTATTTTGCCATCTTGGTAGAAAAGAGTCCAATTCCTGAGCCAGGATAGCTACTAAGTTATTCGAGCTCTACTGTAATTTGTATTCACATTCCTGGACAGCAGCCTTAATAGTCATCGGAAGAGCGGATATCATAAAAGAATGTGTTGGGGGACTAAGGGCCTATTCTACGAAATTGTTTTGCAGTTGCAAATGGTGAAGTTTGAAACATTGTAGGCTTGGCATTGCAAAACCCAAGGCAAAATGTACTAAATGTGCATCAACAGATGTCTCTGGCACGTGCAATGTACCGTTTTTGACTTTTAACTAATCGCAAGGAAATGGGAGCCTTTGAAACGCTTCCTCATTACCTTGTAATTCACCTTGGACTGTCCTAAAAGTTAAGATCACAGTTGTGACCGGAAACAATTCTAAAGAATTATTTGGGCTCCAACTGCAAAAGGAAGGCAGTTTCCATTCGCAAAGTGAACCTATTCGTGAGCATGTCCACTGGAATTATGCAGTTGGGTGGCCGCAGCATTTTCCGCATAACTATTGATCTGCCGCAATTGAAACATAATCCGTAATCTGCACATTTTAACAAAAACAAAAAAATGTAGATCAAAAAGACAAAAAATTACTTAGAACATGATAACAAGTGTTCCTGCACAATGGAAGGCTCTTTGCAAAAACTGACTTGTCATCTTTCAGTGGTTTACTGCTGCATTTGGTTGTTAAACAGGTACAAACAAGCTGACAT
This sequence comes from Pleurodeles waltl, assembly GCF_031143425.1. Taxonomy (NCBI): domain Eukaryota; kingdom Metazoa; phylum Chordata; class Amphibia; order Caudata; family Salamandridae; genus Pleurodeles; species Pleurodeles waltl. Next base: position 345,140,242 of record NC_090447.1, on the reverse strand, counting down.
CTTTGCCCAGGTGGTGTTACCACAAGCACAAATAAAATGATGAAGCAATAGCACCACAAAATGCGCTGTATTATGCCACATAATTTGCCTTTTCTTGCCGCATAATGTTGTCTTCCTTGCTGCATAACTCCAGTGGACCTGTCCATGTGGGACAGCTTCCAGCTAGTTCATTCTAACGTGACCATTAGGAGACGCCTGCAGAGACCAAAGGGCTGCTTGCTTCAGGCTTTCTCACCACCCTTTGAGAAATGGCAGCTTTTTTATTTTATTTTTTATTGGTTGCAGCCTCTGTCTCTAAGGAACGGGGAGTGAAGTTAGAAAAATGCCTTTGTGAATAAAAATGCAAAGATTGAGACTTTCTTCCCCTCAAAAAACTCCAACGTTGTATTTATAGACTTTCGGAGGGGGTTTGCAATTGAACCCCTTCGTCATTAATATTAATAGCACAGGGAATCCGTGAAACATACCCAGTAGCATATTGCACCAAGACGGACATACAGCCGTTGCAGGGCAAAGGTATTCTTGGAGTGCAATGTAGATACTTCAAATAAAAAATTAATTGGTTATGCTACCCGAGCCGAGAATACATTGAACCTCAATAGTGGGGCATTTTGTTGTTCTATCAGTTTTGCTGTCGTCCAACTACTCAGTAAAAACAAAGTTGTTGTCTTCCTTTATTTTAAGCAACGCTGTAATTAATGAAGTGATATTTTGTGTTTTTTATTTTCTGATAAGTGGGATTCGAGGCACGTTGGCACTGGTGGGATTTCCATAAGCCAATGTTAAACTCAGTCAACTGCCACATTCGAATGTGAGGGAAGGGGTGGTCAGTCCTCCGCCGGCTAGGGGCGCAAGAGTATCCTGAGCATTAAGTACCCAACTTCACACAAGCACAGAAAGCAAGAAGCACTGCAGCCAAAACAAACTAAGCAACACTGTACAAAATGCAAAAAAAATAAAAATAACAAAACATCATTAAAATTACTGTGCAAAAGCGGAAAAAGCTTGGAAGCACATTTTAACGTAGAAAAAGGCTTGGACTGGCATTTTACACCCATATTATGTCTCCATTCTGTAAGTAAAGTTGACAGATTATTGTAATAACAAAAATCTATCTGTTATGCTAACACATTTGGCGCACGGTTGACTTCCTGTCCCATGATTCACACATTTTTCTGTACAACATTCTAAAAAACGTCCGGGTGGAGTTTGTGCTTTATAATAAGCAGTTAATGGAAAAAGTGCAGTTGTGGCTGAACAGGTTTTTGGCAGCTTTCCTTTTAACCTCCCTGTAAGTTTTCGGTATAACAATATTAATGTCGGATAATTCCTTCCTAGTATCTAATCATTTGATGCTCTTAAAAATAAATACAAGCAAAGAAACCTGGAGTAAAAAACAAACAAAAAAAAAGGGAAGGAGAAGAAAACAAGCATTTTTGCCTCGCATTTCAACAAAGCTCTCATGAGGTTAGCACAGCAGCCTGAGAAAGTTTATGCCCGTCCACCCCACTAAAGATAAGCAATTCCCTGTGTGCGATGTCATGAGGCACTGGCAGGGAAGGATCCTGGATAGAATGAATCTCTGTGATGCGATGCAAGGGCATATGGTATTTGTTTAGTAAAATAAGCTTATTTTAGGAGCCATTTGTTTAGTAAAATAAGCTTATTTTAGGGGCCAGTTAAGAGGACAGCACTGGAATAAAGCCAAAACAAATGTCAGCGACATGGGAGGAGGTGGGAGGTACAGAATGCTGCAATAAAACGCAGGCAGCTACCAGCCTAAAATAATAGTGAAACAGTTGCACCAAAGAAATTACAAAAATAGTCTGTAACAGCAACAGATAAAGAAACCAAAGTGGAGCAATACAGTAGTAGGTCACTGCTCAGAAACAGAAAAGAGGGGGGGGGGGGAGGGGGGTTCAGAGGCAGAACTGACCACTAGCACGCAATCATTTTTAAAGGACACTGCAACCAACAAATGAAATCGCATCCTTCCACAGAATAAGTATATTTAAGTATACACCAGGTCAAACGCCTAAGTTCGACCTAAAAAGGAGATCTAGAACACATTCAAACATTATTATATAAATGGATTGGTACAAGTCCATTCCAACTGTAGTAGCAATCACACATTAGTGCAAGTTTGACTGATCATCCATAAATACATACATCAAGCTAATTGGCCTCCATCAATTTTTAATTGGAGTGATTTACACAATTTCAGGATAAATCTAAAGGTTCCTGCAGGTTCCAGTTGATGGGCAGTGCATTTCAAACCAAAGACTGAACCATAACCACCAAGGAACTTTAAAGGAGTTCCAGGACAAAGCTGCAGAAAGGCATGCAGCAGGGTCCGGACATTAAGGCCCTCATTATGAACATGGTGGTTAAGACTGCCATGCCGGTGGTGGCAGAAATTGCCGCCACCGGCATGGCGGTCTGGACCGCCATATTATGAACAAGGGAGGACCACCACAGGCGGCCCTCCGTCACCGCCAGGCCACTGCCGACAAGCAGCCTGACAACGCTGGATTTCTTTATCCGACAGGGCAGCGCTGCTTCGGATAAAGAACCCTTGTTCCTCCAGCCTTTTACAGGCGGGGAAAGGCTGATGGAAGGGGTGCTCAGGGGGCCCCATGCACTGCCCCGTCGCGCAGGTCACAGCCCGATTTACGGGCAGTGATTTGCGCGACAGGTGCTGTTGCACCTGCCGCACTGAGGCATTGATAACAGCTCCATGTGGAGCCGTCGGCAATGTCCAGGCCCAGCATTCCGCTGGCCCTGAGGAATGTTCATCATTGGGCCGGCGGAGTCCTCAACAGGCTGGCGGTCAGTGTTCACACCGCCAGCATGAACACGGCTGAGATTCCCGCTGTGTTCATAATGAGGGCCTAAGTGTCAAAAGGCTTTAAAAATAGCTTGGAGAATGTTTGAGATGATTATTAGGAAATGGAACATGTATGATGTGAGTAAGACCCTGGCTACAATTCACCATCTCCAAACTGGTAAACCGACAAATAAGATACTGATCAGAGAGGCCACTTAAATTCCCAGAGAAACTTCAAAGTAGTTACAAACTTTATGGTCCTGGACTAGACAATCATTTTGTACATGTATGGTTGAGTGGCATGTAGGAAGCCATTAGAATGTGCAAAAACAATTGAGATTGTGTGGCTAATGTTGCAAAATACTTTGTAATCTATTTAAATTAAAATTGATTTTTTGGGCTTAAATGCAAAATGTTATATTTGGCACAAACCCAACAGGAATAATCTCCATGAAGAACTTCCAGAGAACCCATTACCCTGCAGAAAACATTTTACTATCTCAAAATATTTCAAAATACACCTTAAGACCAAAGTTTGATGCTCTCCATTCTACTCGCCTGTGTTCTTTTATCACTCTAATTTTCTATACACTGTTATGCGTATAGCTCATTTAGACTCTTTGTTCCATTACTACTCACATTTGCTCTATTATATTAAATGTCACCCCCCTCCCCCCTCTCCTGGATTCTATTAAGCCAAAGCGTGTCATCTATGAGCCTACAGCACATGATCCCTGACAAGGAATGGTTAGTTTATATTTCAAAATTCTATAAGGTTTAAGGGATGTCTGACAGGCTGGAGCACCACTGAGTTGATACATTTCTGATGGACTACTATTTAGGACACAGGACACATTAGGAGTATGAACTTGAAAAAGCATACAAGCCAGGAAATGCACCAAGATGTGATTCTGGACTTATTCTGACGTGTAAGGCCACATGATTATTTTTATAAGGAAATGGTTTCTCAAGAATTAAGTAATTCTAACGTATGGTGTGGTGTGATCTAAAACCCATACTGAAGAACTGTTATCACCCTTGCTAATATTTTATTTCTTTTATGGGTTGCACTGTCAAGATGTTTTTGAATTGTTACTGATAAGGATGCAAGAATGGGTCTCTCCAAAGGCTCTATTACCAGTGGAGAATGCCTGCCTTCAGAAGGTATTCTCTCAATGGATCAATGTTTGTGCTGTAGAGTGCCTCCCTGAAGTCCAAAGTGCAAGAGAGCACATTATATTGTGGCTTTTCAAACTTCCGGGCTGCGTTTGATACAATTGATAGAGGATTTTTATGGAGGAAGCTTGTTGAATTGAATAGTCCTCCAGGTTTGCTTGCTGTTATCGGTTTGTAGCACAGAGACAACTAAATTCAAACAAAGCTTTAAAAAAACAGTAGACTAACCAAAAATATTTACAAATAAACAATGAGATAAAGTAAGTGTGCCTACTGGCTCCAGACCCGTCTACACTGTTTTTGGTAAATTTGCTTGAGAATGTTTACGGTTCAAATTATTTTTCCCTTAAAATTGTCTTTTGGCGTTTAGAGGTGTATGCAAGCATGATTGGGGCCTGTATTTTTGCATTGGATTCAGTTCTGCTCAATCAAACCCCAGTTAGGATGCAAAGAAAGATAAATGCTGAGAGCCTTTGTGTACTTTTGGAATAGGCAAAAGGAGTAGTGTGATTGGTGTTGGCAGTCACCCAACTCCTTGAAGCACTCAAGCACTGAAATTGGCCTTGAGGCAAACAAACCGAAGCCATCAGAGGACATATCCATCAATGCCAACTGATCGTTCCCTGAGAAACCAGTTGATCTAAAGAGGCGTAGAAGCGGAGGGTTACCGCTGATGCAGTGGCAATGCCTAGTGAGTCGGTGGTGTCCAATCCAAACCTAACAGAACTTTGCTGCATCCTAGCCATCAATATGGAATGGTTCAGTATGGCCTCCTCTGGATCCATGTGCAGCACCTGCTCAACCGAATTCTACAAGGTGTGAGAAAAATGGCCCAAGAGGCATGCAGTGTTAATCGACTGTAATGCTATTCTGGTAGAAGAGAAAATTGTCTTGCCAAAGGTATCCAGCCTTCTAGATTTTCTGTCTGGTGCAGTGGTAGGAAATGATTGGGGTACCTTTGGCACCCGAGAGGCCTGGACCACGAGGCTCTTGGGGGAGCAGTGCTGGGTGAGGAAAACTTGGTCCCCCTGGGGCAGGGCTGTGGTGACTGTTAATTATCCTGTGCACTAGGGATTAGCCAAGGCCTCCAAGAGAATGTCCATGGGGGCTTCACTGAAAGGGGTAGAGCTCTGCAGAGGATAGTCTTGATTGAAGCACTTCTGTCAAGAAACTGGGTTTGACTGTAGTGGCCCGAAGCTGGACAAGAACCTCCGCCGCCCTCCTCACCTCCAGGGTAAAGGTTGTGCCTTCCTCTATGGCAGGTCCAGGAGGTGAGATCAGGCCAGAACCTTGAGACGTGTCCAGTCCAATGGCATCACCTAGCTCCTCATCCTAGTTGCTCTTATGGCAAGACTAGCACTGGTGATTGGTTGCGTCAGGGAACCTATAGCCATCATCATCAACACACCAAAGTCCAAGTCCAGACTGGGTTTGTCAAACAATAGAGGCAGTGTGTCCGAACTGGATGGGTGAGGTCCAGCTGGCGCTGGTGTCAATGTTGGGCATGCCGTTGGAAGGATTTCCTCTTGAATGTGCCGTGGTCTTGAGGTTGGAGTGAGTCCGGATCTGGGGACAGATCAAGAGGTCCTCATTGGCCTGGGAGCAAAGCTTGCTTTCTTTAATCCAACTGGTGCACCTTTTGGCTTGGTGTGGCCTGAAGGCACACCAGAAGGAGTTTGAGGCCCAAAGATGGAGTACATAGCAGTACAGAACTCCATAAGTTGGGCAATCGTCAGTTTATGAGGAAGTCAGGGAGGTGTCTAGTTGACCTGGCCTCCAGCTCCACAGGAGAGGTGCGGGAGCAGTGCCTAGAAGCACAGGGTCAAGCGGGTGAAGACTAAGAATGCTTCAACTTATTTTCTGTGGTCTTTGACTTACCTGACTTTGATGACGGTGACTTTGATTTAGAATACAACCAATCATGAGACCGATTTCACAACCAGGCCCAAGACCTCCCTCAGGATGGGTATCAAGAACGACAGGGAGATGTCTTCTGCTGCGTCACTCGGAGTTTCATTCCTTGGTCCTGGATAGTCTTCAGGAGCATAGACCAATGGTCGGACAGGCCCTGGAGTCGTGGTCTGACCCCAAACACAGACCAAGTGTTAAAACCCATAGGTTTGTTGGGAGACATGTCCCTAACACACTGAGAGCAACTGCTCATACAAGGGGAACTAAGGGTAAAAAAAGTTGGTTGAAAATGACTGAGCTGCGTTGTTGGTGCAGAAAGAAAGGAACTGATATCAGTGCACAGGGGTGGTGCCTCCGTAGGAATATTTTAAGGCCTTTTCTGCCCCCCCCCCCCCGGGGGCAGATCTGCGTATTCTAATTAGGCTGATCTGCCCTGGGTGGGGTGGGGCAGAAACCCGTAGACACCAAGGATAGATATATATATATATATATATATATATATATATATATATATATTTATTTTTGTTAGTTTTTTCTGTATTTTTTTATATATGGGGAGCGACCCCTTAGGCAAGGGTCGCTCCCTTGGGGGGCAAATTGTATTTAGACCATTTCTGCCCGCAAGGGGAGCAACCCCTTAGGCAAGGGTCACTCATCGGGGTGGGGGGATTTATTTTAAGCAATTTCTCCTCCCCTGGGAGCAGATCAGCCTATTCCTAGTAGGCTGATCTGCCCCCAAGGGAGGTGGGGGGGGGGGGGGGGGGGGGGAGGGGAATCGCACCAGGCAGAAACCAGTTAGGCACCAGGGATTGGTGTGTGTATGTGTGTGTGTTTTGTTTGGGGGGCAGCCCCTTGGGCAAGGGTCGCTCCCAATGGGGTCACATTACTGTTGGCCATATCTGCCTCCCCCCCCCCTTGGGGGCAAATCTTCCTATTTTTGGAAGGCCCATATGCCCCCAAGGGGGGCAGAAAGCCCACCAGAGAAGATTTGTTTTTCAAAATAAGAGGGTGGGGGTATGGACATTCCACCCCCCCCCCCCAAATAAATGGGTCCAAAGTTGTTCTGCCCCCGTTACACCCGATCCACATCCAGGGGGTGGGGGGGGGGTGGTGCAGAAAGTCTACTAGATGCCAAGGAATAAAAAAAATAAAAAAAATAGTGAGGGGATGGCTACCAACCAGGATGGGCCTGGTTTTGCCCCTACCCCCAAATGGAGGGATTAACAGTCTTTCAGCTCTCCCCGCACACTAAAACATCTTATTCCACAGAAAGCAAGAGACATTTGATTATATTGGGTTTTGGTTTTACATTTGGGCCATGAGAGCTTGGCTAACTCTCCAAATCGTCCCACTTGGAATGGTGAGGATTGCACTTTTGGACTTTGGGAAGCTGCCATGTAGAAAAATCCACACATCTGAAAACTAAACATCTGGGTGAGTCCAGGGTGGTGTGCTTCACATGCACCGCACCATTTTCTTACCCACAATAACCTGGCAAACCTCCAACTTAGCTGGAAATCACACATTTTTCCCACATTTTTTGTGATGGAACCTTCCGGAATCTGCAGGAAGCCATAAAAGTCATACCACCCAGCATTGTCTCATCTATACCGATAAAAATTCTGCCCCACTAGTCTGCCTAAAAATGATTTTTTTTTCAAACTGCCCTTTTGGACCCACTTTGGTTCCCCCTCAATTTTCGACATGTTTTTGGCTCTTCCCTGTCACAGGCACTTGGCCTACCTACACAACTGAGGTATCATTTTTACCGGGAGACTGAGTGGAACGTTGGGTGGTAGGAAATCTGTTACGGTGAGGTGATCCCACAGAGAAATTTGAGAAAAATTTGATTTTTCAGCTAAATTTGAAGTTTGCGGAGTATTCTGGGTAAGAAAACACTGTAGGACCCATGCAAGTCACAGCTCCCTGGAATCCCTCGGGTGTCTAGTTTTCAGAAATGTCTGGGTTTGGTAGGTTTCCCTGTATGGCTGCTGAGCCCAGGACCAAAAACGCAGGTGTCCACCGTCCCCGCAAAAACAGGTAGTCTTGTATTTGTAATTTTGATGTGTCCAGATAGTGTTTTGGGGCATTTCCTTTTGCAGGCACTAGGCCTACCCACACAAGTGAGGTACAATTTTTATCAGGAGATTTGGGGGAACGCTGGGTGTAAGGACATTTGTGGCTCCTCTCACATTCTCGAACTTCCTGTCACCAAAATGTGAGAAAAAAGTGTTTTTTTGGGCCAAAGTTTGAGGTTTGCAAAGGATTCTGGGTAACGGAAACTGGTGGGAGCCCCACAGGCGTCTAGTTTAAAAAACAAATGCACATATTTGGTAGGTTTCCCTAGGTGCCGACTGAGCTAGAGGCCAAAATCCACAGTTAGGGACTTTGCAAAAAACATGTCAGATTTCAATGTAAAAATGAGATGTGTCCACGTTGCGTTTCCCGTCACGAGCATTAGGCCTACCCAGGCAAGTGAGGTACCATTTTTATCGGGAGACTTGGGGGAACACATAATAGCAAAACAAGTGTTATTGCCCATTGTCTTCCTCTACCTTTTTTCCTTCCAAATGTAAGACAGTGTGTGAAAAAGACATCTATTTGAGAAATGCCTTGTAATTCAGATGGTAGTATGGGCACTCCGGAATTCAGAGATGTGCAAATAACCACTGCTTCTCAACACCTTATCTTGTGCCCATTTTGGAAATACAAAGGTTTACTTGATATCTATTTTTTGCTCTTTATATTTCAGCAAATGAATTGCTGTATACCAGGTATACAATGAAAACCCATTGCAAGGTGCAGCTCATTTATTGGCTCTGGGTACCTATGGTTTTGATTGAACCTACAAGCCCTATATATCCCCGCAACCAGAAGAGCCCAGCAGACGTAACGGTGTATGGCTTTAAAAAATCTGACATCGAAGGAAAAAGTTAGAGTAAAATGTGGATGAAAATGGCTGGTTTTTTTCACCTCAATTTCAATATTTTTTTATTTCAGCTGTTATTTTTTGTAGGAATCCCTTGTAGGATCTCCACAAGTTACCCCTTGCTGAATTCAGATTTGGGTTTCACACCCATTTCTGTCACTAACTGGAAGGAGGCTGAAAGCACACAAAAAATAGTAAAAATAGGGTATGTCCCAGTAAAATGCTAAACTTGTGTTGAAAAAAGGAGTTTTCTGATTCAAGTCTGCCTGTTCTGAAAGCTGGGAACATGGTGATTTTAGCACCACAAACTCTTTGTTGATGCCATTTTCAGGGAAAAAACCCCAAGCCTTCTTCTGCAGCCCTTTTTTCCCATTTAAAAAAAGAAAGAAAAAAAAACGAAATTTGAGCTGCATTTTGGCTAATTTCTTGGTATCCTTCAGGGGAACCCATAAAGTCTGGGTACCTCTAGAATCCCTAGGATGTTGGAAAAAAGGACGGAAATTTGGCGTGGGTAGCTTATATGGAAAAAACGTTATGAGGGTCCAAGCGCGAGCTGCCCCAAATTAGCCAAAAAAAGGCCTGGCACCTGAGGTGGAAAACGTGTGGCAGCGAAGGGGTTAAGGATATTACTGACATATATGTCACCTTCACAGGTAAAAATCTGCCACATTGGTATTTATAAAGGTATGCACGTTGTTCCTGTGAACAGACATTTTGCCGCCTGCAGTGCAGCACCTAATTAGGTAGTGCTGCAGTTGTAAGTAGGAAAATGCCTGCCAGAAAGTAGGGAAGGGGAGCGGTGGTACGTGGGGGCACCTGTTAAAAATATAAAGAAAAAGGCAATCATACCGAGGCAAAAACAGGCGTCGAGAGTGAGTCGGTGTTTACCACGCGGAAAATGTCCGATAAGCATTCATAAGAGCAATATAAGTGTTAAAATAATACACATTCTCTTGGTTTAGCACGTTAAAACAATACTGATATAAGCCATTTCAAGCTAACATTGCCTCCCAGAAGGGCAGTCTCTAAGGCTAGGACTCACTGAGCCCTGGGATGTGAAATCTGGAAACTAGCCTGCTCAGCCGAAACCATTTACGTTTTTGTTATTTGATTAACTATTAATTCTCATGAGATCAACTAAGGTACTTGCTTGTGCTAGAAACAGTGTAGATGGATACATATATATTTGGATCCCGTCTTCCATTAGGGAGGAACTACAGAATTCCCAAACCATAAGTAGTATGAGGAAGAGGGGCATACTACAGTCCTAAGGTTCAAGACCGAAGGCAGAGTTTTTATAACAGAGTTTTCTAATGATATAATAAAGTTCTAATGCTATATTAAAGCATAGCTTGCGACATAAAATGTATTCCATATTCTTCTATTGGTAATATTTAGTAATAATGTTGTTATATAGAGCATTCTTGGGCTTTTTCACATGATTTTCACAGTTAACTTGGAATGTAAAAACACGAACGTCGTTCCAGTTTGACTGGGAAATGCCGCCTCAATCTAAAAGCCTACAGCCCTTGGGCACTTTAGCTGCTTATTTTGTAAAGTAGTCCAACATAAAACAAATTTAGGGTGCAAGACGGCAGGTGGAGTTCAACTATTTCCATATTCTTTTAGAATCGTCTTTGTAGAAGAAACAACATTTTGGAAACTACTCTGGAACTGATGTTTTTTGCACACGATTCTATAATAAAGAAATTAAAAAATGCTCCTTTACAAACCCATCTTGTACTGGCTAACAGGCATATTTTGAACTATGGTGGGACCTTCGAGGTGAAGTGTGACATCAGACGCCACTATTCAGCCACTCACTATATAAGGGCCGGGCATCGTACTGGTAGTTTGCCTCTTTATTCTGAAGTCTCTGTAGGAATAGTTTAAATGTAAACTTCACTCAGATTTATCTTTTGACAGCTATAATAGGGATTAATTAAGGAAAAATGTAAGCAATCAGGTGAGGGAAATGTTAATAGCAGTTGTCTTCTTATGTCCGTTTTAGATACTCTATCATGGGAAGTGGTGTGTGAAGTCATACAGGGACCTGGAAGGAAGGGGGTGGGGAGGGGGGGGGAGTTGGGGGATGTGGGTGAGAGAGAGAGAGAGATTGGATGGGGGGTGGTAGGTAAGGTAAGGTAGAAACTTGTCACTCAGCATGGTCAATAGTGAAAACTTGCAGTGGTGCCCATCAAAGCCGCTAGTCCAGCAGCAGGCTTCAATGATACCCCCACTCTATTAAAAGAATAAGTTGTGGAAACAATCCGCAAGGAAAGCCGCTTGAGGTAATTCTCAGCCATTTCAAGAGTCTGGGCTGTCTTCCACAGTATTAGCAGCAAGGTCCTGAAGGCGAAGGAATGTTACCAGAGGGGCCTACATATCCTGTGGGCGAGATCTGACAGGCATCAGATCCCAATAGATCCCAATAGACGACAAACTGCTCCTGACAATAAGCAGCATCCCAAAGCCACTTTTCATTAGTAGGTGCCAGCTGTCTACCCCAAAGTATCGCCATGTATTGCTTGGTCATAAGTAGTAACATCGCCAGCAACCAGCGCACATCCGGTGGAACCTCCTTGACATATCTTAACAGCGAAATGCGAGGCGAACACTTGGGGGAGGGGGTCCATTGATACAAGAAATATCAGCAAACTGCCATCCAGAAGCTACGGACAGCATGGCAATCCTATGGTAGGTGCAAGAAGTCCACAAGTGGCGCCCTGCAGCGCAAGCAGCATGCATCAGTGACTGAACCCTTCCTGTGCAATTTGAAGTGTATTAAGTGCAGCCTGTGGTTCGGGAAAGGGGCCCTGGACTGGGAGCAGCAGTATTTCCATTGGTCATTGCTAATAGTGATATTTAGATTAGCAGACCAAGCTTGACGGGCTAAGGGCTTGCAGAGCAGGGTGGTCTCCTGCATATCAGTGTAAAGGCGCGTGGATCAGCCTGCGGGGGGACGGATTAGTGAGTACGGATTCTAGTACAAGGAACCTCGCATGTGCTGTTGGGAAAGACTCATGCAGAGCACGCAGGGACGTTTGGAGCTGGCAGTAGGTCAAGGTGTGTAGGAGAGGGGGCTGAGTCTTGAAATAGCTGCTGCAGGGTTATGAATGTACCCCCAGGTATACTGCACCAAAGGATGTTAACTGCATCCTATGAAGCTGCATACGACCTCCCGCATCTGTCGCTATAGGTATCAAGGGGTGACCTGCAATAAGAACCAATGGGGCAAATAATGATTAAGTCCCATTCTGTGTCTTAACTCCCGCCATGCCCAAACCTTGCAAGTCACTGTGTATCTGGTTCTGCACTCATCTGGGAGTTCCATATAGGACACGAAGCTACATGCTCGTACTCAAGGGCAGTGTGTGGCTGAAACTGTGTTCGGTGTGACCAATAGTGTGCCAAGTGTGCTTGTGCACTAAAGAAATACAAGTCCATATTTGGGGCTCCCAACCCACCCTGCTCAAAAGGAAGTGTCAAGTTCTCGCCAAGCCACTCGTGGTTGTTTACCTGCCCACACCAGTGGTAGGGTCGGATCTTAGTCCCTTAAGGGAAAAACACCAGAGGGGAATGGGCATGTTGATAAAACACTAAAGAAACTTGGGAAGGATCAACATTTTGACCACAGCCAATCTTCCAGTGAGGGACAGTGGCAATTTCACCCAGGCTGATACTCGTTTCTAGAGCCATGTCATCAATCTACTATAGTTCTCTATCCAGAGCTTATGGAAGTCACAACTAGGCCAAACTCCCAAATACTGGACTGGTCACTTCCCTAAACTAGGGGAAATTCAGAGGTAAAGCATTGTGTTGCACCTGTCAGGGGAAACAATATAGATTTTGCCCATTTAATGGTGATTCCCGAGAAGCCACCAAATTGAGTGATTTCCCAGAGAACCAGATCAAGATTATTTCGAGGGTCTAACATATAGGGTGACATCATCCACATACATTGAAACTAGAATCTTCCTGGGGCAGAACGCAAATTTGCAGAGACAGTGATGTCACAGTTGGACCTCCAACTGTTCCATAGTGATCGCAAATAATGTGGGTGACAAGGGACAACACTGATGGGTGCCTCAAGACACCATGAAAGGACCAAGTGTAGGAATTTGTCTCCAAATCCAAGACCTGCAAGGAGCTGGAAAAGGTAGGGCCATGTCTACAAGTCGAAGGCCTTAGTGGAATCCATGAACAGTGCAGCTGCACTGAGACTGGCTTAAATTATGTGTAAAAGAGCAAAATATGTGCGCAGATCAAGAGCCGTCGAACAGCTAGGCACGAAGCTGGAATAGTCAGGCCAAACAATGCACAGCAGTTGAGGAAGGAGGTGCAAGGTGATCAGTTTGTCTAAGACTTTATTTTCAGTATTGATCATTGAAAGGGGTCTATATGAGTCGCAGCGCTGGGGGTCTTCATCAGGTTTCAAAAAGGTAAATATGAGGGCTTTGCAAAGGGTAGGGGGGAGAAGCCCATTCAACAAAGACTCCTCATACATACTCAGGAGGTGAGGGGCGAGTAGGTGGGCGTACTCCTTATCAAAGGCAACAGGTAAGGCCATTAAGGCCCGGGGTTTTATCACCAAGCACGCTCTCAATGACCTGAATGATTTCCTCCACTGAGGAAAAGGCAATGGCCTTCTTCAAGCCAAATCAATTGTATTGTATTGTATTCAAGTAAGGAATGAAGTGAGGGAGGGGTGTGGAGGAAGAGTCGCAGCGAGGAGCAGTACATAAGTAAAATATGACACCATGATACGCTGTATAGAGTCCATGTCAGTATAAGCAGTTTGTTGGTCATCGATATGTTGAACTACATAATTACTCACCCAGGGCTTGCACAGGTATCCTCATCACAAGATGCACAGTACTGGAGTTCCAGAGCACAGATCTACGCTTCCAACCACAACAGCTCTCCTTGCAGCATTTAGGGCACCTCTGCTGGCTTAGTAATGCAAATCCCATGGTTCACTGCCTTGAAGGTCTCCCATAAAATGGATTGGGACGTAACTGAATGCGAGTTATGGTCTAAGTATTCAATAACGGCCGTCTGCATCTCGCTTCGAAACACCTGATCGCGCAGGGCACCCGGGGGAAGTCACCAAGGGAACGCATGCAAAGCGTACTGAGGAGGAGCGAACTCCAATAAAACTAGGGCATGGTGAGACAGGATGTGCAGGAGGTGCATAACATCAGTGGTCCAAGAATCAACATTTCCAGTCAGTCTACTTCAACTAGACCATCTTATGGCATTTCAACCGTATGTAAACCAGTATGACATTTGGCCAGTCATATGAACACAATCATTTACAATATTTAGTTCTAATTTTAGTGTTATTCATTACTATTCAAATTTGCTGATGCTCTAATCTCACACCACACCAGAAGAAGATCAAGCTGTGATCAATTTCCTCGCACTGTTGGCACTTTGATGCAATTCATTTCGCCTATTGGGACCTACGAGCAAGTGTGCACAAAGATTACCTTGAAGTGCTCCAAAGTGACTCAGCTCTGGTGTTGGCTCCAATGGTATTTTTCAAAGGGCACTGCTCTATTTGAAACTAGACAGCCAGTTTGCTGCTAAAGTATTAGATGCCTTTACTGCAATGTTCTTAACCTGAATTCTGACTACGATTAACTTAAATTAAGGTTATTAGAATAATAATTAGTTAGGACAGAACAACTTCATTATACAACACAAAAGGATATTTACACACTATTTAATTATTCATTCCCATGGTATCTATGCTAACTTTACCATGTCATTTACCATATACAAAGTCTATATGGACAGAAGGAACTACAACTTAACAAATGGTTCATTTAATAAGTATGTTTGTTAACTGTTGGATGGTATCAGGCCATTCCCTATTTAAATGAAATGCTGGACACACTGGTTGGATACTGTTTACTTCTAAACATAACACATTCTAATGCTGTGTGCCTTCTTTAATTAGTTAATTTTGTTGCTAATTCTCTGCATTCGGTAGGTAATGTAGCTGTAATACAAAACATACTTGTTCACTTAAACAACAAGTTCACCTAGCCTGGCTGTTTTAGCTCTCCATGTCGACTTTAAACTCCTGTTTCCCATGTCGGAGACAGAACTATATAGTCTTGGCAATGTTTCTGCTGTCTGGTTTATTTGTTGATTTGAAACATACTTTTTCAAGAGAAAGATCAAAATAAAATATAACACTTATGCAACCCAAAAGTAAACAATATTTACAAATCACAAAGTAATAATACTAAGGATTGAAAAACGATGCACTAGTTCCCAAATAGGGTGTCGTCCCTGACAGAAAAAAGCAACAGACGGACAAGTAAATGTATGAGGAAGGGAAAAAGATGAGTAAATAGAAATAGGAGGAGCTAAATGACATCAGGCCCTAACCATTGTGCAAAGGACTATGTATGAGACAGGATACAGGATGTATGTCTGCAAACTCTAGATGGTATTTCCCAAGGACAGCACTGCAGCCAGGGAACCTGGCATTTGAAGGAGTACCAACATTGGGAAATCGAAATGATTTTGTCATGCCTTTTCTGTTCTAGCCATAAAAATCACAGACTGAACTCCCCTATATTTTGAGTGCAGAAGACAACCAGCTCAAGTGCCATAAAGCACTGAAGACATTTGTAATCTAATGTGAAGTCTCCACTTGCTGTCCCTCAATTCCCAGTTATGGTTGTCAGATGAAACTGTCCAGAGTTAAGAGAGTAGAATCTGCACCTTATATGTAACGTAATAGAACATGGTCCTGGAGTATCTCTCACATTTGAGACTGCAAGTTCAGCGTTTGTTCAGATTCAATCCTCCAATTCTTAATTTATATCTATATCTAGCGAGAAATCCATGATATCAATCTTGCTTGCCATGACCTTGAATTACTAGATATATGCACTGATGGATCGCATGAGTTTGCCAATAGAACATATTGCCTTTTAAAATCTTCTTCAATGTTGGATACCCCTCAATTAAAGAATTGCCTGTTGCTGATCCAACTATAGACAAACACCTTCTATACAGATCTAATTCTATTGTAGACAAGACATTTTTTTTTTATCATCTGGTAGCATCTCTTTACCCATCCAGTTTTGACTCTTTAATCCAGCTTTCATAAAATTTCTCCTACACTGGTCAATTCAAAGCACAATTCCCAGTGTGCAACTGTACTGGTTATTCCTTTTCAAAGTTCGAGCTTCTAAATGTGCATAAACAGCCCAACACTTAAACTATTTCCTGAGGAAAAGGAACATATGCTCTGTGAAAATGTGTGTACTACAGAACATGACCTTATTTTTTCCCCTCACTAATGAAGTGTGGGCTTTCCTAATGGAACCTCAAAATGTGCCCTACTTCACCTAAAGACAGTTAACTTTGTACTGCTACATAGCTGATTGAAGGCGAGAGATAGTTTTCACTTCTCCTCCATCTCCAGTTTCAGTTACTGTATTTCTATAAAGGCTTATTAATTTCTTCTAAAGTCTGCATGTGTCACCATCAATGCCCTCCTCCCTTTAAATACAACTACATAACTCAAAAACACATTGTGCAACTGAATTACAACTAAAATCAGGAAAAGGTTTCGCACTCTCCTAAGAATATACGTTATGACTTTTTTCTGATTCACAAACATTCCTTTTTCACCTAAATGAAGAAAGCATAACACAGACACAATGTTTGCCATCCAAAAACTTTACATGAAAAAGGGGGACAAAGACCAGAAACTCAAAGGGTGCATGGTTGATAAATGGTTGCATTAAACAACACAAATTCTCATCAGCACACCGATGTATTTGTTTTCCACTTTATTCTTATTTACATATTGCAGTCAGTAAAAATAGATTCTGTTTTTCATCATACAAATATAGGAAAATTGATGCAGGAGTCAGAAGAACAAATGTAAACAGACTCAGCCACAATGATAGCTTGTACAACTAAGAAAGCATTCAACGTTCATTGAAATTATCCATAAGTACAAGAAATGAAGCTAAAAACTTGATGACATACACAGTTTTCATTATGCAATCCATCCCAGCAGTGGAAATTCATAGTAAGATTTTTTTTCGCTTGTAAAATTGTGTTTGAGATACTTGAGCCACAGTCATAAAAAGGAATGAAATATACCCAACATGTGAGGCAGTGTGAGTTGTATCTGCTGACGTTTCTTTCACTCAAACGTTCCAAGTTACAATGTCAGTGAATTAATCTTCTAAACGTTCTACTACATACATTCTTCAGAGGCCACCATGTTACAAACAAGAATTACAGGTCACCTAATAATTTTAAGAAAAAAGTCTTCAGAGGCAAGAATTATATTACAGTCAGTTTATTATACTTACCTCCTAGAGGGCCTCCGTCAAAGCCCTCAACAATATACAAGACAGTACAAGACAGTACAAAATATAAGAAAGACCCAAAAAGAAACATCAGGATATTAGCAAGATAAAGTAATAAGACTGTTCAGTCAGAAGAAACTAAAATAAAATCAAAGCAGCAGCAAAATGAAAGAGGGCTAAAGAACTGCAATGAGTAGTTGGAAAATGAACCACAGCCAAAATGAAAGAGTAGAATGAGAGAGAAGTGAAAGGAGAGGTGGGAGGCAGACCATAAATTACTGCACTGCATTAGAAATACAAGAGTAACGTAAGGATGCTGCCGGCAGTCAAGAATGAACAATGTTTGTAGGTACTGTTGATGTAGCATGAAATGTTAGTACTGTCCCTCATATCACAGTGATCATCTATACGTGACATTTATGCGTTATGTTAATCAAAGTACTGATGGTTTGATTGTAGTGTGAAGTTATATTAGTGTGCATTCACCATACACTAGTCACCTAAACCTATGTGGTACTGAGATTAAGTTACACGTTTGAAGAATTAGCCTGTCAATGTGTTATATTCCTAAGGTTAAACTAACAGTCTGCATTAAAACAATATTAAGATTGTTTAGGAAAAGAATGCAAAAAAAAGAGAAATGCTGTTCTGTGCCACATTAATGGAAATGCTTCAATAGTTATTTTGTTTAAAGTTACTGTAACATGAATGCTAGTGAAAGTTTATTAATGCTGAATTTATATTTTGCGTATTAAAATATGTATCATTCAAATGTATTAATGTGTTGTTTTAATTCACCTGCATTAGTCTAAGTGAGCCCTGCTAGGCGCTATATAATCGAAACTATGCAGAAAATGTCAACTCATCTTGTGTACTTTTCTGCCAGATTTCTTTCCCATGAGAATGCTAGCTTAGTCATAGATGTCTATATAAATTATATATTTGTTGCAATCTTGTAAGGAAGAATACAGATGGACACCATTCTCATGACAAACCTGGGATACCATACCAATGTTTCCAGCTGGAGCTGCATGATCAATTTCTATTGGATGTTACCCCTTCGTCATCAGGTGGACTGATGAACTGACGAATCATCTGGCCCTATGAACTTTATATATTGCTCCCCAGTTGGATTTTGGGCAGAGAGAGAAAACTAGGCAAGGAATGACTGGGTGCAGGAGAGGTACTGTCCTCTCTCCGCTTGTCCCTTTGAAATGCCTTGCTGAGACTTAGAGATTTTTTTCCTGACCCAAAGAAGACTACTCTTGACTGAGCTTCTGAAATGCGGACGCCTTCCCTTTTTACTTACTTTTTGCCCATCTTAGTTAGTGACCTGTTGCCCGAGATTACCTTTTTCCAAACTCTTTTTGTCCCTTTTGTCTTTTGCCTGCATGTATTCCACCCAGCACGTTAATCCACGATTGACTCATCTACAGGGTTTTCTTTGTTCAAGCTAGCTGAGCCTTGATGATATGAATTGCCTTAATGCTTACTAAAACTGAGCAATGCTTGTTTTCTGTTCATCAGATAATTCTGCTGATATTTTGTATCATATTTGTAGAGTGCCTAGTTCTCTTAATTCTAATTCGCCTGAAGTTATCTCGCCGCCTTGGCAAACCCTCGGTGACACTGTATCTTTATAACTTTGTCTTGAGAATTGTCTATATGACTGAGTTTAAGCTTGTAATAAAACCCCTAAACTTTATTCCCAACTGGAGTTTTCCTTGGCCACACTGATCATACTGTGCAATTGAATCAGTATGTATCGAAATTTGTTGTTTGGTTTTCTAAACCCTTATGTTGGGTCCAAAGATTTAGTGACCTCGTCATGCGTTCATTTCTGTAAAGGAAGAAATGTGCCAACACTGTATAGATAGCAGCAGCAGCCACAATAAATGGAGGAAATGTGAGACAAGAAGGAAATACAAAGCTAAACATCATACCCAGGTTGCAAGCAGAGGAGTAAAGTCTGAAGGAGATTGATCAGACAACTGTGTAACAAGCATGATGGGAAGGAGACGGGAAAAAGAATTGCACTTTTACTAAGGTTCAGATGGACAGAAAGAAAAGTATTCAGGTTCAAACTAAAAACAGACGCTTAGAAATAGAGCCTTTCAGAGTAGAGCTCCAGTAAGCAAAAGAAAAAGAAATGTGAAACTCATGCATAGGTGTGAAAAGATAGGTAAACAAGCATTTGCAATACAAATGGTCTTGCATTTGCTAGAGTTAGAGCTATTAACGATGTAAACTCCTAACCGGACTTTTCTTGCCACATAAATTGAAAGAAAAAAAAAAACGAACGCGACCACGCTATGTAAAACCCAGCGCGATTGCGCTGCGTGGAAAATAAAAAGATAAAGTAGTGCAGAAACCAGGCTGAAAACATGGAGCCTTGTATGATTTCAGTAGTTTACCAGTGCTGTGCAGGTGGGCTAAACACCGGAAAAGGCATGACGTATGCATGCTTTTCACAAATGAAAGCAAGCGGATTCTAAAAGGCAAGCCCACGAACCAATGAAAGTGACAGGCGTGACATGGGCGAGGTTAAAAGCCCAAAGAGAGATTACCACAGAGACAGAGCGCTTGTGCGCTCGACCCTAAAAAGGAGCACTCGCTGACCCCCAAAAAAGGAGAGGGCCCATTTAAATTACAGAGCAAAATAGAGGTCAGAGAGATGGATCAACAGTAAAGGGATAAACACTAGAGAATAAAGTGAGACTTGATTACTAAGACAAGCTCAAGAAAGAGAATTAACTACAGAAAAAGAGGTGGTTCAGTGGAGCTACTTGAATTAAAAACAGAATGGTAGGATCTTGAAAGATTGGACAAAAGGGAGAAGGGGCAAAAAGGTCAAAGCAAGCTTTAGAGACTGAATGCACAAAGGAAAATACCAGAATAAGCAGAAAGCTTAAAACCTTGGGATGCAAGAAAGATAGAATGTGATGCAAGCAAGGAATTATGAAACAAGGAAGTCAGCTTGCAGAAGCATCGATAGTTGACAAACGGAAAAGTGTAGTATAGGATAGAAGGAATAGAAACAGATGAACGGGGTAGTGGTGGACAAGGGAAGCATAAATAAAGGACAAAGTTAGCCAATTTTAGCAATAAAGCAAAAAGGAACATCAGAAGCAGTCATGGCGTAAACAGAGGAGGATTAAAAGCACAGGAGTAAAGGAGGAGTTCACTGGGAATATGCTGTGAGGATGAGGAAAGAAAGTATCAAGTAATAACAGCATTTCTCTTTGAGACACTCATAAAATCTTGTACATTTTCCACATATATGGCACTCAGCCTTCTGTACTACCCTGGGTTGACCTTAGCAACTTTGTTTTATCACAAAGACTTCAATCATATGCCAGGAAATGGTAGCTGTCTACGGTTTCATCAGGGCCAGGATCTAATATGTTAATCAATAATCATTCAGAATGCACACTGCATTCACACGTTACACATTCATTCAGTAAGTGCAGATTATATTCGAGTCTTTGGGTTGAGTCCCTGAAACAAGCAGTCCAAATATTATGGCAGATTAATGCCCCATGGAGGAACACCTGAAGGGTCCCTTGAAGTCAATCAAAAGGTTTCCTCTGCCCAATAACTATTGTATCATGAGCGTCCGACGAATGTTTAGACCCAGGAATTTCAACGATCGATTGCTGTGTGCTGTAAACCATAACCAATACGGATGAATGAGGCAGCCCCATGATGAAGTATAATACCTAGGTTGGTGTGGAAGGGGTCTCCTTACATTTTTTTAAAATTACTAGGCCCTTTTAGACACATAAACATGAGCTTCCATGTCTATGGTTATAAAGGAATCTTTTATTTTTCAGTGAATTAAATATTTGTTTCTACTCTTTTCCTTCCACAGTGCTCACTGCGTTCAAGCAAGGTCCACACTTAACAAATATGCTAACTGAAAATGTATAAATAATAATACCATTTGCTTTCCTCTTCCATGAGTAACACATTAGCAGATCCTGGGAGGGAGAGCACTGCACAGTAATGTAGAGATGGTGAAACATTCAAAAAGATGTAACTAACCCCACACGGCTTAAGCAGTAACGCACTAAAGAAAAGCGATACAAACCGATGACACCATATTTCATTTTCAAATGCGTGCCAATATTTATTGAGCTTCAGAATTACATATAAGAAACTTTAGAAAAAACGAATATGATATATTTTTCCGAATACTCATTCGGTTTTTAGAGAAGCATAGCTTTCCTGTTATCTGTGTATTTTCCCACTTTTTTACATCAACTTGGCACTCAAAAGTGGCCGTGGGGTGGGGCACTATATTTGACTTCTACACAAATCTATAGAGTGAAAATGGCCCATATGCAGAAGCATTGGGGCAACAGTATTACAGGAGTACTCTTTTGCGTACTTACATGCTTTCTCGAATTGGCTCGAAACGTCCAACTTACTAGCAGTAGGAGTGCAAACAGGGCACTAACTGTACCCGAATATTCCCCTGAATATGCCAGTTATCTTATCACTGTAGACGTTTTGGGGCCACGTCACAAAGACATGTAGGAGCACATAAAAGAGTACTAACTGAGCACTTCTTTCAGTACTCCAAAATGCCTTTATGAATATGCCACTGCAATAAAAACAGTGTATGTTTAGGTGGATAAACACCACAACAACTTCACCCATTTCCAAACGTTCATAAGATACTGCTTTTGAAAATCCAGAGGTTTTACCACAACATTTGCATAAAGCATGTTTTTATATTCTTCAATGAAAAAACAATATTTGTCAAATATTTTGATATGTTCATATAAAACAAAAAAATTATGCAGAAAATAACAAAAGTAATAAGAAAATAACACGCACTAGATCCATCGCCATTTTAATGTACATATGAAGGCAGCACTAAGATTATGGCCCTCATTATGACCATGGCTACCAACCGTCCACCGTATTATGACCACAGCCGGATTTCCACCACAAGAATGGTGGGAATCCGGCTGTGGCCATACCGGCAGATGGCAGCAGCGCCACACGAGTAGACCGCCACCAGCCATATTATGACCAATAATACGGCCTGGCGGTGTTCTGCTGGTGGGCGCTGCTGGTGGCAGCAGCGCCCTGTCCCATTTCCTGCCGGAGGACACCCTGAACACAGATAAGTTGGGTTTCCGACAGGGGGGTGGGGTGTTGTGTATGTGGGGGTGTGTGAATGTTTGTGTGTGCGTGGATGCGGGTGTGTTTTGTGTGTTGAGTGCGTGTGTGCATGTATGGAGGTGTGAGTGCATTCATGTTGTGTTATGTGAATGTGTGTATGTTTGAAAGTGTGTGCGGATGTGTGTGTGAATGGATGTATGCATGAGTGGATGCATGTGGAAATGGGTGTGTGTATGTGTGTGTGTGAAGGGGTCGTGAATGTAGGGGGTGGTGCAGGCTTTGGAGAGGTAGGGTGGGTCGGAGGGCTAACTAGAGGGGGGGGGGGGGAGAGACCCCTATCAGTGACAGGGAAAGAATTCCCTGTCACTGGTAGTGCCTACCGCCATGGTTTTCGTGGCATTAAGAAAGCCATGGCAACCATGGCGGTAGGCGGGGTCATAATCCCACAGGGGGAACAATGACAGCCACCGAGCTGGAGATGGATGTCTCCAGCCCGGCTGCTGTTACCGCCCTGGTGGTCGTATGGCGATAAGTACCGCCAGCCTGTTGGCAGTACTTACCCCCATATTAACGCCGACCGCCGGGGTCGTAATGACACACTATGTTTCATTCACAATAAGATGTTTGGTATGTCAAAGAAAATTAATAAGTCTTCTGTTAAAATTATGAGCTCATATAGGACATACATGTACAAGGTGAAGTGCCTAAAATGACACCAGCTCAAATATACGAAGGATTTCAGCTTATAAAATGCTTGCTTATTTTTCAAAAAGCTAAATTGAAATGCCCTTGTACTATCGGTGTTTCCCAGTTTCACCGAAAACCTGGTGCAAGGCGGCCCATAACACTCCGAGTTTCAAAGAGAGGGCTTTTGTGAATATCCTGGATCCAGAGAACAGATTCTCGGCCATGGAGGTCACCTTGCAGATAGATGGTGGGGTCTTCTAAATTAAACTAATGCCAGTTCCTGCCCTGATAACTTGTGCAGTTAAATGATAAATTAAAAGCTCAGATAATGAATGAATAGCAAATTAATCATACAGAGATGGTCTTTTTGGCCAGGAGCTCGCTCCCCCACGATCGCAGCACCACCTTGCTGCCTCCGTGTCCCTGACCCCCACCCACGCTGCTGTTCGCGTGTTCGAGGCCCTTCTCCACCCGCAGACACCCGCCTGCGTCTCATCCCTGGTGTCTAGTGGGCTCCAGGTAAGCTTCGCTAGACTTTTGGTTTGCCTATTTTTGTTTTTCGTGCTCTGTTTTTTGCGCCGTGCCCACCTGTTTTGCTCCGCTCGTTGTGCTTGTATTTTGCCCCTTGTACTGATTAGTGCCATTTCCTCCGTTTTTTGCCCCTTGTTTATTTGTGCCTCATTCCTCCGTCTGTCCCACTCCCTGTACTCTGCCCCTTGTTTATTTGTGCCTTTTTCCTCCGTTTCTGTTCCTCTCTCTGTGCGTGTACTTTGCCCCTTGTTTATTGTGCCATTTCCTCTGTTTTTCCACTCTCTGTGCCCGTATCTTGCCCCTTGTGCGCTCCCCCGCTCCGGCTCCCTGAGCCGCTCACCGCTCCCCTGCTGCTGCGTCCCTGCCCCCCTCGCACCCCCATTCGCCTCTCCCTCCCGCCTCCCAGGTGCTCCTCCCTCCTTTCTTAATGGCAGTCGCTTCGCGTCGAGGGTGAGCGACCTCTGACCTACCTTTGGCCAGGAGCTCGCTCCCCCACGATCGCAGCACCACCTTGCTGCCTCCATGTCCCTAACCCCCACCCATGCTGCTTTTCGCGTGTTCGAGGCCCTCCTCCACCCGCAGGTACCCGCCTGCGCCTCATCCCTGGTGTCTAGTGTGCTCCAGGTAAGCTTCGCTAGACTTTTGCTTTACCTATTTTTGCTTTTCGTGCTCTGTTTTTTGCGCTGTGTCCACCTGTTTCGCTCCGCTCGTTGTGCTTGTATTTTGCCCCTTGTGCTGATTAGTGCCATTTCCTCCGTTTTTAGCCCCGT
The DNA here is from genome assembly GCF_031143425.1 of Pleurodeles waltl. NCBI lineage: Eukaryota > Metazoa > Chordata > Amphibia > Caudata > Salamandridae > Pleurodeles > Pleurodeles waltl. The sequence continues at coordinate 345,115,927 of NC_090447.1, read as the reverse complement.
ACTTTGCCCCTTGTTTATTTGTGCCTCATTCCTCCGTCTCTGTCCCACTCTCTGTGCCTGTACTCTGCCCCTTGTTTATTTGTGCCTTTTTCCTCCGTTTCTGTTCCTCTCTCTGTGCGTGTTCTTTGACCCTTGTTTATTGTGCCATTTCCTTCGTTTTTCCACTCTCTGTGCCTGTATCTTGCCCCTTGTGCGATCCCCCGCTCCGGCTCCCTCTGAGCCGCTCACCTGCCGCTGCGTCCCTGCCCCCCTCGAACCCCAATTCACCTCTCCCTCCCGCCTCCCAGCTGCTCCTACCTCCCTCCTCCCTTCTTAATGGCAGTCGCTGCGTGTCGAGGGTGAGCGACCTCTGACCTACTTTTGGCCAGGAGCTCGCTCCCCCACGATCGCAGCACCACCTTGTTGCCTCCGTGTCCCTGACCCACGCTGCTGATCGCGTGTTCGAGGCCCTCCTCCACCCGCAGGCACCTGCCTGCACCTCATCCCTGGTGTCTAGTGGGCTCCAGGTAAGCTTCGCTAGACTTTTGCTTTGCCTATTTTTGCTTTTCGTGCTCTGTTTTTTGCGCTGTGTCCACCTGTTTCGCTTGTATTTTGCCACTTGTACTGATTAGTGCCATTTCCTCAGTTTTTTGCCCCGTACTTTGCCCCTTGTTTATTTGTGCCTTATTCCTCCGTCTCTGTCCCACTCTCCGTGCCTGTACTCTGCCCCTTGTTTATTTGTGCCTTTTTCCTCCGTTTCTGTTCCTCTCTGTGCGTGTACTTTGCCCCTTGTTTATTGTGCCATTTCCTCAGTTTTTCCACTCTCTGTGCCCGTATCTTGCCCCTTGTGCGCTCCCCTGCTCCAGCTCCCTCTGAGCCGCTCACCGATCCCCTGCCGCTGCGTCCCTGTGGCCCCACCTCCCTCGCGCCCCCATTCGTCTCTCCTCCCAGCTGTTCCCCTCCCTCCCTTCTTAATGGCGGTCGCTGTGCGTCCGTGCCGCTGGCGCACCAGAGGCAAGCCCGCCTGCGCCCGTCCGTGCATGGACCGCGCCCAGCGCCACCCCCCCGGTCCTCGGGACGACCGCACCCCCACACGCCGCTATACAACCAGCGACCTCAACGCCCTCAACCCTGGCCACAACACTGACTGCTTCCAATCCGCCCAAAGGAACACCTTTGGTCCCTTCTCCTGCCTCACCTGCAAATTCACCTGGGGCAAAACAACGAAACCCCCCAGAGCCGGATCCAACCACCTTCACTGCATTCTCCTCAACACCCGCTCTGCTCGCAAGCACGCCATCGCACTCTGGGCCCTGCTCGACACCACCGCCCCAGATATAGCCTTCCTGATCGAAACCTGGTGGAATTACTCCTCGGCACCCGACATCGCCATAGCCATCCCGGACAGCTACAAGATCACCCGAAGAGACCGCACCAACGGCATTGGAGGAGGAATAGCCATCGCCCACAAATCCACCCTCAAAGTCTCCACCTACACGGACAACACCCTCAAGATCGCCGAGCACCTACACTTCCAGGTCCACACCAACCCCAACACCACTCTCAGATGAACGCTCATATACAGACCACCGGGCCCACGAATACCCTTCAACTACACCATCGCTGAGCTCGCCAGCACCCACGCACTCCCCTCCACGGACTACATCCTCCTCGGAGACCTCAACTACCACCTAGAGAACAACAACGACCTCAACTCCACCACGCTGATAGACAACCTCGCTGTTAGACTTTTCATCCTTGGCGTGGTCTCCCTTAACTTTTTGCCTCTGTTCCCCAGGTTGTTGATGGGTGCTGGACTCTGATTTTATTGTTTTTGTTACTCTGGGCACTTTACCACTGCTAACCAGTGCTAAAGTGCAAGTGCTCCTGTTTAAAATGTGTACGTAATTGGTTCTCCATGATTGGCATATTTGTTTTACTGTTTAGTCCCTAGTAAAGTGCACTAGAGGTGCCCAGGGCCTGTAAATCAAATGCTACCAGTGGGCCTGCAGCACTGGTTGTGCCACCCACATAAGTAGCTCTGTAATCATGTCTCAGACCTGCTACTGCAGTGTCTGTGTGTGTATTTTTACACTGTAAATTCGACTTGGCAAGTGTACCCACTTGCAAGGCCTAAACCTTCCCTTTTCTTACATGTAAGGCACCCCTAAGGTAGGCCCTAGGTAGCCCCAAGGGCAGGTGCAGTGTATGGATAAGGTAGGACATATAGTAATGTGGTTTATATGTCCTGACAGTGAAATACTGCTAAATTTGTTTTTCACTGTTGCAAGGACTGTCTCTCTCATAGGATAATATGGGGGCTACCTTTAAATATGATTAAAGCGTAGATTCCCCTAGAGAGTAGATGGACATGTGGAGTTTGGGGTCCCTGAACTCACAATTTAAAAATACATCTTTTAGTAAAGTTGATTTTAAGATTGTGCGTTTGAAAATGTCACTTTTAGAAAGTGAGCATTTTCTTGCTTAAACCATTCTGTGACTCTGCCTTGTTTGTGGATTCCCTGTCTGGGTCAGTTTGACAGTTGGTTGTTTTTCACCTCAAACCAGGCAGTGACACAAAGGGAGCTGGGGTGTAACCTGCATTTCCTGATTAGCCATCTCTGCTAGGAGGGAGGGGTGGAGTGGTCACTCTAATCTGAAAGGACTGTGCCTGCCTCTAACAATGCCGGCTCCAACCCCCTGGTGTGTGTCTGAGGCCTTGCCTGGGCAAGGCAGGATTTCACAAGTAGGTGTGAGTCCCCTTTGAAGAAAGGTGACTTCAAAGACTAAAATGGGTATAAGAAGGGCACCCAAATCTACAGACTTTAGAAACACTTCTGGAACCAAGAGGAACCTCTGCCTGGAGAAGAGCTGAATAGCTGAGGAAGAAGAGCTGCCCTGCCTGTGACTGTGCTTTGTGGAGCTATCCTGCAGTTGCTGCTTCTGCCAGAGTAAGAGGGCAAAGACTGGACTTTGTGTGCCTTCCATCTTGAGAAGAAATCTCCAAGGGCTTGATCTAGAGCTTGCCTCCTGTTGTTTGAAGTCTCAGGGACAGCAAAGACTTCTCTCTGCCAGCACCTGGAGTCTCTGGAGAGACTCCTACTCTGCCCTGTGGTGCCCATCCAGTTCCTGGGACCCTGAAAGGAGAAGCTGGCAGCCTAAAGATGAGAAAATCCACGCACAGAGCGCCGTACGGGGAAAAGATTGACGCGAATCCGATCTGCGGCTGAAAAAGCGACGCGCCGCCGGCTCCGCAGCTGAGAAACGACGCTCGCAGGAAACGCGACCGAAAAATCGACGCACGGAGCAGGAGAAACGACGCGCAGCATCGCTGACGGAGGCTGGGAGATCGCAACCTGCGTGGCGGGATCTTCGGATCATCGTGCGGCTGGATTTTCGACTCGCGTACCGCCGTGTGGAGTTATTTTTGACGCACACCCGCCCGTGCGGGGTTATTTTTGACGCGCACCAGGTACATTTTCACTCTAGCAGCGCTAGTGTGTTTTTAAAACTACTTAAAGACTCTTTTTGATTTTAATTAATAACTTGACTTGTGTATGGTGGATTTTTGTCGTCTTGGTCTTGTTTTGTTTAGATAAATATTTCCTATTTTTCTAAACCTGTGTTGTGTCATTTTTTAGTGTTTTCATTAAGTTACTGTGTGTGTAGGTACAAATACTTTACACCTAGCACTCTGAGGTTAAGCCTACTGCTCTGCCAAGCTACCAAGGGGGTAAGCAGGGGTTAGCTGAGGGTGATTCTCTTTTACCCTGACTAGAGTGAGGGTCTTTGCTTGAACAGGGGGTAACCTGACTGTCAACCAAAGACCCCATTTCTAACACTCGCCAACCACCGACTCCGACAACTCGTCTCCACACCCACCCACATCGCAGGACACACGCTTGATCCCATCTTCACCACAAGCGCCCACGTCACCTTCAACCACACCACCGAACTCTACAGGACCGACCACCACTGCATCCACTTCACCTTCAAGAAACAAACCAAGCACCACCGCCCCCAACAACCACCTGGGCGCTGCTGGAGCAAAGTCACCAAATAGCAACTAACCAACACCCTCAACCAGAACCCACCCACCGACCCAGACACCGCCGCCCTCAACCTCAAACAGTGGATCACCAACTGTGCCAACTCCCTAGCACCTCTCAAGAACCCACCCAACAACCAAGCCCGCAAAAAAAACACCTGGTTCACTGACGAGCTCCAAGCCTCCAAACGCGTCTGCCGGAAATTAAAAGAGAAATGGCTCCACGAGCGCACCCGACAACCACACAGCCCTCAAGGACGCCTCCCGCAGACACCACCAACTCATCAGAACAACCAAGAGATCCTCCTTCAAAGACCGCCTGGATAACAACGCACACGACAGCAAAGAGCTCTTCAACTTCGTGAAAGAACTCTCCAATCCCAGCACCAACATCAGCGACATCCCACAATCCCAAGAACTCTGCGAATCTCTATCCACCTACTTCCTCCAGAAAATCACCGACATCACCAACAGCTTTTCTACCACAACCACGCCAGACCCCATCCCCGCAAGCCCCACCCACACCAACCTCCTGGACAAATGTCAACGACACAGACACTCAAGATCATGAACTTCATCCACTCAGGATCACCGTCAGACCCATGCCCACACCACGTGTACAGCAAAGCTGACGCAACCATCGCCCCCCCAACTACAGAAGGTCATCAATATCTCCTTCGAAACAGCAACTTTCCCGGAAAGTTGGAAGCATGCCGAAATCCACACCCTCCTGAAGAAGCCCAAAGCTGACACCCAAGATCTCAAGAACTTCGGTCCCATCTCCCTGCTCCCCTTCCCGGCAAAGGTCATCGAAAAAATCGCCAACACGCAACTGACTCGCCACCTCGAAGACAACATCATCCTGGACCCCTCCCAGTCAGGATTCAGACGGAACCACAGCACCGAGACCGCCGTTCTAGACGCCACAGATGACATCAGACGCTAACTGGACAACGGAGAAACATCAGCCCTCATCCTCCGGGTCCTATCTGCCGCATTCGACACAGTCTAGCACAGCACCCTGATAGCCCGCCTCTTCAAAGCCGGAATACATAACAAAGCCCTCGACTGGATCGCTTCCTTCCTCCACGGCCGAACCCAAAGTGTACGCCTCCCACCCTTCCGATCCAGAGCCACCGACATCATCTGCGGCGTTCCCCAGGGTTCCTCCCTCAGCCCTACTCTGTTCAATATCTACATGGACCCCCTCGCACAAACGGCCCGCCAATACGACCTCAACATCATCTCCTACCCCGATGACACACAGCTCATCCTCTCCCTCACCAAAGACCCGCACACCGCCAAAACCAACCTCCATGAGGGCATGAAGGCCATCGCCGAGTGGATGGGGAACAACCGGCTGAAGCTGAACTCGGACAAGACGGAGGTCCTCATCCTCTGACCCACCCCCTCAGCCTGGGACAACTCATGGTGGCCGACCACACTGGGAACCCCGCCAACCATGCACGAAATCTAGGATTCATCCTCGACTCCTCCCTTTCCATGACCAAACAGGCCAACGCAGTCTCCTCCTCCTGCTGCTGCTACAACACCCTCCGCATGCTCCGCAGGATCTACAAGTGGATCCCGAATGAAACAAGAAGAACCCTGACATAAGCCCTCGTCAGCAGCAAGCTAGACTACGGCAACACACTCTACACAGGCATCCCTGCCAAACACCTACGACGCCTCCAGCACATCCAAAATGCCTCCGCCCAACTGATCCTCAACGTATCCCGCCACAACCACATCTCCCTCCATCTGAGAGAACTCCACTGACTCCCTGTAGACAAGAGGATCACTTTTAAACTACACACCCACGCACACAAGGCCCTCCACAACACCGGACCTGCCTACCTTAACAGCAGACTCAACTTCTACACCCCCACCCGCCAGCTGCGCTCTACGAACCTCGCCCTGGCCGCCGTCTTCCGCATCCAGCGAAAGACCTCCGGCGGCAGATTCTTCTCCTACCTCGCCCCCAAGACCTGGAACTCCCTCCCGACCAACCTACGCCAGACCCAACACCTCCTCGCATTCAGAAGACTCCTCAAAACTTGGCTCTTCGATCTGTAAACAGCACCCCCTCCTTCCCCCAGCACCTTGAAACCCTCACGGGTACGTAGAGCGCTTTATAAATTTAATGATTGATTGATTGATTTTCTAACCAGGTGGGAATTCTTACAAGCTCTCTGAAATGCTTCACAACTCTTATAACATAGCCAACTTGACGAATCAGGTTTTGAAAAAACAATTATCTGCTTAGCTTTAGTCGCTAGTTGGCTCTGTCTGTTAGGACTTATAGACCTGAACTTTCAATAGATATTGATCACGCTAAAATACGGTGGTCACTCACTTAAGTGAAACGCTGTGTGATGTCATCACCCTGTCATAACGGGTATTGGATAAAAGGAGTGCCAGCTCTTTTCGACTTGATGATGAAATGACAACTGAACAATAGCCTGAAGAATAAGGTTGTACAAAGATTCAAAACTGTGGGCAAATCTAAAAAATCAAGACACATGATGTATTAAATAAAGCCACTTACATATTTGATGATAAAAGTATTCGATAAATACTGTGACCTACGATTGGTGAATATTTTGAGGAAAAATAAAAGGCATGAAGTGTGGGGCAACTTAAGGACATCCTAGATCCAGTAAACTCTCTCTACCCCAAGCTCTCTTTCATATCAGGAAGGATCATCACTTCAAGTAACAACTCATTCATATGTAACCATCACCCATTTTTGGACGGGGACTGCACACTTCCTGTTGTCTCTAAATCCTGTATTTCTCTCTTAAAAGTCACTTTTTCTGGATTCCGTTTATCTGTACCTGCAGTTTGTTTACACCGTACACCCCTCCACTCCCATCCCGGTTCAGCAGCCTTTTGTTCCATTTACAGCTTTAAAGAACTTTACAGGGCACCTTTCCAGGATTAAAGCAAAATAAAAAAGTTTTTAAAAAATTAAGGAATATAACAAGAGTATACCAGCATTTCCAAATTAAAGTCTGTATTTCTAAATGAAAGAAATCTAACGGTCTAAATTTTATGATGGCGAAAAATGAAGAGGAATGGAAATTAAAACGTGCTAAATCGCCTTGACATACTTTAGAAATTTCAACCGAATGGGATCAAATGCGAATATAACCTAGAAAAACTAGTGAAAATCTAAACTATAAACAACACACGCTATTAGAATTCAAAGATAAAAAACTCGAACGGCCATCTTTTAATCCTTGAGAGGGGAGAAAGGGGAAACATGAAATATGCTGGCTTGTCAGTGCTTATTGTAAATCTGCTGAGTGGCATGGGTTGTAGGAAGCAGGACAGCCAGCAGATGGAACCAAAGCAACGAAAACAACTATGGAAGCAGACAAATTACTAGTTATATGGGTAGAAAAGAAACTCCTTTAAACTGCTAACACTGCAGCAGAACATCTTCGGTGGAATCAAAGAAAATCCCGGAATCTATTGTGTACTATGATCTTACTTAAAATTTTCAACCATGCATGATTGGTTTAGCAAGATCAAAATTGCACAGATGATCAGACTTTGACATCGATTGCAAACTTTATTCTAAACTAATTTTGAAGGCACTGGAAGATTGTGTTTCGGAGCCAAACTTACTGAACCTAATTCTGAGGTTTCAGATGAGGTCTATCCATTACAGATTACATTTTTATGTTTATGAATTCTATGTCAGGACCCAGAGGTGAGGAATAGGCTCAACTTTCCTCAATTAATTCTTTCCAGCAGCCATTAAGAACATAACGATTCAAAAAGCAACTACAATTCACATGAATCCTTGGGAAAACAAAACACAGTGTCCAATCGGAGCACTGCCCCACTTCATAATAGCCAGCAAAGAACTTTCTCTTTCTTCGCTGCTCCAGCAGCCCTAAGATAAGTGATTTCCTCTTCTCATTGCTTTACCGCACTCAGTCCTCACAGAGGCAATACCGAACGAAACGTCTAATTTTCCATGTCGGTATACACCACTGGTATTGTAGAGGATATTTGGGTGTGGTAATTGTTGTGTCTTAATTTCTGTTTTTTCTCCACAGAGCGTCCGGCTCTAGTGCACGGCAATGTCTCTGACCACTAGGGGGGGCTGTGCACTCGTTTGAATCGCGCTTTACGAGCCCGAACCTCCTGGCTGCCGGTGCATCATCTTCACTCGCTGACAGGAGTGAAACGCGTCCAGCCGCATCTCCGGGCGGTGGCTGTATATCTTTAATCATTTGAGCACTCATTTTTCACAAAGAGCCTCCGACTGGAGACTGAACACCCTTGATGCAGATAAGGTCAACTTTCAGTGTTTATTTAATTGTGACACGTCCCAGGCAGCTCACATTTGCCCACTTTATGAGGGTTGGCTGAGGGTTTTCTCTCACAAGCTTGGGCTTCGCCCTGAAGTATTGCTCCCTGTATCTGAGGGCCGTGCCCTTCAATTTAAAAAGGCTATTCAGGATGTTACTTACAAATCAACCACTGCCCTGAGCCAACATTATGGGGGATTTTGAGGATTATGAAACTTGTATGGCGAAAGAGGGTATATACCTACCTCCCAATGGATAATCAGTTTTATCAGGTAATGGATGCCTCCATCTTCAAGGTGGTTACACAACTGGTGGTGCCCTTGGAAAAGAAAACTGTACAACTACTGGCAGAATGCCAATAACCCCTCGGGCAGAAGGAAGACTGCCTCCGAACCTCCAGGGCAGCCAACCACTTCTACCCTAGAGGCCAAGCGTAAACACTCAGATGATACCAGAGTTAATCTGGACGCCTTTGAGCGCCTTAAGAAGGCCTTTATGACATCTCAATCCCTTTCTCTTGAGTCCGAAATCCCGGGCACTTCGAGGGACCTCTAGTTTTTCTTTCCTGATGATCCTACAGATGGGGATTACTGCCCTGGTACCGCGGACTGTCGTGCAGACCCTAGCAAACCCAGGCAACTGTCGGGCCACTAACACACCAACCCCTGGCTCTGATATGTTGGCCCCAGATAATATCTTTCACCCTCATTCTTCTGAGTGGTGCCCGGCCCCCAAGGTAGCCACCTACATAGCGGGTTGATTACAGAAACGCCTAGATAAAGAAGTAAGGAGCTGTTTCTGGGCTGAGGGCCCCATACTATCCTTGGAGGGTAAAGTAGCTCTTACCCCGGAGACTGACTCCAAGATGGCCACTTTCTTGGCAAAGTTTATCAGAGATGCCAAGAAAGGGATAGTTTGTTCCTGGCGCTCCTGCCAGGACAAACCTCTGGATGTAGCAGGACCCTTAGAGAAAATCTTACACATAGTGTAGGATGCCAAGGCATCCGGTTCCCTAATTTTACCGGAAACACTGTCCAACTGGGCTCAGAGAGTTAAAATCTTTTTGGGGAACGCTGATTGTGAGATTTCAACGGAGCGCCGACAGTCGCACTTGATCAAAATCGACAAACAGCGGGAAGACACCTCCAGGTTCAGAAACTTTCACCCGAAAAGAAGATACCCCTGGTGCAGGGGTTCCAGAGGGTGCCCCAGATGTCCCAGTATTCCCAGCAATTCCCAAGGTAAGAGTGCAGCACTCAGAAGGGTTAAAACTTGGGGACAAGTTGGCACAGTTTTTAAATGCTTGGGAGAATCTATCATCAGACACATGGGTCTTACAGACTGTGAGCGGCTTTCAAACAGAATTTTACGGGACTCCCTTTCAACCCCAGAGACCAAAACCCCTGTCCTTCCCTCAGGAAGAAGTGAGGCTAGTGGATCAGGAAAATGCAAGTCATTTTAGGAAAAGGTGTGATTGTTCCATCCACCTTTCATCCATTGGGTTCCTCAGTAATCTCTTTTTGGTGGAGAAGCAGGATGGCGGCCAACACCTGGTTATCAATCTACGGGAATTCAATAAATGGCTTGTCTACAGCCACTTCAAAAAGGAGGGCATTCACCTACTCATAGACCTCCTTCAGGTAGGTGACTGGATGGTCGAGTGGACCTGAAGAATACCTACCTCAGGGTTCCCATCTTTTTCCAGCACATGCGCTTCTTGCAATTCCAATGGAGGTCTCAGATCTTCAAATTCACGTCCATTCCTTTCGGGCTATATTTTGCTCCATGGTGTTTCACCAAACTGCTAAAACCAGTGATGGAACACTTAAGAGCACATGGAGTGTGCCTCATTGTCTATCTGTGCGATATTCTGCTGCTCCAGAACCGACACCTACAGTGGACTAGCCACTTACTGGCATCACTCAGTTTCATGGTCAACTAGAAGAAATCCTCCCTGATCCTGTCCCAATTCCTGGGGGTTGTGGTGGACTCTGTCAAAGCTGTTCTCAGTCTTCCAGCACAAAAACTGGCAACAATTTGACATGAGCTGAGGAGAACCCTCTCCAAAACTCAAATTTCATTGTGTCACTTAGGTCGAGTAATGGGACTCCTCTCATTGTCCATTCAGGCAATATTTCCTAGTCCCCTCCATTAAGAGGAACTTCAACACCTTAAAATATGTCACCTCAAGAGGGATCTTACCTACTCCCAATACATTCCTCTCTCTGCATAAGAAAGACAGAAATTACAATGATGGCTCCCATATGGAGGCCTTGAACTGCTGAGCAACCTACTTGCCAGAGCTTCGGCTGATAACACAAATAACAGATACCATCCCGTCTGGTCTAGATGGTTGAGTTGGTGTCAACAATACCAGTTGGGTCCCTTGGGGGTGGATGTGGTCCACATATTGAATTTTCTAGCAGCGTTAGCCTCCAACAGCTTGGCATACAGGTCAATTAATGCCTTCTGATCAGCTATTACAGTCGGTCATTTAGCAATTGATGGTCATCTGGTGGGAAACATCCCTTCGTCTGTAAACTCCTGAGGGTTATCAGGTTGTCAGTTCCTCCCGAACCCAGGTATTCCAGGTTATGGGACATAAGTAAGATTCTCAACCTGTTTAAGTCGTGGCCTAAAATAATAAGTGCTTTTCAAGGAAAGAGTTATTTTCCGTATTGGCTACTCAGTTATGTCTTATTTCTTGCCCGAGAGTTTCAGATTTGAGAGCTTTGGATATAACAGGTAGAGTATTTACCCCAGAAGGGGTTACTTTCCATATTACTCATCGAACAAAGAATAATTCAAAAGCGATTTCTTATCCAATGTTTCCTGATGTTCCAAAATTATGTGTGATCAAGGCAATAAAAGCATATGAGGCTATTACGGAGGAACTCCGTCCTCCAGTGGAACGTCAACTTATGATCGCTCTAACCAAACCTCACAAAGTGGTTTCTTCCCTTACCAATGCCAGATGGGTCAGATGGACTATTCAAGAAGCTGGTATAGATGTTTCCCAACTTTGAACTCACTCAGTGGGGGGCGCCATGGCTTCTAAAGCTTTCGTTTGGGGGTGAGATTGAAAGACATCCTCAATGTGGCAGATTGGTCTTCTGACTATTTTTAAAAGATTTTATTTCAAACCAATCACAAGTCTCGTAACTCTAGTAGTGGACTGGCTTTGAATCTGCCTAATCCTCACTTCCAGGTCCTGACATACAATCAAAAATATCCGAGCTATCGTAATGAAAAGTTTCAATTCTACTAAGGACAAGGAGGTGAAGATTAGCCCTTCCTCTCTTCCTACTAATGAAATATATGCCCACCCGATGTAGCATGATACTACTTTACAAGTAAATAATTTAATTTATGTAGATGTTTACATGGAACTGAACATGTTGATTTACAGAGGAATGTTTTAAATTCTTCGCATTGTTTGCCAGTGTAATATTTAATTCTCAGATTCTAAAGGGTCGATATTTCATTGTTGTTAGGGTTAGACTCTGGCAAACAGGAGTGATTCCCTACAAGTTCCACACAGCACAAAGTGACATGTAGTAGTATTTTCCACTGTTATGATTATATTGCTTTTGATTAACTTTTCCCTTTTCTCTAAGGCTTAGAAACCCTATCAAGGTTCCATTCCTCTGCCTTCTGTTGTCATCAATAACTAGTTCATTCGTTGAAAATCCTATTGCTTAAATGTTTAATATTAGTTAGAACACCTCCTGATGGTACTAGCATAAAGAGTGTTAAACATTTGTTTTAGAAATTGGATTGTGATTATATGTTAAGGTAATAAAATGTATTTTTCCTGTGTTCTAATTTGCAAAAAATTATACTTTTGCTAACACCACGATTTTGCTTTTTTTTTTTTTTTTTCAAATTTGTTATGAAAAATGTGTTTAAGAACCCCTTAATTTTCGGAGTGAGCATTTTTATCCAAGTAGGATGCTGCCCGATTTCTAATTTTGCTCAACTGAGATTTAAAATAAAACATACACAAATGATCCTGCCATGCTTGTGATGTGATAAATCAACCCTTTTTACTCAGTTAAAACTAAATGATTTGAGAGGCCCATGCCCTAAATTACGAGGCAGGGGATGTAAAGACTGCTAATGTGTGTGAGGGATCAGGTAAGTTAAGACAACCAGCGAAAAACTTATCTAAACTGATTTCTCAGAGCGTGATAGTTATTACCACCAATACACCAACCCAGAGATACGAGAGAACCTACAAAAGAGAATTAACCAACATCTGCTCACACCATTAGTATGTGAAAACTATATTATGCCACCAGCTTCTTCTCAATTCAGCGCCGAAAGCACCTGCCACACCAAGGGAACAGTTATTCTCATTTAAGGTTATGATTACAACCACACACACAACTCATGGTAAAAATGAAATATAACACTTTCCCCATGGCCTCAAACAACCCACAACGCCTTTTCAAAGTAATTTAATGAACTCGCCTCTATCCAGCATGTTACCTCCATGTTAATGTATGAGTGTGAAGCTGTCAACACCTGTACAGTTATTACAGCATACGCTTGGAAAACCTTCATGTGTTCTGAAAAACATATACAAGGAGCTTATGTATCTGCTACATTAACATTACTGTCAAAGACTGAAGAAGAGATGGCTCTTTCAATGACACCAGAATTGAGGATGGGGATGAGCTGTGGCCAGGGAGCCTTTGGGACCGATGACACTTGGAAGTGCATTTCAGTCAACAAAAATATATGGAGAATGGCAAGAGAGCTACACAAATCGACTTTCCTATGCCACTAGAGATGCTGTCCGATTTCTAATTTTGTTGCTCTTTTTGGATTTGAAATAATTTCTTATTTTTACATACTTTACAATTTTACATTTTAGAGACATTATTGACCCTGTTAAGCTTATTTTTAAAATTTTGCAATAAAACACTATAACTATTATTGATTCATAACTCAATTACTGAGTGGGCCCCAATGCATAGTTTAACTGTGTTACTTCGTTAGTTGATATTTAGGGATTTCGTAACGCTTAATTGAATACGTGGGAGAACCGTATCAGGGCAAAGTTTGGGGTATCTGAATTTTGGGGTTCTGTTTTGCTCCCACAGAAGATGCACTTTAGAATTACCTCAAAATCAAAATACATACCTGCTTGAAAATGGAAGCATGTTGCTATGTTTCGAAGTTCATGATGCAGGGCAAATCGCAAGATCACTGAAAACAAAAGCGCTGTAAGTCGCAGCAAATAAATCATTTGTGGCCCTGATACAGATGCAAAGACTGCAGGCTCTAAAACGGTATTACCATTGGGGATGTAAGTGGTCTTTTTTCAAATGCCTCTCAAATTCCACGGTTATGTCTGATGAGGCTTAAAAAAAACACAAGAGAGGAGACACTTTAGAACTTAGGTGCAGATATCTCCCGACTGAAGCCCTGTTGTGGAAGAGAAATTTAGGTTCAACAGATATGTTGAAATGTGTTCTGAAGGAAAATTTGTCCCACTTTGTGCTGAAGCCAAGAGGTACTTGTAAGTAACCGAAAGAACCAACCTCTGGGCTGTTGCCAAAGACGGCCTTGAAGAAGGTAAGGAAGATTTATGCTACCTACTTTGTTATAATTTTGATGACGCAACAAGAAGGATGGCACAATATAGGGCAAAGAACTGTGAAATTAGAGAGAAATGTACCCCTGGCCAATAGGTGGATCTATATAGCAGGTACAGTCACAACTAATTGTTTCACAACATTCTAAATACAAGTTAGGAAAAATGTACGCAAGTACTGGCATCCACTCCTAACCATTTGAAGTATTTTTAAGTGATTTATGACTTTTGAGTTTTAAAATGCATGTGAGCGTATTTATTTGTTGGGTATTTCATTAACTGTGCTAAGAGTAAATTACTGAAATAAATAAAAAAAATTGTCAATTTGTTTATTTTGAGTGGTGATGTGTCAGGATGGGTCAAGTAAGGCCAACTCAATCTCCCATCTTTCAGAGATCGGTAAATTCAGTATGATTAAATTATGTAATAATAACTTCTTTACACAGCTTAGAAAGGGCAGAAATACGAAAGTAAGTGCCACATAAAAACATTTTTATTTGAGATGGAGGATGGGAGAAAGTGACGCAACCTAGCCCTCGAAACCTCCAACAGACGAGCAGATTGGATTGTCTGTTCTCTATGCTCTTTTAGGATGAAGGCCCAAGATCATACGCACAACCAGTAGAGCACGCTGGGAAGACATATTAAAACGTTAAACAACGCAACAAAAAATACAAACAAAACAAAGATAGCTTAAAAGGAGTTGCGACTTCCTATACCCCAAGAGCCCTGTGGAGGAAACTGTACAAAAGTATACTTTCATTTTATTTTTGTAAGAATTCCGCTGAGAAAATGAGCATTTCCTCCTCTACACATTACTGAAGATCGGATGCTGCTTATTTAGTCATCATTAAGGAGGACTGCTGTTTTTAGCCTGAAATTTAAACCACATTTTCAGTGATGGGAGATGTTCAACTGCATATACGATACTAACTGTAATAGCTAGCCAGCACTACCAAGTACATTAGATAAACTGGGGGAAAAAAAAATAGTAAATTAAAAAAAAAAACTCAAAAAAGATTAAATGTCTCCTAATCGGTCACATTAAAGAACCTCAAAACAAATAACGATGACAGCTAGCAGCGACTTGCCATATGTCTGAACTGGGCGCAGGGATGTCCTGCCTTTATCGCCAGTACCTTAAAACAGTTATTCTCATTTAAGGCAATGATTACAACCACATACACAACTTGTGGTTTAAAAAAAAACGGAATAAAACGCACCCATGGAAGCAAGCAACCCACTGAAAGTTTAAAGTAATTTAATGAACTCCCTCCCCTATCCAACATGTTACCTGCATGTTAATGCACTAGAGCAGTGATTCCCAACCTTTTGATTTTTGTGGCCCCCCACTTTATCATTACAGGAACCCGGGGACCCCCCATTGAATCATTATTTGAATCCGGGGAAATTCCTCCCCCCCTCACCGAGTCATTTACTGAAAGCTGGGGACCTAATCTGTTAATATTATTTCATTTTCTAAGCAGTCGGGGACCTCCTGAGGATGCTTTGCAGACCCCCAGGGGTCCCAGGACCACGGGTTGGGAACCATTGCACTAGAGTGAAGCTGTTTACCACTGCACAGTTATTGTAGCATATGTTTGGAGAAAATATTTGGAGAGTAGACGGAGCGCTACACACACTGGAAACTACGTGGTTAGGTGGTCTGGGACATACCTGCAGCTATCTGTGTTGGATCTCACAATACCTACCATAGTAATGTTAGAGGGGCTGCAACAATATTCCAGAACAAGGATCACTGGTGCTAAAATTAAATAGAGTATGAGACTGAAGATCCCTTTCCTCAAGGCAGCTATAACTGCTTTGCCTCTGTAACAGACTTGGAGCTCAATGGCGAGGGCGAGAATAGCCAGGCCTCATTAATAAATCACATGGATAGCTGTAAGAGCACGCTGACGCAGTGACAACAATGATCCCCTCACATGGACAGTGAACACTCTGACGCTCAGCAGGAGTGCACATTATTTGTTTACGTGGATGGTAACAAGATAGGACACAGTGAGGTGACTACAATCAATAACATGCCTTAGAAACCCAAAAGAGCCATGACGTTTTGTAAACATATGCTGTGTTTTCTGAAATCTGAATAACAGCGCAACAAGATGAGACTGAACTCCCCGGCAATAAGGCATTTTGCCCCACTTCGTGTCTGGTACAGTCACTAAGTGGAAAGCAAACACAGTAATTCTATTACAAAAAAAAAAAATACAGTCAAGTGTGCTCAATGGTGTTGTCTGAGGCATATCAATTTGAACCTGAAAATCTTCAATATCTAGAAAGTGTTATTTAGAAATATATTTGAATAACCTTCATAAAATACGTTTAATGAAGCGAGCGTCAGAACAGAATATTCTTTATTCGGCGAAATGCACAAAAGAATCAGTACAAATAATCAAGGTCATATCAATATTAAAAAAGATAAAATGCCGACGAGTACCTGCAGGGGTATGCCTTATATAATTGGGAAAGACAACCAACTGCTGGAATCTAGTTTCCTGCGTTCACGCAGACGATTTGTGTACGGGGCGGCTAGTCTGTGCAAGTTATTGGTTTCCGTTTCGCCTTTTCTACTCTGTTCCTATTATCTGCATATATGATAATCTGTAATCATTCCTCGACATGCCACCCTGGACCAGTCAGGCCATGTATGTGCAATAAACCTAATAAAGATTGTTAAAAAGTTTCGATACCGCCAAAATCCTAAAATGCTCCTTGATATAGGAGAACCAAGTGATCTTAAGGGAGTCATCATGTCATCTCAGGCAGTCTAAGATCACAAATTGGTTGAGGTTAGTTTCCTTTTTTGACTAGACAGAAAGCCAAAGAAGTATATATGAAAAGTCCTGTTCAGAGTGGCATACGTATGTTAGGCCGCTAGGTGGTACAGCCAACCTTCTTTTCTAGAAGTAATTTTCATTGACCTGTAAGGGAGTTGCATCACTCAGTCATTACCCATGTGCCTGCGCCATAAGAAGCCACAGAAATACATCTTTCTTTATAGATGCTAATCATCGTGTCTAAAAGGATTGACTGCAGCTTCCCACAAAGCCCAAAAGCTGCTGAAATATACTGGTCAAATTGGGACTTCCAAACTTTCATAAACTGAAACGAGGTACCTTTATTGTCGAAAGAGACACCCAAAATTTGTAAAGTTCGGGACACACAGAGTTTTGACCCCTTTAACAACGAGTGTTTTCACCTTCCAATCTTAAAGCCTTTCTTGCCATTAGGGCACAGTAGTCAGCATACAACAGTACTTCAACTATCTATTCCACAATTTGGGAATGACAGCCCCTAATCCTATTAAGGAGTGTTCTAAATCATTAATTTACAAGGTAAAAATAAAGGGGCAGTATATACCCTTGCCTGATTCCCCTCCCAATTCTAACTGGAGTTGTACATTCACCATTTGGAACTGTACCTAAGACACGCTGTAACATTACTGTGTAGTTGTCTGAGGAAATCCACTATGGGGACTCCACTCCCATTGTTAACATCATTTTCCAAAGCCTTGACTGATTCACTCAAAGGCAAAGGACATGTCCATAAAGGCTAGATGGACACAGTTCTTCTTTACCCTAGTGTATGTTATTAATTGCAAGGTAAAGATTCAGACAGTGGTCAATGGTGCCAAGTCCCTCCCTGAACCCGATATCGCACAAAATTGACGTTTCCATGGCCCATTATTCTAGCCAGTGTAACAAAATTCTGCCCAACACTTTTCTTTTGGAGTCGATCAAGGATTTGGATAGTAACATCTGGGATCCAACCTCTTTCTCTTTTAAGGAATGGGGACAATGGTTGGGTTCGACCACGATCTGGGGAAGTCCTATGCAAGCAGCGCTTCTCAGTACATTAGCTAATAGTGGTGTCCATAGCTAAATGTTTCCCTTTCAGGATGTCAATAGG
Organism: Pleurodeles waltl; assembly: GCF_031143425.1. Classification (NCBI taxonomy): domain Eukaryota; kingdom Metazoa; phylum Chordata; class Amphibia; order Caudata; family Salamandridae; genus Pleurodeles; species Pleurodeles waltl. The sequence goes on along the minus strand of NC_090447.1, from coordinate 345,098,043 downwards.
GACCCTGAACGGTCCAGGGTCCTTGTACTGCATTCAACAGCTGCAAGTACTTCATCCTATTCAAACGTTAGTACATCTTTAGAACCGCTGTTACCTTCAACGGGGGACACCTACGTCCCTATTCATCACAGGGGATTCAAAACCTTGGTAAAGTCGTCTGACCATGTTTGAGGAGGGATAGTAGCACCTGTAATAGCATTACAAGTATTTGTAAGGTATGGGAAATTTATTATTTCCAAAAAAACATTAATCATTCCGGTTACCAGCCTTTTACCTTCTCACAGGCTTCTTGTCTAATATCATTCTTCTTCAAGTAATGGCTTGCTTATATCGAGATCTATATAGCTTGATTTCCTCGGCCTAGTGTAGAGTCTTTCTAAGAGCAACCATTAGTTAATTATACACAGAAGAGTGGGCCAGGTCAAACCATTTTTCATAAGTTGGTTTCCTTCTGAACAGTCAACAACTCAGTTTCAGTTCTGCAAATGGCACTGAACAACTAAGAAATAGTGCTGAATCGCCACCATCCCCCAAACAGACCACATTCTTGTTAATTAACTGAAACAGTAGATTGGCAGGAGCAACATTTCGCCATTGTCGTAATATAGCCCTATTCCTGTGGGCCTCAATAGGTGGAATAAATCAACTACATTGAAACAGGCCATGGTCTAATGCCAAAGAAAGAGCCAGGATGTTATTATCACTTACACAGTTGTGGATAATAGAAAAATTGTAAAACCAGGAACCCACATATTTTGAAACAATGATATTGCCAATTTTACTGACCTTGCCCCTCTCTGTAAGAGTGACATGTGGATTAAACAACATATCACAGTAATATTGTTAAAAACTTTCCCAAAAGGGTTCAAAATGGAGGCACTCCTCTTCATCAGTGCCCTGATTTCCACATACTACATTGTGGGAAAAGTGCAAAGTCTGCTGTTAAATATCACCTGCCTAAATTATTTTAAAAAACATGTGGTTTAATTTTCTTGTCACAGTAATATCATCTTCTTTTGCATTTTCAAGAAAATTAGGAAATTCCAAGTAATTATGAATAGAATTGTTGAGAAAAAACCTCATTTAAAAAACAGGAGCACCAGCAAAAGTAGTAAATAAATTCTGAAAGTGCAAAGGTTTACAATAAATGTTTGGTACCCTACCAGCTAACGGGACAGAAAGCAATGTTAGTAAACCACTTTGGGACACCTTGCATTAGTTGTAAAGGCTGGAGTTGCATAAAAAATCCATTTATATGGACAGTATCAGAGACCCATGTCTCCTGAAGACAAACAATCTGAAAATTTTCATCAGGCTAGCCGAGTTAGGATTGTTTAATGCACTGGCTAGCCCAACAAGATTCCACGAAACTAGGTTTAAGTTTTGGGTATGAGCAAGTCATAACTAAACAACTCATAGTAAGCCTGATTTGGGGGTTTATCAGAATCACCATCAAGTGAGAGGGAGAGCCATGTCAAAGCAATTTAACCTATATACTAGGTAGCCAAACAACAGAGGGTCTTTAAAATTAAAAACATCACAATCTAGTACTTTTAGAACCAATCCCCATCCAATGGAACTCGCTGAAGAGCAATTGTGCAAGTTTCCAATTATTACCAAATGTCTTCCTCCTCCAATGTGTCACTTTGTTTTTTGACTGGAAACAGTCCTATTCTTGGCTTGGGTGTAAGAGTGGTACCTTTTAAGCACTAACACCAAGAGGGTCAACCTCTGTTGTCAATCTGAGCAAATAAGAATGGAGAGATTGACTTGAGTGCACGTGATGGGCCATAAGTTGTGGCGGGATTTGTTTCTGACCTAAGGTGAGGTGTGGGATATCCAGGTTGCAAGGTTCATGCAGCGGAACTAGGTAGAGCAGTAGATCTGCCCTATACATTAGCACCACTTTCCACGTCAACTATTGGTGTCACAGTGTGGCGTTCAGCATGTGTCTCCCCTCGTCCCCACAACACCCACCAACCATGACCCGCTATCCGCCTTCTGTCTTTCACCATCCTGTCCAAACCGATCAACCTTAAATTAGACATCACTCTCTGTATTATTTCCACAAGTGATAATTCTATGCCCTTCAGTGCTACGAGTATAAAATCAATTAATAGCTTGACAGCCCCTCCCAATATTTCTATTGGATTTTTAAAGTCCAGCACAGTGTAAACATTCAAAATGAGAACAATATTCAAAACATTCACTGTTTGGGGTTCCTGGTCGTGGGGCGATGTTTCCGGCTGACTGGACAATCTTTTTGTGTAAGTATTTTGGGAACGAGGGGTACCCTTTGTTTTCTTAGTGGGTGGAGACCCTACACATTAATTTATATGTAGCTGACTAGCTTCAACATCAATTCATAATGTGGCCTTAAGGGCACATGGGTTAAGACATAGGGAGGAGGAGGTAGATGGGTCAGGGGCCCAAAAGCGTGATTTTGCTGATTGTACAGACTGTGGGAGCAATCAATCAAAGAATCTGGTTGGATGGCAAGAGCTTGTGGAAGAGCTTTCTGGGTGGCCCCTGTTGAAGCAGATATGCTAATTAACAAAATTATTAATGATGTTTATGTGTTTTAAATAATGAAAAGTCGTAGAGAAATTAATCGTAGAGAGAATAATGTGTACGTGTGAAAATGTGCCCTATGGGGCATGGTAGCCATTTATACGATGTTGTACTAAAATAACTGAAACTGTGTGAAATAACGAAAAATATATAAGAATAATGTAGTAACATGTCATAATGAGATGTATAACCTATGTTTTACATTAACTCGCAGTGCTAACTTAGCTGAAATAAAGGCCTTGTCTTTCTAGGCCTTGTATACGAAGAGCTGAATCACTGAACACTTTGCAAGAAACTGGATGCGTGAACTGTCCTTGATCCACCTGATGTTAAAGTTGCTTAGCTAGAATTTTCTGCAAAGTACCGGCAGACAGGAGATGATGAAAACAATCTGATACAATAATGTGTAGAGTAGGATAAATGTACTTTCCCAGGACTTGAACAAAAGAGGCACTGACTGAAGAGGAACATGCAAAAATTTCGATACCTGAAGAGCCGGATAATTAGGACATCGTATGGCGAACCAATCCACATCTTGTGAAAAGACTAATATTGAAATTTGTAGATTTGGTAAACAAATATTATAGGTTAAAGTCATATCTGCTGACTGACTGACCGACCAATGGGGAATTAGGGGGGGAAGGACTGGGAGACCATAATAAAAAGTAATGACAAGGGGCTAAAACTTCAAATGCGAGGGGAGAATTGATGACGTCAGGAGACGCTGTCCAAGGTTCTGTTATTGGGCTCATACTCTGTGAGCCTGATGCGTGGCTGACTAATTGATGACCTGAAGACGAAGATTTACTTTGTTGCTGATCCATTCTGTGGATAGGTAGCTAAGAAAATGTGACTGACTAACTTGTGCCTTTTCTTCTAGGTACCAACTGCGCTGCTTTATAGATTTTCACTTTGAAAGATGTTTTCGGGTGACAGTGGCAAATGACTGACAAGCTATTTGCTGAACTCTGTTATTGATGCTGGAATCTTTATTGGTTTTTACTCAAGCACATGTTTTCCTTCAAGTTCTGACTGACTATGTCATTCGCGTTACAGTTAACAAATAAAAAATTGAGTTGATTGAATAAAGATTGAGCTAACCAATGAATTAGTATTGTAATCAATAGGGAAATAAAACTTGATTACCTCCTTTACCGAGTTGTGGTTATTCGTGGAAGATGGATTAGAGTTGTTTTTCTGTAGAATGTTTCTTGAATATTGATGTTAATTATTGAGACAGTATTTGCTGCATGACTAGGATACTCCATGCGATTCAAAAGGTTCATCAACCTATACGCGTCCCCTTGTAAGTTTACTTACTAAGGACTAGGCGCGCTTGCAGTTTTTGGTAGCAGCTTGATGGTTAGTTTCCTTGGAGAACTAGTTATGTAGTAAATACTGGATATGGTGGTAGTTTGAGTTAGGGTTAGTTGTTTGTATTTTTATGAGGTTTGAATTTTGTTTTTCTGAAATGGCAATTGTAGCAAAGATGATGTCCCCTTAAGCCCAGAAATGACTTTCCCAGATCTTGGACCCCGCTAGTACAGATGAGTATGTTCTCAGTGTTCTTGTGGTAGTATGAAAGGGGTAGGTTGCGCTTGCAAAGGCTTAAGCATTTCGCAGGTGAATTGTGATGTATGTGAGGTAAAGTAGGGAGTCTGCGTATTCCAGCTGAGGTTAGTAGAAGTGTGCGTACTCCGCATTATGAGTAGGGAAGTCGTCAAACTTCATATGTGTGTGGTGCTTTACGCGAAAAAATTATCCACGTGGTTGTTGGTGATGTACGGACCCTGCGTGGTCTAAGACTCCGGAGTATATTGACGAGTCTAGGAGACACTTGGTTATATGTTGTAATCTGTCGTGCTCAACAAGTCGGTGTGTGCGTTAATCGAGTAAGATACATTTTTCGACTGAGATTTGGCGAGTCCTATGTGCACCAGGACAGACCCATTGATCAGTTGAGAGTGAAATTTACGGGAGGAATTTTGCTTGCGAAAGTGGGAGACTGAGAAAGAGGAATAGCTATATGAGCGAAAGGGCCATTAGTGAAAATATGTAAAGTCTCTGAAGTGATTGTGTACCTTCCTGTAGTAAACCAGCAGGTTTGTTTTAGTTATTGGTATTTGGTTAAAGTGCTCGCAATATTTGCATTAGTTGTGTGAGTTGAAGTTTAGGAGGACAAGCCACAAGACTTTGTCAGCCGCAGTGTGTGAGTGTGACGTCAGAGTGTGCCTCGATGGGATAGGCTGGATAGTAAAAAGAGTTGCGAGCGGATTGGCAGCCGTCCATAAGAGGCAATTGGTTGAGTAAGCGGGTGAAAGGAATCTTGGGAGTAAAAGTAATTTCATTATTGAATCAAAGTAAATACAATAGACAAAATGAAGTTTTTCAAGGCATTTAGAAGTGCGATGAAGGGTGATTCTTATATTAAGGTGTCAGAGGGGGGGCCAACCCCACCGGAAAATTCTCCGGCGTACATTGAGATGGAGGAGCGAGGTGTCGCACCATGTCTTTGGTTGAAGCAGTGGTGTAAGATGTCAAAGAAGTTAGGAGCTTTAGCGTTTCCAGAGCATGGAACATTTAATTTGAGAATTTTGGATGAATTGCGAATGGCACTATATGAGACAAAACCATTACTAAGACCAGCACAGATAGAGGCTTTAGCGGTTTGGGAGCTAGTAGCCAGAAAACAACAAGAGACGAAATTCAAGAGGAGAATGAAGAGAGTGGAGAAATCCTTAGCAGAAGCTAGGTGGGATTGGGAACAGAAAAGGTGGAGAGCAGAGACTTTACAGGGAATTACATTTCTCCTACCATCACAGAAGAAGATGAGACAGAGAAGGAAGATGCTACTAGCAGTGATGAGAGCACAAAAAAAGAGAAAAAGAAAAAGCCTTATGTAGACGATGAAGATTCAGATGTCGAGGACCTTATTACACAGCAGTTGAGGGAACGACCACCGCCATGTGTGACCCATCCAGGGGGTACAAGTATTGGGTCTGCCCCAACTGTTCCAATACAGGCATCGGGGATAGTGGGACCAGTGCAGACTGATAATGGACAGGAACAAGGGGTAGCACAGAGTACTCCTAACGCAGGGACTACTTCTGTGGTCCAAGCTCAGGTGCATCCGCCCTCGATACAGAGAATTTATCCAGACGTACCAGTTCTGGAGACAATTTCGAATTTAGTGGTGCCCACGGAACAAGTGCTTCCGAGGCCAATGGTAGCTCAGACTGAGCCAACTCCAATGTTATTGCCTCCGGCGCCGCCACAGGGTTTGCCGAAGTTTATGCCAAAAACAGGGATACAATCAGATGTCAGACCAGTGATGAATCAGGCTATGGGAGTAAATTTTCCACAAGGTGCAAGTGTCAGAGCAGCCCCAGATGCGATACTGCTACCGATTACTGTTGGTCCGGCGGTACCTTTATTTGCACAAAAGAAAGTGAGTGCAGGAGATCAGCATGAAATGTCGCAGAGTCTCGTGAGGAGGGGAGTGAGTGAACCTATACAGATGGTGTCATCTGTGAGTCGGACTTTTAATGAATCTAGACCGTTGGTGGATCTTAGTCCACTTGTACCGCTCCCAGATACAGTAAATGGCCAGAGTGCGAGTCAAGGGTTGAAAATCTTTACGCCGCAAACTCCAGGTGCAGCGATGCAGCAGGTACCAGTACCAAATGCAAGTAACATCTCATTACAGGGATTGATAGCTCAACAATTGAGTGAATGGCTGGACAGTTTAAATACACCTCAAAATACATCCAAGGGTGAAGAGCAGATAAATCGTGTAAGGCTATCTACAGAAGCAACAGAGTTAGTTGAGGGAACGATGGGAGTAAACAGGTTAGAATCCTACACTGAAGAGCTGAGGTACTTGTGCCCAAGAATAACAAGGGAAGTGAGTAAAATACATCAGAAATTGGCAGAAAAACATGATATTGAGATTGAGAAAACAAAACACTTGAAACAAAGTTACAGGTTAGATTTTGAGGCAAAGGATTTTGAGCAGATGAGATCGGCAGGAATGAAGGCTCACTTAAAAGAATTGTTGCAGAGTGCTCAGATCTGGGGAGCGTTACAAAAGTGGGAAAGTAGATGGGCAAAGAAGAAGGATAAGTGAAAACGAGATTCACAAGAAGGGTCTGAAGATGTTCAGAAAGAAAGGGAATCAGTGAAGATGCTTCCAATGAGGGAAATTCCAGGAGGGCAATTTGTTCCTGTCCCATGGCACAGAAGTGATCTATTTTCATTTACAAATGATTACCCAAAACCTGCTGAGTGGTATCAGCAGACAGACATGTTTGTGAAACTTTCTAAATGTCTGTGGGAAGACTTAAACACATTGTTGGAGATAGTGTTTCCGGCTGATTTGTGGGTCGAGTGTAAGAGAGCAGTGGATTGGCCAACAAGTGAACCGGAAAGGGATAGAGTTACAGGTGCACCATCACCTGAGGTGATGAAACATTATTATAAGGTGCTCGAGTTCCCGAAGACAAGAATTTTGCCTAAAAATACTGACTGGCAGAGAATTGTCAGAACAGTGCAAGAGGCTAAGGAGTCGATACAAACCTACCATGAGAGATTGCTGAAAGCATTTAAAGAGTACAGTGGTAAGGAAGCAATTGAGCCAAAAGACATGCTGCATTTTATGTTCTGATTTGTTGAAGGATTAAGACTAGATGTAGGACAGATTCTTAAGAGTCAATTGATTTGCTGGCAGGCAAAGCAGATTGATGAGGTGTTGCAAAATGCAAAATACTGTAGTGATGAGATTGAATTGAAGCAGAAAAAATTGAAGGAGAAAGCAATGGTGATGCAAATAAAAGGCAGCTCAGACAGGAGTGCAAGGAGCTTTAGTGCAACAGATGCCGCAGCAGCAGGGAACTGTCATTCCAGCCTCAGATGAGAGGTAGAGGTCGTGGAGTCAACATAACTCGTGGTTCGGATTTGGGTACTGTGGTAGTTCAGAACGACATGCAGGGGGTGAAAAAGATGTTACCGTGTCATTTGTGCGGAAACGTGGGAAACTGGAAGCAGGAGTGTCCATTGATGTGCAGGAGGGTGTAGTTTAGCAAGGTGGTGATGTCAGTACATTTCAAACTGTGAAAATCCCAAGAATGAGAGGATTTATTCCAAACTTTCAGAGCTGAGTGCAAAATTTCCAACCCATGCTGCAGGTGCAAGTGCCGCGTGGACAACTAACACAGTTGCAACCGATACAGTAGCAGGTTCCTATGGTACCTCGACAGCAAATGCAGATACCTCAAGCCCCGATGGAACAGCAACAGATGATGCTTACTCAGCAGGTCACAGGTCAGAAAACAGACAGAAGTACTGACAGTACACCAATTTCCATTTTATAGTGAAGATGAAATAAACGAAGAATGGATGAGTGACAGTTCGGATGAAGGACCGTGTATGCTTGCAGCATCCGTAGAAGTAAATCAGAGAGGACCTTTTGTGAAAGGAAAGGTGATGGGTTACAAGGTCTCATTCTTGGTGGATACAGGAGCTACGCGCTCTACAGTGGGAAGTGCAGAAGTTCCAAATTTACCTCTTTCAGGCAGAACAGTTCAAGTCATGGTAGTGGAGAACAGACAGTTGACAAATCCAATCACAGGTCCAGTGCATGTTGATATTGGTAACTTTCAGGGACTGCATAGGTTTGTGGTCTGCGACTCAAGTCCAGTATCTCTACTGGGAAGGGACTTACTATGTAAGACAAAATGCTCCATCAATTGCTCAGACACTGGGATAGAAGTACAAGCTAATAGTGATGAAGAAGAAGAACAGGTGTCAGGGACAATGGTTAACGATGTTAATGAGGAATACCCACTGATCAAGTTTTTCACAATGTTTACTGTTAGAGAATTGCATGCAGATTTTCAAGGAACAGTGCAGGAAGATGTGTGGGACCGGACAGGAAAAGAAGTGGGTTTGATTAAAGGAGTGGAACCAATTAAGATTACGTTGAAGCCAAATGTAGAATTCCCGCAACTTCCACAGTATAACATGGCACAGGATGTCCTGATGAAAGTGGTGCAAATAACTGGAGATTTTCTAAAACAAGGGGTTCTGAAAGAAGTGTTGAGCAGTCCATGCAATTCACTGATTAAAGAAAAGCCGTGTGGAAAAGTGCGCATTGTGCAAGATTTGCAAAAGGTGAATGACATGGCAGTCAAGTGTAGTCCAGTGGTGCCAAATCCAGCAGTGATACTGTTTCAGATTCCTTGCGATACAGAGTGGTTCACAGTGGTTGACTTGTCACAAGCTTTCTTTTCTGTGCCTCTTCATGAGGATAGTCAGTTTCTTTTTTGTTTCAAATTCCTAGACCGAGTCACAGCTGGTGCAGGCTTCCATAAGGGTATCCGGAGTCACCATCCTTGTTTAATCAGATCCTGAAAAAGAACTTGGAGTCATTAGAACTACCATACCAATCAACTCTAGTGCAGTACATTGACTATTTAATGATTTCATCCAAGACAAGGGACGAGTGTAAGTACGACTCGATTGCCCTGTTGAATCATTTGGGAATGTTCGGACATAAGGTGTCACCTGTAAAACTGCAGTTTTATCAGAAACCAGTGAAATATCTGGGACAACAGATTGAGAAAGGGTTAAGGAGAATCTCCAGGGAGAGAATTACCATGATTTTGCAGAGAAGTCCTCCGACTTCACAGAGAGATGTCAGAATGTTTTTGGGAATGGCAGGCTATTGTCAACAGTGGATCCCGAATTTTGCTGAGATTGACAAACCATTGCAACAGCTGACACCAAGGATGTCACAGACCCCATTACCTTAGATGAGGATCAGATGAAAGCATTCACTGAATTGAGATAGAGTTTGTGCAGAGCTCCAGCGTTGGGAATGCCTGATTACACAAAGCCATTCATATTGTTTTGTCATGAATGTGATGCCTGTTCTGACAAAGGTCCATGGAGGTGCTTATCGCCCAGTAGCCTATTTTTTAACTACCTTGGACCCAGTCGTAGCAGCTTTACCAGGTTGTCTGCGTGCAGTAGCCGCAGTTGGTCAAAGCCTTTCTCAATGTGAGGGGGTAGTCGTTGGATACCCTTTGAGGGTAATGGTACCACATTCTGTTGAAATCTTACTGACCAGGACGAAAACGCAATATTTGACTGGTGCAAGACTGACAAGGTATGAGACGAGCATATTGGGTGCTCCAAATGTCACATTGAAAAGATGTACAGAGTTAAATCCAGCAACATTGCTTCCAAGTGATACTGTCAAAATTGAAAAAGAAGAAGACATTGAGCATGATTGTCTTGAGGTAACTGAGCTGTGTACAAAACCAAGGCCTGTTATTAGGAACCGACGATTGGAGGAAAATGACAAAATTGTTTTAGTTGATGGTTCACGACTCAGAGATGGGACAGGGACATTGAGAGCAAGATATGCAGTATGTACAATCACAAGCACACTAGAAGCTTCTTGGCTTCGAGGTGTATATTCTGCACAATTGGTGGCTCTTACTAGGGCATGCCATGTATCTACAAGACAGTCACAATCTATACGGACAGTCAGTATGGATTTGGAATTGTTCATGATTTTGGTCAAATGTGGTCGCAAAGAGGTTTCCTGACCTCAACTGGTACACCAGTTAGAAATGGCGACAAGAGAAAAGAGTTGTTGTACGCAATGCAGTTACCTGAAGAGATTGCAGTGGTAAAATGCAGTACACATCAAAAGTCACAGGATTCCATTCCATTGTGAAATGGATATGCGGATCAAGTCGCAAGGTTTTGCGCATTGAACTGTATAGCGTTTAAAGATAAGTGGGAATTGATGCCTGAAGAAGATGCTGCCTGTACAAGTTTTGCATTAAAAGTGATTGATACTCTAGAAGAATTGAAAACACTGCAAGAGAATGGAGACAAGGAGGAGAAACGACTTTGGGTAAAACCAAAATGCGTCCAAAGACCTGATGAAATTTGGGTTTCTGAAGAGGGTCAAATGGTCTTGCCTAATAGCTTATTGTCTCAGATGGCCTGTTATTACCATGGGCAGGCACATATTGGAAGGAATGCCATGGTTAGATTGTTCAAAATGGATTAGTTCAATCCTAAATTCAGGCAAGCAGCAGAAGCAGTGTGTCATTGATGCATAGTTTGTCAGCAACAAAATATGGGAAAAGGGACTGTAGTGAATTTGAGCCACATTGGAAGAGCAGGAGGTCGATTCAGCAGAATGCAATTGGATTTCATTGAGATGCCTGCATGTGGTGGTCTGAAGTATGTGTTGGTAATTGTGTGTCTTTAGTCACTGGATTGAAGCATACCCCACACGAAGGAATGACAGTCTCACAGTAGCAAAGCTGTTACTTAGAGAGTTAATACCACATTTAGGATTCCCAATCTCTTTAGAATCAGATAAGGGAACTCACTTCAATAACGAGGTGATTAAACTTTTATGTGCAGCACTAAACATTGAGCAGAAGTTGCATTGTAGCTATAGCCCTGAAGCATCATGACTAGTGGAACAAATTAATGGTACTCTGAAATCAAGAATTGCCAAGATGCCAAGATGTATGCCGCTACCAATCTGAAATGGCCAGATGCATTACCGTTGGTGTTGATGTCCATGAGAAACATACCTGTCGCCCCATGAAATCCTCATGGGCAGAGCAATGAGATTGCCAGCAGTTCTAGCAAATGCACTTGTCAATATTGCAGATGATATGGTGTTGGACTATTGCAAGGGTCTGGCTGATGTGGTTCGCTCTTTCTCTCAGCAGGTGCAGGCCACTACTCTGCCACCCATCCATGACTCAGGTCACAATCTGAGAGCCGGAAACTGGGTCGTCATCAAAAAGCACGTTCGCAAGACCTGTTTGGAACCGCGTTGGAAGGGTCCTTACCAGGTGGTGCTAACGACAACAACGGCTGTGAAGTGTATAGAACTCCCTAACTGGATACACGCAAGTCATACAAAGAGAGTAGTGTGTCCTCAAGAACATGAAGAAGTTTTGTTGAGTGTACCAACAACAGCGAAACTGGTAACTACACCTGAACCAGAACAAGAGCCGATAGAACCTGAAGTTGAGTCTGAACTTGTGGAAGATGGGTCTATCACTCCTGTAAGAGACGAAGGTGAAGAATTACAGGGGGATGAGCAAGAACCTGTCTCAACAGATAAAGCAGGAGAGCCTAGTTCAGTGTAGGTTCTCCCAGAAGCAGACGTTGCTGAAAAACAGTCAGAACCAGTGCCAGATAGAGAGGGTAAAAGTGTTGAGTCGGATCAAAGTCAAGGTGATTTGACTCCTCCTGGACCCCCTGCAAGTCCATCAAGAGAAAACACCACAGAGAAAGAAAAGGAAAAGAGTCCAATCCTGAGGAGAATACTGACAGAGGGAACGAGAAAAGGAGATAATTGGCCTAAGTCACAGATTGGAAAGAAGAAAGAATTGGTCATAAATGAAACAATAGAAGAAGTGGATACTACAAGAAAGGAAGAACTGAGTGAGGGAGAATTAGGTGGTGAACGTAGGTTGAAAAGAAAGAGACTAGCAAGTCGAAGATACGCAGGTCCTGAGTGGGCATATGCAGACACAAGTCTATGTCCTTTTGTTTTGATAGAGAAGTTCTGCGTCAATACTTTGATGTAACCTGAAGGCGATCAAAGGACTGGGTTGTTGAGCTAATCTAAAGAAAACTAAGAAGGAGACAGTTGAAATTAAATCTGAAAGAGACACTGATAACCTGATATGACAAGTGAAACCGGTTGTGACAAGATGGTAATCGATTTTGACTAAGGAAAAAAGGTTCCTGGATCTGAAACTGAATTGTGAGAAAGCAAAATATTTTTCTTCATTTTTTATTTTTTTATTTTTTATCTAAGAGCTACTTCTGCTTTCTGATTCTTTACAGATCAAGGCTGAGCTAAATAACCAAGTTAGAAATGTTAGGTATTGTAGGTATTTGAGTGTTCGAGTGGTAGTCATGTGTGGAATAATGTTCATAATAATGATTGTAGGAATGTCTATTCATGATATGAAAAAAAGGCTACTATTGCTTCTGTTCCTGAAACTACTACACTAACAGCTTTAGGGAGGTTTAAGTTAGACGAGAAATATTTGTATGATTATACTAATGCTCAAGGAGAGCTTTCTACTAATGTTTTCTATCGCTTGTTGAGTGAGTATGTTGAGACGATGGATGCAAAGAATTGTCTTGTGTGTATGCAAATTCCTTCCTCAGTGGAAGAAGGGGTTACGTACCATAGTCTGCCATTAACATATGGCATAAGCTGTAGTTTGCTACTAACAAGATTTTATAACCAAGAGTATTATACAATACTTTTATTCCAATTATGATTTAGTGTTTTCATTTGTTCCTATTAGATATTTGAGTAAAATAGCTAAAGAACATGATATAGTATTACTTACAGGCTTCTTTGAACTAACATTAACATCTGGCACTGCGTACGCGCACAGGAATAACTTAACATGTTTGCTTACACCTTTCGAGAAAAGCTTTAAAGAGCAAACTGACGACAGGAGAAAAGCATTGAAAGAGAAGTTAGAAAAGGAACTAGAGAAAAAGACTTATAAGAATAATTCTGCTTAGCCTGCTATTAAAACACAAGGGAAGTTAGCTTTAGATTTATTAAATGTAGGGAAGCTTTGTGTGTGTATATAGGCCAAAATCACACGGACACTTTAGTTGTGGGAACGAGTGAATGTAGGCATGTGTTTTTGTTTCAGAGTAAATGAACTTTTATGCTGAATGGTCAGGACCCTGCGATTCCTGGGATTTACCATATTTGTGGACTTAATGCTTATTACTGTCTTCCTGGAGGATGGTATGGGACATGTTATTTGGGGATAGTTTTCCCTAAAATCTATCAGATAGATGGTCTAAAGAAATTTCCAAAAGTGACTAAATTACATCATAAGCGAGAGAGGAGGGAAACCTCTTCTGCAATTGTGGGAGACATTTTTGGTGCAGTAATTCCTTCTGTAGGAGTTATTTTAAATGCAATCAAGATACAGAAGTTGTCTACTATTGTGGATAACATGCTGACAAATTTTACAGGGGCAATACTCCTGTTAGACACTGAAATAGCTGCGGACAGAGCTAAGGCGCTTCAAAATGGGCTTGCTTTAGACATACTTTTAGCGCAAGACAGCGGAGTCTGTAGGATTATTAATGCTAGACATTGCTGTTCATATATTCCCGTTAATGATAAGGAGATAAGAGACACACTAACTAACTTAACTAATTCAGGTAAGGATTTGAAAGAGTTGAAGGAACCAGGGGTTTGGGAAAAGGTTGGAAAAGGATTTGCTTCAGTAGGTAATTGGTTTAGTCAAATTTGGAATGGGGTATTATTGAAAATTGTACAGGGAATATTAATTGTGATTGCTTGTATATTAGGATTATGGGGCATATGTAAATTATGGCAAAAGATAAAATTAAAAAGGTCCAAAAACAATCAGAGGAGGGAAGAACAACCCAGGGGAAGAATATATAGGGACAATTTGAGAAGGCAAAATACATCAGAGACAGAATTGTAAAATGATGGTAAAGAAAGGTGTGATGACATATTTAGTCATCAGAGGAGGGACTGTTGAAGCAGATATGCTAATTAAGAAAATTATTAATGATATTTATGTGTTTTAAATAATGAAAAGTCGTAGAGAAATTAATCGTAGAGAAAATAATGTGTACGTGTGAAAATGTGCCCTCGGGGCATGGCAGCCATTTAAACGATGTTGTACTAAAATAACTGAAACTGTGTGAAATAACGAAAAATATATAAGAATAATGTAGTAATATGTCAATAATAATGAGATGTATAACCTATGTTTTACATTAACTCGCAGTGCTAACTTAGCTGAAATAAAGGTCTAGTCTTCCTAGGCCTCTTATACGAAGAGCTGAATCACTGAACGCATTGCAAGAAACTGGATGCATGAACTGTCCTTGATCCACCCGATGTTAAAGTTGCTTAGCTAGAATTTTCTGAAATGTACCGGCAGACAGGAGATGATGAAGACAATTTGATACAATTATGTATAGAGGAGGCTAAATGTACTTTCCCACGACTTGAACAAAAGAGGCACTGACTGAAGAGGAACATGCAAACATTTCGATACCTGAAGAGCCGGATAATGAGGACATCGTATGGCGAAGCAATCCACATCTTGTGAAAAGACTAATATTGAAATTTGTAGATTTGGTAAACAAATACTATAGTTTAAAGTCATATCTGCTGACTGACCTATTAGGAATTAGGGGGGGGAAGGACTGGGAGACAATAATAAAAAGTCATGACAAGGGGCTAAAACTTCAGATGCTAGGGGAGAATTGATGACGTCAGGAGACGCTGTCCGAGGTTCTGTTATTGGGCTCATACTCTGTGAGCCTGATGCGTGGCTGACTAATTGTTGACCTGAAGACGAAGATTTACTTTGTTGCTGATCCATTCTGTGGATAGGTAGCTATGAAAATGTGACTGACTAGCTTGTGCCTTTTCTTCTAGGTACCAATTGCGCTGCTTTATAGATTTTCACTTAGAAAGATGTTTTCCAAATTCACGTTTTTTTCTCTAAATTGTTTTGCATGAAGCCCCACATGCTAATGCTAATCTTGGTTAGGTAGGCTTCCTAGGGGTGACGGTTGACAGTGACAAATGACTGACTAGCTATTTGCTGAACTCTGCTATTGATGCTGGAATCTTTATTGGTTTTTATTCAAGCACGTTTTCCTTCAAGTTCTGTTTGACTACGTCATTCGCGTTACAATTAACAAACCAAAAATTGAGTTGATTGAATAAAGATTGAGCTAACCAATGAATTAGTATTGTAATCAATAGGGAAATAAAACTTGATTAACTCCTTTACCGAGTTGTGGTTATTCATGGAAGATGTATTAGAGTTGTTTTTCTATAGAATGTTTCTTGATTATTGATGTTGATTATTGAGAGGGTATTTGCTGCATGACTAGGATACTCCATGTGATTCAAAAGGTTCATTGACCTATACGCGCCCCCTTGTAAGTTTACTTACTAAGGACCAGGCGCGTTTGCACCCCCAACATTTCTTCCAGGCACTCAATCTGAGTAAATCATACCCATACCATTAGTTAAAAACATTTGGTTATAGAGTTTGCCAGCAGTTGATACTTATCACGTTTGTTCAATGTTGTGGCTCTCCTCTGATCCATAATTACAGTCCACAAGTAACCCTATTGACAAGAAGGGGGCCAAGAGGGGCGCCCAGACCAGCCTCCTTCAGGGTCTTCTGAACACACACTAGACTGCTCTTGGCCCAGTTTTCACTTGCTTGCGTCCTGCGTTGCAGGGAAAAAAGTACACACCATAAACCACATTGCCTCCCCCTCTCCCTGAGGGTTGCTGAACATTGAAGTTCCCCAGCACAGGTCAGAAAAGTCCCCTGAAGCATGCCATGCTCTAGGGAAATTGTGAGCTATATAGGACAGAGGCTCCTCCTCTACCCGAGGGTTGGTTGTTGATGTTGAAGTCCCCCAGCACAGTGAAGGAAAGTCCCCTGAAGCATCCCATGTGACAAATCATTGATTACTGACAACGGAAAATCTGACCATCCAACACCAATCTTATGACTTAATACTTCATTCCACCAGTGACAAAAAACCATAATAAAAAGCCAAGTCAAGAATAAAAGTTCTTTAAAAATATCTCTTGGAACATTAGCAATTAACAAACTGAGCAGTCTTAGTAAAACAAACCACGTTTTATCCAACTTGAAAAACTGAAATAAAGGCATTTATTTTATACAAAAAATATGCATGTATAACTAAGTTACTGCTTTTAGCAAAATATCAAGTTGGATTCCAAGTAAATCAAGTTAAGTTAGATAAAATCTAAATACTGCTCATGGAGATACATTTGGAGATATATTCTAGCAGACAAATATTAAAGAGAAGGAAACAACATTAGTTCATCACCTTTAGAAGCACACTATATATACATAATACAAGGAAAATAATCCTTACATTATTAGATGGCACTTCTTTTAATACATCCTTATTAAGTCACCATTAGTTTTCTTCTAGACTTAAATCTACAGTTTCTCTTCACTGCAGTTTCTACTAACATAACTGTCAAACGTACTGCTCTGACAACCACCTCTCCTGCTGCTACACTCACAGTCAACCTTTGCCTTTCTCCCCTCCTCTCCCCACTACAGTGCAGGATGAGGTACAGAGAAGAATATCTTATTCCACCTTGGACAACATCAGGCTATTCTATCTTACGAATTTCACTTCACTTGCTTTATTTTCCCTTACTCTAGTTTCTCCTTAATAAATGTCCCTTTGGTCTTCTCTCATTCCATTGTGTAATGTCCAACAAAGTATTACTAATACCCTTCTCCTGCTTTACTCTTCTATAACTAGGTGTTTGCAACCTAAACTCCTAATGTGACATGCCCATTCAGGTTTTCCTAAAATTCCTGATCATATCACCTGGAGCGTTACCCCAAACACATGTGGCTACACTCAACCTTATTTCCCACTCTATACCATTCTTTCTTTCTTTCTTCCCCCTCCATATCTGATCATTAGCTCTTTCTGTGTTCCTTTTCTTACACCTTAGACTTCACTTTTATTTGATAGAGATAAACAAAATGCTGACCCATCCACTTTGGCCTCCTCCATCTGCTTAAATGTAAGCCAAAGTCACTACTGCAGACATTAAAATATTCAACTCATGCTAGGAAACCAAACCTCTGTCTGTATTTCATGATTTATTTTGCATAACAATGGACACCTCTGGAGCAATAAAGACTATCTCCAATTGCATCCCCATTTCTTCTCTTCTACATGCTTTAGAATATTAAACTAAATCATGTTTCCATCTCTTTAGTTACTTTTTTTAATTAGGTGTTTCACTGTCCCATTGCCTGAGATCTCTTTTAGGTCTCCCAGTTTCTCAGCCTAAAACAGATTTTCTACACTGCATTTTCTACTGTTTCTCCTCTAACATCTCTATATCATCCTTTGATAGTTTAGTACCCTTCACTCATCAACAAATCTGACATATCTGCCCTTCTGAAACGGCATAGCACTACTGCCCCTCAACTGATCCATTGGCTGATTCACATACCACCCAACTTCATCCTCCTACTTTTTGTCAAAACATTCTTTATCTTTGACTTTCTTCTGATCCCGCCACAATTCATTAAAAAAAGGCACTTATTTTTTCCTTACTTATGAAATGTTATCAGGGTCTGAGTTTCGGGTTAATCATTCTATTTCACTCCTCTGGTATCTTTCAAAACACTCAGAATGACACTTCTGTCACCATCTCACAACCTTCTTTAAAATCTACTATTGGCTCCCTCACCTTAAATCATGCTGCAAACAGTTCAGAATTTGCTGTATTACACCACATTAACTCCCCTAGTTATGCTAAAGAGTCTTCTTTTAGTTCGTTTGAACCTGTTTGCTGCTTCTGACACTGTGGCTAATCCAACTTCATCGTGCTATGTCTTTGGTTTATTGGTTTCTGGTCTCTCATGGTTTTCATCCTTTCATAATGGATAGAGTTACTTGGGACAATCATTTCCACATTTTTTGTTTTGTTATGTAGATTTGCATTACGCAGCTTATTACCCGTGAGGGTATCCAGATGCTGGAGTGCAGGCCCAGCTTTGCTCCTAGTTGAACAGTCGGATCTTCAATTTCTTGCGGAAGTTGAGAAGTGGAGTAGCAGTCCTGATGTGTAGAGGAAGTCAGTTCCAGTTTTTGGAGGCAATGAAGGAGAACGTGCACCCTTCTGTATTGCTTCTGCAGATGTGGAGGATTTGTGAGTGGGAGAGAGGTGGAGCGTAGCTGTTTGGAGATTTGTTAGAGTTGGAGTTATTTGTTGAGGTACGCTGGTTCTGTGTTGTGCAGGGCCTTATCAGCGTGGATGAGCAGCTTGAATTTGCAGTGTTTCTGGATGGGTAGCCTGTGTGGTTCAGTGAGGTAGGGAGTGTTGGGAGCGCTTCTGGGGACATCTAGGATTAGTCTGTCAGCACTTTGGATGTTTGGGAGTCTCTGCAAGAGTCTGCTGGATATGTCAGCGCAGTGTGTGTTGCCATAGTTGAGTCTGCTACTAATGAGGGCCTGGGAGACCATTAATCATGTGTGCATGAGGAGGCATTAAAAAAATCTTGCGAAACATTCCGAGCATGTGGCAGCAGGGCGCAATCACAGCAATGATCTATTTGTTCCTCATGAGTTTGTCATCAAGGATTAGACTAGGTTTATGGCGTGGCCTGTGCAGGTTGGCGTGGGGCCCAGGTCGGGTAGTCACAAGCTGGATTCCAAGGAAAAGCTCTTAGTTCAGAAGATCAGGATCTCCGTTTTGAGTTTGAGGCATTTCTCTTGCATCCAGCTGGCCACAATGAAGATACAGGTTGTGAAGTTGGACCAGTTGGTTTTGTTCCTGTTGGTGAGAGAGGGGATGAGCTGAGTATTGTTGGCATAGAAGACAATGTTGATGCTATGGGCTCTTATGATGTGGGCAATAGGTGCCATGTTAACACTGAACAGGGTTGAGCTGCTGGAGGAGCCCTGGGAGACATCATAAATGAGCTTCTTGTGTTCAGCGATGAAAGTGGAGAGTCTGACTAGTGTCAAGTTGGAGAGGAAGGAGGTGATGCAATTCAAGACAAGCTCTTGGGTACCCCGGTCCTGGAGTCTGGTGATAAGGGTGCCATGGGAGACGGTGTCAAATGCCGCAGAGAGTTGGAGCAGGATGAGAGTGGGGGTTTCTCCTTGGCCCATGATGGATCTGATGTTGTCTGGTGCTGCCAGATGGCAGTTTCTGTGCTGTGGTTGCAGCGGAACCCTGACTAGGTGAAGTCAGGAGGTGGTGCTGTTTAAGATGGGTGGAGAGCTACTTGTTGATGTTTCTCCGGGACTTTGGCTAGGAACTATATGAGCAAGATGGGCCTATAGCTGCTGAGATTTTTGGGTGCCCGGCGAGGGTTTCTTGAGAAGAGCAGTGATCTCTGTAAATTACCAGCGGTCAGGGAAGTTTCAGCTGAGGATGGAGCAGTTGGTGATGGTGGTGAGGTTGGAGCTGATCAGTGTGCTTCCTAGGTTGTACATGCGGTGAGGGCAGGCAACTGAGGGGGACCCTGAGTGGATGGTCTACATGATTCTGACTGTGTCATCTGTGGTGACATGGCTCCAGTTCTTTAAGAGGTGAGTGTTCCTGGTGGTGGTGGGGGGAGGTTGCATGATGTCCTCAGAGGAAAACTTAGTGATTGGACTCCAACTTTATCTCTTTCTGAATGCAAGAAATACAGCTAACTGCCACAACAATAACCATCCATTATTCACCACTTTTCTGAGACCAGATGGCAAAGCTTTCCTTACCCCTCTACACAACTCACCTCAAGGCTGTAACAACTTTCAATGAACTCCCATACTGACCATGATGAAACGATCCAAGCAAAAAAATGAAGGTTTTCAGAGCTTGTGTGAACTGTATCCTACTTTCAAGCCTGGACACAACAATTCAATTATTATAAAGAGAATATACATGTGAGCCACCACACAATGACCTTCCTGAAACACACTCTTGACACTGCCACCTCCACAAAATCTGTAAGACAAACACAATTGTGCTCTTGACCAAACCTGCGGTGTCCTGAATAAACACAATTTGGATAACAGCAACACACCATCTCTGCAAACAACCTCAGAGAGTATTCACAATGCTGTCCCCATGAATGTAGCAACTAAATCTCCTGCTCCTCAGGAAGATAATTTACAAGACAAGCTGGGACTCAGATCTGGGGGACTCAGACACTGTAACAGGAAATAGGCATCCTTTCTTCAGACCTTAACACTATACTTGCTTAAAACAGATGTTACTGAGTTCAAAGCTCATCATAGTGACCACGCATATAGAGTGGTCTACATTTCTACATCATGAAACACAAAGACCCTCAAGTAACTCTCTAACAAAGACGTTGAGGCTTTCCTAGACACCTCTAAATTCTCAGTCCTAAAGAGCTCACCCATTAAGATCTTCACAATAGTGGGTAAATGCCAAGCAGTAAATTTAACAAACTAACATAAGTCCAGATTTCTTCCCCAATGGATGCCTCTAATACTTTGCTCAAACAGGTCTTTAACCACACCAGAGATTGCAGATATGATTACCAACAAGAAACCTGTTCCTCATGGAAACTTGGCATAATGATTCCTCATAGCTGGTGATGAACCTATTTGCAACTACACAACACTCAACCACTCAACTTCATCCAGTATCGAAGCACGTGGGGATGCACTGATATTCATCAATGTTATTTTTTTTTTTTTTTTTTAGTTGACAGAGGTATGCAACTTGGCCAATAAGGGACCACAATCCTAGTCAGGGCGAGACACAACACAACCTAAATTATCTTGTGATCATCCTCTGGTAATTTGGCACAGAGCAGGCAGGTCTAACATTGGAGGCAATGAGTAAAGTATCAGTGCAATAACTGATACAGAAACACATTGAAAACACCACAAAAAATACTCCACACCAGTTTGGAAAAATAGATAATATTTATCTGAATAAAACAAGACCAAAACAACAAAGGTCCAAAGAACACAGGTCAAAATATCACTTTTTAGAGGTTTAAATAGATCTTAATCCATTGGAATCAATGGATCTATCACTTTAGCACGAAGTACCTGGACAGCGTCAAAAACAGACGATGCTAGCCACAGGGGAGGTGAGGTGCTGGAAAAGCAAAGCGATGG
Organism: Pleurodeles waltl; assembly: GCF_031143425.1. Taxonomy (NCBI): domain Eukaryota; kingdom Metazoa; phylum Chordata; class Amphibia; order Caudata; family Salamandridae; genus Pleurodeles; species Pleurodeles waltl. Next base: position 345,076,713 of record NC_090447.1, on the reverse strand, counting down.
TTTGATTCCTTACTGCGCAGGCGACTTGATGCGTCAATTCTTTCTTTGCAGGAAAGAAGACGCATCAATTTCTGGACACACAGACTCGGTTCCTTAATACGGGGTGATGACAAATTGAAGCCCAGGTATGATGCATGGAAAATCCAGATGTGCTGCGATGATGGAACCGCGGTGAAAAGGCGCTGCTTCAATTCTGCAGCTGCTGTATCAATTTTTCAGCCACAAGACAAGTGCTGCATAGATTCTGCAGGCGTTGCATCGATTTTCAGCCGCGAGACTGTGTTGTGTCAATTTTTCCAGAGCGGCCCATTGAGGCATGGATTTTCTCCTTTAGGTGACATTTCTGATGGATCTGAGACTTCTTAACAGGAGGCAAGCTTACAAGCCATTAGAGATCACTTCTAGTGGGTAGGCAAAGTCTATCCACCAGAGTCATGGGGCAACAGGGCAACAAGCAGAAGAGCAGTCCTTCCAAGAAAGCAGTCCTGTTGAGTCCTTTGGGCAGCACTGAAGTCCGTCTGACAGAGTCCAGCTGTAGGTCCAGAAGTGTTTCATTTTAGGGAGTCAGGAACCCAGTATATGTACCCAAATGTGCCTTTGAAGTGAAGGAGACATCAAAGAGTGGTTTTGAAGTGCACCAATTCCCCTTTCAACCGAGCCCTGTCTGCCAGATCTGCAGGGGACTATCAGTAATTTGGGTGAGGGTTAAGCCACTACCCACTGAAATGCAAATGAGCCCACCCTTCATGTCCAGGAAGACCAATCTGTATGCAGGTGCAGCTGAGTGTCTTGAGTCTATGGCTGTGTGGGTGGAAAGCACAAGGGGAGCTGTCAACAGGCACAGACCAGATGTGGTTTGGACACAGGTTGGAAGGCACAGAGAGCAGTAAGTGCAGAGAAATGCCTAGTTTCTAAAGTGGCATTTCTAAAATAGTTATGTTAAATCCAACTTCACCAGCAAGCATGATTTCTCACTACCATTCCAAACATGACAATGCCACTCCTTTCAGAGCAGAAATTACCATTTAAAAACATACAAAGGAATTACCAATGCTGGCCTACGAGACAAGCTGGCTTCACAATAGTGAAAAACGGCTTCATGAGTTTTTCACTACCAGGACATGTAAAACTTACAAGTACTTGTACTGTCCTCTATTTACAAGCACCATGAACTATGGGTTACCTAAGGTATACCTTAGGGGTGACTTATATGTAATAAAATGGGGGGTTTAAGGCTTGGCAAGTAGTTTTAATTGCGAAGTCGAAGTGGCGGTGAAACTGCACACACAGACCTTGAAATCGCAGGCCTGGGACATGGTTAAGGGGCTACTTATGTGGGAGGCACAATCAGTGTTGCAGGCCCAATAGTATTTAATTTACAGGCCCTGGCCACATATAATGCACTTTACTAGGGACTTATAGGTAAATTAAATATGCCAGTTAGGTAGGAGTCAATGTTACAAAGTTTAGGGGAGACAGCATAAGCACTTTTGCACTAGTCAGCAGTGATAAAGTTTGCAGAGTCCTAAAACCAGCAAAAACGAGAGCAGAAAAATGGAGGGAGGCAGGCAGGTAAAAAGCTGTGGGAAGACCACCCTAAGAATATTGGGTCTAACGTCCACCCCAGCTAAAAGTGGGGAGAGCTACCAAACCCCTTGGGAGCTCTCTTCACTAAGGCAGAAGAATCTGGAGAGACCATCAGCATTGGCGTGGTCAATTCCTGGGCGATGCTCCGCTGTAAAGTCCATTTCCTGTAGGGAGATGGACCACTTCAAGAGTTTAGGATTTCCACCCCCCATTTGCATGAGCTATCTGAGGGGGCCTGTGGTCTGTCTGAACCCAGTAGTGAGTCCCAAACAGGTATGGTCTCAGCTTCTTCAGTGCCCAGACCACGGCAAATGCTTCTCTTTCAATGGCACTCCACCTCTGTTCCAGTGGAAGTTACCTGCTAATGAAGGCTATTGGTTGGTCTAGGTCCTCCTCATTCAGCTGTGCTAAAACTACCCCTATGCCATGGTATGAAGAGTCTGCCTGCCCAATGAATTCCTTTAAGCAATTAGGGGCCCAGAGCACAGGTGCTATGCACATGGCTTCCTTCAGAGAATCCAAGGTTTTCTGACAAGCCTCTGCCCAGATAACCAATCTGGCTGCTTCTTAAAAGTCAACTCAGTTAATGGCGGAACAATGGTGCCACAGCTCTTAATGAATCTTCTGTAGCAGATTTTTATAAAAAGACCAAGATCATCAAAATCGGGTAAGTACTTTTTAAGTTAAGTTTAGAAAGTGTCTCAGTTCTGTGCGTAATTTTGCGCCATAGGAATCAATGGAGAAAATACTTTGAAAATGCACATAAAATCAGGCAATAGGTTTACTAATGTCTCCTTCTGCAGACAGGTTAAGGCTGTCGGTGGGCCCTGTGGACAAGCTGGAGAAGTTCGGGCTGCTCCCGGTTTCGGCAGTAGCAGCTGCAGAAAGTCATTGGATCTGGTGCAAGCCCAGTGCAGGGGACCACTTGAAAAAGCACTGCACAGGTGGATTTCAATCTGAGTCCAGTGGGCCCCCTTGGAGTGTCGAGGTCCCAAGGGGTGGAGGACCCTTAGGGCACAGCTTGATCCTCGGTACAGGGAACAGGGCGGCTGGGTGCTGAGTGAATCAGTGGGCAGGAGCTTTGCACAAAGGTACCCATGGAAGCAGGAGGCAGGTTGCTTTGAGCTTGCAGGTCAGTAGGGGCACTCTGGTGAGAAGTCCCTTGGCTGGGGCTTCGTCCTGGTCCTTTACAGTCTGGAGTGGACTGTCCTTCTCCGAGTCCGATGTTGAATGACCAGTACACCTGGGGCTGTTGTACGGTTCGGTCACTGGAGGTCGCAGTGCCACCAAACGTGGCATACTTGTATGCTTCGTCTTTTGCGGTCCATCAGGTGAAATGTGGTCTGACTCCAGTGTCCGGTTCCTTGGTCAGCAGACAGTCAGTGAACTGGACTTCACTGGTCTTTTGGTCTTTGTTACAGGAGAGTGATACCTTCACTCTAGAGGGAGGTCTTCAGTGATTTTCAGAAGTGTGGAGGTCCTCAGGGGGATTTTAGAGTCCGTCCGATGTCCAAGCAACCCCTCAGCGGCAAGTGTTCAGTCATGGGTGCAGCTGGCAGGGCTTGGAGCCTGCCTCTTGGTGCAGCAGAGCTTCAATTCTCAATCCTTGGGTCAACTTTGTTGCTGGTCTTCTTGTGTCCTGGAAATCTGACTCTCTGGTCTAGGAGTGCTCACTAAATACTGTATTTAGTGGGCATTTAGGAGAGTACCTATGAGTGCCCAATGGGTCACCCTACCTTAGGATGGCCACACCACTATGTGACCAATTCCTGTGGGCAGAGGTCACATCCCTACACCCGATTGGCTATACTTTTTCCATGCAAGATGGAGGAAAATTAAATGGAGGGGGTCACCTTGCATGCAACACCTTAGGGGTCCTTTGTGTGTCTTCCCGCCGTTGCCCCTGCCAGAAGTGGAGGCTTGCAAAGGGGAGGCCATCTGCTGCAAGCAGCAGGCTTGGGGGTCAAGTATCAAAGGTGGTAAGCCCATTCAAGCTCACCAGCAGGGCCGTGCACATTCTTGAGGAGGGAGGTGTGACACCTCCAATGCAAGAAGGGCTTTGTTCTGGGACCCAGAGAGCATGCGCTCTCACCCCAAGGTTCCAGAATCGTGTTTGGTGGTGGCAGTCTGGTTGGAATCGGCCAGCAACCATGCTAGATGTTGGTTAGCTTTGCAGGGTCACTTCTAAGGTGGCCCCTGGGTGTACACTGCAATAAATCCAATACTGGTACCAGTTTGGATTTATCATTCTGAGTTCTTTGATGCCAAACAACCCAGAGCTCAGAGTGGCCATCATGTAGCTGTGAAACTCGTACTGACCAGTACCCAGCACATGCATTTAAAATGGCTTCTCTGTTCACTTCTATGTCCTCGGTTTGGGAAGGACACAGTAGGGCATATTGCTCATATATATGTACCTACACATACAGTATAGTGACCCTGCACTATAGCATAGTGGCTGGAAGACCTGCCATAGGGGTGACCTACCTATATTGCATGAAGTGCATAGTGGACAGGGCACACAGCCTGTGTGCGATGTCGAGTCTGCATTTTGGGATTGCATCAGGACACTCAGCCTGCAATGGCAGTGCTGAGTGCATCTGAATGTATGGCCCTAGAAGGTAGCACAATTTGTGCGGCGGCCCTCATGGGCCTACCCTTACTACCCCATGCCCTGGGTACCTAAGTACCATTTACTAGGCACTTGTAATGGCAGCTAAAGGTGTTGCAAATTATGCCAATGCATCACAGCAGTTTTGGGAAAGAGATCTGGCCCAGGGAACTTGGTGAGCATGGACTCTGGGTACTAAACAACTCTGAAACCACATTAAATACCAGGCAAAAAGGGGGGGGGGACTATCCATGTCAAGAGAAGCACTTTCTCATAGTTGACAAAAACTCTTGAAATTCAAAGGACTTCCGGACCAACTAAAAAAATTGGATCTGCGGCCAGAGACCTTAAAGGGGTGCAGCTGACATTGTGACGGGATGTGGTGAAGTTTCACTTCAGTATCTTATGCTCCTGCTTGAACTTGGACTTCAAGGTAAAGGAGGACTTCAAGCACAAAGTTAAGATGACGTAGGAACAGCTCTGGACTGGAACAAGTCCATGGCCACGTCTTGGAGTGTGAGCGGGACTTAGGCAAAAACTGCAACAACTTCTTTTGGTCATCTATATACAGCTTCGCCTTACTGTCTTGGATCGCCTTCAGGTGCATGAGGGTCTAGAGCATGATTTAGAATCATGTTCTGACAGATGCCAGGCACCAAACACAAACTTCATGCAGGTCCATGACTGACATCTGCTTCTTGCAGTCACAGCATGGCTTGAAGCTTGTCATTTTGGGTGGGGACATGTTCTCTGGCACACAGGTGAAACTGCTTATGAAGTCACTGGAAAACCAACAAAGTTGGGAGCGGAGTTCTGGATCCACGTCAGGAGCAGAAAGAAAGCAAATTATGTCAGCATGCAGCAGTGGCACTTATACGAGGCTCTGCTCCATCACTTCCAGGGCAGGAAGCAGTCAGTGTAGAACCGCACAATGCCACCTACCAGCACAAGAGAGCACTGCTATTGAAAAGATTTCCATGTGCAAACCGGTGCCTGGGAAGTATTTTAAGGTGAAAAATCGTAGGTTAGTATTTATCAGAAAGTTAGATCTATTTAAAAGAAACAAAATGAGGAAATCGAATAACACAATACCTGGCAACTGCTTCACTGTAGACAAAGCCAGCATCTGCTCTTTTCACTATTTCAAAGCACAAATCGGCTCCATCCATACTGTTAGGAAAGAAAATGGAAAGGGTTCAATATGCAAACAAACAAATCATCAGCAGATCAACATAAAAAATTATGTCACAAAACAATGCGCTTTCAAATCCTCCAAGGAATAAAAACAACCCGAGTGCAAAAAAATAAAGCAAATGCTACATGTTGAAAAGTTCCAAACTAAAAATTGGATTTTATTAAGACTATCTGGAGCATGAGGAAAGACTGCACCTGCAAGCTGGCAGTTGTCAGCAGTAGTATTTTGAGAAACGTAGTAATACAAATATTTGTAATGTCTGCGCGATTTAAGTGCTCACAAATGCCCTGATTACAAGTGACTTCTTAACACTGAAGGGTCTGGTAACTGCAGTTACTGACAACATTAAATTATGAGATACGAGGGAATATCACAAATCTATTCACTTTCACCCAAATATTTGAGGTGATGAAAGCAACCGAAATGTGTGTGTATGTCCAGGCCAAAATGAGGACTCACAAGAAGTAGGGAGGCCAGGCCAGAAGTTAGTGATATCCACGGTAATTCCATATTTTTTAGTGGACCTTCAAGGTCCAGGCCATAATGGGCCACATTTACACGCCTTCGGAGTTACTAATATCAATAATTCGGGTGCGGGATTTCTACCCCATTTCCTTGTCCAACTGTAACGAGGGCCATATAGGTGGCTTACTAAAGACATAACAGTAACTGCAGCTCTCCTATTTTGCAGATTACTTCAAATAGCAAACGTGAATGTTCTTCAGGACACAACACAGGTAAGTAGAATTACAGCCATAGCACAATATGGCATTTACCCACAAGTCATAAATGTATGTTTTCTTCCGCTCTTGCCACCCTTCTTTGGTCCTCGTTCTTCAAACATACAGTGGAATGCTCCAGTGGGCATTCACATCTTAAGGCCTAGCCCATCTCCCACTTATCTCCCCTTAGCTCTTGTTCTTTAACTTAACAATCTGACAACACGATGAACTCCCTTTTTTGATTTTCATGGACTGCAATGTAAGGCTGTCTATTTTCTCTATAATTATGTTTTAATATGCTTGAATGGAGAAATTGGGAGGACTGGGACAAATTCTATTCTCTGTGTGATGTGCTTGAGAACATAATCATGACTCTTACAGTTGAAGAAATGTGATTTTTTTAATTTTCATGTACTTGCATGTATTGCATGCCCCTCACACCCACTCCACTTTGGGGAAGGCAGAATGGTGGTTTACCCCCTCTCTCTGGCAGACCATATGTCAAAACTTCACCAAAAGAAATCTCAAGTTTCTCTCATTTGCTACGGGGGATACATGCAGAACTCTTGGTTGGCAGCTACCCAGGGAAGCCTACCAATTCTTGGATTTCTTTTTTTTTTTTTTAAGGTTTTTTAAAAACTTTATTTGTTTTTGTCCACAAAATTGTTCAAGTCAAACATAGACATTAATTTACTCCCAACGTGAGGGAGGGTCATGATAAAAAATAGATGTAGAATTTCAGAGTAATCTAATGCACAAATAACTGGAATGGTAATAATGGAGTACAGTAAATACAGAGGGCGACATACATCTTCAGTGTAAGGAAGCATTTGATTTTCGAGAACAAGGAGCATCTGCATTGGGGTCAGAGAAGCAACTCAGGCTCAGGAGGATTATCTCAATGGGGAACGATGAGCTCTGGGTCGGCCAGGGTCAAAAGGTAGTCCCTTAATGACTGCCATGTGTCTTTCGGGCGGGATGTGGGGGGTTGAAGGGCGGCGTATACCTCACTGGTCGTGTCACAAGATATGAGTCTCCGCAGCCAAGCTTTTGTTGTAGGAGGAAATTTGGAACCTCAATACAATGCTATCTCTCGCCAAGGTGTCAGCAGGGCAATAGCTGCAAAGCACCTCAGAGATTTAGTGATGCCCTCAACATAAACCAACAACGCCATTAGGGGATCAGGAGTGTTAGGGGCGTCCAGCATCAATGTTAGCCTATTAAATACGTTGCCCCAGAATGGCGCTATACTGTCGCATGTCCAAGTCATATGGGCAAAATCTGTAGTAGGTGACCTACATTTGGGGCACGCAGAAGTGCGCGCCGGGTCTAGTTTGGCAATAGCGGTAGGTGTCATATAAGCTCTACGGACACATTTTTTATGTATTAGTTTGTGTCGGTGATTGAGGGATATTGCGCATGTTTGGGCGCAGCATGTGTACCATACCTTATCCAACAAAGGGTATCACAGCTCTGCCTTGCAGGCACCCTGCATTTTCTAATTTTGAATCGGAATGAGGTCAGACTTGTGTTATATCGTTTGAATATTATGCCAATTCCCGTAACAGCTGTTATAATCAATGTGAGGGGTGAGAAGTCATTGGTGCCAGTGAGTAAGAGGGCACGCAGCGCAGTCTGCAGACAGCGCAGTATAAATGAATCCATGTGTGTAGTGGAGCCAAATCGTGAACCTTCCTTCCGTGAAAAAACATGGCTGTCCGGATCACCCATAGTATGAAGATTTAAAGCAGAGCGTGTGCTTTTAACTAGATTCTCCTGTGTGAGCGGGAGCCAAGGGTTATCTCCCAATGGGATTGTCGGGGTGTATAGGAGGCCACATGCCGGGAGGCAGGCCAACCTAACGCAAGGCCCAAAAGGTAGTAGCAAGTATGTGTATGTCTAATAGGTCTATAGCTATTATAGACGGGACAAGTGTACTCAGGGGGGTTGAAGCAGCTAAGTACCCCTCCGGAATGAGGTACAGAAGGCAACCATCTGCACGGTACCAATAACCTGCGCAGTGCCATTGTGCTGCCAAATACTAAAACTGATACGGGAGCATCAGAATCTCCCATCAGATGTGTGGGCACACATACCAGATGCACAAATGAGCTCCTGAGTGTCGTGAAGAACAAATTGGTCAAAAGGATTGGTATATTTACAAATAAGTATAAAAACAGTGGTAGTATCACCATCTTGAGAATGGCAATACATCCAGCAATGGACAGGGAGAGACGTATCCACCGGTCTATCTGCATGTTCAGCTTGTCGATAGCTGGTCTGTAATTTAGTCTGATTATCTGTGCCCTGTTGTGATGGATGTATATACCCAGATATTTACTACACCAGGAGAGAGGGCACTCTCAGTCCACAGGAATAGCTGCCTCTGCAAGTGGAAAAAGTTCTGATTTGCTCCAGTTGATAAGCAACCCGAAAAAAACACTAAAGCAGCAGATCTCCTGCAGAACCGGGGCCAAATTATCAGCAGGGTAGGGAACAGCAGAACATCACCCGCATAGATGGAGATTAGCAGTGGGCCAGACCGGAAGGGCAGGCACCTATATAAATGTTTCTCCTGCAGGTGTAGTACAAGTGGGTCCATAGCAATAATGAAAATCAGGCAGGGGTGATGGGGACAACCCTGTCTAATCCCTCTAGTGATGGGAAAGCAGGTGTTAGGAATCTATTAACCCTAATCTGCGCCATTGGTGAATAATAAAGGAGCATAATGAGGGAGATGCAGCCACACGGCATACCAAGTTTGCGAAGGGTCGCTTTCAAGAAAGGCCATTCTAAAGGATCAAGGGTCTTCTCCACAGGAGAGGCACTGTAGCTAGGACAGTAGGGAACACCCTTTGAAGGGCTGTGAACACCGTGCATAGGTCAAGCGATGTGGATTGGTGTGGGACAAAACCAGATTGGGTGGACGAAATAATTTGGTCCATTAGAACGAACAAACGGTTTGGCCAGGAGTTTAGCTAGGATTTTACTGTCAAACTTCAATAGTGACAATGGTCAGTATGAGCCACATAATTTTGGATCCTTGCCAGGCTTTAATAATAAAAGTGATCACCACCTCCTGAAGCCTGGGTGGGAGCACGCCACATTCCAGCACCTCCCTGTACGTCTGATAGGCGGGGGCTAATATATGCTTGTGTGTCTTATATAATATCCTGGTAAAACCATCCGATGTGGGTGCCTTAGAGACATCCAGGAAGTCAAGCTCACTGAGACACTGTTGTTGTGCAGTGCTGAGCCATACCATGGCCATCTCCTCGAGGTATTGTGTATAATAGTGGAGAAGCTGTGTCTGCACCTCTTCAGTAGTTGAGACAATGGATCCGTCTGGGTTTTGCAAATCAATTATGTATGAGGGTGACCTAGAGGGCCTAATAAGGCATGCTAAGGTCTGGCCCCGCCTGTCTCCCTGGCTGTAGAGGCACACTCTGGCATACTTGCACAAGAAGCGCACCTCGCTGTCAGCCAAATCCCTAAACTTTTCCATTAAGGAGACACGTTTGTGTAGACGTGGCCCTGCAGAATGAGACACTTCTGGGTCTAGGTCTGTCAAAGCTGCCTCAATTTGAGCAATGCCCTGACGGATATCTTTAAGGACACATGAATGTTTGGCAATGCAAATTCCTCTGATGTATGTATTAAAGGCATCCCACAGTGTAGCGTGAGAAGTAACCAAGTCTTCGTTGGTTGCAAAATATTCTATGATTGCAGTGTGTAATTCAGAGCAAAACGCCTTGTTCTGCAGCATTATTGCAGGGAACTGCCAGGGGCGCTCCAAATACTCCGAACACAGGACATATAACTGAAGCCAGACCGGAGAGTAGTTAGACAGTGTGCGGGGCAGGTGTGTAACAGAACCAAACCAGGGCAGTGTAAATAACTACGTGAGCCAGAAATCTATACCTGACCAAGTATCATGCCGGTCAGAATAAAATGTGTATGTCAGTGCGGAAAAGGGGTGGATTCTCCATGGGTCCAGCAGAGAGAAAGTGTCACACAGATCGCGCAGCACATGCAATTAGTGTTTTTTTACCCGAGGGATGAGGGGCAATGGTGTATAGGCGAAGGTCTTGGAGCATACTGAAATCCCCACCAAGTATCAAATGTTACACAGATTCCCTGTCGATGTGCCTCTGAAGTGTCTGAAAGAAATCAGGGGTATCTACACTAGGGGCGCAGATGTTGAGTAACATAAGCTTGTGACGAGCTAGGGTACCCGCCACCAGGATGTACCTGCCTTGATCATCTGCAAGCGTGTGGTGTGGGTGGAAGGTTAAATGTTTAAGTATACATACCCCACACGAATAGGAGCTATAATTTGAGGCATAGCTATGCAGGCCCCAGTGTTTAGGAAGGCATATCTGGAAGCAGGTGAGGGGTGAGTCTCCTGGAGAAACACTACCTGTGCTCCATGTCTATTTAAATATTGCAAGACCAGTTTCCCTTTTTGGGGATTATTCAGGCCAAGACAGAGAAAACATCCAAAATCGACCTCTGGCTGGAGGTAGATTCAGTTGTCAGTGCACAAAAGAAACTGATATATGAGTCTTGAATGGATGGAAATGAAGATAAACAAAAAAAACATATCAAACAATGACAAATCATGCTGACTGCGAACTTTACCCACCCGGCAGAGAGTGCCCGGTGAATCCCTAAATTCACAACAGAAACAGAAACCCCCTACTGTGTGTGGTATGGTGTGAACCATGGGGTTGGGGTGGGGGTGGGGTGGGGGCAACACAAAAGCGTGAAGCCCTCATTGCAGAGGAGAACGATCAAGTAAGTGTTATAAAAACAAGGTGTGTATATTAAGCATCTCTTGACTAATTAATACGGACACATCCAAGGACTGGTTCAGGCGTCGTCATCCAGACAGCAGATCCGGTGGCAGCTAAAAACATTCAGAGAGCCCAACCCCTATAGACACCACAGGCTAGTCCAGTGTGAATAAGTCCACACTGGATGCCCCACAGGTGTGTGGCGGGGTATGTTTTGGTGATGAACGAGCTGCTGATGATTGTAGGAAAATGCCACTGTTGGCATGGTTACCCCCTAACCTTTTTCCTTTTGTTGATTGAAAGTGTGCTGGGACCCTGCTAACCAGGCCACAGCACCAGTGTTCTTTCCCTAAAACTGTACCTGTGTCTCCACAATTGGCACAGCCCTGGGACACAGATAAGTCCCTTGTACATGGTACCCCTGGTACCAAGGGCCATGTGGCCAGGGAAGGTCTCTAAGAATGCAGCGTGTATTATGCCACCATGGGGACCCCTCACTCAGCACATGCACACCGCCTCACAGCTTGTCTGTGCTTGTGGGGAGAAAATGACTAAGTCGACATGGCACTCCCCTCAGAGTGCCATGCCCACAACCCACTGCCTGTGGCATAGGTAAGTCAACCCTCTAGGAGGCCTTACAGCCCTAAGGCAGGGTGCACTATACCACAGGTGGGGCCATAACTGCATGAACACTATGCCACCTCAGAGTGTAAGCCAATTCTTAGACATTAAGTGCAGGGTAGCCATAAAGAGTATATGGTCTGGGAGTTTGTCAAAAACAAACTCCACAGTTCCATAATGGCTACACTGAAGTTTGGTATCAAACTTCAAACTTCTCAGCACAGTAAACACACACTGATGCCAGAGGGGGATTTATTGAGAAACATCTTAGAGATGCCCCCTGTATACCAGCCCAACTACTAGTGCTAGGCTGGCCAGTTTCTGCCAGCCTGCCACATCCAGACGGGTTTCTGGCCACATGGGGTGAGTGCCTTTGTGCACTCTGTGACCAGGAACAAAGTCTGTACTGGGTTGAGGTGCTTCACACCTCCCCCTGCAGGAACTGTAACACCTGGCGGTGAGCCTCACAGGCTCAAGCCTGGTGTTACAGTGCTCCAGGGAACTCCAGCTAGTGGAGATTCCCACCCCCCGGACATAGCCCCCACTTTTGGCAGCAAGTCCGGAGGAGATAATTAGAAAAACAAGGAGGAGTCACACTCTAGCCAGGACAGCCCCTAAGGTGTCTTGAGCTGAGGTGACCCCTGCCTTAGGAAATCCTCCATCTTGCTTTGGACGATTCCCCCCCAAGAGGATTAGGGATGTGCCCCCCCTCCCCACAGGAGGGAGACACAAGGAGGGTGTAGCCACCCTCGGGGACAGTAGCCATTGGCTACTGCCCTCCAGCCCTAAGCACACCCCTAAATTGAGTATTTAGGGGCGACCCTGAACCCAGAAAAACAGATTTCCTAAAGAAGAAGGACTGCTGACCTGAAAGCCCCGCAGACGACGGAGACAACAACTGACTTGGCCCCAGCCCTACCAGCCTGTCTCCAAACTCGAAGAACCTGCAACAGCGACGCATCCAGCGGGACCAGCGGCCTCTGCTGACTCAGAGGACTGCCCTGCAACCCAAAGGACCAAGAAACTCCTGTGGACAGCGGCTCTGTCTAATCTACAAAGAAGAAAACAACTTTAAAGGGACTCCAGCCTCACTCTGGAAGCGCGAGTCCCCAACACTCTGCACCCGACGCCCCTGGCTCGTGTCCAGCAGAACCAACACTGCAGAGAGGACCACCAGGAGACTACAATGACGTGGACACCCTGAGACGACCTCCACAGCGATGCCTGCAGAGAGAATCCAGAGGCTCCCCCTGACCGCGACTGCCCGGTAACAAAGAACCCGACGCCTGGAAGAAGCACTGCACCAACAGCCCCAAGGCCCGAGAGAAACTAACTACCGGTGCAGGAGTGACCACCAGACGACCCTCTTCGTTGCCCAGTTGGTGGTTGGCCTGAGAAGCCCCCCTGTGCCCTGCTTGCATCGCCAGAGTGACCCCCGGGTCTCTCCATTGATTCCTATCTAAAACTCTACACCTACTTTGCACACTACACCCGGCTGCCCCTGTGCAGCTGAGCGTGTATTTTGTGTGCCTGTTTGTGCCCCCCCCTCCCCAGTGCTCTACAAAACTCCCCTGGTCCGCTCCCCGAGGACACAGGTACTTACTTGCTAGCAGACTGGAACCGGAGCACCCCTAGTCTCAATAGGCACCTGTGTTATTTGGGCCCTATTTTGACCTCTTCACCTGACCAGCCCTGTGTTGCCGGTGCTGTGTGTTTGGGGTTGACTTGAAGCCCCAACGGTGGGCTGCCTATGCCCCGGAGACTGAACTTGTAAGTGCTCTACTTACCTGAGAAACTAACTTGTACTTACCTCCCCCAGGAACTGTTGATTTTTGCAATGTGTCCACTTTTGAAATAGGTTACTACCATTTTTGCCAAAACTGTGTACATTACTGTTTTAATTCAAAGTTCCATATTTACCTATGACAAGTACCTTACTTAATCTTGTGGTTCTAAAATAAATTAAGAAAATATTATTTTTCTATTTAAAAACCTATTGGCCTGGAGTTAAGTCTTTGAGTGTATGTTCTCATTTATTACCTGTGTGTGTACAACAAATGCTTAACACTACCCTCTGATAAGCCTACTGCTCTACCACACTACCCCAAAATAGAGCATTAGTATTATCCAATTTTGCCACTATCAACCTCTAAGGGGAACCCTTGGACTCTGTTCACACTATCTCTTACTTTGAGATAGTATATAAAGAGCCAACTTCCTAGAATGATATATCTTTGGAGTACATTTTGAAGAATTCTATCACCTCTGCAGGTTTGTTAAATATTCACGGCTTGCCTTCAACATCCACTTGAAGCCTGGCAGGGTAAAGCATGCCATATCGGAGGCCATTTTGAGGAGGGCATTCTTTGCTTCTTGCAATTTTCACCTGAGCTCCTGCAACATCACAGTGAAGTCAGAAAAGATGGAGATCGTTGCTCCCTCATACTGAAGGCGGCCTTCAGTATGAGACTAGAGTGCAGTTGCAGAGTAGAGTGGTGTAGAGTGGAGTACAATAGTGCAGAATAGAAAGCAGTGGTGTAGAGTGCAGTTGTGAAGAGTAGAGTGCAGTGGCGTACAGTGGAGTGGCATAGACTAGAGTGGACTAGTGTAGAGAACATTGGCGTAGACTGTTGCAAAGTATAGTGGCGTACTGTGTGGCGGCAGAGCTCTGCAGCGTACAATGCTGCATCATAGAATGCAGTAGCATAGATTAGAGTGGTGCACAGTAGAGTGCAGTGGTGAAGACAGCAGTGGCGCAGAGTGGCATACAGAGCACTGGTAGAGTGCAGTGGTGCAGAGTACGCAGAGCAGAGTGTAGTGCATGGAGTAGAGTAGCGTAGAGTGCAGCGGTGTAGAGTAGATTGTTTCAGAGTAGAGTGAAGTGCTGTAGAGTGTCATTGTTCAGGTTAGAGGGAAGCCTGTAAAATGGAGCGGTACAAGGTAGAGTGCAGTGGCTTAGAGTAGAGTGGCACAGAGTAATGGCGTAAAGTGGTGTTGAGTGCAGTGGCATAGACTGCAGTGATGCAGAGTAAATTAGAGTGTCGTACAGTGGATTGGCATTGAGTGCAGGGGCGTAAAGTGGAGTGGTACAGAAAGGAGTGGTCTGGCAGAGTGGACTGGCATAAAGTGTAGTGGGGTTGAGCGCAGTGTTGCAGAGTGGTGTAGGGTTGAGAGGCCTAGACTAAAGTGGGGTAGAGTGTAGTGGAAAAGGGTAGAGTGGAGTAGCGTAGAGTGCATTGGCATAGAGTGGTGTAGAACAGAGAGGCACAGTAGGGAAGTGGAGAAGAGTGCAGTAGTGTTGAATGTTGCAGAGAGGAGTAGAATGCAGTGGTGTGGAGTGGTTCAAGCGCAGAGTGGAGTATGCATGGTATGGTAGTACACTGCCATTATAGACAACATATTTTCAATTGAAATGACCATTACATTTGCACAGGCATCCAGTTTCACTAATAAAACTACACAGCGTACAAACGAGAATGTGTGGAAATAGTGTTATTTAGTGTACTGATTTCTTTGGATCTTCCTAAAGTAACAATTAACAAAATTGTGGCTAATTTGAGGTTTTGCTAATTCTGCTATATTCTGAAATACTTAGTTTATTTAAGTGTTGTGTGCTAGAAAAAACCCTTTCCTCTACCCCAAGTATCCAGAAAGACTGTCAAATAAATCCTCTCACTTTGAAGTCAGCGAAACAAAAAAACTGAAAAGAATCACCAACCTCCCTTTGAAGACAAAGCCAGACATTTGAATGCACAGCAAATGTGACAAGAACATTTACAGGCCTGTTTACAGAAAGGAGCACTACACTTGTGGAAGAATGTACAAAAAGTAGTGTGAAAAGACTTTGCTCCTTTGAAGGGATGAACTTATTGGACAGCCTAAAACAAATAGCAAATAGAAAGCCAGAAGATATGAGTTACAAACCACAAAGCCAATGGTAAGAAGTTGCGGAATGTATTCCCAGGGAAGCTTTCAGAATGTCCCCAAGACGTCTTGGTAGGCTTTGACCTAACTAGAGATTGTATAGCACTCACAGGTGGGTGGTTTATGTCAAAGTTTGCATCAAACAATGAACTTCTGCTCACATTTATGTGACAGAAATTTTAGGCACTTACAAAGAACGGCAATCACCTTAACATCCTGCATTCCCATGTAGCTCTAAAGAAAAGAACTGTTCACGTTTAGGTGGGCCTAACATACTTAAACAAAACAAAACTATAGACCACAGTGACACTTCATACAGTTCAAGGTTTGTCCACTTTTTGTCTGGTATGCTAGGTCCACCCACAATTGATTGGTACTGTTTTCTTTGCGTAAGTGTGGGAATGAAGGAAAGTATGAGGTTTGCTATTGGCTGCAAGTTATGACATTTTCTATCAAAAAAGTATGAGGAAATAATAGCTTTTTCAACAATATATTTTTAGGACATCATGGATAAGAATACATTACGGAACCCACACATGCCACATGATGCTGGGCTGCCTCTGGTGTCTAGTTTTAAAAAATACCCAGGACAGGTAGATATTCCTTGATGCCAGCCAACACCGTTCCCAATACTGCAGTCGTCTAATGCACAGTGCAAAAAAAAAAAAAAAAGTTTTTTTTGTGCATTCTTATGACATCTGCAGGACACTGAGTAACAAAGCATACTGGGGGGTTTGTGCAAGCCACACCATACTGATACCCTGGGTTTGTAGTTTTCAGTAATGATAAGTGTTGGTAGGGTTCATGACTGACAGTTGACCCCTGGGCTCAATTACCACAGCCATTCCCAATGGATAGTGATAGGAACTGTGGTGTTTTTAGCCATGGCTTTGATATTTGCAAGTTATACCACCGTGCATGAAAAGGTGACGGGACTGAGAAGCCACACAAGCCTGGACTTCCCGGGTGTCTAGTTTTCTTGAATGCCTAGTGTTGTGAGGTTAAGATTTGCCTGAGAACTCCAGGCCCTAATACAGAAGCTACTCACATCCTCAGAACGAATGGAACTTGAATGAGAAATCTTCATGTTTTTGTCCTATCTTTTGGTGCCTTTCTGTTCCGGGCAAAAGATCAACACACACAAGTGGGGCACTGTTTAAATTAGGAAACAAGTGGGAATGCTTGAAACTTTTCACACAGAAACGGGCATAAAGTCAATCATTTCAGCCAAAAGTTTATGTGTGCATAGCATTGTGGATAAAAAGAAAAAATGGGATTCACACAAGCCATACCACCCTGAACTCCCCTGGGTGTCCAGTTTTCAAAGATGTCTGATGTTGGTCGGTTTATCCTTGGTACTTGCCAACCCTAAATTCTACAACTACTCTTTTCCCAAGAATCAGTGTAATTCGATTTGTAAATGTTAGTGACAGATGGTGTGTTTTAGTGGCTTTCCTGCCCTGTGGGATATGTCAGCACACATATGTGGAATAATGATTTAATCATGAGAACTACAAAAGAAGACCATTACAAGCTTTGTTATCTACTGAATTGCTCCTCATTCTGACTTCCAAATCAAAGTCTGTGCACAAAAAAATAATTTTGTCAAACCCTCTGAATCACACGATAGTATGGGTTACCCTATTCACGGTGGTACAAAGCACCACTTTCCTGAACTACGATTTATGAACTCATTTAAAAAATGCACAGCTTTTCCTCATACACTTGTTTAGAGTTTACCTTACACATTGACTAGCGGTCGAAATGCAATGAAAAATTATTACAAGCTGCAGTTCGGTAGATGGATATGGGTATTGTGTAGTTGGGCCTTGAACAGACACAAAATACTGCTGCGAGCAAAAGAGCCTGGTGGACATAAAGGTATACTGTTTTAGAAACTGGCCATCAAAGCAGAAAATTACAGATGAACAGTGTCAACAATTTCTATTTTTCCAATAAACAATAATTATTTGTTTTCATTTCAACAATTAGATTATTTAGGAAAACCATGAGCATTCTACACAAATGGCCCCTTGCAGAATTATGCATTTGTTTCAGAAATACATGGCTTTCTAGAATCACCAACGAGTTTCACCACTCTGTCCCACTTAAACTACAAGTTGGTAGAAACTGCAAAAATCGCAGGAACCGGCCACCACATAGAAAATTGTAAAAACTGATGTGGAACAAAAAATTTCTTTTTACAATTCTATCCGTTTCTGAAAGCTGAGAAGGCGGCAAACTCAGGATAAGGAAACCTCTTCCTGAAGTCATTTTTAGGAAAAAAACAGAAAAAGATTACTCACCTTCTTGCATAGCACCTTTTTCCGTTAAATAAAAAAATACAAAACCAGCACATTTTGGCTATTTATTTTTTTATTTCCCTCCAGAGCAGTGGAAAACACAAACCTTAGTCACCTTTATAATCCCCAACATGTGTGGTGGAAAGGTACATAAAATTGACCTGGCTATCTTTTGGGGATATACATTACGAAGGCTTAAGCCGGACCTGTCCCAAATATCAACAAGCATTGTCAAATTCAATATGTCTTACCTGTGTGACAGCTATTGGCTTTGCCACTGCCTTTTAGCCAACGTGACTTCTTTGCAGCTTGGCTAAACTTTAGAAAAAGGGCTAAGACGTTGGCTGTTTCAGACTTTTTTTTTTTTCCTTATGGCAAGCGGGGGTGGCAACACTGATAACGAAAGGAAGGATGAAGGAAAGAAGAGACAGGACACAGACAAAAGGTGCCAGGGCACAGCCACAACATAGCACTTTAGTCTAATTATGGCCACCGAGGAACAACACAGACAACAAGAACGTGGAGGGACGGAAAAAGAAATATGGACAATAGGAGGCAGGAGGGAATATACAAACAAGGATAAGCGCGGCGGGAGGGAATAAGCAACAAGGACAAGGGGAAAGTGGGGGGTGGTAGAGAAAAAGCAACACAGAACACTGGAGGTAAGAGTTGGGAGGAAAGAAGCAAGATGGACAACAGGAGGGTGGGAGGGAAGAAGCAACACACAGAGGGGGAGGGAAGAGGCAACACAACAGTAAGAAGAAAATAAGAAAGGAGAAATAATCTCAAAGTCACTGCACCAGCAGCGGAAGGTCCACAACCAAGCAAAAGTCAATGAAGTACTTTGTCCTTGATCCACACAAAAGAAGAAGTGAAGTCAGCAATGCTGGCCAGTTGTGAAGCTTTGAAGTACAAGTTACTTACCTTCGGTAACGAAATATCTGGGAGAGACATTCTAGTTGCAGATTCCTAACCTTGGAATTTCCCCCCCAGGCGTCAGACTGGATCCGGAGATTTTTTGTTTGAGCAATACCTGTGCGCGTCGGTTGACTCTGCGTGCGTCGTCATCACCGTGATGACATCGGAAGTAGCGCACAGACGCCGCCTCAGCACAGTCATGTCAGTTTCTTTTAACGACTTTCCACACCAAAGCGCAGAGCCGCTAAGAACACAGATTCGTGCGCCAGAGATAAGGACCTTAAGGGGAAATCCCTGACCCTAGAAATCAGTTCACAAGCGGGAGGATGGGTGGGATGGTAAGGAATCTGCAACTAGAATATGTCTTTACCAGATATTTCGTTACCGGAGGTAAGTAACTTGTACATCTGATAGAGACTTCCAGGTGCAGATTCCTTACCTTAGAATAGATACCCAAGCAATGCCATCCTCGGAGGTGGGCTGCAAACCAAGATCATACTAGAAAGTCCTGCAGGACCGAACAACCAAGGTAGCCGTCGTCCGACGGACCTGACTGTCCAGGCAGTTCAGTTTAGCAAACGTGTTACGGGACACCCACGTAGCCGCCTGGCAGATATCCAGGACACAAACTCTGCCTGCTAAGGTAGTGTAAGCAGCAGTTGCTCTGGTGGAATGAGCGCACAAGCCCTCAGGGGGTTTCTTGGCCAAAGTGTAGCACATCTTGATGCAAAGAATTACCCATTTACAGATGGTACATGTTTGCACCCCCTTCCCTTTCTTCACACCTACATACCCGACAAAGAGTTGATCATCCACCCGGAAATCTTTAGTATGATTTAGATAGAACACCAACTCTCTTTTTGGGTCCAGACGGTGGAGTCTCTCCTCCTCATGAGAAGGGTGTGGGGTGCGTAAAAAGTAGGCAAGGTGATGCACTGGCCTACATGAAAAGGCATAACAACCTTGGGAAGGAAGGAAGCCTTAGTGCGCAACACCACTTTGTCTGGGTGCATAAACAAGAATGGAGGATTTGAAGAAAGAGCTTGAAGTTTGCTCACTCTGTGAGCAGAAGTAATTGCAACAAGAAAGACAGTTTTGAAAGTGAGGATCCGTAAAGGGCAATTTTGCATCGGCTCAATGGGAGTACACATTAAGAAAGTAAGTAAGGACAAGATTGAGATCCCACTGAGGCATGATAAACGGAGTGGGGGGAAATAAATGGGTTAGACCTTTAAGGAATCTATTGGCAATAGGAGATTTAAAGAGTGAGGGCTGATCAGGTAACCTAAGAAAGGTCGAAATGGCCGATAAATACCCTTTAAGGGTGCCCAAAGAAAAGCCCTGCTGGGCCAGAGAAAGAATGAACAAAAGAACCTCAGGTAGAGGAGCAGAGAGGGGATCAACAGATTTGTTGGTACACCATGCCACAAATGTATGCCAACGACAGGTGTATTCCATTTTGGTAGGGGGACAACTGGCTGCCAAGATAACGTCACAGACTTCAGGTGGAAGATCAAAAGTTGTCAATTGCCGCCGCTCAATCTCCACGCATGAAGGCGGAGATTGGACAGGTTTGGGTGGAGATTGCTGTGACAGAAGATCCGCCCGAAGAGGCAGTCTGAGTGGAGAATCAGTGGCCATGCTTTATAGCTCTGGATACCATACTCTCTGTGCCCCGTCCGGAGCTACCAAGATAACTTGGGCCCGGTCGTTCCTGATCTTCTTCAGAATGAACACTGGGCAGAAGTGGTATAGGCGGGAAGGCGTAAAGGAGGCAGGAGTTCCACTCGAGACAAAAAGCATCTCCGAGCTAGTGTCGCTTTGGAAACTCCAATGCGCACAACAGCTGACATTACGTGTTCTCTGCAGAGGCAAATCGATCTAACCAAGGCTCTCCCCATTGCTGAAAGAGACCTTGCGCCACCTCCGGATGGAGATGCCATTCGTGATCGGCTGCTCATCGAAGGCTCACTTTGTCATCTCTGACGTTCAGAGAGCCTTCCAGATGTTGAACAACCAGGGTAATGCCCTGATGTTCCAGCCATGTCCAGAGGCATAGTGCCTCCTGACAGAGTCCAGGACCCTACTCTGCCCTGTTTTTTTTTGCAGTACCACATGGCAGTAGTGTTGTCCGTGAACACTTGCACTACTTTCCCTTTGAGAGAGAGGGAAGAAAAGCTTTCAACGCAAGCCTGATTGCCCGGAGCTCCAGAAGATTGATTTGGAGCCAAGACTCCACCGGAGACCAGAGACCTCTGATCTCTGCCTCTCCCATTTGGCTGCCCCAACCCAGAAGTGATGCATCTGTCACTATGGACAGATCTGGCTGGGGAAGGGAGAGGGATCTGCCATGGACCCAATGTGCATTCGAAAGCCACCACTGCAGGTCTTTTCAGTCCCCTTCGAGATTTGGCCCATGCCGGACAGATTCCCCTGATGCTGCGCCCACTGGAACTTCATGTCCCACTGCAGAGCCCGCAAATACCATCTGCCATGTGTTACTAGCAAGATACAGGAAGCCATGAGGTCCAGCAGCCTCTGAATCAGCCTCACCGAAACCCAAGACAGAGACTGAAAGATCGGAATCATAGTCTGAATATCTTGGACTTGCTTTTCGAGAGGATAAGCCTAAAAATGCACTGTGTCCAGAACAGCTCCGATGAAAGGGAGCATCTGAGAGGGAGTCAGGTGGGACTTTGGCCCGTTGATAGTGAATTCCAGCGTGTGCACGAGGTTCACCGTAGTCTAAAGATGGGAGACCACTTTCTGGGGCGAGTCCGCCTTCAACAGCCAGCGTCGAGGTAGGGGGAAGTCTGAGACCCCTAACCTGCGCAGATGATCTGCAACCACTGCCATCGCTTTCATGAACACCTGAGGGGCGCTGGTAAGGCTGAAGGGGAGCACGGTAAACTGATAGTGCTTGTGACCTACCATGAATCGCATGCAACGTCTGTGGGCAGGCAGGATGGGAAAGTGGAAATAAGCGTCCTGCAAGTCCAACGCTACTATTCAGTATCTTGGGTCTAGGGCAGATAGGATCTAAGCCAGGGCGAGCATTTTGAATTTCTCTTTCTTGAGGAAGTATACGAGGTCCTGAAGGTCTAGGATAGGACGTAAGCCCTTGTCCTTTTTGGGCACCAGAAAGTAGCGGAAATAACAAGGTACCTTCTTCTATGGCTCCCTTGGCCAAGAGAGTCGCTACTTCCTAGCAGAGACGTGCCAAATGATCCTCCGGAAGATGGCTGACTGATGGAAGCAAGGCTAGTGGGGCAGATTCGAAGGGGAGGGAATAGCTCTTTCGAATTATCTGCAAAACCTACCTGTCCATTGTGATTGATTCCTAGTGGGGGAGGTGATGGCGAATCCTGCCAACTGGATCGGAGTGAGGGGACAGACTAGGAGGGCTTGGAGGCTGCAGCGGGGGCAGGAGGCAGGGGGTGGACTGGGCAAACCTCTAGTTCCCTGTCCCACGCGGGATTCCGCATCCCCGCCACGCAGCGGCCGAACAGCATGGGTGGCACGGTGGCTGCGTTGGGGACACGACAGGGAGCCCCTTCTGTGGCCACAAAAGGGGCGAAAGGTAGACTGTTGGGGGCGAGGGGCAGCAGAAAGGCCAAGGGACCGAACCATTGCCCGGGAGTCCTTGAATCTCTCCAAGGCCGAGTCCGCCTTGTCTCCAAAGAGACGGGAACCATCAAAGGGCATGTCTAAGAGACTGTTGGACATCTCCAGAAAAAATCAGAAGTACGCAACCAGGTGTGGCGTCTCAAGGCCACCATCGTAGCAACCAATCTGCCCAGAGAGTCAGTCATATCCAACCCACATCAGATCGTGAACTTTGTTGCATCGCTCTCATCGGTGACAGCTTGGGAGATGATAGCACTGGCCTCCTTCGGTATGTGCTGCGGAACTTGTGTGATCGTATCCCACAGAGAGTGGGTATAACAGTCCAAAAGGCATGCGGTGTTTACGGACTGCGGCACGAGAATGGAGGAAGAAAACATCTTCTTCCCAAATTGTTCCAGCCTTTTTGATTCCCTATCCGGGGGTGCAGAAGGGAATGCGCCTGAAGAAGAGGAAGCCTGGATGACAAGACTCCCAGGTGTGGGGTGTTGGGACAGGAATTTAGGGTCGTTCGGGGCGGGCAGATAGCAGCATGCGATAGTCCTGTTCACAGGAGCCCCTGTGTTGGGTTTGGGCCAAGTACCCAAAAGGACATTGGTGAGGGCTTCATTGAATGGCAAAAGGGGCTCAGATGTGGAAGCCCCTGGCTGAAGCACCTCTGTCAGGAGATATGGCTAGACCTGTACAGTGGTTAGCTCAAGGCCAAGCACCTCAGCCGCCCTACTGATCACCATAGCATAAGTCGCTCCCTCCACCGTAGCCACGGTAGGAGGAGACAGCATGCCAGCATCTGGACACGTGTCCAGTCCACTGGCCTCGCCCAATTCCTGTGCTCAGTCCAAAGAGGGGTCATCCTGGTATTCTTAAGGGTCCAGGGATGCCTCTAATCCTTCCGCGAATTCGTACCCTAAGGAAAAGGGTCCAAACCCGACCTGGAGTGAGTAGGCCCCATCGAACAGAGGCAGCAGCGGCCGACGCCGTTCCATCCCCGAGTCGTCAGGGACGAGGATAGGGTCGACGTCGATTGTGCGCACCACTGACGTCGGGAGCGTTGACAATCGAACCAGTGCCGGGGAAGGTCTCAGAGGTACGACCGGCGTTGGTGCAGATCCATGAGTGGATTGGGGGTGACCTTGGTGGCCAAAGCTGCCAGAGCAAAACCCAAAGGCCCCTTGACCAAACCACCTTGGGCCCAAAGGCGACATATTGGGGTCGGACTGCCCAAAAATGAGGCGCATGGCCTCATAAAACTACTTTAATTGGGTAGGGGTTGCTCCGGCTCCCGGAAATTCGGAGATGCGCGGAGCAAACCCAGAAGCAGGCTCCGAAGATGGAAGCCTTGAGTGTCAACGCTCCTCCCACGTCACATCAGCCGAGCAACTGGGTGAAGTCGAAGGGCAACGGGACCGCTTCAAAGACTTCTTACCTGTGCTCAAAGACTTGGAGGAAGAAGAATGGTGGTGGCTCCGCGAATGGTCTCAAGACATTTCCCTTGAGCGAGACCAGGACCTATGCGGAGTCAAGCGCCGGTCCGCATGAGCTTGAGGAATCGCTCCCTCAAGGCCTTCGGGTGCATGGCCCAGCAGTTGGAGCAGGACTTTGGGTCGTGGTTGCGCTCCAAGCACCACAAACAGACCTGATGCGAATCTGTCACCTACATCATGCTGTGACAGTCCCTGCACAGCTTGAAACCGGTCTTCAGGAACATTTCCATGCACCAAAAACTCACCAAAAAACTCGACAAAACGGTCGAACTCGGACAAAAAGAGACAGGGTAGCGCTCTCTGGATCAGCGTGTGGTGCAAAAAGAAAAGAACTGACGTCACTGCGCTGAGGCGGCGTCTATGTACTACTCCTGATGTCATCACGGCGACTATGCCAACGACGTCCGTCGAGTCGACCGACACCATTTACTGGCGCACAAGGGTATTGCTCGAAGAAAAAATCTCCAGATCCAGTCTGACGCCTGGGGGGAAATGCTAAGGTAAGGAATCTGCAACTAGAAGTATCTATCAGATTAACAATGACAATTAAACCAATAAATGGTAAGCGTTAACTGAAGTGATTATAAGTCACACCCTTGCCATGCACTGCTTATGACCTCTCAAATTACATCATTCATGACGTGTTCTATGACATCATTGAAAAGATCACGGATGACATCTGAAATTACATCACTGATGACATTACTGTATATGGCAAGGGTGAGCGCTATAGTTACTTCAGTTAACTGTAAATAGAGAATTTCCGTGAATTTTTTGTTTACATTTAAATGAGGACTACATTTCTAATGAATTCTTACTGTGGCCAAGTGACAGAAAAGGTCCAATGGCAAATTCTTTTGAACAGACAGAAAGCCCCATAGGAAACTATCAGGTTGGCCTCTTACCACCATAGACAGAAAATATATTGGCGTTTATAAATATTGTCTCATATTTAGGACATGGTTAAAGTAAGTGTGTTATTTACTTTTATAAACGAGTCTTATCCTTTAAGGAAGGAGGTCTTAGCAAGTAAAGACAATTTAAATGCTTCTTTTGTGCTCAACTGCTCAGAAAGAAATATTTACATTTATATAGCACTTACTAACCCTGACGAGGCATTGAAATATGATGAATAGTTGTGCTAACGCGTCCCTTTCTGATTATTTTATTCACTCTGGGACTTATTTTAGGCCAATGAATCTTCTGACCCTGATTGAAGACACCTTAGGACGAGATAACTGATCAACATGTCAATCAAAATGTCAATACCATCATCAATAAGACTCAGGAACCACCATGACCTTGCAGTCATGAATAACCACACCAGTTTAGTACGCTTATATGAAGTTTATTCCCTATTGATTAAAATTCTACTAGCAAGTTTATTAATCTCAAAACCATAAAACACATTAGCATAGTCATAATATGGCAACTCGAATAAGATTTCAATAAAGCGAGAATCACAAACATTAGAACATAGCACGACGTCAACATAGGTTAACCTCAGCAGAGCATCATTAGTGCGTTATTCAACAAAACATTGAACCAGTCATTTGTCTATTTGCGTCCATTTAGTCAACCCCTTAACTAACCTCGAATTAGCATTGGCATGTTGGGCTTCATGCAAAACAATTTGGTAACACAAATTTGGAAAAACATCTAACTATGGTCCCGGTCAAAAGAAGCAGTTGGTACCTAGAAAGGAAAGGCAATCAGACAATTACAATTTCATCATTATATAGTTACCCTCCGTAATGGGTCGGCATACAGATTCTGTCTTCGTCCTCAGGACATCAGTTGATTCGCCATCAGTCAGGGAAACACAGCAAGATGGGTAAAAGGGACACTTCCCTCATAAGGAGGAAAAGTATATATATCGGGCAAGGCAAAGCAAGGATGGTTTGAAGAACCAAACAGCAAAGTCTCTATGCAGAGTGACAAAGTGTCTGGGTCATAACAAGTTCGCAATGGCATCTCTCCTAATGGTTCCTCATGTCAAAGGTTTTTATCCCTTTTCTGTTGTACAGTCCCCTAATTTTTCATTGGTCAGGGTTGGCACCCCCAGTATCTCCATCCAATAGGTTTGCCATGATTTCATCAAAATTGTCACCCCATAACAGTTCTCACATAGTTTATTGGTTCTTATGATTGACGTCTCCAGGGGGCAGAATGTCCGGTATGATTTCATACTCTCGTGGTCCTCTCGCATCTTTAGTCAGTAGGTCCATTGTCTGTACTGGTTCAGGTGACCTTGTACCTGATACTAGTCTACAATGTTTCTCCTAGCAAGTCGAATATCTAATGAGAACGGATCTACTACGGTTACATTCATCCTTTAGCTTTGGAAAAATAAGAGTACACGTCCTTCAGCAAGTCAGCACACTGCACGTTAGAAAAACACATTTAATATGAAAAACCTTACAGCTAGGCCTCGACACATGCTAACTAAAGCCTAATGATTTATTAGCAAAACCTTAACATATTCTTAATATTAGTGTAAAACTTATATTTTAACATATCATCTTTCATTATTAGTCAGTTTCATTAGTCATTGTATACATTGGCAGCCACACCCCGTGGGCACATTTCAAGCGCACATTTAGCAAAAGTACATTAATACATTTTCTATGCGGCATTATTATGCATTAGTTCAGAAACATTTTATGTTAACATTGAACATAAATCCTACGCTCTCTCAGTTGCAACTTTATCTAAATAATGTCCTTAAAAAGTGTAATTTTGGACACTCGGGCAGTCCTATTGATGAACAGTTTACAGCATTATAAACGTTTTGTTTTCTGAACTTCACAAGTCTTATGCCAAAGGGTCGGTAGATTACGCAATAATAGGATAACTTTAGCACAAACGTATTGACTAGAGTGTATCGAAGATCTCTCAGCAGGTTTGTCTTTAGTAGAGATCGAAGCAAGAATACACTCTCTGTATCCAGACTGACTCGCCATACGATAACAGTCCAGCATTAATCAAAGCAACAGGTAGCTGCAGAGCATCCCTCATTTTGAGACCCCCACTGCGGACTCATTAACCTCATGGAATAAGCATGAGTGGGTCAGGAACAGAGTACAAAAAATATCCGGAGAAGAGGATGATCAACTTTAGCAAACTGTTGTCACAAGTAAGAGTCGTGAAGGTACAGAGATTTAGATTAATGCCAAATATACGTGAATGGTTTAACGCGTTTTAGTTCTGAGAGCGCAGGATTTAAGAGGCTTAAGAAACTCGAGCTGAATTTTATTTTCCTCCTTATGATCACTGCATACAAGGTTCAAAAACTACGTATGCTTTCACCAGACTTCAACACGATCTCAGACTGATCCACCATTACGGATTTTACTCCATTAAAGATATTCCACAAAAGCTCTTTCAGTAATGTAGACACTCATCTCCGCTTCGGGTCAAGAAACGAGTCCTTAGTCAAAACTTGGAATGTCCAAAGTAGACCCATGAGAGCAGAACCCAGGCCAGATTTTCTGGACATCCATGAAAGATGTATTTAAAAGCAAGGGATCTTAACGGGACTGGTTTAAACAGTTAGTTGATATCATGAAACTCTGTTTTGGATCCCACCCTGCAGAACTTAGGGTGAACACCTCGTCTACGTCTTCAATTGGATTTGTTTCGATCTTTTCGATTACCTGTGTGCTTACAGTGGCGATTGATGCATCTCTCTATGAAAGCATAATTCCCATCTTCCTCGATCTGCAATCACCTTTTCGACAGCCGTTTCTGGTATGTTATCCCGGACTGCAAATCTACACAGCCTATTGAATATTGGCATTTTCACAACAATGCCCAACGCAAAAGACGGCAGGTTCAAAGCAGCTCTGTAGGGGTTCGAGGGATGGTAAAACTTTTCCCTATTGGTTTCCCGACTGCTGACTGATATTCTATTTTACATCTCCACGCAGTGCATGTGTTTATTTGTAAAAGGCTTTGGCGCTGCATTAAGTGTCAATGTGATTTCCTCTAAGAATATTGGTTAGCTTAAGGGGGTTTATGGATTTATTTGTTCGACGAAAAACAGAAGAAGCGAGTATACGCTTTTTATATCGAAAAGTGTTCAACTGCGTAAACTCCAGTGTATAATAAAAACTGGATTATTTCTTCACTCCAACATTAATGTCCTATATGTAATCTCTGTACATGTTGCGCTACCCATGCGTTGCCATCCTGTCCCGAGTGTAATCACGCCGAGATGATACCAGAACTAAACGTGATGTCGTTTGCAATTCTCCTTAACAGCAGCAGGTGGCATTGTTAAGCTATACTGATTTTTACGCTGATTTGTAATAGCGATATTCCTTTCATTACTTTATTTCTGGAAGTCATACAACTTAATAATACGGCATGTTAAACACAGGACTTTAATAACATTAATTATGAAGTGCAGGAAAAAACATTACACAGCCTTCCCTCAGCAGACCATACTAACAAAGCGGGGTTGTCCCTCTCTGAACACGCACGATAACGGCAATCGTACGCAAATTAGTACAGGGAAACAGCCGCCTTGTCTTCAGAGCTTGAAGCAAAAATTCAACTTGATGGCAAAACGCCGCTTTAAACCACGACGTTGTCAGCTGATGGCTGACAAAGGCCAATGATGTTTTACACCGTCTGCCTGCGAACCCACAGAGCAAGATACTGGTATTATATATCGCTTATGAACAACCCACCTCATCCCACTTGCAGGTTGGCTGCCATCCTGTGTTGCTGCTTAGAGCATCAGCGGAGCAATCTAGCATGGACATCGTTTATCTTCCTGAAGCTTAACAAGATACAGTAAACCACAGATGTCCCACACAGAGCACATTTGAATGACATGATTCCCATTTCATCTTCTCTTCATATAATTGCATGTCATTAGTCTCACTTCTTTTATTTCTCACACAGAATGTCAGACAGGGTCAGCTTAGCTTTCCCACAAGCGGATCTCGGTTTGCTCGATTGGTGCATTTCTGGAAAGGTACTTATTTATTCTCCACCACTTTGAAAGATCACTATGTGCCACTATTGGCAGCAAAGCTCATCACAATGTGGGATGAAACTCTGGCTGTTTAAGAGCTCCGAGAAGTACTGCGTTCGTAAAAAGCGACCTGACCAATGTTTTGTTTCTAAGGAGGCCGCTGCTAACTGTGACGCAGACCGCTGACCCCACGGCTCGTGTCTGCCGGCTCAGGTACCCTACAACCAGTATCTTTTCTTTGAGACACCAAGCGTGGCTGTGGTTAACATTCTTCCACTTCGAACGTTTTCACATGTGGTGATTATTACATTCATCAGTGTCACTCGCAAGCTGCAAAGGTCAAATGGTTTAGCAGCTACGAATGAGCTTGTTAACATGCTGATCTGTGAATAAACGCCAAGTCACATGCTAAACAGGCAGGGCGCCTCAACATTTAATAATTTGAACAGCATTTGCATTAAGTTAGCTCATCATAACACTTGCAAGAAAGTTTTGGGATGAGAAGGAGTACAGAGTGCGCAGGCCTGCGTGTGACCTTACACAAGCAAGATTTAGTCAGATACATCTTTCATGGTTTTATAACTGCCTTGATGGGATATCAGCTCTGACATGTTTTAAGTGATAAATCTATCAAACTCTTTGTTTATGCTACTGAGAAATGTAACTAAGTTGTAATTTCCGGGCATAAGCTGTTCTTGATTTTCAAATGTATAGTTCAAAGTTATAGTATTTCAGCTAGTTGATCGCAAGGAAGGGGCTCACAGTGGTGTCTTGGAAACACGGGCTATTTACCAGTATTGCAAATAAAACAAGTAGCTGATGCCAAGTATTTCTTAAAGATTTCAGTAGCAGCTCTACTGATCAAAACCTTGGGCGTAGTGTCCCTCCTACGTTCACTGACCCAGGTACCACTATCAACAAAAGGTCTCTTGCCTGTTCGACTATCAGTATGTAGGCACTATACAAGTACCTCCGCTCACCATTTAGTGGCCTCAAGGATGCAACCCCCTCCCACGTTGTCCTGATGAAGACCGGCTTAAAAGCATACATATATGAAATACATTATTAGCTTGATGCAGACTGACTGTAGCAGAAGAATAAGGAGTTGATGGTTTTCCCCATTAACCTCGTACATAATAGTTCACAAGCTTCTATTTGTGTAATACATGTTGTCCATTTTGTTTTGCTCTGATCTTACTTTAAGCACTGCACTGTTTTCACTTTGTGGAATACCCATATACGATGCATTCCTTGTCTTACATTTCTAAATGCAGTTTGGTTAAGTGGTGTATTTTGCCAGTACATAACCTGTTAAGGAGATTCTTTGAACCCCTTACCTGACAGAAAAACTGCCCAGGTCTGACACACAGTGTCGCTGCACACCCACATTATCAGCCACTGAGACCGCATAAAGACTCACCAGTGAGCACGTTAAGTTGCCTTTCATGTTTTTTTGTTCTGCTTCCTGTTCCCCTAATATAAACTAGATCTAAAACAAATTGGCCTAGGCATGCGGCAGCGGCATTTTACAATGCCCCAGATTGATTACTGTGACCAAGGCACACTAGGGCCATCTGAGCCACATTGAGTTTTGACGTATGGCTGTATATCTAGGTAAGGGATTTAGGACAATGGTCTAGTTGACAAGCCATACCTGCTTTAACAGCTCTACAATTGGTGTTGTATTCAACAGGGTAACCTGACCAACGAGACTGGTGGTCAGTCTATTTCTGAAACAAATATTAGTTGTCACATGGTAAATGCTCTTCGTTCGACATTGTGATGCACTAAAACTTTGTAGTATAATCTAGAGCATGATCCTAACCCCATACAGGTAACCGAATGGTGACTCTAGCTGGAACTTTGTCACATTTGTTGTCTTGGCCCGATCTGCAGCCATCACTAGAATGAGCAGTGTCTGAGAGGTTCACCATGAGCCCTCACACAATGGCAGCAGGCACCAGCTGCGAATCGATACAATAGAAACACTTTAAAACCCATTGTAACAATTCATCTATGTGTCTCTATAGTCAAGTAAACACTGAGATATGTATATATATTTTGTTTATGATAAAGCATAAACACTCTAAAGTGTTGAGTCCTGAGGAACAGGAAGTTAATGGGCCAAAACGCTTTGACCATATGTATTGTAGAGTCCACTATTGAAACATAATGAGATAAGTTATTAAAGGTCTCTATTAAGAGCCTGAAGGATTCATTGCTACAACACAGATTGGTGACCTGACCTTGGACTAGCAATAGGTGGATCATGTGCAAGCTATAGGACTGGAGTTATCATTGATCAAATTGTGGTATTAACAAGAACAGTGTGGAACCTAATGATGATTTTAACACATTAATTATACAGAATGCAAACTAAATGCTGAACAGAAATATTGCTAATAAGTTAATATTCATTAAGATTTTTCTTGTCTTCAACATCTACTTGAAGAATATAGGGATTAAGAGGAACATCTCTTTTGGTTTAATTGTACAAGTCACACATTAAAATAAGGAGGATGCCCATTAATAATTGTGTGTATTATTGTAGACAAAATACCACAGGTGAATTCTTGCCGCTAGAGAACCCAAAGTTTTGTGTACTGTTTGTGGTAGGGAGCATCAATGTGGCTTCAGCACACAGAGAGGGGCTTAAAATATTAATAGGTGTTTTGCACACCCAAAATGTCAGTTAACATTTTACATAAAACACCACCCTTTATCTCACTATCATACATGATGCAGACCCCAATTCAATATGGCCACCGAAATTGTGTCTCTAACCTTGCAAGATTATGGGATGAATCATAGGTTTGACCACTAACAGTGCACCTGCCAATAGACCAGATTTAGGCGGGAGAGTGACAATTCTCACAGTATTAATGTTTAGAGAATCGTGATTTTATTAAAGACAAGGAGGCTAGAATTATGCATCATCACTTTTATTCACCACTTCCAAGCAACAACTTTGAATTTGGAGGCCATAAAACATCCCAGCACTCAAGACTCCTCCTCTTTTGTTTGGTGCTGATCTTCATCATCCTTCTGGTTGTCTTGCAAGTTTTTCAGCACATACCTTAATCGTCTAAATGAAAAAAAAACAACAAAAAGACATTAAGTAAACACTGCTCCATCATGACTTGAAAATATTTTCCTGAACAGTATATCAGAATTTAAATAACAGTATGAAACTTAATCAAGTACAATGCAAAGTACTTAAATTCATCCAGTACAACGTCAAAAACTTAAATAATTGATTTATCTTTATTCTTTTTACTTCTTCCAAAGGAAGGGTGGGAGGCATAATGCTAGCCTCCTTATTTTTAATAAAATCATGGTTCTCTAAACATTAAAACTATGAGAATCAACACTTTATGGTAAGGCATGAGGCTAGCATTATGCATGTTCAAAGCTTCTCAAAACAGAACTAGATGCATGCGCCACTGGTTTAAAATATAATGTCCTAAAGGCTCCTGCATTGGACCAATCTGCAGCTTTTAAACTTTCCTCCAGTCTTTTCCCTGAAGAAAAAAACCTGTGATGACACTGCTCCCACTACAGAATGAGCTTTAACCTCTTAGCTGCTGGGCCTTTTCCCTCCCAGTGCTGATCCCTTTTTTTGGCTATTTGGGGTAGTTCGCGCTTAGGCCTTCATAACATTTTGTCCACATAAGCTATCCACGCCAAATTTGCTTCCTTTTTTTCCAACATCCTAGGGATTCTAGGAGTTTCTGGGTTCCCCTGGAGGAGACCAAGAAATTAGCCAAAATACAAAGAACATTTTTTTTTTTTTTTTTTTTTTTTAAAACAAAATGGGAAAAAAGGGCTGCCGAAGAAGGCTTGTGGTTTTTTTCCTGGAAATGGCATCAACAAAAGGTTTGTGGTGCTAAAATCACCATCTTCCCAGCTTTCAGGAACAGGCAGACTTGAATCAGAAAACCACATTTTTCAGAACAATTTTGGCATTTTACTGGGACATACCCCATTTTCACTATTTTTGGTGCTTTCAGCCTCCTTCCAGTTAGTGACAGGAATGGCTGTAAAACCAATACTGGATCCCGGAAAGCTAAGCATTTCTGAAATATAGACAAAAGTCTGAATTCAGCAAGGGG
Source organism: Pleurodeles waltl (assembly GCF_031143425.1). Classification (NCBI taxonomy): domain Eukaryota; kingdom Metazoa; phylum Chordata; class Amphibia; order Caudata; family Salamandridae; genus Pleurodeles; species Pleurodeles waltl. The sequence goes on along the minus strand of NC_090447.1, from coordinate 345,043,832 downwards.
TAATTTGCGTAGATCCTTCAAGGTTTTCCTACAGAAAATAACAGCTGAAAAAAAATATATATAATTAAGCTGAAAAAAACAGCCATTTTTCTCAGCGTTTTACTCTGTAACGTTTTCCTGCAATGTCAGATTTTTTAAAGCAATATACCGTTACGTGTGCTGGACTCTTCTGGTTGCAGGGATATATATGGCTTGTAGGTTCATCAAGATCCCTAAGTACCCAGAGCCAATAAATGAGCTGCACCTTGCAATGGGTTTTCATTCTATACCGGGTACACAGCAATTCATTTGCTGAAATATAAAGAGTGAAAAATAGGTATCAAGAAAACCTTTGTATTTCCAAAATGGGCATAAGATAAGGTATTGAGCAGCAGTGGTTATTTGCCCATCTCTGAATTCCGGGGTGCCCATACTAGCATGTGAATTACAGGCCATTTCTCAAATAGACTTTTTATTTTTTTTACACAGTGTCTTACATTTGGAAGGAAAAAATGTAGAGAAAGACAAGGGGCAATAACACTTGTTGTGCTATTCTGTGTTCCCCCAAGTCTCCCGTTAACAATGGTACCTCACTTGCGTGGGTAGGCCTAATGCACGCGACAGGAAAGGCAACATGGACACATCACATTTTTACACTGAAATCTGACGTGTTTTTTGCAAAGTGCCTACCTGTAGATTTTGGCCTCTAGTTCAGCCGGCACCTAGGGAAACCCACAAAACCTGCACATGTTTGAAAACTAGACACCTAGGGGAATCCAGGATGGGCTGACTTGTGGGGCCCTGATCAGGTTCTGTTAACCAGAATCCTTTGCAAATCTCAAAATCTGGCAAAACAATCACTTTTTCCTCACATTTCGGTGACAGAAAGTTCTGGAATCTCAGAGGAGCCCCAAATTTCCTTCCACCCAGCGTTCCCCCAAGTCCCCCGATAAAAATGATACCTCACTTGTGGGGGTAGGCCTAGTGCCCGCGACAGGAAATGCCCCAAAACACAACATGGACACATCACATTTTGACAAAGAAAACAGAGCTGTTTTTTGCAAAGTGCCTAGCTGTGGATTTTGGCCTCTAGCTCAGCAGGCACCTAGGGAAACCTAGCAAACCTGCATAGATTTGAAAACTAGACACCTAGGGGAATCCAAGATGGGGTGACTTGTGGGGCTCTGGTTAGGTTCTGTTACCCAGAATCCTTTACAAGCCTCAAAATGTGGCCAAAAAAACACTTTCCTCACAGTTCGGTGACAGAAAGTTCTGGAATCTGAGAGGAGCCACAAATTTCCTTCCACCCATCGTTCCCCCAAGTCTCCCGATAAAAATGATACCTCACTTGTGGGGGTAGGCCTAGTGCCCGCGACAGGAATAGATCACACAACGGTCAATGTTGGTACTTACATGAGGCAACTGTTGACCCTGGGGTGATCCTTACGCAGGCACTAGGTATAGGCACTCAAGTGGGGTAGTGTTTTTATCAGGACAGGTGAGGAATCACTGGGTGGTAGGAATTTTGTGGATCGCAGCATATTCCTGTAGTTTGTGTGACAGAAATGCAAGAAAAATAGAGTTTTTATTCAACATTTCAGCTGTGCAGGGTATTCCGGGTAAGAAAACTTTGGGGAATCCACACAAGTCACACCTCTGTGGACTCCCCCGGATGTCTAGTTTCCAGGAATGTTTGGGTTTAGTATGTTTCCCTGTATAGCCGCCGAACCCAGGACCAAAAACACAGGTGCCTGCCTTACAAAACCACTTTGTTTTGTGATAGATAATTTTGATGTCTCCACACTACAATTTGGGTGGGGGAATTCGGGGCTGAACTAAATTGGGGAGCTCACAAGAGAGCACCCTCTCTGTGCTTGCCCCCGCATTCACCTGTTCTCTGGGTTGGGCTAACCCACTATTGCCCTGCTGCACAGACTGTGCTTGCGAAGGGACAACAGGACTGCCCTCATCACCTCCTTCACAATTTACTGGAAGGAGTTATCCAATGGGACTCCTCCAACTGAAAAATCACTCTGAGTCTGCGCCATTTTCATATCCCTCAGATGCTGTCTCAGTATCTGCTGTCTCAGTCTCTGATCCTATGTCAGAGCTGTCCTCTATAACCAGAGTGACATCAGCAGCAGTCATCCATAAAGATGCCATCTCTGCTATTGGCTAAACTGTTGCTCTAAAACACTAGCCTACATAGACAGTCACAAAATTGCTGGTGTGTGTGTGTGTGTGTGATACGTGCAACAGTAGAGGCAACCTTACCTCCGCTTCTTCCCTCAATCAGCACGTTCTTTCAAGACACTCAAACACCTTGTCACATACCATTCGTCATAGTCTTTAACACCTCCTGCGCCCAGTCCAACAATCATTATTGGTGCTCCCACTCCCATGTCGTCCTCCTCCTCGGATTCCCTCATTACCACCCAGCAAACGTGCTCTTCATCTCTCCATAGCCACCCCGCACATACATTTGTATTATAGCGCAGGTAGTGGCTGACTTTACTAACGTACTCAGCTATTTACTTAAAATACAGATTTGCTCTTTGCAGTAGTCATATAAACCTTCTGCACTTCTTTATGGCACTAAAACTGCCACTAGACAAAAGTCTGATCCTTTTGTAGCAGAAACATAATCACAAGACTTACTTGACTTCTTTATTGCTGCCTAAAAGCTACAGTTGAAATGCGTCAGTTGAAGTATGTGCTCTGCTTTGAAGACGCAAGCTGCAACTGCAAGACAACTGGTGGCAAATATATATATATATATATATATATATATCCTCCAACTCTCCTCCAAATCACAGGAGACCCAGGACACCTCCAAGGTGCAAATCAATTTATTTCAGCACACAAATCCAACGCGTTTCGGCAGCAGCCTTACTCATGGATACATCATTGTTACAGTGCCCCAAGTTAAAAACCATGCAATCCTAGACATAAAAAACAGACAAAATCTCAAATCCCCACCAAAAGACACAAAATGTGGCGGCCATCTTAAAGTGCATCTATAAATAAGTTTCACAGTAGTTTGTACCATAGTCCTATCAAAATACAACTCAAATTATTGTTCAAATCCATCAGAATCTTTAAATTAATGTGATATCATAATTCGCACAATAAATAGAGTAAAATTCAATTGCCAAAATAAAAAAATTGTAGATAGAATAATTCATTGCATTATAAAAGTTTGTTAACTATGAATGTTTTCAAAATTTAGAATTCAATATATCACTTAAATCCGGCTATGGAATCGCCCTGGAAAGTACATCAAAATATATTGACTTCTTCTTACGTCCTTTTGTGGAGTCAATACCCTCTTATGTTAAAGACACCACACATTTTTTAAAAATCATTGAGGATATCGTATGGGAAGATGACTTCTTACTGTTAACCCTAGATGTGACTAGTCTGTATACGAGCATAGATCATGGCTTGGGGGTGAGAGCTATTAGACACTTTCTCAGAGCAAGGTCACTGTCTTTTTTCTTCCATTCGGAAATGCTATGCACTATGATTGAGTTCTGTCTTAAGAACAATGTATTCATCTTTGATGGTCATCTGTACAAACAGCTTCAAGGGACAGCTATGGGCACCTGTTTTGCCCCCAGCTATGCAAATTTGTTTATGGGCTGGTGGGAGGAACAGGTGTCAGAAGAAATTACCCAATTCGATACCAATGTGGTCTTGTGGTGTCGTTTTATTGATGACATTTTTGTAATTTGGAGGGGTAATGAAGAAGCAGCTATGCAATTTGTGCGAGATCTGAACACCAATGAGTGCAACCTAAGATTTACTGAGCATTTGGATTCAAAGTGTATAGAGTTCCTCGATGTGGAAATTTCTGTGAAGGGTAGTAGATTAGTGTCCAAATTGTATAGGAAGGCAACAGCCGGTAATAGTCTACTAAGTGCTCACAGTGCACATCCGGGGACTCTAATACGGAGTATTCCGTTTGGAGAATTGTTGAGAGCCCGGAGGAACTGTAGTGAAGAAGCTGATTTTCACCAAGAGTGTAATGTGATGTGTGAAAGGTTCAGGAACAGAGGCTATGGGGCTAAAGTGATCGATCAAGCCAAACGCAAAGTGGTGACATTAAGTAGAGATGATGTTTTGTATGGAACTAACAGAAGGCAAGAGAAGGAAAGTGAGTCCATTAGATTAATTACAACCTATAGTAATCAGTCGTACAAAATACGCTCACTACTTAGTAAGAGTTGGCATATCTTGCAGACGGACCCTGTTTTGGCAGACTGGATCAGTGATAATCCCCAAATAACTTTTAGGAGAAATAGATCCCTCAAGGACAACTTGTGTCGCAATGAGATAACATCAGTAGGACGGATACAGAATACAGGAATGGAAGGTTTCTTCTGTTGTATGAAGTGTAAAGCCTGCAAGACCAGCAATAGTTGCAGGACATTATATGTTCCAGGAAGGTTAGACAGCTTTGTAATTAGAGGTAATTACAATTGCAATACATCTTACTGTGTGTACTGTCTGATATGCCCATGTGAAAAATTGTATGTGGGCAGCACGATACATAATGCAAAGAAAAGAGTTTTAGAACACAGACGAGCCATTAGAAATCAGGATAAAAACTATGCAGTAGCTAGGCACTTCTTCAGCCATCATTTTGGCAATGAGAATCTGCTGAAGTTTGTAGTTATAGACCAAGTAAGGATGAGTAAAAGGGGAGGCGATAGAGAGAGATTGTTACGTGTTTTAGAGTCTAAATATATAATAGACTTCGAAACGTTGGAACATGTAGGGCTAAATTCGAGTGAGGAGCTGAGCATCCATCTAGGGTAATCGATATTTTGTTTGGTGGGTGGTCATCTGATAGAGAATGTGAAGTAGGGGTGAATTTTTTAATCCTATTTGATTCTTAGTAGAAGGGTACAGGTGTTGGGGTCTATAAGGTTTCTACAATAGAAGAATTTGTTCGTCTACCCACTTGGGTAGAGAAGCTCCATATACCAATATGAGATCCCCCAAAAATATGAGATCCCCCAAAAGTTTTGTGTAGGTGTACAGGTCTATTTGGATGGTATAGGAGGATATGTAATTAATTCAAGCATAGTTAATAATGTTCAGGATTTAAGTGATATATTGAATTCTAAATTTTGAAAACATTCATAGTTAACAAACTTTTATAAAGCAATGAATTATTCTATCTACAATTTTTGTATTTTGGCAATTGAATTTTACTCTATTTATTGTGCGAATTATGATATCACATTAATTTAAAGATTCTGATGGATTTGAACAATAATTTGAGTTGTATTTTGATAGGACTATGGTACAAACTACTGTGAAACTTATTTATAGATGCACTTTAAGATGGCCGCCACATTTTGTGTCTTTTGGTGGGGATTTGAGATTTTGTCTGTTTTTTATGTCTAGGATTGCATGGTTTTTAACTTGGGGCACTGTAACAATGATGTATCCATGAGTAAGGCTGCTGCCGAAACGCGTTGGATTTGTGTGCTGAAATAAATTGATTTGCACCTTGGAGGTGTCCTGGGTCTCCTGTGATTTGGAGGAGAGTTGGAGGATTTATTAGGGCCTCTCGGAGCCCACCCGGGACCGCTGTGTGGTGTTCCTGCAGTCCGAGTGTTTTATGTGAATTATATATATATATATATATATATATATATATATATATATATATATATATATATATATATATATAAGATATATATATAGATCACTTTTATATGTGGGTCTGGTTTTCCTGAGGGGCGGTTGCAGCCCCCAGGGAAACCACACATGCACTGACAAAAGTGATTATTATTTTATATATATATATATATATATATCTATATAGATATATCTATCTACATGGATATATCTATAGATATATCCATGTAGATAGACATATCTAACTACATGGATTGATATAGATATATATATATATATATATATATGTCTATATATCTGTATTTTTTTTGGTAGTTGTAGGGTTTCCTTGGGGCCAAACTAGCCCCCAGGGAAACCCTACAACTACAAAAAAAAAAAAATTGCCCCCACATGGGCGCCCCCTGTCAATTTAGTTTTTTTTTTTTTTAAACTAGACCCCGGGGTGCCCCAACATCGAAATTGAAAAATATGGCCCCAAAGGGGGGTCGCCCTGCCTACGGGAGACCCCCTGTCAATTTCCTTATTTAAAAAAAAAAAAAATTAGCCCCTGGGGGTGGACGTAGGTTTGATTCCATCTCCTAGAATAATTTCTTGTCTAACATCCATTCACTGTAATGGTTGATAAATCGAGAATTCCAGTCCGCTATAAATTTCTCCTTCCCTGGTAAATACTGAGCTGTCAACTATTTTCTGTTCCTGACAAAGACTTCTCAACTCCTTTGCAATTTCTGTCAGTTTCTTGGATCTGCTCCCTCCAAATGTTCGTTACTGCATTGATATTGGCCATCCTCAAAAGTACTGAATGACCCATCAGAGAGAGACTGATACTGGCAGAGCAAAGTAACCTGCTTTCATTTCCAAATAATTTGTGTGTTCTTGTCCCTGATCGTTAAACATCGCACCCCAACCTAAACTGCTCGTGCCTCCAAGTTTTCTAGCCACCAAGTCAATTCTTCTTTCACTTCCATTGTCATTTTCACCTTGTCGCCATACCATAAGCCTTTTGCCAAACTTGCACCCTTCAACCTCTGGAGAGCTCTGCAATGTAAGGGACCTGGGAATACAGCCTGTATCGAAGAAGACAATTGACCCAGAACACAAGCTACTTCCCTCAAAGATACTACTTCTTTCATTTGTAATAGATCAACCTTCTTCTATACCTATTTTATTTTCCTTTCTTATAACCTTAGCTGTATTCTCAATGTATCTATGTATATTTAATGAAAACCAAAAATTATATGTTCTGGGTAGGCCTCAAAATAGATTTCTCCAAATTCACTATAAAACCTACATTCTCCAATAATTGTCTTGCTTAAATCAACAGACTTCCCAAAACCTCCTTGTTCTGGCTCATAATAAGAATATCATTCAGATAATTACCAATCATTCCCCTTTTTCTCTCAACAGACCCACAACTGGTTTCATGACCTTTGTAAAACACCATGGGGCTGACGAGAGCCCTAATTGCAGGCATCTGAATTGGTATAGCTTTCCGTTCCAAATGAACTGAAGAAATGTCTTACTCTCTCCATGCACTGGAACAGTGAAATAAGCATCTTTCAAATCGAATTTCACCATCCAATCTTCCTCTTTCAAAATGTCTCTCAGCATATGTATTCCCTCCATCTTGAAATGATGGTATGTAACATACTGATTTACCTGTCGTAAATTTATGACAGGACGCCAAACCCTTTTTTTTTTTTTTTTTTACTAGAACCAAAGTGCTCCCAAAACCTCTTTCTTCCTCTTATATGGGAATTATTGCACTCTTTCACAGCATTTGTAAAATCTTTTGACTTACCACCTCCTTCTGATCTTCTTTGAAGCTTAATTCCTTTGGTGCTTCGATCTGAACAGGAATACTTTCAAACTCTATTTTGAAATCACTTACCGTTAAAAGGACCCATCGATCCGGTGTTATTTTCTCTCATTCCATTATGAAAAACTTCAACCTTCCTCCCACCTTTAACTGGGAAGAACCAGAAATTATCCTCATACTCACCTGCTGAGAAGGATTGTTTGCCCCTTCCTCTGGAAGAGCATCCTATGCTTCCTCTTCCCCTTAGGGGATAGAAACCTGCTCTGTCTGTGCTTCCTCTGTAGTCTGATTTTCCAAATCCCACCTGGGTCTTACAGTATCCTCGGCCGGAAAGTTGCCCTCTCCCTCTGTTATAAATGTTTTAATTAAATACCTTCTGAATGGAAGTTTGAGCCTTGTCCAAGGCTATGAACATAGATACAAATGTTCCTATGGACTTGATCATGCCCTCTACAAAGAGAGGACCTTTATTTGCTTCACAACTCTCTTTTGTAGCCAGATCGCCTAGTTTTGGACTATTTCTAAATAGTGCAGCCTTCTTCCTTTCAGCGATAATGCTAGCGTTAGCATTCCCAAGGAAACAAATTGCCCTCTGGCACCAGCCTCTTAGTTCTAAATCAACTTCTGCACCATTTATCTATGCTTCTTCTACTAAGTCAAAGATACGAGTTATAGGACCAAAAACATCCAGTAACTTATCCTTGCATTGATTACGTGCTCGCTCTAGACCCTTCCTTCGGACCCTCCCAAGTTTGAACAGGTGAGTAATAAGTTCAGGGTCAAAATTCGGTGTTCCCCCTAACCTTGCCTTCAATAGCAGGCCTAGAGCTTTCAGCTCATGATGTTTCTCTCCTCTCTCTCCAGAATCTTTCTAATTTTACCTTTGACATAAAGTGCCATATTACTCATAGGCCACCAATCTGAACTCCTGGGATGTCTAATTTCCTTAGGATCAAACATTTTCTGTCCCAAAGGACCTTCGATATGTTTTTCAACTTTTTTTTTTGAAGAAGAAGAAGCACCAGAATGCTTAAACTTTGTACTACAATAAATATCTCCGTCATCGTAATTCATATCAAAACATAGTCATCCCATTCCGTACGGTTTTTACCACTTCTCTCTTCATTGGGAATTTCTCTTGCAGGGCTAACCTGCTCTCATTTGTGCCACTATTGGACACTTTATAATCTGAACCGCTTTGGGACCCTTTCCTAGAAGAGATAGACAGGTCCTCATTTAGCATATGCTTTTTCTTCCTCAACCCTTGTTTGATGGTCCTTCCTCGTCAGACAAACTCTAATATTCCTCATCAATATCCATCTCTTTCCTTTTCCTATTCTTCAATAGACTACATACAGTGTCTCCAACACTTTCCTTCAATTCCTCCCTTATGATATCTCTCACTCTTTTCTCCTGCAACTACCTTTCACTCAGATCCTCAGTCAGTTTAGTAGGTACTCAAGTTAAAACTTTCTACCTTCTAAAATAACGGATTAATTATAGCAATCGAAGTAATGTGATGCACTTATCTTTATGGCAGCCTTCGCACGAAGACCGAGGGAGAAAAACTATTAACATTACATGTGAGCCTTCAACAGGGCACAAATCACTAAACGAGGTTGAATGCTTATAAAATGTAAACTGTGTGCATTCATTTCCTATTTCCTCTTCAGCGTTGTCCTGAGTTAAACTCAGTTAGCGAGAAATGACATCAAGCATATTACTTTCAACCAATTTAAAGGTGAGATCTACATTTTCTTTTATCTTGTTTGCATACCAAATATTATGTGAAGTTAAAATGGAGCTTGCGTTTGTAACCTGAGAATGTTCTCCGTTTCAACTTAATTAATAAGATGGTAACAAATGTGACTGCTTCCTAAAAGCCAGATCGCTATTCCTGGAAAAGCCGACCTCGATAAGTAAACTTCAAAAAAAGGTCTTGTGACATCCGAAAAGATTAAATTGGGCACATGGTGGAGTCCGCAACCTACAAAGTGGTTGCAAGCTCCACTGACAAGCTCATGACCAACTCTGAGAGGATTTTGCCCTCGGGCACTTGTGCAGCACGTGCTTTGTTCAAATTTAACCGAAGCAAAAGGGATTTTACTGTATTGTATCGCTAACAGAAATAAAAACGAACTTTCAGACATATAATCAAACAAAGGTCAAACAATATGTTAATAAATGAAAAATCTCCTTAAAAAATACAATTTTAAAACTACAATCTAACAAACGAAACAAAGTGAACAAATGATCAATAAATTGGAATTCATGATAAAAATATAACCACAATATTCCTTATATTAATACAATCCAGACAAATAACCATTTTTTTAAACACTAAATGGGTTAAGGATAAAAGCAAAATGCCAAGATATACTTATCTGCTCGGAAGCAGCAAACAGAAGAGGAGGAGTCTGGATGCTGGGATGGACTGAAAGTTCTATTCTTTATGTTGGCATAATTGTTCTATTTTGGAGCTTTCAAAGTTGCTGCTTGGAGGTGGTGAATAAAAAGGATGATGCATAATGTTGGCCACCTGTCTTGCCATAAAAATCACGATTGTTAAACCAAAAATGACTGTATTTTGGCTGTTTCCCATCTGAAATTGTTTCGGCTTCAATAAAAGTCACTGGGGGATATATGTTCTCCTGATAATTTTTTTAAATCTCCCACTTGCCTCTTCTAAAATATTGGCATGCATGTAACAGCTGAAACAAGGTTCAAGTTATTCAGACCTCTATCCCTTTTTCTTCTTCCCGAGTATCGCAGGTCTCAGGTCTTGATGACTGGTGTTTAGTTAAAGTGGGAACATGCTTTCAAAGCAGATCCTGCCAGTGTGCCTAAGTGCTGATTCCCAGTAATGGGCCTGAGAGAGCGTAGCTTATATAATCAATAATTAACATGAAATGTTTATGAACTAATGTATAATAATGACGCATAGAAACTGTATTAACCTGTTTTGCTAAAACCTGCACTTGAAATGTGACCACGGGGAGTGGCCGCCAATGTATACGAGGACTAATGAAACTGACTAATAATGGTGAAATGTTTATTAAAATTGTGTTTTACATTTATATTGAAAGACTAAATGTATTAGATTTTGCTAGTAAAGCGGTAGGCCTTAGTTAGCATGAGTCGAGGCCTAGCTGCCTGACTCTCATATTAAATGTATTTTCTATCGTGCAATGTGCTGACTTGCTAAAGGACATGAACTCTTGTTTTTTTCAAAAGTTAAAAGCTGAATGTAACTGTAGTGGATCCGTTCTCATGAAATTCACCCTGCCTATAGTAACATTTCTTTTGCTAAAATGCAACAGTGTAGATTAACAAGGTCGCTTAAACCGGTACGGACAATGGAGCCACTGACTGAAGATGTGCAAAAAGACGATGAAATCATACCGGACACACCACCCGCTAAAGACGTCAATCATAAGCGCCAATAAAATGTGTGGGAAATGTTGTGGGGTGACAAAATTGATGACTTAATATATTTTTAATTGGTTATAGATAGTGGGGTGCAACCCATCATCCAATCAGATTTTAGGGGAATGTACAAAGAAAAAGGGATAAAACCTCTTGACACACGGAAATGAGTTAGTTAGGGAGATGCTGATGCGATTTGATATGATCAAGAGACTTTGTCACTTTGCCTAGTGACTTTGCTGATTTTACTTAGAACCATCCTTGTCCTTAGTCTACCCATTTACACTTTACCTCCTTATGAGGGAAGTGCCCCTTTATCCGGAGCTAAATTAGTGATGGGAATTCAACTGATGTCCTGAAGACGAAGACAGAGCTTGTTTGCAGACCAAACTTGGAGGGTAACTATATGACAATGAAATTGTGGTTGTCTGTTTGCTTTTCCTTTCTAGGTACCAACTGCTTTTCTTTTGACAGGAGCCATAGTTAGATGTTTTCCAAATTGGTGTTACGAAATTGTTTTGCATGAAGCCCAACATGCCAATGCTAATTAGAGGTTAGGTGAGGGGTTCACTAAAACGGACGCAATTGGACAAATGACTGAATCTATGCTTTGTTGAACAATGCGCTGATATACTCTGCTAATGATAGTCTATGTTAACGCTGTGTTATATTCTAATGTTTGTGATTCTTGCCTTGATGAAGTCTTATCAGAGTTGCCATATTGAGACTATGTTATTATGTTTCTTGGTTTTGAGACTAATAAATTTGCTAGTAGTATTGTAACCAATAGGGAATAAATATCACTAAATTCATACTAAACTGGTGTGGTTATTCATGACTGCAAGGTCATGGTGGTGTCTTGAGTTTGATTAATGTCTTTGACTAAAGTTAAATGCATTATTATGATAAATATTGATAATATTATTGACGTATTGATTGACATGCTGATTAGCTATCTCGTCCTAAGGTGTCTCTCAACAGGGTCAAAAGATCCATTGGCCTAAAACGAGTCCCAATGTGTAAAAATTAATCATAGAGGGACAAGTTAGCCGTTCTGGTAGCAGAGCGACGGTTTAGGCCCTTTGGGGCCCTAGGACGGAGAATTATTGTTTAGATTGTTTTTCTGAGATAATGCCAATTAAAGCTATGATGCGTTTCTAAATTCCCCATGACTTTCCCAGGATCTCGGAGCCTGCCTAAGTGAGTTGGGAATGTTCTCGGCGTTTTAGCATGTGTGGTATAGAATTTGCGCTTGCTCAGCTTATGCATTTTTGCAGGTGATTTGTGAAGTTATGTGTGTTTGGGCAAGGTAATGCTGTTTTAGTAGGAGTGGGCGTACTCAGCAGTATGAGAGTAGGGAAGTCGGCGTACTTCATAGGAGTGTGGCGCTTTGTGCTCGAAAATTATCCAAGCGGTTGGTTGGTAATGTACGGACCAGGTGTGGTCTAAGACTCCGGAGTATATTGATAAGGGTAGGAGACACTTGGGTTTATGTTGTAATTTGTGCGGTTTAATAGGTCAATCGGGTGTGGTTGACAAGTCGAGTTTGAGTCAAATTGTGTGTGTGAAACCTTCCATGGAGATTTGGCAAGTTCTATAGTGCACTAGAACAAACCATTGACAAGTCGAGAGTAGGATTTGCGGGTCGAATTCTGCTTGCGTATGCGGGAACTGAGAAAGAGAGAGTAGCGGCTGAGGCTTCAAGTGAAATCTCTGGAAAGTTCTGAAGCGATTGTAAACCCTTCCTGTAGTAAACCAGCAAATTTGAGTTGTTGTTGTAGAAGGTGCTCGCATTAATCTGCATTAGTTTGGTGTGAATCCAGTGTAAGGAGGACAAGCCGCAAGACTTTGTCAGCTGCAGTGTGTGAGTGTGATGTCAGTGGTGCCGCGCTGGGATAGGTCAGTTGCCGAGAGGGGTCGCGCACGGATTGGCAGACGTCCGTGAGAGGCAATAGGTTGAGAAGAGGTGGGTGAAGAGCGTCCTGGGAATTAAAGTCACTTCCTGATTAGATTCAAAACAAAAATAAAGACGCAAAAATGCATTTTCTTAAAGCTTTGGGAAGCGCTCTGAAAGGAGAGGCATACATTATGGCGAGTGAAGGGGAGCCTACACCGCCTGAGGGTACTCCAGCTTATATAGTAATGGAGGAAAAGGGAGTTGCGCCTTGCCTATGGATGAAGCAGTGGCGCAAATTAACAGAGAAGTAGGGATGTTTGGCGTTTCCGGAGCACGGAACGTTCAATACAAGAATTTTAGAAAACTTGAGGTGGATGTTAAGTGTGCAGAAACCACCTCCGAGACCAGCTCAGTATGAGGCATTAGCAGTCTGGGATTTAATGGCCATACGCCAGAGACAGCAGAAATTTGAGAGGAGAATGAAAAAGGCAGAAAAGACTTTAGCTGAGGCTGGGACAACAAGAGCAAAATGTGGAGAAGGGGAATAGTTGACGGACTCAAATTGTTTCCAGCAATAACACAGGAAGATGAGACGCAGGGAAAGAAAGCCACCTGTAAGACAGATAAGGGCTCTAGTAAGCCAAAAGAGACCAAGCAGTCTTGGGTAGACGAAGATGACTTAGATGATGAAGAGTTTCTTAATCAACTGCTACATGATCACCCGCCACCTTATGCAATAGATGACAATGCCCCGAGCACTAGTGCGGGTCCTGGGAACCAGACACAGAGTAAAGAAGTTACAAATACAGAGCAGACTAGTGATATGGGTTTGATACAGAATGGTGTCAGTGTACCCACTGCGCCAGACATGCAGATACAGTTGCAACCTCTGCCACCGATACAGAGAATTTATCCAGACGTCCCAGTACTAGAGACTACTACGAGTCTGATGGTGCCGCCTGATCCGATATATACAAAATCAAGGTTAGTGCAGATTGAGCCAACTCTGCAGTTGCTGCCCCAGCCGCAGCAACCGCTGATTCCGGGTTATAGTCCAGTGGCAGGACCTCCGTTTGTACCTGCACCAGCTACAGTGAGTCAAGCTCTGGGAGTCACTGCTCCACGGGGTTTGGGACCAGGACAGACACCAGCTGCCATATCACTACCAATTACAGTTGGTCCCCCAGTACCATTGTATGCACAGGGTAAGCCTGGTATGTGTGATCCGGGAGTGATGACCCAAGAGGCAATAAGAGGAGGGTCCATAGGAACTCCCCAATTGATGGCACCAAGAGAGCAATCAGCTGAAGGACCCAGGTCCTTGATAGACCTTAGTCCAATCGAAGCACCTTTAGAGGCAATGAGGCAAGCAGGGTTAGGTGTGCTAACCCCACAGACAATAAGTACAAACTCGTCACAGTCGCCAATGATGCATGCAGGGAATATTTCACTGCAAGGTTTTTCTGTGCAACAATTGAATGAGTGGTTATAAAAGAACTATGCTTCAGAAAATACTGTGGTAACTGCAGAAAAGACAGAAAAGGAAGAATACCTACATTTTGTGAGACTGGGAGTAGAAGCTCAAGAATTAGTAGAAGGGACAATGGGAGTAAACCGATTAGAGTCATACACAGAAGCAGAATTGAGGTACCTATGTCCCAAAATCACTAAAGAAGTGGGCAAGGTGCATCAGAGGATGGCGAACCTGGCAGATAAATACAATATAGACAATGAGAATACTAAACATTTGAAAAGAAGTTGCAGATTAGACTTTGATTCTAAAGATTTTGAGCACATGAGATCTACCAGAATGAAAGCGCATCTTAAAGAGATACTGCACCGTGCACAGATCTGGGGTGCACTAGAAAAATGGGAAGGCAGATGGGCAAAGAAGAGAGATAAGGAGAAAAGTGATAGTACGGAATCAAGTCAAGCTAAAGCTTCACCAGATACGGGATCAGTAAAGATGTTACCAATGAGAGACAGCTGGAGGGGTTCTAGTCCATGTACCATGGTCCAGGGGAGACATTTTGTCATTTACAAATGACTATCCCAGGTTGAGGGAGAAACCGATAGAGTGGTATCAGCAGTCAGACAGGTTTGTGAAGCTTGCGAAGTGTCTCTGGGAGGACTTGAATTCTCTGTTTGAAATTATTGTTCCACCTGACTTATGGCTTGAATGCAAGAACCAGCAAGGGATAAGGTGACTGGAGCACCATCTGAGGAAGTGATGAAGTACTATCATAATGTGATTGAGTTCTTGAAGCAAAAAGTGTCGCCGAAAGTGACTGATTGGCAGAAAATCGACCGGACCTCACAGGAGGTCAAAGAGTCAATCCATGCATATTATGAGAGGTTGTTAAAAGCGTTCAAACATTACAGTGGCACTGAGACTATTGAGCCGAAAGACATGAACCATCTTGTGTTTAGATTTGTTGAAGGACTGAGACCAGAGGTTAGCCAGATGATTAAGAATCATTTGATCTGTTGGCAGGGAAAGCCGATTGATGAGGTGTTGCAGTATACGAAATACTGCAGTGACGAGACTGAGCTGAAGCAGAGAAAGTTGAAGGAGAAAGTGATGGTGATGCAGATTAAGGCAGCGCAGGCAGGTATGCAGGGAAATGGAATCCAGCAAATGGTACAGCAACAACTGCAAGGGAATGGCATGTTTCAGGCACAGCCGAGAGGCCGAGGTCGGGGTTTTGTGAATCGCGGTCCAGATTTGAATACTGTGGTGGTTCAAAATGATGCCCAGGGGATGAAGATGATGTCACCATGTCACGCGTGCGGGGGCGTGGGGCATTGGAAGCGGGAATGCCCAAATGTGGTGCATGATGGTGTCGTTAAACAAAGCACTGATGTTGGTACATTTCAAAATATGAGGGGTCCATAATCGAGAGGTCAAAATCAGAACTTCCAGAATAACATGGTTCAGATGCAGGGGTTACAGCCCATGCAGCAAATACAAATGCCGCGTGTTCAACCAGCACAAATGCAGCAGGTACAACAGCAGGTTCCAATGGTGCCTAGACAGCAAATGCAACTACCATTAGCTGCAATGGGACAGCAACAGGTGATGCTTCCTCAGCAGGTCACAGGCCAAACGATGAGTCAAAATAACACAGTGCAGCAATTCCCATTGCGTGGTGAGGATGGAATAAATGATGAATGGTCGGATGACAGCTCTGACAGTGAGGAGTGCAGGCTTGCAGCGTCCCTAGAAGTAGATCAGAGGGGACCCTATGTAGAAGGAAAAGTGATTGTTCACAAGGTTTAATTCCTAGTTGATACAGGAGCTACAGGCTCTACAGTCAGAAGTGCAGAGGTCCAGAAATTGCCACTTTCAGGGCGCACCATAAGAGTGGTAGTAGTATCAAATCATTATTTGACAAACCCGATCACAGACCCAGTTCAAGTTGAGATTGGAAACTTTCAAGGACTGCATAAGTTTGTAGTCTGCGACTCTGGTCCTGTGTCCCTACTGGGAAGAGACTTACCGTGCAAAACGAAATGTTCGATTACCTGTTCTAATGAAGGGATAGAGGTGCAGACAAACAGTGATGATGAGGGGGTTGATGGGCAGATTTCAGAGTTGGAGACAGAGACCGTAAATGAGGAATACCCTTTGATAACCTTATTCCCGATGCTCACAGTGACAGACTTGTCAGCCGAGTTGCAGGGAACAGTGACAGAGAAGGTGTGGGACCTGACAGGAAAAGAAGTGGGACTGATAAAAGGAGTAGAACTGGTTAAAGTACAGGTAAAACCCAATGCAGTGTTCCCCCAGGTGCCGCAGAACCCATAGCACAGGATGTCCTCATCCACGTATCACAGATAATTGCAGACTTTGTAAAACAAGGAGTTTTGAAGGAGGTATTAAGCAGCCCATGTAATTCACCAATAATGGGTCTGAAAGAGCCTTGTGGAAAGGTTCGAATTGTGCAGGATTTGAGGAAAATAAATGATATTGTGGTAAAGTGTTGCCCTATAGTGCCAAATCCAGTAGTGATCATGTTTCAGGTTCCGTGTGATGCAGAATGGTTCACAGTGGTGGACCTGTCACAGGCATTCTTTTCGGTGCCTCTTCATGAGGACAGCCAATTTCTCTTCAGTTTCAGATTCCTGGACAAAGTATACAGATGGTGCAGAATTCCTCAAGGGTTTTCGGAGTCACTATCCATCTTCAATCAGATATTGAAGAAGGACTTAGAGTCACTGGAACTGCCTTTCAGTTCGAGTCTAGTGCAGTACATTGATGATTTGTTGATTGCGTCCAGAACGAGAGACGACTGCAAGTATGACACAATGGACATAAAATATCCCCAAAGAAGCTGCAGTACTATCAAAAAGAGGTGAAGTACTTAGGGCACTTGATTGAGAAAGGGTCTAGGAGAATATCAAAAGAAAGGGCGACAGCCATACTGCAGATGAATCCACTGACAACAAAGAGAGATGTCAGAATGTTTTTGGGAATGGTGGGCTACTGTCGCCAGTGGATTCCCAACTTCTCGATTTTCTCTAAACCATTGATAAAACTGACAGGCAAGGAAATTAAGGATGACCCGAGTATCATAATTTTGTCTGAAGAAGAGCTCGAGGCATTCATGGAATTGAGAGAGTGCATGTGCAGGGCGCCAGCTTTGGGTATGCCTGATTACACGAAGCCTTTTCTACTGTTTTGTCATGAACGTGAGGCTTGTTCTTTGTCTGTCCTAACACAGGTCCATGGAGGTGCAAACAGCCCAGTAGCATATTTTTCAGCTACTCTGGACCCAGTCGCAGCAGGCTTTTTTGCTGGGTTGTTTGCGCACAGTTGCAGCAGTTGGTCAGAGCCTCACACAATGTGAAGGCATAGTGATGGGACATCCTTTGACAGTAATGGTTCCACATTCAGTTGAAATTCTGGTGACCCGAACTAAGACTCAGCACATGACAAATGCTAGGCTAACGAGATATGAGACCATTATATTGGCGTCTCCAAATGTCTCTCTCAAGAGGTGTACACTATTGAACCCGGCAACTCTACTTCCTATTGAAAATGCTGAGATTAGTAATACAGAGGAAGTGGAGCATGATTGTCTTGAGGTAACAGAACTATGCACCAAACCCAGACCTGACATCAAGGATACACAGTTAGAAGAAAATGATTTCATTATGTTTGTTGATGGATCATGTTTGAGAGAGTCAGTCGGAATACTGAGGGCTGGCTATGCCGTGTGTACAATCACCGGCATCCTAGAAGCTTCCTGGCTCGAAAGAGTGTACTCTGTACTAAGGCATGCCATGCAGGTGCAAATCTGAACATCACCATCTATACTGACAGCAGGTATGGATTTGGTATTGTACATGATTTTGGCCAATTATGGTCACAGAGGGGTTTCATGACCTCTTCTGGCTCACCAGTGAAAAATGGTGAACAAATTAAGGATTTGTTGCATGCGATTCAGTTACCTCTTGAAATTGCCGTGGTGAAATGCAATGCTCATGTCAAGTCACAAGACTTTGTGTCAATGTGAAACGGCTATGCAGATCAAGTCGCAAGGTTTTGCGCATTGAACTGTATATCGTTCAAGGAACAGTGGGAACTACTACCTGAAACTGAAAATGAAACATGCTTGAACTTTGCATTAAGAGTGGTTGATACATTGGATGAGCTGAAATCACTGTAGGGCCGTGCTAGCAGAGAGGAAAAACGCTCCTGGCAGAGAATGCAATGTGTACAGAGGGCTGACTACTTGTGGGTTTCAGAGGAGGGGAAGTTGGTTTTGCCAAACAGTCTTTTGTCACAATTTGCAAGGCTTTACTATGGTCAGGCTCACCTTGGAAGAGATGCAATGATCAGATTGTTCAAAATTGATTGGTTCAATCCAAAATTCAGACAAGCTGCAGAAGTTACCTGTCACAGGTGCACCATCTGTCAACAGATGAATGCGGGGAAAGGGACTGTGGTGACTTTGAGCCACAAAAGGAGAGCTGGAGGTCCGTTTAGCAAGATGCAGATGGATTTCATTGAAATGCCTGTGTGTGGAGGCTTGAGGTACGTGTTGGTGATTGTGTGTGTTTTCAGTCATTGGATTGAAGCATACCCTACACGTAGGAATGACAGTCTCACAGTAGCAAAGTTGTTGCTTAGGGAATTAATACCACGGTTCGGATTTCCGGTCTCTTCAGAATCAGATAGCGGCAGACACTTCAACAATGAGGTGATTAAGCTCTTGTGTGCTGCTTTGGACATTGAGCAGAAGCTGCATTGTAGCTACCGCCCTGAAGCATCAGGATTAGTGGAACAGATGAATGGTACCTTAAAATCGAGAATGGCAAAAATGTGTGCAGCTACCAATATGAAGTGGCCAGATGCATTGCCCTTAGTGCTGATGTCAATGAGAAACACACCTGATAAGAAGACAGGACTATCTCCCCATGAGATATTGATGGGCAGAGCTATGAGGTTGCCCGCAGTACCTGCAAATGCCCTTGTGAATATCACTGATGATATGATGTTGGACTACTGCAAAGGTCTGGCTGATGTGGTCCGCTCTTTTTCCCACCAGGTGGAGGCTAACACATTGCCACCGATCAGTGATCCAGGTCACACCCTGCAAGCCGGTGACTGGGTGGTTGTCAAGAAACATGTGAGGAAGTCGTGTTTGGAGCCGCGCTGGAAGGGGCCATATCAAGTAATACTGACAACAACCACTGCTGTGAAATGTGCAGGAGTTCCAAACTGGATACATGCCAGTCACACAAAGAAGGTAACATGTCCGACTGATGAAGAACTTGAAGTTTCCGACTCAGCAATTCCAGAGAAGGAAGTCTCAGGGACAGAGAATATTCAAAGGGGAACTGAGACTGAAGGAGAGCCCACTGAGGACGGCTTAGTCCCTCAAACAGTAAACGAGTTCGAGAGAGGTGACAATGAGCCTATCTCAGTAGAGGCAGCAGGAGAACTAAGTCAAGGAGAGGTTTTCCCAGAAATAATCGGATACGGGTTAGAACTTGAGCCCGTTACAGACCCTGAAGATGAGGGGGAAAGAGCAGAGGGAGGTCAAAGTACATCAACTCCTCCTGAGCCACTTGCAGGTCCGTCAAGAGAAAACACCATAGCACAAGAGGAGGGTACTGTTCAGCGTGCTGAAAACCCAAGCAGGAAGAAAACGCATAAAGGTGATAACTGGCCAAAGAAACAAGCTGCAGGAGAAAAATTCGTTCCAGGTGAAACAATAGAGGAAGAAATTGATACAACCAGAAGGGAGGATCTTAGTGAAGGGGAATTACAAAGCGAACGCAGACTGAAAAGAAAAAGAGTCGCGAACAGAAGGTACGCAGGTCCTGAATGGGCACATGCGACGACATCTGAATGGCAACAAGAATTCTTAGCATTCTGTTTTGATCGAGAGGTACCAGGCCAATATTACGGCACCTGAAATCAATCAGAGAAAGAGACTGTGTTAAAATTGAAATTGAAAATTGAAAGCTGAAAAAAAAAAAAAAAGAGAGACTGAAAAATTACCGGATGTGACACTGATAACCTGAATTGACACTGAAACCCGATTATGACAAGCTGCTAACCTGATTTGACAAAAGGGTCCTGGGATGAGTGGAACGCTGTAAATACTCGCAGAAAGAAAGAGAGACTTTGAAAAAAAAAAAAAAATTAAAAGCTTTAAAATCGTCCTCAAGTTGATTGTTTCTTTACAGATCATGGCTTACACTAGAGGTAGTAGCAAGAAGGGTAAAGTGTGTGGTTGGTTGAGTATTATATTAGGTATTGTGTGCGCAATAATAATTATAGGTGTGATTGTGGGAATGCCTTGGTTAGATAAAAAGGTGACTAACAATACTTCAAAACCTGAGACTGCTACACTAACACTGTGCGAAAAGTTTGAGCAAGATACAAAACACTTGCATGAGGGAACTAATTCAAAGGGGGAACTTTCTATTACTGTCTTCTATTGCTTGCTGAATGAGTATGTTGATACAATGGATGCGAGGAATTGTTACGTGTGCACAAAGATTCCTTCATCAGTACAAGAAGGGGTCACTTATCATAGTTTGCCTTTAACCTATGGGATAAGCTGTAGTTTGCTACTAACAAGATTCTATGACCAGGAACATGTGCAATATTTTTATTCAAATCTAGATGTAGTGTTTTCTTTTGTGTCTGTGATTGAATTTCTGAACAAGTTAGCTAAAGAGCACAGTATAAAATTAGTTAGGGGTTTCTTTGAGCCGACACTAACCTTTGGCACAGCTTATGCACATCGCAATAATTTGACCTGTCTACTAACACCTGTGGAGAAAAGCTTCTTAGATCACACTGATGATAGACGCAAAGCACTGAAAGAAAGGCTAGAAAAGGGGTTAGAAAAACACACTTATGCAAATGATTATGCTTACACCGCAGTAAAAACGCAGGGCTAATTAGCTATAGGTGCATTACATGTAGGAAGGCTTTGTATATATAGGCCGAAATTTGATCCTGACACTATTTGTGGGAATGAGTGAATGCAGGCATGTGTTTTTGTTTCAAAGTGGCCATTCATGTTAAATGGACAGGATCCAGCAATCCCTGGGATCTATTACATATGTGGACGTAATGCTTATTACCGTCTCCCTAAAGGATGGTACGGGACATGTTATTTGGGAATAGTTTTTCCAAAGATTTACCAGATTGATGACTTAAAACAAATACCAAAAATGTCTGAATTACATGCTAGACAGAAGAGAGAGACAGCGGCTGCTGTCGTTGGTGACATATTTGGAGCCATAATTCCTTCAGTAGGGTTATCTTAAACTCCATAAAGATGCGGAAGTTGTCTACTATTGTGGATAACATGCTGACAAATTTCACAGGGGCTATACTCCTGATGGATACTGAACTTGCTGCGGAAAGAGCTATGACTCTTCAAAATCGGCTTGCTTTAGACATTCTTTTAGCAAAGAGCGGCGGAGCCTGTAAGATGCATAACGAACGTCATTGCTGCTCGTTCATTCCTGATAATAGTAAAAAGATTAGAGGTATGCTTACTAACCTAACTAGAGATAGTGCAGATTTGAAGGAGCTGAAAGAACCTGGAGTTTGGGAGAAAGTTGGAAAGGGAATTGCCAGAGTAGGAAGTTGGTTTAGCAATATTTGGAATGGGGTTCTTGCAAAAATATTAGAGGGTTTATTAATTGTCCTGGTTTGTTTATTGGGTTTATGGGGAGCATGCAAAATCAATGAAAGAATTAGAAGAAATTTGACAAAACGAAGCAAAAGAAATGAAGAAAATGAAAGGGAGAAAATGGTTAATGAAATTTGGGAAAGTTCACACGAAGGACAAGATGTTGAAATGCGCATTACACGTAAAGTGAAAAATTGAAAGGGAAAGGTTGAAAGGGAAAGGTTTGTGTGATGACTAGGGTCATCAGAGGAGGGACTGAGAGATCATAGCTTATATAATCAATAATTAACATGAAATGTTTATGAACTAATGTATAATAATGCAACATAGAAACTGTATTAACCTGTTTTGCTAAAAGGTGCACTTGAAATGTGACCACGGGAGTGGCCGCTAATGTATACAAGGACTAATGAAACTGACAAATAATTGTGAAATGTTTATTAAAATTGTGTTTTACATTTATATTGAAATACTAAATGTATTAGATTTTGCTAGTAAAGCGGTAGGCCTTAGTTAGCATGAGTCGAGGCCTAGCTGCCTGACTCTCATATTAAATGTACTTTCTATCGTGCAATGTGCTGAGTTGCTAAAGGACATGAACTCTTGTTTTTTTCAAAAGTTAGAAGCTGAATGTAACTGTAGTGGATCCATTCTCATGCAATTCACCCTGCCTATAGTAACTTTTCTTTTGCTAAAATGCAACAGTGTAGATTAACAAGGTCGCTTAAACCAGTACGGACAATGGAGCCACTAACTGAAGATGTGCAAAGGACCCCAAGACGATGAAATCATACCGGACACACCACCCGCTAAAGACGTTAATCATAAGCACCAATAAAATGTGTGGGAAATGTTGTGGTGTGACAAAATTGATTACTTGATATATTTTTAATTGGTTATAGATAGTGGGGTGCAACCCCTTATCCAATCAGATTTTAGGGGAATGTACAAAGAAAAAGGGATAAAACCTCTTGACACACGGAAATGAGTTAGTTAGGGAGATGCTGATGCGATTTGATATGATCAAGAGACTTTGTCACTTTGCCTAGTGACTTTGCTGATTTTACTTAGAACCATCCTTGTCCTTAGTCTACCCATTTACACTTTACCTCCTTATGAGGGAAGTGCCCCTTTATCCGGAGCTAAATTAGTGATGGGAATTCAACTGATGTCCTGAAGACGAAGACAGAGCTTGTTTGCAGACCAAACTTGGAGGGTAACTATATGACAATGAAATTGTGGTTGTCTGTTTGCTTTTCCTTTCTAGGTACCAACTGCTTTTCTTTTGACAGGAGCCATAGTTAGATGTTTTCCAAATTGGTGTTACGAAATTGTTTTGCATGAAGCCCAACATGCCAATGCTAATTAGAGGTTAGGTGAGGGGTTCACTAAAACTGACGCAATTGGACAAATGACTGAATCTATGCTTTGTTGAACAATGCGCTGATATACTCTGCTAATGATAGTCTATGTTCACGCTGTGTTATATTCTAATGTTTATGATTCTTGCCTTGATGAAATCTTATCAGAGTTGCCATATTGAGACTATGTTATTACGTTTCTTGGTTTTGAGACTAATAAATTTGATAGTAGTATTGTAACCAATAGGGAGTAAATATCACTAAATTCATACTAAACTGGTGTGGTTATTTATGACTGCAAGGTCATGGTGGTGTCTTGAGTTTGATTAATGTCTTTGACTAAAGTTAAATGCATTATTGTGATAAATATTGATGATATTATTGACATATTGATTGACATGTTGATTAGCTATCTCGTCCTAAGGTGTCTCTCAACAGGGTCAAAAGATTCATTGGCCTAAAACGAGTCCCAATGTGTAAAAATTCATCATAGAGGGACGCGTTAGCAAGTCCAGTATAAGGTTTACCATTTCAGATATCATGTCTTGTCTGACTACCATAGGGCCATAGCGCACAAGCACCTTTGGTTTCCGCCCTGAAAGGGGACGTGGTGGAGGTTGCAGTATAAGAGGCTGAAGTGGAGACTGTTTAAGGCCAGTGGATTGTTGCTTCTTTCGGTGCTTATATGGTCGTGTACATCCCACTGACACAGGCTGAATGGCCCTTTGTGTGAGATACACACGTTTGGAGAGTGAAGCGTCAGGCACTAAGGGGTGAATGATGTGTGAGCAGGTGCACTCCGATGCGATATCATTGATGGAGAAAAGATGCCAGCAACTTCTGCCTGTAAATGCTTGCATAAGGCAGAGAAAGCTCTTGTTGCATGGAAGATGTTTAACAAAGAGGTTAAATGATGCCCACGCAATGATAAAAGCCACAGAGACACTTTGTGGAAAGGAACCAGATTCTTTCTTCCAATGGACCCACGACCGCAGCGGCTAACGTCCAAATCTAGAGACCGCAGGCAACTGCCAAAGCCCACACTCTGGAACTCGGAATGCAGCTGATGCAGTCATAGATCCACATACAACGACTGGAAATAAACACAGAGCAAAAATATTTTCTGTAACCAACATACAGTGCAAATTAAGAGTAAATAACTTATTACAGCCCTTTATTTTGGACAACACATCATGTAATTTACAGTGATAAAATGGCAACCGGGTCCCTCGGGGTCTCTTAGGTCTTACACAGTATTCTCTTGCACTTGTCACCGCTCCTATAGAGGTGGTAGACTTTCTATTTTAAAGCTAAAGTCTTCCACCGCAATTAAAGTTAACGAGGAAAATCATTTTCCCAGAGAATCTTCTTTAAATACCACTATTAGTTATTTCTTAATGTTGGCAGGTATATGTTATCGTAATATGTTTAAAAAATCATCCAGTGTTTCCAGAGGAGTAAGGACACTTAAGGGCCTCTCCTACAGACTCACCCCAGAGTTCTTAGGCGAGAGTAGAGTGCTGAGGGGGCCCCACTCATGGGCGTAGGAAGTGTGGGAGACGCGGGGGATATGTCCCCCCCAGATTTTGGAGTGGGGGGGACACGGGGGACAAGGGTGGGGGGGACGAGGGGACAGAAGAATTTTCCCTTCTGTTCTGTAATTCGCAGGGCCATTAGGCCGCGTGAAAGCGCTACCTATACTGGCCCTGCACTTGACCTGTGACCTGCCTCCAGGACACTTGCCCTCTGCCCTTTTGTTGTGCTGCAGCACCCAAGGGATTCCTTCTCACCTTGCCGCCACAGCTGCCTGCAGTCTGCACTTCTGAGAACAAAGGGAGAAGAGAGGCCCTTTGTTGATTGCTGTCTGCATCCCGTCCCTCCTGAGCCCTACCCTTCCCTTGAAAATCGAACCCTGAAGACAGCAGCAAGATTTGAGAAGGTAAAGAGGTTTGGGTAATTAAATAAAGTATTGCCAAGTAACTCCCTTTCTTTTTAAATCCAGTGCTGTGTTGCAGAGTATCTCCCTTTCTAAAAACAGTGTTGTTGAGTTACTGTGAGATATAAGCCGGGCAGGCTTTAGCGCGCTGGTGGCACCCTGTGCAGCAATGTTTGTTAGGGCACCAGTTTCTGTCACCACTCTCTTCTCTCCTCTGTCTCCAGCTTGCCTGCCCCAGAGCTAATTATTGTCCCCTAAGTTGACATCCTGCCTCCCCAACATTTCGGTCCCCTGTCTCTCCCTCAGCCTTCCTGGTATTTGTGAAAGCCCGCTCTAAAGGCCAAGGGCTGTCTGTAAATCTCATTTCCTGCCAATGGCCTGTGGATGGAAGCCAGCACTGGGGCAGCTCACAGGCTTTGCAGGACTTCACAGGCTGTGGTGGTACAGAGCCTGGCACTGCTGGATAGACGGCAGAGAGACTAGCACACAGCACGGGTCCCAGGAAGAACCAGATGGCCTGAGAGATGGACAAGGCTAGGTAAGGCAGCAGGGCCGGCTCTAGAGCGATGCAACCGGTGCCGCTGCACCGGGTGCTGACTTAGGATGGGGGTGCTGTGATTGGAAGTATATTCTGACTTTAAAAGCACCTGTTGGGTGTTCCTTGCCATCAACAGTTTTCAGGCAACTATAAAAATCTCAAGATAATTCCGGTGATTAATGGTCTTCCTGAAGAGAGATTGAAGTTTTGTCTAGTCAGAGTTTTGACTCATCATAACGTACAGGGTTACTATGCCTGCTACAAAGAACGTCTACATGCAGATCACAAAGTCTGTATAATGTGAATAGGTCAGTGGGTTACTGCTTTTGTCAGATGCAGGAAAGTACCCTCTTTTTGGCATGGTTACCCCACTTTTGACTGTGTTCACTGGGATCCTGCTAACCAGGACCCCAGTGCTCTCCCCCATTAAATTTGGTTGTTTGGACCACACACACCCCCCACATTTAGCGTACTGGTGCCCCTTATAAGTCCCTAGTATATGGTACCCAGGGCATTGGGGGATCAGGGGTTCCCCATGGGCTGCAGCATGTATTATGCCACCCATAGGAGCCCATGTAAACCATGTCTGGAGGCCTGCAATTGCAGCCTGCGTGAAAAGGTGCATGCACCCTTTCACTTCAGGTCACTGCACCAGGTCACTCTAAGTCACCTCTATGGCAGGCCCTCCTAGCCAGAGGGCAGGGTGCAAGTACCTGTGTGTGAGGGCACCTCTGGAGGAGCAGAGGTGCCCCCACGAACTCCAGCTACATTTTCCTGGACCTCGTGAGTGCAGAGACGCCATTTTACGAGTGTACTGGACATAGGTCACTCCCTCTGTCCAGCTACATAATGGCAACTCAGAACCTGGGCATGTTTGGTAACAAACATGTCAGAATCATACCCCAATCCTATTGTCAGTATTGTTTGTATGATTCCATGCACTTTGGGGGCTCCTTAGAGGATCCCCAGCATTGCTCCTATCAGCTTTCTAGGGTTTTCCGGGCAGCCCATGCTGCTGCCACCCCTCCGACAGATTTCTGCCCTCCTTCTGCTGCTTGAGCAGCTAATGCTCAGGAAGGCAGAACAAAGGATTTCCTTTGGAAGAGGGAGGCAACACCCTCTCCATTTGGAAATAGGTGTTACAAGGGTTGGGAGGGGTACCCTCGCCAAGCTAATGGTATGCTCTGAAGGGCCTCCTTGCATAAACCAGTCTGTACCAGTTCAGGGACCTCAGCCCCTACTGTGGCGCGAAACTGGACAATGGAAATGGGTGTAACCACTCCCCTGTCCATCACCACCCCAGGGGTGGTGCCTGGAGCTCCTCCAGGTGGCCACTTGATTCTGCCATCTTGAATCCAAGGTGGGCAGAGGCCTCTGTGAGCATATGAGTGGCCAGGTCAGGCAGGTGACGTCACAGCCCCCTCCTAGGTGGTCACCCTGCTATGTGACCAATCCCCCTTTCTGGGCTATTTAGGGTTTGCCTCTTGGGTGGGTCCTCAGATTAAATGTGCAAGATTCCAGCAGGACTCCTCTGCAACATTTACTTTGACTTCTGGCCACTGGAACCGCAACTGGACTTCACAGGAACCTACAATCTGCAGCTCCAGCAGCGACTTCACCCTGCAGCATTGTTTCTCCGGCTCCTTCCAGCAACTGCAACATTAGCCCGGCTGTGCTTCCTCTGAGGGCAGCAAGTCTTCAGTCTGCATGAGAAGAAAGAAGGAAAATTCCTTGGAGTGAAGGAGTCACTTACCTGCATCTGCAGGCACCAACTGCAACAACGACCGGCTGCGTGGATCTCCTCTGCTCCTGAGCTGCGTGAATCCTGCATCAGGGGGTGATAGTCTGGAGTGGTCTCCTTGGTCCTCTCTACCAGCTGTCCAACTTTGGAGTAGGTAGGTCCTTGCCTTCCCATGCAGGACAGTACCCCCATGCACCGCGTCTCTTGCAGCTACCAAGGCCTGTTATCTCCTCCAAGGGATCTTCAGGCTCCATGTAGCCCCAGTCCCCAGCACTCTTCTCTGTGAAGCACAGCCCTCAACGTGCTTCGCCTGCGACATGGGACCTCTCTTCATGTGTGCTGCGTGGGCCTCTCTGCAGCTCCTGGGCTCCTTGCCTGTAGGTCTTCTGTGGGGGCTGCCTCTCCTTCTCCAGACTCTCTGCCTTGCTGAGGGTCACCTGGGACTCCCCTCCATGGGTTAAGTCCCCCTGGACCTTGCTGGTCCCCGGCAGCTCCACTTTTGTCCTACTGTGACATTTGCCTTTGCCAAGGCTTGCTGGTTGGTTTTCCACACCACAGACTGACTGCAATTCTTCATCCCGCATGGGACGTCGACTGCATCACCTAGGAACGCTTCATCTGCTCCAGTGCTGCACTGCTGACCGTCTTCATCTCCCGGCCAAGCAACTCCTGCATCCACAGATGGGTGGGTAGTGGCTCCTGCCACGACCGGACACTCCTACGTAAACTGGACTTGGTCCCCTTCTTTTCCAAGTCTTCCTCTTCCAAGACCCACCTCTAGCTTCTTGCATTCTTGCCTGCGTTTTGCAATATCCTTCTCTGAAGTCCTTTTGGTGGGTTGGGGAAAAACCAGTAACTTACCTCTTTTCTCCTGGTCACTGGAGGGCACTCTGGTACTTACCTTTGGGGTTTCCTAGTTCCTGCAGCTCCCCTCTACAGATTCCACTTCCTTGCGTGGGGACCCAGCTTTCGCATTCCACTTTTTTAGTATATGGTCTGGTCCCCCCTAGGCCTTCAGTATTGCCTATTGCTTTTCACTATTTTCTATTGCTTTTTATGCCAACTTCTGATTGCTGCTGTACATATGATAGTGTGCTACTTACATCCTATTGGGAGTATTGCCTATCTAGTTTTTTCGTGTTTGTGTTACTGTAATAAGGAACCTTTATTTTCATAACACGTGTTTCTTTCATGTGTGTAAGTGCTGTGTGACTACAGTGGTATTGCATGAGCTTTGCATGTCTCCTAGGTAAGTCTTGGCTGCTCATCCGCAGCTACCTCTAGAGAGCCCTGGCTTCTAGACACTGCCTACACCTCACTAATAAGGGGATACCTGGACCTGGTATAAGGTGATAATACCATAGGTACTCACCACATACCAGGCCAGCTTCCTACATCAGAGAGCTCCTTTTTTGTCCCCTGCAATTTATAAATTAAAACTGAATATAGAACAGTGAGCAATGAACTTATCAAAGAGCTGCATGCAAACATCAAGGTATAGATTAGAGCGTTATGATTTCCCCCCACTTTTTCATTAACTTAATGTTGCAAAACAAGTTAATTTGAGCGCAAATCAATTCTTATTATTAAAGAAAGCCCCCAACCATGGTGTTATGTTTTAAATTCTGAGTTTGCGCTTCTCCAGATAAACCACTCTTAAACTATACCTGCTACCAGTATGGATGACCTATGACACCTACACCTTGTCGTCCTCTGTCTTATGTAACATTTCATATACACTGATTTACACATATATGATGATTGTCTCTGCGTAATATCTGTGTGATGTAAAGTGCTTTGACACCCTAGACTGGTGTGAGGGCTGAATGATGGAACAACACATGCGTATATCATGCATGCCTTAACATCGCGGTCTCAACAACGACCGTGTCTTCACTACTCATGCCTTTACAACGAATTGCGCTGTAAAAGAATGTTTGGTAAAGAAACATGCGTGGTAAATTCTCCCCGCCCTGCCCCCTTACACCTGATACCATACTCCACCCTGCCCAATCAGTTAAAACTGCCCCTGCCCTGAGCCCTAACCCCCCCGCCCTGAGCCCTAAAAGTAACCCTGCCCTGTCCTAAAAACTACCCGCCCCCACTCTGAACCCTAAAACCTACCCTGAACTGCGCTAAAAACTACCTTGATGCCCCTGCCCCCCAGAACCCTAAAACCTACCCCACCATGTCCTAAAAACTACCCCGACCCTACCCTGTCCTAAAAATGAACCCGACCTCCCACCCTAAACTCGGCCACAGCCCTACTTACCTCTCTCTCCTCTGCTTCTTCCTGTTCCACCCGGACAGCTAGACCGCTCTCTATGCTGTAACCACGCATATGCGTGGTAAAGACATGTGTGGTAAAGGCATCCATGCTAGCCCCATATTTGTGGTAATGGCAGCATGGTCAATGCATTGCATTGATTGCGTTGTAAGGGATATTTCCCAGTATGAGTGGTGGTATAAAACTAATGAAATGCATCTGAGAGAGAGTGGTGATGGATAGTAGTGAGGGAATCCGTGGCAGAGGTGGTCACTGGGGGGTGCCAACAAACAATGTTGCACAGGGCGCCACCAGCACTAAGGCCGGCCCTGTCAGACAGCACAGCAGTTCACAGGAAGGGGGCAGCACAGAGACTGCCACTTGACAGTCAGACAAGGACCTAGCAGCAATCATAGGCCCTACTGGCCTTCACAGGCAGGCAGGGGGGGCAGAGACTGACACAGCCTGACTAGAAAGAAAGCTCCCAACAGGCAGCACAGTGCATGGCAGGCAGCACAGGAATCAGCAGGAAGCACTGCGCCCAGCAGGCAGTACAGGCCTCTTAAGACTTTACACAGGCGAACTGCAGCACAGAGCTTGTTGCTGCCTAATAGGCAGCCAAGGGCCCAGCAGACAGGGAATTGCCGGTCTCACAGGACTCAACTGGAAGCGACCGCCTCCCCCCCCCTCATCAATCCCCCCACGGCAACCCTTCTGGGTGCAAGCTTTGTGCAAGAGGCCCACCTCAAGGTTGTCCCTGTCCCCCCCAGAAATTTTGTGTCTCCTACGCCCCTGGCCCCACTGGAGATCGGCCCCTCTTGCCCCACCACATCGTGGGGGAGGAGGGGCTGCGGGGGCCTTTGCTACGGCACTTTGTGTCATTACTGGCATTTACTACATCTTCATGATGGTCTCAGAAAAATTACCAAAGTGGGACTTTTCAAAATTAAAAAGGTTAGGGAACGATTACAATGCCTTTATAACTGTGCGAGGTGCTAATGGCGCTCGTACACATCTTTGCTAATGGCGCTCGTAAACATCTCTGCCGATGGCATCCTCAAGTGCAGAGCATTGTGAGAGTTTACGAAAAGCCATGGATACTTGACATGTTATTTTCATTAACACTTTTTACATCTTTCAAATTAAAATACTAGTTTTCTGCACCGCTTCCCATCTGATCATGTGTTTGCTTACAAGTGCAGGCGAGTTTGCTTCAAGAGCCGTATTCAATTTGGTGAAAATTTAAGGTACTGTTATTGTTTTTAAAAAAACGTAAATATTTAGGTGGAATAGTGTTGGCCTGGGACCCAGATAGATCCCAGTGGGGGTCCCCGTATTCCAGTAATGATCCATAGAGGTCAAAAGGTTGAGAACTACTGGCAGTTAATTCAATTTTGAGTTAAGTATAGGGTTGGATAGCATGATAAGCCTAGTCAGCCAGTGTACAGGGGCTTCAAACTAGACTGCCTGTGTTCTTTGGTGCCTAAAGTTTGAAAATGCTCATGGTTAGATGGATGTATTTGTCCATTTGCCTCCGATGCGGTAATCCTGACCAACACCTTCTTTTCCCCGCTGTAAAGAGGGACAGTCTAGGAGGCTACATCACCAACTGACCAACTCACAATCACCGTTCTGCATTAATAATTCTCACTCATTTCCCGACAACTCCATTTACCCAATTACTCAATCACCCACTCATTTAATTCCTTCAGTCACTCACTCTTCCGTCTACATAAACACACCACAGGCATCCATCAATTTCAAAGAACTTTCACTAAAAAGAAAGCCAGGTCTATTGATGCTACCAATGTTTGCTTAAACCTTTGCATACCCCTAACAGTGACTTAAAGAGCCAGTGCTAGTCGAAGGAGCACATTACAAAAAACGTACCAAGTTCAGCTTTACAAATTCATCTCTCACACCTATTCTAATGGGCACATTATTAATTGCAGTGATACTCAAAGCACGGCCTAAGGGCCACATGCGGCCTTCCTGACCTTTACATGCGGACCCTGGTCAACAGCAGTTTGTCTGCTTTTTTCTCGACTCAGCACTATTATTAAAAAATGCTAACTAAACAAGCTGGCTTTTATTTACATGTTAATTTTAGTCTAAAAAAGGATGCAAGTAGGTTGTCCTGCACCATTTAACTTTATGACCACTTTCATTTTAAAAGACATTTTGCAGCAAAAGTGTAAAAATATTATAACATCTCTTCAGAATTCAGAAAGTGAATTTCATTAGCATGCAGGTCGGCTTTGCCTTAGTGAATCAGATTTTATAAGTGCACTGAGAAGGAGAAAAGAGGGATAAGCCCAACAAGCCCAAAAAAGACGTGTTGGGACACCCACTACCCTTCTGCAGGGTGGTCAAATTAAGCAATTACCGAGCAGGGGGAGGGGGGTGGGGAGTGAGAATTCATCAGTCACTGGGGTTTTTCAGGTGCGTGAGACGAACCACGCAGAAATAGATGTGGCAGGTCAACTTCTGGGAATTACCCGATAAGAACTGCACACAAGGGCCTCAGGTTTTGCCAAAGTGTGGCTGGCTATTACGGTTAACTTCTCCATTCCCAAAAGTTATCAAAGTTTGTGAAGCCAATCTAAGTGTGTTGGCATTGTGTCAGTGCCCCAACGGCCTAGCAAAACCTGTTTGGCCACGCCTATAGTTAGTGTAATAGCCCGCACTCATGTCTATTTCAGTGGGTATGTCAGTGCCTTTGTGAGTCCTAACACAATGTAGTTAGAGAAGCGAGGCAGGTCAGTGTCATATATTCTAGGTTAGGACCGGACGCTCCGATTATACTTTCTCTTACTGTCTCACCACAGCAGCCAATCAAATAACATTAAAACAAAAAACATCAATACCTATGATGCTTTACAGTAGATCACGTGTTCTAATCACATCTCAAGACCCCTGTCCATATAAACCATGACCCCCTTAAGTCACTTCCTCTTTCTTTGCTGCTCCGCAGCAGATCAGCACTTGATTGCTTCTATTCTGCTTATACACACTTGTATTGTTGTATTTCCATGTATTATTGTGTTTCATTTACCTTTGGCAAAGCGATTCAGCTCGCTTTTATAGTTTTTATCTACAGCGCTTTTTGTGCTCTGTTTTTTCAAGGTCGGCTTTCTTGCTGAATTGGGCCATTAGTGGAGAGGGAGCGGAAGGGGACTACGCAGATCTCACGTAGTCTTATTTCTACTTTTTTTCCCTGTCTGCGTCGCGTTTTACGAGGCGATCTTTATCGGAGTGTTTCATCTGAGAGATCGGCTCGTTTCTCCATAGAGCGAACACGTGGTGGCTCCCTTTTTCAACCAGTGCGCTCCCAATACGCCCTGCCGCTTGGAGCTCATAGGCTGTAATAAATTAAAAGGCTTTGCCTAGAGTGTCTACACAGGCTGCTCCCTCCACATTTTATAGGCCTGTTAAGCTTGTCAGGGGTTTTTACACTCCCCCTATATTGTTATCACCTGCCTATCATTTTATACCTAAATAAATACATCAGCAGAATGGCTCAATGGGATTAGCATGAATAAGGGTATTTCCCTGAAGGTACTGGTAATCAGTTGGAGATGAACCTGGTTGAAGCCCTTGATTGCAGGGTTCAACAATCTGTCAACGACGCCCTTGTCAGGGCTTTGGGACCTTTTTCTGGTCAATTACTCGACTACGCTCACACCCAGGGTTGGATGCAAGAACCCCAAATGAAAGGCAAAGGGTCAAAATCTCCGAAAATAGGAAGGGATTGGATTCTACGTCTGTGGGCGCCCATGCTGACGCTTTTGAAAAACTTCGCCGCAAACGAGCCAGTGAACATAACTACAGTGTCAAAAGACTCTGGTTTTTCCCCTTCTTCTCCAGACAAAAATACCTCACCTGAGGATTCTGATGACTGATGTCCCGGGTCCCAGTAAGAAGCCTAGAAAACAAGTTTCCCCTCCTAAAGTACTAGATTTTAATCCCACCAAGATTATCCCCCCCAGGGCGTCTAATTGGATTCTTCCTCCAGAGGTAGCTAAGTATGAACAGTCCCACATTCACAAGAGTTTCAATAAGGAGGTGCGGTCACGCCTTCGAGCGGAATGCTCTAGACCTGATCTAGAAAGTAAGGTTGCGGAAACACCAGAAATTGACCCCACTATGGTGACCTTTATGAAAAAATTCGCCAGGGGCCCTAAAAAGGGTCTGGACAGGTCGTGGCGTAACTGCCAGGACAAATTGTTAGACATTTCTGGTCCTTTGACAAAACTTCTAGAATTGGCCTTCCACACCAAGGAATCAGGGACACCGACGTTTTAATAAGTTGGGCACAAAGAGCCATTTGCCAACTTGGCAACACTAACTGCGCGATCTTATCCGAACACAGGAAGTCCATACTTATGCATATCGACCCTAACTAAATGATTTGGGCACTTAAAAGGCTGGTCTTTCGGCCGACGAACTGCTCTTTGGGGCCTCATTCATGAAAGAACTGGCTCAGTTCTGTTCTACTTATTCCTCCCTCGTCAAGGCACAGTTGCCTCTCAAAAAGGTTTTCAAAAGAAGCCTTTTTCTCAGGTTCAGTCGTTATGGAGGGCAAGTGTCCGGCCGAGGATCTTTCTCAGGTCCTCAGAACTACTACCCAAGAGGAAGAGGAGGTTGGTATGGAGAGCAGTCTTCAGACGCCACCTTCTACCCCATCTGCGGCAGAGGAGGGCGTTCCAGATTCCGTAGAGGGTCACGCTGGGGACAACAGGGAGCAATTCAAGAAGCTGGATATTCCGGTAAGCATTATTACACACTCTCAGGTACTACTGGGGGGCAGAGTGGGATTATTCCTGGACAACCGGAAATAGATTTCTGGGGATCCTTAGGTTCTTCAGACAGTATTAGGCTTCAGGTTGGAGTTTGTCAGTATTCCAAAACAATTGCAGTCCCCTCCTGAGATGTATTTTTCCCTCGCAGATCAGTCCTTTATAGATTTGGAGGTTCAATCTCTGATCAACAAAGGGGCAGTACGTTTTTCCTCCCCCCACCCATACGGTTTTATCAGCCCCATTTTCTTAGTAGACAAGAAAGGTGGGGGTCATCACCTTGTGTTAAACCTAAAAGATTTACATTTTTGGATGTTGTACAGACACTTCAAAGTGGAAGGAATACACATGTTGAGAGAGACACTATTAGAAGGCGACAGGAGGGTCCGCCTCGACCTCAAGGATGCCTATCTCTCGATTCCCATCTTCCCTCCACATAGGAGATATTTACAATTTCTATGGAGGGGTCACTGCCTGGAGTTCAATACGCTCCCTTGTGCTTTACCAAACTGATGAGACCAGTGGTGGAATCACTTCAGCCAAAAGGTTTGCGACTGATCATATATTTGGACAGCATATTATTGATGGCTCAAGATGCACAGACTCTCCTGACTCATTTAGAATGGACTATTCACCTCTTAAAGGAGCTGGGCTTCCTTATCAATGTACTGAAGTCACTATTGAGTCCATCTCAGATGATAGATTCAGTCCGATCACAGCTTATTCTGCGCTCTCAGAAAATTTGCAACATCAAGAGAGAATTGAAGCCTACTTTAGTCAGCCCGACTTTATCGTTGAGGAACACTGCTAGGCTAGTGGGTCTTCTGGCCTTGTCTATTCAGGCCATATTTCCGGTTCCCCTTCACTATCGTGCTCTGCAGAGACTCAAAATCAAACATCTGTGGAAGGGTCTGAATTATTGGAACAGATTCTGTTATCCGATGAAGTGAGGTCGGAAATTCATTGGTGGCTAGAGCATATGGAGGCTTGGAACGGCAGAGCCATGTTTGGTTCTTACCCAGAAGTGGTGATCGAATCGGATGCCAGTCATCGGGGCTGCTCATTGTGGTTCTTTGGTGACAGGGTGCCAATGGTCGAGATCGGAACAGAATCTCCACATCAACTGCTTGGAGCTTCTGGCGGGCTCATTTGCCGTAAAGTGCCTCTCCTCTCTGAAGACGGACTGTTGCATATTATTGAAGATGGACAATTTTTCAGCAGTCCGGCATGTCAACAAATTGGGAGGGACGAAGTCCAGGATCCTGGCAGAAATTGCCAAGGAATTCTGGCATTACTGCCTCAGCCATCATCTGGTTGTCCTAGCGGATTATTTTCCGGGTTCCCAGAACACCGTAGCGGACTGGAACTCCAGATTTACGAGGGATTCCAGCGATTGGAAACTAGACCCAATGATTTTTCTCCAGATAAATCAGAGTGGGGACCTTGCGACGTGGATCTTTTTGCTTCACATCTCAACTCTCAGATAACAAAATTTTCAGCTGGCGTCTGGACCCTCTAGCTCTGGCGGCAGATGGCTTTCTTCAGGACTGGACGCACCTTCGGGGGAATGCTTTTCTACCATTCCTGATGATTTCCAGGGTTCTGTCTCACATACAGTGACAGAAGGTGGAGATTGTTCTGGTGACCCCGTTCTGGAGGGCTCAACCGTGGCTCCTGGTAGCTCCGCAATTAGCTTGCGCTCCTCCACTTCTCATTCTCCCTCATCAGAATTCTCTGATGAGTCTGGAGGGCCTTCAACATCCACTTGTCTTGTCAGAGAAACTGATATTGATGGCTTGGATGGTTTCAGGTCAAGATGGAATTCCCCAGGCATTTCGCAGCAAGCTGCAGATTTCATCAAACAGGCTTGGGCTGCAGCCACTCATAAGCGGTATACCTCAGCCTGGCGCAGATGGAGTAGTTGGTGTGAAGTGCGGGGTTTTGATCCCGTGGGGTTGGACGTTGAGTTGATTGTAAATTTCTTAGAAAGGTTCAGGATTGGCCTATAGAACGGTCAATAACTTCCGATCCGCCATCTCTGCTGGTCATGAACCTATTCAAGGTATGCCTGTAGGGGAACATCCTCTGGTTTGTGAGGTTATGAAAGGTATCCGCATGTTGAATCCTCCTCAGGCCCGGTATTCTTCTTTATGGGATGTGGATATTGTATTGAGATTTTTAGACAATTGGCCTCCTAATAGGTATCTTTCTAGAAAACAGATTTCGGTGAAACTAACTATGTTGCTCTGCCTTACTTCCTGCAAAAGAGTGTCAGATGTTACGCATTGGATTTAGCACGGAGAGTTTATTCTCCTAAAGGTGTTACCTTTACCATCATGAGAAGGACAAAAACTAATTGCATGTCAGTAACTTATCCGATGTTTCCTGATAACCCACAACTGTGTGTAGCTCAACGTTTGAAAGCATATGAAGTAGCCACTGAAGAAATCAGACAAGACTCTAGGGGTCAATTATTGATATTGTTACAGAAACCTTTTAAGGTGGTGTTGCCCTTTACATTATCTAGATGGATGAAATGGTTGATCAGCGAAGCTGGCATAGATACAAAAAACTTTGGGGCACATTCGCTAAGGGGAGCCATGGCTTCCAAGACATATGCCTTAGGTTCTCGTTTAGAGGACATTATGAGGGTGACACACTGGTCTTCTGGGTCTACTTTTCGTAAATTCAACCACAAACCTGTGGTTGATGTAGCTACAGTGGTAAAGGGACAGCTTAAAATCAAGCATAATCAGAGCCTCCACGTCCTGACATAGAATAAAAAAAATTCTAGCTTACTTGTCATGAATTTTAAATTCTATTAAGGACATGCAGGCGAGGATTATTCCTCACATATATATATTTTTAGGACTCTTATCAGGGCTTAATGTAAAGAATTTTGGGGAAATCTTGTTATGCATGTTTATTAATTTTGCCCTCCCTTGCTTTTTACAGATTTGCTCAGAGAAGTATTGATAATTGTATATCTATTATTTGGGAGATATTACCTTCAGTTTTTGCTATTTTAGGGTCTGATCAGAAGAGTCCGTGAAGTATGAATCTTCCACTGCTCAGCTTTTGTAGAAGACAGCTCTGTGGATTTCGTTCTCGTTCGAAGGGACTCTGCTCCTTCTGGATATGGCTCCTGTTGAGCTTGGTTCGTGTTTCCAGGATTTCCGATCTAGTGGTCTTTGGAAACGTTAATCTGTAAGGAGTTTCGTTCCTGATGTTTATCTGACTTTGACAAAGAAAGAGGAAGTGACTTAAGGAGTCATGGTTTATATGAACAGGGGTCTTGAGATGTGATTGGTACATGTGATCTACTGTAAAGCATCATGGGTATTGATATTTTTAGTTTTACTGTTATTTAATTGGCTGCTGTGTAAAGACAGTAAAAGAAAGAGAAAGCATAATCCTCGCTTCTGTGTCCTTAATAGAATTGAAAATTGACGCGTAAGCTAAAAAAACAACTTTTATTCTATCCGCGACTACTAGGACGTCCGTCCAGAACCTTTGAATTTTAGGACAGTGCCAGAGTAAGCGTGTTAAGATGCCAGGTTGGTCACAATGCCTCTAACAGTTAGGATCCCCACTGGGTCTCCACCTAGCCACCTGAACCGGTGTGGAGCACCAATGATGCACTATCTTTAGGAACATTTCTTTACCTTATGTACTGCAGACTGAGGCACCTTCTCGGTGCACAGTGTCAAGCCATTCTCGGGGGCGGGCAAGCTCAAGTTCGCATTTCTGTTCCAATCTCCGCTGGAGTTCTGGTGGGGGTGACCGGGGTGAGTAGAAATGTGCAGATGTTCAAGAGAATCTGTTTGTCAGATTGGTGTGTGATGAGACATTTTTCAAGAGGCATAAGCAATCGGCTGGCATAGGGTTAAATATGTGGTTGCAAAACCCAATGGCAAACAGCCAAGTATTGCCAATACACTGAAGGGGGGGAGGTCATAATCAGTCTGGAGTTGAGCCTAGTCTGTGATGCCACCTGGGTCAAAGAGGTCCCCAAAAAAGTGATTATTTTTCAAGCAAGAATTTGGAAACATTAATTCTTCTCAAATCCTAGCAGCATTGCCAATAGTGAACTAAGAGGCAAGTCAGTTGTTATGTGACCCTTTGGGTGACCTGGGTTCCTATTATACATGAACAACATTACAGTTTATTAAATCAAACACAGGAAAATGTTTAGTCGAGCCCTGAGAAATTTACATGATACTTTCGCCCAATAAAGTACAAGAATTCTGCAAGGTGCATATGTACCCTTGACCAGCCCACGTTTTCAATGGTACACCCTTGAGACTGCAGACTTTTAATCATATCTAAAATTCTCAGTAAATCATTAGGGAATTAGATGATGTATGACGGACGGCTAAATAACTGGGGATAGTGAAGCACAGCTTCAAGATTTAACCTTAAATAATATTGAAAAAAATGACTGGAACCTATTACTTAGTCTAAAGGCAGCACAAGCCCGTTTTAAAAGATTTTAAAACAACTTTTGTTTCTCCGGTGAGGATTGTGAACTCGAATTAAGTGGTACTCAAGAAGCAAAATCAGATCAACAATCAAGAGAACAGGAACAAAGTATCTGATGAGCGGAGTGAAAAGGATACAAAATGAGCAAGCAATTAAAAAAAAAAACTAAAAACCTGGAAAAAGATTTTAGAAGAAGCAAAATTGACAACAAGTAAAAGCTTAAAGAGAAAAAATGCTGACGAGTTTATCATCCGGCTCAACATTTCGGCAGCAGTAGAAGAAGAAACTCAGTTTATCTATTATGCAGAATTGTACGTGTTGTGTTATACCAAAGATAATTAAAATCTGTGAGGTATTGGTACAATGTCTGAATTCCCTTAAAACTATTAAAAGGTTTGCATTTAGGCAGAGCTCGCATAATATCAGCATAACAAGGAAAAATAGTAATACGTTTTTGAAATCCAAGAACATAAAAATGTAACATGATGGCAATAATGAACTATAAAGAAAACTTACAATTCGAAGACCATATAAAGCATCCCATCTGAGCTGTACGTTTCTAACAACTCCACAATATGTGGATGTTTCAGCATGTGACAGATACTTGCTTCCCTCTTCAAATCTGCAAAGCAAAAATAAACTGGTGAGATCGTAGGTAGGGTGTAACTGTTTCAATATGCTAAAAAACCCTATTACTTTCTTGACACGGAGAATAAACGTAGTGATGAACAATTCAAAAGGGTTGAACATAAACATGTGAAAATATCTATTTCCCTACAGACGAACTGCGAGTCCAAACAAACACTGGCAAAGCCAATATGTCTGGTGTTGGTGCCAGCCTTTTGGCTTTGTTAACGCTTGTTCGTTTTTGTCAAGTCAAATGTTATTGTTGGGGGAGCTGGTGGGTCCTCACTAATATTAAAAAAATAAAAAAAATAAAAAACACGCTGGATAAAAGATTTTTTATGTTTTGTTTAAAAAAAAAAAAAAACACTGCCTGGCACTGAAGGGAGCTAATTTATGCAGATGTGCTTCTTGTGAAAGAGCAGAACGCCACCACTCCGTGAAATTATCCAGTTGTTCAAGTGGGCTGACCAACTAACTCATGTTGTATTGTTCAGTGGCGGAACAAAAAACGTGAACGACAATACCATACAAATGGATGGAGGACTGGCTGCCCGTTAAGTAGGTGCATCATGTGCATAACTTTAGTAAAATAAAATAAAAAGTCTTGTCTAGTGCCAGAACTAAAAAGTGCACACTGCCCTTAAAAAGCGACTGGCTTCGTCAAATTGGCTCTTAAAATATTCCCCTTAAAGCAAGTGTTCAGAAAATGAAACACTTCCTTTGCCTGGTTGTGAACCCCTGTACCAACAGGCCAGATTTGAAGTAAATTTTTGTGATCTGGCTTTCTCCACACACAATCAGTCAACAGACATGGTACCAAAACTCTGCATTCTTGTGTTTCTACTTCCCCCTTATGTTTCAGTGGCTAATCGTTTACCTTTATAGGTGTGGTGTCTTTAAACACAGCAGAGCACTAATCTAAACAAACTGTGTGTCGTTATGTAAGGCATTTTGTTCAAAGTCTCTCTTCTGTAGCATCTTGCATGATTTAGAATGGAATACTTTAGACCATCAGCAAACTGTATCAGTGTGACATAATCGCTAGAATGGAATATACTGAAAGCTTGGTTTAGAATGTGCGAGTTCAATGGTACACACAGAGGAATGAAGATGTGTGATTTACAGCTCCGTATGTGGCCTAGACAGTGGCAGGTACCGAGGCTAGGGAAGAAGGTGCAACTGGCTATGAGATAAGTAACCCGCAGAAGAAAGTGGTCTCCTGGAGAGTTTGCTGGGGTTCAGGCAAACTGCTCACACGTCCCACGTGTGTCTTCATCGAAGTGCAGAGTTGAAGGTTGGTGTATGTGGAGTCAAAGCGCAGCTCCAGCCGATGTAAAGCGTGTGACTGGAAAGAAAGCTACACTGAGAAGTCTACCCATCAACTGGTCAAATATTTAGGAGTGTGGGTCCATGGAGATCCAGAGCTAGTGGTACATTATAACTATGGTCAGACGATCTCCAAGCTGGTGGGCAGATTACTGAGATGGTCACGTTCGCCACTGTCCCTGGGGGAAGGGATTGCTTTGATAAAAAATTGTGGTGTTGTCACAGTTGTTATATCTGTTTATCAATATAACGGTACATTTGACTCCGACCTTTTTTCGAAACTCACAATCCCTTCTCATATCAATAGTTTAAGTGGGTAAACAACCACAAATAGCCTGGCACCAGCTAATCTTTCCTTTTACCCAAGGGGGATCTAATGCACTAGACTTTGAGCTTTACTATGTGCACAGGCTCAGCACGCACCCTTCTTAGTGCAGACCCATCACTACACTCCACACCTAATGACTCAATATGAAGATGCAAGTCCAATACCATTATCCTCACTACTTACACACAAACAGTTAGAGGCATTACCGAACAGCATTAGTACCATCAGCAACCCTCTTACGAGCTTGGGAGAAACTTGGCAGACGTGCAAACAAACTGCCACTTCATGTTCCAGCACTTCCCCTGGCGTACCATCCACCTCTATCGGTACACAAGAGCCAAAAGCGTTTTCCTTATTATTTGCGGCAGGTCTCAACACATTGGGAGGCATATACTCGAATGATAGTTTTATTGAATTCACTTATTTACCACAGGACAGCTGCCAATCGTTCATTTTCTATTTCACTCATATGAGAATGCGGGCAACCATACGTGACCACTACCCAGGATTTCTGTAAGCCCCTCCCACCCTACAGTCATTTCAGACTGTATTGACTAAATCTGCTTGCACGGGCCTAGTGACTGCCCTATATGAGATGGCAAAGGCAGATGAAATATGTGACACCAATACACCTCTGGAGAGATGAAATACTATACTCAATACACCTCTCAATACATCAGAATGGGCCTTTTGCTATGCACCGACGGGAAGGCTTACTGCAAATTGTAACTTAGGCATAATACATTTCAAATTCTTGCAACAGACGTAATACACACCTGTCAGCTGGCCAAGTTTGGACTTAGAATGAAGATAGGTGTGAACGTTGTGGTAGGTCAGGTGCAGACTTCATACACTTATCCTGGCAATGTTCTAAAGTGTATCAATTCTGGGAGCAAGTCACATAGACCTTAACAGCTGTAACACAGGAACAGATACCCTGTGACCCCCGCATATGCTTGTTAGGCTATGCTAAATCACTGCTGGCCACTAGTCAGCGACTGGTTGCGATCACACACATGCTGGCCAAGGGATGGATGGTTATTAATCGGGGGAAAAAGATATCCCACGTTAACACAATGGCTTAGAGATGTAGCTATTGTAAAGATCAGCTGGAGCTCTACGCGGAAGAACTAACAAGGGCCTTGTGCCCTAAGGACTTTTGGGCACATTGAATGCGGAGACATAGATAGGATACATGTGCACCAATGTTACCTCCTTGATACTTGCCTTGTTTCTATTCAGTGACAATGTATACTACTGTAACTATAACACTGCAGAGCTCACTTAAGGTTATGTACTTATTTTAATACATTGTTTTTCTTACTGTTTATTGTGGAATTGCTGCAAAAACTCAATAAAAAAAGTCTTTCACTGTTGAGAAGTAATGGAAAGGAGGCATGCATCTCTGCAAAACTCCATTGTTCATGAATAAATAAATCAGAGTAACAAAAAATAAAAAATAAAATGAGGTCTGCGCAACGTTGATCAAGAAGCTACGACGAAGATCATACAAAAAGGTACTACGCTGCCACGCAAAATAAAGTTATACATTGTACGGATCGATAACACTAAAAGTGGATTCAACCAGGTTTACAAAGCGAGCTAAAGACAATTATCATTTACCAAATAATGCTGCAAACAGAAGCGCTGCAAGGCAGAGATCAACCAGGTGGTAGAAAATGCAAACTGAAATGTAGAAAGGATGGAAAGAGTCATTGTGCCACAGCGGTTAAAGTGGCTCAAAGAGAAGTGCTTCGGGTTGTGCTGACAAAGCTGCCCATACTCAAAGCAGTTCAAGCTGCCGACTGGGGCCCAGAACAACTTCATAGGTCTTCCAAAA
This sequence comes from Pleurodeles waltl, assembly GCF_031143425.1. Taxonomy (NCBI): domain Eukaryota; kingdom Metazoa; phylum Chordata; class Amphibia; order Caudata; family Salamandridae; genus Pleurodeles; species Pleurodeles waltl. Next base: position 345,000,648 of record NC_090447.1, on the reverse strand, counting down.
GGAAATAATTGAAGGCAACAGTTGGATTCGTGAAATGTGAAGATGGTAGCTAAGAAAGAATATACCATTCAAATTAATATTAAAGATGATCCTAAGACTCACATGTCAAAAGACTCAAAAGAGGGCTCGCACAAGCATGATCATCTGACAGCGTCTGGGAGCAAGCTACTCTCAACGTCAGTAAGTTCCACACTGTTCTACAATGCCACTGCCTTCATGAAACAACCACCACCATTCGATGCCACAAAAAAGCAAAATATTGGCTACAGATGGACTGCCTGGGTAGTCATTTGAAGATTTTATTGATGCACTTGAAAAGACTGATAAGAGTAAGATTATCAAATACCTCAAAAATCTTTCTGGTGATGGTGTGAAGAAGTTAAAAATGCTGAGAACTAACAAAGATGTCACATACGATCAGATTAAGAATTTTATGAATTTCAAGTTCAATCCAGTACCACTGCTGATTATGAACGGTATGTTTTCAGTCAAGAACGTTGAAGAGTTGGTGAAACAATCAATGAATTTCTGGAAAGACTCGACACTCATCAATGAAAAAGCCTTGCGGTTTAGAGTTATCAATGGATTCTTGTCTGACTCATTCAGACTACAAATGCTGAGGGAAACTCCTAGTCTGGAGAGAGTGTTGATGGCTGCCAAAGCTAAGGAATGTGCTCAGAAACAAGCTGCTGACATGGAGTCCGAAGGTGCCCAGAGCAAGACAGTCATGAGTGTGAGAAAAGTGATTCTAGACAAAAGACTGGACGACACAAATTGATGTCTACATGTAAAAAGAAGTTGTGTTTCAGATGTGGATTTTCATTTCCACATAAAGGAAAGTGTCCCACCACTGAACAAAGGCTGTGGTAAAGAGAGCCATTTTGTGACGAGGTGTGAAGCGAAGGAAAAAGTAAGTGTGTCACAGCACAAAAACAAAATGGCCGCTAGAAAATTACGGAAGAGACGTTCGGCGCATGCCCACAAAGCCAAGCGGTGACATTAGTTGCAGCAAATAGATACTAAATGAGGTTGATCGTCTTCTAAATCATCGTCAAACAGTTCTTCTGCCTCAATAATAAGTGGAAGTTAAAAAAGGGATTGTGTCATGTCGATGTTTACCTCAGAAAAACGGGCACGTCAGACTGGTTGCATGTGATGAAAAATACCAGTCAAACAAAAATTCAACAGCGCCAAAGCAGCAAAATCATACAAACACTGTCCAAAGATTACACTAAAAATAAATGGATGTTTAACCCTTTTCATTATCGACAGTGGTGCACTGATAAATAGAATGCCTGAAGAGAAATACAATGAACTGTCTCCATAACCGAGGCTTACACCATTGAAGACCAAAGTATATACTTGGGCTGCATCAACTCCCATGAAGAGTCAAGATTCACTCGTAATGACAGTGAAACATAAGAAAATAGAGCTACAAGCACCGATCCATGAGCTTCAATGTACAGCAGCAAGTGCCTGGTTGCTCAGTTTCAACACGGCTGCTGACATGGGACTGATTTTTGTGAATTACAACATGAATGCTCATAAAAAAATAGTAAGTCAATTCCCTTTGTTGATTCATGGTTTAGGAAAGTTAAAGACTAAGAAAGTAAAGATGCATATTAATAAGGATGTCCGTCCTGTTGCTAAGAGAAATAGACAAGTTGCTTTTCATTTACAAAAAAAGAACTTGAATCGTTATTTAAAAATCTTAATGAGTGTTCCACTAGTCCAATACCATGGATTTCTTCCATAGTAGTAGTGCCCAAAACGGACAGTGAAGGAGCTGTGCGCATATGAGTTTACATGCACCATGTAAACAAAGCAACTGAATGGGAACTACATCCAGGGCTGCACATTGCAAGCATGATAATGCAAGTGAATGGTGCCAAGGTCTTTTCTTGACTTGATTTGAATAAAGGTTATCATCAGTTGGAACTTGTAGGAAGTTCAGGTACATTACTACCTTTTCTACACACAGAGCTTTTCCAAGATGTCATTCGACGCATTATGCAGCTTGTGGTGAATGCATCCAATTTTAGCGATGACATATTAGATCTCAGAGCTACAAAGAAGGAGCAAGATAGAACTCTCAGACAAAGTATGTCAATTACTCAGTGATGTAGGTTTGATTTTGAATGCAAACAAGTTTGAGTTCAACAAGACAAAACTGAAATTCTTTGGCCATATATTTTCTGATGGGGGAAGGACAACTGACCCTACAAAAAAATCAAGCTTTGTCAAATGCTGACCCCCATCTCCCAACAAGATGTTTCAATGGTACATTATTTTCTTGGAATGGCCAGTTACTGCAAAAGATATATACAAGAGTTTCCCCACTGTTCATGCTCCACTACAAGACTCTATGAAATGTGCTTCTTTTCAACAGTCACAAGAATGCGATAAAAGATTCAAGAAAATCAAACATATCATTGAAAATGCTACAGAAATGGCAAACCATACAGGAGGTTGTGGTCGACGCTAGCCCGGTTGGGTTAGGCGCTATCCTTGGACAGCTTAATGGATACCCATATGCTCAAGTTTGGCTGTGGTACGGACTTGTGAAAATTTCCATATATTCCTGTATGGAAAGCCTTTTATGCTGGTGACTGATCATCAAGCTTTGCTGACCATCTTCGGCCATCCAAAAGCCAAGGTGCCTCCTCGTACTGAACAGTGGGGTTTAAGATTGTAAAAGTTTGATTATTCAACTGTGCATCATCCAGGAAAGAATCAGAATCTTGCAGACTACTTTTCTAGAGTGTCTATACTAGGTCACGGAACTCCATCCAAGACGGCTAAGGCCTACATTAATTTCATTGACAAAGCCAGCACACCAGCTGCTGTATCGTTAGTCCACAATTGTCACTGCCACAAGCCATAATAGTGACCTGGTGAAGTTAAAATAAATAATTACACATCAGTCGTGTAGCAAACACGTTCAGCCTCTCAATAATGATGGTGAATATCAAAAATACGAAAATGTCAAGGATTAATTATCCCTAACTCAGGAAGGAATTAAACTACGAGGTTCGAGTATCCTGATTTCAGAGTCTCTGCAACAAAAAGTGATTGAAGTGGCTCATGAAGGACATTCTGGTATTGTTGCCACAAATAGAGCTCTCCAAGACCAAGTTTGGTTTCCATACTTAGATGAAAGAGTTGAAAAAGAACAAAGTCTGTCATATATGCAGCTGCCGGGCAACCATGTTACTCAACATACTCTGAACATGTCAGAACTCCCTAAACATGCCTGGGAGAGAGCTGCCATTGAATTCTTGGGTCCACTTGATGATAGACATCATTTAATGGCAACAATAGATAAATACTCATGTTTTCCTTTGGCTGCAGATTCTCATCCACAACTCATGATCGAGTAATCGAAAGACTTGATGCCATCTTTGCGACAAGGGGCATATCAGCCATTGTAAATTCTGACAATGGACCGCCATTCAACATTAAAGAATTTATAGATTTTTTGGGGCATCTAGCACAAAGCATCAACAGATCAAACCTTTATTGCCACAGGCCAATGGATTTGTTGAGGGTTTTATAAGTACACTAAAGAAAGCAGTGCAGCATGCAACTCCTGAAAAGCTCAATTGAAGACCGTATTCAATTCTACTTTATGCGCTTACTGTTCGATACCCCAAATTGACCACAGGTGAAAGTCTTGCAACTTTGATTTTCAGGTAAGAAATGGCAACTAAGTTATCTCAATGGACCACAGAGAGAGAAAAAAGTGAAAACATGAGTCATACAAGGGACGTGGCTAACAAAGAGAAAATGAAAGTTTGTGCAGACAAGAGACGACATGCAAAAGACATATTCTTCAGAAAAAAATTGACGAGTGCTCAACAGATACACAAAACAAAATCTGATGCACCTGATGATGCTGAACTTTTCCAAGTCTACCAAAGGACACATGGCAACTCCCCAGAGCCCTGGGAAGTCTATCAGAGACTAGTCTCACTTTAGGTCAGTGTTTCACCGGTCTTTGATGAAAGAAAGACTGACTGAAAATCCAGTGGCATTTAACCTTAACTTCCTGCCAAAGCATCTTCCATAACTGCAAGGACTGGCCCCTTTTCAATGGGTGCCCCAATCTATCCACTACATGTGCATTACAATCACTAGCTCCTTCCAGACATGGACCAATTGGCTGCGCTACCACAAGACTATATTGGAGGACCTGCACCGGTGGAAACCGTTACACATATCTCCTGGCTGGGCCAAGTGAAGATGCTCAAAATGAATAATCTGCCTTGGTTGCTTTACCTTTTTCAGACCCTTCCAACCCCATCACGATAGAGGACATTTGACATATGTAAAGGGATTGCCGATTCTTCCTCTGGAAGGAAAAGCAGCCCCAGCATCTAAAATACATTCCTCATGCGCTCCAGAAATCCTGATGGCCTGGCCTGTCCCAACCTTCTGGACTACTACCGGGCAACCCACCTATGCTTTCTCTCTGAATTGGTAATCAGAAAGAGTGAAAAACATTGGTTCCACATGGGCTGGGCGGTGGCCTGCAGACCGCTCTGGGCCCTGACCTGGCTACCTAAGGGCCATCTGGTGACCCAGACGGTACTGGAGATATGTAACAGTTGAGGGTGGCTTGACCACATTTCCTTCCCCAAATACACCCCATAACCCGCAACCCTCATTTTTTATGCCTTCACTTTGCTTGGGGTCCTTCCCAGGCAGCAGAAACAGTGAATGTCAGATATTGTAAGACCTCTTCCAAGGGCAGATGATAAAAACTTTTGAACAATGCAAGACAGATTTCCACGACCCCAACAAACTCTGACACCAATACTTTCAACTACACCACTGGGCGCTACCCACTCGCTCCAAACGCCCTTGGAGCAACCCAGTCACTCACACCCTTCGAGACATTTGTTCGTAACTTTGATGGTTCGAGAGGTTTAGTATCTCAGACCTATGAATGTCATACAACAGTCCCACCTCATCTCTAGCCACCCATATCAGAAAAATGTGAACCGGACAGAGAGACAGGCATTACACAGAAACAGTGGGAACTTCTGTGGCGCTTGATCCCTAAAATACACAGCAGGCCTAAAAAAAAAATCATAAAATGTTACTGGACCTACCGGTCGAGTAATTTGAATAATCTTCTCAACCGTAACTGTAAAGTAAAGTACTTGACCCGTAAACGGGTGTCAAATGTGATCCTAGTCAAAAAAAATTGTTTCCAGAGTTGTCTTTTTCTTCACTGTCACATTAGTGTACCTTCAAATAGGTGAGCTCAGCATTTCTGCTGTACAAAAAAACTTCTCTGTTTGATTAAACAGACTAAACGTTTGCTCCATGTATAAAGAATTTAGCCAACATATAGGGAACACATGATCTATTACTTGCCTCAGTTTACCAATAGCATTGCCATCAGAGCAGGAGTGTTTCTCAGTTTGTTTAAACACTCACTTTTAATAAATATATTACTAAGGCATGATGTGGTTGCACACTGTCATTTACAGACAGAACATTTCCAAGAAATGTCCAAAAACCTTCCAACTAACTTGCAGCTTTACTGATAAAACAATATAATGCATTAACAATCAGTGTAAATCGGGTGTTAGAAAACCTATTTGCTCTTTGCACATAACCAAGTGAAGTGTTCTAATTTGTTTTCATCCTATTACAATATTTTTTTCATCTCACAGAGGTAGAAACAATGGGCTTTCACAACTACTGAAACATATTTTGGAAATTATGCCAATCTGAGGATATTAACAGGGAGGAACTTTAGTTGGGATAGAGCTATAAAGCAAAAAATATATGGCCACGAAAAAACTGAAATATTAGGAGCGGAGCATGCAAAAAAGGCAGATTTCTACATTTGGGGTTTCACTGTAAAAAGCAAGTGATTTGAAAACAAAGTTGCAACCCAATTTTGAAAGAATCTGCATCAGAGAAAGGGCCAGAGACAAAGGTAAGATAGGTTTGCAAAACCCCAAGCACTGGTGTTTACATTTTTAAAAATGTGAATATCGATTCCAAATGTAAATGACTCAAAAGTTATGAGAACAAAAATCCAAAAGAAACCAACAATTAAACTACATGCCCCCTCAAAGGGCTGCAAACAAGCCACTGGCACTCTGTTAGTCGAAAACTCATGTTGGCCAGGTTCAAAAAGCGATTAACAAACTGAAGAGGAGGTGCAAACACTACATATAGAAATTAACTGGCACTGCATACATAATTTCAGAAAAGCAATTATTTCCGTACAACAGAGAACTACATTACTCTTTTCACAGAAAAGTGTTCCCAAATCTTCTTATTTCTCATAATATTAAGATATTCCATACGAAAGGAAGGAAAACTTATCAGAGAAAACAATTTCTACAACTTAAGGTAGGAATTGACCATCCAACAAATCAAAGCAAAACATTAGGCCAATCAAGATATAAGGAGTACACAAGTTACTTACCTTCGATAACGCTTTTTCTGGTGGATACAGTAGCTACCTGGGGATTCCTCACCTTATGAATTCTCCCAATGCGCCAGCATTTCACTGAACTTTTTCCTGGCTCTCCACATCGACCAGGACATCACAATTACACGACTCTGCACAGGACTCAGTCTGATGTCATAGGATCCACAAGAAGTCCTCGCCAGTGTGCAGACGTCAGTTTCACCATTTCTTTTTACTGTGCTTTTGAGGCTAACAGGTGTATACAGACATCACAATCACAACATGTGCCAACTCAATAATTATACTTTAAAAAAATCATATATAACAGGGAGGCGGGTGGGACTGTGAGGAATCCACAGGTAGATAGTGTATTTACCAAAGGTAAGTAACTTGTTCTTCTGATGAATACAACTACAACTTCCTTACCTTATGAATAGAATCCCAAGCAATCGTGCACTCAGGGTGGATACCGACTGGTCAAATCAAGAAGACCTGCAAAACATAATGGGCAAAATGGCCAACCCTCCTCTCTTAAGAGTCTAAACAATAATGCTTTGCAAAAGTGTGGAGGGAAGCCCAAGTTGCTGCCTTACAAATATCAGCAACTGGCACACCTCTAACCTAAAGCCGAAGTGGCAGACTTAGCCCAGGTGGAATAGGCCCTAATGCCATCAGGAGGAATCTTCTTTGCTAGCGAGTAACAAATCTTTTTGCAAAGAATGATCGACCTTGAAAGAGTCCTCTTGTGGACAACTCTGCCTTTCATTTCGCCCACATATCCAATGAAGAGCTTATCATCGATTCTGAAGTCTCTTGTCCTTTCTATGTAGAAGCTCAGGGCCCTTCTCGGATCCAAGCGATGTAGCCTTTCCTCCTCCTTTGATGGATGGGGAGGAGGGTAAAAGGACGAAAGAGTTACAGATTGTCCCAGATGGAAGGGAGTGACTACCTTAGGAAGGAAAGTCACCCTGGTTCTTAGCACCACCTTGTTAGTATGAAAGGTAGTGAAAGGTGGTTCCACACTAAGAGCCTAAAGCACATTTCACATGTCTAGCCGATGTGATGGCTGTAAGAAAAAGTGTCTTAACTAAGAGCCTCAACGGACAAGTACGCATAAGCTCAAACAGTGAACCCATCAAAAAAGTAAAAACTAAATTCAAATCCCACTGAGGCATTACAAACGGAGTGGGAGGAAACTTGTTAGTTAACCCTAACTAAGAACTATAGGGGACATAAATAAAGAAGATTGATCAAGTAGGCAAAGAAAAGTTGAGTGCTGATAAATACACTTTCACTGTTGCAACTGTGCAACCTTTCTGCGCTAAGGAAAGAGCAAACTGCAAAATATTAGAAAAAACATGGGCCTTCACATGATCAATGTGTCTCTCACCACACCAAGTAACAGATTTTGCCTATCTACCGGCATGGACAGTCTTGGTGGGATGTCGCCTGGGAGATAAGATAACATCCACCACTTCTGGAGGGAGAGAAAAAGAACTCAGCTTGCCCCGTCAATCTCCAGGCATGTAGGTGTAGGCTCTGGAGGTGGGGGTGTAGAACCTGCCCCTTTGACTGCGGGAGGAGGTCTGCCCTGTGAGGGAGACGGACAAGAGGGCACAGTGAGAGTTGAAGGAGGTCTGTGTACCAACCCTTACTGGCCAATCCGGGGCTATTAATATGACTTGGTCCCGGTCTTGGCAAATCTTCCTCAGAATTCGAGGAATCAAGGGTATGGGAGGAAACGCATAAAGCAGTCGGTCACGCCAGGTCAGCTGAAACGCATCCCTCAACGCCCCCTGCATCGGATACTGGAGGCTGCACAACGATGAGCAGTGTGCGTTCTTGTGAGTGGCAAACAGATCTATCTGAGGTGCTCCCCAAAACCGGAAGACGTGTAAAAACACATCCGGATGGAGATGCCACTCGTAATCGGCTGAAAAGTGCTGACTGTGACAGTCTGCACATTCGTTGAGAACTCCGGCCAGATGGTTTGCTACTATGCAAATCCCATGGTCCTGTGCCCAGGACCACAGCTGCAGAGAAGGTATGACCCTACTCCTCCCTGCTTGTTGATGTACCACATCGCGGTAGTGTTGTCTGTTAAGGCTTGCGCCGACTGACCGCGAATGGACGGGAGGAAGGCCTTGAGAGCCAGACGTATCGTCTGCAATTCCAACAGACTGATGTGAAACATCTGTTCCACTGGAGACCAAAGGCTTTTGATCTCCAGGTCCCCCAGGTAAGCGCCCCACCCTAGAGTAAAAGCATCAGTTATGACTCTGGTCACTGGAGGTGGAAGACAAAGAGCCCTCATGTGCCAACATGCGTGAGTGACCAACAGAATGCAAGAAGCGAACAGACCGAGCAGATGTAGGACTGGAACAGCCGCTCCCTTTTTAAACATTGGAATCAACGCCAGAATGTCCTGAATCCTCTGTGGAGGAGGGTGGGCCTGATTCAATGTTGTGTTCAGTACTGCCCCTAAGAACAGGAGGCAGTGAGAGGGCTCCTGGGGAGACTTGGGCTCGTTTACTGTAAAGCCCAAATTGAACAACTGGGTTGTCACCTGCAAATGATTCAGCACGAACTTTGGGGACTATGCTTTGATCACCCAATCGCCCAGGTAAGGGAATACAGATATTGCCTTCCTTCTGAGGTCCGCTGCAACCACTGCCATCACCTTCGTGAATACGCGAGGTGCGGAAGTAGGGCCAAAAGGAAGGACCGCATACTGGTAGTGCTGCAACCCTACCATGAACCGGAGATACTTCCTGTGCGACTTCAGAATAGGGATATGAAAATAAGCATCCTGCAAGTCGATAGACCAGTCCCCCTTGTTCAACGCAAGAAGCACCTGTGATAGGGTCAGCATTTTGAACTTTTCCTGTTTGAGGAACCAATTAAAAATCCTCAGGGCCAATATAGGCCTCACTCAACCATCCTTCTTGGTAAGCAGGAAATACCTTGAATAACATCCCTGACCCTTTTCCTGCTCCGGAATCAACTCCACTGCACCTTTTAACAAAAGGGTGTGTGCCTCCTGCTGAAGCAACAGAAGATGCTCTTCTGAGCAAAATAAATGAAGGGGAGTAAATGGGGGAAAAACTCCAGAAAGGGAAGGGCATAACCTTTTCTCATTACACTCAACACCCAAGAGTCCTATGTTATTAAGTCCCACTTGTGGAGAAAATGTAACAGCCTTCCACCTATGGGCAGGGCATGCTGGAAAATGGAGCGAGAACTACGGCTACTTCCCTGGCTGGATACCCCCAGAGGATGAAGAGGACGAGGAAGGCTGCTGGACGGGTCCCCACATTCTAACTCTCCCACTACCCCTATAGGACCGGGAGAGAGGGTTGGGCAGGCTGTTGGGCGTGGGACTTATGCCTCCCACGAAAGAATGACCCACGGTCAAACCCTCTGAACCTGCGGAAAGATCTGAAGGGCATAGAAGAAGCCTGAAGGCCCAAAGATCTTGCTGTGGCTCTGCTATCATTGAACCTTTCCAGGGCTGAGTCCGCCTTTGCCCCAAACAGTCCTGCGCCATCAAATGGGAGGTCCATCAATGTAGCCAGCACATCAGAGGAAAAAACAGAACCTCTGAGCCAAGGATGCCTCCGAGTCGCAATGGAGGTCCTCATGAATCTAGCAACTAAGTCTACAGTGTCAAGACCTGACTGAATCACCTACTTAGCTGCCGCTTGACTGTCCTGCAACAGTTCACTAAAATGTTTCTGTACTTCCTGTGGCGATTTAGGGACGACCTCCTTCGCCGTATCCATTAGGGCATAAATGTACCTCCCCACTACACAAGTTGCATTCAGCGATTTTAAGGCCATGCTTCCTAGGGAGAAGCATTTCTTTGCCAACTGCTCCATGCGCTTTGACTCCCTATCAGATGGTGTTGTAGGGAATGATCCTGAACCCGATCTTGAAGAACAAGCAGCTTACACCACCAAGCTTTCCGGTGTTGGGACACAAATTGTGGATCACCTGGAGTAACTTTGTACCATCTGGCTACAGTCTTTGAAACCGCAGATGTAGTAACCGATTACTTCCATATTTCTAATATGGGCTCTGTCAAAGCTTCACTGAATGGGAGGAATGGCTCTGAAGAGGAAGCTGATGGATGTAGAACCTCTGTCAGAATATATATATATTTTTTAAACTCTGACGCAGGCAGTGGTATGTCCAAAAAAGCGGCCTTCCTAATCAACCCATGGTAGGTAGTCGCTTCTGCCAAGAGTTCACCTCCAGGGGATAAAAGTTCCCTCTCAGGGGATGTATCCAACCCACTAGCATTATCTATTCCCCGGAAATCATTCGAAGGCAGAGGAAATTCTCCTTCTTCCAACTGTTGTTGGTCCTCTAGATGCTGCAGCTCTTTCAGATGTCTTAAGGCCTTTCTTCTAGACCTTAGCCAACACCATAAACGTGGCGTCGACAGAGAATTCATCTACGTCAATGACACCCTTAAAGGAGAGGGCAAGACTGGTGGAGGAGGAGCCGATTCCACGCACCGGACTGTCGAGATCTATCCGACACCAGCATCGGCACCATCATCTGGGGTAAAGGCGGTGACATCCTTGGCTTTGTGCCAGAGCCATCTAAAGGTTTTGCTGGTAAAAAGGGCATAAATACAGCCTGCTTATACGGTGCCAGAAACCCCAGCGTAAAAGCCAATGGACCCGTGGGACCAGCAGGTGCACCAGAGGGGACTATGGGCCATATGTACGAACACATTTTCCCATAGACACAGAATGGGCAAAACTGTTTGGTACATCTGGCCCTATATTCCGATTAAAAATGCTCAACATAGCATTCAGGAACAAAGACTTATCCGCTCCTGTAGCCAGAAAGGCAGGATATTCTTGTTCCCCTTGCAGTGGCTGGGCTGGATCTGACACCGAGCCCCAAACTCCTGACCTTGGGAGAGTGCAGAGGAAAAGTGAGTCGCTGGACTCGCAGGCGACTCTAAGATCTCAATCAAAGTTGGTGCCCGAGATGCCTCCGGTGACTGTGGTTGGGGAGTCATAGTGAGGCTGACTTCCCAAGTTGCGCCGCGCCATGACCTCAAGGTCAGAGACGCCGACGTGACTCATGTCGTCAAAGCTGCTTTTTGTGAGACCTTGATGACCTGTGCAATAAAGTCTCCCGACTCCTCGATCTTCATCGACTTCTTTTCTATTTCTTAGCCTTTGATAGAAAGAGCTTTGCCTCCCTCTCTTTAAGAGCCTTTGGGTTCATGCGTTGGCAGGACGAGCAACCTGCCACGTCGTGATCCGAGCGCAAACTCCATAGGCAATTTTCGTGCAGATCCATCACTGACATATGACCCCCTCACTCACTACAAGGTTTGAACCTGGATTTCTTCGTTGGAGACACAGTAGCACTACAAAATAATTCCCTTGATACAGTTGAGACACAATGGAGAAGTAGAAAACCGTTAGCTTCGAAGGCGCCGAAAAAAGGGAACTGACGTCAGCAAGCCGGTGAGTACTTCTTATGGCTCCGATGAGATCAGACAGAGTCGCATGTGGAGCTGTGCAATTGTGACATCCTCGTCAACGTGGAAAGCTAGGAAAAACGTCTGTCGTATGCTGGCACATTGGGAAAATTCATAAGGTGAGGAATACACAGGCAGCTGTATCCATCAGAAAGCACTGATTCCCCAATGCCAGCACAAACAAGTCACTCTAGGCTATGAGCAAATCAATGTTTTGTTCAGGATTGTACAGACAAAAAAGAAAGGAACATTACAAAGACCATTCACCCATGTGTGAGACTGGGAAATTGCATAGTCCTAACTACTGATCAGAAAGATTAAACATTCTACGCACAATAATCTCTAATGGTGCAGCTGATAAAGACTCCAAATGTTTTTTAGGACTGGGCCATGAAATACAGAGGCTACTGAATTACAGAGTCCAAAGTTACCACTGAATACTGATTAACCTCCAGCATTAAATTCTCCAAAATTCTTCCAAAGGCTAGTCAAACACAAATATGGGCTAAAAATAAACAGCAAGAAACCAATACCTCAGGATTCCATTTGCAATGAAATGACTGACATGCCGTACCACAATAAGCACCGTGGATGGTATACCTGTGAAATTATTATGCAAATTGTCAAACCTCATTCGGAGAGTGGTGGACGTGTGGTGGAGGACAAAGCAGATCGAGGCTCATGGGTCTATCGCAAAATGGGTCAAATAGGACCCCTTCCCCACTTGACACTCAAGCTAGTGAGAGTGAGCAGCCCTAGTTTTCTCAGGGAGACAGTTTCTGGAACAAGAAATCAGAACTCAGCAGGCACCCACCAGACACAATGACATATTATTCAGTCCAATGCTATTCTTTTATGTAAAAGAAAGCATTTTCATCTCACAGCAAAACTAAATACTACAATGCCCAACGGGAATGCAGCACAGGGCTGTAACCTAAGAGGTGTTTATTGGTGAGTCACCAGGTAGACTCCTGTCTTTCCCCAGCAGATAGGCTTTTACGGACTTGAGGAGGACCCTTAGCTCTCCTCCAGCACAAAACAGTAGGCTTCAGGTTCTGACCTTTCACTGCTGTGAATGAGACTGTTACACACACACCAGCCCAGGATACACAGCAGCGCTTTCAGTTCTTTGCAGAGCACTCCTTCTTCCCTTGGTCAAGATGAAGCTGGAACTAGAACAATTTGGGGGGTTTCAATACCACTTTTATACACATTTTCCAGAGCTGGGAGGAGGAGGATCCACTGTCTAAGGTTTCAGAACCTGGGTGTTTCCCTTTCAAATGCCATTTTCAGGCTGCTTCTTAGACACAGCCTTTGTTCAGGGCAACGACTCTTAGAGCTGCTAGCATTAGGGCTGGCCGCAAACAGGAGTATCTAAAACAAGGGCACAACAAGGTATGAGAGGCCTCTGCACCTGGCTGTCATCAGCCTTCTGGTAGCAGTAATCATAGACAAAGGGAAAGGCCCTCTCTAGAAACTACTTCTCCTTGAACAATAGTAAATGCACAGCCCTACCTCTCGCCCCTACCATCTATTAAATCGTAGCGGTCAGGAATAACTAATAAACAGCATGCACTTGTTGAACATACAAGCACTCGAGATGCACACAGGATAGCAGAGCAAGATTACAGGTTTTACAAAACAGCACGAGAAAGGCTAGTTGTCTTGCCTCTCTTTGACAAAGAGAAAAGGGTCTAGTCACATTTCTGATTCACAAAACACAGAATGCTGCCACCACCACTTTGTGTGAGAAAACCCCAGGTATGGGCAGTAGTCTAAGGTCCACTATAAGGGCACAGGTGATTTGCCCATTCAGGTCAAATAACAGATTCTTGAGATCACATTACCATGGCCTTGACCTTTGTAGACACATTACATTATCATCATTCCAGGGCCAAAATAAGCCAGAATTCCACTTGTACAAACAGTTAGACACATATGGCAGGATCACACACCCATTCATCGTGCGGGGACAATTCCATCCAAACACAAACCACTACAAATTTCACAAAACTGGTAATGTTACCCTAACATATTTAACACAAACAAATCCTTTATATTTCCTAACCCTTTAGGAATATCAGTTTGATACAGAGGGATGGCTGGTGTGCAGGGTGCCAAGACTGTCCACCCAACCATCAGCTTAGCTAACCCAAGTGCATGGAGACGGTGGGTGGCTGAGCTATTGGTCTCATCTTACTTAAGTCAGGGATGCATTAAAATCTACCGGTGATTTTGTCTAAGTGAGAAGTAGTTTAAGCACCAGTCTTCATTCAAGCTGAGACCTCCCCTAAGTGCTCCTTCCTCTGCTGGCAGAGGTAGCTGCAACCTGGGTGTCACAAGTGGAAGCTGACAATCATTACAGTTTATGCTGGCTCTGTTACAACACTATTCCTAGGTCAGTGGAGCCCTGTCTGCAGCGTCACATGGTTTAGTAAGGCAAATTGGAAGGGCTGTGTGCATGTACGGGGAGGGAGAGAGAGGGCAAGAAAAATTTTACCCAGTAGACATCTGTTTGTGGCATGTAGTACTGTAAATTCACATGCTTTGCATAAGTCCGCCATCTAGTGTTGGGCTCAGAGTGTTACAAGTTCTTTTTCTTCTAAAAATATTTTCGAGTCCTGAGATCTAGTAACTCCTCCTCTCGGTGATACTGCACATGGGCACCGAGTCCTTTGTTAGACTGTTTTCCCGCAGGCAGGTAAAGTAAGGAATGTATAAGTAGATAGTAAATAAAATGTAATGTATATACATATTTACAATTTGTTGTACTTCAATGACCACAAGCTTCCAGGGAGGAGGGAGAGTGCTTGTGAAGCTACAGCACTATATATCATGAACAGATGTCTACTGAGTAAGTAACATTTTCAGTTCTATGGTATGCGTAGCTGTAGATAGACATGCTTTGCACAGACTGTAAAGCAGTCCCCTCCCAAATAAGCGGTGGCTAGCCTGTAGGTGTTGGAGTAGCTTGAAAGAATGTCCTGGGGACTGCTTGGCCAACATTTGCTTGTTGACAAGCTAGAACGTCTACACAGTAGTGTTTGGTAAATGTGTGTGGTGTAGACCAGGTAGCAGTTTTACAAATATCTGCTATTGGGATGTTTCCTAAAAAGGCCACAGAGGCACCTTTTGTTCTAGTAGAGTGCGCTCCAGGAGCTACTGGTAGTTGTCTTTTAGCTTTAAGATAATCATTTTCGATACATTGACTATCCATCTAGCTAATCCATTCTTTGAAACTGGATTACTCTTGTGAGGCATTGAAAAAGCTACAAATAGTTGTTTTCATTTCCTAAAACTTTTTGTCCTGTCAATGTAATACATGAGAGTTCTTTTAACATCCAGTGTATGGAGAGCTCTTTCGGTAACTGAGTGTCTCGAAGGGAAGAAGACTGGCAACTCCACTGATTGATTAATATGAAATGGTGAAACTACCTTAGGTAGGAATTTTGGATATGTTCTAAGTACTATTTTGTCTTTATGTATTTGGAAGAAGGGTTCCTCTAACGTGAACGCTTGTATTTCACTAACTCATCTTTAAAACGTTATAGCTACTAAAAAAGTGACCTTCCATGAAAGAAATTGCAAAGCGCAGGAAGACATGGGTTCAAATGGTGGACCCATAAGTCTGCTAAGTACAATGTTAAGGTTCCATAGGAATTGGACCAACGCTGGGTACTCGCTTAAAGCCTTCCATAAATGCCTTAATCACACGAATTCGAAACAGGGAGACATGTTGTCTGTTTTGGAGGTAAGCTGCTATGGCTGTTAAGTGAATTCCAATAAAAGGGAATTCTAGATTTGTCTTTTGCAAATGTAGCAAATAACAGACAATGTCTTGTACTGATGGTTTAAGTGGATCAATATTTTTAGGTTGACAATATTATACAAAACGTTTCCATTTAGCAGGATAACACTGTCTAGTTATAGGTCTATGTGCTTCTTTAAGAATGTTCATACATTCAGATGGAAGTTGTAAGTAGCCAAACTCTATGACTTCAGGAACCATATCACAAGATTGAGTGCTTTGGGGTTTGGATGTCTGATTTGACCTCTATTTTGAGTCAAAAGATATGGTCGGTTTGGAAGTTTGTAATGTGGAACCACAGACAGATCCAACAGTGTTGTGTACCAAGGCTGATATGTCCATGTGGGGCTACAAGGATCATGGTGAGTGATGTTTGTTTCAATTTGCGTATTAGAAATGATATGAGTGGGAGAAGCAGAAACAAACAGACCTGACCAATTCATCCATACAGCACTGCCCTTGGACTGAGGGTGTGGGTATCTGGACGCAAGGTTTTGGTATTTTCAGTTTTCTGTGGTGGCGAAGAGATCTATCCCTGGTGTTCCCCACAACTGAAAGTATTTGTGAAGTACATGTGGGTGAAATTTCCATTTGTGGACTTGTTGCTGCGTCCTGCTTAATAGGTCCGCTAACAGATTGTCCATTCCTGGGAGATATTCTGGCAGTAATTGAATGTGACTGTGAATCACCCACGTCTAAACTGTCTGAGCTAGAAGGGACAATTGAGATGAGTGTGTGTCGCCCTGTTTTTGCAGATTATACATTGTTGCCATATTGTCTGTACGGACTAACTACCTTTTGTGAGATTTGTGGAAGAAATGCTTTGAGTGCTAGAAAGACTGCAAGCAATTATAAATCATTGGTGTGGTAAGTCTGTTGAATGGGATACCATTTCCCCAACCTGCTTGTGATGCATCTGTTGTGAGAGTGATCTGAGGCACATGGTCCTGAAAGGACTGCTCTTTTGAAAGATTGGTGGGATTCCACCACTGCAGAGAGCGGTGATTCTGTCGGTCCAACAACGTTAGATACTGAAGATGACCCTGTGGCTTAGACCATTGCTGAGAAAGGCACTTTTGCAGTGGACACGTGTAGTTTTGTATGTGGAACTATGGCTAGGCAGGAAGCCATCATTCCCAATAGTTGAATCACTAGCTTCACTGTGTAAGTATGATTCTCTTGTATTTGAGAGATGAGATTTTGAAAAGCTTGAATCCTTATTAGGTTGGGATGTGCTGATGCTGACCAAGTGGTCACAATTGCTCCCAGATAAGGCTGTATTTGTGAGGGGTAAAGATGCGATTTGAGGTAATTTACTGTGAACCCCAAATTGTGTAGAAGATTTACTGTGTACTGAGTGTGTTGCTAGCATGTTTGAGTGATACTGTCTTTTATGAGCCAATCGCCTAGATATGGGAAAACATTTATGTGTTGTCTTCTGAGGAATACTGCTACTACTGCCAAGCATTTTGTGAATACTCTTGGGGCTGTCATTACCCCGAATGGTAGTACCTTGAATTGGTAATGCTTTCCTGCAAAGACAAATCTTAGATATTTGCGGTGTGCTGGATGTATGGGAATGTGGAAATAAGCATTCTTGATATCCAATGCTGTCATGTAATCCTCTTGCTGTAATAGAGGAATAACATCTTGCAGAGTGACCAAGTGGAAATGATCTGAAAGTATGTGTAGATTGAGAGGTCCCAGATCTAAAATTGGTCTTAACGAACCGTCCCTTTTGGGTATGAGGAAGTAAAGTGAATATATCCCTAACCCTTGTTGGGATGTAGGTACTGGTTCCATAGCCCCTTTGAGAAGGAGGGACTGTACCTCCTCTTAACAGGGTAAGATGGTTGTGAGAGAGTTTGTGGAAACAAGGAGGAATGTTTGGTGGAGTGAAAATGATTTCTAGACAATAGCCATGTTGGATAATTGATAGAACCCATTGACTTGTGGTGATGTTGTACCACTGTGGATAAAAATTTACCAGTCTTCCTCCCACAAGAGATGTATGCGCAGTGGCAGAAGTTTCAACTCTTCCTGTATTTTTTAACTCCCTGTATGAACCTCTAAATGAGCCTCTATTGTAGAAGTGTGATCCCTGTTTTTGTTGTGAGGTGGATGGCTCTGTGGTTGAGGGTTTGAATGCATCTCTAAATTATTGTGGCTTACAAAAAGTGCCTCTAGTGGGTGTGGTATATAGTGCACCCATAGGCGTTTCAGAGTCCTTTTTAAGTTTGACTTTGGTGGCATCCACCTCTGGCCCAGAGAAATGCTCTTTATCAAAAATGCATATTTAATACAGCTTGCTCTATTTCAGGTTTAAAACCTGAATACCTCAAACACGCCGGTCTCCTTATTACTATGCTACTGTTGACCCTCCTTGCTGCTGTATCAGCCTCTTCAGTAGCACATCTGCCGGCACTGTTGGAAATAGCCTGTCCCTCCCTCTGCTACTATTTCCTGCCCTCTTTTGATGTTCCTGTGGAAGACATAGCAATAACTCTTCCATTTCATCCCAGTGGGTTCTATGGCACCTCGCCAGGAGTGCCTGAGAATTTGCAATCCTTCAGTAATCAGCAGCCTGAGCAGCCACACTTTTGCTCGCTGTGTCTATTTTTTTTTACTCTCTTTGTCTGGAGGAGGAGCATCTCCTGTAGACTGACTATTGGCACGTTTCTGTGCCGCACTTACTACTATGGAGTTAGAAAGTAAGTAATTGTGTTTTTATGAAAGTTGGATCAGAGGGTGTAGCTTTGTATTTATTTTTATTTATTTTTTAAATCAACCCTAGGTGTGATGATCCTTCCCTTGACGGGTTCTTTGTATATGTGAGTGGCATGTCTCAGCATGCCTGAAAGCATAGGGAGACATTGTGACTCGTTGTGTGTACTTGTTAAAGTATCAAAAATGAAATCCTCTTCAACTGGATTTGTATGTAATTGTACATTGTTATACGCAGCTGCTCTAGTTATCACTTGATTAGAAGCAGTGGTATCTTCAGGGGGAGATGGTATTGCTGGATATAAATCTGGGTCATTAGACAAAATGGGATCAGGGTCACAGAGATCCCATGGGTCTACATTCTGTTGAACATCACTTAAGTCATCCCTATGAGGTCATGCTGATGATGCTTGTGGAGAGAATTGTGTGGAATACGTAGGTGAGGGTGAAGGTGGTGGGGTAGAACGTAGTAAAGGAGAATGTGGTGGTGAAGGCGGAGGTTGTTCTGTAGCCTTTTTCTTCTCCTTTTCCTTAGAGACTTTCTTAGGTGGAGGCCCAGTGTCCAAAGTCTCTTGAAATGAGTTTCCCTTTAATTGGCACAGGAGGAGAGTCTATGATCCTTCCTGTTCCTTTTCGTATTTGAAGCTTGTGCTGCTGAGTGTCCATCACTTCAAGTATTGGTTCTATGGAAGATTACTCCTCACTAACTGCAGAATGTTTAATGATGGCAGTTTTTGATTCCAAAGGTTTGGACACCGAATGTTTGACTCGAACCAAAAATGTCGGCTAGGAACATTATGTTAATTTTTTCATCTCCAAAGTAGAAATGTCTGATTTTCAGCTCGATACCGAAATAGCTGTAGCTATCTGTTTGGTCGGTGCCGAATGCATTTTGGTTTTATGTATTTTCGGTGCCGAAGGCTGGTCATCCGAATGTATTTTTCGGCTCCGACCATGGCCCAAGGGCAGTGGAGAACCGAGGACCAATGGAGGAGTCATTTTAATAGTCTTTTTAATAGTCGTTGTTTGGTGCAATGGGGCTGACGTACTTACATACTGTGCTGGTGGGATGGATTGACTCTCGATATCGGAGTCTCGATCGGACTCAGTCTCTAATGGAGAAGGCTGTGCGTTGTCCTACTTTTCGTGCATGTGCTCTTCTCCGAAGATGTCGGGTGTGTCTTCTGTTGACTTGGATGTAATTTTTAGTTGATGCACTCTTCAGTCACGGAGAGTCTTCTTTGATCAAAACGATCTACAGGCATTGCAAGTCTCTTCTCTGTGTTCCAGAGACGGACACAGATTACACGCCAAGTGTTGGTTGGTGTAGGGAAACCTGGGGTGACACCGAGGAAAGAACCGAAAAGAAGTTTGTTCCATCAGCCTATCATTCTTCAACTAAGGTTTGTCGAAGTAGGCCCAAAAAGGGCATGGATGCCCCTAAGGGCGTGAAATCGACCCGAAGATATAAATTGGATCGACTATAAAGTATAGAAAACATGATCGAAGACTATATTGACGTTAAAAGACAGATAGAATAAAGTTCAGAAGATACCGAACTGAGAGTCACAGATCGAGAGGAAACAGAGAAAACAATCTAACTAAGAACTTGATGCCCCATGTCTAGTATCACCGAGAGGAGGAATCACTTGATCTCGTGACTCGAAAATATTCTTTGACAAAAAACAACCTGTAACACTTTCAGCCCAACACTAGATGGCGGACTTGTGCAAAGCATGTGTATTTACAGCTACCCATGCCATCGAACAAGTGGTTATAAGGCCAGGTGAATGCGGGACTCCCCCTAGCCTAATGTTGCCCATCCTTGACACTGGGTGTAGATAGTGACATTTTGAGTAGTTCTGGCATATTAATGACCCCCATATATATTACATGTATTGTTGGCAACATTCTGACTAGCCAGCGGTACAATGGTGCCCAATTTTTTTAATTATGACCTATTTTTAGGTTGCGAGCACAAGTGCTTTACCTGTTGTAAGTATTTTGGGCTTTTAACCACACCCACCGCAAGCCCATCACTTTTGACTCGTTCCTGGGGCTTGCCTTTCAAAAACTCTTAGTTATCACTGGTAAATGCTTTACATTTGTCCCTCCTCGGGGTGAATGTTACCCCCTTGCAGGCTGCCCCGTTACATGAATAATTGCACAATTGCCAATATGTTTGACTGCGACTGAACTTTTTTCTTTTTGTGTCCCTCCTTCAAGCTCATGGCAGCCATGGCGCTTTGTATCAGCTATTTCAACCTTTTTACGTTTTATTTTCAATTTAAGTAGCAAGAAAAGGTCAGTTAGTTATTTACAACGCTAATAGCTCTAACTCGAGCAAACGCAAGACCCATTGCTTTACAAATTCTTGTTGACATTCTGTGGCCATTCTTGGAGATATTGTTATTATCCCAGCCATACCAGTCGACAGTCTTGGACATACTGTTGCTACTACTGGCCCAAGAGAAGCCCATCCTAGACTTACTGTGGCCACTCTCTGCAACATTCAGGCTATCCCTGAAAATAATGGTGGCCCATCCTTGACAAACTATGGGCATGCTTGGAGATATTCTGGCTCTCACTGTCATAATACAGGTACATGCTTGACATACTGTGACCAAGCTTGATTATATTCTGACAATACCTGTCATAGCAGTAGTACATCCTTCACATATTGTGAGGATCTGTGACAAAGGTCTAGCTAATCTTGATGTAAATCTGCCCATCCTTGATATAATGCAGGGGTTCTCAACAAGTGTGGTTATAGGTTGCCAAATGGGGCACTAGCACAATGGTACACATTTGCTTGACATAACTGTGATAATTCATTGCATAATGATAGTGAAAATCTTTGCCATTTGATGGGTGTTACTCGTATGGGGTGAT
Organism: Pleurodeles waltl; assembly: GCF_031143425.1. Classification (NCBI taxonomy): domain Eukaryota; kingdom Metazoa; phylum Chordata; class Amphibia; order Caudata; family Salamandridae; genus Pleurodeles; species Pleurodeles waltl. The sequence goes on along the minus strand of NC_090447.1, from coordinate 344,979,282 downwards.
TACTATAGTCTGGCATGTTCTTGAATGTCTGTGGTAGATATTAGCATTTGGTAAACATTTCAATCTCATGTTTGAGGAACAAACATGCATTTGAAAAGAATAACATAATATTGCTTCAGGAACATATGTTTTTTTAAATGAAAGTAACAATCTTCTGTTTGGAGAAATTTTGAATAATTATCCAAGGTATATATTCTTCATTTCATGGGAAAATGTCTGTAATTATATTTCAGGGAAACTAACTGGATTTCTAAAAGATAGCTGAAATCTGGAAGAAAAGTCATCCAGGACATGGAAAGCTTATTGCAACCTAGGCATATGGACTATGGTGTCATTTTGTGACCTAAGTGGAGATTATTTTTATCCAATACAGTGGATAAAGGTTTTTATGATATGGCAATTGCATTTAATTGAGTTGCAAGAGTAGCACTTTGGAAGAAGATGAGATCTGGCATGGACTTTTATACTGCCAGTGTTTTTCGAAGTATACAGTTCAACAACAGTATAGGTTCACTCTGGATCAAACCAAAGAACAACAAATAGAAGTTCCTAGTCAACACTGGGGTAAAACTGGAGGGCCAGTTGAAATTACTATTCTATGTCTCTGCGGATAACCTTTGATTGTGTGACTACTGAAATAAAACCACTTAAAGTTTCTAAAGAAAGAACGCAAAAACCCAAAAGGGCAAGAACCAGAGGAGAAAGGAGCCTTCATACCGAAAGGACACGCTTATCCTTGTGCTCCACTGCTTTACCTCATTGTAGGTTTAGCCTTCCTGCATAGTCAGGCTCCAGCTGCATTCTTTCACCTTGGGATTGATGCCCTATCCTGTGAGTAACTGTGCATCCTTTTTACCTTGGGAGTACCACAAGCATATTTTAGTTACTGTTGACCCCTCACCTGATACGGGTGGTTCTTCACGGTTTTTTGCCATCTTTATTCTCAGGCAACCATTCACCCAGGTTATCCTGTGTCCTGATGAGACCCTGGTATATGTGTTGGGGTGGAAACGTTGTTGACAGTTAAAGAATACAGACCCCACTACTACTAATTTCCCAAGGAGAATTGCCCTGTGGATATATCTGTACTATTATTGATTGTGGCTGTTTTTTTTATGTACCAACACACCAGCTATTGTATAAACGATAAAGATTCCCTTGTTCTTATTTTGTGTCTTTTCACTTGGGATGCACGTTTTTCACAATTTCGACTTTGTCACTTAAGAATTGTTTTTTATGGTTGGCTTACAAAAATAAAAGTAGCTTTTGATCTTATATGAGATATTTTGGTACTGGTTGCATCATACACCATTGATATATGCATGACAGATTGTGAACTGTCTTGATATGTGTACATGTATTCTCTTTTTATTAATTCATTAGCATGATTTTCTGCTCCATGACATATTATGACGAATAAGTTTCAGAGGAATGCCTGTTTTTCAAAATACTAAAAGAAAATTAAGCACAAACTTGTGAACCCAGCCTAAAAATGATAGGTCCGTGATGGTAAAAGCCTATGTTCTAACAGTTTAACAATCTCTAAAATCAGGTCAAAATACAAAAGTATCTCTAGAACATGTACATTTCTGAGCCAGAAAAGAAGTCTAAGCTGCACGAAAACGCGGACATCATCAAAGCACTAATTAGATAGTTCAAACACAATCACACAACCCCTTCCCAATCTCCCACAGCCTGCCCCCACTACTCCTCCTTTCCATCCCCAGTCCACCTTTCTTCACCTATACCGCTTAACACCAGACTTCGATTTTTCCTGGCATTAGATCTAGTTCATAATCTTGTTCTGGTCAGACTTGAGAGCGCTGTCGTCTGGATGAGACATTGCTACCAATTGTTTAAATTATACATATAGTGTGTTGTGGCTCCACATTAAGCAATCTTTTGCTCACATCATTGGATATTTGGTTTATCGTTCTGCCCCTTATTGGGAGTGTGCACTGCAATGTATGTGGACCTATTTTATATCTCAAAACCCTCAAATCATCACATTGTCACAATGAGTAATTTATTTCACACATACATTTCATACATAAATCAATCTATTTTTGTTTCTTTAGTCCAATGTAGCAGGCGCTTTTTTTTTTTTTTTAAACGTATGTCCTCTCTGGCTTGCACCTTTGCAGATCAAGAGAGTCTAACCTCAAGAGCTCAGGTACATAAGATACTTCGGGATTCCACCTTGGGGTCAGGTTGTCCGATTTATACCATCTCTTGGATTAGGACGCGTCCTTCAGCAGCAGCACACCCAGTGACGCCTAATCATTCTGCTGCTGACCAGCAATGCCTTTCAGCACATCGAAAGGGTTCATTTTATGCTGGACTACTGTCTTCTGTTCAGAGTGCCCAGCTGCTCCTTCTAATCCAGTCTTTGGGTTGCCCCTAATAAGCATTGGCAAAGAAAATGGGCCCTGGTTTATAACTCTAAAAGCAAGCCAAACGGATTAGCCTTGCCAGTGTTCGTTTCATCTATGTTTCACTTTTTATTTTGCAGAAGACATCTCATAAGATGTTTGGCACCAACCTCTTATCAAGGAACACACTGCAAAAAAAAAAAAACAGATGGCCTGGTACCAGCTCTCCTCTAAAAACAAAGTCAAACTATTTCTTCCAGAAAGTGACATCAGAACTGCTCTCACATCAGAATGGTGGTAATGCCCTACTCAATGGTCTCCCAGAAATGCTGCTCCTATTTAGGAAATAGGAGAAGACTCACCACTTTAAAGAACCCTACATCACAAACTATTGACTGTCCACAATCCAGCTTCCTCTAGCTGGCTGACATTAAGCTTGTTTTTGACAATGTACAGCCCTCCCCTGCCTTCTGGCTAGGTTCGCTCTATAGAAATACCCTAAATATACATGCAATAATAAAACCAAAGTCTTGAAATAAATTCATATAATACAGTTTCAGAACAGTATCTGAAAGACGATAATAGACAATAATGCCATTAGGTTCATTGTCTGAAAGGTGCACTATTTGAATCACACTGATCTCTTTTACATTTTCAGGAAAATGAAACTCTACTGCTATAGTCTTTCGTCCATTGGTACTGATAGTGCAACATAAAAATTTGCCACAAAGTAATTAGTTCAACCAAAATTGCTAATGACACAAACTAACACTAATGCATCATATACAATAGCAGTCAAGGTCAATGATGCAGTCACAAAAATGGTCTTCGCTGTGATTGGCAACATCCTTTTGTCTTTGTTCTTCTTTCATGAAAAAGAATTAGCAAGAGCAGAGTTTCCGCTTGATGAAACCCACTATAAGATGCCATGCTTTGGTGACTTGTGTCGAAGATGGAAGCATTGCTAACTGTTTTGCATAACTCTGTAGCTATTTTTGGACACCAGGATGAAGGTGCCAGTGAAAGCAGACAAGACATTTCACAAGCAGTCAATGCAAAGATCAAGCAACGGAGGACGTTACTTGATTTCAAGTTGTGATATTTTCTCACTTCAATCAAGGTGTACATGTTCCTGTTTGCTATCATCAGTTCACTTCTTTGGGGGCCTCTCGCTCCAATTACGGAAGAACAGTCATAATAAACTTGCTAAACTTTCGTCGAAATATAACTAATTGCATCAAACGACCAGCATTTCTCAAACAAGCAACGGCAAAGACTATAGGTCTGGCCTCCACAATCCTGCAATGTTTTTGCCGCAAACATTCCACAGGCATTAAAAGCGTAAACGTAATAAACAATAAAAATTCCACGTCTTAAGATAATGGGCACGTCGGCAAAAAACGTAAAATTAAAAAGTGACTTATTGAACGAAATACATTTAAAAAAACATGAAATGAATAACCCTGCAAAATCGGTGGGATTACCTTAGCTGGCAGTTCTCAGCTTTACAGACAGCCCCCTGAGAGACATGCTAAGTATGTATGACACGACCAACAGGCCTGAAAATGAATTCCATTTTGGAAATAATGAGGTTTAATTTAGCCTTTATTATTTTTTCCCGTCACCACAGCGAATTGGTGCGACATACAAAACAATCTGATAACGAAAGCTGCACCGAAGTTGGTGTTCAGAAGCACCGCATGAAGATCGCATTCACTTAAACATTGTTTTATTTTCTGAAGACTATCGCGTTTCTCTAAAAATATTTTGACGGTCATGACAGATTTTTCCCTGCCCTTCATCAAATGTAACACTAGAGAAATAACCTTCCGATTCCTGATCATTTCTGAAATGCGTAGTGTAAGGAACACTCTTGCATTATCTATTTTTGACCTCCGATGTGACCTTGAGCCTTCTAAACCAGCCAAAGACCAATATGCTACAATGCAGCATTTCTGTATGGAATGTGTATGTATGGCAATGGGCCTCATGGTAAATGCAAAATTATCAATAAGCAACACTTGGTCGCTTAACTGGAAGTATTACGCTACCCTATTTTGATTACAAGGGTTCCAAGTGTAAGGCCGTAGGGTGTACGTCAGCTATCTGCACAGCAAACTAACATTTTAATGTGACAGCTAGCCTATGACCACAGCCACATGGGCTGAAGTCTGCACCTCTCTTACACGCATTTAGCCATGGGACTCCGATAACTGAACTAAGCTAGCTTTGTATTGGGAGATACAATTGAGCTCAGGTGTTTTATTAAAAAGTTATGCTACGTGATATTTCCTCATTTGTATGCTGCGGCAAACAGTGTAGTATTGTCTACTGCGGGCTGGGGAAAAGTCTGGTATGTCGCAGTCTGCTGATCTGCCAGGCGTCCAAGGATGTCAACATCTGACAAGCAGGTGCAAGATCCAATCCTCATTTCGGGATCAGACTGAGTAAATATTTTCTAGGATCTTAAGCCCCAGGAAGTACAAGGGAAATGTATTCATGTCAAGGCGATTTTTTGTTCTCCTTTGTGCTGGCTTTTCAGCCAGGTAGTGACTGGGGGTGTGGCATCTCTAAGGAAAAGAACGCATTCCACCATTTTCTGAATTTGTTGAATGCCTTCTGAAACTTAAGATACATTTGGAGGAGATGGTACTGTAGTGAGAGTGGAAAGGTTGAGAACCGAGTCCAAGAAGAGCTCGCTTTTATTTAAAACTTCATTGAGAAAGGATGACTCCCTACCTTTCTAAAAAAAAAAAAACATCCCTGAATCTGCCTCCTGGGGAAAACTGGGATGCCCATTTAACTAACAGCTTGAATTCTTAACTGTAGACTTGATTTAAGGATTGGTGGTGCTAGTCTCCTGCTTACCTATATGCAGAAAGCTCACAAGGTCCTACTACAGAAACCTGCTCATTCCTGTGGAACTTTCCTCCTATGGCTGAAGGGCGCAGAAGGGCCAGAAACAGAGAAAACTACTGCTTTCCTGGCAGATTCCTACTTGATTAATTTGGACTGGTATTTTGTGGACCGGTGAACTGGTTTGTGGCGACCCAATGCATCTTAGAGAGGGACTGTACTAGGGATAGTGGATGTAGCCCTGAAACCTCAACAAATGACTGATGCAAAAAGTAAACTGTGAACGTTAGGATTTTGCGAAAATCCTTCAGCAAAAGCACTAGAACCAACTCACGGACTATATCCAAAAAATAGACAAGCCTGATAAGCCCAACTTTACAGTTTTCATGCCCAGAGGTTCTTAGCACCAAAAATAAAGGTTAAAGCAGCACCTCAAAGTAAGTCATATTAAACTTATGGCCATCTGCTCCTTAACTATGTGTGGCTTGCCACTCTGACTTGAAAAAAAATGGATGATTTACTCTTCAAAGAACTGTCTTAAACAAAGGTGCCAAAGGTATCTGCTGACCATAGATTGAGAGACTGACCACAAGAACCAGCTCTTTCCTGCTCCAAGTTTTTTGTCATAAGGGCTGTCTCTCCTTTGTAATGGGAGGATCAGTGTATTCAACCTGACGGAGCCCTTGTTTTCTCCTGCAACACTGCCTAGGTTCTGAAGTAAAAGCTTTCACCGGAAGATTTCACAAGATTTCGACCGACCACAAGTGCTGAAAAGTCTGCCTAGAAGTACCCGTAGGACCCAAACTATCACATCCTGCATTTCGTTTACCCGGTATTCTGAAGTACTTTGTTACATACTACCAAAATAAATGATTTTTATTCCTAACAGTAGTATATATCATGCAGTAGGTATAAAAAGAGATTTTCAGCAGTCGTTGCGCATATACTAGACTAGACCGAGAAAACTTATGCAATGTACGGAAAATCGCTTGCCGGCACTTCAGATATCAGAATGCATTGGGAAGACTGATGCACACCATGTTTAGTGTGTGAAAACATACTTGTGGAAACTGTTAAAGGGCTCCTCCTCACAGGAGGAACGTGGCTAACCTTGGTTAAGAATGTTGCTGCAGCTTCTTAGAAGCAGCATGTATGACACCTTTCCTGAAAGTAAGAGGTCTCATTTGATAATGGGCAAATATCATGAAATGTGTAACGAGATTTTCAGCACTGGCTGTGTTTGCCCTGCGTTGCAAAAAGAAGTTTAAAATGTGAGAAAATTACTTCATTTACCAGAACGCATTAGGAGCACTGATGCAAACATATCCAGTGTGTGAATGAATCCACGGAAAAACAAAAAACAAAAAAAAACAAAAACAAAAAACTTTCATTTGAAACCTTTGTTAGGTTTCTTGATACATTTTGATCCCTACGTCCAATTTCCTCCATTTTGTCATTTAAAATGTTTTAAATTGTAATCGATGATTTGGACCTATAAATTCTTCATTTCTTTAAATATCTTGTTTTTGTGAAGTTCGTCACCTTCATTTTCTATGGAAAAGCTCTTCTGGGGTCATTGGTAAACCTCGATTAATCTGACTGAAACCGATTTACCACTGTTAGTCTTTGTTTGGGCAGTGTCAGAACTGGCACTGCTGCCACCTGGACTGGGATCTTACTCCAGATTAGCCATACAGGTTGATTCTAAACAGTAAGGCTCTCATGAAAGGCACAGTTCAACTGCATTCTTTATTTAGCTTAATATTCGCTGTTTAACTGGAGAGTGATTATTATTATTATTATTTTTTTAACAGTTCAACATAAATTCTTCTCTGAGGCACTTACATGGTGAGCAATGTCTCACCTGAAAGAACAGCTTCTCTGAATGTACTTGTGCTGTTAGATCTACAATATATTTTTACCTGCACACTGATGTCTCAAACTGCTGTAAAGAGCTGGGTTATGCTTCAATTATTAACTACTCACTCCATCCGGTCAATCAGTATCTTTGTTAGGGTTTTTCTTGAGGTGAACAAGGCAGGTTCAGTGCACCGCTTTAACTGTGCAACTCTCAACAAAGTCGGTTAAACCTTTACTAGAGAGACGTCAACACCTGGGTGAGTCCAAGTAACTAAGTCAGTAGTGGAACAAATATTTTTTTTCTTCAGACATTATCTGACTTCCTAGTATATTCAAATCCCCATTTGATTACAGAGAGGTTTTCTATATAACAGACCATGATAATTTTGAATGGTTGGTAAGACTTGGTATGGCTTTATGCACCAACTGATGAAATAGACAGTATGACAGCATGCATGGTTGTCTTGGACCCACACTGGGTATTACTGAATGTAATTTTGGCACTTTCAACACTAGTTTGGTGCAACCCCACACAATATATTTTTGTGTGTCTATTTGCACCGTTCAGGACGGTGGTATTTTCAGTGATGACATTCCAAAGATAGTTGAAACTCGGAGCCACTGCCTTCTTTGTTGCCTATATTCTCCCCCACATTAATTGTTGCAGTTTTGAAAAGTTAACAAAGTCAAAGCGTGTTCTATCTAACAGCAAGTTCAAATTGACTTGCAGGTTGTAATGCAGGTCTGTTTTGACTATATACTAAATTCTTTGGTGTTTTCAGAACCCATTTGAGGGACATACTGTCAAACAAACAGCTGGATGTGTATTTAGCTAACAGTAGGGCTTCACGTTTGGGTCAATTGTTCTTATATCCTGAGAAGGCAGAGAACAATCAGCTAAATCAGTTCAGTAATGGAGGAGCCAGGTTTTTACCATCGAAACAAGATATCGATATGTTCTACTGCATGAATTTCTGCTACCCTGATGTGATATCTATACAATTAAAGTTTTGGTTTAGTCTGATTTCTGCACCCAGGAGTTCAAGTGCTAGAAGGAACAATAAGGGAGAAGGGGGCTGCCTGGTACCCCTTTTGCACTGGAGCGGTGCGTGACGAACTTGCAACAGTTCACATGTGCAAATGGATTACTCTATAGTTGTTATACCAGACATCCTTGGTGTGGCCTTCCCCCATACATTTTGTCCTCAGCCCTCCTGTTTACTGAATTCTATGTCAGGACCGGACACTTCAGATTATGCATGCTCCTCTTTGCTTTATTTAAAAGCAGCCAGCCACGTAATCAAAAAGGAGTAACCGTAGAGCTGTATAGGAAAAAACAACTACCAGAGTACCAACATGACATTTCACAGTAGAATGTTCAATAACCAATCAGCACTTATGAAGTCCTATAAAAAAAGTAGACCATAGTAACTCCATCTCTACTTTGCTGCTCAGCAGCCATGTTAAACATTTGTGGTTTTAGGACTCTCTACACTTTACCACTGCTACCCAGTGCTAAAGTGCCTGTGCTTTCTCCCTTAAAAATTGTAAAATTGGCCTACACCTGATTAGCACATTTTATTTACTTGCAGGTCCCTAATAAAGTGGTACTACATGTAACAAGTGCCTGTCAATTAAATGCTATAACTGGGTCTTCAGCACTCACTGTGTCACCCTACTGAAGTAGCACTTCAAAAAATGTCTCAGGACCACCATTGCAGCCTGTAGTCCAGTTTTAAATACCCAATTCCACGTGGAAAAAAACACTTTCTGCCAGGCCTAACCCTTCCTTTTAAATACATATGTCACCCATAAGGTGGCCTTAAAGGCCCACAGGGCAGGCTGGATTGTATTTAAAAAGTAGGACATGTGGGATTACGTTTTACATGTCCTGGTAGTGAAAACTCCTAAATTCGTTCTTCATTACTGTAATCCCTCCCACAGGATAACAATGGGCTCCCTTTTAACATTTAAAAGTAAGCAGTAAGTGCTAACCTTTGACTGGGAGACCGTACAAAATATCATGTTTGGACTAATTGTAATTTAAAATTCACTATAACCCCTTTGAGGCAGATTTTGGCCAATGGCCGACACCCGCAGACCCTTCCCAGAGAGACTGTCGGCACTGGTTGACACAGGGAACAGGTTAAAAGGGGTCCCCTTTCCAAGCAGCCCCAGCTATTTTTTTTGTGTATGAAAAGATCAGCACGCAGAGCGCACTGACCTCAAGTGGAAGCATAACGAGCCGAAGGGCTCACTTCACTTTCACTGAATCAGTGCTCAGGGGGATATCTCGGCCCGATCATCGATTCTTAAAGGAGAGATGTCATTGGAAAGGGGAAAATCTCCCCTTTCCAATGGTACCTTTGCCCAGTGGATCCCTGTTTGGGGATCGGCACAGGAGGGCGATCACCAAGCAGGGATCCACCCACTAGGCACCAGGAAAGGGGGAGCAGTCCCTTGGGCAATGGCTTGTGCTCCCCCTTAAGTTTTTATATATGCGTCTTTCTGGTCCCCCCACGGGGAGAAAGTCCACTAGGCACCAGGAAAATAGAGGGGATGGGGCATGGGCATGGCCATACTCCCATCCCTAAATTAAGGGTAAACAGTCTTTCTACCCCTCCCCACCCAACCCCCAGTTGGGCGGCCTGGAGGCAGGGGGACTTAAAATATTATATATATGTGAGGGGTGCCCACCTGGGCGTGACCAAGCCCCACCACAACTAAAAGAGACCACATGGGGGTGGAGATTGAGGTAATTACCTCTGATGTGCCCCCCCCCCCTCCAGAGGGGGGCCTAAAAAGCCTGCTGTACGGCAGAAATATATATCATGAATAAAATAATGGCCCTAAACCTCACCTCTAAAACCTCACCAGTCTTTCGGCTCCCCTGCGGACTAAAGCATCCCATTCCAATGGCAAGCAAGGGACATCTGATTTTTTTGGGCGTTGTTTTTACATACTGACCAGGAGAGTTTGGCTGGCTTCCAGTATCATCCTACTTGCAATGGTGAGCTGCTGCACTTTTTAAGCTTGGGTAGGCTGCCACCTGGGAAAAACCTACTAGACCTAGACAGTTCTGAAAACTAGACATCTGGGGGAGCCCAGGGTGGCGTGCTCAGCATGCACCCCACGCCATTTATTTTTTACCCACAATGTCCTGCAAACCTCGAACATCGACTAAACATCTATTTTCCTCACATTTCTCTGAGGAAAAACATCTGGGATCCTCCGGAAGCCACACATTTCCTACTAGGCTAAGCACTTTTCATCAGGTTAGTGCGCACAAATCCTTTCATAGTAATTAATAGACCTGGCTTTCAGCCTATTCAACAAAACAGACTTGTCTTGAGTTCCTTTTCCGCAGCGCTCCTTGTTCATCCACCTTCTGGACCTTCCTTCAACCTTGGCTTTTGAACTCTTTTTTGCTCATGGACTAGAAACTTAATTCTGTGTTTCTCTACTAAACCGAAGTGTCAAATAGGATGTTCTTTTAGAAGTGACTGATATTTGTATGAACCTTGTAATATCCAATCTGTTTCCCCAGTATACTTTGGGAGTGTCAGTTACTCTAACCCATCTACAGAGCGCGACCTTGTTTCTAGCATACCTAGGGAGTGTTTCAAACTCCAACCTATGTATCGAGTGCAATCTTGGGAGTTCCAGTAACTAGAATCTATGTACCAAGTTTACTCAGGGAGTGTCAGCAAATCCAACCCGTGTACCAAGTGTAACCTTGGAGGTGTCATTAACTGCAAACTTTGTATCAAGAGTAACCTTGGGAGTACCAGTAACTCCAACAAATGTTTCGAGCACAACCTTGGGACTGTCAGTAACTCCAAACCATGTACCAAGTATAACCTTGTTTCTACCATACCTTGAGAGTGTATCAAACTCCAACCTGTGTATTGAGTGTAACCTTGGGAGTGCCAGTAACTCCAATCTATGTTTCGAGTGGGGGTATCAGAAGCTCCCATAAGTGTTTCAAGTCCTTCATCACGAGTCCCAGAGATTCTTGATCCAAGAACTTGGTTATTCTGCTCCCAAGTCATGATTTTGAAGAAACCTGTACGATTTGGTTACTGAAGCAATCCATTGTTTATTATGTAAAGGCTAGCTAGTGTATCAATGGTAATTGCTTCTTCTTGTTGTTCCAAGTATACTGCGTCTTCACGAATCCAGAATTGCTGGTCCTGTAAACGTCCACTTTTGCATACCTCGATGGTCTTGGGAGCGCCGCATCCTGTTAAGCAGTATGGTACCATAGCTGAGCAGATCCCATAACACAGGTGTTTTTTTCTTATGTTGCCCCTTCCCCTTAGGGACGGTGCGGGATTTAGGAGTTCCGTTCTTGGACCTTGCATCATCCTGAGAAGGATAGGAGGTCCAGCATCGGCTCCAGTGTTGTCTCTGTGCTTGGGGCCAGGTGCGTGCATGACACTCCGGACGTGTGCCGATAAAGACACTGCCCCACTTCTGTGTCTGGGCATAGGGCTCAGGACAAGAAAAGATCAAACTGAGATCAATAGGAGTCTCCCAGGCAAGGCAGGTCAGTTTTGAGTGGAACAATCTAATGTGCCTATTCAGCGTTTTGGGCCGTTTCCTGTCATGGGCACTAGGCCCACCCACCCAAGTGAGGTATCATTTTTATCGGAAGACATGAGGGAGCATTAATAATAGGATATTTGTTATTACCAATTGGATTTTGCTGCATTTGTGCCTTCCAAATGTAAGCCAGTATGCAAGAAAGAAGCCATTTTGAAAAATACCCTCTAAATCATATGATCCTACGGGTACCAACAAATTCAGAATGTACAAATAATCACTTCTCCTGAATGCCATATCTTGTACCCTCCTTTTCAGAAATAGATAGACTATCTTGCTACCCATTTTTCACTCTACATATTTCACCATATGAACTGGTCTATACTCAATACACAATGAAAACCCATTGTACAGTGCAGCTCAGTCGTTGGCTATGGGTACCTCGGCTTCTTGCAGAACCCACATACCCTATAGATCCCCACAACCAAAAGGGTCCAGTGAACGTAACAGTACATTGCTTTTGTAAATCGACCATCATGACAAAAAGTTAGAGATGAAGGCATTGTCACAAATGGCTGTTTTTTCCTACCCACTTTCAATATTTATTTCAACACTTATATTCTTTGGGAAAACTGAGAGGGATCTACACATATAACCCTTTGCTCAATTCGGAATTCTATCCACTTTTCAGAATTCTACAGCTTTCCTGGATCACCCATGGGTTTCACACTGGTTTCCACCACAAACTGG